>NC_066881.1:20320609-21638237 GCF_022985175.1 Labeo rohita | reverse complement strand
CGGGTCTCCCGGGTTCCTCGGTCCTTCGTCCTAGCACATCCTAGGCAGGGACTGGGAGTCTGGCGGCGTGGGCATCTCGTTCCCCTAGCGTTTCGACGCGGCTCGAGTTCCTGAAGGGGAACGTCTCAGGTTACGTATGTAACCCTGGTTCCCCGAAGGGAACGAGACGCCGCGTCTCGTAGCCATCCTCCTGCGTCCCTGCGAGCGCTGCTTCTCTCCTGGAAGCTGACGCTCGTTCTGGCGCACGTGCTTTTATGCTTCCTGGTCAGTGACGTCACCCGCCTATGACGTCTCGTTCTTTCATTGGTTTGATTCTACACGTGATTCAGAGCGCGATCACGCTGGAGGCGTTCCCCTAGCGTTTCGACGCGGCGTCTCGTTCCCTTCGGGGAACCAGGGTTACATACGTAACCTGAGACGTTTTCAACATAATAATTATAATAAATGTTTTTTGAGCAGCAAATCAGAATATTAGAAGGATTTCTGAAGGATCATGTGACTAGAGTAAAGGTGCAAAAATGCAGCTTTGAAATCACAGGAATAAATTACATTTTAAAATATATTCAAATAAAAAAAAAGTTATTCTAAATAGTAAAAATATTTCAAAATGTTACTGTTTTTGCTGTACTTTGGATCAAATAAAAGCAGGCTTGGTATGCAGAAGAGACTTTTTTATAAAAACATTAAAAATCTTACTGTGCAAAAACTTCTAACTGGTAATGTATCACATTATAACATGACAATGATCCCTTTTTCTGGCCTGTCAGCTGCTGCAAATTTGAAAACCCTTTTTGCAAGATAAGCCTGATGTCATTACCTTCTGTAATGACATCATGACAACCTGTATGAAGAGGGCAGGGTACATGGCGAGGTCTGGAAAGCACAGAAAGGGGCACAGTATGAAAACATTGCATTCACTGCAATGTTCGTTACTAATAATATATATACACACACACACACACACACACACACATTATTGACAAGCAATTTAGATTTTTAGACCCCTTAACCTACGCCTAAACCCAAACATACCCATATAATAGCGAATATAAAAACATATGAAACGTAATAGACAGAAATATACAAGAAACAAGAAACATTTTAGTAACAACATACGATTACAAAAAAATATTTTGGGACGCTAATCCCATTCTACCTTTAAACCTAACCACAGCCATTTCTTACAGTAACGTTAGGCTATAAATAAAACCATGACAGACAAGTGCAATCCCAATAATGTACTGCAAAAATGTCAAAAACATTACCAAAAGTAGTCCAAATGATGCTGCGTTGCCGCCGCAGGTGAAATACAATAATTTATTGTGAGGTACAAAGCACAATTTAAGTTTTTAATCGCTAAAAATATTACCCAGACTATCCTCCCTGATTCACTTTGTGAAAGCGTGCATCATTCAAACACACCTAGACAGGAACACTGCTGTCGCAATCTGTGACGAAGCAAGCGAGGACCAATGAGCGTTCGATTTTACTGCGTAGTTAATTGAAGTGGTAAATTTTGAATTTGGACGAACGAATCAGTGCGGGCTTTGATGTTTATACGGTCGTTGCTGAGGATGAATGAAGATCGCTGAATAAAGGGTTGAATTTGGATTTGTTACTCGCAGTTGTATGAATTCACAAGACTTGGATTACAAAGCACAAATAAACCTGACTTATGTTATTATGTTGCGTTTTTGGTTTGTTTATGGTTATATTTTTCAGTCACAGCATGTTGGAGAAAATGGCTTTTATGTCCCACGGCAAACAAAATAAATATTTCATAAAAAATGTTAAATAATTGCAGAAATGTTATTAATTTTAAGGGTTTGTAGTCTTGTTGAAAATTGTATTCTTCGAAATGAGTTGACAGCAGAAATCATACCGATCGAAATGTTATTTTTTCATATTAAGCAAATGACTAAACTTAATTTAATAAATGCATTTGAAAACATATTGCCTTGGTATGACAACAAATATAATAAAAATGTTAATGCCGCGATTTCATTGCCTTAATGCTGTAAACAAAAGTATATTTCAGTGTCTATGCAAACATTAGTAACTGTACGTTTTGTAGAACCCCGTTTTACATAAAATAGATACGAATTCTCATGAGATCATGTTGCTAAACTTTAATACTTACTTTGGTTTAGCAAAATATGTTCACAATATTAGCTTAGTAATGAAACGTGTACTTCTTTTTCAAAAAACTATTATTAAAATAACTTTCCATGATAGATAATTAATTTAGCAGAGGTAACTCACCGTAGAAGGCTCTCAGCTGGTGAAGAAAAAAAAAATGCCTCAGTATGGATCAACGGATGTTGGGATGGACAGTTGGATCCCTCCCTCCACAGTATGCCGCCCAGGACGTTTGTGATTGGTTTAATACATTGTACATATTGTAAAAATTAAATTTACACGTGCTGTTAACGTCCAAAATGCCCCCCTTTTTTTAAACGTTCTTATGTGACCATAGAATAACCAATATAGAACGTCCTCCTAAAGTCTACGACTAAAAGAGGACCATGTGAGAACGTTCTGTTAACGTCCCAAATGAGAAAAAAAACTTATATATAAACTTATATATATATATATATATATATATATAAAGTCATATTGTGAACGTTATTGTATGACTAAAAAAGGACCATGTGAGAACGTTCTGTTAATGTCGTAAATGTACTCTTTGTAACATAGTTATGTGACCATAGAAAAAACAAAATAGAACGTCTTCCTAAAGTCATATTGCGAACGTTACTACATGACTAAAAGAGGACCAAATATAGAACGTCCTCCTAAAGTCATATTGCAAACGTTATTATATGACTAAAAGAGGACCATATGGGAACATTCTGTTAACGTCCCGAATATCCTCTTTATAACGTTCTTATGTGACCTTAGAATAACCAATATAGAACGTCCTCCTAAAGTCATATTGCGAACGTTATTGTATGACTAAAAGAGGACCATGTGAGAACGTCCTGTTAACGTCCTAAATGTCCTCTTTGTAACGTTGTTATATTACCACAAAATAACCAATATAGAACGTCCCCCTAAAGTCATATTGTGAACGTTATTATATGACTAAAAGAGGTCGATGTGAGAAGGTATTCTGTTAACGTCCCGAATGTCCTCTTTATAACGTTCTTATGTGACCATAGAATAACCAATATAGAACGTCGTCCTAAAGTCATATTGCGAACGTTATTACATGACTAAAAGAGGACCAAATATAGAACGTCCTCCTAAGTCATATTGCGAACGTTATTGTATGACTAAAAGAGGACGGTGTGAGAACGTTCTGTTAACGTCCCGAATGTCCTCTTTATAACGTTCTTATGTGACCTTAGAATAACCAATATAGAACGTCCTCCTAAAGTCATATTGCGAACGTTATTGTATGACTAAAAGAGGACGATGTGAGAACGTTCTGTTAACGTCCCGAATGTCCTCTTTATAACGTTCTTATGTGACCTTAGAATAACCAATATAGAACGTCCTCCTAAGTCCTAAAGTCATATTGCGAACGTTATTGTATGACTAAAAGAGGACGATGTGAGAACGTTCTGTTAACGTCCCGAATATCCTCTTTATAACGTTCTTATGTGACCTTAGAATAACCAATATAGAACGTCCTCCTAAAGTCATATTGCGAACGTTATTGTATGACTAAAAGAGGACCATATGGGAACATTCTGTTAACGTCCCGAATATCCTCTTTATAACGTTGTTATATTACCACAAAATAACCAATATAGAACGTCCTCCTAAATTCATACTGCGAACGTTATTATATGACTAAAGGAGGACCATATGAGAACGTTCTGTTAATGTCCCAAATGTCCTCTTTGTAACGTTCTTATGTGATCAAAAAATAACCAAAATGGAACGTCCCCCTAAAGTCGTTTAAGGAACATTGAGCTCCAGCACTTTCGTAACCAAAAGAGGACGTTTTAGGAACGTCTCCAGTGTTCTGTAAATGTTCGGGACATTCGTCACCTTTAGAGAACTTTTAGGGAACGTTGCGCAAGGTTGCGAGAACGTCCCCTCCTACGTGGGTTCTCACAATAAAAATAGTTACAGCGTCTTATCCGTAATAGCTTTAATGATGCGCTTTAAGGTGTATGCATGCATTAAAAACAAAAGGTAAGTGTATGGTAACTACTAGGCTACTAACTACTAGTATTTGCTGATTAACTGGCAACGAATTCAATAGTTTTGGTGCACTGGTCTTATTTTTAGAAATGTATTGATATATAGATTGTAAAAAAAGATTTGTTGACTTGAATTTGACAAACTGTTGTTGACTCCCAATGCCATTCTCCACTTTTTTATGCTTCATAATACACATTTTATACTTTCCTTTTCAAGTTACAAATATATATCAGGGCTCGACAATAAGGAGTGTCCGATGGCCTGGGGCCAGTGTCAAAGATGCTCAGGACAGTTGACGAATATGTCACTGGCCCCATCGGGCCACTGCCATGTCCTCACTAAAGTTGATCATTTTTACGTGTTTTTTAACCTTGATAATTTAAAATTTTAAGCCATCACAGAGAGACGCATCTCTGACGGACAAATAGCTTTCAAATTACTAGCTTTGTAGCTTTAACAATGATCAGTACATACTGAATTTATACAGTGGAGACAGATGCACCGATTGACCGGATATATTTCAGCCGATCTCTTATTCCGGGCTTGCACACTAACTGCATGCAATCTTCTTTCAAAATGTCATGTGTGTGGAAATATTACAAACTCTGTAGTCATCCGTTAACAGAGGCCAGGGACGCTAAGAGAAAAAATATTAATATTAATTATATTAATATTAAATATTAATAATAATTAAAAAGTGTTTGAACAATAATGTTTGGACTTTAGTTAGGCTAGTAGGTTTAGGTGTGGTATCGAAATTGGAATCGAGAATTGTACAATTTTATTTGGTATTTAAACTTTTG
This sequence comes from Labeo rohita, assembly GCF_022985175.1. Classification (NCBI taxonomy): domain Eukaryota; kingdom Metazoa; phylum Chordata; class Actinopteri; order Cypriniformes; family Cyprinidae; genus Labeo; species Labeo rohita. The sequence continues at coordinate 21,633,279 of NC_066881.1, read as the reverse complement.
GTGTCATTTATTAAAATAAAAGATAAGAGTCTAAAACAATGACAACAGCAACCATTTAATTTTTTTGTGGTAGGGCCAGACCGGGCCAGTAAAAAAAAAATCTTAACGTTGAGCCCTGTATATATATACTTTTTATTTTTGTTTCATGGAACTTTGTTCTGTGCATTCAAATTTTAATTTCTGTTCAGAGTGACTGATTATTCTGTGTTTTCTTAGGACTACATCAGTGTGTTTGCTATCCTAAATTATTTTGACTGTTGTGTTAAACAAGTATTAAAGTAAGTGTGTGTGTGTGTTCCTGGTATTCACTACGTTATGGGGACCAAATGTCCCCACAAGTATAGTAATACCAGTAAATTTTGACCTTGAGGGGACATTTTTTATGTCCCTGTAAGGAGACAAGCTTATAAATCATACAGAATGAAGTTCTGTATGCAGAAAGTTTCCTGTGATGGGTAGGGTTTGGGTGTAGGGTTAGGGTAAAGGGATAGAAAATACAGTTTGTACAGTATACGTCTATGGAATGTCCCCGTTATACAGTACATGGAAACCCGACGTGTGCGTGTGTTTATAAGGCAACAATATTTGTATCACATCTTGAAGCACATTCTTTATCCCCTGCGGCGAAGATAAACTGCAACTCATAATTCACTTCATCTTATCTGTCTTCACAGCAACACAAACCACTGATCTGACTGATGATATCTTTGTAGGTTCTTCTTTGAATACTGTAACTTATTCCACATAGGTGATGACAGGTTATAAAATGTGCCATCCTCAATGTTTTACACTCAATTTTCATTTTAGACTGTAGATCTGAAAAAAAAAAAAAACAGTTGTTGTATATAAAAGTGTGTCAGAGTTGACCAGTTGATTAATAATCTTACACGCTTATTAAAAAGTCACACACTTTCACTACACATGGGGTTTTAAGGTTTTGGAAAGTGCTTAGATTGACATTCCTTATGGTTTAATAATTGCTTTGGCTTGTCTGAAGGACTTCTGTTTATTTTTGCCCCTGATTTCATCATGAAGTCTGAGAAAGCAATTTTCTCAATTGTAACTGTAAGTGTCCTAATTTCCAAGCTTGTCCAAAGCAGCTTGATGTTTTATTCTTACATGCGGTTGCTCTGGCAACCTTGAGGTTCTGCATTTCCAATTTAAAACTTTTGATTCAATTCATCCTCTGCTGAATCAATCAGCTGATCCCTGGAGACTTCCTACAACTAGTATGACCTTTTAGAAACATCAAATTTAGCCTTTAAGTAGCTGCTTGTGGCTTTTGTGAAATTGGTGTCAGAAGTTATGTTTAACTGAAACTTATAATTTTCCACTTAACTCTGAAGCTTTTATTTACTGTAAGGATAACAAAGAAACTTGTTTTAGTTTATGTTCCACATCTTTGACTTGTCATCTTTTTTGGTAATTAATCATTCTACAGTTTTCATAAACATATCACACATGATATTGTTTAGTCACGCATTCCGTTTGTCTTTTTAAAATAAGTTATAATAACATGAGGTAATCTGATTAATAATTTCATTATTAATGTGCTTGAACTATCTGTTTTGTAAGTATTATAAACCTTATATACACTACCAGTCAAAAGTTTTTGAACAGTAAGATTTTTTTTTTTTTTAAGAATTCTCTTATGCTCACCAAACCAAGCCTTTCTGCAAAAGCAGTAATATTGTGAAATATTTTTACTATTTAAAATAGCTGTTTTCTATTTTAATGTTTTAAAATGTATTTTTTTTCCTGTGATCAAAGCTACATTTTCAGCATCATTACTCCAGTCTTCAGTGTCCCATGATCCTTTAGAAATGATTCTAATATGCTGATTTGCTGTTCAAGAAACATGTTTTATTATTATAATACATTTTTTAAACAGTTGAGTACATTTTTTTCAGGATTCCATTCAACAGCTTGAAGTCAGTATTTTTTTTTTTGTCGTTGTTTGATTTAGCAAAGATGCTTTAAATTGATCACACGTGATGATATCTGAATGATTTCTATTTCAGATAAATGCGGTTCTTCTGAACTTTCTATTCATCAAAGAAACCTGAACAAATTTTACTCAGCTGTTTTCAGCATAATAATGATAATAATATTTTTTTTTTTCACATGAGGGATCATGTGACTGTAGTAATGATGCTAAAAATTCAGCTTTGAAATCACAGAAATAAATTACATTTTAAAATAGTTTCAAATACAAGTTATTTTAAATATTATTTAAAACTATTTCAAAATGTTACTGATTTTGCTGTACTTTGGAACAAAAAAACGCATGCTCAGCGAGCAGAGGAGTATTAAAAAAAAAAACATTAAAAATCTTACTGTTCAAAAACTTTTGACTGGTAGTGTATGAGGTTTGCATTTTATGATGTGTGTGGTTTTATACAATTCTATTAGGATTATCTGTTAAATTTCTGTTTTGAATTAGTACCTTGAATATAAATTGATTTAATCTTTCTTGCACCATATCAAAACATACGTGTTTCATAATAGATCTGTGCCAGATTCTATGACTAGCGATATTAATTTATTTTGTCCTTATTGTGAAAATTAACTTTGACAGCTATACGAAGTTGTAATATGACTGAATTTCCCCTGCTGTGCAAGAGATTATTTCTTCTGAGAGTAAGGGTACAGTTTGGTTTTTATTGGGTTTCTTTTCCAATTTTTAAGGGAAATTGAAAATGACAGCTTGTAAAATGTACAAGGCAAATATTTTATTTTACACCAAACCTCAGCGGATGTTTGCACAGGTGAAAAGTCATTCAATGTCTCATGTAAATCTAAAAAGTGCCACCTGGATTATTTATAAGAGCTGTGTTAAATCAAGGTGTGAATTTTGAGTCGTCCCGCGATTCGTGACCCCCATTCGAAACCTTAATTTCCCTTTTCCTCATTTGACATCTAGATTCTAATTGTTAGAGACAAATAGGCGACAGGTGACCTTTTTCCTTTGGTGTGAACCAAATCACACATGACATGACTCATTCGCATCCATTAGTAAAACTTAATACAGAATTCTTCATAATGATTTATTTCAAAATCAACACGTAAGGGACTAAATCAAATCAATATACAGACTTACAAAAGAAAGAACAACAGATGTGCTTTAAGCTGCCATATACACAGAAGTAACCTTCACATTAAGTGGGAAAAAAGAGTGGAAGGACAGTATATGCTACAGTTACTTATGCTACAGTGTTGAGAATATTGGCAATTTGATGGAATATAAAATAGCTACCCTTACTTTTCCATTCAATCCTGGAAATGTTTTATGTATTGGCATCACTGCACTGGGACGTTTTGAGTGAGAAAAGCTTTGTTAATAATATGTCTTTAACCACATTCTGAAATGGCGCTTCAAAGAGTGCATGATATTTTTGCAAGATGTACTGTACTGGCGGGGGGGCTGTAACCCCTCATCCTGTACACAGACTCCAGTAGAGACAGAGCATGTAAAGGCATTATATTTCCTTATAGATTTTGTGCCTGAGGGTTGTGTTTGTGAGGTCTGGTTGCTTTTAACGACTCAATATTATGAAACTGGCAGTAATGTAACACAAATTCCATACACTAATTTCCTTTGGAGAGGTATGAGGCATTGGCATACCTTACTATAGGTTTGGTGCTCACATGTGTATTCCTAGACAAAACAGTTGTCCAAGAAAAACACGTAGGTAGGTGTTCAAAATAATTTCACTAGGGAGATTCTGAGATTTAACCTCTGATTGAATATTTATGTGCCTCTATAGATCAGATATTTTTATTGACATGTATTTATTATGTACATGTCAGTTATGCTTCTGCTGTTGATGATTAAATGAATAATCAATCTGAATGCTCTTAAGCATACTTGTCAAATATTCCACAGAAGTATAAAATAAACCCACTCAAAGTAATAAAATATGATGCTGAAGATACAAATGTTTAATAAATTTGGCAATACAATCATAACTACGTCTAAACACAGAAAACATTAAGCACTAGAACTATTCACTACGTAATGGACGTCATTCAGAATCAGCTTTTTTTTGTAAATGTCACAAGGGGTTATAAAGTGCATTGTTATATATAGGTAGTCATTATGTCAATTAGTTCTGCCTCAAGGTCTACCTCAGATGTTCCACTAACACTGCTGTTTTTTCTTTTTTTTTTTTTTATCATGCCTACCATAGTTTAAATTCTTTTATCGTCGTTGAATGAATGAATTAGCTCATTAGTACACTCTTAACCTCTACTTTTTTTCTTCTTGGTTAACTGACGCACAACTGTCTCTGTTCGTTACATAATTTTGCTAAACGTGAAGCAACATTTAGTATGTTGTGACGCCGAGCTCCTTACGCACACTCTGATCGGTCAATTAACATTTTGCAAAAGACTCTATGGCTGTGCGAATGCCTTCTGGTAAAACCAATTACATTCCTCAAAGTCATTCAGAAACCGTTTGGGTTATACAAGGACTAAATTCTTCATGTTTGTTTGGCCACGTAACCCTGCCTTTCCAAAAACAAAAACAAGTGACGACTTTGTTTTTTTCATATATGCCATATAACGTTTACATGCAGTTTACACTGTTAAAGATATCTAGGTTAGGAACTAATAAAATACATATGAAATAGAAAATCAATGCCCTTCGTTTTGTGTCAAAGCACTTGCATGCATATGAGAGGTGTCAGAACTTCAGTCCTGCTTATGTGAAGTCACATTAGGTTTCTTCTAAATCTAAAGATTATATTTTTTTAATGTTTGCTCCAAAATACCTCAATGCCGTTCTGCCTAACCCAACATAACACAACAAACAAGGAGCAAACACGACTCCAAAAATATCTCTTTACTGTTTTTAAGACGATATATAAAAAAACATTGTATATACATATCATACGTAAAAAAAAAACACAGTCATACATATATAATTGCACTTGGCGCTAACAGAGGAGACTACATGGGTGGCGACGATGGTCTGGTGGTCTTTTGTCGAGTCATTTACTGGGGATGCATATTTGGCAGGTTAAGTGCTGGGTCAGCAAGCATGCCAGAGGACTATATGGTACATATCTGTGACGGTGGGCTGTCAGATTCTCGTCATCTGGCAGACTTCTTAGCTCTGCTGTTGTTGGGCTTTTTTCATTCTGCAAGAAAAGAAGCAAAACATTACCATGAGAAAACAGTCAAACCATAATGCTGGAGAGTTTAATGACTATTTGTTTTAACTAAATATCTTCATGACTTGTGAAGAGAAGCAGGTCATTTTTAAATAGCCTGAATCTCCACAGTGATTACAACAATAAACCAAAATTATGCTTCTGGCAAGAATGTAACAGACATCTCTGTTGTTTTTATAGCTAGTTTGTATTAGTAACAGTATGTGGTTAGTTTTATGTGCTGAGGCTGTGATTTATCAAAAAAAAAAAAAAACACTCAGGAAACATGAAAAACCACCAATGTGTAATGTTTGAGTTACCAATGTCACCAAATTTAATAATGACAAAAGTAATGATTATTTAGTGATTTATTTGCAAAGGCTTACTTAGAGTTATCTCAGTTCATTATGTTTGATAGGTGTGTAAAAGTATTTTTGGTCACACTTAGGGTCCAATTCTTACTATTAACAAACCATTGTCAATGACCTTTGCCTTAATAAACTCCTAATTTGCTGCTTATTTGATAGTTAGTAAGGTAGAAATATGTGCTTTATAATTACTAATAAACAGCCAATATGCTAATAACTGGCATGCTAATAAGCTAGTTAATAGTGAGAATTTGTCCCTATACTAAACCTTTTTTTTTTTTTTTAATTACACACTTCAGCTTTTTTTCCAAGTTTACATGAGTCACATGACCAGAACATTTAAGCTGATGGATCTGTTTTGTAGCTCATTGACTGGAGGTGTTGCAGATGGCAGAACCCTCTCTTACTACCTGCAGATGTACAACTTCCTTTTTCCCTTATTGAGCTGTACTAATGATCGCACAGTATGTGCTCATTAGCGTCTAGCGGCCATTCATGGGTGTTCAGCCCCAAGGAGCCATCGTTCATCTCTGGCTATGAGTGTTTTGTTGTGCAGACTGGACAGTTCACACTTTTCCGTGCTTTAGACAATGATTATTGTTTAACAGGTAGAAACACGCCAATGACTGGTTTGCCCACCATCCAAAACGCCTTTTATATTCACCCACCCCCCACAAATTCAGTGACCGTGTATGACAATCTTACAGCTGGCAGTGAAATGAAAGGCGAAGGGAACCGGTCCCCTGATCTAATACATCAAACTCATGATCAAATGTGGGAAAATGTCTTTCTTCTCATGATTTAGTACAACAAAAACTTGTTTTGCTTTGTTTAGACGTTCACGATAACAATCAGCGGAGGCACTATTAAGGCAAGGCCACAAAGCCTGAACATGTTTTTCATTTGCTAGGCAGTAGCTGCTAATCTCGCACATCAACTTAAGATAAATATTTCAGAGTGCTGTAAGCGGACAGAAAGAGTCAAAAGAAAGAAACTGGGAATGGCTTTTGTGAGCATGCAGGGATACGTAAGAAACGGGTAAGACCAGTGTTTCAATGTGTGTTTTTTTTGTTTATTACATAAACTATTACATTGAGACTTTGATATTTGATGCAGTGCAACATTTCGTCTGGGATAAGTAAGTGTAATTTGGTTAAGTGGAATGAAAGTGATTCTGCAAGGCATTTGAGAACAACGCTATAAGACAAATTACACATTGTGTGTGGCCCTGTATTTCCTATCCCATTTGTCAAGAGGGTTTCCTTACTTGTTCATGGCATTCCTCAGGTACTGTTGCAGCCATTTGGTCTCTGGGTTAATGCACACCTCCTTGTTGTTCTTCAGTTTGGCACTGCAGGGAAAAAGTGCAAGTTTGAGTATATAGATATAATATCTTGATGCTGAAATTTGAGCATTTTAGACATTTAAATTGCAGTATAAGCAATCAATCATTACTAAGTATAAAGCTACAAGGGCCCATTGTGAGTAGATTTTGAATGCGGTACAATAGAAACCCCATAGTCAGCATCAGCTATACAATAGCAGAACAGTTGTGCATTCAAGCTCAGCCAAGCAGTTAGTTCTCAGTCACTCCTCTCTCTTGTAAGTGATATTACATTGCAATCTCTCATCACCATGAGTATATGTGTTCCCGTCTTCCCTACAGGTTTTAACAGATTGGCAGATTGTTATCATACGCTTCCTTGTAGCTCACAGCAAAGAGATTAGATTATAGGTGTCTTGTCAGCACAGGTGAACCATTTGTTCTCAGTTGGCTACAACTGACACAAATAAACCATTAAACTCTTTCCTATGTAAGTTAAAACCGAATCAGATTAAAATTTTGGATTCTAACAATACAAAAAAACAATAAATATATTTTAGCAATGTAAGTAGGGCTGCAAAACGATTAATCATGATTAATCGCATTCAAAATAAAATTGTTTACGTACCATATGTGTGTGTGTGCTGTGTATATTTATTATGTGTATATATAAATACACACATACATATCTCACATATATATTAAGCAAAAATGTTAGATTTATATATAAAATATTTAGATTTAAATTATATACAAATATAAATATATACACATACAAATATTATTTAAACTATATACATATGTGTGTATATTTTTATCTATACATAATAAATATACATGGTACACACACATATAGTATGTAAACATAAACTTTTATTTTGAATGCGATTAATCACGATTCATCACGATTAATCATTTTGCAGCCCTAACAAGTTAATTTTTGGGACGATTTTGACATTTAAAAAAAATATATATATATTTCAGTACTAGATTGTATTTGTGTTTTTAATATTGAAAATCAGTTATTATAAAAATGAAACCTTTTTTAAGAAAATTGTTATAGTTGAATATCATAATAATTACTGTTATTATTGTTATTATTTAAATACATTTTTTGGGTCTGCTTTGGTTATGTGTACTGATGCTGTAAATGCTTTCTAAGAAATGTTCATTAATCTCTTTAAACCTGTGGTTCTGGCAAACATTATATTTCATCGCACACTCAAACGGTCTGGTTAACTTGCATCTGTTAGTCATTGTCCTTCTCATAATCCTGTGAGTAACCCATTCCTAAAAGTCCCACAAATGAATGCCACTACAAAACACAAATCCTTGAAAATTTTACGAGGATGACAACATTCTTCAGAGACAAGATTAGCTTTAAAGTATGCGTCCAACATCTTCATATCTGTATAATTTAAAGTAATCAGTTCTTATCTTCAATTCACAGATCTCCTCTAATTTGGTTAGCTGGCTCTTTTGAAGTAGCAGCAGTTTATCAGAGCCTGGCATTTGTTGCTCTATCTCGATCTAGTCAGCAGGAGTTTGAGAGGGTCTGGACTGCGAACAGCAGGTAGTAATTACTTCACAGCAAGCCAAGGCCAACAGCAAACACTGGTAGATAGTGTTACCGGCATCACTCATCAATGCAGATTTGAAGTATCAAGGGCTCTTGAGCTTTGGGAATCAGGTTCTGATCTGCTCTCCAGGGCTTTGCCTTTAGCATTCGTGTCAATCGTTGGTCGGTTTGCCAGTTTTGAGTATGACCAGCTGTTTTTTTTCTCGCTGACCCTTTGACATGGTTTAAGCTTTTGTTTACGCCTTTATGGTATGGAAAATAAGTGAGGTTTGTAATGGAGTTTGACATGCCACTGCCATTAATCTTTGTTAGGAATCCAAATAAAGCAGCTGTTTTGAACACTTCACTCAACGGAGGTGAAAACATACAGGGAGGACAGTTCTCATCAGCATGCAAGGCTATGGTGTGTGACTAAGCACATCATTCAACCCCTTTACATGTGTGAGAAAGACCTCGAAGAGGAACTCTTTTGGACCCCTATGATGCTGTTTTCCTGTACAAAATACGAATGCATCCATGCCTAAAGGTCCTACCCCCTCCTATAGCATTTCCCTCTGGATGTGTGCAATTGTGAGAGCCTGTCCAGCAGTATAATGCCAGACAGGGGAGGCCAATTCCTGCCCCATTCAGTGTCCCTTCAGTATTTGGAGATTGATGGGGTGAAGTGATGTGTTTCTGGGTCAGCCAGACACCTCATCAGAGGCCGAGCTTGGAAAGTGAGAGAGAGAGTTTAGTGTAGATACTCACATGACTTGGAAGGGGCAGTTGGGTGTATGGAGGAACTTGAGCTCGCGAATGCTTCTCTGTGGGACTGTGTTGACTGTGGAACGGCACCAGCATCTCTCTACCAGGCTGATGGGCTTGGCTGGAGAAGAATTAAGAGAAAAAGGAAAGAGAAACTCAATTCAGCTGTTGCTCTGATCCTTTTAATTCGGTGCATGTGAGCACTGGACGCAATCACAATGAAGTTTGATGAGAGATTACACAAATGCAAATCACTTTTTGCCTGGTATTTAATTGGGATCACACACCAGATGTGCTTTGTACAACAAAACAGCATCCTTGACTAAAAATGAAACTTAAAATTTTGGTTAATTTTCAAAATCCATCATGTAATCCTTTAAGCTCCAAATTTAGTATTGCAACACTCTAATAGCAACCAGCACAATATGCAGACACACTAAGGATGCATTTCCCTCTCCTGGCTTTTAGATTGTATGCTCTATAAATTGTAATTGTAATGAAAAAGCCTACTAAATTCAGTTTATAAGGGTCCGTTTTTTTACAATTGAGATTTATACATCATCTGAAAGCTGAATAAATAAGCTTTCCCTTGATGCATGGTTTGTTATGATAGAACAATATTTGGCTGAGATGCAACTATTTGGAAATCTAGAATCTGAGGGTGCAAAAAAAAAAAAACTAAAATCACCTTTAAAGTTGTCCAAATGAAGTTCTTAGCAATGCATATTAGTAATCAGAAGTTTTAATATATTTACGGTAGGAAATTTACAAAGTATCTTCATGGAACATGATCATTACTTAATATCCTAATGCTTTTTGGCATAAAAGAAAATAATAATTATAACAATAATTTTGACCAATATAATGTATTTTTGGCTATTGCTACAAATATACCCGTGGTTTTATGGTCCAGGGTCACATATTATAAGGTATAAACTTAAAAGTTATTATATATACACAAGACATTTGAGTATGCATTTATAAAACAAGCGAGTATATTTAATGGGAAATGCTTAGTGCACTTTTAAATTAACTAAATGCCAATTAAACTGCCTGTATGAATTGGAACGTGCGCGCATGTAAATACTTTATTTTAATAGCCTTTTTGCACATTAAAGCGACTGAGTTGTATGCCGGTGCTGGGATTATTGTTCCATTTGGCTCAGACCTGTTACACGCTCAAGGAAGCAGAGACTTCACAGCTCGGGCAGCTTTACATTGTATGTGAAGACTGTGCGGCGCACGTACGCAAATACTTTAACGGACATTGCCCACTCACAAGAGCCCAAAGGTGTTAAGTACCTGCGACTTAACGGAGCTCTATCCACGTTAGTCCACTTGTAAAATGCTAATGACCTCTCTAGTAATCTATTCTTATTGTCATGTAAACACGCTAGCCATAGTTAGAGCCGTGCGCACTGGCTCGATTGAAGTAAAGACTGGCGCTATCTCTGCGGTTCTGTTTTATCCTCTAATTTGTGGGTAATTAAGAGAAAACAAAGACGGCGACAAATACACACATTAATCAACGCCGTGCCAGTGGCTTCTCTGCTCTCCTAACCGCATGCGTGTCAGTTTGTTATATGGAAAACCACGTACGTTTCGTGAAATTAAAATATAAAAGCAACTGGTGTAAGTTTTAGAAACAAAAATAAATAAACCGTTCATTACACTTTAAATGGAAATGCGTTAATGCAATGAAATACGCGTCGTTTCTTATACAGGTGCACGTTACAATCCGTAAAAACCTTTGATATTTTGAAGTTTGCAGTCGAGTGCAACCTAACGGAATGCAAACTTGCGTGCCATAACATGCATCCCAGCTTTACGCGCAATGCAAAAATATCGTAAACATTTGCACAGTATCTATTAAACAGTAACTCACCATTTGAAACCGGTGCATGAATGACGACCGCCATCAGAGCGAATATTACGATCACTTTCAGATCCATGTTTGCAGTGTGAAGAAGAGATCCGCACAATGTAGAATCCAGGAGCAACTGTGACAGCAGCAACTGGGTCTCTGCGTTAAATCTGCGCACAGGCTCTGCTCCAGACACCCCCACCGGTCCCCCCCCCACCTTCAAAAGGAGAAAGTGGGTGTTCCCACGATGATTTGTCAGCTATTGGCACTACAGATAGCCTCTATTACATTTCTGGCACCAAATTAAAGTACTCACTTTTTCAACGGAGCAGCTATTTTTATTCATTATTTCTGATTTATTTGAAGTTTGGTGATGGATATTGTGATTATGAATATTGTGACCCAAGAGCGTGCATTTATAAAACATTTTATAAATATAGTGTCAAGTTTTTAGAAGTGTAACATTTATAACTTTTCAAGAACATTTTGATTTAACATTTTCACGTTGGTTGCACAATGACTTTGATTTGATGTTTTGTTTTTGTTTAATATTTCTAAACAGTATTGCTAATAACTAGTTGTGCTAACTTTTTTAATCATTTCAGCCTTTTAGTAGACTTTTTACAGCCTCTGCTTAGTTACACTGTCTAGACGCTTTTTTTGTTTTTCAAAAATTGAAAACATATTCATCATAAAAGAATATTCATTCATTTCTTATTGTAGTATTTTAGCTAGATTGGAAATGTCATTTAGCTTTAAAAGTCTTTATCTACTTGCATTGAATATCATTATTGTGTATTTCTTTATTTTCCTGAATTCAACCACAGAACCCACCAAATCATTTACAGAGTTTACCATGACTAAAGGCCAACAGATGCAGAACTCCAGCTTCTCCAAGTTCTATAGACTGAAATAGTCCAGTTTACATGGATACTGATTACCAGCTTATGTTCCTAATGACTGTTTTGGAAATGAATAAATTGCATCCCTTGTATTAGCACAATAAACAAATATTACTTAATTTCAATAAATAAATAAATCGGTTACTGTTTCATCTCACTCCTAAGAGGAAACAGAGCAAAAGTGAAAAAAAAAAAAAAAGAGCGAACAATTAGTTTTATATTGGGCCAGAACTTTCCACCAAGCCTTCCAGTTAAATCAGAGTGGGGTGACGTTGATGGGGAGGGGGTGTATTAGTTCGTATAACAGGACACAGATGTGTTCTCAGTTTCCAGGGATATAGCTATGCCGCGCTAGACTTTTGTCGTGTAATGAAGCTCCAGAGGAGAGGGGTGAGCTCTCGTGTAATAGGACTCTAAACAGACTCAGCTCACCGGGTCAAACCAGCTGCTCAGTTGCCCATGTGCGCCAATGCACTGAGGGGTACAAGTGTTGGCACGCATTTAATCACTCTCACAGTCAGTTACACTGGAGACAAATTAGTAAGTGATGGAGCAGTCCAGATTTTATGTCAGACTGACGCCTTTTTGGTTCAGCCTTAAGACCCTTTGATTTGTTTATCCTATTTTTCAAAAATGCAGAAATGTTTGTTTCTGTTTTCTTGCTGTCATTCTGTCTTAGTTACTGTGTGTTTAAACTAACTTTTTAATGCCTTTAAAGTCATTGAGTGCTCAGCTTTCCTCTTTTCAAAAGCCCGGAGGTGAATGCAGATGTCATTTTACAAGGTGCCACTGGTGGGAGAGTTCACACCCACCCTGAGATTCTGCAGGCACATTCCCAGTTGGCCAATGGATAACGAGAGATGGAAGTAGAAAGTTATTTAATTCTCACTTTAATAAATCAGATCAGGAGCCCTATGTTTGTCTGCAAAACTCAGTCTAAATGCTTAGGCAGCATCTGAAGGAAAGATGTAATGAAAAACGGAATGGAAGTGTTATGTAATTCTGTATGAGCCTGCTTTTTTTTTTTTTTTTGCTAGTCTGTGTGATTTGTATGATTTTAGTACATGTTTCATAAACAGTTTGGGCCATAACATACAATATAATCTTTTAATTGTAATATATGTGACCCTGGACCACAAAACCAATCATAAGTAGCACGGACATATTTGTAGCAACAGCCAAAAATACACTGTATGGGTCAAAATTATCGACCTTTCTTTTTATGCCAAAAATCATTAGGATATTAAGTAAAGATCATGTTCCATGAAGATATTTTGTACATTTCCTTTCATAAATGTATCAAAATTGAATTTTTGATTAGTAATATGCATTGCTAAGAACTTGATTTGGACAACTTTAAAGGTGATTTTCTCAATTTTTTTTTTTTTTTTTTTGCACCCTCAGATTCCGGATTAGTTGTATCTTGACCAAATATTGTCATATCCTAACAAATCATACATCATTGGAATGCTTTTTTATTTATTCAGCTTTCAGATAATGTATAAATCTATTTTTATTTATTTTTTTTTTTCAAAAAAAAGGATCTTTATTGTTTTTTTGGTCTAGGGTCACATATAGTGTAATTATTTATTTGTTTATTTATTTAAATAACTACACTAACGTGTACAAATATTTTAACTCGGAAATTACTAGTAAATTCCAAACGAATGTCAAGTAGCACAATGAATAAAATGTTTTGATATAGAAATTGTATTTTCTTGCAAAATAATCAAATAATCTTTTTTTAGTTACAAAGTCAAAAATATATATATGTATATTTTACAGTGTAATCCACTCATAAATAGTGCAATCTCTACATATCTAAACATATTTTAGTTTATACATATTTTAAGGATTTTTTAAGGAGCTGTCAGAAAAGTTTAAGGCATTAGTGTGTTTAGTTCAATGGTTTATAGACCAGCTGTGTGTTTTTGAATAATAGCAGATGGATTTCCTTTGCGATGGTAATATTCTGGTTTATTTTGCATAGAACCAATATAACTTTTTTTACGGTGCAGAGCTTGTGAGGAATGAAGTGATTGTACTGAAGTGGCTCACCAGAATGAACTCTTAAACTACTTTTTCTGAATGTGCTATTAACAAGCATTGCATCTTAAAGATGCTATTTGTTAAAAAAAAAATCATCTTAATCTATTAGAACCTCATTACTCACAATAGAGCATTTCAAAGCTATGGAAAAGGAATATTCATTAAGTAATTTTGGATTAAAGCTCATTAACCCTTTTGACTGTAATGAGGGAAGTTCCATTTACAAGAGGTGTCAGGTCATCCTCAGATCTTGGCCCGTCCTAGTCGCCCCCCACATGGAGCGTTGAGGCTCTTGCTGTGGAGTACCCCTGAGTTAAGTAAACATGCAGCCAACAGGGGAAACCAGAAGTGTTATCATTGACACGAGATGAGCCTTCTAGGGTATAAATCCAGCCTTGCAGACTCCATGCCCCCCATATGCCTGCAGAGTGATGGAGTCCCACCCAGACATACCAGCCACCAGGGTGACCATATCTATGTCAATGTTGTGTTTAACAAAATTAGTTTGTATTGAAACAATTGACTGTTTAAGTTGCTAACAGCTGGAGTTTTGTGGTTTTAATTCAGCTTCATAGTAGTGTTTTGGCTAAAGGACGTTTTGTTTTTGATGCATTTCTTTATGGCTCATATTGTTCTGTTCCGTTCCATCAGTGTGGCCAAATAAAAAATCTCTGTGTGGAACTCATAATGTCAATCCTCTTAAAAGAACACAGTGATTTTGAACCCATTGAACTTTTAATAATTTGATTTATAGAATTTGAAATGGTAGATACAGAGGCTAGTTATCACACTGTTCTGTTTACTGTAAATAAATGTTTCTAATATCTTTGAAAGGTACTTTTGGTGTAGGTACATACATTAAAGTAAGATATTGAACATTTCCACTGTTATTGTGCAGGAACAAGATTTATTTAACACAACCATGGCATGTTGTCACACTAGATGGGGTAAGTTGTCACAGACTATTCAATGCCTTCAGTGTTCTAATATTTTTATATATTTTTTTTTAATTGGAATTCTTAAACAAGAATGAAAGAATTGGTTAACTGAAAAATCTAAAATGTAAAAACTTTAATAAAATTGCAACATATAAATCACGTGACTTCTGCCCCAATAAAAATATAACAAGCTGTTAAACCTGACATTTATGAAATATGTCCTTCAACCTGTTCAATCACACTGTTCAACCTTTTGGTTAAAATCTCATTGTATGTATACTTTTGCCCGAATCTGTGTTTTGTGTTCATTTTTTTATTTCAGCTAAAATATGATGAGATTATATTTTTTCCAATTTCAGACTGTTTTGAATAGAGGGTTTGGTCAGTTACCCAGTTACACGGCCATACACTCTTAAAAATAAAGGTTCTTTATTGGCATCAATGGTTCTGTAAAGAACCTTAAACATCCATGGAACGTTTTAAATGCAGAAAAGTTTCTTTATAGTATAAAAAGTTTCTTTGGATTTTTAAAATGTTTGTTAAAATTGTTCTTTTAGGAACTGTTCACTGAAAGGTTCTTTGAGGAACCGAAAATGGTTCTTCTATGGCATCACTGCGAAATACACCCATTTGGAGTGTATTGGTGATACTCAGATGTAAACAACAGCATGGATTGCACGGTTAATGTATTACTGAATTTGTTGTTCTGCTAATTTATGCTGTTTAAACTACAGTGAAAAATGTGTGGAAACATTTAAATCATATAGATAAGGACGTAGTAAGCAGGAAAGGGAGCAATACTTTGACAGACTAAAGTTAATAGGTTGTAAAGATACATACAAGCAGTATTAATTACGATATTAGCCTAATACTTCACCTACCAGACTGGAAATGAATAAAACAAATACGAATGTTGTCAAGATTCTTGCCCTGGAAATCCTGGTTCAGTTTGGCCGACCACAAAAGCTTTTTGTTCCTTAGACAGTTTTTTGCACTCTTTTCCTTGATTTGTTAGAACTTTTGGCAGTCTGTAGTACTCCAACTGTTTTTCCCAGTCCTACTGATTAGTACAGCCCAAAACATGACAATAATTGACCATTTTCAGCAGCAACAATCAGCAAAAAATGCAAGCTTTGTTCAGTCATTGATTACATTCTGTGCCGCCAATATGGCCGATTGATGACGCGTAGTGAAAACAACAAGACAACTATTAGAAAAAGAATTTGGACTCTTTATTCAAAACTTTATAGTTAATGAGATACAGCATCTGCATGTGACAACTAACCCCAGTCTTCCCTCTATGGGAGACAGATTGTAAATGTGCCCCATGATTTTCTTCCTTTATGTTGGTAATGAGTCACAGGGCAGGCTCGTGAATGGATTCTCGGCAGGATGCCTTTGCGCTGTTTGTCCTGTACATCTCGCACAGATCTCTGACTGTCAGACTGAGATGGAAATGAGGGGGCTGGCTGTAGATATGCACCTCTGAGTGGGACTAGACGACCCGAAACGCTGATAGCTTATAGATAAACGGTAGGATCAGTTCCAGCCTGCCACAGAAATCACTTAAGAGCAGATTGAATGAGATTCTTATTTCTTGCTGTCCCTTTTTTGCTTTTCTCGGGTCGATCCTGTTATGTTCTTCACTGTTTTACAGCTTTGAATAGCTGTTTAACTATTGTGTGGGACTGTGTGCACAACATCTGCTATTGCTCTTTGTGCTGAGAGAGGGAAATTACATTACGTTGTTCTTTGTCATTGGCTCTATGGCAACTACAGTTGATGAAGATGAGTTGGGATGAATAAAATCAGCTGATCGAGGGGAATGAGAGCAAACGGAGAGATCTGAATGAAGAGAGAGCAGATGTTTCACACATATTTACTTATCTCACAGCCAGTGTTTGTGCAGACAATCTTCCAGCAGGGATCACTTAAAGGACTATTCTGGGTTCAGTACAAGTTAAGCTGAATTGATAGTGTTTGTGGCATAATGCTGAATACCACAAAATGTGATTTCCCCTTGACCCTTGTTTTCTTCATAAAAATGGGGCCAATCTGTAAACTTTAGTCACTTTTTTTATGGTACACCACATGATGATGATTTTAGCATTAAAAAAATCACTAACACACCTTTTCCTTGTAAAGTTTTCAATTTTATAGCTTTGTGGTAATGACAAACAGGACTCCCTAAACTGTAAAATGACTGTATCTGATTATTTAAACAGCTTAAGGGTTTAACAAAAATGTTGTAGATGCTTTTAGAAAGTACAAACTTCACATTGTGCATTTAAAGGAGAAGTCCACTTCCAAAACATTATATTCACATATAATGTACTCACCCCCTTGTCATCCAAGATGTTCATGTCTTTCTTTCTTTAGTTGTAAAGAAATTATGTTTTTTGAGGAAAACATTTCAGCATTTTTCTCCATATAATGGACTGGTATGGTGCACCGATTTTGAACTTCCAAAATGCAGTTTACACTCTTAAAAATAAAGGTGCTTCATGATCCCATAGAAGAACCTTTTTTTTGTTTGTTTAAATGGTTCCAAAAAGAACCTTTAACATCTAAAGAACCTTTCTGCTTTACAAAAGGTTTTTTGTGGCGACAGAATGTTCTTCAGATTATAAAAAGGTAAGAAAGAGATGGTTCTTTGTGGAACTAAAAATGGTTCTTCTGTGGCTTCCCTGTGAAGAACCTTTTAAAGCACCTTTATTTTTAAGAGTGTAAATGCGACTTCAAATGATCCCAAATGCCAAGGGTCTTATCTAGCATAACGATCGGTTATTTTCATTAAAAAAATACAGTTTAATAACTTTTTAATCTCAAACGCTCGTCTTGCCTTTTGAAGTTGAGGGAGAACATGAGATGGGAGTTTTTCGACATCCCCTAACTGTCATGAACCAGGAAAAAAAACAGTTCAGGCAGAGTAAGACAAGATGAGCATTTGCCATTAAAAAGTATATAAATGGTAGTATTTTTATGAAAATAACCGATCGTTTTGCTAAATAAGACCCTTCTTTTTTGGCTGGGATTGTTTACAGCCGCATTTGTGATCGTTTGAAGCCACATTTAAACTGCATTTTGGAAGTTCAAAATCGGGGCACCATATCAGTCCGTTATGTGGAGAAAAACGCTAAAATGATTTCCACAAAAAAAATAATTTCTTTACGACTAAAGAAAGAAAGACATGAACATCTTGGATGACAAGGGGGTGAGTACATTATCTGTAAATCTTTGTTTTGGAAGTGGACTCCTTTAAATCCTCTAAACGTTGGCCTCTGTTTTCTTTTAATCTTGATTCTTGTGTTGTCTTTTTTTTTAAGAAAACAAGGAATGAGTTGAAATTATGTGGTAACCAAAATTATGTCACATGATGTCAGTCGAGTTAGCATTCACTAGCAGGATGGATTAAACCAAAGATGATTAGAACAACAAATGAAATTCACCCCACTCATTAGTCATACTTAAATGAGTCCACCTGAATGCTGTTTAATTGCAGAGATTGCAATTAAACCCCATGCTACATTTTCTGTTCAATAGATGTAATCAGAATGTAATCTAAGCAACATCTGCATCTAGCAAGGGGGTTGAGCGGGAAACGCTGTCCCACAGGACACAACGTACCGTCTAGAATCTGCATGTAGCGTTTTATGTTTAACCGCCACCGCAAAAATGACTATAGAGGTTTGAAAGGACAACTATGTCATACACAGTCACAAAATAATGGCAGAAGAGCAGATATTTTAAAGCTTAGGGTGTGTGGAGGGCTTTTTCCCCACTGTTTTCTCATCATTGTTAATGTAGAAAGATATTGTTTTTTGGCTGCGGTCTGTGATTCACTGACTAAATTTCTTTGGTATCATCCCTTGTGAAAAGGTCTCTGTTGCTTAAAGTGGTAAAATAATGTAGTCTGTATGCTTACCACACTTTTAAGAAATCTGACTTGACGCTTAAAAATTTGGTTCTTCTTTTTTCTTTGTTAAAAATATGTTTTCGGTAAATTACAGCATTTGAATCACATTTGCAGTCCATGTCCTCCCGTTTCAGAGTTCTGCAATGGAACTGGACCTTGTCTAATAAGTTAGTTGTCATTAGTTGTCATCATTTACTTATCCTCATGTTATTCCAGATTTTTCAAACCGAAAAGTCTTTGAATAACACCTTTTTCTGAATGACTTAAAGGGATGGTTCACCCCAAAATGAAAATTCTGTTAGTATTTACTCACCCTCATATTGTTCCAAACCCATAAGACCTTCGTTTATCTTCAGAACACAAATTAAGATATCTATGATGAAATCCAAGAGCTTTCTGACCCTCCATATAAACAGCAATGTAACTGAAATGTTCCCAGGCCCAGAAACGTAGAAAGGAAATTGAAAAAAAAACTCCATGTAACATCAGTGGTTCAACCTTAATTTTTCCGAAGCTATGAGAATATTGTTTGTGCGCAAGGTAAAGAAAAATAACGACTTTATTCAGTTTTCAGGTGTATCATCTCTTTAAGATGGCTTAAATATAACAGCATTTATTTAAAATATGTGACCCTGGACCTACAAAACCAGTCATAAGTGTCAATTTTTCGAAATTGAAATTTATACATCATTTGAAAGCTGAATAGCTTTCCGTTGGTTTGTTAGAATAGGACAATATGTGGGAATATTATAGAGATATTGAGAAAATCGCCTTTAAAGTTGTTCAAATAAAGTTCTTAGCAATGCATACTACTAATCAAAAATTAAGTGTTGATATATTTATGGTAGGAAATTTACAAAATATCTTCATAGAGCATGATTTTTACTTAATATCCTAATGATTTTTGGCATAAAAGAAAAATTTATCATTTTGACCCATACAATATATTTTTGGCTATTGCTACAAAATATACCCGTGCTACTTAAGTTTTGTGGTCCAGGGTCACAAATATATATATATATATATATATATATAGTGACTCTTTGTTTTCACTTTTAATTAATTTAATGCATCCTAATTTAATGCGTATTAATAATAATATTTTTTTTTAAAATCTACCACCCCCTAAACTTTGAACAACAGTGTGTTGCATATCAACTAATTCTATAAAGTTTAAAGAGGCTTTTTTATTTTGGTGGTTAAATGCTTAATCTTCATTCATTTTCATTATATTAAACTCATATGGGGTTGGAAAGATCATATGGGTTTGGAAAGACATGATGGTAAATAAATGATAACAGAATATTTATTTTTGGCTGAACTGTTTCTGTAAAGGAAGTTTCTGTGTATTGGTGTCAGATCAATGATAAATGCCACTATAGGATTTTATAGCGTACAGAAACAAACTTTATCCTTTGAATTTGAGGCCAACGTATAAAGCCGTCAGGATGCGGTGCCACATTAATAATTTGATATGATGAAATGTGTTTGAAACAACCATTTATCTCCCTTGGAACTTGTGAATTTATATGAATCTCTAAATATCAATGGAATATTCTAAGCTTACGTAAAGCATTTTGGCTTGATGATTCGATCTCCGTTGTTAACATTCTGTCTTTGCTCTAACAAGCTTGTGGTTTAAGCAAGAAAGCTAATCAAAACATGCAGGGCTCTCACGCTAATGCCAGTAAACATTGTTCTCAAGCATTGCTCAATCTGCAAGTAATGTCCCTGCCATTTTTATCGAAGTACAATATCCTGTTAGTACAGAATTGTCAGGGATAAATGGCCCTCTATGATCTGTAAGTGGAAATTCATTCAGAAGGTTCTGACACATTGCCAACTTTATTATGTAAATCTATTGCACAATTCAAGAGAGTAAGGTTTAGAGAAGCTGTTAGTTATCTAAGAACACTGGAGTTTAAAGGGCATGACATAAATCCCCGACACCAATCACAAGTGGATTTATCAGTCAAAAGTACATTTGCAAATCTGAATCTGTAGGCTAGATTAGGTCTAGGTGTGGTGGTGATTGTTTCACGAGGCATCTGTTAAGATGACTATGGGTAGGTCTGTTAGCCGATCTCAGTTTACCCTCTCTGTGCAATGCATTTGCTACACTTTGCTAAAAAACATGACAAACCTGCTCCATCCCCCTGAAGCATGAACGCGGCGCTGAGATTTACTGTTCACCATAATCGTTCACAACTGTTCAACCGCACTCAGATGCCTGGCTGAATCATAAATCTTCAATACGATACAATCGGACACAGTCAGACACCACTGCACATCAAAAAGACCAAAGTGCCATAACATTCTCACATTTCTTTGGTAGACCAGATTATATATCTTTGCTGAATCCTTCTTGGTTTGATTTTGGTTAGCCAATATTTCCATAAATGGTAATATCTATAACTTGTTCGTGTTTATCATTTCTTTTTTCTAGAACTTTTATAGTTTACGATTCCTTCAGCATCCTTAATTGGTGGTGGTGGTGTTGTTTTTAGTTAGATATGCTATAAATAAAGTTTTTCTCAAAAGTTTACATACCCTTTGCAGAATATGCTAAATTAATTATAAAAGAATAAGAGGTCATAAGCAAAATAAAAAAGGTTATAAAAATTACATGTTAATGTTTATTTAGTTTCTCCATAGTCAATATATAACCTGCACACGTTTTGGTTTTCTAGCATCCTTTGCATATTTGAACTCTCTTCAGCAGTGACTATTTGATTTTGAGATCCCTTCATTTAACACTGAGGGCGACTGAAGGACTCAAACACATTCACACATTCACTGATGCTCAAGACGACAAAATGATGCGTTAAGAATCGGGGGGTGTAAACCTTTGGATGATTGTGTTTATTGTATTTATTTATTTGTTGTTCTTCTGAAAATCATGTAAGTATCTGAAGGGCAGTGCTTAATTAAAGGGATAGTTCACCTAAAAAAGAAAATTCTGTCATAAATTTCTCACCCTCATTGCGTTCCAAACCCGTAAGACCTTCGTTCATCTTCAGAACACAAATTAAGAGATTTTTGATGAAATCTGAAAGCTGTCTTAAAATAGTCCATGTGGTTCAACCATAATTTTATGAAGCACTGAAGTCACATGGACTATTTTAACAATGTTCTTACTACCTTTCTGACCCTTCAACTTGTTGGTTACATTGTGTCAGAAAGCTCTCAATTTCATCAGAAATATCTTAATCTGTGTTCCGAAGATGAACGAAGGTTTTACGGGTTTGGAACAACATGGGTGAGTAATTAATGACATAGAGTTGTAGATGTATCCAGATTTCCAGTATTTATTCACCATCTTAAGAAGCATGCGAGACAACATACCAATGTGTCCTAGGAGAAAACAATTGGCTGAACACATTATGAGAGTGCAGCTTTAAAGTTCCAGATTAGGGCTCACATGCACGACTCATCCTGGGGTGAGGGAGCCATTGAGGTATCGAGCACAGTGGGGGGCACTTCTGCTGCTTCATTGTGGGTTTGAAGTGGCAAGGGACCAACCGGCTGTGCCTTTGTGCCTGCTCTTTACCTCCTCTGTTGTGTCACAAAATTTTTCCTGCTTTGACCACTGGTTGGGCCAATCAACAGATGGAGCAGAACCATACGAAAAATAGTGACAGCCTTTCACTGCTGACACACAGAAAGCATCAATTCTTCACTTGATAGTAAAGACAATGCAGTGCTCCAATAGTTCTCGACATCAGTAACCCATGGGAAGATCTGGAGAACCTGAATTCTGATTGGTGGTGTTTAAAAAGCAAAAAGAGCTCTTAGAAGTCAGAAGTGTTTACTGTAAATGTGACTTTTAGGACTTTTTAATTATTTCATTCTATATATGCTAAGGATGCATGATAGTGTATACTGATAGCAAATCAGTGATTGATGTTTATTACATTTAAATTTCTTCTAACATTCTAACATCATCCATATTCTAACGACATCCTAAAATGTTATTCTAAAATATAGATGTCTACCCTAGTGAAAAATAAATATATTAAAATGTATTTAAAATACATTTATTTTATGCTAAGTATACTACAAATACATTTACATATTATCTACTTAATAAAAATACCCTGCAGTTGTACTTTTAGTATACTAAACTGGTATATTTAAAGTCTGCTAAATTGGAACAACTAATTTTGTACTTAATGCATTTTAATTTGTGAAAGGAGTGCTAAAGATCAACTAAAGATATACTGAAGTATATTTGATTGTGCTAAAGTGGAACTGTTGTGTACTTTAGGTACACTTTAAATATTTTGCATTTAAAGGCCGATGTTATTTAAAGATTGTACAATACTCATCAATAGTGACATTAAAACATCCATATAGTAGTTTTAGGCTTAATGTTAAGAAATGTGCATTGTGCACAAGTAGTACTTCAAATAAAGTTTAATTACAATTTTTATATCAGTAAGTCTCAAGCGATATGTCAGTAAATATGTTAATAGACTTAACTATACTTAGTGTAAAATAAATGCATTTTAAATCTATTACTTTTTACTAGGGTATATTCACTTTGTATAGAATTGACTGAACTGTTTAGTTTTATTTTTCATTTTGGCAAAATAGTGTAGAATATATCAGTTATTAGCCATATAACTATTAAAAGTTCCTTATATATACAGTACCGCACAAAAGTTTAGGGTTGGTACAATTTAAAAAAATGTTTTTGGAAGAGATACATTTATTTATTTTATTTAAAAATGTATTTAAAATTTTCTTCATTTAATTATTTTTGAGCATCCAAAGTAGAATTAAAAAAAAAAAAAAAAAATGTAAGCAATGTAAAAGTCTTTTGAACTTTTTATCAACTTATCAACATATTAAAAAAAGTCGGTAGCACTTTAGTATAGCGACCAATTCTCACTATTAACTTTGCTTATTAGCATGCCTATTATTAAGATATTGGCTGTTATTAGTACTATAAAGTCCATTCAGCATGACCATATTCTACATCTCAAATCATACCCAATACTTAACTATTAATAAGCAGCAAATTAGCAGTTTGAGGCAAAAGTCATAGCTAATGGTTTGTTAAAGGGGTAATCGGATGCCCATTTTCCACAAGTTGATATGATTCTTTAGGGTCTTAATAAAAAAAAAAAAATTTGGTTAAAAATTCTCAATGTTAGTGTAAAACAACACCCTTTTTACCTTGCCAAAATCAGCTCTGCAAAATTCATCCTGTTCTGGTCGAGGTTGCTTTAAATGTTAATGAGCTCTGCTCGCCCCGCCCCTTCTCTATGGATTGACGAGCCTGTTTACTTCAGCCGCATTTATCCACTAAACTTGCTAACAAGCACGTTATTAGGAAAGGCCATTGCAAAGATTCATAAAAAAACTCTTAGACATAGCGAACATAGACGCATTTATGTAGATCGGGAGGCGCATTCCCTTCACAAACAAATGTAACCAACTGCATCTTCAGCGGCTCAGATGTCGGGAGTAAATGACGACCACTATGTTCATTATTACATCCAGCAACACAACACTTCAATCACTCAATCGGAGATATTCTTGTCTAACTTACATCGAAACAATGGAGGTCGGACTGTTACAGCTGATCTGAGGTAAGACACTCATGTCAATCAACTATCGTGGGAGCGGCCTCTGTCGGTGTGACGCCACAACGACAAGCATCTGAGAATGGCTCGATTTGAAAAAGGGGATATTATATTTACAGATTAATTAAAAACTACTATATGGATTTTTATCATTATAGGGTAGATGTGTACATACACTGCCAACACACATTAATGTTCAAACAACATGTAAAAGTGAACTCCGATGACCAATTTAAAAGCGGGAATTGGACCTTAAAATAAAGTATGATCAAAAAGTCTTACAGGCCCTAAAATTCTGAACCAGATATAAAAACTATTTTAGGCTGTATATTAATATTATGTAATTTTTTGTTTGTATATTCTTCATGTTTTAAAAGACTTCAGAATACTGCTTTCATCCTGCATTCATTCCTATGTCCGTGAGTCTTCATTTGTTGTTTTGTCTCTTTTTTTTGTCTTTTTATAAGTGGTTGCCCAACACTGAGGGCTGGTGCAGAATTAGAATTCCCGTAAAAGCCTGAATTTTGGCAGGATGCTTTAGCACTGTCTGAGAACCTGCCACCTGGCTTACAAAGAAGCCAAAGCAGGCACTGAAGTAATCTTTCATATGATTGCCATAATGACTCACAATTACATAAGCCACTGAAGACTTATAAATAAACAGTCTTTATAAATAAACAGTTATGACTGCAATAGCATCAAATAAAGAAGAAATTTTCACAATTGTCACAAATTAATTGTCATTAAGTCATTAGAATATATTTGTTTATGTAGTATTCCAGTTTTACATTGTGTTAAAGCTGGATTTTGTCAGAGTGATGACAGAGATAGTCAGCAGGTTATGGACACTCAGTGGGGTGTGGAGAGCATTTTGTGGGAGTAGATCAGGGCAGAGGGATCTTTTGCACACATCAATCAACAGCACCAAACCCAGAGGGCCTGCCTGCAGAGAGGACATTGATTGCCCCGTTGCACTGAAAGCCTGTCCGCTGCAGTCATGAAACGATGCATCCTGTTATATGAGACCAGATTCCTAATTTTCTCTAAATCAAACAGCGGAATGCACAGGGTTGCTTGCAGGGGTTAAGAACAGGACAGAGGCCTGGCCTGACAGCAGTCAAAATGAGAGGACATAACGGGTTACAACACAAAGCTTGTATGTTTGCCAGTAAAGCAATAATATTGTTGAAACATATCTTGATAGCTCCAAGCATGTTACTGATAAGTTATTTGCAATGAGTCATAAGTTTTTTACAAACACTCAGAAGAATGTTGCACGACTGACAGCGAAATGAGAAACAATAGTCACAGCAAAGAACACAAACTACAGTCTTGCCCATTCATAAATATTAAGCGTGCTCAGACAGTGTAGACAAGTTTATTTTGTCACTGAAACCTAAAACCACAAAAGCCCAACATGTGCCTCAGGCAGCTCTGAACAAGAACTTTTTCTTGCTTAAAATCCCCTTCTGAGAGCAGGAGAGAAGGTTACGACTAGACGGCTCTTTTATTTGTTTGAAAGAAGGTCACAGCAGTTACTTGTAAGGATGTTTCGGGATCACGGATCAGTCTGTGACTTCTTAAAAGCTGCTGACTGGTAGATTGAGGTGGTGGCACTACAGAGGCAGCGGAGCGAGTCTAGGTGAAGTGTGACCCAGACGTGCAGACAGGGTGCCGCTATACTGTGGCTAGAACTTAAGTGTCTTTCTTCATGGATCTGTGAGCCACAAAGAGTTGGAAAATGACAAAAATGTCTTTATGGAGTGGCTGCTCTCTAAGAGGATTCATACTATGTGTCTGTAGCATTCCTTACTTGTAAATCACTTTGGATTAGACAAAAAGTGTCTGCTTTGTGAATAAATGTAAATGTAAATGTTTGCTTTTTGATCGCATACAGCTTCATGTCAGCTCTCTGGTGTACTTTTAAAGATGATTTCCAGTGTGATTCCTCAGAGATTCTGATATCTATCAAACCAGTAAGTGAACTTCCTCATCTGGCACAATTTATGAATAAAAAATATATACTTTAAGGGAGGAGTGTTTAGTTTATTTATATTTCAATTCATTTTTTCCCCTGGTTTCTCTTATACTAATAATAGTCAGTTTCTTGTGTATAATATTTATCATGCCTTGTAGTTACATTTAGCTGATTAGATCACTTTGAAATTCTGTAAAACCCTAAAAAGAGTTTTTAAGAGTTGAAAGTACATTGTTTAAGCACTTCACTGTAGATCAGTATCAGATGTGTTATCTCACAAGAAAAGTAATTTGTGACCCTGTACCACAAAAGCAGTCTTAAGTAGCATGGGTATATTTGTAACAATAGCCAACAATATATTGTATGGGTCAAAATGATCTATGTTTCTTTTATGCCAAAAATCTTGTTCCATGAAGCATATAAAAACTTAATTTTTGATTAGAACGCTAAGAAGTTCATTTGGACAACTTTAAAGGCGAATTTCTAAATATTCCGATTTTTTGCACCCTCAGATTCCAGATTTTCAAATAGTTGCATCTTGGCCAAATATCATCTTTCAGATGATGTATAAATCTCAATTAAAAAACAAACAAACAAACAAACAAAAAACTTATGGCTGGTTTTCTGGTCCAATTTAATAAATTATTTTATTTATAATAATTAGGACTATTCATTTTACTTTTTTTTTTTTTCATTATGGACCACAAAACCAGTCATAAGGGTAATTAAAAAAAAAACAAAACAACTGAGATTTATACATCACCTAAAAGCTGAATAAATAAGTTTTCCATTGATATATGTTTTTTTATGATATGACAATATTTGTCCGAGATACAACTATTTGAAAATCTGGAATCTAAGGGTGCAAAAATTCAAAATATTGAGAAAATCACCTTTAAGTTGTCCAAATAAAGGTCTTAGCAATGCATATTACTAATCAAAAATTACATTTTGATATTTTTACGGTAAGAAATGTACAAAAATATTTTCATGGAACATGATTTTTACTTAATATCCTAATGATTTTGGCATAACAGAAAAATTGATCATTTTGACCTATTCAATGTATTGTTGGCTGTTGCTACAAATATACCCATGCTACTTAAGACTGGTTTTGTGGTCCAGGGTCACATATGAATATTAATTCCATGAATAATAATTCAGTTTGAACAGGGTACTTTTTACATCAATTTGTCATCATTTACTCACGTATGAACTCTTACTTTTGTAGCAAACACAAAAATTGAATAAAAATAATAATTATAAAATGTTTTTATTATTTATTTTATTTTATTGTAGTTTAGTTTAGTTTAGTGCATTGACTTCCATATTATTGTACTGACAAAATGGTTACACTTTAGTTTGGAGACTAATTCTCACTATTAACTAACTATTAACTACACTGTAAAAAACAATTTGTTGAGTCAACTTAAAATAATTTGTTATCTTGCTGCCTTAAAATTTTAAGTTCAGTCAACTCAAAAAACGTTTATTCTATTTGAAATGTTAAATTAAGTGACAACTTAGACACTTGAGTTGATTCAACTTAAAAATTTAAGGCAGCTGGGTTACTTACCCTGCTTTTAAGCTTAACAAACACAAATATCGAAGTTAACACTGAGTACAACTTAACATTTCAGGTTGACTAAACTTATTTGAGTTGACTGAATGTAAAATTTTAAGGCAGCAGGGTAACAAATTATTTTAAGCTGACTCAACTAATTGTGTTTTTTATTTTTTACAGTATATGACTTTTGTCTCAATAAACTCTTATTTAGTTAGTAGCTGTTAGAATAAGGTAGCTTTTAAGTTTAGGTATGGGGTTGGATTAAGGGATCTACAATATGGTCATGCAGAATAAGTCATTAATATGTGCTTTATGAGTACAGGCAATATGTTAGTATGAATGCTAGTTAGTAACTAGTTAATAGTGAGATCTGGTCCCTAAACTAAAGCGTTACCACAGAAACAATTAACAAATTCTTCAAAATGTTGAAGACATTCTACAGTCGTTTTTGTGTCTGCAAAATGAATTAATTTTCATTCCCATTAGTCTACATTGAACGGACAAACTCATTGCAAAATGGCTTGCTGTGACCTGTATAAAAGTAAAATAAATGATTTATTGCCTGCTAAGGACACTTTTTGTGATATATATTCAAAGATTTACTCATCTGCAACATAACTGTCTTCCTTCGGTGTCTTTTCTCCCCAGATATTGAAATATATGACTCAAACTGTAATAGTAATTGAAACAGTTAAATCAAGTAAAGATTCAATCCTGCAGCTCCTCAGGCGAGAAACTTTAATGAATTCAGTCATCTGTTGGTAAAAGACCGTGACTAATGCCACAGAGAGTTCTTGTTTACTCTGTGAATGGGATCAGCATGTGTCAGCGCGAAGTCAGTAGAAGTGAAGAGGTAAAAGAGTCTCGCATAGAGCACACCACAGTGGCCATCACTAAAGACATGCTGCTGTCCATCAAACCTTTCTTTCTCAGAGCTGACACTTAAACTTTATTTACAAGCCCCGTCTGCACCATAAATCTACATCTGTTCACACTTTACAACATTTTCGTCTTGATTTCAAAGATTCAAACGGAGAAGGCGCTTTTAATAAGGATTGCAGATGCTCCAGCGTCCAGGCATTAGCTGTCAGTCACGGCGAGCAGGAAACTCTCCTGTTTTCATTGTGTACATAACAGGAAAAAAAAATCATTATTAGAGGTGAAAAATGACTTGAAAAACAAAACATTTATGAAGTCTAATCTGATTAATTAGGCTAAGGGTGAAACATAGTGAACATTTTGGCAGAGAGCAGATGTTAAATTATAGTACGAGACTTTGATTTTCAGTTGCTTGACCTTTGTTTCTTAATGGCTGTTATGATTCATTGGCCTTTGCCATGTGACTTTTGGTGACTTGTGTTTACATAATCTGAGTGCTTGTGAGTAAATGTTCCCCTCAGGTTTTTGTGGTTCTCGTACAGGACACAGGTGCCTCATACAGGAGCACTGCTTGTTTTTTTTTATGGCAATAAAACATATAATAGCCTTGAGGTTGTTACTCTGCTTGTTTCTCAACAGTCTGCAGAAATTTTCTCTGGTTATGTTACTCAACAGATGCCTGGCCAGCTTTGTGATGGGCTGAACTTTGGTTGAGTCAATGAAAAGAGTAAAAGAGAAAGAGAAATGGGGGCAGAGAATGTTTTGGACTCAGCTGAGCGAAGGTTGTTGCCAGAGCTGTGTTTGATTAGTCGCTCCGGCCGCGCTCTGTTCTCAATTAACTTCGCAGTCATTTCTTTTCTTCTTTCTTTGAGGAGACTTTATTCTGGGTGGCTTGGAAAGACACATTAGGGACTATCAGCCACCCAGCATATATTCTCAGCCTCGAGAGAGGCAGTAAACGTGTGTAATCATCTTGCTGACGTGAACACGCTCAGGTTTCAGGCGCTTGTGTTATTGTACACTTTATCAGCAGATCACCAATTTTGCTGTGCAAATTTAAGGCATGAGTTTGCTGAATGTTCTGGAGTTTAGTTGCATGACATGCTGTGAAATGATATTTTAGTATCCGAAATTACCAAGTTAAATTGGGTTTCCGGTAAAACAGACTCCTTTTGAAAATAATCAGGGTAACAGATCACTCATACAGGCAGTAATTCAAGATAATAATACCTAAGTAAGGATAGATTAGATTACAGTTATATTTACTTAAGTGCACAACCAAAAACGTTAATAATTTTACATTGTATATTATTGGTATTATATAATTATTATACAATATTTATGTATAAAATCTAAATTCATTTTACATGCAATATGGTAATTCTTAATTTAATTAAACTTTACACATCTAATTAGATGCTAAATTTATTTAATTGGCTTTTGTTTTATATATTATAATTTATAATTTAATATGTTGTTTATGTTTTATATTATTTTATATAACATTATATAATTAGTTTACGCTGTATGTTGTTATTATATAATTATTATATAACAATTGTAATATGGCACACATACTACAAGTCAAATGTTTTTAAACAGTAAGATTTGTTAATGTTTTTTTTTTATAAGATTTCCTTCTGAAAAAACAATAACAATAGTAATATTATGAAATGTGTTTACAATTTAAAATAACTGCTTCCTATTTGAGTATATTTTAAAAATGTAATTTTTTCCTGTGATCAAAGCTAAATTTTTAGCATCATTACTCCAGTCTTTTTATTGTCACATTATCTTTTAGAAATCTTTCTAATATGCTGATTTGCTGTTCAAGAAACATTTTTTTTTATTATTATTATCAAAATTTAAAACAGTTGAGTACATTTTTTTCAGGATTCTTTGACGAATAGAAAGATCCAAAGATCAGCATTTATCTAAACCTTTTTTTGCGGGGGGGGAAGAAATGATAGAAATTAATACATTTATGTAGCAAGGATGCTTTAAATTGATCAAAAGTGATGATAAAGACATTTAGAATGTTACAAATAATTCAGATAAATCCATTAAAATCCATTTCAGATAAATGCTGTTTTTCTGAATTTTCTATTCATCAAAGAAACCTGAGAAAATTCTACTCAGCTGTTGTCAACATAATTAATAATAATAATAAATGTTTTTAGAGCAGCAAATCAGAAACTTAGAATGATTTCTAAAGGATCATGTGACTGGAGTAATGATGCAAAAAATTCAGCTTTGAAATCACAGGAATAAATTACATTTTAAAATATATTCAAATATAAAGCAGTTACTTTAAACAGTAAAAATATTTCAACATTTTACTCAAATAAATGCAGGCTTGGTGAGCAGAAGAGACTTCTTAAAATAATCTAAATTAATTTACCTGTCTGTATTTACATACAATATATTATGTCATAATTGACTTAACATTTGTATTTCTTGTTAGATGCTAACTCATTTATGTTTTATATATTGTTATATAAAATGATTCTTTTATATTATCCTAAGTATTTCCTGCTGATCAAAGTAGCATTCATTCATTGTTCACTGTTATATTTCATGGCGTGAATTCCTGCTTATCTACTTTATCTGCTCTCCAGATCATTTGATTGGATGTATTCAGGGTTTAAAAGAGGCAAAAGCCTGTAATTCTTCTAATTAAGAGTTAAGGGCACCAGCAAGGGCCGTTCCTGCAGGCGTATCTGTAGGGTGTCCAGCTGTGTGTGCAGCTCGGGGTGAATCAGTGTTCTGGCATGAGCAGAGCCTTTCCTGCTCCTGTGTGGCAGGTCTCCATAAAATCCTATCCAGATTTCTCCATGTTCTTATCATGATGGAGAGGGCAAGCATCCACAGGAGGTCCTCCACTTAACACCAATTTGCCTCCCTGCAGGTGCTCTTTGAAGTGGCCATCATAGGGAAGAGGGAGGGAGCCATAAATAAGTGAACTTTCTAAGTTACCCCATCATTACACGGCCACATGGACCGGGCTCGGCAACCTTTCCGGTCCAGAGGTCGTAAACCCACCACAGGCTACACAAACAGGACCATGAAGCTGAGGAAACTTCACCACACACCAAGACTGACTAGGTATGACACATACATGGAATATTTCAACCGTCTGATGACAGAAAGGTTTGAAATATGTCGAATAAATTTAGCTTTAGAGAGCTGTCGAACAATTAATCGCTATTAATCGCATACAAAATAAAAGTTTGAGTTTGCCTAATATATGTGTACTGTGTCATGTTAAGAAATATTTACAAGTATACATATTTATAATTTTTATAACATTTATGTTATATATAAATAAAAATATTTTGTACATAACATTTCTCTCAAATATATACATTAATTTGTCTGTAGTTATGTATACATAATAATTACACACAGCACACACACATATATTAGGCAAACTCAAACTTTTATTTTGTATGTGATTAATCACAATTAATCGTTTGACAGTCCTTATTCATTAATAAAGTTAATTTATTTATGATATTCATATATCTAATACATTTAGAGATTTATTATCTCCATATAATTTATACATTTATTTTTTATTATTTACATTACATTTATACTTTTTTTTTTATTATTTACGTATTTTATACATTCCACATATTTCACAATTTTCTTTATATTTTGTAATTATTTTATTTTATTTTATTTTATCATATGCAATGTGCAGGCTTGCTCTTAAAGAACAAACAAACAAAAAAAAGCATCCAAATAAATACTACAACATTGCACATGTTTACAATGACAAAAATCCCCAAGCAATGAGGAGTGCTTTCAACGGTTCTTGCCACCAATGAAGCATGTAGAGCAAAACCGTCTACAAAGAGCTTAGCGTTCCATTGCAATCAGTCGCTCTCTTGCTTTAGAAGCAGCTTAAAAATCCTGTCATGTTCCCATGTCTTGAAAGGATTATAGTGCCAGTTGGCAAGCAGAGGGTGTTGACAAAGGCCTTCCTTTTCAATGAGAAAGACCACTGGCCTCAGCAAAAACCCTTACTTTCACTTACCATACATTACATAGCCTATGTTTGTGTTGAAAAGGCTAACATATGCTGAAAAGTGCCGTGTAATAACAACCACACAAATTTCGATTTGTACAACGCACGGTATAGATGTTCATGTTGGTGTACAAACCTCAAAAGAGTTGATGTAAAATCAGAGTGAGGTTTTCCAAAATCCTCTTTTCTCAATTGATTTTGTTATATTGAAGTTTGAATTGAGTTTGAATTGGAATTATGTCTATTTGGCTCTTTAATGCCTTAGAAAGCATGCGAAATGTGTCTGTCTGGCCAGGCTTTGTTGAAAAGGGTGTTGGTGTTGGCCTGGTGCACACAAAAAGAGCCCTGCTTGTTAGGTTTGAATAAAGAACACCGGAGTGAAATGCAGGGAAAGCACTCCAGTGCATCGAGAGGGGTCGTCTCTGGATGCTGACAGAATTCTGTTAACCCCTGACTTGCGTCACAAAAGCGTCCATTGTGGCGGTAGGCTGGATGTGCGTTTTTGGGGCGCTTCGGGTGAATGTAAAATAAGCCGTCTTCTTTTCTTCCTTTTGGCATTTCTTTCACCCCCCCTGCTTTTATTTCACACAGATCTTTAGATTCAATTTACCTCTGATTCATTTCTATTCAAGCACATTATAATGCTCAAGTACTTCTGAAATAATATGCTGTTTTCAGTTGCAGGTCTGCCTTTGAAAAGCGGGACTGGTTTTCAGCTGCGCTGACTTGAATCCCATTAACACATAATAAACATTATGCAAAAACGTGTTTGCATAGGATCACAGCCCCTGAAAATTCTCTAATACGCAGTATTCAAAGGCACAATGCGCATGAATGAAACAAAGGTCCTGCTCTGAATTAGAAATACTTCCTTTTTTTGTTATGCAAAGCTCAGTCTGAGTAATCATAATGTTTATGTGAGGTAGATTATGAATCCGACTTTGAGATCCAGCAGGACAAATGGTAAAAACAGTGACTGCGTGTGTCATAGCCTGAACATTTTTTTACTTGCCAGTAATCTGTAATATAAACACTGAGTGATGATGGGACGTGTTTTATATTGAGCAACTTCATATAAAAACCATCTGCTTATAAAGACAAAGAGTCAATTATATTTGGTTTATTTTATATATTGCTATATTATTATTAGCTATACTATATATTAGATATTCGCTGAACAGAAAAATGCTTTGAATTTGTACATTGTTTTAAATATAAATTTGTTTATATGTTTTAAATACATGTTTTAAACAAGATGATATATGTTAATAATGAAAATAATAATAGGTTAACAGTTTTCTTGTTTTCGACCATAAATCTTACTAATCTGAGTGAAGTAAAATTATTTATTTCAAAGGGGATTAATAATAAATGTATCTTGTATCGTGTTTTAAGTATACACTAATATACATTTTATACAAACATTTATATATTTAGATTTTTATCTTTATATTCTGATTTATATTTATATATTCAGATTTTTTAAAATATATTCTGATTTATGTCTATTCACAATTTACGTTTATATATTCAGATTTTTATAGTTATATTCTGGTTCACATTTATATATTCAGATTTATAAAAAATATATCCTGATTTACTTCTATTCAAAATTTACATTTACATATTCAGGTTATTATCTACATATTCTGATTTACATTTATATATTCAGATTAATAAAAGTATATCCTAAATTACTTCTATTTACAATTTACATTTGTTTATTCAGATTATCTTTATATTCTGATTTACTTCTATATATTCACAAGTTACATTTATATATTCAGATTTTTATCTTTATATTCTTATTTACATATATATATTCAGATTTATAAAAAATATTCTGATTTACGTCTATTCACAATTTACATTTATATATTCAGATTTGTATAATTATATTCTAGTTTACATTTGTATATTCAGATTTATTCAAAAATCCTGATTTACTTCTATATATTCATAATTTACATTTATATATTCAGATTATTATATTCATATTGTGATTTACATTTATATATTCAGATTTATAAAAATCTACTCTGATTTACTTTCATATTTTCAGATTTTTATCTTTATATTCTGATTTATTTTTATATATTCTGATTTATAAATAAATATTCCAATTTACTTCTATATATTCACAATTTAAATTGATATATTCTGACTTGCTGTCTTTATATTCTGATTTACATTTATATATTTTGATTTGTAACTCTGGACCACAAAATCCAGAGTCACAAATCAACAAAAGTCATAAGGGTACATTTTTTTAATTAACTGAATAAATAATTGATGTATGGTTTGTTAGGATAAGACAATTTTTGGCCAAGAAAAATCAAAATATTGAGAAAATTGCCTTTAAAGTCGCCCAAACTAAGTTCTTTGCAATGCATATTACTAATCAGAAATTAGTTTTGATATATTTATGGTAGGAAATTTACAAAATATCTTCATGGAACATGATCTTTACGTAATATCCTAATGATTTTTGGCATAAAAGAAAAACAGATAATTTTGACCCAAACAAAATGTATTTTGTTCAAATTATGATTAGCATTACTATAAAAAAGTTGATACCACAGGAAATTAGGAACTAGACACTGAAATATTTCTTATAAAACAAAGCAAGGAAATAATTGTCCTTTCCTTCTCCAGTGGCCAACCTAAAGTTTTGTGCATTCTTATAATATTAGCCCTTCTATTACAGTTTAGAGTGAGTCATATACAATGAACGGTGTACAGAAGCTGATGGCCTTTCCCCTCCAAATTCCATTATAAAATACACATTGGGCCAGATTTACTAAACAGGGCAAGTTAGTGTTAGTGTGCAATTCCATAAAAGCGCCGATTGGAGGGGAAAATTCTGTGTGTGATTTACTATCAATGCGCACATTAAGAAACACAGATGCAGCCAGATCATTTCAATAACGACCAGCGCAATCTACCAAGAGCAGCACAAATTACCGCCTGCTTTAAGACATGGTTTTTCTGGGCATTAAATAATGGCACAAATACCAGTAATTTGACGAGCGGAAATGCTAGTAAATTGCATTGCATGATTAATTTTAATACTCTCCTCCCACACATTTTGTGTCTGAAACGGAAACTCCTACAAATGCATATTCAATAAGGCGCAAAAATAACTGTTTCCATGCCTTTTCAGCGCTAATTCTTCACTGCGCAACTTTAATAAATCCTGACAGTACTATTTTAACGCCAAAAACAGTTTGCACTGGTGCAAGCTGTTAGTAAATCTAGTAAAGTGTCTCCTAGTCCGATAACTTTTAAACCAATATACAGCATGAGAAGTTCATTTATAACATTTCAATTTCTCCAGCAATGATTTGTTATCTAATACATCAAAGCTGAGCTAAAATCGAACAATACTGCTCCTATTAAGTTGATTGCTAAGCAATCATCTGTCATCTGTGTTAAAGCTGTTCCTGTTTCAACAGCCAATTGCTGTAAATTTTCCAACAGAACTATTGACGTACCGTAGTTTTTACGAATCAAGCAGACTGTTGTTTACTATTCAAGAGCTGGCATGTTTTTGGAAACCTTTTATGTTTTTTTGCATTCATAATTATCTTTTATTATGAGTGCAATTTTGAAAGCACAGGTTATTTAGGTCTTTATGAGCAGCAGCTGAGTGTGTGTGTGTCTGCATGCCTCCCTGCTGTTCAGGCCTGTGAAAGCTCACTAAACCCAACAGCCATTTTCTCGCGGTTGTGACCAAGCTGTGGGCCAGAGGCTGCAGAATGACATGTGCTCGGGGCACAGTGACAGCCTGAGCTGTATCTCCAGATGCATCTCAGATAAACTTGCCACCTGGTGACAGGCAACAAGACAAGTGCTTTGGTAAAAGAGCGCTTTTTCGTACGCCTACATAAACACAGATATTGATGACAAGGCTTTAAGGAGACGAGCGCTGATAGCGGAGATTGGTAAACCAGTACAGGAAAGAAGTTGTTTTTTTTATCACAGGAGACCTTAAACGAGTTCAGTGTCTGAATTAGGATCTGTTTAACACATAACAAGTGAATACTGGATTCTTAATATAGCACATTTTCATAGAATACACTGAAAAAAAAAACCTGATGGCAGATGTTTCATATGTGGTTTTAACCTTAGATGTTATCATACAGTGTTCTGAGTCTCACATTTTTAAAACGTGTCATATTGTCAATTGTGATTAAAGATGCTATGCTAAAATGAACTCTATAAGTAACTCAGTTTTATGAGCAGTTCATGTAGTGGTTTATTTCTCTGTTGATGCTGGCGAGAGTTACAGTTTGACAAACAGTTATATAAACAACCGCTGAGACAACGCTCTGAATAAACTTTACTGTTATCACTTAACCTAAAAACAACTGTAGTGTAACTCTTTGAGTGATTTACAACTTACTTATTCAAATCCAAGGAAAACATTCCTTTTCCATGCATTGCATCCGAGAACCAAAATTTACCAGAAGCAGTTGAGAAAGCACTTCTTGCCGTTTAGAGACTTGAAAACGGTCGTTTGGCTGGGTTAAGACCTCTGACCCGTGGCTGATGCTATGACTCCGCATGATATGAAATTCATATTCCCTAAAGGTCCACCAATTCATATTTGTGCAGCTGGCAGGAGTATGATGGAATATGTTATAAGTGTTTATACAAGTAGGCAATGTAAATGAAAACCAATGTACATTTAAGTGTGCTAAAATTATGGAGGAACTTTTTACCTCTCCAGAAACAACTGCTGTTTCATATGTGTTCTCTTTCGCTCAAACAGAACAAGCAAAGTTGTCAAAATACCTGTTAAATTTATTTTTTATTTATTATTGTTTGTTTCAAGCATGCACCTTATTAATTTGTTTTAGACTAATGCTAAAAAAAGCTGTTGTGTTAAAAAAAACTGACTTAAATCAGGATAAATAAAATATGATACATATTTTTTTATTTTTAGTTATTTTTTTTTTTTGAAGAAGTATCTTATGCTCATTAAAGTTCCATTTATTTAAACAACAACAACAAAAAAGTAATGTTATGAAATATTCAAAATGACAGTTTTTAATATACTTTAAAATATAATTTATTTGTGATGCAATTACTCCAGTTTTCAGTGTCACACGATTCTTCAGAAATCATTCAAATATCCTAAAAGTTTGGGATCAGTAAGATTTGTATTTTTTATTTGTATGTTTGTTTGTTTTTTGTTTGTTATTGTTTTTTAAAGTCTGCATTTTTGAAAACCTGTATGATTAAAAATACAGAAGAAAAAAAAAGTAATATTGTGTAATATTATTGCAATTTAAAATAGTGTTTTTTTATTTTAATATACTTTAAAATAGAATTTATTTATGTGATGCAAAGCTGAATTTTCAGCATTATTACTCCAGTCTTCAGTGTCACATGATCCTTCGGAAATCATTCTAATATGCTGATTTATTAAAACAGTTGTGCTGCTTAATATTTTTTTTTTCTTTTTTTATTTAAAGAATGAAAATATTTTTTAACAATATAAGTCTTTGCTATAACCTTTTATCAATTTAACACATCTTTGCTGAATAAAGTATTAATTTCTATCAAAGAAAGAAAGAAAAAAAATGTATACTGTTCTTTTTAACGTGTTATTCATTAAAGAATTCTTAAAAAATATCACAGGTTCCAAAAAAAAAAAAAAAAAAAAAAAAAAAAAAATTAAGCAGCACAACTGTTTCCAACATTGATAAATCAGCAAATTAGATTGATTTCTGAAGGATCATGTGACACTGAAGACTGGAGTAATGATGCTGAAAATTTATATCTGCATCACAGAAATAAATTCTTTTTTAACATATATTAAAATAGAAAACCGCTTTTTTAAATTCCAATAATATTTCACAATATTCCTGTTTTTTTTAATCA
Organism: Labeo rohita; assembly: GCF_022985175.1. Taxonomy (NCBI): domain Eukaryota; kingdom Metazoa; phylum Chordata; class Actinopteri; order Cypriniformes; family Cyprinidae; genus Labeo; species Labeo rohita. The sequence continues at coordinate 21,594,502 of NC_066881.1, read as the reverse complement.
AATAAACACAGCCTTGATGATCAGAAGACTTCTTTAAAAAAACATTAACTGATCCCAAACTTTTGAACGGCAGTGTATAGGAAAATTTCTTATTTTTGTTTGTGTGCTTTTGTCTCTTTCTTTAATATACAAGTTATTTAATATGCTTAATCTCTCACTCAGTAAGTTTCTTTAAAATTGATTTCTGTTTAGATAGATGCACATATCATTGCTCAGAAAATCACTAAATATGCAACTTTTCTTTAACCACCTGCCAGATGCTTTTCAAAATGTATTTTTACACTCCTGGCAAGAGAAGATGAAGAATGAGCAATGATGTAAAATTTATTCGACATAACAGACACAACGATGAACATCCAAAATGAATGTTCAACGTTTCCAAGATGTTGTGGTTTGGAGTATTGGCTGGCTGAGTGAGTTTACCGGGCAACTGGAGAGGTGTTTGGACTCCACCACGGCTTGAAAAAGGAGATCCCAAACTGCTGGTGTCACAGAGAGAATCCTCTGTTTGTGAACCACAGCGAGGCTTCAATTTCCTCCGTAAACTCTGGCAGCCGGAGCAGTCAGCGGGGTCAGCCATTAAACCACATTTAAAGGGGGAAAGGAATGCTAAGAGACTGAGAGATGTTAACATTCTCCTGTCTTTGACTCAGAGCGGATCTGTCAGAATCTGATCGTTTTACAGCTTGGAGAAAGGGACAAGCTTTTAACACCACTACTGCTTTGCGTCTTGTCAGTCATTGAACCAAATCCTGAGGGTTCATCTCATCACTGAATGGTTAATGCCATGTTTTTTTGTTCTTTTGTAAACAACCAAGCATCCTTGACAACATTCACTTGCTTTATCTCCTGGAGGAGTATGTGAAAGTGTGCTTCATCGCCGTCATTCGTTGTTTCTAGTTCTTCACAGCTCAGCACACCATTTAAAAGACATTAAAAGTGATCAAAGATCTTGTCATTTCAAGTATAGATGTCACTCAATGGTTTATAAGCAGCATTTAGGGGCCTATTGGAGACTATATAGCCTATATAAAGTTTCAGAGCACAGACAGTGTGGCTTTGAAACAGGCACCATGGGAAGAGGTTGAGCACTTCATCACATCGGGGTGGGATGAGCATGACTGCTGGCTGTTTTATAGTCATATAAAAACCACATGTATAAATAAACCTCATTATTGGGCGGAACTGTCATCTTGCTCATTTGTTGAGGTTTATTCATTTTAACAAGAGGATTATTGTGGATCTCAAAGATTAAAGTGGTACACAAACCACATTTGCACAAACCAATGACAGATTATTTTCATGGTTTCCAGAAGATGGTCTTCATGTTATGGTTGATAACCAATAAAGTCTATACAATTTTGTCTCAGTAAAACACTAGAATTAATCGCTTTAATGCTAAAGTTAATTTAGCCATAGATGGATAGATAGATTTACATTCTTGAACAGGTCTACGCATCTTCAAATACCAATGAGAACAATAAAGATTCCAAACTGCAATCAGCATTCATATAACCATAAATTATTGTGTATCTGCATGGACCAGCTGTGCCTTTCTTAACCTGGGTGAGAGAAAAACAATTAGGCCTGGTCCCCGAGTGGAGCACTGGGTCTTTGTTAATGACTAACATCCTGCAGGCTGTGATCTCACATCCTCCAGGGATCCCTGGCCATTATTCAAAGGGGTTGAGGGGCCACAGGGCCAGGACACAGGTCAGGGGGGCCTCCTGGTGCACTGGTAAGGTGAGCACTGGTAGAAAGGGTCTACAAGTGAAATATCAGCACATTTTCTTTTGGTGCGTCTTAAAAAGGTTTGTTTTGGAAAAACCTAGAATTTGTTATTTGGAAAGTAAATCCTGCAGTGCATTCAAATGCACTCCAGATTCAGGCTAAAATTTAATTTAAAGTTGGAGTCCATCTTTTAGATTTAATCAGCCCAGGATCATTTTAAATACATGCCTGTGTTGTCCTTTCTAAAAAAAAATGATATTATGATATTATGTTGCTTCTTGCACTTTCGCAAGACTCTCAAAGTGAAATATTTAGTTGTTCAGTGTTCTGTTTTTTTTTTTTTTTTTTCTGAAACAGATGAACGTGAATCTGGTGAAAATTAGCATTCCAGGGGCTAAATATTACATTATTGGGATTGCTTCATCCCACAGACATCAAAAACAACCTGCAGCAACAGTGTTAAATTTACACCAGAAAACCGCAGATTTGGCAACACTATATATAACGCTGGTTGTTGTATGTATCAAAGCAGACACTAAAAGCTCTATCGCAACACCTATTAAACCCTACCCTACACCTAACCAATAAGTGGAAATTTGAGATGACCTAACCAATGTTGGAGGTAACACACTACAAGTGATGCAAGTTACGTAATCAGATTGCTTTTTTCAAGTAACTAGTAAAGTAACACATTACTTTTAAATTTACAAGAAAATATCTGAATTTTACTCATCTAGTTTTAGATCTCATTTGTACAAAAACAGATTCAGTATTCATCAAAATTAATAAAAACTGTAAAATGCAAACTCTGAATATTTCACAAACCTGCAATAATTTAATATTAACCCAAATATCCTTGTATTTAAAGCCACACTATGTAAGATTTTTTTCATTTTCCAAAAATAGTACTTTTTATATTAACAAGCAAGCCCTAACCAGATTCAAAAAGTAATGCAAAAGTAATCTAATGCATTACTTTCCATAAAAAATAACGGTCCCATATTAGGTGGCCCTAACTACTACGTACTTAAATTTAAATTAATCATTTTGTAATGCACTTCTTGTGTACATAAATTTTTTTTTACGTTGTACTTATATTTTTAAAAATAGCTATATGTAATTACATCTGTAATTCATTTCTGTAATTACATTTATAATTACACTGTTGACCCATCCCTTAAATCTACCCATACCACCAAACCTGTCCCTAACCTTAACCGTATCCCACCTAATAGAAGCAAAAGTGTTCTGCAATACAATATGACAACAATAAGTACATTGTACTTATTTTTTGATGTAAGTACATAGTAGTTAAGGCCACCTAATATAAAGTGTGACCAAAGTAACTAACATAATTAGTTACTTTTTTAGGGAGTAACGCAATATTGTAATGCATTACTTTTAAAAGTAACTTTCCTTAACACTGGAGATAACACATTTGCTGTTTTTAGCTTTCTTCTGCAAGCCTTTGACCTTTTTTATCACCCTGACTCAAGTTTCACAGGACATTGCAAGAGCAATGCTGTACCAGGTGATCTACCAAGCAAGTTTACATACGGAGTTGATTATTTGTTGCATTATGGTAAAAGTTCATTATGGCACTTTCGTAACAGTATTGTATGTGGAACTGTCTGAAAAGTAATCAATATCTACAATGTAATCAATTTGTGCAACAAGGAATGAAATCAGTTGGCTTTTTTACTGATTCTAGTGTTCAACTGGACACAGCAGTGAATTGTTTTTTGTGAAAATGTAGGGAGAAGCACATTTTTCCAATAAGCCTACAGATCGAACTTAAAACTGCAAATCTGGGAACCTTTCCCACAGATTTATGTAAGATGGATTGGTGTTCCATGCTTTTTTTAAAAAAAATGTTCTCGTGTTTTTTAAAGTGTCTTTACAGTGTTGAAGCAGTCCAAATCACGTGTAAAGTACTGGAGAGGAATGGGATATTGTGGCTTGTCAGTCTAAAGTTTTGTTTAAATATTTTAAGCGTGAAACCCTTTGTGTTTTTCCATTCATAGCGTGTGACAGGCTGATCATTACATTATCACAGTCCAGCAGAATTCATGACTCAAAAGAGAGTAGTTTTCCCATGAAGGAGACAAAACTTTATGCAATGTCGGATTTGTCTAAGAAGTGTTTGGCAAAAGTGCGTCAGCAGACATCCCAAATAAGACAGATGGAGAACATTTGTCAGAGAGACTTAATATGGAAATGTCTGCATTGTTACTTCTGTTTACAAACATTTTATAGTCATTTAGCATTTAATGACAGAATCAGCACACACATGAGGTATTAACACTACAGTTTATCACATCTGGAATAACGTAAACACTAAATAATATTAACTGAAACACATTTTGAATATTTACTGTAACTAATTGGGCTTACGGATATAAAAAGCGTCTAGACTATAAATATGCTATTAGTTGTGATTTTTTTATTCGAATTCGGTTATAAAAAGAGTCTAGACTCTATAAATATGCTATTAACTGGGCTTTATATTCAAATAGGTACTGTGAATAAATCTCTTTGACTTTGATAAGTACGATGTGGCAGTTCAGATGTGATTTAAAACACTTACAGCTGTTGAATGTGGTTTAAAAATCATCTGGTTTCAATCAATACATACAAATTATCACCTGAAAACACCATTTAATCTTAATCAAAGCTTTGCTGACATGACCACACAGCCTTGCAGGACTCCTGTTCCTCTGTGGGAAGACATCGGGCTCCTGTGGTAACATTAAAACCGCTGTCTATAGGCTGCAGGAATAAACCTTTACTTTGACATTGGAATAACAGCAGAACATGGCCAATGTTTATCTATACCATGTGTAATAATAAGGTTTAATGCCCCAGTGGCTCATCTTTATGGGTTTTTGTTTGTCATTCTTCTCAGCGGGACTCTGCAGGAGTGTGAGAGATGAGCTGCGGATGGCCACACCACTGCCTTGTCTCTATGCGCTTGTTCTTGTCTGTTTGTTTCTTTTGGCTCCCCGTCCATTTATCCTGTCAGTGTTTAAATCCGTGTATTCAAACTTATATTGCAGGTGGGAGTTCTTTTCTGGCACGTTCAGTCCTCCGTCTGTGAAAACAAGAATTTTACTGTAGCTGTTGGCTCTGCCGTATTATCAGCCTGTGGGATATTATTGGTTCGCCAGTACAATAAGTTCAATAATTGAAAGTTCTAAACAAAATAAAGGAAATGCATAAAAACTTAATTTATGTTCCAACAAAGTGCAAATACTAGGTTAATAGGGCCATTTAGGACTACAAATTACAACACTCAGAAGTCATAAGAGTATTTGCTAATCAAATAACAATTTAAAAATGTCTATTTTATAGTGTGCTCGGCGTGCCTTCCAAAAAACACTTTATTAACAGCTAGAAAAATCTCAGGGGTCTCTTTAGTCATTCCCTCATGTTTGCTTTACTGAGTTAAATGGGATGCCAGACTGTCATTTTTGTTTGTATGTTTGTTTGTTTGTTTGTTTTAAGTTTGCAATCCCAACATGGGCATGAAATCAAAAATCTGTGAGTAATGATCTGTTTTCTGGAGAATGGGTGTAAGTAACCTTATTCTGTGGAAATATTTTCAGTTTACTTCATCATAAGCAAATGTTGATGGCCACCACGTTTATGATCACAGTTCACTGCCTTTTCAGGGTCAGAAAGATGTCCTCTTGAGGAAGCCGCTCACTGCTATTGTCAAGTCATTCATATTTAGTTTCCTGTTTTGATTGTAAGACTGATTATATTTTATGCCTAGGACATCAATGTTCATGGCACACAGGGTTATAGACCTTTGGGATTTTTGCTTTTCCCAAACACAATGCAGAATGATGACTTTACAAGTCTTCGTCGTGGTATTCATAAAATGATTGAAAGGAAAGGAAAGGCCTTGAACCTGAACAGTACATAGTAATATAATACAACAGAAATATTATGAAGTGTAAGCTAGAAGAATAAGGAGACATAATTTGCACTCCATTCAGCAAACCTAAGGATAGGTCATACAGGGTTAAGGAGTCTAACATACAATATTTGTGAAGTTCATAGTAAAGAACAGTGGATGTTTAATGTCTATGGCAAATGAAGCATCAGTGCTCAAGATGGACATAATGAATTCTGTCACGTTTCATCTACGATTCATGCTTATGCGGTGACATTTCCTGTCTGTCTCTTGACAGAACCATAGCATTTCTCAGAACTTAAAATGTTAGGATATATGGCAAAAACCTGCACTTTAAAGCTTTGAAACATTTGTTATTTATTACAAAGTTATAGCAGACAAAGAAAACATCTTCTGTGTGACATTTCATTCAGCTGTATTCCCCTAAACATAATGTAAAGCTGTCCAAGAAAATCAAATCATATTAGATGACCTTGTCATAGAGAATAGGAACCGCTATGGTTAGGGTTAGATCAAGCAACAGCTCCCTTCAGAGTAATCTAGGGTTGCTTCCAGACATAAACTCAAAGGCGAAATGAGAAATTCATCCTCTTCTGATGAATCCTCTCCTTCTTTAAGTTCATTTTTAAAGAACTCCCTGAAAGAGAATAGTGTAATGAAGGCCATGCAGCACACTTGGTCTGTGCCCAAACACCTTTTATAAGCCCGGTGTTTTCCATTATTTTGACATGAATGTTTGCGTAATCTCTTCTGTAACTTAAGAGCCTAAGCTGAAAAGGTTACCAGACCTCTTCTGGTTCTTGCTGTCTTCAGTTTAGATTTTGTCACTTAGCCAGTTAACCATATACTTAGACTTAGGATGGTAAAACTACCATTTCTGCTTTGATCTTAAAGAGCAGGTCATATGGTATTTTAAAGTGTCCTAATATTGTGCTGGAGTCCTTTACAATAGGTTTAAATGTATCTAAGGTCTTTTTTTTTTTTCCTCAGAAAATGCATTTCTTAAAAAAGTCATTTATTAGTGATTTATTAGCGATTGGTTCGATCCGTTCTGAGCGTAATGTCTGTAAACCCCTCCCTTCCATATGTCTGCTCTGCTCTGATTGGTCAGCAGGCCAAGCCTGTTGTGACTGGTACAGAGAGGAGTACTGGAGCAATTTAGCGAGTGTCGTTTTTGATATCCGCCAGTTGAAGAAACCCCAATAACGTCATATTTAGCCTTTGGAATGCGAATTTAACAGGGGAACCCTAACAAAAGACTGTGTATTTTACACCCCAGAATGCGATTTTTTTAGGGGGAACCGCCTCGAAACACTAGTTACGAGTAGCAGTTGGGTGGTTTTGTTGTGAAAACCTGGCAACCCTGGCTACCATTGACAAAGCATGCACCAAAACAGCTAAAGTTTAGCTTGCTTAACTGTAAACACTTGACAAAACAAAAACCGTGGATATGTTAGCTGAGTGCTAACGTGACTAACTAATGAAACAACAGTTTGTAAACCAAAATATGTCTACATTCTTTATTATTACACAAAGTAATTAGAACAACGACAGTCTACATTAATTAACACATTCTTAGGAAATAGTGGGTTCAGAGCAAATTATCAGAACTATTTCAGTAAGGCAATAATATAGTGGTTTACATGGAAACCTAAAGCTGCACTAGGTATACATCACATATTAGCACAAACAGTTGTACACAGCTGCACACATAACGTATCAATCGTACTTACAGGTTGTGGTTCGGAAATGCTTGTCCAAATAAAGATTTTTATTTTATGAATTTGAACCACTGATTCTTCACATCATCTTTCGCCAATGAAAACAAAACAAACTTGCTTTCACAGCACAGAACACAGGGTCTTCTTGACATTATGTAAACACACTAACTCGTGGAAGTGTTTGTGGGCAGAACAGAGTGTTGGTATTACGTTGGCAGGCAGGGATTATGCAAATGTATTACCTAGTGACATATATTGGTAACAGGCAGAAGATTTTAAAATATAATAACACGTTGGCTTTCTTTTGAGAGACAATATCTTTATCGTGCACTTATTTTGATTAACAGCTTTGCAGACTGTTTCCATTGAAGGACAGCTACGTTGCAAACTGTAAAAAATATATTTTTCGAAAACCCATATGACCTGCTCTCTTTAACTGTTAGTGTAAGTCATGTTTTATTACCAAAGTCTTTATTACTCTTCAATAAGTCTTCATTCATTAGGCTACACCATAGTCTTTATTTTTCATTGATTTGTCACTGCTCACACTGTAGGTTTTGACCAGTGTTGCCAAGTCTGTGGTTTTCCCACAGAATTGGGCTATTTTAACACTGTTGCTGCGGGTCGTTTTTATTGTCTACGGGTTGAAGCAATCCCAATAACGTGATATTTAGCTCCTGGAATGCGAACTGTACCAGGGCAGGGGAACCCCATGAAAAAAACGTGCATTTTACCGCCCTGAAGGCGATTTTTCCAAGGGACTCCCCTCAAAATGCGATTGGGCTAGTTTTGAGTGGCAATTGGGCGGGTTTTGTTGCGCAAACCTGGCAACCCTGGTTTTGACTGTTCTTGTCATTAAGGGGAAAATGCTTTATTATGGATTCATAGCCTGCATTTGGTTTTTCAGGCTTCTAACGAATTTGCAAACGAAGGCTTGCAGCCGTTTTGAGTTAAATTTGGGTATTAGCATGTTAAATGTTCTGTCAAGTGTGGCGTGATGCCAAAGTCATGCTGTGGTTTCATAACTAACCAACATTTTATTTTATTCATTTGCATGGGTTTTTCTGACATATTGTTTAACATTACCTCTGACCTCTTGTCTTATAACTTTTTGGGAGCATAATGCATCCTGTTTACCATTAAACTGTCTTTGAGCAAAGTCACACTAGGTTTACAGGAAGCAAATTAAGCCTAATACATTGTGTGGGTGAAGCAGTAAAGCAGTCTGGTAAATTACCTTTCAAATCCTGATTAATTGCTGCATACGTTCTGAATTCTGGACCACCGCTGAGCCATGACAGAATTCTCTGAGCTCTATTCAGAAATGTTGAGTCTCCAAAGACAGCTAGACTGGCAGAGCAACTGTGCTGGTGACTGCCAGCTGCCGCTGACTTTAGCGGGCTCCAGTCTGGCTCATGCATGATCCATAAAATTCACAACTTGCAGCCAAACAAAGTGGGTAAAAATGGCCCGGGAGGTTCCTTACATACTGACTTTATTGGTATAGCACTTCAAGGTCATGTGGGTTACGAGAGAGTGTTTTCTCTTCATGTGCACTGGCCGTTTTGAGACATAAAGATGTAATACTGGTGCAACAGTTGGTTACATGATTACAGATTACAGCTATAATTGTCATGACAGGGATTTGGCAACCTCGCAGGTGAATTATGGTTTAGGAGATCTTGTACACATGGGTCCTAATCAACTTTCTGCTGAGCTAGTAATACATTGCAAATGGTAATGATGCTGTATATCATGCTGTTCACTGGAGAGCACCACCATTCTGAAAGTCTCCAAAAGGGGGCAGTGTAGCTTTCAGATAAATGTTTACCTGCAAATTACAGCTACATTTCATTTGTGGATTGTTTAATAAATGCATATTAATCATTGCTTTTGTTTGTGGAAGCAGCTCTTTTGTCTGATATCTGTAGTTGATGGCAATTAAACTGCTGGGCTGTATTACACTCTTCCACACAAAAAGCTGTTCATTTACACTCATTAATCTCCCTGACAAATCAGTCCAATGACAGAAGCCTGGCTCATTACAGTCTTCCATGACTCTCTTTTAATCCAAGACTCCAAAAGTCCGCCCACAACTAATTGACTCATTTATCACCACTATCTATAATGTGACTGGAGCAATACGAGGTGCAATGGAGACTAAACATGCAACATCTCTTTAAAATCCACTTGTTAAAGTTATTCAGCCTGATGGGATTCAATGCAGACACATTCCAATATTTCTTTGCTGTATATAATTGCTAGTCCTACATTAATAGTTCTTCAGAAATACACCACCACACATTTCCCGAGAACTAGAAAAGCGAGTGAAACCTCATTTTTTTATTACAGTTCTTCTATTCCAGAAACATATGGCAAAGTTCTTTCTCTTCTCAAACGCCTTCAAACAAAAGTTGAAATGTAGCCTACAGAGATTGTATCTGATGGATATGGATGGCATAATTCTGTACATCTCCATCTTGCTAATACTGTGCTGTTTCTCATTTAAACTGTGAAATGATTTCCTTTTCTTTAAGAAACGCATAGGTATAGTTTTAATAGGTAGTGTATTGCAGTGCAGCTTCTGGCTCAGTGAAATATTGCATTCCACAAAATTCTTCTCAAGAAAAACGACCACAGTGAGAGAAAAGATCTATGGGCTCTTAAAACCTATTTGTTCACCTCACGGCTAGAATCTCCCCTCTGTTTCCTTTTTTTGAGAGATTGATGCTACTCCTTTGACACACACGGTTTTCCTTAGATGAAGCATCAGGTATAAATGACTTTGGTGAAATACACACATTTTCTGAAAAGAAGACTTTCGAAAAACATAAATTTGTAAAACCTTACTGCGGTGTTCATTTCACCTTTTAGTGTTGGAATCATATGTCTGGAAATGATTAGCCTAAAAGTCCAGTAGTTAAATTGGTTTTATTTCCCATTTTTTATTTTATTTAATTTTTTTTCTTTTTTATTACAAATGATTCCTTCTTTATAAAAATTTAAAATAGTTTTTTTATTTGAAAAAAAAAAATTTTTTTTGGTATTTTCTTTAAAAAAAAATTATATATATAATTAATATATTAATAAAATATAATTTTAGATATAATTTATATATATTTTTTTATCATGATGTTTTCACTTTTGTTATAGGGAGAGAGAGTGTGAAAAAGAGAGAATTAGTTGTTTCCGTATTTCAAAAAAGGGTGGTCTTGGACTTTTGGACCCCATAGTATGTTTTGCATTATTCTATATATATCCAATTGCCTTATATATTGTATTTTTTCCATAAAGTGCAATTCAGGTTGTTAGTAATTGCTTACTTTCTGCAGTCACCAGTGTATGAAATTATAAATGATATTACTGTAAGATGACTTTCATTGTGCTTGCTTTTATTTGAGTCCATCATTTCTATTCCATTTGTCAGAAGAACAGATGTCTTCATTTTAAAGCAAAGCCCAGACTGACATAATGATGAGCTTGCCATCTTGCGCAAGAACTGTAATGATTTCCTGCGTTCTTCAAAATCAGAGCAAAAAATAACCACAAAGTCAGAAGGTGCAGGAGCAGCCCTTGTTATTACAGACAGGGAACATTTCAGATGTCAAATGGTATAAAAAATTCCCCTGGTGTCCTTCAACTTAACCTTCAGGGATGTTGAGGAGGAGTTGTGGTGCACTCCTTTAAACTGGAGTAAATCAGAGCCGTGATATGCACGTGTGTGCACCCCAAGCGCTCATCTGGCTCTCTCTTGGATCCTAAGAACCTCTAAATGTGCTAGTTTAAAGTTTAGCGGAGATTCATACAATACAGTAGACATGCGATGTTTGCTCTTGTCAAAACTGCTGATAAAACACCACCAATTTGTTTTATATGGTGATCTAATAGATCCCAGCTGCAGGGTATTAGTCTTGTGCGTCCTTCACAAGGACATACTCATCAGCATTGCAGGCTCTGCAGTCATCCACTTGCGGCTTTTTCTAATCCAGCTGAAGTGCAGCAAGGGCCCCACAAAAACACCATGGTTGTCAGGCTGTATCTCAACTCATAGAATTTTATGGAGCACTGCTCAGAGGAACAAAGAGTGGAGCAATCAGAAATAATGAGAGGGGCTCAGGCCAGTAACTCACTAAAGCCCAGGATCACCCAGAGATTAAATGACTTGACTTGACTTGACTTGACTTTAACTTTATTAATGAATGACAGGAATTTGAACACAGGGCCAATCTAGTGTGCAGACAGTCCTGATACACCTGATACAAAGGAGTGCGATACAGTTTTTAGTAATTATGGTACATGTTAAACATATTTCATTAATATCATAAGTGCACACTTAAGATATTACTTAAATTTAGTAGACTCACCACCATGCACACATTGTTAAATTACAGTGTGCACTTAAGATATGACTTAAGCACTTAAGAGATGTTTAATATAATTATTTTACATTGTTTGTTTAATTATTTATTGTGTGTATTTTTGTTTAATTTTATTTCTATTTTGTTTTATTTTAAGATTTGCATGAACTATGACTTTATGGTAATTATGGTACGTTAAACATATTTATTATGACTGTCCTATATACTTTAATTAAACTTAAGATATGAATAAAATGTTTAACATAATTATTCATATCATATTCATATATAACATCAAATATTTATGTATTTATTCATTTATTTTATTGTTTGTGTGTGTATTTTTGTTTAATTTTATTTCCAATTTATTTTATTTCATGATTTGCATGAACAATCACTTCAGTTTAAGTGGACATTTTATGATAATTATATTACATGTTAAACATATTTATTAATATCCTAAGTGCATACTTAAGGTATGATTGTCCTATACTGTAATTATGTTAAAGTGTGCACTTCAGATATTAGTGTATCATATCCATATCCATATCCATATACATCAAGGCTGTAGTCTATTTAATTTAAAAAAAAATAAAAAATAAAATTGAAATATTATTGCAATTTAAAATAACAGTTTTCTATTTTAATATACTTTAAAATGTAATTTATTCATGTGAAGCATTTCAGCATCATTACTCCAGTCTTCAGTGTCACATGATCTTTCAGAAATGCCAATTTATTATCAATGTTGGAAACACTTGTGCTGCTTAATATTTTTTGGGACCTGTGATACTTTTTTTCAGAATTCTTTGATAAATAAGAAGTTAAAAAGAACAGTGTCTATTCAAAATAGAAATGTTTTGCTACATTATATACTGCTATTCAAAAGTTTGGGGTCAGTACATTTTCTTTCTTTCTTTCTTTTTTTTAAAGAAATTAATACTTTTCTTCAGCAATGATCTCTTCAACTGATACAAAGTGATAGTAAAGACTTCTATTGTTAGAAAAGATTTCTATTTTGAATACATGCTGTTCTTTTTAACTATTTATTCATCAAAGAATCAAAGAAAAAAGTATCGCAACTTTCAAAAAATATTAAGCAGCACAACTGTTTCCAGCATTGATAATAAATTAGCATATTGGAATGATTTCTGACGGAATGATTGGAGTAATGGCTGATGAAAATTCAGAGCTGCATCACAGAAATAAATTATAATTTAAAGTATATAAAAATAGTAAACCGATATTAGAAAAAGCTATAATATTTTACAGTATAGTACAGTTTTTTTCTGTATTTTGATCAAATAAATACAGCTTTGATGAGCATGAGAAACTCATGGGTAATTTATTTTGTGATCCACTTGGCTGGGAAATAGCAGAGATGAAATAGGTTCTTTAGTCCAGGATCAGTTATGATCTCTACCTTCTTATTAGAATATAGCTGTATTTTGGAGAAGATCACAGCAATAGACTACAAAATGGTGGTTCTGACTCAGGGCTGGAGTTTTGTGGCTCCTTTCAACATGAAGCTACACAGACTCCACTGATGCTCCTCCTGTCATCAGCCGATGCCACCACTCCTCTGACCTCATTTATCATCTCCCTCCAAAGGTGAAGGTCAATGAGCCCTATTCCTGCATCCTTTCACATGAATGGTCACACGAAACATATTACTGTTACTAAACCAGTGGAGTCTAAATATAGTGCAGTACACAAAGCTTTGATGAAACTCATTCAAAAAAACAAAAATGCAATTTCCCCTGCAGCCACATAGTGTCAGTGTTGCCATCAACTTTGCTAAATGCATGAAATTACTGACTAATGGTGTGTCTCAAGGCGTAAAGCTTGGGTGTTTTCACTTGAATTAGATTTAAAGTTCCAAAGATTGCAAGTTGACTGTCTGAAACCAAATGTTGTGTTTTTGTATGAAGGAACCTTTTAATGAAACTGGTTTCAGATCAGGTTTTAAGATACGTTATGTCATGTCTAATGATCTTGAACAAATGAGCTTCAGAAATGACTAAGCAAACATTCAGTGACTACAATGCTCATTTCTTGTTAGAAATTATGCAGTAGTGTTTACATTAGGGCTGTCAGTTTAACGTGTTAATTTAATTAGTTATTAAAAAAAATGCGATTCAGATATTTTAACACAGTTAACCTGGCCCTGCCCCAGACCTGTACGTCATCTTACATTTCATATAGTTAACTATTGACAGATATGATGCAGGGCAACAACTCTATACTGGTGCAAAAACTGCTCCTGTATGTATTTTGTTTCATATTTATATATATATATAGAGAGAGAGAGAGAGAGAGAGAGAGAGAGAGAGCAATACTTAATTCCTGAATGAATCAGCCATTTGAATGAATCGAATAAATGAATGAATGTCTCATAAACAAGACATTTGCCGCCACCTGCTGGCAGATTTATTTATTTTTTTTTATTTAGAGTATCATTTTATATTAAAAAATAAATAAATAAAAACATTGAAGGGGTCGGCAGTGATAGCCTTGTGGGCAGCTCGCCAACATACAATGCCATTGTGTTCTGGGCGTCCCGTGTTCGAATCCAGACTCGAGCACCCGATCCCACCCCCCTCTCTCTCCAACTTCACTTCCTCTCAATTCTGATCTGTCCTATCACAATAAAGGCAAAAAATACAAAAAATTGATCTAAAAAAAAAAAACCATTAAAGGGATAGTTCACCCCAAAAAATTAAATTCTGTAATAATTTATTCACCCTCAGGTCGTTTCAAACCTTTCTTTTGTGGAACATAAAAGAAGATATTTTGAAAACTGTTGATAACAAAGCTGTTTTGGTTACCAATGACTTATATACTGAGATGTTTCTCAAATGATCTTCTTTCATGTTCCATTGTTTACGTTAGGCAGTTGCAGCCTAATAGTTCATGTGTAATAAATTTTATGTTGAATTAAATGAAATATTTCTTTCAAAAGCTACAATTTGTAATGACTACTTGATACATTCTCAGTTGTCACAAAAAATATCTCAAAGTCAAATTTATTCTGTGATTAATTAGATTAATTAATCGAAACATCATGTAATTAATTAGATTAAACATTTTTATTAAAAAATTTAATTAGATCTAAAATTAATTAGATTAAAATTTTTAATTGACTGCCAGCCCTAGTTTATATTAAAATTAAATAAAATAAAACTAATTATTCTTTTAAGTCTGAAATGCTAAATTGCAAACACAGGCCTTTTCCATCTTTTGGACAAAGCCTTTGTGCATGTGATCAGTATTTTCGTGATCAATCATCTTGATAATATTTACTCAAAGTACAAAACCGTCTGAAAAATGACCTTTTTCTTCACGTCATGTTGCAACAAAAGCAAAGGTCTTTCTGAACGCAGAGAAGTTTGATGTTGAACGAGAATACGTCTCAGGAGATGTTTACGAAGCAAGATAAAATTGCCATTGTAATCAAGATTAAATGTACCCCAGTAGACCGTGATGAATAACAGCTCCATGACAAAGATCTCATTATAGAATGGAAAACGAGGGGGAGTTTAGGAACACACATTAAACAATATGGTTCATCTACAGCTGCATTTTTTCCTAACGTATTGCAAATCACCTCTTTTTTAATCTAAATATCATATTTTAACTTAATTTCTACAAAACATGATTAACCACTGCTTGCAAAAGTTCTGACCTTTTGTTATTACAACAGTGGGTTGGGAAATTCCAACAGCTCATAGCGATCCCTCACATTTGATTAACACAATTACACATTGGGCCGTCTGATGAAATGTTGTGTTATAACTGACTGCCATACCATGACACCTTATCAAGCTCATTAACACCATTGTCGCCATTAAATTATTTGCAGTAGATTTGCTGCAGAAAAGGTCTGTCAGATGTCTGCCAGCAAGACAAATGGCTCTGTGTCATATGTGATGTTTGTACTTCACTAAAGATAAGATTTTTGCTTGCTGAGGTAAAGCAATATATCAAGCGCCTCAAAAGGCCATCAAAATTCATATATCATTCCTTATGGGAGTCATTCACACCCAGCGTGTGTTTATATATGAATGGGCCAAATGAGTAAAAATCATTTCAAGGCCCGTAAATGTGATGAACGTGCATGAATTAGGGGTCACTTTGACTCGCAGTGTTTGTATTAGACAGCACTGGTCAGTCTTTACAGCATCACAGCTCAGTGTGGTTCTAGTCTGACTGAAAAAAATTACTGTGTCCTTGCAGACAAAACCCAGACATGGGTTGCAGCCATAGATGCAAATCAAAACCAGAATGTCAAGTATTTCTGTATATTGATTTCTGGTTTAATAAACACGTAATTGATATTTATCTGTTGTGTTGTTTTGTTCTCGTTGTCATAACGGCATAAGGTTGGCATGAAATGAAAATTCATCCTGTCTATTTTCAAAATGCATTTTGTTGATCTTATTATGAATGATTCTTCCATGCACACATTTTTTTTTTTTGGACCTACGTTCAATCAAAATGCCACAACTGGTTCAACTCAAAACAAACTTTTCCAGTCATTTAAACCACACTGCTGTCATTCAGTCAGCTTGCAAGCTTGCATTCAGATCATCTCCATCCAATCGACAACCGATGGATAGAATTAAATACCTGCCCTACATATTTTATTGGTCAGTAATCTGTTTTATGCAAACGTATGTCACAATTAAAAAAATATGTTGCTACTTCAGATACATTGCAATTTTTCAGTACTTTTCACCATGTTTGTTCTAGGAACTGGGGGAATTAAGGTTACATTTACACTAGTGCGTTTTCATTTTAAAATGAAAATGATCTTCGTCTACACTGGCATTTTAGAAACCAACAACGTCACATGACCATTCATGCAGGTACAACTATAAATATGTATAAGCAGATGCCCCATAGATGCGGGACGTGTCTCTTGCCTAGAGTGTGGCATCTACAGGGGCTGGTCAATATAGTGTTGGGGGTTTCATGGCTATGTTTGCGAAGACTGGTGGCCAGTCTGACTGGCAATCCACTGATTGCATATTCCACCAGTAAGAGCAGAGTGTGAAGGTTGACTATGTGCACCCAGTGGTTCAAACATTGTACCCTGAAGGTGGTGCCATGTATCAGGATGATAATGCACCAATACACACAGCAAGACTTGTGACAGAGTGGTTTGATGAACATGAAAGTAAAGTTGAACATCTCCCATGGCCTGCACAGTCAGCAGATCTGAATATTATTTGGCCACTTTTGGGGTGTTTTAGAGGAGCAAGTTAGGAAATGTTTTCCTACTCCAGTATCACTTAGTGACCTGTCCACTTTTCTGCAAGATGAATGGCTCAAAATCACTCTGGCTAGTTTGCAGGACTTGTATTTGTCATTCTCAAGACAAAATGATGATGTATTGGCTGCAAAACGAGGGCCGACACCATACTAATTGTAGTCTAAAACCAAGTGTTTTCATTTCATCGTCCAAACCCCTGTACCTATACATATCTATGGATTCAACAATGAGCATAATGTTATTGTTTACATGGTTATCAAAGATACGCAGAGCGAATGTGGGCAGCCATGCCATCATTTTCAAAAGTCTCCGTTTTGGTCTGTTTACAATGAAACGCAACCCCAGAGTTTTCAAACTAAAACGGGGTTTGCAGCATTTTCAAAAGTCTCCGTTTTCAAGGGTCTGAAACGCTGGAGTAGTGTAAACGACAAGCGCAACCGTAGCAAAAGTTATACATTTTAAAATGAAAATGCACTGGTGTAAACATAGCCTAAGTCTCAGTTTTGGTTTGTTTACAATGAAACACAACCCCAGAGTTTTCAGACTAAAACAGAGTCGAAAACACCAGAGTAGTGTAAACAACAGGTGAACCATAGCAAAAAATATAAACAAAAACACGCTAGTGTAAACATAGCCCAAATTAGCTCCTACTTCAGAGTAGGGTCTAAAACAGTTCTATCCACCTTATTCTTCAATTCAGAAGTAAGCCTATTAGCCGCTATAGGGAAATAACGAGGAGAATACAACGTGCAGAACAGGCCCGGTGAGGGCAAGTGAGGACTATGAGGTTCTGAAGCTCCCCCTCCAATGATATGAAGGGCCGATTCCTCCACCCCTGGAATACGATTTTAAACGTGAAAAGGTAAAACAAATGCGATTTCACCCGAGGGGCACCCCTCTGATCTGATTTGTGCCACCTCAGATTCAATTTGACCTATTTCAACCCCCCCAAAATGCATCAATTTTAACCATTCGATGCGGATGATCACCGGTGTACTGAGAACTTTCACTGCTAAATTCAAACATGCTTTTGCACCTTGTCTGCACTGAGCCAGACATACACATGCTCAGTACTTTCAGCCTCACAACGAATATCACAATGATTCAGTATTTTCAACCACATAAAAATAATGTTTCAGACATTTAAATAAATAACTAGCAAAACAAGACATTTGTTAAATACACACTGATGTTTGTGAGTTTGTTGAATGCATTGGAAGGAAAGCGGCAACAAGAATCCTTTCACTTAAAATCTGATGATGTATTTTATTCCCCCCCCCCCCCAGAAATGGTGACCGGGGGGCTTGTACGTTGGAACTGGTGCAGTAAATGGTAAAAATGTTTGCACTACAAACCAGTGTGTTCATAATTAAGATAATACATTAAAATAATATGATAAGACACACCAGTTTGCAATATCAAGCAGCAAAACAAGTTTTGTACAGCTAAAAATAGCTGGAGGCGGATGACCCTGCTGAAAAAATACAATAGAACCATCACAGAAAATTCTAATGATTTCCACTACAAATACCATTACAAGCATTACAAACCATCAACTTTTAACCATTAAAACCATTTTTTAATGCTTTTAATGGTTAAAATTTGATGGTGTGTTTTGGAACACCCCTGTGAAAAAACAGCATATGCTGGTAGGCATGTTTTGATGCTGGGATACTGGTAAGGTATGTTTTGGTGCTGGTTTAAGCTGGTCCTTTGCTGGTTCATGCTGGTTCTTTGCTGGTTTATGCTGGCCCTTGACCAGCAACATGACCAGCATAAACCAGCAAAAACCAGCAAAGGACCAGCATTAACCAGCTAAGGACCAGCTTAAACCAGCATCAAAACACACCTAACCAGCATCCCAGCATCAAAACATAACTACCAGCATATGCTGTTTTTTTCACCAGGGATATTCCATTAGGATTTATTGGTTTTAACAAGCCACTAATAGAAGGCGACCAATTACCAGTAGAGACCAACAGGGTCCATTACAGTTTCCATTACAACCAATACAAGTTCCATTATAAACAATAAAACCATTACAAATTTTGTGATGGTGTCGATTGTTTTTTTTTTTTTTTCAGCAGGGAGACTGGAAGCCAGACCCTTAAAATTTACAAATGGCCACGCCTGGTTATACGCTAAAATAAGATGAACAGGAACTACCAGTGATGTAAGTTAACTGTACGCTGATTGGCCAAATGCTTACAAAACACCGCCTACCCAGCATTTTTAAAAGGTCCTGTAAAAATACTTACTCCACGAATATGGGAAACACCGATAACGGCATTTAGCCAACTGTTCTCCCTGGTGAAAAAACCAGCATATGCTGGTAGGTATGTTTTGATGCTGAAATGCTGGTTAGGTAGGTTTTGATGCTGGTTTAAGCTGGTCCTTTGCTGGTTTATGCTGGTCCTTTGCTGGTTTAAGCTGGTCCTTTGCTGGTTTTTGCTGGTCATGTTGCTGGTCAAGGACCAGCATGAACCAGCATAAACCAGCTAAGGACCAGCATAAACCAGCAAAGGACCATCTTAAACCAGCATCAAAACCTACCTAACCAGCATTCCAGCATCAAAACATACCTACCAGCATATGCTGGTTTTTTCACCAAGGCTCTGCACCATACTGTGTTCTTTTGTCTTCTAGGCCTCGATGGTGACACTGCAAAGTGTCACAGGTAGTTAAGTAAGATTTTTGTACTCCTTTAATCGCGTAAATTGTGCGTTTATATTCCATCTCCGTTATCACAAAACCCCCGACATTTAACAAAAACAGCTCCATTCACGGTGTCCGCCATTCACCGGTTGATGTCGTTTGTAAATGCCGCGAATAAAGACGTCGCTGTTGGCTGCTTCAGAGTTCCTGCTGCCGGTGCGAATGCAGTCAGAAAAAAATGGAACCACCATGCTGGCTAGTTCCTACTAGAACTGAGTTCTTAGAACTACAAAGTGCGGTAGCCGCATAGACTCTATTTGTTCATAGTGCACATGCTGTAATATGCAGTTTTTCACCTAAAGTGATGATATTATTTTTTTTCTTGTGCTGTTTATCATAGTCTAGAAATAAAAATTGGCAAAAGATTAAAAGATGACCTGGTGGTGCAGTTATTTTATGACAATTTGTTGCATGCATGGGTTTTATTTTGCATGAATTATAACAACGCTAATTTGCTGTGAGCTCACAAAGAGAGTCATAGCTGGAGATGCATTGTGTGGATAAATTTATATTTGCATCTATTCATTTAGCAGACATTCATCCAAAGCAACAAACAAATGACACAATCAATTCATCGCAAGGAGACAATACTACTATTATGCTGTCTTAACAAAATCAACATAATAAACTAGGGTAAACTGGGGTTAGGCCTTTTTCAACATCACAGAGACCAGTATTTCCAAATGAAGCTCTTCTGGCTTTCAAACTACACCCACTACAGTAAACAGCACAGATCATCAGTCTCAGGTTGCTTTCCTAACTTGCTGGACTTTCCCCTGACAGATGATTAAAACTCCTCCAAATGCCTGAGACATTGAAAATCTCTGACTGTAATTCTTGTGATTTTATGTTTTGTTATTTTATTTGTTAGACATGTTAGGAAAACACATACAAGCCATATCTGTGAAGGCTTAAGTTTTTGATCAAGCTATTAAACGTGTTTTTAGTGGTCAGTGACTGTGAATTTACAGCCTGAATTAAGAAAATTGCACAAAAATGCACACACACACCTAGAATAATATGCAGCTAATCTGGAATACAGTTGATCCAGGCAGAAAACAAAGGTAGCCTTGTTCTCATGTTGGAGGATTTACATTTTTCCTCTTAGTAGGAGTCAACTGGATATCAGAGTTGTAAATTAGAGCAGAACTCTCCAAGTGTTTGCCAAGATAGCCTATTTCATTCTGGATGGAAAGATGTATATAGTACATAATGTCTCCTCCAGGACCTCAGTGAACTGAGAACTGAAGTCATTTCATCTGTTGTTCCGGAGTCCCTCTTTTGTCCTCCAAATGTCCAGGTCACATGAACCTGAAGAATTTACATTTACCATCTGTACTATTGCCCCACTTACTCCCACATCACCTGTTATTTCTGCGTATTTATGAACATTCAGGATATATTTTCTTAAAGGATGAGTTGGCCAACCAGGCACTGAGCCTTAGAGACTCTGCACAGAGGAAGTTATGATTTTGACAGTCTGTTTGATAGACCATGAATCTCTGTACAATTGTGCTCAGTTATGTTGTAATGGCTGTCAAGTGTATATGTATATGCACATTCCACGATATGGTGCATTTTAGTGTCCTACGACTTATTTTTAAAGTACTAACACAAAACACATGATTTTGCATTGTTAGATATAGATATATTTAATAGATATATTTAATATTATTAATATTATTTAACATAAAATAAATGTCATAATTTGATCATTTTTGTAAAAAAAAAAAAAAAAAAAGAAAGAAAGAAAAAGAAAAGAAAAAAGAATGAATAATTTAGTATAATTTAGCAACTTAACCCTATTTCCCATTATGATGGTTTTAAAATAATATATGTATTTTTAAATCACTGAATTAGATCTATGTAGTTTTTGTATTTATTTTTGTTTATTACTAGAAAATAACAAAATCAAATAATAGTACTAATAACAAAAAAACAACAAAATTATGAGACATTTAATAATAATATTATAATAATAACTCTTAAAGATAATTATTTTAGGATAAAATATTTTACAAATACATTATTATTATTATTATTATTATTGTTATTATTATAAATATTTAATATGTAAACATTTATTATTATTATTATTATTATTATTATTATTTTAAAAAATAGTACTTTTAAATAACTAAATTTGGTCTATTTAGTTTTATATTTATTTGTTTATTGCTAGAAAATAACAATCTTAAAATAATAATAATAATATTAATAAATTAACAACAACAATAAAATTATGGAATGTTTAATAATAATAATATTTATAATAATAATTATTATAATTATTATAATAAGAATAATATTTTAACATTTGTTATTATTATTATTAATAAAATATTTATTTTTAAAAAGAATAATTACATTATAACAACAACAAAATTATGAGATGTTTAATAATAATATTTATAACAATAATAACTGTTAAAGACAATTATAAAAAAAATACAGTATTATTATTATTATTAATGCTGTTATTGTTATTATTATTTAAAATATCTGATATTTAAATATTTTAAAAATATTTATTATTGTCATTATTATTATTATTATTTAATATAATTAAAAATATGTATTATTTTTAAAAATAGTAACTTAACCCTGTTTTCCATTCTGGTGTCGTTTTTTTTTTTTTTTTAAAGTAGTATATGTATTTTTAAATCACTAATTTTTGTCTATTTAGTTTTTGTATTTAACTTTGTTTATAGCTAGAAAATAACAGCATCATATTATACTAATATGTGCATAACAATAACAACAAAATTATGAGATGTTTAATAATAATATTTATAATAATAATAATAATAATAATTGTGTTAAAGATAATTATTTTATGACAATAAAATATTTTTTAAAAATACACTATTATTATTGTTATTATTATTTAAAATATTCAACTCAGTTGTATATACTAGTTTCTGATATTTCTTTGGCACTCTGATGTTATTTATCATTTTTTTCAGTTTAATAAAATGATGAAGCATGATGAATCAGTTACTGTATTAACCAAAAAAAACAACACAACAACAAAAAAGTGCTGTTTCAAGTAATGCCAGTGTAGCTTGAACTCCTAGCAATACTGTAGTCACATGTGATCACATTTAATTAGACAGACCCTCACTGTGTCCTGCCGTCATGCGGGCGCATTGTGGTTCTAATCAATTGTGATCTATTATGACTGAGAAAAGTCTGACCTTTGACACAGGTAACTAAAGACTGGAAGAGATGGTGTCTGTTCAGTGCATCTGCTGGAGAATGATTAACATCTGTCTTGTGTCAGGATTGGGCTATGAAAGTACTCCTGATTTCTCCACCATTAATCATGCGCTTCAGGACAGGCCTTATCGAGCAGACGTTTGAGACTCCCTCCATGTACATTTACTTTGTAAAAACACATCTGACCTAGGCCAAGGACATTTTTTGATTAATTAGCTGATTGGCTGAAGGTAATTTAATTTGAATATGTCCCTCAGCAGCTGTAAAAGGATAAAGGGTGGAATACCTCCTCAAGAAGGTCACACTGCTCATAACCTATAAGTGTCCTGCAACAGGCTTGTGTCCAAAAGTGTGTGCTTTGTGTGTGTGTGTGTGTGTGTGTGTGTTTGTGTCTTTCCTCAGGGTACATGCCTTATTTGTGCTCTTTGCAAGTACCTAGTCAGGTAATCTTTAACTGTAAGTTTTTGTTGTTTTGTCCCCTCACCTTGAGCAGAGGTGGAATGCAGTGGGAACAAGCAGAGGGTGGTCAGTGTTTAGGTTTTAGTTTCCATGTTAGGCTGATTACTAGGGTAAAATCTGCTTTGGGACACAGCCTACGGCACCCTCCTGCTCAGGCGAGAAGATTTCTAACCATGGCGCTGCCGTCCTCGCACAAAGTTCTAACAGCCTCTTGCAACTATCAATAGAGTGCATTAACTATCAGCAAATGTTCTAAAGGAAAAAAGAACGATTGATTTCGGCCATGAAGAGCTCAGTTTTGTGGGTTATAGTGGAATGTGCCTGCAGAATTTTTGGCATCTCGACTGCTGCAGGTAGGATTGCAACTTTGCTCTTTTGTAGGCCGTTGTTGCACTGAAAGTACTATACATAAGCTTTAAATATAAAATATATGTATAGCATTGCAACCATTGCAATATTTTACCCTGTGACTGATGTTTAGAATTCTGAAATGTGCGTTTTGTTCTCATTACCCAACATAACCTTAAAATGATGGAAACAAAGGAAAATTTGTTCCATTGTTTAGGTAATGGCTCATTTATTTGAGGTTAAATGTATATTTAAAAAAAAATGCCATGAGTAGGGATGAATGACATGTAACTGAAATTTCATATGTCAAGTCCAACAATTACACAAACACTGGTAAATGTTACTGCAATCATTCTCCAAATGTTTTAAACAAGTAGTAAACTTTAAAACCAAGCTTTTTTTTTTTTTTAAATAAGGGATTATTTGCATATTAGATCCATATTAATACACTCTCAGAAAAAAAAAGGTACAGTTCTGTCGCTGGGGCGGAACCCTAAGGTACAAAAGTGAAAAGGTACATCTTTGTACCTAACCTATCCCTAAACAGTACATATTAGTACCTTAAAGGTATATTTTAGTACTTTGATAGTACAAATTGGTACCTTAAAGGTACGTATTAGTACTTTAAAAAGACAAATTTGTACCGTTTCACTTTGTACATTAGGGTACCATCCCAGTGACAGAACTGTACCTTTTTTTCGGACAGTGTGCAATGCATAACTCATTAAATGTTTTTGCTTGCTATTGTTAATGTTCTACAAATGATAATAAATAAAAAAATCTAATTTTTAAAATGTGGAATAATTTGAATATAACTAAAAGATAGGGTTTGCATTGCACAAGGTACTGCACATTTTTCTCATATTTATTCAGTTTATTTATGGTTTGTACATTGTACATTATTTTCAAAGCCAACACAATACTGGCCTTAGGTTAATTTGCACAGCAGTAGTGTGTGGCAAATCTGACATCTAGTGGCCACAATAAAATTGCATCCCATTTTTGTGAAAAGTCCAAAGGTTATGTCTGCTATTCAAATTCTGCTTTTGCAAATTGTATGTCTATATTACATTTAAAACACACCGAATTGTTATTCATTTATTTCATATAATATTGATTTGATCGTATAGTATTGATTTTATTTCTGTTGATTGCACTGTAAGAAAAAAGGTACAGTCACCATCACTGAGACGGTACCCTAAGGTACAAAAGGGAAAAGGTACCTTACCTACCCCTGAATGGTACATAGTACCTTAATGGTACATTTTAGTACTTTAAAAATACATATTTGTACCTTTTCACTTTTGTACCTTAAGGTACCGCACTGTTGACAGTGACTGTACCTTTTTTTCTGACAGTGTAGGATTTCTGCAGGTTTAGTTTTAATGTGAGTGTTTGTGTTGTCAGTGCTTTGTGCAGTGGGTATAGAGACTCAGAGACATGGGGAGTTCAACAGCTTGGCGGTCTATCTCCTGTGAGTATCAAAATGAGCTGCTATGGGAGGTGTAGCACCTTGTTACTCACTCTCTGAAAAAAGGTACAAAAGCTGTCACTGAGGCAGTAACTTTTCAAAAAGTACACATCTGTACCTGAAGGGTGCATATTAGTACCTTAAAAGTACATATTAGTACCTAAAGTGTATATATTAGTACCTAAATATATTAGTAGGGTACAATGGGACTAAAGGCCCCAGGGGTAATAGGTGCCTTTGATATTATTTTCCTCTAAACCACATGACACCAAACCTTCAGTTTTGATGTTTTTTTTTTTTAATGTTGTAGATTTAAGTAGCAAATGAGAATCGCTAAAATGAATGCATATATTTTGAGACAAAGATCTTCTGAACGATTTTGAGTTTTGTTTAAGACAATTAAAGCAACAGTTTTTAAATAGCGAAAGAATATGTAAAAGTATTTTGGGTAAAACACGCCCCTGCTGTTGAAACAAAAGACACAGCAGCCTAATTAACATGATAATTAATAGGCGGCTGACTTTTTTATTTGTTGATATGATATGGTTAGATTCAGATAAAGCTATCTCACGACCAATTCGGGGTGGCTAATTCGTATGATTTCAGTGACGGGTAGGTTTAGGGGTGGGGTTAGGTGTAGGGCAATTGTACAGATTCATACGTATTGTGCAACTTGTAAAATACGTACGTTTTAGCTGAGGTCCTACGAATGCGTACGAATTAACCATCTCGTAAAATATGTACAAATTGTCTTGAGATCGGGCTTATTCCGATAGTAAATGCCATATATTATGCTGGGTTTCTATCTTAGAGATAATCACAATGTTTAGAATGAAACCATCTATTTAAAAACATGATATTAATCATATGTAATAAAATATAATTAGTTGTTACTACTGTAAATCTATATTAAATGATTATGGGATCTCCTTCAAAGCTTTCAGAATCTTTACTTTTTAAAATGATTTTGTTTCTGAATTTTAAAATATATTTTTATATTAACATATTTTAATGACAGTATATTTATTGTACAAAAATTAATTTGTACAATAAATTTGTACAAACTTTGCATGATTGTTTTGAACAAGTATTAACTTCAGAAACATTATTGTAGCTAAAGTATTTGTATCAATACTGTGTGCCTTTTGCCCCATGTTTACCCAGTGTGTGGGGTAAAAAGCCTCATACATTTAGAAGATCTTAAAACAAACTCATTTTCACATAAAAACTGTTGCTCCATAAATGTTGACGTGATCTACCCACCTTCGAATCTGCCTTTTGCCGAACCTTTTTTTTCTCCATTTCAAATCTCATATCACATCGGAAAAGGCATTTGTTATCAAGAGAAATTAAGGATATAATAAAAAGTATGGGTAGTCTTAATAAAAAGTAGGGTAGGCTTAAAGAGGGCTTTGTATTGTCCCAAAAGGTGGCATCCATTGAATAATTTGAATTAAAATGATAATTTACACTCAATATGTTATTATTTAATACTGTTTTATAATGTAGTACAATAATGAGGTGCAGATAATTGCCACTATTTGCAATAAGTAGTATAAATGGCAGAAAATCCTGCTATTTTAACATGGTGTAAATAGAATCTATAGCTATCTGCACTTAGTATAAATGGCATATCACTATAAAATACTGTTATTTTCATTTAGTGTAAAAAGCATTCATTGCTGTTTGCATTTAATGTAAATAGCATCTATCGTTAAGAAAATATGTTATTTTGACTTAGTGTAAATAGCTTCTGATTGCTATTTACACTTAGTGCAAATAGCTGCTGCCTTTTTATTTTAGTTAAAGGCTTAGAATTATTACTATATCTGTTTTCTGTCTGTTTTAGTCAGTTTTATTATGTTTTTAATTTCAATTTTATTTCCATTTGAAATATAAATTTCAAGTTTAAAAAAATCTTTTTATGGCTTTAGTTTTAATAAACAACAATGGTTCAGGCTCTTTACCAATTTAATTGTAAGAATTATGCACACATAGTATGGTATCTAGGTCAGTCCTAGTGTTGACTCTGGCCAGAGTTATCATAAACAATTGAACGGAATCATAATCAAAGTTAGTTACACAAACAAACAGGCAACGACTCATCACCCTTAGGAACGCAGTCACTAAAGGCCACAGTCACTAAAGGCCACAGTCATTCCTTTTCTAACTATAGCAGGCAATACAGTAGCGCCTCTTGGGAATTATGCGCAGATGGAGGCAAATGGGCCTCTTGTCCCAGATTATCTGATTTTTCTGGGCTCAAAGCCAAACCAGAGAGGTTCTGCATGAACAACAAGGAAATATTTCCATTGGGATTAAACATAAAATGGTTATTCACATGCATGAACACCAGAATACCATAAACAGCCAGGAAGTTTATGATCAAGTAACTGCTAAACGGTAATGAATATCTAAAAAAAAGCATAAAGGGGGTGAAGTGATTAAAGTCAACATTAGTCCATGTTCACAGTCCATTTTATTTTATTATGGCGAGAATTAAGGTGGGACTTTTCAAGATTTTATTTTCAGGAATGGCTTAGGCCATTAAAAGTGAGAGTTACATTTGAAAAATCATTAATAATAAAACCAAGAACATGTGTTATTGAAGTAAACAGAGTATATTTTGACTTAATTTTTACTTTTAAGTATGTTTTGGCATCTCTTATTAAACTATTTATATTGTTTTGTGGTTTGTTTGTTTTTTTACTAACAAAAAGTTAGATATTTTATAAACCACAGCTTTACTCTTGTTTGTATTTCCTACAGGCTCTCCTCAGTGGTGGTCATGCTTTTTGAAGTTGCCTATTTCATTGATGCTCTCTTGTCAATGTGCCTTCCGTACGTTCAATCAAATTATAAAGGAATCATGTGCTTGTTACGTGATCATCTGTGGTATTATTGCAGTTTTAATCAATGCATTATAGTAATTCATATCTGTTTTTCTTGCTTGGAGTTGTCCCCCCACATGGAAGATTTTCATTCTTTGGAAGAAGTTGGCCAAAGTCGGGGGGTTTTCAGAAGTTTCTATACTACACAATGATGTCTTTAATGTGTTTCCTGCATCCAGTGCTTGTATGGCACGCTGTAATACCAGGTGCTTCACTTTATTATATAAATTATAGTTAGAAGTTATTTTTTG
This sequence comes from Labeo rohita, assembly GCF_022985175.1. NCBI lineage: Eukaryota > Metazoa > Chordata > Actinopteri > Cypriniformes > Cyprinidae > Labeo > Labeo rohita. Next base: position 21,566,144 of record NC_066881.1, on the reverse strand, counting down.
TACCAGTGTTTAGGAATACATTAGCATATACACTACCAGTCAAAAGTTTTTAATGTTTTTTTGTTTTTTTGTTTTTTTTAAAAAAGAAGTCTCTTCTGCTCACCAAGCCTGCATTTATTTGATACAAAGTAAACAACAAAAAGTAACATTTTGAAATATTTTTACTATTTAAAATAACTGTTTTTTATTTGAATATATTTTAAAATGTAATTTATTCCTGTGATTTCAAAGCTGAATTTAAAGCATTAATACTCCAGTCACATGATCCTTAAGAAATCATTCTAATGTTCTGAATTGCTGCACAAATCAAATTTATTTAAATCAAATTTATTTGGATCAAATAAATGCAGGCTTGGTGCACAGAGGTGAAGTGATTTTTTTATTTACTGGTTCTGTAAATGATTTTAAATCAATTTATTTGGACTTTGTGAGACCTTGTGAGTAATAATATTTAATAATATTTAGTAATAATAATATAAAAGAGTTTGATTGGGAGTCAAATAGTCTGTAAAAATACCCCCAAAAGTATTATGGATAGACATACAGGTTAACATGAATTTAGAAACTGTCTTTTTTTTTTTTTTTTACAGGAATTATGCTGGTAGTGACTGGATTCTTTAACTTCATACTGAGCAAAAAGAAAAAGTCAGATCCGCCTAAAGAGTCCAGGGTATCGTATGGAGACCCGGCTCTGTCTTCTGTCTGTGTCACAGACAGGGAGGACGCTGAGCACACATTCTCTGTCTTGCACGTCATTTCAGGCAAAAGAGCATCTTTTTTTCCTAGCAATAGCCGACTGCATGGCCCCACAGACAGGGCTCAGACAGTGAAAAATGACCAACGCAAGAACAGTCAAACAGACACAAGAAACATGCACTTCATTGAAAGTCTCAGACATAATGATACTGAAATGGAAGAATACCATGAAGTGGAAGCGGAGGAGACCACATCAGATAAAGCACCCATGATTAGATTGTAAATGTGATACATTCCGATGTTATAAATCATTTTAGGCATGAGGTGCTAGGTGAGAGGTTGCCTATCCTCAAAATCTGACCAATTATTCAAAAGAAATTATCTTTTTTGTTCACTTATTTGTGATGGCAAAGCTAAACTTTCAGCAGTCTTTACTCCAGTCTTCAGTGTCACATGATCCTTCAGAAATCATAATATGGTGATTTGGTGCTCAAGCAACATTACTTATCAGTGTTAAAACACTGATAACGTTCTGTGTAATATTTGTGTGAAAACTGATGGATGCAGTTTAAAAGAGTGTTTATTAGATTTTTTTTGTAACAATATAGGCTTTAATGTCACTTTTGGTCAATTTAATGCATCCTTGCTGAACAATGAAATTGTATATATATTTAAAATGACTTTTTACACAATTAATTTTTTTGGGCAATGGCAGCAGATCAAAAGCAAATACACTGTAGAAATATTGAGTAATCAAAAAGATTGCATGTGCATGCTGACAGTTTTTAACATCTTTCCTTTATAAGATTGAGCTCCTGAAACAACCTTTAACCACTGTCAACCATGGAGTTGCTTTTTATTCCACTCTGTAACCTTAGGCCTGGATCTCCTGCATTCAGTCTCCATACGTCAATACAATTAAGAGAGTCCATTCATCATACTGACCCAGACGAGAGGGTTTTCAGCCTAAAGACTGGACAGCAACCCCCCAGGCGTTATTCCCCTCCATTAACCTGTATGGATGACTTCAACATCCTGAATACTCGCATATAGGAAATGCTGCAATTATGTGTATTTTTCATGACGGAAGAATATTCAATTAAAGTAAATAAATTTGTTGCACTTGTGTTGTGAGTCTAACTGTGCTAATTTGTGTGACTCTCCATTTGCTAATGGAGAGTCGCAGATGGGCACTGTTCAAAAGAACTGGAGTGAAAAATCTATAAGCATCAATGGGTCAGACAATAATGCTTTCTGAACCACAAGAACAAGACTTACAAACCCAAATAGCAAATTCAACTGAAAAATCTACCTTCCTTAATCTTTTTTGGTTGAAAAATTCCCCAAAACAAAATAGAGACAATGGGGAATACCCATAAGCCCCTGTGCTTGGATGATGAAATTATATTATTACAAAATGTAAGTAGGAGCATTTATGACTTGTTTTATATAGATGTTTTGGGTGAAGTTACTATTAAGATGATTAATGTTCCCGTTAGTGAACTTGGACCCTGTTCAATACTTTCCATTTGTCTTCACGCAGATGAATAGCAGAAGTGCAGTTTTATACTTCTGTGGGAAGTTACGTTTATTCAGTGTATGGTTCAGAGTGATAATCTCCTTTCCATATTTAACATTATAATATTATCTTCTCTAAATTTAAGCCCATTCAAATGAAGTTGAAACAATGATATTTTAAATCTGACATCAGTCTTTTTGCAGCTAGCTAACCTTATCCAAAATAAAAATTCTGTCATCATTTACTCACCCTCATGTTGTTCCTCATGGTTACCAAAACGGTTTGGTTACCTCTTTAAAAATATATTACAAAGAAAGAAAGCCATGTAGGTTCAGAACTTTGTGAAGTTCACAGCTGAGAAGCTACTATCAGATACTACAGCCTACTTATCAGTAAACAACTTTACTCATTGAAATATTTTGAGTATTTAAATAGGGTTATGGGTTTACAGTGTTAAGTATTTACTTTGTTTCCATATTTGGCAGTAATACAATCATTTCCCTTTTGAAACAAATCCGTCTTCCCATTGGGGAAGTGTCTTGGCAGCTCAAAGCATCTACTTCCTCAAATATTTTATCCGACCTTTCGGTATCATATTTTCCTAGATGGTCTGCTCAGACTGAGCTAAAAACAGGAAACTATTTAGCATTGCCTGTATACGCGTACTTACATGTTAATCCTTACACATTTTATTTGAACTAAAGCTTCAAATGCTTAAAATCCTACAGCTTAATGAAGTTGTAATATGACAGGTGGGCCGAATGCAGTTTAACGGCAACCCTTCATTTGCAGTTTAATTGTCTCGTGGTTATCGCAAGACTCATGATAATTATCTCACAGACATGCTAATAATGGTGTGAACGGTCTCAGCGTTTCCCAGGGCAACCGCAGAAGACTCCCGCCCGCGGACGTCTCTGATTGGCTCTTGTAAGCAGCGGCGTGTATGATTGGTTTACACAGCTGCCGGTCTTCTCAACGAGTAGCGTTATTTTGACCGTCTATTCCCCGAGGAAGCGGCAGGGTGAAGTGGAAGAGTGGAGTGGAAGATAAGACGTTGTGTCTTACAAAACAGCTGGGCTCCGTCGGCTTTTACAAAGGGAAGGCGTTTCATGAGATGGTAAGGACAATATGCAGGGAAATAAAAAAGAAAAGATATGTTCTCTAGACAAGAGTATGGCTTCATCTGAGTAGTTTTTTTTTTTCCTCAATAATTCTGCAGGTGAGCTGTATGTACTGCTGTCTTTTTGAAGGCAACCTAGGCTTCTTCTGAAAGTGTTCTCAGGTACGTGCCTTTCAAAACAAACTGTGTTTGAGTGAACCAACAGACTACATCTGCACCAGATGTGTCAGAATTTTGATATTTGTTTATAATATGTAGTACATGTTTTATTTTTATAAAAATAGCCTGTATGAAACTTGTTTTGCCTGTGTCTTTTCGAAGTCCAACTTCTGCAAAATAGTCATATAGAAAGTGTGGTTAAGGACTTTATGCCTGACATATTCCTGCAGCTGAAAGTCACAGCTGGTTTGCAGTAATGGATTGGGTGGGTAAGGGGGGGCTTCACAGTGTCATTTCTTTATGCAGGTGGAGAGCATCTCTAGACATGACCCCTTTTAAATCAGTCTAGTGCACAAGAGGGATTCTTTCTGGTAGACACAGTAGATTGTGTTTTTTTTTTTTTTTTCTTGAAACGCCTTTCTTGCCATGAGACTTAAGTGGCATATTTAATAATTAATGAGAATGGTCATAGACAGAGGTGGGGTTAGTTCATAGAATATTCAAATTCTTTTCCTTCACTGAATAGTGGCTTTTTGTTGATCATATTTTGGTGAATACAGATCAGTTGGGACACTTTTAGATAATTTGTGAAATTTGTACTTTTAAAATTAAATGTCATGTTTTATTTCAAATATGGACATAAAATGATATGGCTACCATAACATCAACTGCACAAAACCATGCAAAAACTTTTCTAAGGCTTTATTAGAAAACAGCAGTACAAAATATATATAAAATTACAGCTACATACATATATCATTTATTTGTGCAAATCAAGGACAGGCAGGATAAATGACAGAGGCACATAGTCCTTCTACACAGCAAAGGTAAAGATTGTTGAATTACTGCCTCTTGGGCTTTTTTGGCCCATTCTTCCTCTTGAGACAGATCTTCTTCTTCTGTGTGTTGAAATTAATCCTGGACAATAGAACAGTACAGGAGTTTAATTACTGGGGAGGCCGGCAAAGCTGAGCAAGCAAAAACACATGTTCTCAGCGCTAAATCAATGCACACCATTAATGGCAACGCCAACACTTAAAATTCACTAGAGACCATATTTTTCATGATTCAAAAATCCCTGAAAGCATCAGCAACTATATACAATTTGTACAACACAATGCTTCTAGTACATATAACAAGTATTTTTTATTTATATTTTTAAGAAGATCATATTACTTTAAAACATTGTCAGTATTTTTATGTATTCGATTGCCAATATTTTTAATGTATTAATACGCAGTCAAAGCTTTTGTAGCTATATGGTATGCAGAGAGGAGAGTCTTTAGAATGTATTTTTTTTAGTATTTTTATGGTAGTATTTGCTTCTGCCACAAAGTGGCAGTGTGAGTTTTTGAAATCAAGCTTTTGTTCACATACCTTCTCCAGCAATCTTGCAGATTTTTCCCCTGGTTGGAGTTTGGATTTAGACAAGACTGTTTACCTGACAGCTGTAATCTGTGGAGGAGAACAGCATGTTTGTAAATATGTGTAAACCACTGCAAGCTATAAGATGAAGCAACATTTGATCAGAGGAATTTACACATACTACCCTTCTGACCAAAATTAATTTAAAGTCTTATACCCAAATTAATTTAATCTTTGCAAATGTATTTTTACAAAAACTAACTTAAGCCTTATACATAAGGTAAATACAGGTAAAGTGAGATATTTTAGTTTTGCATTTCATATTTCTTCCTTTTTTCTATGTGTAGTGTCCTCTGAGGCTAAAGTAGTACTTTGTGAGGGGTAAATCATTTATTGGTATTCATTGGTATTCTGGCATCAGAGTTTAGTGGTATTATTTGTTTTATCATGCCCACTCATGCCTAAATTCAAATGAAACTTATATGATGCAAAATTGATCTTGCTGTATCCTTGCTTTGAGCTTCCCACCCAGTTAATTATCCCAACTCGTGATATGCCTCAACATGACATGTGTAATATCCTTACACACTGTCAACAATTATATGGATTGCAAAATGTTAATTATTGCAGACTTACAGTTAAAGACTGAATTTTTTAGAATATATATATATGTATATATATATGTGTGTGTGTGTGTGTGTGTGTACATATATATATACAAAGAGTTTAGATGCAAAACCAGCTAAAGGCCATTTTGGTCAAAAATTAGAAAATGATACTGAGTGAATGCTCCTGATACATAGTATACGTCCATCAAATACTTTTACTTCAAACTCGCTAAATTCCAGCCTCAGCCCAATCAGAAGTACCAGGACTTACATAGAAACCTATACAAAGTAGCCAGAACGAAACGCTAATTTTTTTTTTTAAAGACGGCAAAACGATCGTAATTGCATCTTGCCAACACTGACATAAGAACACCTTTTGTGTTTCACATAAAAGAAAGTCACGTGAGTTTTGAGTGACATGAGGGCAATAGATGATGACAGAATTTCAGTTTGAAGCAAATAATCTGTGGAAGGTGTGACGCAACTGGAAATACCAAATTGAGACATGATTTTAGACAAACACTTTCTCTGACAGTGTATCAAAGCCAAGGTATGCTTTTTTCTGGAGCTGCACTCAAAATCCTCCTGTCTCATAAATCTTAGGGAGCACAACACATTCAGATACCCCTGAAAGGGAATGATGCTTTCTTACTCACATGATTTGAACCTTGTTGCAAAGAGGATTTTTCTGTATGATCCTGTAGTCTTTAATTTTTCTCCATTGCACTGAGTCAGTTTCCTCAATACACTCACATTTTTCTCGAAGGGTTGTTGCAGCAGCCCTGTTATCTAAACACAAATCCAGAAACGTCAAAACCATTTGTCCCACATCACATCCATGACCAGTATCTGTCAGAAATCTGTAAACTGTCCTGATAAGTATTTAAATGCTACTGTACCTCTGATGAAGTCTAGGCAGACTGAGATTAGAAGTAGGCAGACACTTGCTTGCAGAGTTCTGAAAGCCATTTCTATAAAGCTGCGTCCTTCACAAGAGTGTCTCTCGAGTGTGTTTGCACAGAATTATACTCTTGGTCTTCCTTACTTTCCCTCCTTAACCCGTTTCCTGTTTTGCCATATTAAGCAGGATCAGAGTCACATGATTTCAGGTAAAAGCTTCAAGAGGAGAGGTGATTTCTCAATACCTTGTGTATGTTGGTTTTGTAGTCTGGAATGCTATTGTTCTATCAGTGGTTATATGGTTCAGAAAAGTTGTTTTTGATCATATGCTTTTCTGTATCCATTTAGGATTAATTGTTCAGACTGAAGTGTTCCCACACATTTGACCAATGAGTTTACAATAATTTCCATGACTTTTATTAATGGATTTATAGTAATAACTGGGTTCAAAAATATCTATGATATTATATATTATATTATATGTTATTTAAAATGACTGAATCAACTTACCTGCATTAGGTTATACCTTCAAAAGTAATATTTAATGCTTTGTTCAGGTATAAATAGTTCCTCAGAAATTGCATTACACTTTTTATAGCGTAGAAAACCTGATATTTTACTACAGAAATTACAGTTTTAGGTCTTGAACCCTGTGGGAACCATGATAGTAAGTTAAACCTTCTGAAGGATCTGAGCATCCTCAAATGCAAAAAGTTTGTGTTTTGCATGAAGAGAGCAACCATACATTTGTGTTGTGCTTTGCTTTCTTTCTTTTTATATTAATTTATTCTTAATTTATGCATTTATAGCCATTTATCATTTAATCGTTTTATTGTTCCATTTAATCATATTATCATTTATAATAATCATTTTAACTATTTATATACTAATTTCATTGATTCATTGATTGATTAATCATTTACATTATATTATTGTTTTTTGTGTTATTCTTCCATTGTTGTTTAGACTGTGGTTTCAAGGGCTGTTTGTCTTCATGAATAAGGGATACGTGGGAATGTTTATGGAGATTCAAGGTTTACGGGATGTTGTGAAGCAGTTTGGTATAACACTATTTGTTAGATTTGTGCTGGTCAGACAAAGTCTGAGGATTGAGACAAATGCAACTAAGACTATTTAATAAACTCTGCTCCTTTTTACCATCATCGCTTTGTCTCCTGCTTCTGCCCTTCACTGGCTTTGCTTAGTCAACTAATAGAGTTTTGGGTATATTTGGTACCAGACAGGACTCACTGTTAATGGGCATTGGATATTAGGCAATTTTACTGACTAGTTGTTCTGTTAAAACAGATATCTTCTTACAGGATCTGGTGTCCGGGGCTGGATCTTAATTATCTGGCATGGAGGCATGATTTAACATTTCGGCATCGTACTTTGTTTGCATTATGGTATTTCTGTAAATTAATCAGAAAGAGATTTTTTATGTTATTTATTACATTTAAATTATTTCTATATATTAAATACATGTAAGATATAAAGATAGAACCTTTCAGTCACATAATTAGACATCTTGTTAAATTTAACTTGTAATTTAAAAAGTGTATCACAGAAATCAGTTCTTTCTAAACAATGATGAGAACACAAGAAAGTAGAGAAACACACAAGTTCTTTTGCATATTAGTTAATTTTTTATTAGTTTGTTATATATTAAACTATAAACTGTAAAAAAAAAAAAAAAAAAAAAAAAAAGCATATTTTCTTCACATGGTCATTAAACACATATTTATAAGAAACTGTGAATTGGCCAGTACATTAGACCTGCATAGCATTGCTCAACTCATCCCTGTATAACACCTCAAGGTTAGGTGCTGTCCCTGTTGTAACATGTCTTCATTATATGTCGTCCCTTGGCCTCCATACACATGTGCACTCCTCTGAATTCAGCCTTTTCTTATATCCTTGACTTGCTTAGTGCATATGAATGTACAGCAGCGCTAAAGCACTTTGCACAGGCTTTGAAGAGTGTTTTCTCCTGTGAATCTCTTGTTTGCCTCAGTGTCTTTAGTATTTGAACTTAAGATGTGACCTTCCTGGATTTAGCATGCTTCCTGTTTCTTTTCCCTGGCTTTTGCTTTTGTTGGCGTATGCATTTTTTGCTGTCCATGCCATCCTTTTGCGTCCTGGGAATAAAAAAAAAAAAACAGTAGAATCAAGCTTAGCAGATTAAGACATGCAGACTGCCATCATATTTGGAGATGTGTGGAGTGGAGTTTGGATTAACTGTGCTGTAGTTTATAGTTTAGAGACTCATTCAGCCATAACACTCTCTTACTTTTGCCAACAGTTCAGCAGTCTTTTGCCTTGGTGACCATTTGGACTGAGACACACAAGCTTATTATTCTTCTGCTGTGTGACTCTGATGAAAAAAAGAGAATAATAGAACAAGTAAACCCAACGGTGCAGATGCATTTAGAATCTTATGAAGTAACATTTATGTGAACTTCTTACATGATCTCATCCTGTAAACAGTTTGGTCCTTTTGGAGTGACTTTGAAATCTGAAAATGGTGTTTTGACTCTCATTTTGACCTGTGGACACTCACAAGTCTTTGGAACATGTTGACTCTCCACCGCTTGGACTGTATTTAGAAAAACAGAAAAAGTGAAATTATTAAACAGCCATGATATATCCAAAAAGTTCAGGGTTAGATTTTTGTACTTTTTAAAAGAAATTAATTTTAATGTGCAATGCATTTAAATGATCAAAAGTGACAATAAATGCTTTGATACAAAGGATTTTGATAAAAAATTATTTTAAGGGTGTCCTTGTTACACGTCATATGTACTTACTATAATAAAACTCTAATCCTTACCCTAACCACATAGTAAGTATAGTTAATTAATATTACTCAGTATTTAAATACATAATTACACTGCAACAAGGACACCTAAAAATATATTTCTACTTAAAATAAATGCTGTTTTTTATAGTCTTTCTATTAATCAAAGAATCTTTTTTTTTTTTAATATTACTGTTTTAACAAGAATATTAAGCAGCACAAATGTTTTCAACTGTGATAATAAAACGAAAAACTTTAATGAGCACCAAATTAGTATATTAGAATAATTTCTAACATATCATGTGACCCTGAAGACTGGAGTAATGAAACTTCAGATTTGCCATTACAGAAATAAATTGCATTAAAAAAATATTTTAAATTGTAAAACATTTAAAAATATTACTGGTTTACCATTTTTATTAAATATATTTAGCCTTGGTGAAATGTAAAAGACATAAAAGACTTTCTTCAAAAGCTTCCTTCAAAAATTATGAACAATAGTAAAGAATTAAAAGAACTAAATTATCATAATTATATATTTATAATTAAACTTTTACAGCTAGTTTTGCAGAGATGTAAGATGATTTAATTAAGTAGAATTTTGCCAACTCAGTTATAACCCGACAGGTGCTCAGTTACTGTTTTATTTCAGCTACTGTAGTTCATCTGTTCTGATACACTCACCTGTTAGAAAGATGCTGAGGGTGAAAGCCAGCAAAGCGTGCACTGTCAGCGTCATGATGAAAGTGTTTCTGTGTGTCAGTGCTCAGTGACTTGCTGTCGTTTTATACTCTCTTTGAGGGACTTCCCAGTTCTTGTGCCACTCCTGGAAATTCCAGTGCTTTGTCGCTTCTCCCACGAGATCAGGCCATTTGAGCACAGATAATAGAAAGTCATTTCCAACAACACACTACTGCAAGAATCTTTAAAAACTTGGTTGCATGTACAATTATGCAGGATATAAGCAATTTCTAATTCATGTTAGACCCAAAAAAGTAAATCATGTCATTATTTACTTACCCCCATGTTGTTCCCACTGCTGAAGGACTTCTGAAGCCATATAACAGTTTAATATGTGGAACAGTTTAATATGTGGACTGAAAATAATTTTCACAAAAAACATGGTATCACTTTATTTTACAGTCCTGTTCCTCATGCACTTATTATAGCAATTACAATAACTAGGTAATAATTAGCTACTAACCCTGACCTACCCCTAAATCTAACCCTACCCCATGTAATTACCTTATATTACCAGCAATTTCTTAGGTAGGTATGCTATAAGGACACTGTAAGTACATGTAAATTAAATTATATTTATATTTATAATAATTAAACTATTTTCAGTAAACAATTAAAGTCATATGGGTTAGTTTAATAGTGTTTTTCTTTTCTTTTGGACTTTGTCAGATGCATTCACTATGATTTGTATTAATCTTAAAAACAGATGTGTGAAGGATTTTAAAAAAAAATTCAGTCAAAATAAGTATTACTTTCATGTGACCTTTCAGAAGGTCTGAAAACATGTCATGGCAAGCCTTAACGGCAGGATGACGCTCTGTTAACTGTAGGACCATGTGATTTCCTCATATTCCTGTGATTACTTTCACTTGGTCCTCCTGCACAGGATTTATGTTGACATTAATGGTTCAACTGGATAATGAATACTTCTTAAATTCACATAACACAAAGTATATCTCTGTACACTGTTAATCACTCACTTATTCTTTGATGTAATTAACTTTATCTCTTTCTCCTTGCTTTCTCTTCCATTGTTTTGCTTATCTCTAGCTGAAAGCCTTTCTATTGAGAAACCCCATTATGGACCCAGACAAGAACTCCTATGTGAGGTTGAATGAGGAGAAAGTAATTTCAAAGTAAGAATTCCACTTTTGATACACACTAAACATTAGCAACATGCATTCTAACTAAAAGCCCTTGTTGTAAAATCATGTCTTTTTTTTCAGGTCTGACATTATGTCCCTCCTAAAAACTTACAACTGCTACCACGAAGGAAAAAGCTTCCAGCTTCGTGTTCGTGAGGTATGTTGGATCACAGAAAGTGAAACTAACTGCAGATCTAAATCCAATCTTTTGTTTCTTGGTTGTTGATTAATAGAGCTAATCTGACCAAGAGTTGAGTCAGAGTGTGGGATACAGCAAAACAAAAAGATTATTGTCTTAGAATACAGATATGGGACATTGGAGTAAATCCAAGTGCGCCGTTCATAAAATCACTGGCTAAGTGGGCCTAAATGACACATGATTGGCTGCATTTTTATGCATAACCTATCCCAGAATGAACTATAACACCATTAGATATATGTATTATGCGCTATCATTATTTTATTGCTTTGAAATACTTATTGTGTTATCGTAGGGCAACTTAGTTATTTAATAGGGAAATAACCCATTTTATAATAAAAATGTAATAAAAATATGATTATATTTATGAATCGTTAGGAAAAATGTGTATTATGATATGCATACACTGTAAAAAGAAATTGTTCAGTCAACTTAAAATAATTTGTTACCTGGCTGCCGTTCAAATTTGAAGTTCAGTCAACTCAAAAAAGTTTAATCAACGTGAAATTTTAAGTTGTACTAGGTGACAACTTATATATTTGAGTTGATTCAACTTAAAATTTTAAGGCAGCTGGGTAACAAACCCAGCTTTTAAGTTTAACAAACTCAAATATCTAAGTTGTGCCTTAGTACTGTCACACACACATACACAGGAGGAGACGAGAGGTAAGTAACAGTTGAGTTTGAGGTTTATTTTCACAGCAAAGGATGAACAGAGCAGTAGATTGAAATGCAGAGAAATGGCTTAGCTGACAGTCCTGGTATTGATGAGTAGATAAGAGTCTGATATAGAGCCACAATAAGTCCAGCCGGAACACGGAGAGCAGAGTCCAAAAGAACAGCATGAAAAGTCAGGAGCTAACGTAGGAGGTGTGAACGGTAGACCCGACGAAGTGCAAATGGAACCAGTGCTCTATATAAAGGGTGGAGTTAATCAGCTTCAGGTGTGCGTGATCAAAACCCGGTGATGAGGAACGAGTGGGCGGTGCTCCGGGTGGTGTGGCAGGTAAGGGTGGCCGTGGTGAATGCCTGACACTACCCCCTCCTCCAGGGGCGGCTCCCGACGCCCTAACACGACGCCGAGGACGGCCACGACCGCGAGGGGCAGGACGATCAGGGTGGTCGCGATGGAAGTCGGCGAGTAGCATGGGATCCAGGACATCGTCTCTAGGCACCCAGGAGCATTCCTCTGGTCCATACCCCTCCCAGTCGATGAGGTATTCTGGGTGACCTCCCCGACGACGTGAGTCCAGGATCTCTCTGACCGAGTAGATGGAGGGTTGATCCAGGACTTCAGGAGGAGGGGGTTCCAACTCAGCTCCCGGGGGTTCTGTGGCAGATGGAAAGAACGGTTTAAGCAGTGAAACATGGAACGTGGGGTGAATGCGGTACCTGGGAGGGAGCTGAAGTTGGAAAGTGACATCATTGATCTGCCTCAGGATCTTGAAGGGACCAATGTAGCGGGGACTCAGCTTGCGACAGGGCAGCCGTAACCGCAGGTCCCGGGTTGACAGCCAGACCTGATCTCCGGGTTGATAGGTCGGTGAAGTCCTGCGTCTGGCGTCAGCGAAGAGTTTGTTACGGCATACCGCTCGCTGGAGATGGTGATGAGCCGAGTCCCACACTCTCTCGCTCTCCCGAAACCAGTGGTCTACAGCTGGAACATTAGAGGGTTCCTCCGTCCAGGGAAACAGCGGAGGCTGATAACCGAGTACGCACTGGAATGGTGTTATGGAATCTTGGCGGAGAGAGTTTTGTGCGTACTCGGCCCACGGGAGGAACCTGCTCCAGCTGTGCTGATCTTCATGACAGTATGCCCGGAGGTAACGTCCGAACTCCTGGATCTTCCTCTCTGTCTGACCGTTTGTCTGTGGGTGGTATCCAGAAGAAAGATTAACAGTGACACCAAGCAGCTTGAAAAATGCCTTCCATACATGAGAAATGAATTGAGGGCCCCGGTCCGACACAATCTCCTCAGGAATACCGAAGTGGCGGAATACCTGATTAAACAAGTGTTCTGCCGTTTCCATGGCGGTAGGTAATCCCTTAAGGGGTACAAATTTGCAGGTCTTGGAGAATCTGTCAACAATCACCAGAATACAGGTGTTACCTTCAGAACTGGGTAGGTCGGAGACAAAATCCACTCCAAGATGGGACCAGGGCCTCTCCGGGATGGGTAATGGGACCAGTTTTCCTGCGGGTAGCATGCGGGGAGAGTTAGACATGGCACAGACAGAGCAACTCTGGACGTACCTGATGGTATCACGGCGCATACTAGGCCACCAGTAACGGTTCTGGAGAAGCGAGAGGGTCCGCTTACTGCCTGGATGTCCAGAGCCCGGAGACCCGTGAGCTGTGCCCAGAAGGTGGTGATGTAGGGAGCGAGGAACGTAGATCTTACCTTCTGGGCATTCCGGCGGAGCTGGCTCCTGGAGAGTGGCTTGGTGGATATCCTGGTCGAGATTCCATATGATAGGGCTGACGATGAGATGAGGTGGGATGATAGGTTCTGATTCCGTGTGCAGGTCTGCTGAAGTCTGACGTGAGAGTGCGTCTGCGGGGATGTTCTTGGATCCGGGTCTGTAGGTGATGGTGAAGCGGAATCGTGTGAAGAACAGGGCCCAGCGTGCTTGTCTCGGGTTTAGTCTTTTAGCATCACGGAGATATTGGAGATTCTTGTGGTCGGTGATGATCGTGAAGGGGTGGACAGCGCCTTCCAGCCAGTGTCGCCACTCCTCCAGGGCCAGCTTGATAGCAAGCAGTTCTCTGTTTCCTACATCGTAGTTCTGCTCCACCGGTGACAGCTTACGGGAGAAGAAGGCACAGGGATGGAGAATAGAGGACTCACCGACCGCTTGGGACAGTACTGCACCTACTCCAGTGGTGGAAGCGTCCGCTTCGACGGTGAATGGGAGGTTGGGATCGGGATGATTTAATAAAGGTGCAGTACTGAAGAGCTTCTTGATGTGTTGAAATGCTTCGTGGGCAGCTGGGTCCCAGGTGAGGCGTCTCGGCTTACCCACAAGGAGGGAGGTCAGAGGAGCTATGATGGAGCGGTAATCTTTGATGAAGCGACGGTAGAAGTTAGCAAAACCCAGGAAACTTTGAAGGGCCTTGATGCTGTCAGGTTGTGGCCAGTTCTGGATGGCATCAACTTTCCCCTGATCCATAAGCACGCCCTCGGAATTGATGTTGTAGCCTAGGAACTGAACTGATGACTTGTGGAATTCACATTTTTCCAGTTTGAGGTAGAGCTGATGTTGACAGAGTTTTTGTAGGACCTGCTGGACGTGCTGGCGATGTTCGGCCATGTTCCGGGAGTAAATCAGGATGTCGTCAATGTAGACCACCACGAACCGATGGAGAAACTCCCGGAACACCTCGTTCATAAACGTTTGGAAGACAGAGGGACTGACCGATAAGCCGTACGGCATAACCTGATATTCGTAGTGCCCAGTAGGTGTTATAAAGGCGGTCTTCCACTCGTCTCCCTCACGGATACGAACGAGGTTGTAGGCACTCCGCAGGTCCAGCTTCGTGAACACCTGGGATCCACGAAGCTCTTTGAGGGCGGCAGGAACCAGGGGGAGCGGATAAGGTTGTTGTATAATTTGAGAGTTCAGCTGTCTGTAGTCAATGCACGGACGTAGACCTCCATCCTTCTTACCCACGAAGAAGAAGCTCGAAGCGGCCGGTGACGTAGATGGGCGGATGAATCCTTGGTTTAGGGCCTCTGTGATGTAATTCTCCATCGCCTGGCGCTCCGGGATGGACAGGGGGTAGATCCTTCCTTTAGGTAGTTGAGCTCCAGGCAGCAAGTCGATGGCGCAGTCCCATGGCCGATGCGGTGGTAATTGGGTGGCTGCTAGCTTGCTGAAAACATCCTGGTACGTCCTGTATTCCGCTGGGATCTCTGGCATAATGACCGGTTCTGGGCTTTCAATCTGGGTAGAGGCAACAGTGGTGTGGATACTGCGTGGATGAGGTAGAAGAGACATACACTGGGTAGAACATTTCGGGCTCCAGCGGATGATGTCGCATGGATCCCAGTGGATCTCTGGCTGATGTACCTGTAACCAGGGACGTCCCAGGATGATATCGACGGTGGCATCTTCCAGTACCAGAAACCTCAAATCCTCGTGATGAAATAATCCAATTTGCAGAGTGATGAATGGAGATGAATAACGTACTACCCCACGCCCGAGTGGTTTTCCTTGAATTGTTGTTACAGAGTAAATCTGGTGATGACGATGGCGTGGTAGATGAAGTTCCTTTAAGCATTTCGTGGAGATGAAGTTGCCGGAGGAGCCTGAATCGATCAAGGCAGATACAGGGAGAGAACGATTAGAAGGGTTGCAGATAACAAAGTGAGTTTGGCTGTTTCAATATCCGATAGGATAGTACTCACCACCGGACGTGGGGGCCTGATGGGGCAGTTGCGGAGAAGATGTCCTGGCTGACCACAGTATAAGCATAATCCTTGAGACATTCGGCGATTCCGTTCGGAGCGTGAGAGCCGTGTGGAGTCAACTTGCATTGGTTCCGGTACTGGAGAGCTGGCAACCACCGAGGCGGACTGAGGAGCGGTTACCGTTGGCTGGCAGGCGGCTAGCTGCTGAGCAACACGGGTGGTACGTTGTAAAAAGGATTCCAGACCGATGCTGTCGTCATATATGGCCATCGCTGCACGAATTTCCGGGTTAAGACCCTGCCGGTAGGCCCCCAGCAAGGCTACCTCATTCCAACCGCTAGCCGCCGCCAGCGTGCGGAAGTGCAGCGTGTATTCGTTGACATCGGTTGACCCTTGACGTAAGCGGAAGAGTTGATCTGACGTGGAGAGTGTACCGGTAGCTGTGCTAAATACCTCGGAGAAATGATTAGTAAACAGTTCGTAGGAGTTTATAATGGGATTGTTAGCATTCCAAATAGCCTTGGCCCACTGTAGAGCTTTACCAGTGAGGAGGGATGTGAGGAAGGCTACCTTCGATTTCTCCGAGGGGAACTGTTGTGGTTGCATCTGGATGTAGAGATTGACTTGTAGAAGAAAACCGCTACACTCAGTCGCCTCACCCGCAAATTTCGCGGGTACAGCCATGGGAGATCCTGAGGCAGGCGGCGGCGGCGGAGTGGGAGTTAACGCCGCCTTGATGGCATTCACCAGTTCTAAAAACGGATCTGTTGCGGCTGGTGCTTCGGTGCTCATCTTCCTAGTGGTCGGGTCTTCTGTCACACACACATACACAGGAGGAGACGAGAGGTAAGTAACAGTTGAGTTTGAGGTTTATTTTCACAGCAAAGGATGAACAGAGCAGTAGATTGAAATGCAGAGAAATGGCTTAGCTGACAGTCCTGGTATTGATGAGTAGATAAGAGTCTGATATAGAGCCACAATAAGTCCAGCCGGAACACGGAGAGCAGAGTCCAAAAGAACAGCATGAAAAGTCAGGAGCTAACGTAGGAGGTGTGAACGGTAGACCCGACGAAGTGCAAATGGAACCAGTGCTCTATATAAAGGGTGGAGTTAATCAGCTTCAGGTGTGTGTGATCAAAACTCCGGTGATGAGGAACGAGTGGGCGGTGCTCCGGGTGGTGTGGCAGGTAAGGGTGGCCGTGGTGAATGCCTGACAAGTACAACTTAACATTTCAAGTTGACTAAACGTATTTGAGTTGACTGAACGTAAAATTTTAAGGCAGCAGGGTAACAAATTATTTTAAGTTGACTCAACAAATTATGTTTTTTTTTTTATTCTAATTAGGGCTGGCAAACGATTAATCACGATTAATCGCATACAAAATAAAAGTTTGAGTTTGCCTAATATATGTGTGTGTACTGTGTGTAATTATTATATATATGTAAATTAATGTATATATTTAAGAGAAATATGTTATGTACAAAATATTTTTATTTGTATGTAATATAAATTCTATAAAAACGATAATAAATACATATACTTGTAAATATTTCTTAAATATATACATGAATGTGCTTGTATTTATATATACATAATAATTGCACACATACACACATATATTAGGCAAACTCAAACTTTTATTTTTATTAATTGTTTGCCAGCCCTAATTCTAATTATTATAACATCATTAGAAATATGTATTATGCGCTATCACTATTTTATTGCTCTGAAATACTTATTATATTGTTGTAGGACAAATTAAAATTCAAAATCTTTGTTACTTTGTTAAAAAAAATGATGTGATTATATTTATGAATCATTATTTTTGAGTGAAAACACAAATATATGTACATGCATGGCTAGTGCACAAGCATTTTTATCCGTTTTCACACTGATAGCATTTGCAAGGTCATGGGAAGAAGTGTAATTATTTCCTAAACTATCTACAAATTATTTACAAGCTGTTTCTGTCAGTGAATATGACTGGGAGTACAAACAAACTCCTAATTGTTTCCAATTTTATCTCAACAAGTGAAGTGTTTTTAATAGGAGGTTTGTCTACTCTGTCAAACAGGACAGTCTGTCACATTGGTATGATCTGTTGGATCTGTTACAGTTTCTGGGAAATCCCTTCCTGGCTGCATGTGTTTTTGGAACAAGTCTGGGTAAATTTAACCTCAGTCAGATATGATACTGAAAGTAAAGAGATTTTCCACTGCTCAGACATACGTAGTGTCTAAAATAACTGTCTTTTTAGTCATTGTGTGTGAAAACACTTTATATGCATAATATATTACTTTTTGCAACTAAAGCCATAAATGGAACAGAAAGTGCTTTATTCATAAATTTGCCATGTTTGTGCATAATGCAGATTGGAAGACCATAAAAGTTGGGTGTTTTTATGTGTGTGTGTGGGGGTCTTTTATAGTATGTGCCTTTGGCTGTATTTTTGTTTATCTGTGTGAGTAAATGGTTTACTTAAAAGTCTTATGTGACTAAATGAAGACAGTTCATGCTCACATATTTCTACAGTTTGCTGTTACACATCCTTTTTTTTTTAACAAGGGACATGGTGGGGAAAGTTCTTTTGGCAAAGTTCTAAATGATGACATGTTTGCAGTGGAAAAAAACTGTTTAGTAACTGAGTAATTGCCTGTAGGGGGCATTTCATAAAAGTAGTTTTTCTTTTATTCAGGATGATCACATGAGGCTGAGTCACAGGTATTGTGAGGATAAACTGATATTACCATGTGATAATATCTGTATAGAGAGAGAGAGAGAGAGAACGAGAGAGAGATAGAACAGATAAGTACAGATATTGTTGAAAGACATTGCATAAGATAAAGACTAAAGGTTCATGGGAAAGGGAAAGTGCTGAAAGGAAGTGAGTAACTGTGATGGATTGCAGGAGACTCGTCGTGTAAGTATTCATGCCGGGTATGCCATGCTTTAGCTCCCCATAATGATAGTTCTTACGGGATTTGAACCAGCAACGTTGTTTTACTTGTGTGAAGTAATGTGAGAACAGGAATACAAAGGTAACCCCAGATAAAAAGTAACAAGAGCTGCAAAGAATATTTGTTTTTTCAAGACCAGCACAGATTTTTAAAGCCATCGTTGGAAAGGGTTCAAATACACAAAAATGCTGAAAAACCAAATAATTTGTGGAACCTGAAGGATTTTTCTGTGGAACAGTTGGCAGTTTAACAGTTCAGGACAAACAACATAAAAACACTGTATTAAGAATCAAGCGTATGTAAACTTTTGAACAGGGTCATTTTTATAAATTCAACCATTATTTTTTCTTGTGGACTATATGTAAATGTCTTTTATGTGAAATATCTTATGCAAGTCAGTACTAAATAAAAAACTATTTTTTTAAAAACTAACATTTTGCAGATTCTGCAAGGTGTTTGTAAACTTTTGACCTCAACTGTAAATAAGTAAATGAGGAAGGAAGGGAGTGGGTAGGTAGGTAGGTAACTACACTATTTAAACCCAAAAATCATTTTTCTCCAATGACGGTCATTAAAACTGAAATACAAAATATAAGATGAAGATGATTTACCCGTGTCCAATTTGTTTTTGAGGAATTTTAAAAAAATGTGATATATTTATACCTTTTCCAGCCGAGTAGCTGCCATTGAGGTAAATTTGTCTAGTTTAACCAGCCTAACCTACTGTTCACAAACTGCTCCATCTAAAGGTTATTGTAAGGAAACACTTTAGTGCAAGATTAGTCTCAGACTCCAAAGAATGCAGCGACTACCCACAATCTGTTCACAGAATTTCTGATTGTACATGTTGCGTGTAAAAATGAGAATTACTGGATATTACAGAATATTCAGAATTCTGGAAACGTGTTTACACATGTCAAGTTCCAAAGAAAAACTAATTACTGAAACTGACATTTTGCCAGGTTTGTGCATCACATCTGAATTGCTCAGAGATTTGTCAGAGCAAAAGTGGGTCTATAAATTCCACTTTTGTAAGACATTTCTGTGAAATGACCTGTGTGTAGTACTTACAACAGACAGAAACTCATGTCTACACACATTTTCAACACATTTTGTTTTTCCTGTCCTTTCTGTACAGTTGGTCATGCACATAATAATTGTGTGATTTCTGTGTAATTATTGTGCAATTATTCCCTAAAGAACCTTTCAGTTAACAGTTTTTAAAAGAATCATTTTGAAGAACATTTTAAAAATCTAAAGAATCTTTTTCCACTATAACGAACCTTTTCTGCGTTTGAAATGTTCCATGGATACTTAAGGTTCTTTTTTTAAGAGTGCATGAAGTTACCTCATATTACAGAACTTTATTGGGTAGGTACAGTGACAGTACACTATGTACTGTAATATAAAGTGCAAACAGTAATGTGTATATCTGTGAGTTCTTCATGTTGGGATTATTGTGATGGAAATGGGTGGTGGAAAACACTAGAAGCCACTAAAATGAAACTAAAATCGTCTATTCTCCATTACATGTAACATTTTTATGATTCATGATGACACTACTAATAAAAAAAACTTTTCTTACCAACATGTTTCCTCTGTGTCCTGAGGCAGCAGGTCAGAATCAGACTCTGCAAACCCTCTGGTGGTAAAAATGACCCTGTTCAGAAGTTTACATACGCTTGATTCTTAATGCAGTATTGTTACCTGAATGGTCTACAGCAGCTGTGTTTTTTTGTTGTTGTTGTTTAGTGATAGTTGTTCATGAGTCCCTTGTTTGTCCTGAACAGTTAAACTGCCTGCTGTTCTTCAGAAAAATCCTTCAGGTCCCAAGGAAACACAATGCATTAAGAGCCAGGGGGTGAAAACTTTTTGATTTTGAAGATCAGGGTACATTTAACTTATTTTGTCTTCTGGGGAAACATGTAAGTATCTTCTGTAGCTTCTGAAGGGCAGAACTAAATGAAAAAAAATATATGATATCTTCATTCTGTTCAAAAGTTTACACCCCTGGCTCTAAATGCATTGTTTTTTTAATGCATAGGTAAGGAAGGAAGGGAGTAAGTAGGTAGGTTCATCTAAACCCAAAAAAATTTATCTCCAGTGATGGTCATTAAAAATGAAATACAATATATAAAATGAAGATGATTTACCAGTGTCCGATTTATTTTTGAGGACTTTTAAAAACATGATATTTTACCTTTAACCTTACGTAACATCTAAAGACTTTCAAGTTGGTCAGCGGCTAGCCGAGTAACCGTTGTTGAGGTAAATTTGTGTAGTTTAATCAACTGTTCATAACAGCTCCATCTAGAGGTTATTGTAAGGAAACTCTGTAACACTTCAGTATAGTGACCAATTCTTATTATTAATAATTCCTGCCTATTATTAACATATTGGCTGTTTATTAGTACTTATAAAGCATTTATTCTACATGACCATATTCTACATCCCTAATCCTACTAAACTTAACAACTACCTTACTAACTATTCATAAGCAGCAAATTAGGATTTCACTGAGGCAAAAAGTCATAGTTAATGGTTTATTAATAGCGAGAATTGGACCTTAAAATAAAGTGTGACCAGAAATACTGTAGTGCAAGATCACATTTTGGTCATATTGATTCTTGGTGTCTGTTTAGACTTTAGAGATTTAATCTCAGGTTCCGCAGAACGCAATATACTAAGGAAAAACGAATCACTGGAATTGACATTTCGCCAGGTTTGTGCATCACATCTTTGAAAGACACGGTTAATCAAAGTTTTGTCTGAGTAGAATGAAAGAATAAAAATTTTGATTTTCAAAGCAATTTTTGTGACATAACCTGTATGTGCTACTTATGAACAGACAAATTCAAGTCTGCACACTTTTTTGATTGTTTTTCCTGTCCTTTCTGTACAGTCAGTTGTGGACTTGTAATAATTGTGTAATTATTGTGTAATTATCTTGTTATTAATCATCAGTCAATAAGTTTTTCATGTTGGGATTATAGTGATGGAAATGGGTGGAAAACACTAGAAGCCACTGAAACGAAACTAAAATGAACTATTCTGCATTACGTGTTGCAATATTTTTGCGATTCATGATGATGATACTACTAGAAAAAAAACTTTTTGGTAACACTTCAGTATAGGAACCAATTCACACTGTTAACTAGATACCTATGAGCATGCATGTGACTAGCATATTGGCTGTTTATTAGTACTTATAAAGTATTTATTCTACATGACCATATTCTACATCCCTAATCCTACTAAACTTAACAACTACCTTACTAACTATTAATAAACAGCAAATTAGGATTTCATTGAGGCAAAAGTCATAGTTAATGGTTTATTAATAGCGAGAATTGGACCTTAAAATAAAGTGTGACCCGGAAATACTTTAGTGCAAGATCACATTTTGGTCATATTAATTCTTGGTGTCTGTTTAGACATGAGATGAGAGATTTGTCTCAGGTTCCGCAGAACGCAGTGACCACCCACAATCTGTTCGCTGAGCATCTGATTGTACATGTTGCTTTTAAAAATGAAACTTTACAGAACCAATTCTGGAAAAGTGTTTGCACAAGTCAATATACTAAGGAAAAACTAATCAGTGGAATTGACATTTCACCAGGTTTGTGCATCACATCTTTGAAAGACACAGTTACTCAAAGTTTTGTCTGAATAAAAGTAGGTCTATAAATGAATGAAAATTGTGATTTCTAAGCAATTTTTGTGACATAACCTGTATGTGCTACGTATAAACAGACAAATTCATATCTACACACATTTTCGATTGTTTTACCAGTCCTTTCTGTACAGTCAGTAATAGACTTGTAATAATTATGTAATTACTGTGTAATTATCTTGTTATTAGTCGTCAGTGAATAAGTTTTTTTTTATGTTGGGATTATTGTGATGGAAATGGGTGGAAAACACTAGAAGCCACTGAAATGAAGCTAAAATCAACTATTCTGCATTAAGTATTGCAACATTTTTGCGATTCATGATGATGATACTACTAAAGAAAACACTTTTTGGTAACACTTTAGTATAGGCACCAATTCACACTGTTAACTAGATGCATATTACTAGCATATTGGCTGTTTATTAGTACTTATAAAGCACATATTCTGCATCCCTAATCCTACCAAATACCTAAACTTAACAATTACCTTACTAACTATTAACAAGCAGCAAATTAGGAGTTTATTGAGGCAAAAGTCGTAGTTAATGGTTTGTTAATAGTGAGAACTTGACCATAAAATAAAGTATGACCTACTTTTCTTACCAACATGTTTCCTCCATGTCCTCAGACAGCAGGTCAGAATCAGGCAGTACATTGAGCGCCCTCTGCTGGTTTTGTTTAAACAGTGCTGTACAATTAAAAATTACATGCAGCC
Organism: Labeo rohita; assembly: GCF_022985175.1. NCBI lineage: Eukaryota > Metazoa > Chordata > Actinopteri > Cypriniformes > Cyprinidae > Labeo > Labeo rohita. The sequence continues at coordinate 21,543,138 of NC_066881.1, read as the reverse complement.
AACAGAGGTCACTCTTAGCTTTGTAACTGGACTTAAACGGATAGTTTACCCACAAAATAAAAATGTCATAATTTTCTCACCCTAATTTTGTTCCAAACCTGTACTAACTTCTGTTGAACAAAAAAGCAGATATTTTGAAGAATGTCATTGAGTAAATAATGACAGATTTTTATGTCTGGTTTGGTAAGTTTACAGTATTTCTCACAAACATCATCTTTTGCCTTGAGGACCTAAAATGAAAGTTTACTGTATGTGGTTCTAACCACAAAGAATATTACTGTTGTATTTTAGTCTCTGGACTTGTTTTATTTGCATAATTTGTTGAAGGGATAGTATTGTGGAAGCCATTCCTGATCTGTCAAAATGAAAGTATTCAGAATAGCTTATGTCAGTGATAGATAGCTAGAAGTGCCATGTCATGTTGTAAATGCTGATGGTAATATTATTATTCATTATGCACTTTTTTTACTTTTTCTTCTCGTCTTACCATTACAAGTGCATCATGTGATCAATGTGAAATCATACATTTTTGTTTGACTATGATCAATAGCATTTTTTATCAGCTTTAAACAAACACACTCTCTCTCTCTCACACACACACACACAGGTACTATTACAGAAGGTTCAAATGCACACTGATGCTCCAGAATGAAACACAATGCATACAATTTTTGAATTTGAAGATCAGGGTAAATTAAACTTATTTTGTCTTCTGGGAAACATGTAAATATCTGTAGCTCCTGAAGGGCAGTACCAAAAGATGAAAAATGTGATATTTGGGCAAAATATGAAAAATGTACACATCTTCATTCTGTTCAAAAGTTTACACCCCTGGCTTAATGCATTGTTTTTTCCTCTGGAGCATAAGCGAGCATTTGAACCTTCTGTAATAGTTGCATATGAGTCCCTCAGTTGTCCTCAGTGTGAAAAATTTATCTTGGTAAGAGAGTAAAATTATTAACATTTTGCAGATTCTGCAAGGTCTGTAAACTTTTGACATCAACTGTAGATAGATAGATAGAAAAATAGATAGACGGATAGACAGATAGACTGATAGACATTTTAGTAAAGGACACAAACAACATTCTTAAATTTTTAAAAAACATTCTTAAATTTTATTTAAAAAACATAACATAGAAAACCACTTTAACAGCATGTAAACATTAGCATCTTTGTACAAAAAGTCTTTTCAGACAATAAATTAAGAAGTTCAGTTCATGAGATCCTTCACTGAGTTCATCCACCACTCGTTCAGTGTTATCCTTCCATTAGCATGTCTTTATGCTTTGGCTCATTAGAGTAACCACAAAGCAGCAGGTGCGCTGTCAGTCCTGTGCAAATCCTCTCCGTGTGACTGTAAGTGCGTCTGCGCAAACAACCAGTCCAGTGGATCTTTAGTGCCGCGGTCCACCTGACTGTTAAACCTCAGTGTGACCTCGTCCAGACCGAGGGAAGCGCGGCGGGGCTGCAGAGCCCGGGAAGAGCTGCGTGACGCTGATGTAGAACCAGCATGTTTCCCAACAGGCTTACGCCTCTGAGTCCTGGATATCCTCAAAGGGCCACAAGCAGGCTGGGCAAGTTCCTTGATGGAGTTCATGTATTCCTCCAGGGATTGCGAGAGGTCCTCGTGCGACTCTGTTATTGTCGGTAGAGGAGCAACAGACAAGAGTAAACTTGTGGGTTTCATCCTGGAGAAAGATGAGAGACAGTTTGTTATTCATGCATTCTGTATCTACACTCTTTTTTCCCTACAAGGCCATATAAGAACCAATTTTTGATTCATCAAAGAAACTTTCAGTGATCAGTTCTTAAAAGAACCATTTTTTTTTAGAGTAAAGAACATTTAAAGAATCTAAATAACCTTATTCCATTGTCAAGAACCTATTGTGCAATGGAAAGAAATGCCACAAAAGAACCATTTAGTGAGTAGTTCTTAAAAGAACACATTTTCTTAAATTAAAATGTTCTTATTGTGAAGAACATTTTGATATTCTAAAAAAGTTTAAAATCAAGAAAATCAAGAAATGTTTAGTTGTAATGAACATAGATCATTTAGTAAATCAAATATCTGAAACCTACCTGTAGGACAAGCTTGTAGAATCACAGCGCTGATTGTTGTGCAGAGGTTGTGTCTGAGACTGTGTTTGGTTTGATCTGGTTTGGAGGCAGCTCACCGCCTTTTATAAGCCCACAGCAGCAAAGGAACATAAGCCAAGGCTAATGGCACTAAATTTAGCTAAGCTTTGACCTTGCATGCCTGACAGGAAGAGTGTGTGTGCTGAACGGAGAGTAGAGAGGAAGCTGACCAATGGGACCCCGCCACAGCTGCCCCGAATGTTTACATTGCCGTAACAATGAGGCCCTGGGAGCACTCAGCCCTCCACCTACATGACACTTGACTGCACTCACCCACAATTACAACAGCTGCCAACACCATTACAATATTTTATTTTGGTCACAGGTTTTGTTGATGAGCAGGTCCTCAGAGATCCATTGGGGAAAAGTCTGGTGGGCTGCAGCTCTGACCTCTATCTTGCTTTGTGACTGTGTTGAATGATTATTTAGTTAAGGAATCACAAGAATCTCCTGTTGAGGACTAAACAATTGAAATTAAATAACGTTCTGCGAATTTAGAACATAAATAGCTTAGGAATGAAATGAAATGTTAACACAAGTTTTTCCATCTAAATGTCACCAGAAAGGAATTTGTTTACACAGTGGTTTGTTGAATGAATGTGTCAGTTTGGGGTTTTAAGTTGAAATGCAGCTGTGACAATAACATAAGACGTTAATTATTGTGAATTGTGTTTTGTCACCTCAGATTCACCCTTCAGCTAAAAACCAACGATATATGGATATATGAGTTAAGAAAGGTGCTCATCAAATTAGGTTAAATCTTTTAATTGTACAAAAATGTGACACTGTTCATGTGTCTGCTACAACCAGCTATTTTAAGCAGCTGTCCTAAATGTTGAGGTTTAATCTATGTGGTATATTTAGCTCTGCTAAATGCAGTATTAAGACAATATTGTGCTTTGCATCCAAGCGGAAACGACTTATCTACTTTGTTGACTTAGGCCTTGATAGGATTAAGACTGATTAAATGGCACGTTTCTGCTTGAAAGAATCTGCATGCAGTCTGTCTGTCTATCTATCTATTTACAGTTGAAGTCGAAAGTTTACATACACCTTGCAGAATCTGCAAAATGTTAATTATTTTACCAAAATAAGAGGGATCATACAAAATGCATGTAATTTTTTATTTAGTACTGACCTGGATAAGATATTTTACATAAAAGACATTTACATATAGTCCACAAGAGAAAATAATAGTTATATTTATAAAAATGACCCCATTCAAAAGTTTATATACACTTGATTCTTAATGCTGTGCTGTTAACTGAATGATCCACAGCTGTGTTTTTTTTTGTTTAGTGATAGTTGTTCATGAGTCCCTTGTTTATAGTTAAACTGCCCACTATTCTTCAGAAAAATTGTTCCAGTCCCACAAATTTTTTGGTTTTTCAGCATTTTTGTGTATTTGAACCCTTTCCAACAATGACGGTATGATTTTGAGGTGCATCTTTTCACACTGAGGACAACTGAGGGATTCATATGCAACTAGAAGGTTCAAATGCTCACTGATGCTCCAAGGAAAAACGATGCATTAAGAGCTGGGGGATGACAACTTTTTGAATTTGAAGATCAGGGTGAATTTACCTAATTTGTCTTCTGGGAACATGTAAGTGTCTTCTGTCATTTCTGAAGGGCAGTACTAAATGAAAAAAAAAATGTAGGCAAAATAAGAAAAATGTACACATCTTCATTCTGTTCAAAAGTTCTTGAACTCCTGGCTCTTAATGCATGCTTTTTCCTTCTAGAGCTTCAGTGAGCGTTTGAACCTTCTGTAATGGTTGCATATGAGTCCCTCAGTTGCCCTCAGTGTAAAAAGATAGATCTCAAAATCATACAGTCAAGATACAGTCATGCTTCAAATACACAAAAATTCTGAAAAACTAGACAATTTTTAGGATTTAAAGGATTTTTCTGAATAACAGCGGGCAGTTTACCTGTTCAATACAAACAAGTGACTCACAAACTATAAAAAAAATAAATAAATAATAATTCTGGTAACAACACAGTATTAAGAGTCATATCAAGCATATGTAAACTTTTTTCATTTTTAGAAATTTAACTATTATTTTCTCTTGTGGGCTATATGTGTCTTTTATGTGAAATATCCCATTCTGGACAGTACTAAATAAAAAATAACATGCATTGTGTATGATCCCTCTTATTTTAGTTAAATATTTAACATTTTGCAGATTCTGCAAGGTGAATGTAAACTTGTGACCTCAAATGTATCTTTTGTAATTTCCAGTCTTAGTCTTCTGATTTCCAGTTTAAAAAGTGTAGAACCTCAGGGTGATGCCATATTGTTATATATCTCTTTCGAAGGAGTATTTTTTCAAAATAAATTAGAATGTTTATTAAAGAAGGATGCATTAAATCAATCAAAAGTGACGGTGAAAATACTGATAAGGTTATTAAAGATTTTGATTTCTTTCGAACTTTGTATTCATAAAAGAATTCAGATAAAAAAAAAGTGTCAAAGTGATGTTCTTTTTTGAAGAGCAGTGGCTTCAAAACACCATGGTTGTTCAGTGTTCTCCTGATGGTGGACTCATGAACATTAACATTAGCCAATGTGAGAGGTCTTTAGTTGCTTAGAAGTGACTCTGGGGTCCTTGCAGACTATTACACATCTTGCTTTTCCAGCCTGATGAGTAACAACAACTCTTTTTCTAAGGTCCTCAGAGATCTCCTTTGTGTGTGCCATGATTCACGTGCACAAACATGATTAGACTTTGATAGATCTCTGTTCTCTAAATAAAACAGGACAGACAATGACATCTGATAGTCATCCCACTGACTGAAAACACCTCTGAACATTTGGACTCTAATTTCACCTTCAGATGAACTGCTAATCCTAGAGGTTCACATACTTTTGCCACTCACAGATATTGGATCATTTTCCTGAATTAATAAATGACAATAAATATTTTTGTCTTATTTGTTTGACTGGATTCTCTTTGTCAATTTTAAGGACATGTGTGAAAATCTGATGATCCTTTGGGTTATATTTATACAGGGTTCACAGAGATTCAAGCACCACTGTATATATTGCTGTTGAATGAACTGACAGTGAATATTATTGAACTGAAAGCACATCATTGTTCAGAATCAACCATCTGCTACGTGTGTATTTGTCCTCCTCCCAAAGTAACTTTCCATAACTTCACCGCCTCCAATTGAATATCTGCGGTTTGCAACTGCCTATCCAGCACGTACACTTGAAACAGAGCTGAGACATGAGCCAGCAGGATTTCCTCCATCTGACAAAAGAGTTAATGATTATTATTATTATTGCTTGCAGGAAGAGGGCGAGCTGATCGTGGAGGGTTTACTTAACATCTCCTGGGGCCTGAGGAGGCCAATCAGACTTCAAATGTACGATTTCAACGAGCGTTTTCGCTATGCCTGCCCGAGTGCGTGGAGGTCGGAGAGCTCAGAGTCCAGCAGGTGGGTGGAACAGCCTGAAAGCTGAAGCTACACCGCACCCAAATGTGTCCTTTCCTTCATTAGGTCATAACTCCATCTGCTTCTCTCATTAACCTAGTCACAGACGTCTCAAGTCATGAGCCAGGATTTGATATGGGTGTAGAGCGTTTTATGTAGGTTAAATGGCTGCTCCTTTATCTTTCTCGGTCAGCTCAGATTTGATCATACCGTATACTTTTCCTAAAAGCCAACAAATTATTACTTTGAAATTTGATGCACTTCTCTAATTCTGTAGGGTTGGTGACCTGTGGTCATTATTAGAAAGTTTTATTTTGAGGAACATTTTGGCATATGGGTGAAACTTAGTGAAAACTGTGGTTTGTGTGGTGTTGCTCTTTCACCAGCAGAGGAACTGGTTATTCAGAGTCCTGGGCTATGTCTTATTCTCACGTGCAGCACTCTTCTCTATCATGGAAATTTTAATCAGCTCTAATGTTCAAAGCTGTAGTGACCTTGATTTGATAATGTGAGCAAAAAGATTCAGCACGTGAGCATAAGAAGATTGTCAGTTTATACAAGTCAATTATTGTCTGGCAACAACAGATAAATCAGAGTAATCAGATGATTCTTTTTCTAGTGAAAGATTCCAGTTACTGTTTGTATTAGAAAAGTTAAAGTAAAAATAAGTTGTTGGCACTTTCCAGCATTATTGTAGTTAACTAATTGTAAAACTAAAACCACAAATATTTTTTTATTACATGCAATAAAACAAAATAAAATAAAATATTAAAATGCATTTAATGCACTAAATAATTAACTATATAGACACACACACACATATATATATATATATATATATAAAAATACAAATAAAAATAACAAAAACACAAAACAAAATGACTAAAACTTTAACTTTAAATCAAAACAAAATCATAAATAGTTCATAATATTAATTAAAAACTCAGTGATCTCAACTAAAATACAGTAACACTGGCACATTCAATGAATAATATATAAAATGATAGAGAAAATTATTAGATTTTGTATTAAATATTGATGAAGTATTATACAATATCTAAAATAGTGTGAAACAAAAACTAATTATTGTATAGCATCAACAAATAAATCAGAGATATCAGATTTATTTTTCCAATGAAAGATTCCAGTTGTTTTTAATAGAAAATCAGTTAAAGTAAAATATATTTACATGAGTTGCATTAATTAATTGCTGGCACTTTCCAGAGTTATTGTAGTTAACTAAATGTAAAACTAAAACCATAAATAAAACATTTTTATTTACATGAAGTAAAATAAAATATTTAAACAATTGTTTAGTTTAATAAACATAAAAAAATAAAAATATATATATAGACATATAAAAAAGACCTAATAATAATAACAAAAACATAACAAAATGAAAAAAGAATTACAACATAATATTAATTATAACTACAACAATCTACAAACTACAAACATCTAACTACTAACAATATCTCAGTGATACTAAAATAACACTAGCACCTTCCATGAATAATATATAAAAAGACAGAGAAAATTCTTACATTTTGTATTAAATATTGATAAAATATTATATTATATCTAAAATAGTGTAAAACAAACCAAATGCTTATGTAAAATCAATAAGGCTTATTACTAGAAAATAAAATCACAAATATTTAGTAACATGTCCCAATGTCCCAAACATTACTAACAAAAATTTGATTTCAAATCTTCTATTTTCATTTATATATAAATACACAATAAATCTAATATGTAGTATGATCTCATGAGATGGACATACTAAATGTAATGTTTTCTTCTATGAAATAATTTTTATGAAGCTTAGTTTTCCATTGTGTATTTTAGTTGCATTGTTTTTGTTTACAGGAATGAAAATGTTGAACACCGGCTTTGTTCAGAACCCAACAACAATAAAATCAGTGCCTCACCTGTACCCAGTGAGTATGAAAAAGATCCATATCTCTCCACACACAATTAGGAAAATCTATCAGGAATCAATTAGGAACTAAATGCATATCTAGGGCCTGGTCCCACAGACAGGGCTTAGCCTAAGTCAGGATTAGGTCATAGTTCAATTAGGCCATTTAAGTAATTTTTATAACCATGCCTTAGAAGAAAACAGTACTGCATCTTGAGACAAACAACAACAGGCACTGATATATTTTAAGATCAGACAGTGCAAGTTTCTTTCAGTTGAAACAGCTCAGACTTACATTTTAGTCTAGGACTAGGCTTAAGCCTTGTCTGTGAAACCGGGAGTAGATGTTCACCACTCATATCTAGATTTTTAGCCTGTTCTCGTCTCTGGTTGCTGTTCTGCTTCAGGTGTGGATGAAGCTGAGGAGGACATTCCTCAGCTGCTGAGAACGAGAAGTGACGCAAGCTTTGTGAATATCCAAAGAAGATCCAAAAGACACAATGCTGCTGATACGCAGAGGATAAAAAGACACCGCTTCTCCATCAACGGCCATTTTTACAACCACAAAGTAATTTAAACAACTGTTGTGTTAAGATGTTTTTACTTTAATTTAAAAAAACACAGTTAACCTTAGTGCACTTGAACTGTGACTATCTATAAAGCTTTCACCTAGAGATCAGCAGGGCAGCGTCTTGGAGTTGGAACTCCTCCATGCTCCAATGTGAGGACAATAGTACAATAGTGGTCACTGAAAGACAACACGCTTTGTGCCTGGCAAGGGGCCTGTGCTCTCATAAAGTGCCACAGCAGCATCTGTGATAGGAAGTGTCCTTCGTCTAAGTGTTTGTGTTGTACATCGGTGTTGTGAGATGGATGCAGGTGTTGAGAGGCAGTGTTTTCCTGTGCAGGCCTTCCCCTTGGCTGAACCATGTACTTTTATTATCGACTGTCACCTGCCTCTCTCATAAATGGTCCTCAAAGGTCATATGAGCTGGCTTTGTGCCTCTGCAGATGTGGGCAGACAAACGTTTCTGAACAGTAAGATTTCTAATGTTCTTTAAAGAAGTCTCTTTTGCTCTCCAAGTCTCCATTTATTTAATCCATAATACAGCAAAAGCAGTAATGTTATGAAATATTTTTACTATTTAAAATAACTGTTTTCAATTTGAATATATTTTAAAATATTTATTCCTGTGATCAAAAATTTTCTAAATTTTCAGCATCATTACTCCAGTCTTCAGTGTCACATGATCATTCAGAAATCATTCTAATATTCTGATTTGCTGTTGAAGAAACATTTTTTATTTTTTTATTATTATTATTATCAATACTGAAAGCAGTTGAGTACATTTTTCAGGATTCTTTGATGAATAGACAAATCCAAAGACCAGCATTTATCTGAAATAAAAAACTTTTGTAACTTGGCTTGGGGGCCAGTATTATTTTTATTTTATTTTTTTTATTTTGGGAAAGAAGTTATAGAAATTAATACTTTCATTTAGCAAGGATGCTTTAAATTGAAGATTTCTATTTCAGAGAAATGCTGTTCTTCTGAACTTTCTATTCATCAAAGAAACCTGAAAAAATTCTGCTCAGCTGTTTTCAACATAATTATAATAATAATAAATGTTGCAAATCAGAATATTAGAATGATTTCTGAAGGATCATGTGACTGGACTAATGATACTAAAAATTCAGCTTTGATCACAGGAATAAATTACATTTTAAAATATATTCAAATAGAAAACAGTTATTTTTAATAATAAATATATTTCAAAATGTTAAAGTTTTTGCTGTACTTAGGCTTGGTGAGCAGAAGAGACTTCTTTCAAAAAACATTAAAAATCTGTTCAAAAACTTTTGACTCATGGTGTACATAGAGAAAAGTAATGTTTATGACATATGCTAATTTTCCTGCTATATGCACCTCAATTTGGCTTTACAACTATTTTGATTTTAAGTTCATGTGGTTATATTTACATAAAAAATAGCAAAAAGAATGCATCACCTAGTGAACATAATGTTTTCAATAACCATTAATATATAGCATGTGTTGGTCTTAACCTAACACAGTTTACATCATTTTGTACAGAATTATATAAAACAGCAGGAAACACGAAAGGAAATAAACCTAAAAATGAACTCACATAGCAGCACAATGTTTTGTTTCTGCCAATGCTGCTTTTGTTTTCTTCCTTTATTATGGTTTTTTACAGCAGTTGTGCACTATAATTTATTGTTGCTTTATTCTGAACTGCCTGCTAAGCATATCTGAATGAAACAGAAATGTAATTTTCTGTTGGCAATGATAAAGTGTCATATTCATTTTACTATAGCCTACACAACTTTTTCCAAATATCAGATGCCAAATTCTACACTAATTGTGTGTCACATAATTTATTAAACATTCAACACACACAATTAAAAACTAAAACAACTGAAATTGATCTCCTTTTTGCACACTTACTTTGCAGACATCAGTTTTTACTCCATCGTATGGGTCTGTGACTAATGTGCGAGTGAACAGCACTTTGACAACACAGCACGTTCTTAAACTGCTTCTTAATAAGTTTCGGGTAAGTTTTCCCTTATTCAGCTGAATCCCACAATCATTTACTTTTTGATAATTTCCTCTTCTGTACTCTTGTACAGGTTGAGAATAAGGGAGATGAGTTTGGTCTCTACCTAGTCCATCAATCAGGGGGTAAGGCTTTTCAACTTAACCTATTTCTTAAGAAAAGTAAACTGATCTGCAGATTATAATCATTATGTATTTTCCTATCTTTTGCCTTTAGAGAGAACAAAACTTAAGGACACGGAATATCCTTTGGTGTCTCGTTTGTTGCATGGTCCATGTGAAAAAATCGCCAGAATATTTATTATGGAAAAGGATCTTGGTGAAGAGATTACATATGATGTGAGCATTTTGTATTTTTCAAAGTTCACAATAGGTCATTCAGAACGTGCTTACCCTGGCAAACTTGCATTCTGTTGTTCAAATATAGATGCAGTAAACAATAATGTCACTTCCAGATGCTACATATCAAGTCTAATTTTAGGATCCTGTCCTGCAGTCTAACAATAGTACAGATATTTCTATTGCAGACTCAACATTCATTGTAATATGAAAGTGTTGATGCATATGTGCACGTTCTCTGTGCTATTTTCAGAATATTCTATGCTAACATCTCAGTGGTTAATGCAATAATGCATTGTCTTACAGGTTGCGCAGTATATTAAGTTTGAAATGCCTGTTTTGGACAGTTTCATCAAGAAGTTGAAAGAGGAGGAAGAGAGAGAAATTTTAAAACTAACAAGAAAGTGAGTTTTACAAAATTTTGTGTTCCTATAATAACATAACAGTGTATTTTTAATCCTTGTTGTACTTTTGTTTTTCACAGGTACAGTGCACTGAGGTCAATGATATTGCAAAAATTGGATGGCATCTCTAACCCCGCAAATTATGTGTGAGAAAATGTGTCTGTAGTTTAGATCAGAGGCATCTTCTCTGATGTATAGTCAACAGCAGTGATACACAAATTGCCAGTTTTTGGTTATTCATTTTTGGTGAAGATATGCGTGCAATAACTGGTATATAAACAGCATAGGCTACTGGTAACTAGTAATTAACAACTGTAAGTACTTTTACCCACAATTCTCAGGCGTTACAAATTACATAGAATGTTATTGTATGATGCACTTATGCTCTATAAAACAATTGTATGTTTTGTGCAATGTTTTTGTTAAACTTAGAACACCCCTGACATTTCTACAGTAACAATATTGCCTTTTATACATTTTAAAATAAATCAAGGACAGCATTTATCTAAAACCTTTTGTAACATTATAAATGTATAAATATGCTAAATAAAAGTATTAATTTCAAAATTTCTTTTGTCAATATGATAAAATATAGAAGATCTAGTGTTTGAGCATTTAAGGCCTTTATGCTATGAACAAATGAGATTTTCATATGATATGAAGATCTATTTTGAATATATGACCATTTTGACCATTTACCAAAAATCCTGTGTTTTTGAAGCTTATAGCGCCACCTATGGTCCGATCTCTATGAAACGTTGCATGCTTGTTAAGAGTCATCTGCCACATGTTCTTACCAATTTTTGGAAAGTTTTGAGTTTTTGTTTAGGGTTTATAGGCTTTTGGGTAGATGTGGCCACACCCCTTTTGTAAATGACCCCGTTATAGCTAACCAAAGGACAAAATTCAATTTTATTTTGATAATTATTGATCTTGGGAGTCCAGAGAATATTACTGCAGTGGTCTGCTCAAGATTGAGTGAAAAACCTAGGACTAGTTCGCAAAAGTAGGTTTTTAACATATTTGTGAATATTTAATGAAAGACTTGAATGACATCAATGGTTCTTGAGGCAAAGTTGTTCATCATGAGGAGATCTATCAAATGATATGGAGATCTAGTGTTTATGTGAATATACTAGCATTTATTTAGCCATTTGAAGCCATTTACCATACACAGCTTGTGTTTTTGAAGCCTTTTTAACTGTTATAGTGCCACCTATGGTCTGATCTTCGCGAAACTTTGCATGCTTGTTAAGAGTCATCTGACACATGTTTTCTCCAACTTTTGTAAAGTTTTGAGTTTTTGTTTAGGTTTTATAGGCTTTTGAATATATGTGGCCACGCCCCTTTTCTAAATGACCCCGTTATAGCTAACCAAAGGACAAAATTCAACATTTTTTTGATAATTATTGATCTAGAGAGTCTGGAGAACTGTGCTGCAGTGGTTTGATCGAGATTGAGTGAAAAACCTAGGACTAGTTCGCAAAAGTAGGTTTTTAACATATTTGTGAATAATTAATGAACGGTTTGATTGACAGCAATGGTTCTTGAGGCAAAGTTGTTCATCATGAGGAGATCTATCAAATGATATGCATATTGTGTGGATGTGTGAAACACCACGTGATTACAGAGCCATAAAACTCGTTAGCGCCAACTAGTGGCCGATTTCTTTCAAAATTCTTACAGACCTTTAGGGCCATGAGTCGAACATGCCCAGTGAGTTTTGTTCCGATCGGCCTCCGTTAACCTTGTCTAATAGGTGCTCAAACTTCATTGGCCGATAGCGGCCATGTTTTTTGAGATACGCCAATGTCCTCATAGACCCTTATGGCACGTTGGACAGAGACACTGCATACCAATTTTCAGGTCGATCGGACCAACGATTGCATAGTTATAGTCATTTTTATGTTTTTTCAGGCTTATAGCGCCACCAAGTGGCAGAGCTGTGCAATTTTTTGTATTTGTCCAAAGATTGAGTTTATACACATGTGTATCGAGTTTGGTGAAGATATCTCTTTTGGTTCATGAGTTATAGTCATTTTAGTAAAAATGGCCCCCCACCTGACAAACTTTTTGGGGCCCTTTCGCAACGATGAGTCAAAATTTTACATTTTTTTGATAATTATTGATATTCACTGTCCAGAGAACATTTCTGCACTGGTTTGGTTCCGATCGGGCGAAAAACCTAGGACTAGTTCGTAAAAGTAGGTTTTGAATTTACTTCAAAATGGCGGAAAAACCGGGCCCCGTAGAGCGAATCTGATTTTTTAGGCTTTTTATCGCCTTGACCCAAGGATTCCAAATATCAAATTTTGTGAGTCTATGACAAACGGTCTAGGAGCTATAAGCATTTTTGCATTTTTGATCACTGTAGCGCCACCTATAGGCCGATTGGGCCGGTTCTTTGCGCCTGAGTAGCGAGGGTGACTACTACCTTCTGACCAAGTTTCAGCTCTCTAGGCCTTACGGTTTGGGCTGCACGATCAGTTCTAGGGAAGAATAATAATAAAAAAAATCCTAACAATTACAATAGGGTTTCAGGTTCAAAAACTTTTGACTGGTAGTGTATAGAATATTTAATTCATGACATCTTTAATAACTTTCAGACTTTTGACAATATTAAAAGTCAGTTTGCTATTATTATATTTAAAACTAATGCTCACGAGCCTTGTCTTACAATAAAGTCTCTTAGTGCTTCATTTCATTATCTCAAATCATTGTTTTATTGCTTGAGAAAAAATGTTGTGCTGTTTCCCTCGTGTTCACAATGAGCATTTCTCATTGTTCTTTGAGTGACCCTTGCACTGAGTCGGTTCCCACGAGCTATAAAAGCTCATGTTATTGAGACTAAGACATGAAGTCAGTGCCTTCTGGCTCAAGTGCCCATGTTACACAGTGGGAGGCATCCTGGGAACAAGGAACATGACATTACTCGAGGTGGTTCCCATTTCCTGGACAAGTAGCACAAGGAGAAAAAATAAACATTGTGCATGTGTTCACTTGCCAGTCAGTCTTTAATGCCACATAACATCATTCTGTTGAATGATAAGTTAGTTGTGATCTGTAAGTAGTTTACAATGTTTTTGTATTTAATAACTTGATTTGTAATGACAACAGAAATGTAATGAAATGTATTTTTATATTTATTATTTTTGAGAACAATGCAGGGCTTTTTCTGGCCTTAGTAATACAAGCTTTTAACTACTTTCTAGCACTTATCTCAGGAAACCTAGGAAACTAGGTCGCCTTTTGTACGACTTGACTGCAGTAAACGATTTTATCTGCTGTGTTTACCCTTTGTAACCGGTTCGGTTGCTAACGAACAACCTATTAATTTAGTAGTAATATATTGCCCCCTTCTGGCGAGAAACAGTTACTATGTTACAATTACAGTTGTGCCTTATCAGTGTAGCACCTACTATTTATTAGACTGTAAAATAAAGGGCTGTACAATAAAATTTGGACGTTGGGTTTACAAATTTTGCTTATTAATATAGATTATGTTAAGTATAAATTCAAGACCTGTCGTTGTTTTCATGAGAGAATGTTAAAGTTGACATTTAAAGGGTTAATAAATGTGACCCTGGACCACAAAACCAGTCAATAAAGGTCAGTTTTTTTAAATTGAGATGTATACGTTATCTAAACGCTAAATAAAACTTTCCATTGATATATGGTTTGTTAGTATAGGACAATATTTGGCGGAGATACAACTAGCCTATTTAAAAATCTGGAATCTGAGGGTGCAAAAAATATAAATAAATAAATAAATAAATAATCAAAATATTGAGAAAATCGCCTTTAAAGTTGTCCAAATGAAGTTGTATATATCCTAATAATTTTTGGTATAAAAGAAAAATTTTGACCCATGCAATGTATTTTTGGCTATTGCTACAAATATACCCGTGCTACTTAAGATTGTTTTTGTGAACCAGGGTCACATATATAAATTAAAAGTCAAGCCAAAAAATCCGTAATAATATAGCGATTTAAAAAAAAAAAGGCAAATATATTTAAAAATAATAAAATAAAAATATTAAATTAAGTATCGAGTGTTTATAATCAATGTAAACGGAAGGAACTTCCGCTTTATAGGACGTCGTTCGTCGCGTGGAGTCAATATAACACCTTATTAAAGTAACAGACGAACCATGCAGATAGTTACATTTCCATAGAATGACTGAGACAAGTGTCTAGGTGACGTTACGTACTCGTGGATCAAGTGAAGTTTGGGGAGGAGCGTTGAGCTGAAGTCCTCAGCTGAGCGGAACCTGTAGTTTGGTCCTCCAAGAGTGTCGTGCGCGAGCCGATTCAATGGCGTTACGTTCAGCTACTGATTCTCAAATATACATAGTCGGATGCGGCATTGCGGGAATCGGTGTCGCTCAGAAATTACTAAAACACGGTTTTCATAATGTACACATCATAGAAGCGACTGCGAGAAGCGGCGGAAGAATACGAACGGGCAGACTGGGTATGCACAGGCATCTTGCTTTAAAATATTTACATCTGTTATCTGTCTGAAATCAGATGATGGAGAGATTTAGCTTTTGTATTTATATTTGTTATGCGTTATTTTCGTCATCTGATGAATTTCTTACGGTCTCTATCATGTCCTATGACAGGCTTACATGAAAATGGGTTAGCATATTTATTTACATAGTCTCTAACCGTGTGTATAATTATTCTGATATGTAGTTGTACTCTACAAATGTGTTTTGCAGCTAACATGTAACGACAGGATTCGTGGGCGGAGCTTAACTGTGCTGGTTGTACGAGTTAAAAAATTGTAAATGAGGCACTTTATCTACATCAGTGGGTCTCAACCAGGGGCCTCAGCTACTTATTTTATGAACAATTATTACAATTTCTGGAATGACAAAATAAACAGCTTTGCCATAATTGCAGTACAAAATGCCAGATATTACCTTATACTGGGGGGACCTTGAGTCAAGTTTTTGAGTTAAAGTCCATTTCTTCCTATAGCTGTTGGGTTAATGTAAACCCAGTAAAACCCACACTAGAATATAGTCAGGCAAGGGTCAACTATATGATAAAAGTGCATTTTAGCTAAAAGCTTGAATCATGTTCTGAGGACAAAGGTATTTTTTGTACATGTCAGATTAGGGATAGTTACAAATTTATACAGTTTATTAACTACAGTACTTCTTGGCCACAAATAATGGTGTGATATCTGTTGTTATCTTCAATGTTTTGCTGTTTTCTTGTTTTTTACTTACTAAATTTATGCATATTGCCACAAGAAGTCTATGTGATCAATGTTGAATATTTCAAATATTGTGAAAAATTATGGTTATCTCCATAGATTCATCACATTTATATTTTCCATTTGTTTAAGGTGATAACATTGTAGAGATCGGCGCTAACTGGATCCATGGCCCATCGAAGGAAAACCCAGTGTTTCGTTTGGCATGTGAATACCAGCTGCTTGACAAAGAGTCAATGTCTGAAGAAAACCAGGCAATTGACATTGGTGGTCATCCGCTGTTTGTTCCCAACTGGTTTACAAGTTCAGGTCGAAAACTGGGGCTTGAGACGATGGGACCCGTGGTGGAGTTTTACATGAAATTACTGGAGAGGAGTCAGCAGTTCAATGACACTGGTGGAGAACCTCTGCCGAGCGTTGGAGAGTTTGTCAAGGCAGAGGTTGAACGACTGGCCCCAGAGGAGTGGAAGGAGGACCAGAATAACTTTGCGGTAAAAATGGCCATGATAAACACACTGCTCAAGCTGGAGTGCTGTGTCAGTGGAACCCACACGATGGATGATGTAGGCCTGGGAGCCTTTGGCATGTATAAAACTCTCCCAGGATTGGACTGCACTTTCCCAGGGTGAATCTCAGAGCCTTTCTTGTACATTTTGATGTGTCTCAATTGTCCATTTCCTCGTAAAGTTGTAAACTAAACATGTTCGTCCACTCTTTTTCCTTCTAGAGGTTATGAAGGTTTAATTGATCACATGATGAAGGAACTTCCCAAGGATATTGTCTTGTACAACAAGCCAGTGAAGTGCATTCACTGGAACTATACCAAAAATGGACCAAAAACTACAGGAACATCATTTCCTGTTATGATTGAATGTGTTAATGGAGAGACATTTGCAGCAGACCATGTTATTGTCACCGTCTCACTGGGTGTGTATAGGTTTGGCATGACTTATCGGCTTAGTGAACGTTTCGCTTCTGACATTTATTATTCAACATTATTGGATTGGTCATTGGTAAATAACTCATCTGAAGTGCTATTTTATTTACAGGATACCTGAAGAAGCACCAGAGCACTTTTCTGAGCCCTCCTCCTCCACTGCACAAATTGCACTCCATCCAGAGAATGGGTTATGGGACCAACAACAAGATCTTTCTTGAGTTCGAGCAGCCTTTCTGGGATGAAGACTGTGAATTGATTTACCTCATATGGGAGGACGAGACACATCTTTCTGATGTTGTTTCTAATGTAAAGATGTCCTGGATTAGAAAGTTGATTGGGTTCACTGTGCTAAAGCCCACAGAGAGGTAAACATAATTTTGATTTTACTTCAAATACTGCAATTTATGCCATTTTAAATATGAAATTTCTTTTCTGATGTGCAGGTATGGACATGTGCTCTGTGGATGGATCGCAGGGCGGGAATCTGAGTACATGGAAACTCTGTCTGAACATGAAGTGCTGCACAGTGTCACACAGCTCCTGCGCATATTTACTGGTAACGTTTTTACTTTGTACAAGAGATTATTTGATGGGGTACAAAAGTCTGAGACCGCACTGAAAATGTGGGATTAAAAATCGAATTTAATTCCTGGAAATGTACAGATCAGATCACATTAAAAAAATAAATTAATAAATAAATAACTTTTTCATAATTTTCAGGAAATCCATCTCTTACACCAAGGAAGCTTTTAAGATCTCAGTGGTTCCATGATCCCTATTCCTGTGGATCTTACACCTATGTGGCCAAAGGTTGCTCAGGATCCGACATAGATAACCTTGCTGAACCCTTGCCGCTGAAAGGCTCAAATTCTAAGGTACAGCTACTCTCATTTTGTTAATGTTTGTTCAAGCAACTAGATTTTATTCTTCATAGGCAGTATGCTATATATAGACATTTTCTCTTTACTCTTACACTTCTATTAATTATTATTTGATGTCTTATAAACATGAATGACACTTTGTTTTTGCAGTCTTTGCAGGTGTTATTTGCAGGAGAAGCCACACACAGGTCTTTCTTCTCTACAGTTCATGGAGCATTGCTGAGTGGCTGGAGAGAAGCAGAGCGTCTTATATCTCACTACACTTCTGCCTCTGGGTCATTCTCATCTAAACTCTGAAAACTGTCCTCCTGTGCTGAAAAGTGAGAAAGAATGACATTTTCATGAGATTTCAGGGATTTTGTGCCTTATCTAGGGAATAGAAATAAAATATTGGAAGTAATTGCTAAATTATTTAAAGAATCATGGATGTACTGCATGGCACATGTTCAACATGTCATTCAAGTTTCTGTCAACTGAACAGCAAATAATGATTTTTTTTAAATAAAAACAGAATTCTCACTTAATGACAGTACTTTGTACAAATGTTAAATGTTTTTGTGATATTAAAAGAAGTTTTTATTATAGTTTCTCATAATACTTTATGAAGTGTAAATATATTTTCTAATTAAATTCTTCATAGAAATTTGACTATTATCTCCACTATCCATTCATTCAGTTTCTATAATCTAAAAACTCTCAAACGTTTATGATCATGTAAAATCATTCAAATTGTTCTAATCATATCTGAAAATTTCAGATTTTTCTTTTCAATATAATTATTTCACAGAAAATCTTTGAGTTTTGTAATTTCTTGTGTCCCTTGATATGTTTGTATAATAAAATGCAAAATTTGTAATGTACTGTAATGTATTAAAGCATTAAAACAGCTGGTATTCATGGGTTGGAAAATCTAACAGTTGAAGTACGCTGTTTATATACAACTCTAATTTTTTAATTTATTTGGAAAAATGAATACTAGTAGAATTACATTTTATGTGGTGTCATTGCTTTAAACTTATGAAATCTAAATGAAATTGCCTATTGGTAAAGATCAATTTATGACCACATACTATATTACTTTTCATATAAATGTTGTATATTATGTAATCAGAGCATTTTATTTGTATATTGTTGCCTATGTGTGTTTCCAAATCCCATTTCCCAAATGTTACACTAGTATTGTACCACATTCCCCTTTACTTTTTGCACTTACAACACTCACAAGTTCTCACTTCTTAATAGAGTTTGGGTAAGACTTTTCCCCTTCTTTTGTCCTTAAAGAACGAAACTTTAGGACACAGGTTGCATGGTTAATGTGAAAAAATAGCCTGATTATTTATGAAAAAGAGGTTGCTGAAGAGATGTCGTGTTTTTCTACAATTCAAAGATCACAGGTCATTCAGAACGTGTTGAGAAATATGTATTTTATTAGTCAAGTATATATATATATATATATTGTAAATGTAAACGCTGTCATTTTCAGATGCTACATATCAATTCCAGTTTTGAAGAATGACGAATTGGATATATTTTTTCTTTGTTTTGTACTGTTCTGCAAGCCATTTTTCAGTAGCTTTCAAAAAGTGAGACAAAAATTACCAAAAAAGTGGTGGAGACATGTTATAGCCGTCACACCAGCAAATTACGCATATGGAAACCTTCCAGGCTGAAATAGTTCCATAGAATAAATGAAGCATGAGTCTTGGTACAGTTTTTTGGAGTCAAGTACAGTTCACATGAGTAGGGGAGGAGCGTTGAGCTGTCCTCAGCTGAACTAAACATTTATTTCTGTCCTGAGCTGAGTCCTCCATTAGACTGTCGTTCACGAACAGATTCGATGGCACAACCTTCAATTCGTGATTCTCAAATATTTATAATCGGATGCGGCAATTTGGGAATTGGTGTCCCTGGTGAAATAAACAGCATATGCTGGTAGGCATGTTTTGATGCTGGGATGCTGATTAGGTATGTTTTGGTGCTGGTTTAAGCTGGTCCTTTGCTGGTTTATGGTGGTCATGTTGCTGGTGAAGGACCAGCATCAACCAGCAAAGGACCAGCATAAACCAGCTAAGGACCACCTTAAACCAGCATCCCAGCATCAAAACATACCTACCAGCATATGCTGTTTTTTTTTTTTTTTTACCAGGGGTAGCTCAGAAATTACTAAAACATGGTTTTCATAATGTACATATCATAGAAGCGACTGCAAGAAGCGGTGGAAGAATACGAACGGGCAGACTAGGTATGCACAGGCATTATGTTATAGTGCTTTAAAATAAGCATGTAAAAATGGATAGTTCTGTTTTGTCTATAGCTGTTGGTTTAACTTGTGAACCTAATACAACCGTACTGGAATAGGTCAAGAAATATTAAAGTACATTTTAACTAAAAGGTTTAATTGTGTTCTGAGGACAAAAGTATTTTTGTAAATGTCAGGTCGGAGCAAGTTATCACATGCTGTAAATGTTACAAATTTATACAATTACAATATTTTTTACTATTCATGTTTTGCTTTACTGTTTACATTTTGCCGAACAGCCTATAATAGGCTGCTTAAGGGCAGATGTGGCAGCTTATTCTATATAGTCTGCCAACATATGCCTTGTCTTCTCCATACATGCATTTCACTTTTTTTCTATTTGTTCAAGGTGATAACATTGTAGAGATCGGCGCTAACTGGATCCATGGCCCATCGAAGGAAAACCCAGTGTTTCGTTTGGCATGTGAATACCAGCTGCTTAACAAAGAGTCAATGTCTGAAGAAAATCAGTCCATTGATTTTGGTGTTCATCATCGACGGTTTGTTCCCAACTGGTTTACCAGTTTAGGTTGGAAATTGGGGCCTGAGATGATGGGGCCAGTGGTGGAGTTTTACATAAACTTACTGGAGAGGAGTCAGCAGTTCTATGACAGTGGTGGAGAACCTCTGCCAAGCATTGGAGAGTTTGTCAAGGCAGAGGTTGAATGACTGGCCCCAGAGGAGTGGAAGGAGGACCAGGATAACTTTGCACTAAGACTAGGCATGATAAACACACTGCTGAAGGTGGAGTGCTGTGTCAGTGGAACTCACACGATGGATAATGTACGCCTGGGAGCCTTTGGCATGTATAAGACTTTTACAGGATGGACTGCACAAATTGCACTCCATCCAGAGAATGGGTTATGGGACCAACAACAAGATCTTTCTTGAGTTCGAGCAGCCTTTCTGGGATGAAGACTGTGAATTGATTTACCTCATATGGGAGGATGAGACACATCTTGCTGATGTTGTTTCTAATGTAAAGATGTCCTGGATTAGAAAGTTGATTAGGTTCACTGTGCTAAAGCCCACAGAGAGGTAAACATAATTTTTGATTTTACTTTAAATACTGCAATTTATGCCATTTTAAACATGATATTTGTTTTCTGATGTACAGATATGGACACGGTGCTCTGTGGATGGATCGCAGGGTGGGAATCTGAGTACATGGAAACTCTGTCTGAACATGAAGTGCTGCACAGTGTCACACAGCTCCTGCGCATATTTACTGGTAACATTTTTACTTTGTACAAAAGGTCATTTGATGGGGCACAAAAGTCTGAGACCACACTGAAAATGTGGGATTAAAAATCGAATTTAATTCCTGGAAATGTACAGATCAGATCACATTAAAAAATTAACTAATAAATAAATAACTTTTTCATAATTTTCAGGAAATCCAACTCTTACACCAAGGAAGCTTTTAAGATCTCAGTGGTTCCATGATCCCTATTCCTGTGGATCTTACACCTATGTGGCCAAAGGTTGCTCAGGATCCGACATAGAAAACCTTGCTGAACCCTTGCCGCTGAAAGGCTCAAATTCTAAGGTACAGCTACTCTCATTTTGTTAATGTTTGTTCAAGCAGCTAGATTTCACTCTTCTTTATATAGAAGTATGAAATATATAGACCAGGGGTGGCGAACGTCGGTCCTGGAGAGCCGCAGCCCTGCATGGTTTTGCTTCAACCCTAATCCAACGCACCTGAACAAGCTAATCAAGGTCTGAAGGGTTACTAGAAAGCTACAGGCAGGTGAGTTTTAATTAGGGTTGGAGCTGAACTCTGCAGGGCTGCGGCTCTCCTGGACCGGAGTTCGCCACCCCGGATATAGACAATTTTCCGTTTACTTTCAAAAGCTCTTTAAATTATTAATTGAACATGAATGACACTTTGTTTTTGCAGTCTTTGCAGGTGTTATTTGCAGGAGAAGCCACACACAGGTCTTTCTTCTCTACAGTTCATGGAGTGTTGCTGAGTGGCTGGAGAGAAGCAGAGCGTCTTATATCTCACTATAGTCCTGCCTCTGGGTCATTCTCATCTAAACTCTGAAAACTGTCCTCCTGTTCTGAAAAGTGAGAAAGATTGACATTTTCATGAGATTTCAGGGATTTTGTGCCTTATAAAAGGAACAGAAATAAAAATTCCATCTGATCTGAAGAATGAGGACTGACAGTCATGTTCATGATATCTGAGGGATTTTGTGACTTAAATTTAAATATAATGATTTATGATTGTATTGCATGACAAATGTTCAACATGCCAATATTGATTTGTGGGTGTCACAACATTTCAAATAATTTCACTAAATGCTTGTACTTCGCAGAAATGTTAATAGTTTTTTGTGTTCTTAAAATATTTTTATATTTAACATATCTTCTAACACTTTATGAAGTGAGTATATATATATATATATATATATATATATATATATTTTTGTTGCTTTATAAACTTAATTTATATTACAATAAATAAAATGACTTTTCTAGTTTAACTGAGATAAGGATCGAAATAGTTCTTAAATAGCAGGCCTACTATTCACTTAAAATATTTGGACATTGTTCAACAGGTGTTGTGCCCATTTTCGACCCCTGCCAAATTATTACCCCCTCTACTTGAAATCGCTACCTGAGTTGCCTAATCCTAACCCCTCCCCCACACCCAACGCTAAACCTACCAATACTAGGGCGGTAGTAATCTGACGGGGGTCAGAATTTGGCATAAAACCGGAACTCTCTTAATGTGTAGGTAAAACAATGTTCTTTGAACACAGAATTTACCTAAAATTGATGTGGTCAATCCCGTCCCGTAGGTGGCGATATGAGTATATGTAGTTGCTTCTCAACTCGTTGCTAAAGCCACCGAAGAAGACGATTGAGCGACGCAAATATGGCTTGTCTTTTAGTCAACAATGAAAGTAACTTCTCTGAAAGCAAATAACTGGTGAGTGGTGTGTCATGCAACTGCAACATTACTTTTTATTTATTACCCAAACAAATCAGAACTAAACAAAAAAATGTCATTTTTTGCAGTTAAGTTTGTGCAGTAATTATTTACCACGAATGTATTTTATGGTTATTTTAGTTTATCAAACTGAAATTGCATGATGATGATACATAGATAAAAATGCAAACTCACAAGTAATTTAGATATTAAAAAAAACAGCAAATACATCGATGAACAGAGTATTAATATCTGCTGTTTTCTTACAGTTCTCATTCACGTCCAGTCTGAAGAAGAAGATCTAGTACAGTTGGGCATCAGAAGTCAAAGACTTGTAAAAAATGGATCAAGGTTTGTCGTCTGCAAAAGCAGTTTCCCATCACTTTATGAATGGATGCTTAAAAAGCGAAGATGACAGTTCACTGACCTTTCAGTCAGACTTTATTAAGTCAGAAATACAAGTTAAAGTGGAGCCTGATCAAGATGACTCTTCACTGCTTGATGTGAACGAGCCAGGAACGTTTCCTCGTTCTCAGGGCAATGTTAAAGAGGAGTTTCTGGACCTTGGCCTGCAAATCTTACCAGCTGGTCTAATGCCTCCAGTTGAGATGGACGAAGAGTTTGAAATCACAACAAACACACACTCTTCTCCACATAAACCTGTGAACAGAAGAACTGATTCATTAAGCAAAAGAAAAAAATGTGCAGACAAGCAAAGAACGTCGAGAAAGAGAAAACCAACAGCGCCGGCAGAACAAATTACACCAAGTAAAATGAATTTCAGTGTGTCAAGCGAAGGAATGAAATCTTTAATGCAGGGAAACGCCACACGGCATCCAGAGAAAGCAGGTAAAGGCAAAACATCCAACAAACAGCATAAAGAAGAACAGTTTAGTTGTGAAACCTGTGGGAAAGAATTCCAGCGGTCAGATCTTCTCACGGATCATATGAAAATTCACAGGAGACAAAAGCCATACGCTTGTGATCAGTGTGAAATGAAGTTTGCCAAGCCCTCTTATTTGAAAATACACTTGCGTAGACATGCCGGTGACAGGCCTTTTCCATGTAACCAGTGTGAGAAGAGGTTTTTTGACGTCTATGACTTGAGGGTTCACCAGAGAGACCACACTGGAGAGAGACCTTATATGTGCTCCGAGTGTGGGAAGAGTTTTAAACGTGTTTACATACTTAACAAACATAAACGGACCCACTCAAAGGAGAGACCTTTTCAGTGCTCTGTGTGTGGTAAAGCGTACAGATATGGGTACAGTTACAGGTTGCATATGAAAGACCATCTCGAGTAGGGCCTGTGATGTGTATCGGCACATGGGGCTAAATTTTCATTCCTTCTTTGAAAGGATGACTATGTCCTATTGTAATGTGTTTTTAGTATTTATTTGATTAAGAAGGTTTTTTGACTGAAATTAACTGAAATCATTTTTTATCTATGCTTTTTTATGGTGGTTTGAAAGAATCATCCCCATCCTCATCCTCATGAATGAGCTTGTTCCACTCTTGAAGTGTGTAGAGTTTACTCATGTAGTTGTCCAGTGGTTTATAATAGACAACACTTTTGCTTATTACGTATTTTGTGTTTTACAAGCAGCTTTTTGTAGCAAGCTTGCATTAAAATTAGAGTTTTACTGACTTAAGTCTCAATTCTCTTTCTGACATCAAAGAAATGTTTCAGCTCAGAAGAATCAGATGTTGCATAGAGAAGATATCACAAATCGGTATAGAATTAAGTGTGTATGATTAAGTATCAACACTGTGAAAAACCTTGCTCGAGTGACATTGATAGAATGACAATGGTTTGGAAATAAAGCTAATTTTGGTATTATGACCCATGTTCTGTACACGTTGTTTTTTTTTTTATTTATTTAATGTTTTAGCAGCCATTACTCCAAACTTCAGTGTAATGTGATTTTTCCAAAATCATTCTAATATGCTGATTTGCTGCTCAAGAAACATTTCATATTATCAGTGTTAAAAATAGTTGTGCTGCTTAATATTTTTGAGAAAATGTGCTTCATTTTCTCAAAATTCTTTGATGACTAGAAAGTTCGACTGAACAGCATTTTTTGAAATAATAAAAATTTTTTGTAACATCAAGCATCCTCGCTGAATAAAAATATTAATTTCTTTGAAAAAATAGGTTTTATTATCCTCAAATTTTTGAACAGTAAAAGTAAAAGTCATCAATTACTCACTTTAATCTTGTTTTAGACCTGTTTGGGTTTCTTTTCTTTTTTTCCCAAACAGAAAAGAAGACATTTTTAAAAATATCTCATGTGTTTTCATGGGGTTTTGGCCATACGATGAAAATCAACTTTCACATTGACTTTCACTTTATGGAGAAAAATAGTTTAATCACTCTTCAAATTTGCGTTCTGCAGAATAATGGAAGTAATACAGGTTTGGAACAATATTAGAGTGAGTAAATGTTGGGATGAGCTATTCTTTTAACATTTCTCCACCAGAGGGAGGCCAAATGCTGTACATTCTGACCACTTCTTAGTTTTGCTGAATAAGCAGATTCCTAGTATGGATGGGAATGTTCATATCAAAATGTTGACAACACAAATATTCCATGTTTATATATATATATATATATATATACATATATATATAATGTTAATGGCATCTTTTAAAATTTATAATTTAAAAAAAAAAATAATAATTTTAGCATAAAGCAATCAGTAGTGTGTTGGATTACATGGGTTTATATGGAATAAGAGGAAGGAGAATGTTCTGTATGTGCTACGGTTGAATCATGTAAGTTATGTACTAAAAGCATAATTCACATGAATAATGACACTACAACTGTTTGTGCTTGTGTGTTTGTATTTTTACAGTTTTGTCCACGCTGTGCCTTAAAAAGCCTGCGGCTGAGGTTACAAATACACTAAGAGAAGAATATGAATCCATTGCTGCCTCTGATTTGGAATCTGAGATCTCTGATAGTGATGGCCCAGAAGAGAGTCAGAAAACTGTCTTAACAGACTTCGAGTTCTCATCTGAGGAATCCAGTGATGAGGAAAGCGAAGATCGCTTCAGTCGATGGAGTAAAGGAGACTCTTATTGGACCAAATATCCTCCTGAAACGAGTGAAACCGTGGCGTCCTCACAGAGCTGTCCAGGGCCTGCACCAGGGTCTTCAGTAAAGACACCTAAAGATGCCTGGGAACTTTTCATGAGTGAAGACATCATTGATGAGATCCTGCAATGTACTAACTTGGGTGGACAAAGAGCAGGATTAGCTAAAGGCAAAGTGTGGCAAAAGATCACTAAAGAAGAGCTGAAAGCCTTTATTGGTCTGAGCCTTCTCATCGGTGTGGAGAGAAGTTGTGATGTCCCAATCCGGGAACTGTTCATGGATCCATTACAGAACCCAGTTTATAGAGCTACCATGTCTGTTCGCAGATATCAAGACCTTCACAGATTCCTGCAGTTTGATAACAAGAAAACCAGAATGGCAAGAGAGGCATCAGACCACATGGCAGCCTTCCGAAATGTGTGGGACCTGTTCATGATCAACTGTAGGAAAAGGTTCATTCCTCAGGATTGTGTCACTGTGGGTGAGCAGTTCGTGCCATTCCAGGGAAGATGCAAGTTTGTGCAACACTTGCCAAGTTGTCCTACCAAGAGTGGCATAAAAATCTTTTGGATGTGCGATGCTGAGGTCCCCTACGCCATTGATGGTGTCATCCATGCTGGCAGACAACCAGGAGAGGAGACAGAGGAGAACCATGCAGAGAACGCAGTCCTGAGGTTGTCTAATGGACTTCAGCAAAAAGGTAAACATTTTTCTCCACAAGTTTTTGTGAATCAGTGATGTTTTCTAAAGAAATGCTGTCATTTTTAACTTTTTAAACATCAAAGAATCCTAAAAGAAAAAGGAAAAAAATATTAAGTAGCATAACTGTTTTCAATACTAATATAAAATGTTTTTAAGCACCAAATCAGCATATTAGAATGAATTCGAAATGAATTTTGAAAGATTGTGTGCCATTCTCCCATTCTTCTGCCATTGTACTGAAGATTCAGCAGCAACTGCCGTTCGAAAGTTTGCAATCAGTGCGATTTTTTTTTAAAAAAAGTATTTTTTAAAGAATTCTTTTATGCTTATAAAGGCTGCATTTACTTGATCGAAAAAACAGTAATATTGTGAAATATTATTACACTTTGAAATAATGGCTTCCATTTGAATATATTTAAAATCTAATTTATTCCTGTGATGCAAAGCTGAATTTTCGTCAGCCATTATTCCAGTTTTCAGTTTCACATGATCCTTCAGAAATCATTCTAATATGCTGATTTATTACTTTTATTATCAGTGTTGCAAACAGTTGTGCTGTATTTATTTATTTATTTTTTTTGGAACCTGTGATTCTTTTTTTCAGAATTCTTTGAATAAAAAGTTAACAAGAACAGCATTTATAGATCAACAATAAATAAAAGTCTTTGCTATCACTTTTTTTTTTTAAATCAATTTAACACATCCTTGGTGAATAAAAGTATTAATTTCTTTCAAAAAAACAAAAATAAAGATTTACTGACCACAAACTTTTAAATTGTAGTTTATATTGTTACAAAATATTTTTATTTTAAATAAATGCTGTTCTTTTTAACTTTTTATTTATTAAAAAAATCACAGGTTCCCAAAAAAAAAAAAAAAATTAAAAAACAATTAAAAAAAACTGTTTTCAACATTGATAATAAATTTGCATATTAGAATAATTTCTGAAGGATATTGTGACACTAGTGACTGGAGTAATGATGCTGAAAATTCAGCTTTGCATCACAGGAATAAATTACATTTTAAAATATATTTACATAGAAAACAGTTATTTTACTTAGAAATAATATTTCACAATATTACTGTTTTTTTTTCTGGATTTTTAATCAAATAAATGCAGCCTTGATGAGCAAAAAAACAAAACAAAACAAACAAACAAACAAAAAAAAAAAAACATTTAAAATCTTACTGATCCCAAACTTTTGAATGGCAGTGTAGGCAGTTTTATCCAAAGCCACTAGTAGTATATTTTCCATTTCAGGCAATTTGGGTTAACTGTTTTCCTTAAAAACAGGATCAAACCAGCAGCCTTCTAGATACCACAGTGCTTGTGCCAAACCATCATTGTTATTGTGTAACCTAATGACCTTATGTGTTTATTTCTCTTGATAGGTCTCAACATCACAATGGACAGCTACTTCACTAGCGTCCCTCTGGCTGAGAAGCTTTTTGACAACAGCTTAACCATGGTTGGAACCCTTCACCATAAGAACCCACATGTGCCACCGATTATGAAGCCATCCAAGTTACGAGCACCACATACCTCTGAGTTTGGTTTTTGTGGCAAAGTATTCATGGCGAGCTATGTGCCAAAACTAAAAAAGGCAGTGATTCTGTTGAGTACAATGCATACCAGCAAAGCATTGAATGAAACAAGTGCTAAAAACAAGCCAGAGGTCATCCGGTACTACAACCGCACCAAAGGAGGAGTCAGCAATGTTAAGCAAATGGCTGAAAAATATACATGCAAGCGCCAAACAAAGAGATGGCCTATGCTGCTTTGGTATAACATGTTGGATATTGCCATTGTAAACTCCCACTCCATTTTCATTGCTCAGCACCCGAGCTTCATGGGAGGTGGTCATAACACCCAGCGGTTGTTCATAAAAGAGCTGGTGAAAGAGCTCGTACTGCCTCAGATTCACAGGCGCAGAGAAGAAAGCCATGGATTATCCATGAACATCCTTGAGGCCATGGACAGATGTGGGATGCCCACATCATTGTCAGCTGTCAGTTCTGAACTCCAAGAACAGAGCTGTCAGAACAGAATAAGAAAGAGATGTTATTACTGTCCATCTGGAAGAGACAGAAAAGTGAGCAAGTTCTGTAGTGAATGCAGTCGCCCTGTCTGCAAAGATCACAGTCATATGGTGGTGATTTGCTACCAGTGTATGCCTTAAGACCCACACAGAAACAAGTACAGTTTTAGTATTTTTATTCTGTAATGATAGTGACCGTACTGCTGAAAAGTTTGATTTAGTGTGTATTGTAAATATGGTTTCTTTAATTACTTGAACTTAATTTATCTTTGAATAATTATCTTACATTGTACAATGTAAATATAGTTGAGGTCAGAAGTTTATATACACCTTGAAGAATCTGCAAAATGATAATTATTTTACCAAAATAAAAGGGATCATACAAAATGCATGTTGTTTTTCATTTTGTACTGACCTGAATAAGATATTTTGCATAAAAGATGTTTACATATAGTCAACAAAAGAAAATAATAGTTGAATTTTTAAAAATGACCCTGTTCAGAAGTTTACATACTTGACTTTTTAATACTATGTTGTTATCTGAATGATCCACAGCTTTGTGTGTGTGTTTTTTAAGTGATAGTTCATGTTCACGAGTAGGTCATGATAGTTCATGAGTCCCTTGTTTGTCCTGAACAGTTAAACTGCCCGTTGTTCTTCAGAAAAATCCTTCGGGTCCCACAAATTCTTTGGTTTTTTAGCATTTTTGTGTATATGAACCCTTTATAACAACAACTGTATGATTTTGAAATCCGTCTTTTCACACTGAGGACAACTGAGGGACTCATATGCAACTATTACAGAAGGTTCAAATGCTCACTGATGCTCCAGAAGGAAACAAAATCCATTAAGAGCCAGGGGTGTAAACTTTTGAACAGAATTAAGATGTGTATTTTTTTCTTCTTTTGCCTAAATATCATATTTTTCATTTAGTACTGCCCTTCAGAAGCTACAGAAGTTTCCCAGAAGACAAAATAAGTTAAATTTACCATTACATTTACAAAAACTAATATGTTCTCTTGTGGACTATATGTAAATGTCTCTTATGAAATATTTTATTCAGGTGAATACAAAATAAAAAATAGCATGCATTTTGTAGGATCCCTGTTATTTTGGTAAAATACTTAACATTTTGCAGATTCTGCAAGATGTATGTAAACTTCTGACCTTAACTATATAATGTATTCAGATACAATGTTAAATTCATAGACATTGTATAAATGTTATGCATTAAACATTTTGAATTACAAAAATGTAATCAAATGTTTACAGTTATATGAATGCTATGCATCTAACTGAATCCCAGATGCATTCTTGGTTCAGTTAAGATCAGTAGATGAATGAAGTGCAATGCAAGTGAGTACATCAACAACGCCACAAGGTGGAGCACTTATCAGTTTGCGCTTGCAGACCAACACACCTCAGGTGAGTTAATAAGTTGTTGTTTTGTTGCTTTGCTGTGTGAGAATCCTATAGATTATTTAAAAACCCATCTGGTCGAGTAGAATGCAGCCTTTGTGTTCTGGTTTTATTTATTTCTTCTTCATTCTTCGTTTTCTTCTTCTTAGTATTATTTTCATAGATTGATTAAATTGAAAACGAATGTTAGGCCTAATTCTAAAACTAATACTTGGTGTGATTGGTCTTTTTCCAGGTGTTTCAAGAACATTTCCCTGCGATCTGTTTGTGGGTCATCACTTAAGAATCTCACCCCTGTTGTTAAATAAATAAACCCATTTGCTTACATCAGCCAATTGGCTTCCTTAAGGTGTTTAGTTTCACATATAGCCCTAACCTCTTGAGTGTGAACCGATGTCCGTTAAGTTGTATTGTAGGGGGATTTTCTAAGGTTTTTCAGTGTTTTACCCCCTTATATTAAGCATGGGAGTAAAACACTTAATGTACGATAAATGCTTATAATATAGATTGTACTTTGCTAAAACTGCTCTGTAGGAACTGCATATTCAGACCTCGTTTAAAATAATTTTAGGCTATATGAAAATACGAACTAAGCGATAGGTATATTTTTTAAATACGTTCCGGGATAATTATGAATATTCTGTTGAAATTAGCTAGTAGCCAATAATCAACAGGTTGTCGCTTCATACAAAAGCATATGTTAAACAGCGCGTTCTGATTGGCTGTGTCAGACAATGACGCGCGCAGACGCAATATGAATATTCAATGAGTTCCTTGCTGTAACAGAGCAAATAAAGCGAGATAACGGGCCGTGGACAGCGGGCTAAAACTTTTTATTCTGACATATCAGAGCAATGACTTCTGTGTGATTATAAACCTGGGACACGGATCCCAGCGAAGGAATAGGGTCTGTGCTGGAAGAAGAGAGAGAAGCGCTGATTTTTTTGGGTGTGGAAAACCGGACGGCGCATTCACAGTAGATTCTGAACAAGTTTGCCTTTTCCAAAAGTAACAGTAACAACATGAGCTTGTTGTCTGCTATAGACACCAGTACCTCAGTGTACCAGCCTGCACAGCTTCTCAACTGGGTTTACCTTTCTTTACAAGACACGCATCAGACGAGTGCCTTCGATGCCTTCCGACCCGAGCCCAACTCTTCCCATCCGGACCTGAACTACAGCAAAACTCCTGCCAATGACCTGAGCTCCTCTCTCAACTCCAACTATCTCAACAACTTCTTTCAGCTGCAGAGGAATGAGGTAACTCGTTTTCTCTCCTTTTACAGTCGATTTGGTCGGAGATAAGTTCATGGAGATAACGGTCCCTGGCGACTGGAATAAGATTTATTATGTAAAGTGCAGTTGACTATGCATGTCCAGTATAGAGCGCGTCTAGTCTGGGCTACAATATACGAATGCTTTAGGCGACGTACGTAATCTTTCAAGACTCTGAAACTTGAATCATTTTGCATGAATTTATTTCTTTGCAATACTATGCGAAGTGTTTATAGTTTGAAGGCTCGTTAAAATCGTGCCAGCGTGCAGCTTTGCACACTCAGTTTATTGTATTTTGTAACAGCACGTGTACAGCCTAATTAGGCAGTCATCCATGAAAGTTTCTTATTTTGATCATAAGACTACTTGCATTTAATGTGCTGATTAATTTCAACATGTAGAGGTCCTTTAAATCAGAAGTCTGAGTTTAATGATTGCTTACTGATCTATACAGGCCTAAAATGTGTGCTGCCATAATTGAGCAAACATGATGCTCATTTGATGAGCTTGTAATAGTTGCTTAAAACATATGACACTTAATCTGTATTATTTTTATCACATAAAGATGTAAATATAATCTCCTCTCTGAATAACTAGATTTAATTGCATTGTCAAAAAGGAGAGAACATTTTAAAGGAAAATTCATAAATATGTTTGAAAGATTCAATATTTAAAGATTCAAGTGAGATTAATGTAGGCCTTGTTTTGGTAACTACTTACATTGCTATATTTATACTTACTAGAACTGTTGTCATAAAACCTGGATAAGAAGAAAACAATGTTTTTCATTATTATTAAAATTAGGAATGCTTTTCTAATTAAATACAATATTTATGACACTTATATGGTAAAGGTGTGCACTTGGAACTAAAAGTCTGTTGAAGCTTTTTGTAGTCTTTAGTTTATTTTTCTAAGTGAGAGAATTACTTCCAGAAGCTTGAACACATGAATGCATTTTCTTTTAAATGATGTAATGACAGTGTTGTGGCTGAGAAAGAGGTAAAGTGTTGATGTTTAGTGGAAAGTCTGAGGAAGGGCAAAACTTTTATTCGTAATCAGAGTTAATAAAAACATTATGACAAATTCTCTCTCTTTTTCTGCCTCCCCCTCTTTCTTTTTCTCTCTTTTCTTTTTCTCATATGTGGAGGGTTAAGAATGCTTTTAAAATTCCCGTATTACACAAAGAGCATTTTTTTTTCTCTGTGAGGCCTAAAATCAATCTGTTAAATATTTACATCTAAGGAAGCTTGCAACTAGAATTCTTGTTTGCGTAACTTACCAAATCTACACTTTTTTTTTAAAAAAGTGTTAACTTGTATTATGTGTGTGTTTGTGGTGAATAGCAGTAGTTAAGAGTGACCCCCCCTAACTGGCTCTCCAGCTGTGAGAAGGGGTGAGGAAAGATGTCCTCAACTGGTGTAAATATGTGTGAGGGCTGCATCCCTCAGGAGACACACAGCCAAATTCCTTTTTGACAGCTACAATCAATATTGCGTTTCCATTATTGCATGAAAATCGATAATTGTATGAATGCAATCAGACCACAGATCATCGTAGTTTTTGTATTTCCATGACATTTAAAATTTGACATTTAAAACATGGCTGTGTGGTTTGTTAGTTTTTTTGTTTACGCAAAACTCTATAAATTTCCATTGCCTTTTCATACACTCCTTGTTCACCTTAGTCTTCACTGTCTGTTGGTCATAACTCAAAATACTCAATTTAGAGGCCTATTATTATTTTTTAAAATAAACACGTCTAAAGATTTCTAATTTCATGTAACTCATGATCTTTTGTCAGACACACTCAGAAATTTAGGAGAAATTGGTTTGTGTTTCTCTCACAAAGAATGAATATCAGCTGGATTTGACCGGCGAGGATGGAAAATGAACGTCACATGTACAGCTATAAAAGAAGCTCTAAAAAAGCTTATTTGATGCACTCAGAGTTGATCTAACTGATGAAAACAGACTGGTCTGAGAGATACGTGCAGAAACTGTTTATTGTCCTGGCATGCTGAGAACTAGATGACAGTTATCTGCACTTGCCAAGTATAAAGTTTCAGGACTGTCCAACATGGGACTTCAACAATAACATAACCTTCCAAACCATAACCAGAGGAAGACATCACTCAAGCAACATCTTCCCATCCAAACCGTCTGTAGTGTGTGTTTGATTATCTACTGTACTCTCTGCGGTTAAATGGCAATCTGATTGCAAATCTTGTACTTATCACTGGCTTTAGTGGATTATGTCGCCCCAATTTAGGAACTGATGCTGAATTAGAAATCTCATTTATTAGTTAATATGGCTAATAGAGTTCCACATAATTGAGGACATTGTTTTTGATTATATACATAGTCGTATTTTAATTTTTGCTTGTGGCTTTAGCCTGTAGAGTTTATTTAAAAAGCACATTGGAATAAACAAATTTTCCAATACTCTGTTACGTTTTGCAGGCCCTGAATAATGGTTTATACAAAAGCGTGTCCCCGTACGGCTCTCTTAACAACATAGTGGACGGGCTGAACTCTCTAACGGACCACTTCTCCGACCTCTCCCTGTCCTCTGAGCCACGCAAGCCCAGCAAGAGACCTCCACCAAACTACCTGTGCCATCTCTGCTTCAACAAGGGACACTATATCAAAGACTGCCCGCAGGTAAGCAGCCAACCATCTCTGCACACCCTGGGGAGACAGAAAGAGAGACATGTTGCTTCATTGACCTACTTGTCAAACAGGCATCTCTCTGTCTTTTTAGTCATGTGTGTCAAGTTAATTCAGAGCGCTACTGTGCTGAGCGTTGAGGGGTAACGCAAGGCCACAGTGGGCATGGTCTTGTTTGAAAATAAATAAAAAAATCATCTGATTTTCTTTCTTTTTTTTTGTCTAAATTTCTCTGGTGTCTGACAGTGACATCATTCGATAAAAACAAAAACGTTAACATATCACACATAAAATGTGTTCAGCAGGAAATGAGGCATGTAGTCATTTTCAGAAATGTGTTTCACAGGTGATATTAGTCTTTGTTGTTCTAGCAAATGTAACTAAAAGCTTCATAAAGTAGTGGCTTTGTATGGGTGCATGATGGTATGTTTACAAGGCAACACATTTAAACAGATGTTCAAGTTAATGTGGTATGAATGAGCTTAGTGAGACAAGAAATACTGCAAAAGTCAGAGATGCCAGAGTGAGAATGTTTTGCCCTCGAGATAAACAGGTGACATGTTTGTGATTGAAATTTGCTTATGTGCACTGTTAGGAAATCATGAGAAACCACTCCCTGACCTTTAATTGTCTGGTTTCGGCTGTTGCAACAGCATTCTCAGAATAGTGTTTACCCTCATTACAAGGAAAAAATATGCCCAGGGTTTTTAATATAATTTGCTTTTAAACACAAATGGGGTAGAATTAATGTCGAACTGTGTTTTTTTTGTTTTCTTGTCTTATCTTTCGCTTTCTTCATTCCAATATTGATTTCATGACTAAAAAATAGCATTAAACTTGCAAAAGTTCCAGAAACATAGATAAAATGCAAGTATTTGTGAAGGAGACAGTGTCATCTTTAATTTTAAGCCTTTAGTGTTTTATAGTCTTTGGACACAGAGACAGGGTGAGGTTCTTGTTCAGGCCCAGACTCAAGTCAGAGCTGCAAGGAATGGTAATGCAGACCAGATGTGGGATTAAAGTGGCAAACCTCCCTTTATGAAAGATGATGAGGGTTCCCTGCAGACTGCTAAAAGTCCTATCATGATAAAATATCTCCACCTCTTTGTGCACGGCTCAGGTAATTTACAGACTTTTCCTTTGACGTTGTCAACATGGTGCACTGAACTACACTGATGTTTGTTTTTATAAGGGTGTTTGCTGTCCCGGATGGGTGATGGAAAATATTGCTCATGTGCCATTAGGCCTATAACAGATTGAACTGTAGTTGTAGCAATGGTATGAAGTAATTGTGGATTAATCTGAATGATTCTTGGGGCCCCCAAACATTATGATTTCTTTATCTAAAATATAAAAAACATTTTGTTTTTAGGCATGAAGACCCATTTATAATGTATCTAACATGAACATGATATTATGAAGCTGTTGATTGCAAAGATGATTATTTTTGGCCTTATATTGTAACTGTGCTGAAGCCAGTGCAAATTATTAAAAATATCATCTAGACAATATTGACATTTTACACTACCAGTCAAAAGTTTTTGAACAGTAAAAGTTTTAATGTTTTTAAAGAATGCTCTTTTGCTTACCAAGCCTGCATTATTTGATTCAAAATACACCAAAAGCAGTAATTTTGTGAAATATTTTTACTGTTTAAAATAACTGCTTTCTATTTGAATATATTTTGAAATGTAATTTATTCCTGTGATCAAAGCTAAATTTTCAGCATCATTAGTCCAGTCTTTAGTGTCACATGATCCTTCAGAAATCATTCTAATATTCTGCTTTGCTGTTCAAAAAACATTTATTATTATTATTATTATTATCATCATCATCAACATTTAAAACAGCTGAGTACATTTTTTTCCTGATTTTTTGATGAATAGAGAGATCCAAAGATCAGCATTTATCTAAAATGAAAAGCTTTTGTAACATTATACACTATTTTAATAGTGAATTATAGAAATGATAGAAATGTATACTTTTATTTAGCAAGGATGCTTTAAATTGATCAAAAGTGATGATAAAGTCATTTATAAATGTTGCAAAAGATTTTTATTTCAGATAAATGCTGTTCTTCTGAACTTTCTATTCATCAAGGAAACCTAAAAAAAAATCTACTCAGCTGTTTTCAACATTCAAATTAATAATAATAATAATAATAATATATATTTTGAACAGCAAATCAGAATATAAGAATGATCATGAAGGATCATATGACTGGAATAACTATGCTAAAAATTCAGCTTTGAAATCACAGGAATAAATTACATTTTAAAATACGTTCAAATAAAAAACAGTTATTTTAAATAGTGACAATAGTTAATTTTTTAAATTTTAAATAGTAAAATTTTACAGCTTTTGCTGTACATTGGATCAAATAAATGCAGGCTTGCTGAGCAGAAGAGACTTCTTTAAAAAACATTAAAAATCTTACTGTTCAAAAATTTTTGACCGTTAGTGTATTTTTTTCCCCCCACTATATCTTTTTGTCCACTATAAGAGTAATATTAGATGTGTAAACCTTAAAAGACATATTTTCAATTCATTTCAGCTGCATTTATATTGTGTGGTTCAAAATAAATATTGTTCCAGAGCAGATTAACTTTGACAGTCCTAAAAATACTCAGATTTGCTTTGCTCTGAATGTCTGAAACCCCTGGTCTATAAGAATCTACACAATGGGTTTCACTAAGTTGGTATATCACGCTCTCATGTTAAACAACTTAGAGAAACAAATACTAAAAGACCAAATGCTGAGTTTTATTAGGACAAAACACCACAGGCTATAATACAAGCCTGAGACCAGTCAGTAAATCACTGTCAGTACTGTCCTGTTTTAAATTTCAGTTGCTTGTGTGAATGCCAGTGGAAACACAAGAAAAGTCCTGTCCCCCGATAGTGTCCACACCTACTCAATTCAACACCGCTGCAATTTACCTCCCCCTGGGGTCTCACTTTCTGTGATTTACTTTCCATTTGTTATATGCCGCATCCACGTATTCGCTCGTCCGGACGCAGCGATTCGCCCTTGATTCCTGCCAGAAAGGACAGTTGAAAAATGATGAACGTGGTGAGTCTGATCTTGTCTCAAAGGAAATGAATTCCAGGGTAAGCTGGTCCCCACTAAGGGTTTGTCCTGTCCAGAGGACTACATGCTCCTTGCCAACACAAACACTGAGGATTTGACTTCACAGGGCACAGTGGGACCTGTGATCTAAAGCCAACGCTGAGAATCACATTCTCATGCGTTCTCCCAGCGCACCGTCTAGGTCTCCGTTCGTTTCCCAGCAGACCGGCGCAATGGGCCAAGCTTCCCCAGTCAGGGCAGGGGCAGAGTTTCAAAACACAGCCGTTCCGGGTACCAAAGCTGGCTGTGGCGGGGGTGTCTCGGAATGACATGGCTCGGTTGGAGCCGAGCGTGGGGGCAGGAAGTGTGGTGGTTATGTCTTCTGGTGTGTGTAGTTCGCATATGTCACCTAGGGGAAGTGGTTCTGGCCCTAGCGGAGCTCCACAGGGAGCGCTAGTTAGAAAAGAACACCATTGAGCAGGCAGCTGTTTGACCAACTCTGCTCTGCCCAGGGGCAGCTAGTGAGAGTTATGTAAACAAGCTCGACTAAACGGAGGAACATTTTTGCCCTGTCATTCATTACCCAGAATTCCAGAGACCTCAAAAAGCCATGGCCCAGTTCTTCTTGTTTATATTATGCCACTTGAATATCTGATTGTTTCAGTCGTTGAGGCTCAATCTGCCCGCGTACAGAGGTGCGGTGGGATTTCCTCATGGAAAATGTGTGCGCTGGAATGCGGCTTGTAGAACTGTAAGAGCCCTGCATGTAAGCTCAGCTTGTGAGTCATGTCCTCTGCAATGCATCCCTATTGCCAATGCCCTTTTTTGTGTCACAGCCTCATAGTGACACTGGATGTCATTCACTGCAAGTATTCTGACTCCCACCCTCACCCGATCAATGTGAGTCTTGTTAGGAAATCGTCGAAACATGGTACAGGGTGAAGAAAAGAATGCCTTTTGTTGTAAGAAGAAATTACTACAGGGTCACAATCATGTTTCTGTCTTCTACAGTTTCCCTGCTTGATGTGTCGTGTCAGTGGCATTGTGCAACAAATGGGATGTTGGATGTTTTATTGCTCAAACCAAGCTAGAAATCTTTAATCATACAGAACATACTGCTATTGTTCTTTTTTACACTTTTTTTAATCGTAGTATTTTAATTTGAGAAATTAATTAAATATTATTAATATTAAATATTTCTTCAACAAAAAAATCCTTTAAATCTAATAAATATTTTGTCATATTATATACAATATTTTAATCCAATTTTACTTCAACATGGCGTGTTTGGCTAATAAAAATAAGACATTAGTTGATAAGAAAGTGCTAAATTAAACCAAATAAATACACATTTTGTGTATTAATTTAAACATGAATCTACATTTAACAAAAAGAGCATGTGAAAACTGTCCTTATGAAATCCTGAACGCCAATATTACGAATTACTTAGTTATTCATTGTCTTTGTATAAGTGCCTTGTTATGGAAAAAGCATAGTCACAGTGTGATTTACATGCTCTGACTTGCATGTAAGTTAGTTCAGGTTGACTTGTGCGTTCATTTTAATGTAATGTAAGCTGTAATATTACATTTATGTTGTGGATTTATGCGATTAATCTCATGTAGGGTGTAATTCATTACCTATTAGTGATGTGCTGTATTTTATTGCAGTTCAATAACTGTTTTCCCTCAGCTCATGCAACTTAACTATTATTAAACAGTAAAAAAAAACAAAACCGTAAAATGTACGGCAAAAAAGTTTACTGTATAAAAATATGGTAACAACATTTTAGGTTTTATGCATTTAACTTAAATTTACATATATATTCCATAATTTTATTAACTGATAAAATGTTAATATACCAACCTATGAAAGTACTGAAATCTGTTTTGTACCTTTGTAATACACTGACAACCACCAGAAGCAGGTGGCGATGAGAAAGTCACATGATGATCCAAAGCTCATCACAAGCAGCTTTTAAATTCTAACATATATAGAAGGTGCACAGTGTCATTTACACAAACACCACCATGATAACACACATGAAACTGAAATAATGCAATAAACATTAATTTAACATTAGACGTAACGTACAACCTTAATGTACACAACTCATAATAAAAAACTAAGCAACAGTTTTTCACTGTACATAGTAGGGGAAATTACCCTTGACCAATTAATAGGTTCTTACTGTTGCATTTTTACCGTTGAAATCACAGTCATTTTTTAAAACAGTAATATTTTTTTTAGATTTTTTGGTCTTTAGGAACACTTAATGTCTTGCAGTGTGTTTCTCATCATATTTTGTCAACAGTATTGTTGAAACCAAGTAGTTCAGCATGTGTATTTTTCATCTCGTCTTCAGTATCGCTTAGAAAATAAAAAACACCTTTTGTTTATGAACTTTTTTGTCAGTAATTTCATTGACATGATTTATGCTGCATACTGAAGTTCAGCAATAAACCAGATACAGTAGAGTAGACTCAGCTGGGGTCTGTAGTCTGCATATCCTTTGATGGGAAAATTGTAGATTCTCTTATGTTAATCAAAAACACATGAATGCCATTGATTTCATACAGAGCGCTCATTATTCTTTTGACATAATACATCTTTTGTTCAAATTGTAATCATGGCAATGGAATGTGTATATATATATAGCCTTATTTCGTCTTCCTCCAGTGTCCCAATGTTCTGTTTTTGAGAAGCTTTTAACAGTCAAACCCTGTTTACTATTCAATTAATGTGGAATTTTACAGGTTTGTTGACGTTCTGGAATAGTCAGTGTAGTTAAAATATAGTTCTTTTTGACTATTTTGTAATTTCTCATCACAGTTTGTGAACGAGCTTTCAATTCAAGTCTTTTTTCTTTTTAACGTAACACAAATGTTGCCCTTATGTTGCATTATTTAGTTCCTCTAAGTGTTTTGCACCACTTAAGTCTATTGATTAAAGGTGGCAGATTTAACACTCTAGAGGCTATTTTGAACAAATGGAGCCCCATCATCATCAGCATGAGTGAAATCTACCCTAGCACTTAACAGTTTGCCAACTTCATTACTACCAAAAGTGAACACCTTTGTGAACTTGCATATTTTATTTCACAGAGCAGTTTGTCTGCCGTTGGTCAGAACGTTAAAGCTTTTATGATTTGTTGTTGCTGTTATCATTATGTAAGATAGTGAAATTGTAAACATTAGCCTGGGGTTGTGTAATTTCGTTTGACAAGAAACCTTTGTTTGAGACAAACTTCCATTACAACTGCTCTCGTCTGTGAAAGGAAAACACTCTGATGTAAGAGGCAATCACTGAGCTCTTAGGAGACAGTCACCTTCTCCTCAGTCTCTTGCTGAGATAATTACATAAACATGGCTCTAATAGGGAGCCAAAATGACAATGCATTTCCTGCTCCTTGATAGAAACAAATAAATAGCTGTAACTGCATACATAAGCGAGTCCGTTTTCAATCAGAAACTATGTCAGGCTCGAGTAATGAGCTGTGAATATGTATTGTTAAAATGCTTTGTAATATATAGTGTGTACTTAGTCATTTGACAGTTCTGTTGCTCTAAGGGTGCAAGTAGAAAACTTTTAATGACTATCAAAAGCCACATACTATTAGTGACACGGTATAAATCACAAGACTCTTGGTCAGATGTGGCCTCTGCGGAAGTGTACCTTTGGTTGTACACTATATATTATCTTTATCTGTTTTTTTGGGGCAATTAATCAGGCAGTTGTTTAAATCTAGAAAGAATTATGAACTGAGTTAGAGTTGGTTCCCTTTTGCACCAAAACATGCTGTCAAACATTTCTGGTAATGGTGTATTACGATGTAAAACTGCTTCAGAAATATTTGTCTTTATAATCAGTCTTTTCAGTTTTGAAATCCAGCTTAAACTGATTGTCAGTGTTTAGAATTAGTGAAACCATCAACAGTTTTAGTTTAAAATTTAGTGTTGTTTCATTGAAAATCTCAAAAAGTCATATACAGTATGCTTCTACTGAAAAGAAAAAATAGTTTTTAGAATACTAGTCTGCCATTGACTGAGTTTGCTGGCATTATTACAGAGAAACTCAGCTCCAAAGTTGTTCAACGGAGATTGATGTTATTGTACGCAAATTGCACTTAGTAAATGAATCTGATTGTGATGTTGCTTCATAAATCTGTTTGCATTTATGTTAGTCCAGACCAGCTGCTCAGTGTTTCTCACAGCCTGTCAATCTGCTGTCCTGGGAAACAACAAGTCTGATGTTGCAATAAAGATTTAGTGCTCATGTTCACGGGCCACATGTGTTTTGGTTGTTTTTATGTATAGCGTAATTATGTACAATAATAAAAGTGTTTTTGATCTATGATGATTCATTTCTTTTAAACCTGACTATAAATATAGTTACTTTTAAAGTCAATAATCAGAAAGCAAATTAACAGTATAATTATAGTTCAGGAAATATTTGGGGTCAGTATGATTTTTTTCAACTTAACTTTTTTAAAGTAACTTTCATTCAGCTAGTATTCAAGACATTTATTATGACCAAAGATTTTTATTTTAAATAAATGCTTTTCTTTTAAAACTTTTTGAAAAAAATGTATCATGGTTACTGAATGATATTAAGCAGAACTGTTTTTTGCTTTGATAGTTATAATAAATGTTTCTTAAGCACCAAATCAGTATATTAGAATGATTTCTGAGACTTCTTTCAAAAACATTCAAAAATCTTACCAACCTCAAACTTTTGTAAAAGCAACGCTCGTAAAAAAAGTGATAGATTTACTGACATATTGCTTCGGACGTACTGAGATAAAAAAAATTGTATTTGTAAACTTTATTTAGTGTACTACTTGTGCACAATGCACATATGTTTTAATGTGTAAATATGTTGTAATGTCACTACTGATGAGGGTTGTATGATCTCTAAATAATATTGGTCTTTAAATGCAAAATATTAAAAGTGTACCTAAATTATACTTGCAATAGTTCCACTTTAATGTATCTTTAGTTGGACTTCAGCACTACTTATACACAATTAAAGTGAACTAAGTACAAAATTAGTTTAGCAGACCTTAAATATACCAGTTAATATGCTAAAAGTACAACTGCAGAGTATTTTCATTAAAGGAGAAGTTCACTTCCAGAACAAAAATGTACAGATAATTTACTCATGCCCTTGTCATCCAAGATGTTTGTCTTTCTTTCTTCAGTCGATAAGAAATTATGTTTCTTGAGGAAAATTTTTTTATTTGTATTTAGTGGACTTCAATGGTGCCCCCAAGTTTGAACTTCCAAAATGCAGTTTAAATACAGCTTCATATGGCTCTAAATGATCCCAGCCGAGGAAGAAGGGTCATATCTAGCAAAACGATCTGTAATTTTCTAAACAAATTGACAACTTATATACTTTTGAACCTCAAACGCTCGTCTTTTCTAAGTCTGTGTGAACTTGTATTCGGTTTAATTCCCATCTCGTTTTCTTCCACAACTTCAAAATCATCCTACATCACTGCAGAAGAACAGACCCAGTATTTACAAAGTGAAGGAATATCAAAGAGCCTTTACGAAAAAAAAAAAAAAAAAAAAAAAAAAAAAAGGTAAAACAGCGATTTAGGACGATTTTGACGCACCATTGAAGTCCACTATATGGAGAAAATTTCTGGAAAGTTTTCCTCAAGAAACATAATTTCTTATCGACTGAAGAAAGAAAAACTTGAACATCTTGGATGACAAGGGGGTGAGTAAATTATCTGTACATTTTGTTCTGGAAGTGAACTTCTCCTTTAAGTACATAATATGTAAATGTATCTGAAGTATACTGAGCATGAAATAAATGTATTTTAAATACACTTTAGTATATTTATTTTTCACTAAGGAATGTATACAACAGTACGATATATTTCTGAATTATAAATGTAAGTGCATCTGTAAAAAGTGCAATAGACAGTGACTGGGTGTAAAACAGGGTGTCTCTTTATTTGTATACATCTTAATAAAGCATCGGTTTCGCTGATGGTGTGATTAGAGAAGTCCTTGTCAGGATTTGGAAACAGTCAGCTGATGAAGGCCAGCACTAGGGAGAGCACACTTAACACACTTCCTCAAAACGGAAATCAAAGTTAAAAGAATATGAAAAGCGGGTTTCCTGCCAGCTGCTTTGTGTTCTGTGCACAGAGAATAGCACTCTTCCTCTGACTTTTGCTGATACAACAGCAAATGCACCTCCCCCTTTCTGGCCTGTAGATGTCCCTTTGCATGAGACCTTTATGTCAACAGTCAGAGGAGGATAATGATAACATCTCTTCAAGTGAGAGTTGCGATCTGTTGTCATATTTAGAAATGTGAAGACCGCAAATGTGACTGGTGTTCTGCTTCAGAGTTGTTCTGTTTGTGTGTGTTTTTAAAGCATGTTCTCCTCAAGAGATTAATGAGAACAAATTAAAGGGCACAAAGGCATTCTCGGTCTTAAAAAGACCCTCAAAACAATCACAGGGATTCGTGCTTTGTGCAAACAGGGAATATTGCTTGGATAAAGAGACTAAGATGTTCAACCCACCACTGATGGGACCAGAGTTTTGAGTGTAATTATTCAATAAATCCGTCGTAATTATCTTTTCATTAACTTTTATTTGTCCAGAATCCTTCGTAAAAAGTTCAATCATTTCTCAGTGAGAGGCTGTGGTCATGTCTGGTTTTGTGAGAACAGTTAATGAAAGAAAACAAATATAAGAAGTGGATGTCAGCACTAATATTATACAATCTGCTGGTTAAAAATGACATGATTTGTGGGCTTTCAATTATGATTTTCTGCAAGTTTTAGTTTCATCTGGGTTGCATTTGGTTCTCTGGGTGTTTTCTTTCTGAGACCAGCCTGATTTTGTAAAAGAATGCACTCTTAAAAATAAAGGTGCTTTAAAAGGTTCTTCACAGCGATGCCATAGAAAGAACTACAAGGAACCATTCGGTCAAAGGTTCTTTAAAGAACCATCTTTTTTTACTTTTTTATAATCTGAAGAACCTACTTTGGCCACAGAGAACCCTTTGTGAAACAGGAGGATTCTTCAGATGTTAAAAGTTCTTTATGGAACCATTCAGATAAAAAAAGGATCTTCTATGGCATTGTGAAGCACCTTTATTTTTAAGAGTGTAGTTCACCCAAAAATCACAATTCTGTCATTATTTACTCACCCTCATTTCGTTCCAAAGCTATGTGACTTTCTTTATTCTATGCTCTAAAAAATGCAGGGTTAAAAACAACCCGACTTGGGTTATTTGGCAACCCAGCGGGTTGGGTTAAATGTTTTTACCAAACATGCGGGGTTATTTTATTTAAGTCAACTATCTTTAAATACAACCAAATGGACTGGACCTTATAAAAATACACACAGAAGTACTAGAGGCAACAACAATAATCAAAAGATGAACATTTATTATTAAGTAAGAACACATGAACAAAATACAAGACAAATTTAATTTATTTGGGTGAACACAGCATAGTTTACAATATTACATATATTTAAACTCGTTTAACAAACATTTTAGACATAAAAATGTAACATTTATATAATTGAAA
The DNA here is from genome assembly GCF_022985175.1 of Labeo rohita. Classification (NCBI taxonomy): domain Eukaryota; kingdom Metazoa; phylum Chordata; class Actinopteri; order Cypriniformes; family Cyprinidae; genus Labeo; species Labeo rohita. Next base: position 21,498,198 of record NC_066881.1, on the reverse strand, counting down.
TTTTAGTGTATTCAACCATTCTCTTTAATCGCTTTTTACTGAAATAGCGCTAATTTTCATGCCGGTGTGTCGCCGAAATCTGAGCCAGTGAAGGACTGCTGTTCGTCGGGTTAACTGCGAAAGATGCCATGACTGACTCCAAAAACTGCCCATAAACAAACAGTACTGACATTAGAGAACATATTTTAAGATTAATCTCAGTACAATAACGAATAAAATCCATTTATTTTATGCAAGGCAAAAGGCGTTTAAATCCTGCAAAGTGACCGTTGCTAACGCAGCTGACTGACATCTTGTTCTTATGTTGCGTTGCAGAAAATAATACAATTTACAGCACAGAAAATACGTTATAAATGAAATAAAAGGTATACAAACCTTTATTTAGCTGAAGAAGTGCAAATCGTGGGGAGCTGAGAACCGCTCTCTCCTGTAGAGGACTCAAACTCAGCAGCTGGGTTGTTTCGTCAAAGACAGGCTTAACCCAGCGGTTGGGTAGAAAAAAACAACCCAGCGTTAAAAATGACCCAGCAACTTAGTTAAAGAAAAACTACCCAGCACCTGGGTAAAAAATATTACAAATAACCCAATAAAATGACCCAACAAGTTGAACCCAGCAACTGGGTTAAAAACAAACAAACAAAAAAAAAACAACAGCACCTGAGTAAAAATATTAAAAATAACCTAATAAAATGACCCAACGGGCTGAACCCAGCATTTGGGTTAGAATAAATTACCCTGCATTTTTTAGAGTGTATGGAACACAAAAGAAGAGATTTTGAGAATTGTCTCAGTGATTTTTGTACATATAATAAAAGTGGTAGCAAAATATCTTCTTTTGTGTACTGAAGAAGAAAGAAAGTTATTTTTGGGTGAACTATCCCTTTAAATTGATGTAAGCACTTAAGATTTGTCCGGTGGTTAGTCACAGGAAGTCACCTTCTGTGAATAGTGTGCCACTAACTTTTAAACCATAGTCAAAGCCATCATAAACCTGCACAAGGTCACTGGTATTGTTACCAAGCGGTTGTTTGTTGTTACAAGACTATGTACGACCTACAAGTTCCTTTGATTACATTGTACCAACCTAATAACTTCAGCGGAATGGCCATTTGTTTGTCCTTATCTAGCATGGAAACACATCCTGCCCAGCTCAGAAGACCAGATAATGTACAACCATGAGCTCATCGTATCATATAAACAGATAACCCTGACAGATCCATCCCTCTCACCAGAGTCACTGGATTCCATACTGAATGCCATCGCTCATATTTTGACCTCAGGATGCGAAAGGGCTGAAGAAGAGAGTCTTCTATTCAAAATGAATATTACTGAGGCCTAACTGTCAGTGTTCATAATGAAGGCCAGGGCGCACGAGCACAGTAAGATGGTGTCAGAGGAATAACACAGCAAGCTTTGTGTTCAGGTCTGAATCGGGACCGTCAGGAAGGGCCTAGTGCTGGGAATGGCTGATGTTAATTAAGGGTCCCATTGTTTGTCTTTAGGATCCCCAGACGTAGGGGTCAGGAAGTCAGCTCGTATTGTTCACCCACTGGGATGCTGACTGCAGCACAAGCAGGGACCACAGATCTTTTTTCTTTTTTAATCACAGAACAGGCAATCTCCTGTTGGACTTATGTTCTTTAGCAATAGAGTCTGTTATTATGGAGGAACACTGAAGACAGTCAGCTGTGTTTTTTGGAAGGAGTCTATAACATGACAGGATATCATTCTGCAGGCTGACAAATTATCGGGGAGACTTTGAAACATTTAAGCCAGGTACCCAAAAGTATACTTTAAAATATCATTTATTTCTGTGATGCAAAGCTAAATTTTCTACAGTCGTTACTCCAGTCTTTATTATGACATAATCCTTCAAAAATTTTGATTTGCTGATTTATTATCAAAATTGAAGACAGTTGTGCTGTTTAATATTTTTGTGAAACTTCTTTCAGGATTCTCTTATGAATAAAACATAAAAAAAGAACAGCATTTATGTAAAATAGATTTTTTTTGTAAAAATATACACTATTGTTCAAAAGTTTGAGGTCAGTAATTGATAGAAATTAATGCTTTTATTCAGCAAGGATAAAAAGTAATAGTAAAGACTTATATTGTTAGAAAAGATGTCTATTTAAAACAAATGCTGTACTTTTAGACTTATTATTCATCAAAGGATCCTGAAATAAGTATCACAGTTTCCAAAAAATATTAAGCAGCACACAGTTTATGACATTAATAATGAATCAGCATATTAGAGTGATTTCTGAAGAATCCTGTGACACTGAAGACTGGAGTAATGATGCTGAAAATTCAGCTTTGCATCACAAAAATAAATTATATTTTAAAGTATATTAAAATACAAAATTGTTATTTAAAATTGTAATAATATTTTACAATATTACTGTTTTTTCTGTATTTTTGATCAAATAAATGCAACCTTAATGAGCAGAAGAAAATTTCTTTAGAAACATTACGATCTTACTCATCCCAAACTCCTAAACAGCAAGGTACATTAGAAAGTCAGCATAGTTGATCATAATGATGATGATGATGATGTCATTGCAGTGTTTGCACTGTGAAATAGGATTGGTCTTCTTTTCTCAATTTATTTGCATTCTAAATTGTTGCATGCATTTAATGCAACTTTTAATTTACATAGAACCATCAATAATAATTTTTTCAGCAAGCACAGATCAGCAGATCTAGTTCCTGTTTTTTTTCCCCCTTGGATTATGATGATGATGATGATGATGATGATGATGATGATGATACCTTATTTTTTGGTCATTCAAATGGCTGACTGTTTCTTGACACATTACTAACATCATCTTGGAGGCAATGGAAACTAAACTTTTATTTCCAGATCTGTGATACGACAATATGTCTAACTGTATTTATTTATTTTTTTGTTTCTTGATGTTGTAAGAATGACAGAAGGACAGAGTTAAACCCATGCTGTGGTGTGCTGGTTCTTGAGACCGGTACAAAGGACATACAAAAGAGGCTGTTGTAGCGTGCTGGAAGGCCTGTGTTGAGTCACTGTGGTGGCTGGAAGGGCTCAGGGAAGTAGTGGGGGTGTGAGGGAGAGAATGAGTGAGGGGGGAAGGGCAGCATGGGAATGTTTTTACAGTCTGACCTGTGATCTTCCTTCCATTCTGATGCAGTCCTTCTCTGACACACTGAATCTGGCTGGTTCCTAGTTCTAGAGCGGCCTCCCAAAAGTTATTTGGATATTTAGTCATGTCTAAATGTCAAAATATCAAACCAAATGGCATTTATTTTAAAGAAAGACAATAGATACACTGTTCGAAATTAAGTCAAACATTGTCCAGTGTTGGTGGAATGGTGGAACAAGTCCATAGTTAAAGGATTAGTTCACTTTCAGAATAAAAATGTTTTGATACTTTACTCACCCCTGTGTCATCCAAGATGTTCGAAAAGAAATTAAGGTTTTTGAGGAAAACATTCCAGGACTTTTCTACATATAGTGGACTTCAGTGGGACCTAATGCGTTGAAGGTCCAAATAGCAGTTTCAATGCAGCTTCAAGGGACTCTATATGATCCCAGCTGAAGAATAATAAAAATTTATATATGTTTTAACCACAAATGCTGGTCTTTCTTAACCACAGATGCTGCGTGACTTGACGCGTTACATAATCATACTGGACTGTGTATTTCGGTTCAAAAAGTTAGGATAGGGTGAAAAACTACATCTCATTTTCTCCTCCAACTTCAAAATTGTCTGACATCATTGTTTTACCTTTTTTTGTAAAGGGCGTTTGATTTTCTTTGCATGTTTGCTTTGTAAACACTGAGTCGGTACTTCTGCTTACGTCACGTGTGACCTTTCCAACATGACAATGTAATGCGGAAGGTTGGGGTAGTGCAGAATGAGCATTTGTGGGTAAAAAGTATATACATTTTTTTAGAAAATTACCAATCATTTAGCTAGATAAGACCCTTGTTCCTTGGCTGGGATCATGTAGAACCCTTTGAAGCTGCACTGAAACTGCTATTTGGACCTTCAACCTGCTGGGTCCCACAAAAGTCCACTATATTGAGAAAAATCCTCCAAAAATCGGCATAAGTACTCTATCACGAAATTCTTATTCTGGAAGTGAACTAATCATTTTAATGTGATGAACTATATCTAAGGTTACTCTGCTAGGACACCTGTGTGAACTTGACTTCATGCATACGCTAAAATTCATTGCAAACATATCTTGGTCATACATTTCTAGTTGACCAAATACTATGCTTTCTGGGCCCACCTTTAATGTGGGTACTTCTTTTCAGAGTTAGTATATATAGTTTTAGTGCTTGTGTGTGTGGGAGAGAGAGAAACTGGTGAGGCTATCTGAGAGAAGACAGTGAAACAGGCTGAAATGTAAACAGATAGAGCTTATCTCCATGGCTGGAGACATAACAGACAGCCCTCTCCTCTGGACACGGCCGAGAGCAGCTCATCCGAGGAACGACATGCGTTTACATGGATATTTACTACACAATAAATCCCTCGCCGCTATCATAGCGGAGTCAGATAAACAGATAGCATGATGATACAGCGACAAACCACAGTGTAAAACAGCTCACACGTGCACAGCCAGTACTCAGAAACAAACATGCATTTCAGCCGAAGAGAAAAACGTGTTTCTCGCATGAAAAAAACAGTGGTGCAATAATGTCCTCTTCGCTATGTCAACCATGTGCTCTGAAATAAGATGGAAACATTTAGATACATTACCTCGATCTTTTTACACACAAGCCAATCAACCTGCTCATGTCATTCATTGCTTCGGTAACTTAATCCCATTTTGCAGCTGTACAAGTCGTTAGTGTTAGCCGGGCTGGCACAGAGATCCTTGGGAATTGGGTTTTTGACCATTGCAGATACTACAAGGGTCTTTAGCATGTGAACGTTTTCGGAAATAACGCAGGGACATTTTAAGACACAGTCACTATTGGGAATTGAGCTGTTGAGGGTCTTGTGTCATAGTCTGAGACAACGGTTTGTGTAAAACTGTTGCTATGACACTGCAATACAGTCTACAATTCCCATCTCACGTGTCATCTGTTTTCAAGGACCGCACACTGCATTAAGAGAACGAATGTATGTAAAATTTCGAACCCGATCAGAACTGATTAACAGAAACGTCAGCATTATCTGCATGAGATATTTTGCCAATGCCAGCTAGTGTTAATGCGAACCCCTAGCATTTTTCCAGTGAAACCGAATACATAGAAAACATTTATCTACACATCGGGCCAAGAGAAAACCTTCTCCTGAGAAACCGAAGAACACAATGTGCTCATTCATAAATAAAACTCCCACCCGTACTCTTTTCAAGTACAACACCAATTTGAACCTGTTAGCCCAGATTCAGTTTTATTAATAACATAGTTAAAATAATGTTTTGAGAGATATTAGAGGGTAATCCAGGCCAAGCGATTTCAGATATGATTCATATTAGTTTGCTAAGATAAGTAAACATGCTGTGGGTTTGTTTTAGGGGATGGAGGGCTTACTGTACCTGTATTACAGCCATTCAGTTTCAGATTGAGGATGATGTTTTTGAAGTGTATTCTGCCAGGATGCTGTTCTCAGAACTGAATGAGACAGTATAGCATCAATACTGAGAAACTGATATCGGATATTTCATTAGTTGTGTTCTGCCTTATTTCTGTGCGGACAGTATTTCATCACAGTGTCTTGGCAAGAAAAGTGCTTAAGAATTTCATAGAAATTCTTTTTTTCTACTCTACAACATCAAACAAAAGAACCCTTGACAGCAAGAGCAGTTCCCATAACCTCTGGTTCATAAAATGTCACTCATAATTTGATTACTCTCTTGACTGACAAGCCTCTGTGATAAGGAAGCGCATCATTTATAACACTAAATCAGCAGTTGCAGCACACAGCCAACAACACGTGTCTCTGTGATGTCTTTTCCTGTAAAACTAGAAAGAAATGACCTGGAATGAAGCTTGCAATGCTTGAGAGGAGACTAAACAGCTCTTAGTGTGCAGGCCCTCTCAGAACAGTCTGTTTACATCTCTCTCGATCTCTTCTCGATTACCGATAGCAGGTCGGTTTGAAGCGGCAATATGTGAGAAATTATGCAGTTGTAGGCGCAGCCAACATTAATGTCTTCTAGATGAATTGGATTATTTACATCTTTTCCAGGTTCCAGGAAATTGCAGAAATATGGTTTTGGCCTAGACTGTTTCTATGTTCGCTAATTGGATTATTAATCATTAGAAGAACAATGCAAATACTTCCACAGCAGTTTAATTATAGATGCAGAAAAGATAAAAAAGCAAAATACTTTTCTTGTAAATATTGATGATTCCTTGTAAATATGGATGATTCTTCTGAAAGATTTGTATAATGTGAAAACAATTTGAGTTTATTGTTTTTCTCTTTTTTATCAGAAAATTGATACTTTTATTCAACAAGAATACATTAAAGGGATAGTTCCACCCAAAAAGAAAATTCTCATTAATTACTCATCCTCATGTTGTTGCAAACCCATAAGACCTTCATTCATCTTAGGAACTCAATTTAAGATATATTTTGATGAAATCTGAGAACTTTCTGACCCTGCATAGACCAGTTCATGTGACATCAGTGGTTCAACCGTAATTTTATGAAGCTACGAGAATGCTTTTTGTGCACAACGAAAACAAAGATAATGACTTTATTCAACAATTTCTTCTCTTTCATGTCACATGCGTCGTGGTACTCTTCTGAACATGCGTCGAAGAAATTACTGAATAAAGGTGTTATTTTTGTTTTCTTTGCACACAAAGAAATGTTTACGTTTTCTCGTAGTGTCAGAAAGCTCTTGGATTTCATCAAAAATATCTTTGTGTTTGTGTTCTGAAGAACAAATGACTGTGGGTTTGGAACAACATGAGTGTAAGTAATTATTGACAGAAATGTTATTTTTGGGCGAACTAACTAATTGAAGGAGAAGTGCACTTCCAGAACAACAATTTACAAATAATTACTCACCCCTTGTCATCCAAGATGTTCATGTCTTTCTGTCTTCAGTCATAAAGAAATTATGGTTTTTGAGGAAAACATTTCAGGATTTTTTTTTTTTTTCCATATAATGGACTTCAATGGTGCCCCAATTTTGAACTTGCAAAATGCAGTTTAAATGCAGCTTCAAAGGGCTCTAAACGGAAGAGGGGTGTTATCTAGTGAAACGATCGGTCATTTTTTCCTAAAAATAAAAATTTGTATACTTTTTAAGCACAAAAGCTTGTGTAGCACTAGCTCTGAGATGCGCGTCCACGGCGCTACGTACTGCAGAACACGTTGAAAGGTCACGTGTGATGTAGGCGGAACTACAAACCCAGTGTTTACAAAGCAAACACTATTTACAAACAAAAAGGTACAACGATGTCGGATGATTCAGAATTTGTAGGAGAAAATGAGAAGGAGTTTTTCACCATATCCTACCTTTTTGAGCTGGAGTACACAGATGATGAACTTACGTAGCGTCGTGGACATGCATCCCAAGGCTAGTGCTACACAAGCTTTTGTGCTTAAAAGTATACAAATTTTTGTTTTTTGACAAAAATGACAGATCGTTTTGCTAGATAAGACCCTTCTTCCATGGATGGGATCTTTTAGAGCCCTTTGAAGCTGTATTTAAACTACATTTTGCAAGTTCAAAATCGGGGCACCATTGAAGTCCATTATATGGAAAAAATCCTGAAATGCTTTCTTCAAAAAACATAATTTCTTTATGACTGAAGACAGAAAGACATGAACATCTTGGATGACAAGGGGGTGAGTAAATTATTTATAAATTGTTGTTCTGAAAGTGGAGTTTTCCTTTAAATTGATCAAAAGTGACAACAAAGGTTAATTGATTCTTACAAAAATTATTTCAAATAAATGCTGTCCTTTGAGCTTTCAATTCTTAGAAAAATCTTCAGAAAAATGTATCATGGTTTCCACAGAAATATTAAGTAGCACCAAATCAGCATATTAGAATGATTTCTGAAGGATCATGTGACACTGAATACTGAAGTAATGGCTGCAGAAAATTTTGTTTTGCCATCACAGGATTAAATTACATTTTAAAAAATAGTAACATAAAAAAGTTCATTTATACTGAAATTTTCTTAGTCAGTATTGCTGTTTTTACTTTATTTTTGATAAAATAAATTGTAGCCATGGTGTGAATAAAAGGTTTATTTCAAAAACATTCAAAAATCTTACCAACTCCTACTGTAGATACAAGCTAATTTGTCATTTGCGGTATATCTTAAGGAGGAGGGCATTACAACAAAGTGCCCTGAATGTTAAATCATGTCTGACATGAGCCACATCAGCCTAGTTTAAAAGCAGCAGAGGTTAGTGGCCTCACTGACACTGCTTTGACTGTGTGTAATGAACTCCTAATTAGAGGAGGAATGCCAAACTCTCCTGTCTAACAGGCACAGCGAGCCGTCTTGCCTGACAGTGTGCGGAGAAAAGGCCTTCATTATAGCCCACATTTGTTCTGACTAAATTTGAATGGGGAAATTCAATGTTATTTCAAGATTAGACTCCCTTGGGTCCTGGATTCAGGTTTTGATCTACAGTACAGGCCTACTTACAGTGTTTACCCACATGATGGCTAATGCTTGTGTTTGATAAGCCTACTTGAAAAATATCAGTGGTTTGCCAGCTATTTGTCTGTCACCAGTTTCAGTTGAGTGCTGAGATGATTGCCTAACACCAGTTTGTGGATATGTCCATGCCTTCAGCTTTGCCAGTAGACTTTGTGAGCTTGAAATAGTATTTTTATGCATAAATGGTCCTTTCTACTGCTTCATTGTTTGTAATTCAGAAGTAGCAGTGTATTCTGATTAAATATTATAATTTGCAAGCAACATGCTTTATACATTTTAACTATGTCACTGAACTCAGAGTTGTACAGTTGCAGGTGTTGTTTAAGGCTCTTGTTCTTCTTTTTTTCTTTCTCCGTACTGAGTAGCTACTCGTGAACAAAAGGCAGATTTCAAATTGCTTACACCAGCCGAAAATCTGCCAATGATGTGAACAGGAATGCTAACAGATAGCTTTCTTCAGATATATAGGGCTCTATGCTTTCCGTGATGCAGAAAATGCGAATTGTGGAATCCAGTCATAAAAATGAAATTTACCGTATAACACGGAATGTTGCAGAACTTGGCAAATTTTGGATGAAAAAATCAAAAGTAGGTCTGTACACTTAAATCAAAATGCGATGCGTATCTGTGAATAGGTGCAAAAATACTATTTAAATATGAATCCTGCATGTTCTGCGTGTTTCTGTGTGAATGAATGGCGCAGATGCGCAGTTAGTTTACTACACAAATACTGAAGCACGCTTGACGCTTGTGATGTTTTCAGCCTCTGCCACCTCAATATTTGAGTCCGTGAACGCATAAACATAATCTCTGTAACTGCTCTGAGAGTCACTTCATGAGCATTTTACCATTTCTTTTGAGAAAAAGTATCATTATATTATATACAAACAGAAACTTAAAGGTCTTCACAGCAACCTGTCAAAAAAAAGTTTAGCTTGAAGAAACTGTGACAGGAATATGTTACTTGATGTAATGATAGAACTACCACCACCAATAAAATTATTTTTAAAACATTATTTATAATGGAATATTTGCCAAAAAATTATTTACCAGAATTTATTTAGCAGAAAAACGTAAACACACAAGATCAGTATTTCTGAAAAAATAAATAAATAAAATTATATATTAAAAAAAAAAAAAAAATCAATCAATTAGAGATGCTTTTGATTATTAAAATTTAACATAGATTTGACAGAATTTGGTCAAAATAGACCTGAATTTGAAAGGGGGGAAAAAAACATTTCATAGGGCCTCAAACATTTATTTTTGTAAAACTGTTAATAAATTGCTGAAACTAAATAATCTACATTTCATTGTTTTTACTTAATTAGACATTGTAATTTAACCATTAAAACTGAGTCTAGGAAAATTAAAGTGGGAAAAAACTAAATTTAGGAAAAATTAAATGTAATTTGGGACAAAATTATGGATTTTATAGGGCCCTAAGTATAAACCTCTTTGAGTTTGACACAGAACAGTCAATACTACATTTTCACCTCGAATAAAGTGTCTGTGTGAGTAATGTTGCGGGGTATTGCGTACATTTCCTGTTTCATGTCTCTTTGATTGTGCTTGTTGACATGTTATTGTCATTATTAATGTTGCTGTATGTTACATATCACCTCATGTCATCTATGTGCAATTTTGGCAGGTCAGGGTTCTTGGAAATCTTCTGTGTTTTCTTTCTGAAAATGGGGGAGAGATGAACATAGCAAGTACTGTGGTATGTTAATAACTAGTTCATTTATTTGTGTGACTGAATGCAATTTTATTGGCTATAAATAAGGAGAGTGCTGGTTCCCAAGAAATGATTTATTGAGTGTTATGTTATTCAGCCTTGAGTGTAGGCTGCAGTACTGAGCTCTTTGCTGTTTTTGCTATAAAATCCTTTGTTTTGAGTTTTTGGAGAAGTTTATACTATCATTACTTTCTGTTCATGACTGGAAAGCTATTTGGAAATGTTGCACAAGCCTTTGCTGAGGATGTTGCCCCGTGAAGTCTTTTCAGAAACCCTGGATAGTCCATCAACTTACTTGGGTGGGTGTCACATTCAGAGACTGACTGATCCACACTGACCTCTGGATGTCTGGTAAAACACCTACTTAATGAGTCATTGTAGCAAAACAGCTATGAAGGCCACAGCAGCTTATTTGTAATGATTATTTAAGCCGTATTTATATATGTGAATGAAGACTGATAGTTCCGGCTATAAATTCTGACCGGATGAGCTACATCCAAAGCCATTCCATCTATATTAATACACAGTGTTGTTATGGTGCTTGGCAACCAGAAACAGCTGACAGTTAAGGGTATGAACTACATTACTTGGGTATTTGTTTTTATTTAATTGAATACTTGTCCCTTCTGTCTTATATCTGTTTCCACCTTTTATAAAAGTAATAATTCTCTTGAGGTTGTGTGTTGCAGTCATTTTTTGAAAGGAATTTAGGGCAAGCAAGTAAGCGGAGAACAACCCTTAACTGAGATAAATTCGATTATTGATATCGATAGAAACATTTATTTTTATCACTCGACAAAACATTTTTTTTTTCTTTCTTTTTTTTTAGTTAAGCATTGCAAAATGTTGTATTGCAGTGATTGTGAATGGCTAGCTTTTATATTTAGCACTGTTGAAGATAAGAATGCTTATCTCAGCAGTCATTGCTCGGAAGGAGCAGCTGCTAGTGGACAAATTAAGGTCCCGAGCAATGTCTGTCTTTGTGCAACTATAAACTCCTATACAGCTATATATAATATTTGTACATAATCCTATATAATATTTGCGTCTGGCGAGATCTGTACATCTTTCACTGACCGAACGCCAGTGGTACTTAACTTACTGGAGTTTCTAAATACATCTGCACGAATAAATAGGTGAATGTTCTCCAGCTCGATTTAGCATAAAGACACACTCTCACACTTAGCTTAGTATTTAGAGGCCAAGTATGAGGGCTGCCTACCTCTGCATCCTCTGTTTCTTTCACACTGGTCAGTATATATGGGTTTGGTCTAGCTATATTAGTCTGGAATCTATGAAATGCCAACTCCCACTGCCAGCAATCTCAACATGTTCAAGCAAGTGAGCGGACCATACTTTATACCACTAATGCAGGGGTGTCAAGCTCATTTTAGGTCACGGGCCAAATTGGGCTAAGCGGCACTTTATGTGGGCTGATGTATATATATTTTTGTATTTGATAAACCTTGGTGAACCCATTGAAGGTGCTCATATATATATTTATATATATATATATTTCAAAATTACACACCTGCTTTTATGTCAAACAGACCAGCAACATTGTATTTTATTGATAACTGTATTTTGCTGAGCATATTGTTGTGCTGGTATTTTGGCAGGTTTAGGACTGCCGTGGACAGCTGACTTCCAAAGCTTTTGATATTCTTCATATTCAGTGCAGTGATTAGTTTGCAGGAGTTAACTAATGCACTTTTTCAAGAAGTTTAAGTTACATTTTAGTTTAGTAAGTTTTTACCTGTATAAGGCCAATTTTTTCCAATCTAATTAAATGTATGCATTATCTTTTATGTCGAATTCTTACATTTAATACATATAATCTAATAGTGAGACACTATAGGGCTGTTACCAATAAAATGAAATCAGTATCAACAAAATTTGTGTTCGTAATGCAGAGGTGGCACAGAATCTTCATCTTAAGTGGCATTTCAATGCATTTACACAGAGCTGTTTAAAGCAGGAGGACATAAATGCAGCTAACCTGCAGCTAACCTGCAGTTACAAATGCATAATTAATGTTTTGATGTTTAAAAAATTGATATTTGAAATAATTTGAGGGAGAAAAGAACAATGTACTTTAAATATAAAGGTAAAATCGCCAGTAGGTGGCAGCAAATCACTGCATGTGTGAGTCATTGAGTCATTCATTCAATCGATTAGTTCAAAAGGCTGATTGATTTAGTAACGAAACGCGTCGTGTGTTGCAGATGCGAAACAGCTCTACTGCAGCTTTGTTTGGAATAAAAATAGAGCAAAAACAAGAACTAGTGTGTCTAAAATGTAAGTCAGTTAATATTAACTTGTTAATTGGATTGTTTTATAAAATCAATATGACATGCATTTGTGCTGATATTTGGAGAAAAATCTATACACTTCATGTGTTATTAACCAGATCAGATGATTTAATTGTAAAAGACATTTAAAAGTCATACGGGGCAAATTTGCCGGCTTATCTTGAATTTTGGGGGATTTCTAAATGTATTTTAATTCTAAATCACACAGTGAAAGCGTGAACTCTAAATGTGCGCAGTGGTCTAACCCAGTGGTTCTCAACTCCAGTCCTTGGGGCACATTTGGCGTATGTTTCTGAATCTGACGCACTTACAGTAGTTCAGTTCATGGATCTTTCTCCTCACGAGCTGATGATCTGAATTAGGTGCGGTAAATGAGGGAGACATACAAAATGTGCAGAGCAGTGGGCCCTGAGGACTGGAGATGAGAACCACTGGTCTAACCTACATCTCATAGTGTATACGTGCACTCTGGGTGTGTTTTTGTTAGTGTTTTTGCGATATACTCGATAATGTCAAATCGCATAACGTTTAAATAACAATTACAATATTATTGTAGATGATAGTATTAGTATGTCTAATAATTTTTCAGTGGTGATTGAGAAAATCCCAGAAAATCCCTTCTCTGTCACTTACAGATGCATTTTCATGTGTAAAGTGAGAGATGTAGAGGCTTTGGGAAAAAAAGTTTATGTTGCTATAACACAACACAAGTAACAGGTTCATCCATTCTTCTGTAAAAAATAGAATATTATGAATGTATCATACAGATGTAATAAATATTTTGGAATGTTTTCATCATAATTTAATTTTTGAAATTAGATTAGAGTTCACCACGGGCTGTGTATTGGGACTGCGGGCCATATGTTTGACGCCCCTGCCCAAAAGGATTCTGTAAACCCACATATTTCAGAGCAAGTGTTAGATTGCTGTTCACTTTGGCCAAATGTCTGTTGTTTAGTGTAATCTATAACATATGTTTCAGTTCTAGAAAATGGAGGTCAGGGGACACTTGAGCGCTGCGATTCCCATCACCTCAACGTTTGGCAGAGGAATTGTCGTGTTTGTGTGCATAGTGCATTGTGTGTGACTCATTTACAACAGTCTGAACAATAGGAATCTTAATCAAAAGATTTGCAGCTAATTATCAGAGTAAACAGAGTGGTGTAGAGACTGTACCCTCAGGAATGGCTAAGTTTGATCTGTGTGTGTTTGGGCATCTATCAGCGAATCAATCTCTTCTGCATCCCGGCCAAACCAAACAGAGATTAGCAGAAAGTTGAGTTTTCTTCCCCTCGACTTCGATGTGGGGTAATTGAGCACGTTGTATCTGGTGGGACTGGTGTTCCTGTGCTGTGCGGAGTGCAGTCCCATGGGACCCGGGCAAGAGGCTCCAGCACCGGGGCCTCCATTGTTTATACTGATGGATTCCAGATGCTGGCAGAGGGAGCAGCCAAACTCCAGGGGCCTACGCCAAAAAACCAGGAAGCAGTCCAGCACTATCTGGAATACTTGGAAAACATTGCTTAGCTTTGTAATAACCTAGAAAAGAGTGAAAGGGCCAGAATCTGCATCTGAATTTTTAAACTGATTATTAGTGACCACTGACATGTGTTGGTTGCACAATTCAAAATAGTTGTTTCAAGGAATGTAAGGTCCAGGGGTATTTGCTTAAGAGAGTAGCATTAGCATCTAGTTGTTTTTGCCAAACGTTTTTGAATTGCAGTATTGCTGTGTGTCTGATTTTGTTTTGGTGAACAATGCAATACAAAAAGATTCAATTTGTTAAAGCAGCAACAAATATTTTCTTCAGTATAGTGATGTGAAACAGATTATCGAAAAACAGAATATGTAAGGTGGGGAGCAAACTGTCATTTCAGTGGAAGATTATGGCGAGTTATGGCATTTTAATAAAAATATGAGGTCAAAAAATGTGTTTTTTTTGTTTAGAACATTTAATTTTAATTTCTCACCAACTTTAAAATGACGTAACCAAAAACATACACCCCCACCCCAGCATTTATTACATCTACACTCTAAAAATGCTGGGTTAAAAACAACCTAACTTGCGTTATTTGGCAACCCAGCGCTGGGTAAATATTGGACAGAACACATGATGGGTTATTTTGACCCAGTTGGTTGGGTTAAAAGTTTTTACCAAACATGCTGGGTTGTTTTATTTAAGTCAACGATTGTTTAAAATTCTTTTGCTGCAGGCTTAAAATGGGCTGGAAATTAAAATCACACTCAGAATTATATAATAAGCAATAATCAAAAGATGAACGTTTATTATTAAGCAAGAACACCTATTGACAGAAATATAGGACAAATTGAATTTATTTGGGTGAATACAGCATAGTTTACAATATTACATACCATTAAACTCGTTTAACAATAATTTTAGAAATAAAAAATATAACATTTAAAAGTAGCATTTTAATTTAAGTATATTCAACCATTCTCTGTAACCACTTTTCACCAAAATAGTGCTAATTCTCGTGCCGGTGCGTCACCAAAATCTGAGCTGGGGGGCCTGCGAATTTTAGACAGCCGCCTCGCGTTTCACTCGTAGCTGAAAGAACGTGACTGACTCTATAACCTGCCTATAAACGATCAGTAATGAGATTAGAGAACATATTTTAACATCAAATTAAATAAAATTCCGTATTATAATGTATAAAATCAGTTTGTTATGCAAAGCAAAAGGTGTTTCCATTATGTGAAACGAACAACCGCTGCTGACGTGGCTGACTGACATCTCATCCCTGTTGCGTTGTGTAAAATAATATAATTTACAGCAGAGTAAAAGATTTTATAAATGAAGTAAAATGTATTACAAACCTTTAATTTGCAGAAGAAGTGCACAGCGGTGCTGAGAACCGCTCTCTCCTGTAAAGGAAACAAACAGCCCGCGTTCTGACTGTAACTCAGCTTTCGTCGGAGACATGCTCAATCCAGCAGATGGGTAGAAAAAAATACCCCAGCAGCTTAGTTAAATAACCCAGCATTTTTTTAGCGTGTAGAAGATGATGGCGTTATGGCATTTTAATAAAAAATACAAGGTAAAAGTAAGATTATGTGTTTAGAACATTTCATGTTCAAATTCAACATTCCATTCATTACATCTACATTCTTTAAAAAAATCCAGGGTTAAAAAAAATATGGACAAACCCACCCAGCGATTAGATTGTTTTGATGCAGTGCTTGAGTTAAATGTTTAACCCAACCTTCTGGGTAGTTTTATTTAACTCAGCTATTGGTTAAGTTGAATAAATAATAATATATTTTTTTAATTGGTTATTAAGAAATGGTCACATTTTGATTATTGCTGATGCCTCTAGTAATTATGTGTCGGATTTTTAATTTGCAACCTATTTTGGGTTTTAAGCCAGCCATATAGTCATTTCTAAACAATAGTTGAGTTAAATAAAACTATTCAGAAGGTTGCGTTAAACATTTAATCCAAACACTGGGTCAAAACTACCTGGGTTTATACATATTCCACCCAGCGCAGTTTTTAACCCTGCGTTAATTTATAGTTAATTTTTTTATGTTATATAAAAAAAATATTAAACAAAAATTATTAAATAATATACAATAAAATGAATAAATGAGGTTAAAGTATTGTTCATTGATTGTTCATGACACCTAATGCACTAACTATTTTTAATAAATTGAATCTTATTGTAAAGTGACATTACCGGTGACATCATTATAGTGCGGAGGTGTTAATGACTAGTTTGTGGAGATTAGCAGCTTCCTGCCCTTTCTCTCTATGAACACAGATCCAGTATCAGCTACTTCAGATGCTCTAACACCAATCATCAATAAAAAACGTCAAGGTTGACCCCAGGTCAGCAACTAAAGCCATACCCTGTCAACATCAACTTTTCTTGCTTTCTAATTTCTCCTTAAATTCTGTCAGTGGCTCTGCGTGATTGGATTGTTTTTCGTAACACTGAGGCATTGTGAGCGGAGAGATTTATCATTTAACAGCACACCTGTTCCCTCTTGTCAGTCTCTGCGATGCTGTCCTTGCCTTTCGGGCGTAAAAAGAGACAGCTGCACCCACAAGAAAAGGACACGGAGAGACCCAAGAAAACACTAGCCTCATTTAGCCACCCTAGTGGGGATTAATAAATAACACCAGCGTGCACCTGACTGGAATGCTTGCTCAAGTCCGGCCGTTCGCGCAGTGCTCCGGAAATCGCACACAGACGCAGCTGATGAGCTCCACACTATCATTCTTGTGTGTGGGACTCTGGGAAAGGCCATCTGCAGGCTCTGTCTTGGCCTTGGCTGAATCTCCTCATCCAGGCCAGACAGAGCTTTACTTGATCCGTTCTCACATTGTGATGCTAATGGCTTAGAGCTCTGTAACACGCGTTGGTACGTTCACGTCTGTTTACATGTACTAAACGCTGGGTTGACACCTATTTAAGTAAAGTATTTGGTAAAGTCACATCTTAAATGTCTGAATATTATCTATTAAAAAAATTAAAATTAGAATAAATAAATAATACAATAAAATGATGCAAGGCCAAGAGCTAACTTTACTTAATTTTGGTGTTATGGTGATTTTATGTTAATGCATGAAGTTAGGTTAACGTTCGACAACCACAAAGTGTATAAATTCTGTGATTTATTTATATTTATATTATCTATGTTTGAAAATCTGTTTTTTTTTTTCTTAAATTTGGAATCTAAAAATGCAATATTTAAATTTTAAGTTAAAATATTTAAATGTCATTTAATATTTTGCTGACTAATGCAAAAACTTCTATGCCGTTTAAGTTTTCAAATATTTTTTGTGGCCACTGTACATGTGTGTTTTTGTGTGTGTATGTGAAGGAAAATATTCTGCCCAGCAATTATCAGTGTTTACTGAGTTCAGTGAGTTCATGTTTACTTAAATCAGACAAATTTTGGGTGATATTTACAAGAGGCATGAAATGGAATGTTTGTGGAAGGACAGCTATCAAAGACTATGCAGGTCTCATGATTAGTCAAACATTATGCACAACTGTTTTGTACTGCATTTGTGCAGGCAAGTGAAGACTTAAAAAAAGAGAAGTGTTTGGATTTTTTGTAGTCTCCTGTTGATTCTCTGCCCCGAGAATTGACATGCATTTCCTTGCAAAACCAAACTTCAGCAGCCCGGGCCAAAGCAGTGGTTTTTTTTCAATTACCTCCAAGAATTCTCTTAAACTGCATAGTCACCCTTCCAAGAATTCCTCCATTTTGCACACAGACAAATAACATAAAAAAACAGTTAAATGTGGTACAATATTATTGAATTTGTGGCCTCTGTAGATTTACGTTCCTTCTCAAACATATGGCAAGACCCTGTAGCACGTCCATATAACTATTTTACTGCTATTACACAACAGTTTTATACAGACTATGGAGAATATTTTGAAAAATGTCATCAGGTGACTTTTAGAATTTTTATCACTTTAAAAGTGAATGTGAATTTTTAAAGTACATTTTCTGTCAGAAGATTATTTGTTTTATTCTTTTATTCATTTTAACCATTTTTTTTTTCTTTACTGATTTATTGCACTGTTTTTTGTAGCACCAAGCAGAGATGCAGTTTGGATACACTACCTGTCAAAAGTTTTTGAACAGTCAGATTTTTAATGTTTTTTAAAGAATTCTCTTCTGCTCACCAAGCCTACATTTATTTGATCTAAAGTACAGCATAAACAGTACAATTTTGAAATATTTAAAATAACTGTTTTATAATTGAACATATTTTAAAATGTAATTTATTCCTGTGATTTCAAAGCTGAATTTTAAGCATCATTACTCCAGTCACATGATCCTTTAGAAATATTTTAATATTCTGATTTGCTGCTCAAAAAAATGTATTATTATTTTTATTATGTTGAAAACAGCTGAGTAGATTTTTTCAGGTCTCTTTGATGAATATAAATTTCAGAAGAATAGCATTTATCTGAAATAGAAATGGTATAGTGTATAATGTTACAAATGCTTTTTATTTCAGATAAATGTTTTAAATATTGATAATCATAATATACTAATAAAAATGTTTCTTGAACAGCAAATCAGCATATTAGACTGATTTCTGAAGGATCAAGTGATGCTGAAGGAGTAATTTTACTGTTTTTTTTTCTGTACTCAAATAAATGCAGGCTTGGTAAGCAGAAAACTTTAAAAAACAACAACAACAAAAACATAAAAAAAAAAAAAAAACGTTTGGTGGTGTATATTTACCTACTTTAAAAAGTGGATTAAATATCTGTTTCAAAAGTGATTTATAAATGCACTGTTCTTTTTGTGAACTCGCCCCCGACCAGACCCTTCGTACCATTTCCCGCTCCTTTAAGTCTTATCTCTTTCCAAACACTGAATCCCTATCTCTCACTTTTCTCCTCTGGCACCCTTTTGTTAATCTATATAGTCTTAATTGAAAACAGAGGGCTGGTCTGAAAAGGGACTTTAGAGTTTCTCATGTTATACCAGTGTGGAACCCATCTGCTTCTGATTTCCTTCCCCCTTCAGTCCTGTAGGGCCTGATTGGAGGAACGTCTCCAGCTGTGAGCGATGACTGCCGTGCTGTGGTATTTGTCCTGTTGCGGGGAGGTTGGCTCTGCTGCTAGGACAGCCAGATTGCCCCCCCCCCCTCCTCTTTCAGCCTCCATTGGGAACACAGCTGGAGGGATGGTGAGAGGAGACGCTCGATCTGATCCCCTTTCACCATAAGTGTTTACAGTCACTGGATACTTCGATCTCTTCGATCTCTTCGATGTCTCAAGCATTCAGCAAGCTTAGAAATTTTCTGCTGAGTGACCCCGCTGTCATTTAAGGCCGCTAGGATTAACAATGTGGAACAAGATTCACCTTACTAAGTGCTGACAGGCAGTAAATATTTTGTGCGTACGTGTTTATGACGAGTGGCTAGTTTTGTCTATTTTTGCTCCAAAAAATAACTTTATAACTCCCTCGGACAGCTGGATAGTGAGGGTTCTTTCTTCAAAAACCCTCTTAAAGCTAATGCATATTGCATTTGAAGTAAACATTGACTTGCTGCAGGATGGGAGAGACATATCAAACATCAGCTATTCATTCACTGTTGCTCTTATCGATTTCCCTTCCTGTCTTAAGCTGTGTTTTCATTGGACAAACAACCAGATTGATTTACACAAACCTGCTGTGTCCATTAAGCTCGGGTTGGGTTAAAATGGTCACATTACTTCTAGAGCAATGCACTGGGTAGAACTGTGTAAACACAAATCTGCAACACACAGGCTTTGGTCAGGATGTGTTTAGACTGTGGCGTTACAGTCAACGCCATTAGTTTGTCATTTCCCTGGTGGTGACTGTAAGTAGAGCGTACTCTCCGTTGCCTTATTTCCTCTGAGATTGTTGCATTTGGATAAAAACAAGTGTTTTGTTTTGAGCAATTGCTTATTTTGTGGGAGGAATATTCTCAGAGTTAAAACAATAGGATGATCAATTTTGGGTTTGTGGGTTTGTGGATTTCTGATGTGGTGGTTAGCGCAAGACTAATGTGTTTCAAATGAGCAACAAGTAGTTTATTTTCTGTCATTTATTTAAAGAAAAAAATCCATCTTTTTAATTTTGTTATTTTAATCATATTGAACAAAATATTGTTAAAATTGTATTTCCTTTCCATTTGTGCTCTAGAAAGCTTAGCTTCTCCCTGTGAGCTACAGAATGTCTAAATGTCAAATTCACCAGGTTTCCTTCACACTGCCAGTGTAGCTCTATTGGTCTAAAATCTATTAAAAACACAACCAAAATAGGTCAGACTGCTGTAAACAGAATATCATGTGTGTCCTCTGGCGCTTGCCCAGAGACCTCTGCAGTGCTGGATATATAGAGCCTTTTTCACAGACTTGTGAATTCTTCGAGGCTGCTGATCAGATCTCTCTCGTAGAGATGCCGTAACTTACGAGTACCTGTCCGGTCTTGTCCAGTTGCGATTCGAGGAGATCTGCCCACTATTTGCTTTGTGGTACAGTTTTTGTTTAGCATACAAGGTAACCCATGTTTATATTCCAACCCTATATACTGTATATACATTACTGGTCAAAAGATTGGAAGATTTTTTTAATGTTGCTGAAAAAGGTCTTTTATGCTCATCAAGGCTGCATTTATTTGATTAAACATACAGTAAAAACGATATTATTGTGAAATATTTTTACAATTTAAAATAATTGTTTTCTTTTTGAATATATTTGAAGATGTAATTTATTCCTGTGATGGCAAAACTAAATTCTGAGCAGCCATATAGGGCTGTCACTAATGATTATTATGAGTTATTGGTCGATTATCTGACGATTAATCAAGTAATTATCATATAATAGATTTTTTTGTGATAATAAAAATAGATCCATATGAACAATATACTTTAATATGACTTAAAATACATATATCAATGAAGCAACAATAATTGGTTCAAATATAGTATCAAAATTAGTGCTGTCAAACGATTAATCCAAAAAAGTTTTTGTTTACATAATATATGTGTGTATACTTTGTATATTTATTATATATAAATAAATACAAGCACATGCATGTATATATTTAAGAAAAATAAATTTTATTTATATATTAAAAATATTTATATATAACAAAATATAAGAATATAAATATATAAATGTATATACATGTAAATATTATCAAAATATATACTAAATGTGTGTGTAGTTATATATGCATAATAAATATACACAGTACACATACATATATTATGTAAACAATAACTTATTTTGTGATTAAATGATAGCGCTAATCAAAAGCAAGTAATCATATGGTATTATTCAACAAAACTGTTAAAATACATAATGTATTATAAACAACAGAGATAATGTACATTACGCATTACAACAAATGAATGCAGAGGGTGCCAATGACCTGACTAATGTTTTTACACTTTACCATGCGATCTAATCTTTGTTTAAAATTGACTAAACAACATTTAATTCAAATGTCCTCTTAATCTTTAATATTTGGCCTTTTCTTAATGACAGAAATAGTACAGCCACTGTCATTTCTTGAATATGTAAACATCAAAACGTGTAAACTCAGAGCGAGGGTTTAAACTTTTATCGTGTAAATAATTCAAATGCATAAACCTACATTGCATATATTTACTTGTATCATACCGTTTGTGTATTCACAATAGAATGATGCTTTATTATGCATATATAATTTTAAATGAGTTAATATATCATGCAGCCTTGGAAAACGGTCTAATACTGTGTTTCGTAGATTTTCGTCAGTGAAATGCGCCATTTCCGGTAAAGCGAGGATTTTTTTTCAAATGCAATAATACATTTTAAAATTTATATAGGCCTATAGTGACATCTTTTAGCCTGTAAATATATAATATATTGTATACTGTGTAAATATGTATTGCATATTTGTAAAAAGGTTTGATGGCATTTGAGGCATAGCCTCCTTTTGATGTACAGAAATACGATATGAAGTTTTAACTCTGTCCACTCATGAACTAATACTATTCTCAAAAACAGCTCATCTGGTACACACCTGAGTTTCAGGCCATGGGGCAGTCTTTGACATGAAAATCGAACTTCATGCTGAGTTAATTACTAAATGTTTGAAGAAAACCAGTGATGGAAAGCAGTGGTTCTGACACCAGATATCACTGATTGTTTTGCCTGTTTTCCGAATTTAGGACCTCACCCACACCAGACCACCAACATCACGATAGCATAGGGACTGGCACCATCATAGGGATGGCCTTGCGTCAGACTTTCTATGAAGTTTGAAAGTATGGCCAAAACAACAGCCACAACGGTCATGCTTTCCAGCTGTTGTCAAGAGTTCTATTGACAGGGTTGACTCATAGTGTTTAAGGTTGGGGAGGAGAGCTTTTTGCATGCAGTGTGTCAGTTGGCCAGTTGGCTCTGGGTGGATGGGAGCAGATGCTAATAAATGATATCACTGCTTTTTCGCTCATATGGGACCTGGAACTTCATTTCCAAATCCTCTCACCAGTAAAGCAGCTTTAGGCCTCCGTATCCCCATAACCGTGTGGAATAAACACTCCGGTAGCCAGTGATTTGCTATGCAAGATTACACACAGTTGGATGCATGGATTCACATCCTAAATCCTGTGTAGTGTCACAGCAATTCGGTAAAAATCGTAGAGTATGTGCTCATAGTGCACTACTACTAGCCACTTTCCTGTTTTCTTTTTAGCCGAGCTGAGTCAAAAAGGAAGCAGGGAGTATGTAACAATGTACACTCTGTGACCAGAAAAAGCATATTGAGACCACACCGTAATTATCTGTTGAGGTTTGAATTCACTTACATAATTAAAATCATTAGAATTCCCCATATACAGAGTTCTCGAATTTGTGTAGTGGTTTGGAGTCTGAACTCTCCAGCAGAAGTCTGCCACACCACACATAGCATCTTGTTCAGTTTAGAAGAGAAAAAAAAAACACATCACATTTCAAGTTAGCAGCTCTCTGTAAGTATCACCATTTTGTTAAGATGTTTTTTCTGTTTTTGCAGTGCAGCATAGAATCAGTGGTGACAGAGTTTGACAGACTTGAGTTAAACGTTTTGTGCGTATTTGGTTTGGACAAACTTTGACCAAAATGATGTTTGTGATGCTCAAGGGAAAAACTTAGCCTTTTCTTTTGCTGTTGTAAAGGCCTAGATATTGATGTAAGCGCTGATTCACTTTGTTGAAACTACTCCCATAATAAAGTCCTTGTGAAAATATTTTCTGTTGTATAAGAAACAAAAAGCCTGTCCTATATACTTTAGTAATTAGTAATTTCTTTTGTTCACTATGTTTGCTACGGAATTTCTTTTCTATTTAACAGCAAGAAAATGTATATGTGCACAATGTTTCAAACAAAGACTTCGCCATTTTGATGAGTTTATTTTGTGCTATTCATATTTTACTAAATTTATACTAAATTCATATTTTTCGTACTGTTTCGAAAATTTTTTTAGTTGGTTAAACACATTGTGCAAGTGCTCATTCATATTTTTATCATATTGTCTACGATAATATTGTATTTGTTGTTTCAACAATGTGCAATTTGACAAAACACGCCCAGAGCATATTTAGAGTTTACACTTTCACTGCGTGATTTAGTCTATTAAAATACATTTAGAATTTCCCCAAAATTCACGATAAGGTGACAAATATACCCCCTTATGACTTGTTATTATATAATCATCTAATATAGTTAATATCACACAAAGCGTACAGTTCTTTTCATATAGGCCTGTCAGAACAA
The DNA here is from genome assembly GCF_022985175.1 of Labeo rohita. Lineage (NCBI taxonomy): Eukaryota > Metazoa > Chordata > Actinopteri > Cypriniformes > Cyprinidae > Labeo > Labeo rohita. The sequence continues at coordinate 21,474,246 of NC_066881.1, read as the reverse complement.
TTGGAAATGTGACACTGATTTAATAAAACAGTCCAGTGAATAAGAAGTTAATATTAATTTGGTTACATTTCAGACACCAGTTCCTGTTTTTGCTCTTTTTTTGTAAAAATAGTTTCAAACAAAGCCACAGCAGAACTGTTTTGTATCTGAAACCGGGTTTTCATCCAAAGTTGTGAATGTAACTTCTTCGCAAAAATGGAATATCGCATAAAACATTTGCGAATAAGCACCATAAGTACCATAAGTTTCCATCCAATGAGTCAAAGAGAACAAAATCGTCACTTCCCGATCAGTGTTGGGGGTAACGCATTACAAGTAACACAAGTTACATCATCAGATTACTTTTTTCAAGTAACTAGTAAAGTAATGCATTACTTTTTAATTTAGCAGAAAATATCTGAGTTACTTTTCCAAATAAGAATGTCAAACTTGCAATAATTTATCTATTTAATCCCAATGTATTAATTAGCGTTTTTGCTGCTGACTTTCAATGATCCGATTCAACCATATTAATAAGCAAAAATGACTTAGATAAACATCACTTTTTTATTGCTTAATTTGCCAAAAATATAACTTTTTTAAATTAAAAACAAATAAGCAAGACAAGTCTAGCTAAGGAAAAAAAAAACTAAGTAACTCAATTAGTTACATTTTTTTAGGAAGTAACACAATATTGTAATGCATTACTTTTAAAAGTAACTTTCCCCAACACTGTTCCTGATAAAACTGCCACTAAATATCACTAATGTTTTTTTTTTTTACTGCTTGGTACAACTTGGCTCCTTGGCTGTCAACAAGAGGAACGTCTGTACTTCCTTAACAGACCACGAAACAACTATTTTTTGGTTGTTAAGAAAAAAAGATGCGTTTTGTTTAAAAAAAGTTGCGTTTGATTGTTCGCTGGCTATGCTGATTTAAATCTAACTTTCTAAGTTCAAATTTTGATTCTCTCCAGCCAATCATTGATCAGCAGAGTTTACATGTTACATTTTGGAAATGGTACAGCTCGCTTGGAACCTCAGCCGAGGTGCTACTGAAAAACACTCTACACAGTGGAAAAGCACCATAAGAAAAGTAGGAGCTGTGCAATGAGATCGGTCTGCTGGTTAGTTAAATTATCCCGTCCCATAGTGCAAAGTCACATGACTTATTTGGTGCACATGGAGGAATTTATTTGCAAAATGCTTTCCCATCTCCCATTATTAGCATTAACCCTTTTTCGCACAATTCAAAAACCACCTCAAGTAAGCTGAAAAAAAATTGGCGAACTAAAGGTTTTTTTTGTTTGTTTTTTTTTTCTCGAATTTTTGTTCGAAACTTGTTTCTGATGCAATACTTAAAAATGCTCATAAAAACAGGGTGATGGAAACAGCTTCTGAGCAACACACAACAGTGTTTTGTTACTGAATCAGCCGTTTGAATAAATCGGTTGAATGAATGACTCAATGACACCTACTGGCGATTTTAGCTTTATATTTAAAGTCTATTTTCCCTTTTTCCCTAAAATGATTTCAAATATTACTATTAAATAAAATACCAGCACAACAGCATGCCATCGCCTTATTATCGCACACCCCTAAAGTGCAACTTCCCAGAATTAATTTGCTTGATAATCATAAGTTAAAGGTCTCAAAAATAATATTCAATTTTCCACTCTGATCTACAACTGAATAAAAATGTCAAAGCTGTTTATACAATACAACTGCATGATGATCACCAGCTGTTACGTTTTTAAAGAAAAACAGAAGAGTATTGTCATCAAAGATTGTGTGCAATGCTTTACTTATTTGCATAAAATTTGGTCAGTCACAAATTTATACAAATGTTTGGCAATCCACAGAAGCTTCAAATTGTTTCCGAGCTGCACTAAAGTCAAAACTGCTTCAGCTGATCGGATGAATGTATTTCTTCTGAGCTTAACTCTCATTAATCAGACACCGTCTCTGATATGTCTTCTCAGGCAAGACCCAAAGGCGAAGGACTGACTCCATACCAAGGCAAGAAGAGGTGCTTTGGTGAATACAAGTGCCCTAAGTGCAAAAGGAAGTGGATGAGTGGAAACTCCTGGGCCAACATGGGACAGGAATGCATCAAATGCCATATCAATGTTTATCCTCATAAACAGGTACGGTATCTGTCTTTTAACAGCTCATATAATGTGATACTGTATTGCTAAAACGCTACATGCAGGTTTTTCTAATCTGTCAGTTAAGTGAGTAAGCACATATGGTGTAAACTTCCAAGAAGTTCTTATGGATGGGGCCCAGCAGGTACCCTTGAAACCTGAGACACAAACTCAAGGCATCCGTCTAACCCAAATACCCCTTGAACTCAAGAAGGGGTCATTTTTCAGGAAGTCGCTGAACACTGAATTCAACTAAAAGTGGTGACCCACTACAGTACTTCCACATGAAACACATTTTTAGGTTGTTATTTTGTAGTATACACAATAAGGCAAGAATTAAAGCATTCTGTAGACTTGCTGGTTAACCTTGTTTTTAAAGAGGCACTACATGGGTTCTAGGCAAGTAAGCATGTGAATGGATGTTTTAGTAGTTCTCGGGAGGAAGCATTCACTGCAGTTACCTTCCCTACAAGTAGTTTTGCATCCAAATGCATTAGCAGCCGTCGTAGCGAAGGAACCAGCTGTTGAGAAAGGCCAACTCTTCCACAGGACAGAGTATTATGGCTAATTCCCTTCTGACAAGCAAATTCTTTAGCTTTTCAGTCTCACCTACTTAACATGTTTCCTGCAGTAAGCGTGCGAGATGTGCAGCGCACTGCAATATATATCAAAAAGCCTTTAAGGGTTTGCAGCTGGCCGCCTTTCCCTGAAACCCAAGCAAACATATGAAAATTTCTGTTTTTATTATTCTCTCACAATGGAAATCATTCTTCCAAGTAGTGCAGTATGGAAATCGCTCAATACACCCGATCGTACGCCGTAAAGTATTTTATATCTCCAGCCCCTCCCGACGGACGATTAAGAGAAAGTATCTCAGTAGTGCCAATGCCACACTGCTGCATAAGCCTGAGCCAGAACGTGCTCGAGAGGCAGGCGTCCGGAGATCCCTGCTTTTATCATTCTCATATTTAACGACATGCACAGGGAACACGGCTGACATCTTTACAGTATGAGAGCAGACATGGAGCAGAGGTATTATATAAAGTCCTCCCAAGCTTCCTGGGTTTTTTTTTTTTCGACTTCGGCAGGAATTTGTTCTGCTTATTAAGAGCATTGGGCTGAAGTTGCCAAATTATTAATTCGCAGAGGTATTAGACATTTCCTCTTATTATCATTCACAAAAGCCTTTGGCTCGCAAGCAAACACTCCCTCGGGTTGCAGCGCTGTCTCCTCCCAATGGCCCGTCGTAACCTGGTTTTCCGTAATTCACGGAGCGCAACTGAGACGTACAGGAAAGAATAACAAGATTGTAAAATGATCTTCCAAAAGCAATGGGTGGGAAAACAAATAATTGCAGAAGTATTATTTGTGATCAACAGCCAAAAAGATTTGGCTCGTGCACATTCTCAGTGTCTTTTGTGACGCGTCCAAGACAAAGATTCGCTATAGAGTCTTCTCTCCCTGGTTGTCGTCTTGAGCGATGGAATCCTGTAGGCATCTAAACTTGCTTGGAATTCTCCTGCTAAATTATTGAGGGGTGAAAAAAAACCGAAATGAAGTTTTAATAACAAAACATGTACTGCTGGCAGCGATTACAAACACAACAAGGACGAATTGGTTCTTGATAGCCGTCCTAAACAAATTTCTGACACACCCCTGCGGTTGGTCCGTTGCGGTTTGCGACTTGGACCTACGAGATCCTGATACTTCATCTCCAAAACCATATCTCCAAAGAGTCTAGCCAAACACTAAAAGAAGTCTCCAGTTTCAACCTGACTGATGTTGTGGACAGAAATACACATGCGCTCAAAGTGTGATTCACATGTTCTGCTCCTCTCAGCGTCCTTTAGAGAAACCCGACGGCCTGGATGTTTCCGACCAGAGCAAGGAACACCCGCAGCATCTGTGCGAGAAGTGCAAAGTCCTGGGCTACTACTGCCGCCGCGTGCAATAAGGAGGATCCCGAAGGTCATCTCCGCCCTTTCTTATCGCTTCACCTACCAAGTGCTCCAAGAAAAAGTGAAAAGTGCCAAAATATTCATGTAAATATCTCTAACGCTAGTAATGGCTTTGTGTATCAGTAGCATGCAACGCATTTATTGTGTATAACGGACGATTGAATATGTTCGGGACAGTATTTCTATCCGTACGGGACGCGGTGGATTACCTCACCATTGCGTCCCCTGATTGTGTGTTTACAGACTCTCCCTTCATTCTCCCTGCCAAGTGAACTACGAGGATGTGCCGAGCACTAAAGGTGTCGCGCTAGTTTGCTCGAACAAGGGCCCAGTGTGCCTTTGCAGAGTTTTTGGGTCAATAGCACATCATATTAACTGTGAATTAACAGAGGGACAATGGACTTTCCATCCCTAGCTTTTGTGTCACATATTTATTTATGTTTGTATATCGTTTCGTAGTGCAATTGAATTAACTAAACTGGGATAATTTCATCTGTGTTTATATCTGGACAGGTTTTGTCTAACCCCACCTCTTGCCATTAGAAACTACTGTAGAATAGAACTTTCTAATGCTTCGGATTAGCACGTCAGGTCGTTTATATCTTTCACGTACTTGTATGAATTGCCAAATGCGAGATATTTTTGTCAAGTTGGTTAAATGCAGCCCTGGAGGCATTTGAATGGAGTTGTTGGCAACTATGCAAAACCATTGCAGCTTATGCAGAGTCATCGGCTCCTTTACATTGTTGTGGAGTGGACGACCGAAACAAAGCCATGGCTAGCTGATCGTCACCGTCCTTTGAAATGTGATTATGTATGTTGTTGCCAGAGAACTGCTTCAAACGTCTTAGTGTTTTGGTACAGGGGTCAAAATGTGAGTTTTCAGTCCATGCGCTAACATTTCAAAACATATAACGCCTGTTCTTCGCTGAGATATTGCCTCAGGATAAAGAGTGTGTCTGAATGACACATCTCAGATGAAATAGCGTGCATGTGTCTTACATAAACACTGCTCTAGAAAATGTCATTAATTCATTTCATTATGTAACTTTTATGATTAAATTCAAAATGCGTCATTCACATCCTTCGCTCTTAAAAAATAAAGGTTACAAAAGGTTTCCACAGCAGTGCCACAGAAGAACCTTTTGTGTTAGCAAACAGTTTTTAGAAGTTCTAAAGAACCCTCTTCCACTTTTCCAACGAAACCTTTGTGCAATCGAATGTTAAATGGAGAGCGCAGATGCATAAAAAACCTTTATTTTAAAGAGTTTTCAATTTGACCCTTGCACTAAAATGTATCATTAAAGAAATTCTCCGTTGTTTACACAAGCATTCTGATCATGCTTCAGAATGAAATCCTTAATTTTGAACGTTTTTAATCGCCTAACCCCATATATGTATGTTTATTCATTAGCTGCAGATGTTTAAACTGTGATTTTTGGGAAGCATTTTCGATCTGAGTGGACAAATATATGGTTGTAAAGGGAAAAGAAGGACAAAGTAAGTAATGCTGAAGAGTTTTTCGGGTACATTTGATTGATCAGAAGACTTTTGGAGAGAGATGTGTTATTGAGGATGTTAATATTAAGATGGAAGTGTGTACAGTTACCTCTTGTTATGGCTCACACAAAGTACTAATCGATCATATTTGAGTGCGAGTCAGGATTATCGAACAATAAATGTATCTTTACGTGTTCCAGTGATAAGTCGTAGACGGATATTGTGAGATTTGACATCGTTGCGTTGTTAATCCTAGATGTACATATGAAGTTAAACACATTTACATGGTAAATACAATGTGTATAATTGTTTACTTATCTTTGGAGTCCACATATTTTCTGGTGAATATTAGATAATGCTTCATTTATTGGGATAAACTCAGATGAAGATAGGAATTTTGTCTGAAGGGAATGTTTAGTGCCTTACCACAGTTTGGTTATGAGAAGTCAGGATTTTCGCCAAGGAATGTCATGTATGATGCTGAGGAAGTAAAAGAGCCGAATAGATGTCTGAAATATAAACCAGCTCATTTTACTTTGAGTTTCTGATGAGAAATTCAAGGAATATAAACTGCCAGGGAGTCAATCATTGGATCACCGTTGAATAAAAACAAGGCTCTGTAAGTCGCTACTTTGTTCTTTGGACGTCATCATTGTTTCTGAGAGCCGTTATTTCTTGGTAACTGTGTTTTTCTGGTGTTGCTAATGGCTTCGCTGTGGGTACATTCTTACACGCCAAGGTTTACTTCAGGCCTCATTTAGGGTGGAATGAGTTACTCTGCTTTTTGATAAACACCGTAATGAATGGCGTAATGAAAATAACCAGTGGGAAAAAAAAGAAAAAAAAAAGGATTACCTTGGATTCATCATAATCATTGCTGTTCACCCATAGCTGGTAGCCTACACATAACAATTCCCTTGCATCTTTGGGATCAATGACCGAATGCACCACTAGATCAAGGCCTTGTTATTAAATTTGCTTTGTTATTGCAAAATAGTTGCATTGCACTATATATACGTGACTAAAATGAAAACAGTGAGTTTTGTAAATGTTTTACGTGCAGATTTACGTAAATGAGCTTCCCCTATTGAAAGAAAGACAGAGCTTGTGGTATTGAGAGTGTACATGCATTTAAAACTATACAAAGTGCTTTTTTGCGCATGTGTTTTTGTCTTGAAATACATATACTTGACTTTTATAGCTCACTTTCAGTATAAACGTGTTATTTTCTATTAAAGGTATGTGTATTTTGGAAACAATATAGATAATGAAGATTTTGGAGCAGTTTGATATCCAGACAAGATTTTTGTTCGTTTTTACCCTTATAAAGATACTAGTATGTGTTTTGTGTATATATTCGATTACCATCATTATCAAGTTAGCTATTTCAAAATGTTATGATGCAATATTAAAACTTTGTATGTGAAAAAGGGCAAAATGCTGAGATGCAAAAGAGCTGGGAGTTTTGTTGTTTCCTTTGATGTTTTACAATAATCGTTGGTTATATCCTACAGAAATATTTATGGAAGGATTTTGTTCTTTTTTTTAACAATTCAATTCTTTTTTGTATAAAATATGCAACAGAAGCTACTCTATGAAGAAAATATTGATGACTACATAGAATATTATTCAAAAGTTGGTACATAATTATTACGCCCTTACAAGCCATTTTATTTGTGTTTTGTTATTCTAGATGTTATCGGTATATAGTAACCGTACCTTTTACGAGCATACTTGTGCTTCGGCGTTGTTTCGAATCTTTGCGTGTCTGCTATACAGCATGAATGTTTTGATTTGCATTTATAGGAACCTATAACACTCGTTCTAACATCACAAACAGCTGTTTTTTTTTTTTTTTATAAAATAACAGAGACTGACTCACACACTGTAAGTCGTAGGGCCTTTTTACTGCGGTGTTTTCTAGACGCAAAACAGTGGCAAAAAGACGTGATTAACTCCAGTCATTGACCATAACACTGAATTGCACGTACAAAGCTTGTGTTAGTGAATCAGGCCCATACTGTATGAAACTGTGAGCTCTAGTTAGCCGTCTCCAGTTACTGCCAAGTCCAGGAATGATGTCGAAATATTTTTCCTCGTATGTAAAAATGGAAAAAAATCAAAGACTATTTTTCGAACAAGTGTGTGGGACTGAAGTTTGCATGTGCATGTTTTTTAAACCGTTTGTGCAATGTATTCTTATTTAATATTAATACTTGTTTAATTCTTGCCAAGGTATCTTTTGTAGAATACACCTCTCTAATTGTTAGTCATTAATAAATGCCTCTATTCACTCCTAGGATTTCCAGTACCATTACTAGATTTACTGAATGTACTGATTTAACACTCATGTTTGTAATGTCTGTAAAATATTTGTCATCATATTGGAGTGGACCGAGCGACAGAAAGCGCCGATGAGGGGAATGTACTAGGATGTGGGACGAGCTGAAATCTGTCGCTCCGTGTCCATGAAACGGCATTCCGATATGTGCCTTATTTGTTAGTTAGGAAAACTGAAGACTGTGCTTTTAGAAGTTTGTTCGATTAAAACATTGACTAAATGAATCATGACTCTGTTTCATTTTTTGCACACAGTGATATATAGTTCTGTTCAGTCTGTGCCAAATATACATACGGCCTGTTTTTGGATTTCAACATGTTCTTTGGCCCGCGTCTGGGTGTTGGGAAATTGTGTCCATTTTAAATCAGTCACGCTGACGGCAGTATGGACTGATTAATTATTTAGATACGGTCCTTGGGAATGATGCTTGTGTAATTGAAAACCATAGTCCAAAGCCTCGGGGAACAGTTGTCATTCTGACATCACATTCATTTACTGTGGAACAGCCCGAAGAGCGTTACTTTTAGTTTCGACCTCGCCCGGTCTTCGCAACAGCGCAGGTTTGAAGCCACAGATGTGTACTTTTTCACTCGACCTAATTACTTGTAATGATTGTAAACACATGAGCGCTGTATGTGAACGTTAGGACTTGGCGATGACGCTGGCTTTGCTCTCGAAGCCAACTTTAAGTAATTGGTCTACACATTCCAAATCCCTTAAACTTCACTAGAGGGTGGAGGCCCAAATTATATCAAGTTTGTTGCAACAATGCAGACTTAAACAGAAAGGGAATGAGAATGTCTCTATAGCAACAATGCAATCGGAGAAGTCAAACAAACCAGTTGTGAGTTCAGACCCCATATGGTTTCGTTTAGGAAAGAGCACTGTTTTCCACAAAGGTTCATAATTTACTTTCATAAGGCATTACTGTGATAAGCTACACCTACACGCCGTCTAAGACGGACTGCTCATTTTCATTTCAGGGTATGTGAGTGTCAGCTGGCTGCAGTTATAATGGAACACATCTGACAAACTCGTGTTCCCAACTGTCTCTGCGACTATTGTACAAACATGTTCAGAAGATTCTGGCTGAATGTTTAATGTTGGAGGTGGAGAATCCTCACAGCCAAACAGGATGTCATATCCTGCTTTAGGGGGACAGGAAATCTTGTCGCTGGTTAGAGTCTAAAAAAAGGTTTGGGATCATTCTCAGGAAGATTTAAAAAGCATGCCACGCAACCAGATATACTGCCGCAGTTGTAGACGGTCCTCATCTGGAAAACAGCCTTGAGTCATTAAAAAAAAAAAAAATGGGCACAGGATGCAAATATCCTGGAAGAAATTCCATATGTCAAAACCAGTTTCATGTGTAATTTATTTGTTTAAAAACCTCCTGGGGTTTCTCTGGCATAGTTCTTAGAAGGTAAACATCTCCATATAGCTTTTATCCTAATTTCAAAATCAAGAAAAGAGGCTTTAACAGTATAAATTTCCTTACGGCCCATGGCATTATGGAACCATAAGCAACATTTGCTGTGTAGGGCTCAGTATCACCATACTTACTGAGTCATTTGCTTACTTAGTAAGCATAAAACACCTTAATGTGTCCATAGACTGACATTAAAATGGCAATAAGTGCTTAGGAAACATGTATGTGTTAAAATGTTTGATCGCATCCTTGGTTCCCCATCAGTCAGTCACTTTGAGTCACGTCGGTGACCGACGAATTGGGATCCCAACTTGTCGGTCACCAACGTGACGTCTCCGTTCTCTCCTTTAGGGAGGGAAAGAGATGTTACTTGAGTTCTCCACAGTCTGTGATGACGATTTTCTTTACAGTTCCTCCATCATGTAGGCCATAGGACTCCATTAAAGAGACCGTCTCCATACCCTCTTTGACCTGCCCGAATACGACGTGTTTGCCATCCAGCCTGAAAGAGAACGACATGAGCATCGATCCCATAAAAAGAAAAAATGAAAACACTTGGGATAGGTAATAAATAAACTTATATATGCTTTCCACCATCCTACCATTCTGTTTTTGCAGTGCAGATGAAGAACTGGGATCCATTTGTGTTCGGCCCAGAGTTTGCCATAGACAGTACACCTACAAGCGAGAAAGACAGAGAAAATCAGACCACCTCCTGAGTTACTGCATGTTTTTTATAGGCAAATTTGTCACTTTGAATAATTTAATGATATAGACATTCAGGGAAAATATCTAACCATCAACAGTTCCACAATAACAACCAGAGAATGAAAAAAAAATCTGAGTTTGCAAAGCAGCAGGGGGTACTGGATGAAAGACAACATCTGGGTTAGGTAAGTTTCAGCCCTCTACTACAATTACATCCAGTCATGTATTACACAACCCTACACTATTTGCCCATATTAATCTATCAAGAGGGTTTGCGGGTGTAGGATCCCCCTGGCACCAAAAATGCACTAGGATATGCTGGCTTTGACTTGCTTAGAAAGTAGGTCATTTGTTTGAAGATTACAACAGGGGAAGATTTCTGCAACTGAGGGAGCCTTACTACCACCTTGTGGCTGTAAACAAACGCACATGCAGTTTTTGCACATTTTCACAGTCTTGTAATGATGAAATTGAGCTGAATCAGATCCCAAGGAACTGTGATACATAGGCTAGTCACATGCAGAAAGATGCTATGGATTTCCACAGAACTGGATTGACTGAGTTTCTATTGCATTATTAAATATTTGTGGATAAATTGTTGTTAGCTACTAATGTGACTAACAACCGGTTATTGTGAAAAAATGTATGTGTGATCACATGTAGCCCTTTATTTTTGTGACAGTTCATGGTAAGTATGGTACAGTAACAGTAACAGTAGTGACATCACCTGGTCCAGTGTGTTTCAGCTTGAAATTCTCATCGTTAAATTTCTTTCCATAAATAGACTTTCCACCCGTGCCATTATGATTAGTGAAATCTCCACCCTGTCAGCAAAACATCAATCATTAGACGGCCTTAGGTGCACATATATAACTCATAACTAATAAATAAACACTGAAGAGATAAGATGACATTTTATGTAATAAATAATGCAGAATGAAGAGTAGCAGTAATAGTTTACCTGACACATGAACTCAGGGATGATTCTGTGGAATACTGAGCCCTTATATCCAAAGCCATGCTCTCCTGTACAAAGGGCCCGGAAATTTGCTGAAAGACAAGAACCATAAAAACTGAACTGTACAAGACTATGAAATTTACTCGGAATTTTTTAATCATGTATTGTACATTATGCTTATTATACATAAAATTAATTGTACATTGTATATTTTTATTGTACAGTGTTTCTCCTTTTTGCTAGGCTAGAATTTCTATGTTTGCTTACCAGCTGTTTTTGGTACAACATCAGCATAAAGCTGCAAATAAAATATGAAAAATCCATCCTTAGAATATAGAATATTAATAATACTAATACAACAACTACTATTATTTCTATTACTAATAATGATTATTATTACACAATGGTATTTTTATTATTATTGTCTATAAAATATTAATTTACAATTATCATTATTATTAATAATAAATATTACTATTTGTGACCCTGGACCACAAAACCAGGCTTAAGTATCACACGTATATTTGTAGCAATAGCCAAAAATACATTGTATAGGTCATAATGATCAATTTTTCTTTTATGCAAAAAATCATTAGGATAAAAAGTAAAGATGTTCCATTAAGATATTTTGTAAATTTCCTAACATACATATATCAAAACGTCATTTGGAGTAAAGGCGACCTTCTCTTTTTTTTTTTTTTTTTTGCACCCTTAGATTCCTGATTTTCAAAAAGTTGTATCTCAACCAAATGTCCTATCTTAACAAACCATACATCAATGAAAAGCCTGTTTATTCAGTTTTCAGATGATGTGTAAATCTCAGTCCCAATCATAAAACAGACCCTTATGACTGGTTTTGTGGTTCAGGGTTATTTAAAAAATTGCCATATTTACAAGAAACTGCTAGTGAAAACATGCATTACTCGAGTTATTTTCAGTCACTGGATACACCAAGAAGAGTAACTTTATTTTGCCTCACTCTTTTCATTGGAAGTCTCTGATTCATACATTTATGTTACATTACAAATAACGCTGGCATTCAGCTGTAATAAATCATGACTTGCCTCAATAATAATTCTTCCAATGAACTCGTCGTCAGCTGCGATATCCATAAAGACAACAGGGTTCTTCAGCGGACCTGAAACCAGTCTGTTCGCAGCGACTGCGACAGAGCAGTATTTCAAACGATTTTTCATCTGTAACATTACTGCTGTAGGGCTGAAAACCCATCAACGAATACATATAAGAATCAGCGCTCAAGGTTAGAACTAGCGTACACTACCGTACACACACACAACACGTGACATGTTCTTCTATGGTCAAAGCACAGAGAGCCATTAGAGGGTGGAATTAATATCAACAGCGACACCGTGTGGTCTTTAAGCTTCTCAGGGTCGTCAATGTTCAAAATGTAAAAATGTCCACGTTATTGGACATCACAATTTCTGCCTTATCTTAACTACTATTGAAGGAGAGCCTTCTGACCAATGGAACGACGAACCACAAGCTTGTGTTCAGTAAGTCATAACTGAATAAACTAGGGTTTCGTTCACAAGAGGAAATAATTAAAGTATAAAAAATAAAAAAAATGTCTGATAATAATAAATATGGACATCACACTAAAACTCAATTTTTATACAGTGGTTTCACGACGCCACTGGCCATATTGGCAACAATGAACGTAAACAATGTCACTGAACCGAACGAAACTCGCATATTTTTGCTAGTTATTGCTGAAAATGATCATTTATTCTCATGTTTCGGGCTGTACGAGTCGGTGGGACTGGGAAAACCATTTAGAGTACAATAGACTACAGTTAAACTGTAACAAATCAAAGAGAAGAGTGCAAAAACTGTCTGAGGAACAAAACACGTTTGTGGTTGGCCAAACTGAACCAGGATTTCCAGGGCAAGAATCTTGACAACATTCGTGTTTGTTCTTATCATTTCCGGTCAGGTAGGTGAAATATTAGGCTAATATCTTAATACTGCTCGTACGTATCTTTTCCACCTATTAACTTTATTTTGTCGAAATGTTGCACCCTTTCCTGCTTAAGTCCTTATCTATATGATTTAGCAGGTTCCATACGTGTTTTCCGTGGTTTAGACAGCATAAATTAACAGAACAATGTTAAGGGGTAACTGACCGAATCGTGATGTAAGTCCAAACCCTTCAGCTGCTTCCTCAACGCTTGAGTAGGTCTATGGGTGAGACTTCTAACCCTAAACCTACCCCTTACAGAAAACATGTTTGCATTGTTACACTTTCAGATAAACATCATATACTATTTTTAATCATTTTTTAACATACAATGTCAAAAATTTCAGGTTTTACTATCCTTGTGGGGACATTTGGTCCCCACAATGTAGCAAAAACAAGTACATATATATATATATATATATATATATGTGTGTGTGTGTGTGTGTGTGTGTGTGTGTACTTTGTTGGGGACCAAATGTCCCCACAAGGATAGTAAAACCTGAAATTTTTGACATTGTGGGGACCGGCTTGTGGTCCCCATGGGTACAAAAGCTTATAAATCATACAGAATGAGATTTTTTGAGAAAGTAAAAATGCAGAAAGTTTTCTGTAAGGGTTAGGTTTAGGGGTAGGGTTAGGGTAAGGGGATAGAAAATACAGTGTGGACAGTATACAAACCATTGCACCTATGGAGAGTCCCCACAAAGATAATAAACCAGACATGTTTGTGTGTGTGTGTGTGTGTGTGTGTGTGTGTGTGACAACATTCAACATGACATTTCACATATATATATATATAGCTGCATAATCTGGGCCTAAATTCATTGTATTCTAAACTTAATTGCTAATCAGTTGTTAAAGCTATTAAATCTTTTAAAATCCTGGGCCAAGTTTAAACCAGTAACCAGGTATCACAGCTGGCAAAGGGGCATGTCTGACTTTGACATGTATATATTGCCATTATTATGTAATCAAAATGAAAATTTGTATTGCTGGTCTTCAATGATAATGTGTACACCAAAAAATGATAAGGATCATTATGCTGATGTCGTCCAAAACCACACTTTGCCAGGGGTGTTTCCAAACTTTTGGAGGGCGGTATATATATATATATATATATATATATATATATATATATATACACTAGGCATACTAGAACCTTCCCAGCAGGTGTGTTGAGACAAGTTGGAGCTAAACTGCAGGACACCGGCCCTCCAGGAGCAAGTTTGGGCACCCATGTTCTAGAGTCTCTTAGCAGATTTGAAGAAAACTAACATTAATAATATTGAACTAATAATATATTAAGGCTAATAATGTGTTTTTCACAGAATTGGTGTTTTACACTCACCTGTAGCTACCCGGGCAATCTGTAAAAAAAATGCCTCTGAACAAATCCTTTTAGCGAGTCAAATCAAAAGACTGAAGTCACTTTGATGAATCAAACTCCCCACTGCATGTGCTCCCTTGAGAAAGCCTTTTTTTTTTTTTACCCATAGGAAACATTGGCCTCCCAGTGGTTGCAAACCATTGCTGCTTTGTTCTTTGTGGTTGTTTTCTTGCAGTTACTGTAAAGCCTGCGGTTTCCACAGCAGATTCTCACAGCTATGCGTGCACACCAAATGAAAGATCAGAAACGCTGTAAGGTTGTTTCATCTGAATACATATTTATTAGATAAATATTAGGATGTCACAGCATCTAACTACATACAGTTTTGCAAGACTAAAAATCACAATTAGTTTTTTGTTGTTTTTTTTCTTCTGACCAGTTTAGAATATGAAATGATTGTACAACAGAATGTACAAGCAAAGACAACTGCAACGTTTGGTGCCAATCACCTCAGATTGTACCTCATGTTTGTTTTTCATTGTTCCTGATCGTGATATCAAAATTGTACAAACTCTGGATTTTGGTTACAATCTTTTGGAACCGCTCCTGGCCCCGTGTCCCTATCGTCCAAATTATTTCCCCAGGATTTTCTTCATTATCTTCTGTAGCACCTTATTAAGTACACAAGAAATGGAGCAATACACATAAGCTAAATATTACACAAATGTAAAACAAATGTGTCTCTTTTTATCCCCTCCCCAAATTCCTCAGTCATGTGGGATGAATATTTTACAAAAGTGAACAAATGCTTAGAGGTTCCACAGACGCTAACAAACACAGATTCATTTTACCCAATTTAGATTCTGATGGGAGGATGCAAGCTTTACAAATTCTAAATACACAATGCACATTCCCCTGGGGAAAATGAATACATTTCTGTTAACGTGTCTCTATTTATCATTTACATATGTACATGCATCCCTAATGTGCCCCTTCCCCCTTTTTCCTTTCACCCTCACCTGAACACACCGTCTATTTCATTCAAACCTTTCTGTTCCTGCCTCAGCACCCACCGTCTCTTCAACACGACTGTACATCGATAGTACGTGACAGCTCAGAGCCGACAACTTTAGGAGTCTTAAAGTTCAGTTTATGCCTATTTGTGTCTACAAAGTGGGAACGAATACGTGGCAGTGCATCTTTGAAAAAGGATATACAAGTGAACTACAGACAAACGCTATAGAACCCACGTCTTCCTGTCGGAGTTCTAAGTATTTCAGCTGTCAACGACAAACATCATTTTTGTACATAATTCTACACCAAGAAGAACAGAAAAGAACAAACAAACTAATAACTAATATTGCAATTCATAAAAAAATAACTTAAAATGGAAACATGTTTCAAACGGTGGTGTTTCTTCCAACAAAACACATCCCAAACAGTATTCGGTTGTACAGATGTCAGCCTTCCTCAACATCAGTTTCATGGAAATGTCATTACAAATATCATAAATACTGACAATTATTCAAGCGGGCCATTTTGATTTAAAAACAAATCCATCTCGTACACATGGACGCTGTTAACCTTCACTGAGCTGCTGATATAAAACTTTTACTGAAATGTACAGTTTCTGTAAGATTTGAATTGGTATTGAGATAATATATAGCTTAATTATATAATTGAATTAAAGTAAAAAAATCTATAAATATAGAACATATCTTAAAACACTTTCTTCATTGTTTGCTGTGTAATTACTATGATATTACATGTAAACAAAATGCTAAAAGTGAGCCATTACACATTTGATCAAATTCTATGGGTGACAATTTAAAAATGGGCTTGTCAATATAGGTTTGGGCCACCTTTTCAAATCAGGGTGCGTAACTTTGGTAATCCATGGACGTCTTGTGATAAATGTACAGAGTTCTGTACAATTGTAACAACAGAAAGAAAAAATAATTACCATTATATGAACAATATATTGTGCATTGTAAAATTAAACTTTAACACGACAGTTCATGAATAAAAGGCTGAATTAAAACAGAACAGAAGAAATGATTGAGGAAAAAACAACAACAGTATCACTAACATAAGGGGCGATTGGCAACAGTGAATGTTTCAACATTGTACGCAGTTTGTCAGAAGAGGGGTACAAACATCAAGGGCCTAAGACGACCAAGCCTCATGCATGAAGAGAACTCACAGAGAAGACAGATGACACAAGACTGACTTCCCTTTGAAATGTGAATTGCTTTCTTCTTGCTCTGTGACCGCTAGTGTGGAGAATCCACAGGAGGAACAGTCTGTCGGAAGATGCACAATATTTATGGGTAGAGAGCTGAAATGTTTGCGCTTCTGTCTCGAGAAGGAAAAGAATGCATGCCGTGATGCCCTCTAGCATTTGTTGAGAACATGATGCATATGTCTGAAGGTGCTGGACATATGAATCACATTACAAAATGAGGTGCAAAGCTGCGGTGTACTAGAACAGAACACGTTCTCGTGTCCCGCGGCGTGAGAGTTTGGGAGCGTTTGGAGGACTTTCGCGAAAACTCCCATCGTTAGTCTTTGGGATGGGAGGGTTAGATCATTCTGGTGATTCCGAGATGAGCTTTTTTTTCCCTTTTGTTGTCTCCTTTACAGGCTTCCAGGTGCAGTTTGACGCATTCTCTTGTGCTTTTTTCAAGGGAGATGGACAGACAAACAGTGTGGACATCCAGCAGACGAGGACTTGGGAAGCCGTGGTGGTAGAGCTTGGAAGAACAAACCTTCAAGAGATTGCGGACACACAGAGGCCGGTACAGGAAGAAATATATATATATATATATATATATATATTTGTATGTATATATATATATTCTATTCAGGTCTTCTTTTCACAAAAGGAAAAAAATCTGAATTTAAAAATGCTACAATACTTTCCTAGTGAGCACACACACAGTTCTGTGTGACGTATTCATATGAACTGATTATAGCTGCACATGTATTTCCATTAGTATTGAAAGATATCACTTTAGTGCCAACCAACATGGCTGCCATATATGTGTGGAAAAGGTCGCTTGAAAAAGAGTGAGATATTTACACGAGGAAGAGGCAAAAGGATGGCTGTTTCCTGTTTGCAAAGTACAGAGTCAGTCTTCAGGTGCCTCTCGATTCCTGACAGCCAAACAAATTAGGGGCCTCTCTAAAAGGCTGACTGAAGGAAGTCAGTTGTTCTCAAAAAGGGAAAGCAGATCGTCATTGCTGCTGCTCGGGAGGTCAGGAGGGTCTAAGTATGACAGCAACTCGTCTGGGTTCGCCAGTTCTGGCAGAAGCTGCGGAAAGCGACAGACACGTTTATGTTACAATCTTGCCAATGATCACAGAACCTTAAAAATAATGGGAATATGAAAAAAATCTGGAAATATTCTGAGTACATGTTAAACTGACATGCAAGTATGTTCTGTAGCCTCTGAAGGCGAGTACTAAATGAAAAAATATGATATTTAGACAAAATAAGAAAAATGTACACATCTCCATCTGTTCAAAAGTTTTCACCCCCGACTCTTAATGCATCGTTTTCCTTTCTGGAGCATCAGTGAGTGTTTGGGCTTTCTGTAATAGTTGCATATGAGTCCCTCAGTTGTCCTAAGTGTGAAAAGATGGATCTCAAAATCATACAGTCATTGTTGGAAAGGGTTCAAATACACAAAAATGCTGAAAAACCAAAGAATTTGTGGGACCTGAAGGCAGATTAACTGTTCGAAACAAACAAGGGACTCATGAACAACTATCACTAAACAAAAAAACACAGCAGTGGATTGTTCAGGTAAGAGAACAGTATTAAAAATCAAAGGGATTTTATTTTCTCTTGTGGATTATATGTAAACATCTTTTATGTGAAATATCTTATCCAAGTCAGTACTAAACAAACAATATCCTGAATTTTGTATGATCCCTCTTATTTTGGTAAAATAATTAATTTTTAATGATTCTGAAAGGGGGATGCAGACTTTTGACCTCAACTGTATGTTGCTTAGCCAGTTGTACCAGTATGCAGTTTTTTTTTTTTTTTTTTTATAAATTCATACTTTGTGCATAATTCAAAGCGCTTTACCGTATATATCGCTCATCACTAGTTAAGACTTTGTAAAATTTGATATAACTTTACACAAAGATTTACTAAGTCAAATGCTAAATATCAGTTACAAATGTTCAATTCCATTGTACATTTGTCAGATTTTTTCACTTTTTAAAGAGAAAACGACATGGAAGTAGAAATTAATTTCTGTGGTTATGTCAACATTATACCTCAAATAATTGAGCTTAACTTGTACTGAATCCGGAATATTCCTACAATCAGAACTTCTTGGAAACGCTCAGAGCTTTAGATCATGAAGAAAGCGTGAGGCTTACATGACTGTGCAAGAAATGTAAGTAGCACGTGACTCTAGAAATGAAAGAAGCCCAAACAACCATCAGTGTGGATTACTCACATCCAGAGAAGGCTCGGGCATGTCTGCAGGTCCCTGGCCACCTGCCTGCCCGTCGGCGGCGGGGTTGAAGGTCATGTCGGCATGTGGGTGACTGTTTTGGCCTGGCTGCTGTGGGGGCGGGGGCTGGCGTGGGGGCTGGGAAGATGGGGGGCCGCTGTGATGCAATGGCTGAGCTGATTGGCTGTTGGGGTGAGGGGATGCGTGCATGCCTTGCTGCATGGAAGCATGGGATTGATCAGCGCTCACAGGATGGGGCATCTGCGGAGGGAGGAGAGAGAAGCGATGAGTCTCTCTGCATAAAGTAGAGCACTCCGACTGAGGGAGCTCGAGTGGCAGCCATAGACAGACAGAGAGCAAGACAGGTGCCATGCAGATGATTCCAGAGCACATACATCTTCAGAAAACTAAGATGACTTGCAAAACTATTTATTTGACAAATTTGTCTATGCAAAACTGCTTTAAGGAGAAGTCCACTTCCAAAACAAAGATTCACATATAATGTACTCACCCCCTTGTCATCCAAGATGTTCATGTCTTTCTTTCTTCAGTCGTAAAGAAATTATATTTTTTGAGGAAAACAATTCAGCATTTTTTCCATATAATGAAACGCTTCAAATGAAAGCTTCAAACGATCCCAAATGCGGTTGAGTTCAGAGAGAGAAAGGTAAGATGAGTGTTTGAGATGAAAAAGTATTTAAATTGTATTTTTTAAAATGAAAATAACCTATTGTTTCGCTAGATAAGACCCTTCTTACTCGGCTGGGATCATTTACAGCCGCATTTGGGATCGTTTGAAGCCGCATTTAAACTGCATTTTGGAAGTTCAAAATCGGGGCACCATATCAGTCCATTATATAGAGAAAAATGCACAATTTTTTCCCTCAAAAAACAATTTCTTTACGACTGCAGAAAGAAAGGGGGTGAGTACATTATATGTGAATCTTTGTTTTGGAAGTGGACTTCTCCTTTAATTTACATACTTTTGGGGCGATTTAGATTTTCCGAGTTTGAAACAAAAAATGCTGCTGATGCAGGAACCGGTGTTCTGATGCACTGCGCCTTGTTTACATGCAGAGGAAGACGCACTTTACATAAAACGGTCTTCATAAACATGTCTGAAGATTTCAACAGTAAGGATGACTTGCAATTTTTTGCCCAGCCTTACTTATTTGAACCTGAATATAACCATATATAGACAACCTAAGAGAGAGACGTTTTATGTCAGAACACTGTCTCCTGCGTCAGCAGGAAAAGAAAAGTAGAAATTGTTGAATTAAGTTGTAGTTTTTGTTTTCTTTGCACACAAAAAGTATACTTGTAGCTTCATTAAATTAAGGTTGAACCACTGATGTCACATGGATTATTTTAACAATATCCTAACTACCTTTTTGGGCCTTGGAAGGCGCTTGGATTTCATCAAAAATATCTTAATTTGTGTTCCGAAAATGAAGGTTTTGCGGGGTTTGAAACGGCAGGAGAGTGAGATTTTTGGGTGACGCATCATTCTAGTATCTAGTATCAGTAAAGACACTGTGAGAGGGTCTGTATCTTGAAGCGATTTGTTCCCAGTTTAAATGAAAAAAATGTAAAGCACTTGTTGCTTGGAAACTCAAGGGCTTGAAGTGATTTACCGAGTCGGGCATGCCGTGGGCGAGAGGCTTGTCGGGGGCCATGAGGCTGTTGGGCACGTCTGGTGGATGTGAGAGCTGGGGTCCGTGCATGAAGTCATTCATGGGAGCTCCGCCACCAGAGTTACTGTGGGAGAAGTCAAAGTTTCCATGGCCCTGGTAACTATTGCCTGATGCACAAAACAGAGAAACAGCAATGAGGAGCGATGACCTCAGAATCACAGAGACAAAGAGCTAGAAAGATTTAGACAGCTTGGATGGCAAATTAGCCTGTTAAGAGCCTGCAGGCCTAAGTTCTTCTGACTGTTACGATTGAAAGGAAAAAATTAAGTGTACCTAAAACAATGAAGCTTGTAAAATGCTGAGGACTGTTTTATGAGACAGACAGAAAGGAAAGAACAGAAAGCCTGATCAGGTGCTGACCTCTACCTTGGCCCCCATATTCGCCATTGTTTCCTCCGTGCTGAGGGGGAAGGGGGGTGTAGGGTGAAGGGCCGGGACCCAGCTGGGCGATCATATCCATCACATTAGGCATGATCATTTGACTGGGACTCATGGTTTTAAAACGCTTGGCCAGAGGGCCATCTGGGTCCTCCTTTATATGAATGTCTGACTTTATGGGCACCGGCCTCCAACTACACGTAGGGTCAATGGTGACCTCCTCAAACTCCGAACTGCAAGAACGGAACAACATCATTTTAGTTTATAATTTAACAATCATATCTCAGGTGCATTTTTACAGGACTTGATCTTATTGAAAAAGTGTGTGACTCGATGTGCGAGTAATAAACTTACTTTTGAATCGCATTGAGAATTCCCCACATGTACTGATCCACCTCCAGCCCTTCCAATAATGCTGTTTTACTGGGGACAGACAGAAACATATAAAACACAGAGCCAGGAGGAACAGCATATCATATTTATTCGGCTGCCCAAAACAATTCTTGTTGTGTTTTGCCACGTACTTGCATACAGGACATCTCCATGTTCCTCTCTCACAGTTCAGCTGCAGATAGGACTCCAAGTCAAAACACTGCAACAAAAAAATTAAATGTAAATTTAATCATTGTAATTGCAGTGACAGTGGCATGGGATTGTGGGTTTTTTAGCACAAGTTGTTTTGATTCACACATTTGCCACACATTTTGCATTGATAATGTTGGAAATCCCCAAACACATTCATTTACATAATGCAAGTAAGTGAGAATCCGTAAATATCGTTATCATAATCAGTATTTTGATCGGTTTGTAGTTGTCTAAACATCCTTAAAATTAGAAAAAATGTACCCGAGAAGGAAAATAACAAGATAATATACTGTTTCCTTAGAAAACATAGGTTTCAGGGTTTCCCACGTGTTTCATTTTTCAAGTTTTTTTAGGAAAATATTCCAGGATTTTTCTCCATGTAGTGGGCATCAATGGGAATCAGTGGGTTGAAGATCAAAATTGCACAAATGCTCATCTTGGACTAGCTCAACTTCACACATTACATAATCATGTTGAAAAGGTAATGTGTGACACAGGCGGAAGTACCAACCCAGTGTTTACAAAGCAAACATGCCCCTTCAAAGTTAAGCACCCTTTAGGTAAAACCATGATTTCGGCTGATTTTGAAGAAAAACCCATTGCAGAGCTAGTGCAAGATGAGCATTTGTGGTTAAAAAAAGTGTTTTTTTTTTTTTTTTTGTAGAAAAATGGCCAGTGCTTCACTAGACAAGACCCTTTGAAGCTGCATTGAAACTGCAGTTTGGACCTTCAACATGTTGGCTCCCATTATCTAGTCCACTATATGGAGAAACATCCTGAAATGTTTTCCTCAAAATCCTTAATTTCTTTTTGAATGAAGAAAATAAGACATGAACATTTTGGATGACACAGCGGTGAGTACATTCTCAGGAAATTTTTATTCCTTCTAATCCTTAAAAATCTCATGGGATTATTCAAGTAAACATTTTAGGTCAAAGGGGTTTGGCTGACAAAAAAAAGTTGCATCATATTTTTCTGGAAATGTATCTTTAGATTTCTTTGGAAAACAAGAACATGATGCAAGATGCACACTTCAGCGATACTTACCTGCACATGTTTGCAGTCATGTCCCCTAGCAGGGAGCTGGATCCGTCGGAATGTGATTGGACACTTGAGGGACACTTTGATGGCTGTCTGCTCCACTCCATCCTCTCCATTTAGTGTGGCATTCCCAGAGGACGCTGCTACGCTACTGAAGTTTCTTTTAACTGCAGGAAAACAGACAAGAGGCATTGCAAAGATTAGGGTCTGATGAAGATGCTAACACAGAGTGACAGACATCCACTGATTCCAAAGAATGCAGCATCTACTTACTTTTGGTAATGCAGTGTTCGGCAGGAAGGAGCCTCTTCTTCAGGAGCCCCTGCAGGACCGATCGCACCGACGGCCTGTGGACCAGCTGCAGCACGAACAAGTGCGACTGCAACAAGACCCCGAACGTTTAACAACCCGCTAGCAAGCATCTTCACATCAGAATATCTTTTACATGATACAGTATCTGTACCGTTCAGCTTTCAGACAGTGAAGCATAAAACTGATACCAGCAAATGTAGTGGGAAGGCAGAGAACAGAAGCTGCTTCAAATCAGTGTTATCTGATTTCGTATCACATGATGTATAACAGCTCTCCGACAAGGCCGCTAAATGACAGACTATACATTATTGAAATGCAGCAGAGAGGATTACTCACACAACAGCAGGCTGTGACCGTAATCTGGATGGTGTTTCTCCCTGGCTGACACACGTGCTTTAGGTGCAGGGGTTTATGGGATGTCTTATTGTCACCTCTTTCAATAGTTAGGGGTGTGGCGTTGACGCTAACTTGGACGGATGCGGGCCAATTGGTGTTCATTTGTCGGTCCTCGTGATGATAACACTTAAACTGCAGCTCCAGATCAGATCTGTAAGACATGCAGAGAACGTTCTAGTTTTAATGTAACAGTCCTTATAGGGTTCCAACTTGGAACACAAAATGAGATGTTTTGCAGAATGTTCTGCTAAATGTGTTCTGCTAAATGTTCTGCAGGAATAACACTAAAAATTAAGGATGTCATTGTTGAGCATGTGTCGTTTATCGCGGTTAACTTGCACACCTCCACATGAGCGTCTGGTGGACGGAGGGTCGCAGATGGAAGACGTGGTTACTGACGGCCAGGTTGTGCTCTAATCTGAAGGGCTCCAGCACCACTCCATCTCTCACAGGGAACGTCAGACGAAGCTCTTCGTTAGGATTGGCTACGGGAACAAATATTGAGATTAGATGGATTCATAGTGTTCACATAGTATCAGCGTGTAAGATGCTTTCAAGTTTGGCTTTCACTTCACCTAGCTTCACCCTTTCCCACCGAAGCACATATATTATGAATGAGCTCTGAGTGGATGTGAAAAATGCATGAATCTCAGATAAATGTGCAATGGGACTTTTTTTTCCCCCACTCAGCTGCAGGTGGCGGATCAAAGGGTTCTCAGGGGTTTATTCTGATAGACTGTGACCGAGTTTGTAATACGGACAGAGCGGAGATCAATGCAATGAAACGGTCCTGTGTGGGGTTTCTTTGCGTGACTCACTTGGAGGTGGAGGAAGAGACGTCATGTTTGGCTTCATGTCTGGAGGAAACGGGGGCTTGACGTCCTGATTGGGCGACAGGTACGGAGGTATACTACTTCCGGGGGTCATGGGCGGCGTGGGGTTTCCAGGAACCGGCGAGTGTGGGTAGTTCACCACCTGCCGAGGAGGCTTTAGCCGAAGACACACATGACTACTGAATGCAGTCGCTAAATATACAGCAAATGGAAGATTACATATATTTGTGTATGAAAATAAAACAATAATTTCACCACCTACCCCATTTCCTTGATTATACCCATAACCTCCTCCAGAGAAATTGTTGTTCTGACCATTAAATGGCTCTTGCTGAAATAGGAAAAAGCATAGTGTGTAAAGCAAGATGGTTGCTATTAATATTTTATTAATTTTATTTACATTTCCAAGACGTTCATGTCTTTCTTTCTTCAGCTGAAAGGAAATTAAGGTTTTTGAGGAAAACATTTCATATATTTTTCTCTATATAGTGGTCTTCAATGGGGATCAATGGGTTGAATGTCTAAATTGCAGTTTCAAAGGGCTCTACACGACCCCAGCCAAAGAATTAAGGGTCTTATCTAGTCAAACAATTGGACTTTTTTTTTTTTTTTTTTTTAAATAAAATAAAAAATGTATATACTTTATAACCATGACACACATTACATAAGCACATCGGAAAGGTCACACGTGACATAGGTAGAAGTACCAACCCAGTGTTTACAAAGCGAATGTGCAAAGAAAGTCAAACGTCCTTTACAACAAAAAAGGTACAACAACGATGTTGGACGATTTTGAACTTGGACGAGTTTTTCGCTGGAGTACACAGACGAAGAACTAACCATGTGTGACCTTTTTAACGTGATTACATAATGCGTAGAAAGAAAGAAGAAAGAAATACATGAACATCTTGAAGACATGGTGGTGAGTAAATTATCAGGAAATGTATAACGTGAAGTAATCCTTTTACCTGAATGTGGCCTTTTCAAAATTCAGCCAAATTACACAATTCCCTCAAGAAAATTGCGTCTACTAACATTGCAAAGACTAAGCAATATGAATTTACCTTATAGTATTGGCCCATGGCTACCCCAGTAGGGGGGTACTGGCCAGAGCCCTGTTGTCCCGGCATCCTTTGCCCAGGGTAATTGGGTGAAGGAAGAGCTCTAGAAGCGTTTGGGTTAGGGTACTGCCCTTGCTGGTTGGGAAACTGGCCATTGGGTCCAAACTGCTGGCCTCCATAATTAGGCTGTGAAAAAAACAGTTGGTTCACCAACAAAAATAGGCAATACAAAATGTCTTCTGAAAGTCCATTTGAATCATTGGTGGTCTTACCTCTCCTGGATAAGGCCTCTTTGTGCCCTGCATGGGCATGGACTGAGGTCTGGGTCCAGGGTAACCCTGTTGAGGCATCCTTTGGCCGTGACCACCGAAAGGCCCCATCCCTGGACCTCTGGGCTGGTTCATACCCATTGGCGGGCCACTCATGTTGGAGCTATTCATGCCACCACCCATACCAGCTGGGTTCATGCCCCCAGCCATGGACGGGGGCCCACGGGGCCCTGGCTGGTTCATGAACTGGCTGTTGTAGCCTTGCGTAGGCCCCATCTGGAAAGAGGAGCAGACCTGTGGAGAATGCCAATGGCAGTTTAGATGAACAAGTGGACTTGTTAAGAAATCCAAGGTAGGGAAAGAAGCCAAAACCAGTGAGGGACCAACCTGGTTGTACTGGTTCATGTCTTTGTTAGTCTCTTGCAAGGCCGCCACGGTTGCTGTGGCAGTAGCTGTTGCGGTGGCGGCGGCCGCAGCGACAGCAGCGGCTGCAGCAGCAGCAGCAGGTTGGGTGAAATCAGAAGGCGGTCGTGTGTGAGGGGGCATGCCTATACCACCCGGCGCGTTCGGCCCACCTGGGTAACTGAGCAGAAGGAAAACACAACACATTAACGTCTACAAAAACAGAAAGGCCTGTTTATTGAAATAAAACTTGTTGGATTGCCACATAAATCTTTCCTGGATTTGCACTTTGGCAGAGCAAGAAGGTGATATCATCCCTTTCAAGGAAAACATCCTTGAACTGAGTATTGGCTTGGCTTTAAAACCATGTGTCAAGTATCACTAATGGGAGACTCTTCTATAGCTTATTGAATCTCCCAAAGTGATGCAAAGCAACTTTGTCAAACAACTTCCCATCATCCTGTCTGGAATGATCTCTATAATGCTTGAAACATTACCTTCCACCGAAGCCTGCTCCTCCTGGGTGCCCTGGACGTCCATACATGCTTTGCTGCATGTAGGCCTGGTTGGATCCCCCTTTGGCTGAAAACTGTTGTTGTTGGCCAGGGAACTGAGGTGAGTTGATTCCTGGGTTGTTGGCTGACATACCCGACCCTAGTGCATTGCCTCCAGGGTTCATAGGATTGTTGGTATTGGCCATGGGGTTACCCAATACCTAGATCAAAAGCAACAGAGTTCACAATTAGATCAACGTTATCACAATTACTGTTTGCGTACAGTGACACTATAAGTGTGACTCACCTGACTTTGTGATGTATTGGTAACTCCCCACACCGTCGTAACCACCGACAACGAGCCAGGGGCCTGGTTAGCGTTTTGTTGCCAGGGAACGCTGTCATATGGAAAGGACCCATCACTACAAAACAGTGTTCAAACAGTAATGTGAGATCAGGGACATCAAACACTGACAAAGAGTGAAGAATAAAGAAAAGCTCCCTCCTGACTACAGAACATTTGTTTTTCCATGAAAATGAAGCTGTAATGTTTGCAAAAGTGGCCAATCACCAGCCCTAGAGCACAAAATGTTCACAAAGCTAGTGAACTACCTCAGTTTCACACCCAGGTTTTTTTCTGGCAATCTATCAACCTCTATCAACTTCTAGTTGACATACCTAGACAGTAATGTTACGATATCATGTTTTTATCTGCTGTTGTTTGGAACATTGTAAGAATGACTTTCATTTGCACAGCCTTCAGTGATGTCATGTTTACAGGGCTGTTAACCAAAGCCTGGTCAATGGCTTCTTGGAAAAGCCTTGTCTTCAAAATCACATGCCACATAAAAACAAACAATTCTGTGCTGGATGAGTGCACCAGGACTCTACCTCAAGAGGAAATTCTAAGAAAGCAAAAAAGGGCGAGACTACTGTAAATATAACCGTGCTGGAAAGGCTCCAGCAAGCGTTTGGTTAGAGCAGAGTTTTGTCAGTGTACTGACCCATGTGAGAGCGAGGGCTTCATGGAGTTCATGGGCGGCTGCAAGGGAACTTTGCCCTGTGGATCGCTCTGACGATTCTTCTGATGCCGCAACAAGAGCAGCCGTCCCAGCTCCTCGCACCAGGACGACAGGAGAGCTGGAGAGAAAGAGACAAACAGAGAGAAAGAGAGATCAGGAAGGATCTTTGGCATAGAGACAAATCACCTGTTGGCTAAACAGCAATCTTGCTTATTTAGCAGGCGCAAAACTCACCACCAAGTATTAGCACATTCTTTAACACGTTGCACAATTTTAGTTGTTGTTTTTTAACAGTTAGGTGCTTGTTCAAATCTCTAGCCCCCAGTATAAGCACGGATGATGCCAAAAGTGTTGCAATATCTTAACCACTTCATGTCTTTACCACTAGAGGCCACTACAATCACAGCAGAGGTACAAGCATGCTTGGGATCCTCTATAATAGCTTGTCAGTATGCTTCTCATAGGATCATATGCTTTTTATCTGCAGTGCACTTTAAGCAGTGATCCTACTACAGAAGACCTGTCTTCCCCTCTCATGAAGGGAGGATGACGAAGGACGGGGCGAGAAATGGGAGATGAGAATCAGTGCTGAGGATAGTGAATCATGCCGGCGATGTGTCCTGGCAGCACTTTACTCCTGAGAGGGGTGACAAAACGAGCCTCTCGCCATGGTGATGGAGTCGGTTCGGGATGGCAGCAGCTGGCATGCGGCCAGATCCTGGTCTAATCGATTCTACACGCTGCGTATGGCTAAAACGAGAGCACTGCATTTAAGTGCTCTTGATACAAACGGTCCTTATACTTTCCAAGTGACACTATTTAGATGGATACTCACTACTAGCTGAGTCATTCTATGACAAGAGTACCATGTGTGTCCACAACATCTGATGAAGTGCACTAAACACCAACAACTGCCATTAAGTGTTTTAACTTAAATATATATTATAAACAAAATTGAGTTCAAATTTGTAGCACTGAAACATATTTATGCACATTTTATAAAAATGACTAGTAGTTGTTAATTTTAAGCATTAGTTGACTATTAGTCGTAAGTTTGTTAACTGCAGCATCAGTAGTAGATGTGCCTGTTTGCATGTTTCATACAGATTACATAATCAGAGAATATTTGTTTTCCATTTGAATTGGTTCATTTGGAGGTAGATATTTCGCTTTCTATAGATATATTTTTCATGTCTGTAAGACAAGCATACACAGAGTTTCGAAGTTTTGTGCTCAAGTACACAGAGACGGCAGAAAGCACATTGTGTTTGCTTTCATTATTTTACAAAAGCACAACGTTTCGTTGTTATTCTGAGTGCACACAAATAAATGTAGAGTCTTTACTAAGATATTAGATATTACTTTTATCTCTATGACCAAAAATTAGAGCATTTTAAGATCAAGTGAATGCACCAGTGCCTCCATACTCCAGCTTCCACACTCCGCACAGACACTTCAATACCGCACATTTTTCAATACAGTACCATGCACAGTTGCTACTACTTACATATTTCAAATGAAAAGCCATATATGAGGTCGATAAATGATAGGTGCACATTTGAATGTTCAGCACGATGTACCACACAGACCAGCAATTATCAATCTGTCCATCACAGACTGTGACTTCGCCACTTCCTGTGGATTTTTTTCTCTGCGACTAAGCAACTACTAAAATTTTGGTTGACCAAGCCTCTTCTCGTCGACTAACGGTTGACTAATAGTCGACTATGAGGAGGCAGCCCTGGTGTATAATACATATTATTTATCCAATCACACTACTTATTTACTTTAAAATAAGCATTAACTCTCATTCTAAATGGCATGAAGAAGTGACATCATTTGAGTTTTAAATAAGCCAAATTCTAAAGTTCTACTCATTTCATTTTTAGAATGAATGTTTTTGCATGCTTGACAGGATTAAAATCTTAACATTTGACAAATATCCCATATTCAACTAATAACATAAAATAGAATAAAAATGAAGGAAATAAATGAAAACAAATAAATAAAATAATAATAATAATAATAATAATAATAATATTTATATATATATATATATATATATATATAATTCGAAAAATAGCAAAATAGAAAGATTTAGAAAATGGATGATGATTTTTTTTTAAATGTTCCACCTCATCACATTCTCAATAGCATTTAAATACATTCTTTGTCTGGCAGAATATTTAAAATCATTACAGCCATGTACCTATTTATAAATCATCTTTCCAACATCAAAAAGGTGCCTGTTTTATAGAACAACTCAGAAGTGCACACAGAGAACAAGAAGGGAAAAAAACATCCTCCAAAAAACTGTATCACACGCAGACAGAACAAGAACAAAAGCCAGGAACTGTTTCAGCAGTGCTGCACCTCTAGTCTTCCTTTGCCATCAAACAGATTCTGCAAGGGACTTTATAAAATATTCTCTTTCCCCCAAGACGAGTTCATACATGGAACAATACCCCTCTTTCTTCTCTAAATCTACTTCACAGACAGTAGATGAGTAAAAAAACCTGCTATGGCTATTTGAACAGAGAGGGTGGTGTCAAGAGTCCAGAATGTCTCTCTCTTTTTCTCTCTCTCTCTCTCTCTCTCTCTCTCTCTCAGAGTCTGGTGCAGAGAGACAGACGTCTGTCTTGGCTCTTTCCTCTCTAAATCGATCAGCCAGTAATGACTATGAAGACTGCTCAGCTGTCTCCAGCGCCTTTATTGCTGGGGGGACGTAAACCAGCACACATGCTCCTGAAAAACACATACCTCAGTCTTATTTACCACAGTCTGCACTTTAGGGATAGTTCACACAAAAATCACTTACTCAGCTTCAAGTTCCAAACTTTTATATTTTTAAAACAAGTTATTGTATGGAACAGTTTTTGATACTTCTAGTGTTTTTTGTCATTTTTTGATTTTGACAGACACTGGTTGGAAAAAAAAGGGCTGAGACCTAATATCTTCCTTTGCGGTCTAAGGAAGACAGAAAGCCAAACATGTTTGGAACCACAGGAGGATTGAAGTATTAGAGTAAACGACTGGTTTTCATTCATATTTGTGCGACATTAGTCATTTAATGCCTGTATTAATAACCATTTCAGAATAAAATTCAAGAAGCCTTAATGCATTGCTGAATCCAAACTG
The DNA here is from genome assembly GCF_022985175.1 of Labeo rohita. Lineage (NCBI taxonomy): Eukaryota > Metazoa > Chordata > Actinopteri > Cypriniformes > Cyprinidae > Labeo > Labeo rohita. The sequence continues at coordinate 21,443,822 of NC_066881.1, read as the reverse complement.
GAGTTCTTCCAAGAAACAGCTTTAAGTTATTCAATATCCCAGCGGCACCTGACGCACTTTCCCTTCCAAGTTCAAACACACAATTACAGTGAGAAAATCGCGTTTGTGTAAATATATCAAAGGGGTCTGTTTCAAAGAGAACGCTTCTCACCTCTCTGCGACAGGCGTGAAAGCCGTCCCAGCAGGATTGGAGCGGGAGGCTGGAATCACCCACCTACTTCAATGAGAATTATTCTACCCTGCCATTACAGAGAGCTTATCGGCCAGCTAAATCACTACCTCTGCATGCTGGCAACTGCTATTTTCTCACAAAAGACCAACTTAGAGCTCATATGACAGGTTACAGCCAGACGCCGCCTGCCAATTTTCAACTGTTGTTCCCCGCCTAGCATGCCTCCCACACGTAACAAAGACTAGAGCTCTCCTGCCTGCAATTCAACCAGTAAACTTACAGAAAAACAACCTAATCAACACGGCACCTTCCGGCTGCGTACAATATCCCTCTCACCTAGCTGTGTACAGCTACACGCAAACATCCTCGCCTCCACCGCTACCCACGGGGCTGTGTTGTCATATTAATGCATAACATCTACTGTAATGCGATCTCCCTCATCAATAGAGATGCACTGATGCACTGAGTTTTGGTCCAAGATTGAGCACATTTACTCTTAAAATGCTCCAGTAACAAAAAAGATATCATTGAGCGTTCATATTGTGAATACGCACAAAGAAACAGCGACATCAGAACAAAATGTCTCAAGATTGGAGGAATCTCAAAACAATTGGCATCTAATTAATTTGCAATAGTCATGTCTGCATAGAGCTTCTGTTGTGCAAGTACACAAGTGTACCGGAAGGGATGATGATCTGAGAAACCAAAATTGACTTGATCTTTTGACACAGAGTTCATTGTACTCTTAAAAACATCCTTTAAGTTTCAAAACTTTGTCGTTAGTCTAAAAACAGCATATATTGAAGGCAGTCCGCCAAAACGACAGCTTTTGGAATGTTTCTATGTATGATGTAATAGGTTGATTAAGAACCGCCTCCACAGAATAAGATTGACATTGCTATCCGTTTAGCCCCGCCCACCGATTTGCACATAACGTTTACCAGAGAGGCGAACGCGCAGAAACCAAACGATAAAGATGGCTCTGAAAACAACAGGATGCTCAGCAGTGCCAATTTGTGGAACAGTCTTTGCACTGGCATCCTTATGATCCCAACCTTAGGAAAGAGTGGAGTGATTTTTAATGACGTTCCAGACCGCATCAGTAAGAACTCAGTCCATTGTTTACTTTATTTTACAGCGGATTTGTTTATAATTACCCATAGCGTCAGCAACACAATGCTCCTTCCCTTATCTCAGGGAACTGAGGTTACGTTAGTAACCGGAGCGACACAATTCAACACAGGATTTTAAAAAAAGATTAAAACTACAAGACAATGCTGTGCCACCTATATTGGATCCGACAGTGATTTCGCAACAAAGGCGTAATTAACTGTTTTCATTACATTGTCACTATTGCTTCGTCTCTTCGTAAAGATAGTTTGATATGTACTGAGTTATTTATGCGTTTTAAACCTAAATCACAGCGGCGTCCATCTATGAAGAATGAATGTACGCTGTTAGCCAATCATAGCAGTGGGCGTTTACTTTTGAGTCTACAGTCCGCCACGCCTATTCAAACAGAGTGTTCTGCTGAGGGAAGATAAAAGCAGGACAGAAAACAGCTTCTAAATAGCTTTTTTAAAGTAAAAATCTTGATAACATTATAAGTGGACCTCCTAGAACAGTACAAAATAAAAAACAAAGGCAGTTCATGGCCCCTATTAAAATTGTACATCCCACTGTACTTTACCAAACAGCAGTAGCGAGTACCAAAAAAGAAAGTTTCTCTAACAAACGATATCATGAATCCTTACTCACCAGTAAATCGGCATTAATCACATTTTTCTTTCATTCCCTGTATTAAAACGCCTCTCTCAGTCTCTGCTTTCCTTTCATCTGTCTCCCTTCCCTCATTTAGTCCTGTTTGCATTGCCAGACACCTGCTCCAGAAAGGGTTGTGTTGAGTGTTAAGTTGGCAGTAGGCTACTGTAGCTCTGTGGCAGTGGGCATTTCGGTGGCATGGCTGTGTGTTGGGTCTATGTCAGCAGGCATTATGGTGGCAGGGCTGGCTCACAGCGGTGTGCACCAGGCAGTGATCCCAGCAGAAAGAGACGAGTACCGCCACAGAACACAGCTCTCACAAAGCCATGCCAGACGATAAAACTGAGGTTTGCTTACACCAGCCAGACTCTAATACAGTCTGAGACTTATTTATCACAACACGGCAGATTCAAAAACGGTTGTTAAACACAGTTTAAGAAGTCGTTTTAAGGCGAGAACATACATTAACAGTGTTTACAAATCAATGGTACGGTGTCACATTGTGTCATTGTAAAACACTTCAAATGTTAATATAAATACATAACTTTTGAAGAAAAGATGGGTGGTGTTTACAGTGTTGTTGCTAACAAAAACTAAAAATTAGTCAAACATTTTGTTAATGTTGTTCATAAAAACACAACCAGGAAAAACTAACCTCAAAACTAATTTGAATGATCACAAATACATGTTAGTTTTTAATATATGGTATATTCTAAAACATAACAAAAATTTGTATTAAACTGAGAATTTTTAGATGATATCAGTTAGTTACTGCATTAACATTGGCACTAAAACAATAAGTAAAAAATAAATCTAGTAATAATAAAATAAAAGCTAAAGAACTAAACTGTAAACCCTCTTCAAAATCCCTACATCCTATATATGACAAATAATAGTTAAGACAATTTTGTCACTCTTTTAAAAAGAAAGCACTCCAACGTAACAGACAGCAACATTTGCTAACACTGTAAGATCAATGCTACCCACACAAGCTCTGCGACTCATATTAGCCATGTTCTGCCGTTTCTAAAGGTGCCAGACTGCAGCAGAAACCATCTTACTGAGGGGACAACAGCCTGTGGCTCTACAGACTTCTGGCAAAACAGAGCAGAGAAACAGACACTACACAAACCAACCCCCCTCCCTGTCTAGAGAAGAGGCTCTCCAAGCTGGTTTAGTGGGCATTGAATAACTGACCAGGGTAAATCCCCAAATGATCAAGTATGTAGGAAACCCAGGTCACCCCCGGTTACCCAAATCACCTCTGAAGCCGCCCCAAGAATGTTTGCCTGTCGCTCTTTCTCAGGTTGGCCGCTTCGTCTCCGCCAACACCTCTTTGCAGCCAAACTCACAGTTTTACTGGCTTCAATGCCATATTATGAGCTTTTTGATTATGATGTTGCTAGTAAACGGAGGTTTGGACAAAGGAGGACAGTCAACATTTCTCTCATTTTGTCCACCATCTTGGATTTCTTTCATTGAGCTTGTCACAATGCATCTACACATTACCTGCTTGGTAAAAGATGCACAATTGCCTCAAATTTGGCAAAATTAGATATGTTATGATGCTTCAAAATGCTAGGGAGACAGCTCACTAGGCTTTGGAACAGGTCTAATGCTTGGCGAAGGTAAAACCCTGATTTTCTGCCAAAGGCCAGACCTCACTAAAAGAATTCCACAATCTATGTCCTGTCCACTTTTTATTCACAGAATACGTTGGAATTTCGACTAGTGCAGCTTTGGAAAGTAAGAGAGATTTCAAACCTCATGAGGACGTCTAGAACATAAAATGTGGCTGGATTTCATAACACAAGCCATATTTCCAAATGTCCTCGGAGACCTTTTCTCTCACCCTCACTCTCAATCTGTGAGTCTGTGAGAGTCTCAGACCGATGCCACAGAGAGTGAATTGGCAGACATGTCAACTGACCTTCCTGGACCACTTAGTGAAAATACGCAACCCTGCTTGTCCGCATGGCCATACTGTTTCTGCCCTTCATCCTCACCTTGCTAAGATCATCACAGCACCTTACCTGACCTATAAAACCAACCAAAGAGAAATCCAACAGCAGATGCTTTACCAACATGGGTAAGAGACCACTGTAGAAACTGTTAAAAGCGTTTTTTATCAAAAACCACATAAGGCAAACTGGCATTTTACCCAATGTTTTTAAGTTAGGCAATGGAAAAAAAGACAGAAAATGATAATGAATTTAGTTCAAGTGGCAGATAATCTGTTTATTTGAAAATATTGGGTCTCAGCCTAATTTTTACGAATTCCTCCTCAAATTTATCCATCCTAAATACTTCAATCTGTTAATGCAGGTCTTTTCCAGTGAGTGTAAGCAGCTTAAATGAGAACTTCCCAACAGCCTTCAGAGAGAGATTTGTGTAATACCGCAACACACAATGCACGTTTGTGAGGAGAATACAAGAAAAGACAAGAAAAATGCAAGCCAATGACGGTGTATACAAGGAAACGGCATGCCAAAGCCAAAATTCTCACAGCAAAAAAGTTTTTTAATGTTTATCCTTTTTTAAGTGTTTTTTTTAGTAATATCCATACTTTAAGGATTAGTTCACTTCAAGAATAAAAATTTCCTGAAGATTTATTTACTCCTATGTCATCCAAGATGTTTTTGTCTTTCTTTCTTTATCTGGAGATAAAGTTTTTTGAGGAAGTCGTCTTCAAAAACCTTTTTTTTTTTTTTTTGACTGAACAAAGAAAGACAAACATCTTGGATGACGTGGGGTGAGTAAATTATCAGAAAACTTTTATTCTGAAAGTGAACTAATTCTTTAACTAAGGTGTGGAATATTGCAAAAAAGAACGACCATCGTTCACAAACACATTCCTTCATTCCAATTACGTGTTAATTTATTAAACAGTTTGGCTAATTTACATAGGCTTCCAGCTAAAACTGTAAAAATGCACTGGTTGTGTAAATATGGCCTGGTGAAGTCTAAGGAAACAGTCTTCTCTCTGTTCTGAGTGGCCGGCAGTCAGGCAGGCATGTGCACAAGCAGTGCACTACTATTAACTAATGACGCAGGGCAGGTTCTCGCGTACGAGAGGCTCACATATTAATTAAGGCCAGAGCTGAACCTAAGTGCCATCTACACACACTCACACGTCGGAGTTATTAACCCCTAACTGAGGCTAACAGGCCACAAAGTGACCTCCGCTCACACCAGGTGACATAACTGCTCAGGACTCTCTCCAGCGCACAACACACACACACACACACACACACACACACACACACACACACACACACACACACACACACACACACACACACACAGTTAGATGCTGGCAGATTAAAAACACTTCACACAGATTTACACAAACACAACCACAGAGTAGCTGCTTGAACAGATGAAACTGATATTTCTCATTTGAATACATAAATAAACGATCACGTCGTTGTCTGTTTCTGTCAGTGACAGATGTAATGCGCCTCCTACAGCGGAGTAACATTCGTACAATGTGCGCTCGCTGACTTTCTGCTGTCTGTTTGAGAGAATCGAAACAGCTTGATGCTCTTTTGAATTGGAAAGGAATTCGAAGCACACGGCACAGTGCATTGTCGCTACAGATTCGGCTAAAATGGAAATGAATGACTGCGATGAAACAGAGAAGAACTGACATACAACACAGAGCAGCCCTAGAAGTGAGTGACATACGGATGAAGGCTTTGTTTTGAACAAAAAATACCACAAAATGGGACGTCATTCCTGCTCAATGAGCTGCACAGTCCGGAAAAAAGCTGAAAACCTGCGCCGTAAACCTACGGAGTGCCTTCGCAAAAGATGACGGGAGAAAATCCCGGGACAATCTGAGATGACAGTGCAGCCCATGCGTCTGTGAAACAGGTATGGATGCTCAGTCAGAAGCCAATGACCCCCCGCATACACACCCCGCAACAAAGGAAGCACATCAAAAGCGTCTGCGTCACCGTGATTCATCTCCTGTGACTGCGTACGGATGAATAAAAAAAAACAAAAAAAAACAGAATGAATGCCCAGGGTGACGATGAAGAGAGAGAGAGAGCTCTCCACTAGATGTGTTTCACAAGCCAAACAATGCTAGAACACAGAAGAGTACCTGTGTCACTCTGACATCTCCTGCAGGTGGTGGTTTCTGTAGGGTTCAAATTCAACATTTTACTCAAGGGGGCAAAGAAATATTAAGACAAGATAGTATCAGTAAGCAGAGTTGACATCATCAATGGGTGAACTGATGTCCTGGTTGAATTGATGGGACTTAACGAGGTTCTTAACCCTGGTTCTGCTCCGGTCTGCTGTGCGAAACACTGACTTCTCATCTCAGAAGAGCAAGTGATCTAAAAATCAATGCATTTGCTGAAATATTCCAGGTGCTTGCACATTTGTCAGATATTTCAAGCTAAGCAACTCAAATGTAATCTTAGAATCTTGGTCTAACACAGTATTATTATAAAAAAAAAAAAAACCTAATGATGCATTTAAAAGTAACATGGCATGTTAGATGGCATTCCAACATCTACAAATCTAAATATGTCCAAAAATACACCACAGAATCTCTCATGACGCATCATTTAAATTACAGTTGGACAAATGTGCATAAATCTCGATGACGCTTCTTATGACTAACACATTTGTCTCTGTATGAGGAAACATCTAAATATCAAATTAGTCATATTAACAAGCATATCGCTCTCAACCGTTAATATATTTTTTCTATAGGCTATGACTACCCTGTATTACTAATGGAAATTCTCTCTAGGACTTCATAACAGATCTTTATGACAAGATAATTCATGCAGTGATGGTTAAAACTGAGATGTAATGATTATTCATATCTTTATTCACATCATTGACTGTGTATTTCTAACTTAACAACAGAATCATTTAAAATGACTGTTTCCTATTTTAAAATGTAATTTATTCCTGTGATGGCAAAGCTGAATTTTCAGCATCATTACTGCAGTATTCAGTGTCACATGATTCTTCAGAAATCATTGTAATATGATAATTTGGTGCTCAAGAAACCTTTATTACTAATCACAGTTGAAAATTGCCTATTATCACAGTCTGCTTAATATCTTGTGGAAACCATTACACATTTTTTTCAGGATTCTCTCTCAGGTCAAAAGTGCAGCAATTATTTGAAACAGAAATCTTTTGTAACATTATAAACATCTTTACTATTGCTTTTAATCAAATTAATGCATGAGTATTCAAAAAATAAAAAAATCTTACTGACTCCACACTTTTGAATTGTGGTGCATACAATGCTTATGGAATTACTACAAATATATCAAATTAAATAGATTAGGGGCCGGCTGCATAAAAGGTTAAGACTAGTTTTAAAAGTTAGTCATATAATGTTTTGCTTTAAGACTGGTCAAAATTGTAAAATTCTTAAATTAGTCTAAGTAGAATCCAAAGTCTGATTACCCCTTAGTTAACTGCTAGTTGGTCAAACTAGTTTTTAAGACACTATCTTAACATAGCAAAGTTTATGCAACTGGTTCCACCTTACAGTGATTTTATCTATAAACATAAATAACTATAAACATAAATTGGTGACAACAGTAATAAAATACAAGGCATTTTTTCTTACAATATTTACAATTATGAATATTATTAATAATTAATTACTAGACTGCTGTAGACAGTTTACAGCCAAGCAGTGTAGCAGCTTAGTACTTTGTAAAATGCAGATAAACGCTTTCTACATTACTGTTTTTGACCACCGCTCATCTAATCAGAATTTAAAATCCAAACTATCCCATCAAAAAACTTCAACAGTAATCAGACAGTTTATAGTTTGTTTCATTTGTTAACACAGCCTACTTCTTGACATGTTTGCCTTACATCCACTTTGTATCTAAGGGCAACGCTAAGTGTTTGCACTGGGGAAATGCCACTTTATCAGGGTCTGTGGAAAATTCATGAAATGCATTTGCTAGTCTACTTTTTGCAGTTAAACAGCAGCTAAAGTCCTAAAGCTTTAAAATATAACCTATGATGTATGTTTTCTGCTATTTATCTATTGCGACCTAAACAACTTACTGTAAATGCAGCAATACACAACACGTTTAAGTCTGTTTTACTTTGATAAATTGAGTAATTATTCATTGTATACCTTAGATAATCAACATGCAAATACTGCCTTTAAAAAATACACTTAAAAAAAAAAAAACACAAAAATCCATAGAGGTGTCTTACTGACTTATCCTCAAGAGAAACTAGCGTAGCTAGTGTAAAACATCAGTACGGCAATGCGTTGGTATAACGTTTGCATGTTTATTTAAAGTAAATCCAGCAAACACAAAACGACACATGGGTAAAGAACACCGAGCTATTAAAAGCTCCTCACCACTGAGGAGGAAGTTTCACACATGAACAGCAGGATCCTCATTACAGCAAACTGCTGTTTATTTCCCCATCAGCATGTACTCAGAGGCCGAGAGCTTTAACAAAACTTCACAGGAACCTGTAGACTCCGCTCGAGCAGTATATTATCCTTACGACGCTTTAACTGCCGCCCTGTAGCAGTTACAAGAAACAACTACTTACTATAAATATCTAGGGATTATGCCTAGACTGCTGTAGAAACACAAGAGATGAAGCCAGCTTTCTAAATATACAAAAAGCAGGGGCAGAGCCCTCACACATCACAGAATTTCCCACGTTCATTCCCTCACAAATCAGCCCATCAAACAGAACCTCAAATGCAATGTGAAAAACCTCTCCCCCATCCAATGATTTACAGCCCCGTAAAGAGCAAACACACACACACAGTAGCCGGCACGGTGGAAGAGACTCTCCGTGTAACCGGCTGGAGCCACGCTGTCGCCAGGCTCACGTCAACCCGCTAAAGGACTGACAAAAACACTGCGCCCCAAGTAGGTCAGCTCTCCTCCTGGAGATAATCAAACCCACTTTGACCCTCTACGTGTGAGCGTTTGAGTGGGAGAGAGGGAACTAGGTCAAACGCAGACTCGATCATGTGCAGGACGCATACACCTGCCCGCATGCACTCCGACCATCACGTGACTTACCAACGCTCGAGATCTGGCTCTCATCGCAGTCTTCTCATTGCACAGAGAAAATGGGATTTCACCAGCAGGCAAAGACGAACCCGTGAGAAATCTACGAGCTTTTCTGTCTATCTCGGTCTGATTGTCTGGGGCTCTCTCTCTGTTTTCCCTCTCTTCGCCTGTCCAGCGACTGCACAATGCACATCAATTATTCAGCGGCGGTCTCTGGGTTTCCAGTGCAAAGCCAATCACAGATGGAGTTCTGTGCTAATGGGCTCCTGCTATACCTGGCTTCTCTGCTCCAAGACGTAGCCCACGGGGAATCAGGTTAAGCTCTTCGAAAACTTCAGACACACACACATACAGAATGACAAGCCTGTAAAGTGTCTGCAGTGCAAAACCACAAAATGAACAGGAAGCACCGTTGTGTTTCAAAAGGGTTAAAAAAAAAAGAAGCAAGAGACAGAGAAAGAGAGGGACGTGGGGGCAGGGAAAGAGAAGAGAGACAGAGGAAGAAAAAGCAGCAAACGTCCTCACCTCAGATGTATGCTGTTGTCCACATGCCTAAAACCCTCATTCATTAGTAACATCACTCACACACACACACGCATGCACACACACACACACGCACACACACACATCCATGCAATGCGACGGCCACTTTGCCAGAGGGCGGAAGGGGGGGGGGGGGGGGAAGCATGGGCGGCTCACATTTCAAACTTGCAAAGAGGGGGCGGGGCCTAACGCGGCAGACGGGCTGTATCTTGGCCCGTGACCAAATCATCCGGAGGAAGACTGAGAACAAACAACACGCTCGGATCAATTGGGTTAAAGCTGCGTTCGCAGCCCCGCGATTACTGCTATCAAAGCGGGTGATTCCCGTTCATTGGTGAGCTAATCACATGACACTGATGTATAAATCCATCAGCCCGCGCACGCTAATTAAGCCGGGGGCCGGTGGGCGGCCCTCCTGAGTGTCGTGCGAGGGTGAAATTAATGGAAACTGTGTTAGCTTTTAACGCTAAGTGCCTAACTTGACACTTGCTAACACTGTTAATTACACACATCCAAAAGTGTTGAATATCAGAAAGAGATCCAGCACTTCCCCGAGCTGTCAATAGCGTGCGTCCATTAATGAATTAATACATAGCTGTTCTTCAGCCCTTGAATTAGCGTTGCCTAATCTGCTAGTAAAAACGCTGTATCAACAGCAGGATTTTTCTTGACGCTGCAGAAAAAAAGCACTGTGACATCAAATTAGCAATGATTCATTAAAAGCGCCAATGTACCGCAGCCACAAAGACTTACTATGTAGCACGAAGCATCAAGACCTCAGCGCGCACGCCGTCTCCCTGGCCGGCATTGAAGCGCCGCGTGTGACAGATACCTTTAATATCAAGCTACGAGCAGGATGAAATAACTCAGAGAAAATGAGAGATGTCAAGGCTACGGGCTACATGAAAAAGGAGGTGAAGAGCCAAAGCTGGCTCAAACAGGAACTTGAGCTTCCTTTAACTTTTACTGCAAAGCAGTGAGTCATAACCCTCCACCAACACAAACACATCACTCCACTCATTCTCTGCAGCTCTCAACTTCAGAACTTTACAAATGAGCAATCTTATAAATAACCTGATGTTTTTGATACAAAAACCTAACTTAGTGAGGCATAATTAGAAGCTACAATGAAAAAATCTGCTTGTTTCTGTAAGAACAAAAAGTCTAGATCTGGAGCATCTAAAAGTAACTGAACTGTTGCTGAATGATTACATCAGATGAAAAGAGACGAATGGCTTGAAAAACTAATTTCCAAAATTAACTTTTTGTCTCACTTGAAAATGATAGAGGGCAAAGGGCCTCCTCGAAATATTGGATGAGAAGAACATTTGCAGTGCAAAAATAAAACAATGCCAATATTGCAAAATATAACATTATAAATCTGTATAAAATCACTAGTTTTAAATAGAAACATTATTAGATATAGAAGCGACACCAGCAGGTTCCTCTCACCTCCCCTTAAGCCATTAAGTTTTAACAGACTCCCTAAAGTGTACGTTGAGTTTGGTGGGTGGGTGGGCGGGTGGGGGGGGTAATTGAGTATGAAGGGGGGAATGTCTTGTGAGAGGAGGGTATGACTGGTTGTAAATCCCGCCTCTTGGGTTCGTGCGCATTCCGTGTTCGCAAATTGGTTAGAATGAAGAATTTAATGGGGTTAATGGAAAGACTAATGTAAAAAAAAATTAAACAACTCACACATTTAGATATAACCACTTTGTTACGTCAAAATAAGACTTGAAATGGCATGAAAACATCATCTGTGGGAGTTTTTAGTGAGTAATCAGCTTGGTGAAATTTAAAGTAAATGTCTATGTCTGTGAACAATATTTACCGAGCTTTGATGACTGATGATCTAAAAAATTCTAAAATAGTTCAAAGTTAACTATTACAAATAATAGGTGCACGTTAAGTTCACGTTACTGCCTTGACTTATTATTTTGTAATAAATGTAAAATGCTTAAAAATAGTACTTTGAGGAGATTCATATTTGACTTTAATAATTTGAATATTAATTACACTGGTAATGTAAAAACATAAAATAATTGTTTTTTTTTTCTTTTTCTGATAGTGTAAGTAATGTTTGTTTAACAAAGAAAACATGACTGGGACGAATTTCCTAGAGCCGCAAAACGATTAGTCGCGATTAATCGATTCAAAATAAAAGTTTGTGTTTACATACACTATGTTTACATACACTGTGTATATTTATTATGTATATACAAATACACACATATATATGAATATATTTAAAATATATATTTATATGTAAACACTTCTATATAATTTATATTATATATAAATATAAATATTTTACATATAAATCTAACATATTTTTGTGTGTATTTATATTAGTGCTGTGCAACAATTAATCACGATAAATCGCATACTGTGTATATTTATCATGTATATATAAATACACACACATGCATGGATGTATTAAGAAAAAAAGTTGTTTATATATTAAATATATTTATATATAATATTAATTATGTCAATAAAAATGTATACATGTAAATATTTTCAAAATATATACTGTATGTGTGTGTATTTATATATACATAAATATACACAGTATACACACATATATTAAGTAGGATTAATCACATTTAATCGCATACAAAAAAGTTTGAGTTTGCCTAATATGTGTGTGTACTGCGTGTAATTATGTATATATACACACAAATGTATATATTTAAGGAAAATATTTATGTACAAAATATTTATATATAATACAAATTCTATAAAAATTATAACAAATACATATACTTGTAAATATTGCTTAAATATATACATGAATGCGCTTGTATTTATATATACATAATTACACACAATACACACACAAATATTAGGCAAACTTAAAATTTTATTTTGTATGCAATTAATCGTTCGACAGCCCTAAAAACTTCAGCTCTAGAATTTCCATTTGATTAAAAAACAACAACTTTATATTTTATGTATGTTTATGTATGTTTAACAAATAACTAGCTAATCAGCAAAGTCAATATTTATTCACATTTTTTGCTTAGCAATTGTTAATTCTGACACCGTAAGCAAGCGTTCATAGACAGTAAATGTGACTGTGACCTACTAATGATCTTCACTTTGATGTTTGATGTTTGATGTTGATCTTCACAGTGAACGTCTGATGTGCATATATGAAGTGAGAACTGTATGCAGATAGACGTAGGCAGGGTTTGCGGTATATCAAACCAACGGGGAGGTCCCCGGGCTTGAGTTTCTTGTGTATTTGCACTCGTGTCTTCTCTGTAAACCATGTGTGTACATGACATGTGAATTACTGCTGGGTGCTGGAAAGCGATCCGTCACCCTCGACATGGCGGATTGGTTGCTCTCCTGACGTGCCTTCCAGCTGGGCTGATTTACAAGCTGCTGACAGACTTCCTATGTAGAGCAGGAACATTCCTCACCGTTGCGTTGAGAGATCCGTTTCACCCCACAGTGTGGCCATTGGCCAACTTCATACTTTAGCCAATCCGCTGCTCAGAGAACAGCCGTGTGCCAACTTTACTTTGACATGCAACTGCGTCAAACAATTTGATCTCTAAATTACAAAAAAAAAAAAAATCAACAAACAGGGCCAAAAACTTGAAGATGGTGAAAGACCTCTCACTAAAATGCAATTAAATGTGGGCACCATCGTTCAATAAGGGTTGTTGAGTGCATAAACTTGTTTTAGTCGCTAATGAATGAAAATATTAATCATTTATCAATTATAACAATCAATAAGCAACATAAAAACCGTTAGCGTGCAATTATGGAATTCTTGTAAACACCGGATAAAGATTTTAGAGGGAAAAACAAAGCATTGTTTAAATTCCTGTACTTAATGTCTTTTGCGGTTTGTGCCAAATCCGCTCAATAACAGACTTTAAAAACAGTTGAATTGAGACACACCTTGCAATTATCTTGTCGCAACATCTCACTCTGAACAATGCCACTCTATCTCTGCTCCTGTATGCAGGCACACACGTGATTTGGGAAGTTGAGTTTTTTTTTTTTTTTTTCAGGAAAATGTTAAAATAATAGCAGGCTTTCCATGCGAGTGAGAAACATGTCCTAATAGACAAACACATTAGCTGTCAATCTCTCAACTAACCTGCTGTCGATTAAATATCAGCGTGACACATACAGAGGGACGAACTTGATTTTGATCTAAGTGAGGAGACTGTTGTGACTGACAGGATATTGTTGTAATACTGTCAAAAGCAATTGTGCTGCTGCGTATAATTAACATATGCTGCATAAAAGCATCTCAGACGAGGTATTTAGCGTTTCTTGCTACAGACACAACTGTGTGCTCTAAAGAGGGAGATTTTAGACTTAATAATTATCTTATTGCACTGGCAGTGGGGTGCCAAACAAAGCCTAGTTAAAAAGTCTGTCAGAAGCATGTAAGCAGAGACGATCAGACTCAGTAAGAGCGCGCACACACGCACACGCACACAAACAGATGCAAACACACCGTGGACAGATAATTCCCATAATCACAGATTAATACTGCCGGATAATCCTGCTGACAGAGAGGTCAGCACTCACAAACCAGCACGCACCGACAGACTAGATTTCATCTACACGAACACAACCCATCTCTGACACATTCCTGAAGATCAGATGGTGATAATGCACAACGCGCTTCCATCACTGATTATATCTTTTTTTTTGTCAATGAACTGTAAAAAGCACTTTTTCAGTCAGTACGTTTGGATAATTTTCCAGTGTAAACATATAATCATCCTAAAAATCTATGTAAAAAAATAATTGAAATAAAAATGAATAAGCCATTTTTCTATAATAACGATTATAATTATAGTAATAATAAAAACAATAGTAAATAAATAAATAATTGTATATTATCATTTGTTATTATTATTATTATTACTACTAATACTATTATAACTATTACTATTAGTCTTACACAAAGAACTATTAATATATAAATTTATATTTAAATCTAATGGTAAGTGTATTATTTATTTATAGCATTAATAATAATAATTTAGTAAATAAATAAGTAAACAAAATATATACCATTCATAACCATATCAATAATAAAGTAAATAAGTAAATAAAATATATAATAGTATATTGTTGTTGTTATTATTATTATTATTATTATTAGTCTTACATATAGAATTATTGTTTTCACATTTATTTTTTTTCCAACATTTTCTATTTTTTCTGTTTTTTTTTTAAATAATTTTTTAACAGTATAAATTAATATATTAAATATCATGTTTAAACTTAAACTTAATAAATTATTATTAAATATATTATTTATAGCATTAATAATAATAATAATAATAATAATTAATCTTATATAACAGTTTTCACATTTTCTATTTTTAAATTGTTTTATATTATTTAATGAATCTATATAATTTATTATTTAAACATGTTATTTACAAAATTAATATTAATACTTAATGAGACAGTATGTTTTAATTACTTCCAAATATGAACATATAATCATATATAAAAAACAATAAATAAATAATGTAAATAAAAATGAATATGCTACTTTTCTACAATAATAATAATAATAATAATAATAATAATAATAATAATAAGTAAATAAAAAATATAGCATTACAGATGATAATAATAACAACAATACAGTAAATAAAATATATAATAGTATATTATTATTATTATTATTATTATTATTAGTCTCACATATAGAGTTGATGTTTTTCACATTTAATTTGTCACATTTTCAATTTTTTTTCCTGATTTTTTTTTTGTACAGTATAAATTAATTTAATATATAATTTTAAACTTAATTCTAATTCTAAATGTATTTATTACCTTTTGGAATTAATAATAATAAAATTCTTACATACAACATTTTTCACATTTTCAATTTTTTCCCTATGTCAAGTTTATGATGTATAAATTAATGTTTTATATTAATTCAGTTAATTCATATATAATTTATTATTTATACGTTATTTACAAAATTAATATTAATACTTAATAAAAAAAAGTATTTTTTAACGGTTTTGAAATTTTATCAGATTATCAGATTCATATTTTTTTTGTAACTAAAAAAACGAAATATATTGATAAGATTTGTTTCACATTGTCAGTAAATGTGTGCTCATCAACTCACCAAAAAAAAAACACCACACTTTAAGCTATCTAATGCAGTACAAGTATGTTAGATTTGCCCATTTCACATAAAAAACAAACAAAGGAACCCAACTGACCATTTTATAGCGCTATAACTTCAAATGTAACATTAACAAGAGCTCAAAGCATAAATATATGAATAACTTTACTATATCTAACAAGACATCTTCTGGCGTTTCTCCATTACAGGTACTTAACATTCTTTTACGAGAGGCAAATAAAAGTGTAATTCTAAGTGGAGGTGGATGACTTTTGGCCATCCTTACAGCCAAGTGTCAGCTGCATTGTATATCATGGAGACAGCAAAACATGACGGATTCATCCTGCAGCCGGTGACTGCCTCTCCACGGCCTCCTGATTGCGCATTGATCGTGTAATGTGGGAGTGTCTCGCTTCTCTCTGGCTCTGAGCGCGCCAGACACACTGAACTCCGGTGTGTGGTGTCGGGTGGCCGCCCCTCTGTCGCCATCCTGCCTGTCACTGGCTTTTCGCTGGGGCTGCACTTTCTCGACAAATCCCTGACCTGACGTGCATATCTCTTCTCTCTCTTTTTCCCCTTTCGCTCTTTTGGTGTGTGTTTACGTGATGGATGTAGACAGATAAAGAGAGAAAGAGTGTGTGGCATCAAGGAGGACAGAAAACGAGAGGGACGGAGGATGGGTTTATGAGACTGAGCCCTGCCACTGTCGTCTGCGTGTCTGGGGCGGCAGACGCCCTTATGATAGAGGTAAGATGGATGCCCCCATGATGCACTGAGAGAGAGGAAGTCTGAGTCATATCTGCTTCCAGCCATTTCTTTATCACCCGCTGTTATGAATGCAACTACTGGTATAAACTCTGCTTGATTTGAAATGTTGAAGATATCACTGAAAAGGAGAAATATTTCCGCTATCAAACAACAAACCACGTGAGTGTTACTACCAGCGTACTGCCGCTATCACAGCTGTTTACTGCAAAAATACTTTTAATAATCAATATTTTTGTCTTGTTTTCAAGAAAAATTTCCAACATCCTTAAAACATATACATACTTATATATATATATATATATATATATATATAAAATCATAAACAATAAATATATAAAAATACAATAACATATATACTTAAATTTTAAATAATGTTATTGTTATTGCTAATTACTAATTATTGTTTTGTTAACTAAAAAGCAAAATAAAAAAGTTAAAAAAAAAAAAATTAAACAAAAATAAAAAAATAAATATATAAAATACAATAAAATAAATATATTTTAAATAATGTTCTTGTTAATTAATAATAATCATTGTTTTGTTCACTGAAAAAAAATGAAACAAAAAAAAACGTATTAAATGAAGCACGCAAGTAAAAAAAGAGAAATATTGTCTTTATTAATCAGTATTTTTGTCTTGTTTTCGAGTAAAAATATCCAACGTCCTTAAAAAAGGTAAATTAAAAAGTAAAACAATAAAATATGAATATAAATTAACAATAAATATAAAAATACAATAAATACTTACATTTTAAATAATGTTACTGATTGTGAATTGTGAATTTTTTTTTTATAAAATAAGCAAAATAAAATAAAATACGATAAAATAAATAAAACAATTTAAATGAAAAACTTAAACTTGAGAAATGTTGTCTTTATTAATCAGAATTTTTGCCTTGTTTTTTTAGTAAAAATTTCCAACATCCTTAAAACAAATTCAATTATTGGGAGTAAGTAAATTAAAAAGTATATATAAAAAATGTATATAGCTAATTATTAATAATTGTTTTGGTAACTGAAAAAATAAAATAAAATAATACATTAAATGAAAAACTAAGAGAAATGCTGTCTTTATTGTCTTGTATTTGTCTTGTTTTCGAGTAA
This sequence comes from Labeo rohita, assembly GCF_022985175.1. Lineage (NCBI taxonomy): Eukaryota > Metazoa > Chordata > Actinopteri > Cypriniformes > Cyprinidae > Labeo > Labeo rohita. Next base: position 21,426,302 of record NC_066881.1, on the reverse strand, counting down.
AAATTTCTGAAGTAAATTAAAAAGTTAAAAAAAAGAATACAAATTAACAATAAATATATAAAAATACAATAAAATAAATACTTACATTTTAAATAATGTTTTTTATTGCTAATGATTAATAATCACTGTTTTGTTAAGTGAAAAATAAAATAAAATAAAATAAAATAAAATCAAAACATTAAATGAAAAACTTAAAAAAAAAAAATAATTCTAACTACTAAAATGACAAACTGAAATGAAAATTGACATTAAAAAAGACACATAAGCACATACTAAAACTGAAATAAAAACTGAAAACATGAAAATTAAAGCTATTTCAGTAAATACTGCAACAGTATATAAATAATACTAAAATACTACTATTTTCCAGTATAAGTAGGACAAAAATATTAATTAAGAAAATAATTTTTGCAGTAATCTAAAAAACAGGAATGTTTCTGGAAGGCCCAAGGTGTCTCACAGTAACCACGGTTCAAATGGACAGTTTATCTTCATTCTCAACAGCGAGCCGTGTCAGGCCTTTCTCAAATGAAGTACACTCACACACCTCAACCCCGACGTTTGCCGGCCATCTATCTCTGTTTGGCTGATGCCCGTCCGCAATTCACTTTGACAAATGTACAAGAACAGGACACTCAGCTTTGGCTGAGAAGGTCAGGATTTCAAACAGAGCTGATTACAAAGCGATGCTGCTCTGCTGATGGATGATTGTTGGAAAGTGAACTCTGGCGGCTTATCAATGAATTATTCGGGGGTGTTTCTGGCACGTCGAGGGCTCCGCGTGTAAAATCGGCAGGAAAAGACAACCTCTGCAAGTCGAATCGCCTCATGACGTCTCGAGGAGATGAGTGAGTGTCGGACAAAGGAAAGTGAAAGGATGCTAATGCATGGCCGTGCGCTGCGATTGCATAATGCCGCAATTAAAAGATTTCCTGTCACATCGCTAAATGAGAAATGTGTTACAGGCAGAGCGTCTGTAGCTATGATGAGTGAGAAGAAACATCGCAATGAGAGGAGCGGTTCTCACCTGCCGACTTAGGGGTGAACTTGTCGCGGTTCGCCGCGCACACGGCCAGGAGCCGATAGCCAAGGTCCAAGTCGAAACCCTGCTGCGCTGCCACCCGACTTACAACCTGCGGAAAGAGACCGTGTGAGGGTTAAAACGGGTCTTTGTGTCCTCATGCGGTTCATCTGCATGTGTGTGTCCATTATTTGCATTCACAAGAGAGGTGCAAACAGAGTTCTCCGCTAAAAGACTGAAGAAAAATCAAGCTGAAATGTTCTAAACACACTCTTTAGCATTAAGGCTATTGAATTTTTCAATAGACTACATGAGCTATGTGCAATTAAGCTTCCTTGAAATTCTACCCCAGACTCCCATGAGAGAGGCGAGAACCAGCGGTATACTCGCATCACCCGACTACCGCCCCCTCCTCTTCCTTGTACACCAAATATCTCTCCAAAAACTACTCATAAAAGAGCAATTTCCCTTTTTTAGCGCAATCATATCAAATATTTATATATGTGCATGAATAATGTATTCAAAGATAAAACAGCCACCTCCACTGATGCAGAATAGTGTTAAGGCTGTGTTGATATTTGCAGGGCGCGACTGATGAGCTTTCCCCAGAGATCCGTGTGACTGGTGCGCAGACGTCTGTGTTTGTTCTCTGAATACCCTGATCCGCAGAGACCACAGCCCGCACTTGGCCCCTTGAACTCGCAACTCCAGCTTCTTTCAAAGCATCTTGTGATCTTTCGCGGAACAATTCAAAAGCGTGTAAATAAAACCCTAAAGCCACATGTAAGACAGAGGCGGTAGGTGACAATGCTACCGCACACAATACATAACTGTGGCTTCACCTGTGGAATCTTATAAAGGGACTGCTCACCCAAAAATGCCATTTGATCTCCCTCATATTGTTCCAAAACTGCATGACTTACTACTTTTTGTCACAGAACACAAAAAGAGAAGCCAGAATGTCCAAGCTGCTCTTTTCCATTCAATGAAATTCAATGGTGACCAAGTTGCAATCAAACTTCTATCAAAAAAAAAAAAGTGCCATAACAGTAATCCATATGGACATTGGGGCTATAGTCTAAGAGAGCAAAACCTAAAGGGATGGTTTACACAAAAATAAAAATTACCCCATGATTTACTCACCTTCACGCTATGCCTACATCTTACACCATACGGATATTTTTCTTAAAAAGGCATTGTTTTGCTTCAGAAGGCCTTTATTAACCCCCAGGAGCCGTGTGGAGCACTTTCTACGCTGAATGGACGTGCAATTGGACTATTCAATTGTAACACCCATTCACGGCCATTATAAAGCTTGAAAGAGCCAGGATATTTTTAATATAACTCTGATTGTATTCATCTGGAAGAATAAAGTCATTTACATCTAAAATGGCTTGAGGGTGAGTAAATTATGGGGTAATTTACATAGGGCCCTGTGAAATCTGTTTTATTTTTTCCCCAATTCTGTTTTTTCCAATTAAATCTGGAATCCGTTATTTTCTGTTTTAATTTTTTCTAAATTCTGTTTAAATGGTTAAAGTAAATTTGATTAATTAAAAAGCATGTCTAATTAGCTGAAATCATGAAACTTAGACCATTTAACAGCTATTTATTAAAAGTTAAAAAAAAAAAAATAATAACTTAAGGCCCTATGAAATATGTTTAACTTTTTCTTAAAATTAGTTTGATTTAATAATAATGATTTATGTAATAATCAAAAGCATTTCTAAATATTATATATATATATATATATATATTAAGATTTACTGTGTTTTCTGGTAAATAACTTTTATGGCACATACTCCTTAAAAATAATGTATACTAGTATAATACATAGTCATATATTCCTGTCACAGTTTCTTCAAGTTAAACTTATATGATATGGTGATAGTTTTTCTCAAAAGAAACTGTAAAATGCTCATGAAGTGACTGTCAGTATCTCAGAAAACACCAGTATATGTGTAGTAATTCACACAGAGTCACACAGAACATGCAGGATTCATTTTTAAATATTTTTTTGCGGCTTAATATTCACAGTCAATATCTCATTTTGATTTAAGTGTACTCAACTACTTTTGATTTATTCATCAAAATCTGGCAAATTCCGTCATATTCAGCGTTATATAGTAAATTCCATTTTTATAACTGGAATCTGCGATTCCGTCTACATTTTCCACATTGCGGAAATCATAGTGCCCTATTTTAATGTTTGGGTGAACTACCCCTTTAAATCATTATTCAGCCCCTGGTGACCATTCACTTTCATTATATGAAAAATAGCAGCTGCCAAACATCTCATTTTATATTCCACAAAAGTACATCACAAAGAAAGACAAATTATTTTTGGTAACCTATCCCATTAAAATGATACACAGCAGGAACACTTAAATACTTTAGACCAGAAACGTTTACACTGGTTAAAGTGTCTGTTTTTCATTTTAAAGGTATGAGTTTAAATATTGCTCTGAATAACATTCAATTTGAAAGAATTCATTTCGTCTCCCCTTTCACTCTCCATTATTCCATCCATCAAAAAAGACACCACCAATATAAAACGAGAGGCATTCAACCTTTTGTAATATCTGCTGTAAAATCTGAACGAGGCTGCACATGATCTTTAATGACTCATGTATGACACTGCTGCAGCTGTGCGCTGCATTTATCCACTTACTAACCTTCTCAATTCTTAACACCCAGCGCTTGACGTGCAATTTGTGTTCCACATGGGGTGCAAACGTGACTCTTCTTAATCATAAATTGTCATACATCTGCTACCAAGGCCGTGCAACAAAAACCACAAATCAAACCTGCGCTGACAGATTTCTATTCATGATTTAATGGTCAAATAATGGCTTAACGGGATTCTAGAATGGCATCTATGAAACTGAAAATCCAGCCCAGTTTTTGTCCTCCAGTTTTTTGAGATTTTTGGACAGGCAGCGCCTGTGTGCTCTTGCCAAACTTTAATTTCCCTTCTGCAGCTGCACTTGCCAAACGCAGCAGCCAGGCTTGCTGCCATGAGGGCTGGTATAGATTCCACTGCCGTTTAGAAATGCATCCTCTCTTAAGCCTTTTCCACATAATCTCTCTTCTCAGAACGCAGGCCTAAAATATTAAAGTGATTCAACAGAAAAAAATAAAAATAAATAAATCGGAATCACTGAGCAACGCAAATCTCCTCGGTTACAGTTTTGCTAAAAGGCTGAGGACACGCAAACAGTGACTCGCAATCTAATACACAAGAAAAACAATAGCTGTTTATTTCTTTCCAGAGCGAGGCCCATAGCACTGCAGATATGCAGGGCTGACAAGAAAAGACAGTGGAACAGCAGAGAAAGTTGTCATTGCTAAAGCTACTGACAGTTCGGAGATGTCATTTATCATTTGGCTGAGTGCTGATATTGTGCAGCTGGGAGACAATGGAAGAACAGCTCCATATGTAGGTCTGCGGAGAGCAGAGAGCTACCTGCTGCCTGAGGGGAAATGTGTAAGACATGTCCACATCTGTCAGCCAACATTCTTATCTCCCCAGTTCTTTCATCTCTCCACCATCCTCACCGCTACATCCTCACCTGGGGAGAGGAACCTCTCCGCTGCTCTCTGAGGGCACCCGCAATGCATCAGACAAATTAATTACAATATACAGAGCACAAACATACTGCGCATCCTTTCGGAGTGAACACGTGTGGTGTGAAGACGGCGTCTGGGGACACACCGTCATATACACACATGACACAAACTCCAGAGAGAGTGGCTGAACCAAACTCAGACTGTCAGAGCTGTGCAGCAGCAGCACCAAGTTGGTTAGGAATACCTGGAGAAAGCTGTCTGTTAACATTCCCATTCATCTCAAAGGCAGAATCTCGCTGGTGAAGAAACCTCTGCAATGTGTGATGCAGTCAGGTTGTTTTGAGCTAATGCCATGCCAAATATCATGAAAATGCTGATTGGTTAAAGAGATGGTTTACCCAAAAATGAAAATTCTGTCATTAATTACTCACCCTCATGTTGTTTCAAACCCAAAAGCAACACAAATACCATGTTCAAGGCCTAGAAAGGTAGTAAGGACATCGATAAAATAGTCAAGTGGTTCTACCTTAATTTTATGACGCTATGAGAATATGTTTTGTGCGTAAAGAAAACAAAAATCACATCTTATTTCTACCCTTCTGCACCTTGAATGTGTCAGTTGTATTGCTGTCTATGCAATGTCAGAAAGCTCTCGGATTTCATGAAAAATATCTAAATTTGTGTTCTGAACATGAACTAAGGTCTTGAATTTGGGACGACATAAGGGTGAGTATTTAATAAAAGATTTTTCATTTTTGGGTGAACTTTCCCTTTAATGATGCTACGCACGGACACAGAAACCCTCAACAGTCCCAAACCTTTTTATTAGTGACTATCCTGAGTTGTGACAAATCTACATGTACACTACCAGTTATATTATATAATTAAGATCTTTTAATGTATCTGAAAGAAGTCTCTTATGCTCACAAAGACTGCATTTGTACAATTAGAAACAGTAAATTTAAAATAACTTTTCTATTTTAAAATGTAATTTATACCTCTGATGGCGACGCTGAATTTTTTAGCAGCCATTACTCCAGTCTTTGGTGTGTCACATGATCCTTCAGAAAACATTCTAATACTCTGATTTGGTGCTTTAGAAACATTTCTTCTTATTACAGTGCTGAAAAGAGTTCTTACTTCTAAAAAGCATAAGAGATTTCCTCCAAAAAAAAAAAAAAAAAAAATCTTAATTATTCCAGACCTGTAATGTACATTCATCATTAAAAATTGAAAAAAAAGCTATAAAGGGATTCAATCAATAACTTAATGGGAGTTTAAGTATGGGTTTTAAAGGTTTAGGAGCAGTATTTAAAGAATTATTACATTATTGTTGGGAAAAAGTTGTCATTTAGTTCCAAAACGATTAGCTCAAGATTAATTTAAAATTACGCCCGAAATGAGGCACTATTATATACTATGCACTCTAGTATAAAGTGTCTAGTATAATTTTGTCATCCATTGAAAACACTGAAATACAGCCCTTTTCACACACTTTCTTTTTTGTTTTTTTTTGGTTAAGTGCGTGCATCAACAGGGTATTTAAAATACACTTTTTTGGGAACTTTCAGTATAACCACATTTCTTACACTATTTATACTACAGTTTTGTAGGCATAAACATCTTAGGGCGATGTTTCACAAACTTTTGACCTTAAGGTCACCCATTTGTCCAAGATGATATTCAGAGGTCTTCGTATCTAAACTTATATTTACCTCCAGTACGTCTGTTAAAAATAAAAATAAATATACTCAAAAATATGATGTGAGTTTAATGTTTAGTATTAATTTCATTATTTTAAAGCTTACTGTGGCCCTTCTGTGGTGCCCTGGTTAAAAATCACCAATGTAGGATATATGATGAAAGCTTTTTTTTTTAAAAAAAAAACAAATTTCAGCAAAGATACCTGATGCCAAGTCTAGCTAGAACAACCATATTCTGAGAGCTTCCCAGTAAATCAATATCTGAGGAATTCAGATCACAGAGTGGGAGTGGGGCTGAAATAAGTCCAGTGGAAATCAATGGGAAATGTCTGTACACCCACGAAAACCACCTGGAATGGAGACCTGAATCAGACTGAAGGTGCTAAACACTGGCAATATGCCATGATCAATGACTGTCATGGAGAATGCGGGGCGAGTGACCTACACTCTTAAAAATAAAGGTGCTTCACGATGCCATAGAAGAACGTTTTTTGTCTAAATGGTTCCATAAAGAACCTTTAACATCTGAAGAACCTTTCTGTTTCACAAAAGGTTCTTTGCGGCGAAAGAAGGTTCTTCAGATTATAAAAAAGTAAGAAAGGGATGGTTCTTTAAAGAACCTTTGACTGAATAGTTCTTTGTGGAACCAAAAATGGTTCTTCTGTGGCATCACTGTGAAGAATCTTTTAAAGCACTTTTATTTTTAAGTGTGTACTGTATGTTTAGCATCACTACCTTCACCAAACAGAACTAAATGTGAAAAAAATTCAGCCTACTAATAGTTTAATCATACCTGACTCTGTATGGTGCAGGGTTGCCAGGTTTTCACAACAAAACCCACCCATTTGCTACTTTTTTAAAGGGGTTCCCCTGGTAAAATTAGCATTCCAGGGGCTAAATATTACGTTTTTTGAAAAACAACCCGCAGCAACATTGTTAAAGTAGCCCAATTCTGCTGAAAAACCACAGACTTGGCAACACTGGTATGGTGAGACAGAAGAAGGTATTTTAAGCTAAAAAAAAAATAAAACCCAGTCTCTGGCAGAGGTTATAGAAGGGGAATAAAAGAAACAGAGATCGGTGGGTGGGAAGAGGGACACGTGAAGCGTGACTGTTGCTTTAACCTTCGTCACTGGCCCCTGACATGAGGACAAGACTTGAGCAGCTGCTGACTTACCGTCAAGCATCCCATAAGGCTTTGCTCAAAGGGCCGCTGGAAGGCTCGTGGGTCTCCGCACCAGTCCAGCAGCTCCGTGGCCGCTGTTTGGAAATTGGCCGGATTCTGTAAGTGCTGTTCGAAGAGAAGAAATCACAAATATTACATTAAAATCTAGAGGGAAAAATCAAGTGAACACTTAACCACATGTAAAAAATTAAAAGTTATCACTGAAAAACATTATTTTGAAAGCATAATTATAATTACTTAAACCGTGACAAGATAAATATCACATAAATATCATAATATTCGACACTAAAACTTCACATGCAGGAATTCAAGATAAGCATCAGTATGTTCATCCACCTAGGAAAGTAATTTTACTAAAATGATGATTTGGAAAACACTCTTAAAGAGATGGAAAATGGAAATGCTCTCATCTAGTACTCAACCTGCTGTCATTCCAAACTTGCACAATGGAAGTCAATGTGACCAAAAATTTAAATCTTTTACGTTCCACAGAACAACATGAGGGCAAGTAAATAAGTACTGATTAAACTATCTTTCATTTTTTAAATTAAAATATGAGCTTATTAAAACTTTAATATATCATAAAATTAAAATTAATTTTGCAACAACTATTACTTATGAATAAACTCATATTAAAACTGCATTTAAAAACTCTGAAACCTGTTATTTTTTAATGCTGAGGGACATGTCAAAATTATTTTATGGAAAAAAAAAAAAAAAAGATATTCTATTCTAGCATATTTCTTTAAAAAGACAGAAGCACTTGAAAACCTTCTGAAAAATATATAAAGAATAAAAAAAGAGCATGTGAACCAAAAGAAATAAGCACTTAACTGATTCAGATTTTTTTCTGCATCATTTACGACTAATATTTGACAAGGGGTGGTATTTTAAGTTTAAAGTGGATATCGTTTTCAGTTGGCCAAGTGCTCCAACTCCTCCTGCCCTTAGACTCGGTGCATCTGCACAGCCCTGCAAGAACCCAGCCGGTAACCCAAGGCCTCCTGGTCTGAACGCAGCTGTGCATTCTGGGACAGATCCACCCTCCTGACAAAGAGCTCAGTGTGCTTCAAGGCCTCCTCGCACACCGCAGTACGTCCTAATCCAGACTCTTCATCATCTTTTGTCCACTAAGATGTAATAGATCTGCACCTCTGAAAGCAATAGTCAAGCAGGGCCGGCCAATAAGGCGAGCACAAGAGGGGGGGGCTTTGTGGCAGAATTGAATGAGAAGAGGCTTATTCTCTTTTCCCTACGATTTTTTTTTATTTATTGAGCGGCGAGGTTGTTTATCCTCCCCTCAGGACCGCCCTCCCCCCCACCCAAACTCTCCAGCGACCGGTGGCGCACAAGACATGACAAGAAATTTAAACAAACGAGCAATCTGTACACCCTCTTCAGAGCCTTTGCACGTTTAATGCTCCGGCGCTGTTTGGGCACTCTGAGGAGGAGACTGTGCACTTTGAAGACCATTATACTCCGACGGACACCTCCTCTTCCCCGGCTCGCAGCGAGGAAGCGGCATTGTCTTCCGAGGGCGGCAGAGGTCGCCATTTGAATGAGCGGCTTTGGTGTGTGTGTGTTGACAAAGAGCTCATCTGACAAAGAGCCAATGTCTACTGCCGCAGAACCCCGCTGAGTAAATCCTGCACAGCATAAGGGATATGCGGGTAGAAAATGTTCCCCCTCTCGCCGCAAAAAGCTGGTGGAAAAGAATCTCCATTTTAAGGGAGGCAATTCTTTGTTTAAGCGGACATTCTGGTGTCTGGCTCTGACCGCACGATTATTAGAAAAGAGAGGAGGGGATGGAAAGCTCGCTGTTGTGATGGTGGGCACTCAGAGCCGTGTGTCAGCAATGAAGGGTTTTTGGCAGGATCACAACACAGGTGTTAACGCAACAGCAGCCAAATCTCAGCACTCCACCTTTCCCCTGCTAAGTAAGCGGTGTCCAAACAGGACCTTCTCCACCTCAGGGCAGCTCTGTGTGTTAGGATCAGTCACTCCAGAGACATTAAAGTCATGCTGCTTGACTAGGTCCGGACATAAACACTTCTGATAAACCGTACTACAAAATTAGTGTATTATAGGGATAGTTCACCTAAAAATTACAATTCTGTCATTAATGACTCACTCTAATGTCGTTCCAAAACTGTAAGACCTTCGTTCATCTTCAGAACATAAATTAAGATATTTTTGATGAAATCCAAAAGCTTTTTGACCCTGCATAGACAGCAATGCAACCGACATGTTCAAGGCCCAGAAAGGTAGTAAGAACATAATTAAATTAGTCCAGAAGAGAAGAACTTGTTGAATGAAGTCATTATTTTTGTTTTCTTTGCGCACAAAAAGTATTCTCATAGCTTCATAAAATTACGGTTGAACCACTGATGTCACACAGACTATTTTATCGACGTCCTTGCTACCTTACGTGCCTTGAACATGGTAGTTGCGTTGCTCTCTCAGGGTCAGAAAGCTCTCAGATTCCATCAAAAATATCTTCATTTGTGTTCAGAAGATGAGCAAAGGTCTTACGGGTTTGGTATGACATGAGGGTGAGTAATTAATTTTCCTTTTTGGGTGAACCCCTTTAAAGTCACTGAATAATGAAAAATAAGATTTTCTTGCTCTTTTTTTCTTGTTCTCCTAGTTCAATTATAGGAGCTAAGCAGAAAAAATGAAACAGTGCAAAGTAATATTCACATACACTGTTTACACACATGGAAAGCATGGAAATATCAAGGTATTTTTTTAAGCTTAGGTCCTTTTTTATGAATGCAATGCAATTTATAATATATTTATATAATTATTATATAAATAACCCTATTGGAATTGCTCAGATTTTTCTTCAAAATTCATTTTTGAGGGCCTAAACATGCTCGAAAACTCATGAAATGTTGCACAAGCCAAAAGTGTGGAAAATTTACATCTGATATGGGTTTCAGAAGTGGGTGTGGCAAAATGGCTCGATAGCGCCACCTATAAAATATCAACTAAATGCCTATCAAGCTGTGTTTCACATACATTCACGAAATTCGGCAGACACTTGTAACATACCAGTGCCTACAAAAACGTTCTGTATGAAGGCCGAAACTCAACAGGAAGTCTGTTTCTTTAATTTTCTCAGCAAGCTTAGTGCCGTTTTTGCTATTTTCAGTTGTTTTATTTAAACAAACTCCTCCTAGAGATTTAAACAGGCAGCAGGCTGCTGGCAGCAGGAAGTTTGGCACATATAAATGACTTTGACATACTTCGTCTATATTTACCACTTTAAATGCATATTGCTCACCGTTCCCTGTTTTCCTAAAGCAAGGGCCCTTTCAACGCTGCTGGCAGCTTTAATTTAAAAAAAAAAAAACGTTTTAAATAAAAACAACTACATTCTTGTCTCTGGTGCAGGAAACTTGATTAAATAATAAGTAGTACAACACATGACTCTACATTTACTAAATTTTAATTACTTCATTAAAAAAAATAAAACTCTATTAGGAAATTTTATGGAAAGGATTCTTCCAATTATTCAACCGCATTCAATACTTCACTCAGACAAAAGAGAAAAAAAACGAAGGTCAGGATCTTGAAATCTTAAGGGCAATTTCTCTCATCGGTTAATCTGTCGTAGGAGATCCCTGAGCACGAGCTCATTTCATCAGTCCTACACGGGACATGGACCATGAATAACTGCCTCCTCCAGTATCAGTATACTCTTCAGCACATTTGTATTCATGTTCCATGTGAATGATAATTTCTTCTTAAGAAGAAAAAAGAAAAGAAAGACTGTCTAATTAAACTGAGTCGCTGTGCCATGTTTCACTTATTATTTCTGATCATTAAATTCCTCCTCATGTTCTTGATGGAGAATGAGCCAAGAGAATTGCTCTGATCAAGCAGCGTTTATCATGCATTCAAAGGTAAACACTGTGAATGGAAAGGGTTTTAGCTTTAGTTAGCAGAACGAATTAAAGCTAAACAAACAAGGAAAAGACAACAGAAAAAAAAAGCTCCATACTTTTTCTTAAAGCCTTGAATGTTTCAGTTGAACTGCTGTCTATGCAGGGTAAGAAAGCTCTTGGATTTCATCAAAAATATCTTAATTTGTGTTCTGAAGATGAATGAAGGTCTTTGAGGTTTGGAACGACATGAGGGTGAGTAATTAACGACAGAATTTTCATTTTTGTGTGAACTATCCCTTTAATGTTATGAGTATAAATGTATAAAAGTAAATTGAATTGTTTAATATACAGTTAAAATTAACAAAATTACAAGAGAAATTGATCTGGGTGAGCGTGTGATTCAGTTCAATGCACCAGTTCGACTTGAGTTGATTGTGATGTCAGTCTGCTCCTCTCAGACAGAAGAGGATCTCATTTTGTGTGATTGACAGCTATTGGCTGCCGACTGCTCAGCGTGCGGGCTTTAACTGCCGGTGAGGAAGCCCGCGATGGGAAAACAGAGGAATTCTGTAGGAAGGGCTGTGTAAATGAAAGTCAGATGGCAGTGCGAGAGTCTGGTTGTATGCGGATAGAAAAAGTCAAAGAAGTCAAGAGAGAAAATGGTCCGTTTGATCGACATTACAATCACAACATGCTGATGGCTTCATGTGGGTGTTAGTCATGAGATTGGACATAATGTTTTACACCACTGTCATTATAACCAACCGAGTAAAGTTGAGGGAAGAATAGATTGTGTGACAGGCAGGCACATGATTGAGTGACAGGATGACAGAATGATGAAAGGAGGGAAATGGGACAGAGAGGAAAGGAAACACCCCTATTAGATTAAGAGAGTATCAGGTTTTTGACATATTGATGTCACAAACAAGATAACATTCAGAAATTGTCAAGGTATAGGCATTTCCACAAAGCTAGAGGTCATCGACACATGGAAGTTTTAAATGTACTGGAGCAAATACAGCCAGTTCTGTTCCATACTGACTAAAATATTAAGTGGACATAAAATGATAATGCTTAAATTGAGCTCACTGGGACTAAAGTCCTGGCAGCTAAATGGACGACTCTCACATCACTAAATGTGACATATCAATATTATTAATAAGCAGCAATCGATTGCGTTTTGTCTTTAGCTTTAATCAGGCTCAATCTGCTATGCAAAACAGAGATAACAGTGTCATTTGTAACCAATTAAATAGGCTCAGAAATTCAATGGATTCTTACATGCGGTAGACATGATCTTATTAGCGCTAAGACTTGCCTAATTGATGCAGAGACAACAAAGCCTAGCGGAAATCTGCGCGGACATGAAAAACGCTGAACTGTCTGTAATATACAAGTTGGCATGTCAAATATTTCCATAAATCTGTCGAGAGATGCGAAATGTCACACCTACACAGCACTCTGCAATTATCCAAGTCTAGAATCACAAGACATAGCCTTGGGTCATACCTACTTTGTCTTTGTAAGTTTGGCTATAGTTGTTTTTTTCAAATGTCCTCTCTGACATGTAAACGTACGAACATTTAAAGTGGTTTTCATAAAATGAAGTGCACTTATATCAGTCAAATGTTTGCTTTCAATGCATTGATACCTACCAACATAGTTTAGAAACTCTGTATAAAAGCATGAGCCTGTGATGTGTGCACTGTTTTTTTCTGTATTTTTGATTAAATAAATGCAGCCTTGATGAGCAGCAGAGTCTTCTTTAAAGAACATTAAAAATCGTACTGATGAACATTTGAAAGGCGGTGTATTTCAAAATGTTATTTATTCCTGAGATGACAAAGCTGAATTGTCAGCGACCACTGCTACAGTTTTCAGTGTCACACGATCCTTACTAATAATATTACAGAGAAATTAATACATGTATAATATATTGAAAATGGTTGTGCTGCTTATTATTCATATCTTTCATGAATAAAAAGTTTAAATGAACAGCATTTATTTAAAATGTAAGTATTTTGTAACATTATACATGTTTTTACTTTCACTCAATTCAAATCAATTCAGTGCATCCTTATTGAATAAACATATTCATTTCTTATCTTATGGTGCCCACATTTTTTAACAGTAGTATAATTAGCTCAATTTAAAGGAGAAGTCCACTTCCAGAATAACAATTTACAAATAATTTACTCACCCACTTGTCATCCAAGATGTTCATGTCTTTCTTTCTTCAGTCGTAAAGATTAAAGAGATTGTAAAAGAGATTGTTTCTTGAGGAAAACACTTCAGCATTTTTCTCCATATAATGGACTGATATGGTGCCCCGATTTTGAACTTCCAAAATGCAGTTTAAATGCGGCTTCAAACGATCCAAGCTGAGAAAAAAGGGTCTTATATAGCGAAACAATCGGTTATTTTAATAAAAATAATACAATTTATATACCTTTTAATGCCAAACGCTCGTCTTGTCTTACTCTACCTGGATTGTTTTTGTTCCAGTTCATGACAGGGTATATCGAAAAACTCCCATCTCATGTTCTCCCTCACCTTCAAAATCGCCCCTATATCGCTGTTTTACCTTTTTTGTTAAGGGTGTTTGATCTGCTTTGCATGTTCACTTTGCAAAGACTGGGTTGGTACTTCTGCAGCGATGTAGGATGATTTTGAGGGAGAAAATACGATTGGAGTTTTTCGACATACCCTAACTGTCTTGAGTCAGAATACACAGAGTTCAGGGAGAGCAAGACAAGACGAGATTTGAGATTAAAAAAAGTATTTATATTATATTTTTTTTTATGATAATAACCGATCGTTTCGCTAGATGTAACCCTTCTTCCTCGGCTGTGATCATTTACAACCGCATTTGGGATCGTTTGAAGCCACATTTAAGCTGCATTTTGGGTACATTTTGAGTACATTATATGTGAATCTTTGTTTTGGAAGTGGACTTCTCCTTTAAAAGTAAAAGAAGTGTACAGCATCTCTGCATTTAGATAGCTAAGTAGTGTGCCTGTGTTTGTGTACACAAAAAACAAGCGTCGGCTGATAGGGCTGCTTGGAAAACAGCCGAGGAAGACAACAGGGTTCAGACTCCAACCATATTCAGCAACCTGATATGAGCCAAGCTAATGGAAAACTACAGATCCCCATCAGAGTGACAGTGGGAGACCCTGGAACAATGAACAGACAGACAGACAGACAGACGATCATGGTGTCACTGTGGTTCTTTTCTCCTCACCTGTTTGATGCACAGCAGCCTGTCATTGGTCTGCTGTATGTGCCTGTCCATCGAAGGAATCGAGTTCATCTTGACTGCTGCCTCTTTCTCTCTACCTGGAAGCCATTAAAGTTCTTCTCTCTGAAAAATGGACAGACAAAGAGAGGAGTGTGTCAGGCTGAGAGAAAAACGGGAGAGCACTTCAGCGCAAATCTGTGATCTCCACACACGCTCAACGAGGCCCTGAAAGACACCGAGCGCTCAGATGACATTTCAGTAGTGGGTGAGGAGGAGCCGTCCCATCCATCTTTCATGTTGACAAAGTCACTCCAGTGTAACTTTAACACCCCTCTCGGTTTCTTACAAGTTCAACTGTGATCTACGAAAAAAGGCTAGCAAAACAAACAGCACAACTCTGTAAGGAAGGAGCAGGGAAAGTGTGTGTGTGTGCTGATAGGACGAACTGTGACCAATTACACTCCAATCAGACCTCTGCAAATGCTTGAACCCCATCAGCGTGTCTATTACACGCTGTTAAAGGTATCAGGCCTTACATTCAAGGTTATCAATTTAGCCACCGCGGGCTGATTTACAGTTGCGTTCGCTGGCAAATAAACATGAGGCCCCATGGCCAGCGCTGTAACTCACTGCGCCGACACGCGGAAGGATTAATTGGTGAGGAACGGGAGCGTCGGGACTTCATCTCTCATCTGGCCACTTCACCACCATCACTCTTAAAATTCCAAGGCACAAATGTGGAAAAAAAAAAAAAAAAAAAAAAAAAAAAAACAGGCAGACGGCAAAATTCCCCTACCGCCCACTGCAGCGGTCTGATAAAGCTCTCTTCAAATATCTCAGCTGTGTGCGTGACAGGACGGGGAGCGTCTCTGGCTCTCAGGAGGGTTAGATAGTGCCCTATATATGTTAAAGCAGTCAGTGCATTTCAGGAAGTGATGTCGGGACAGGTATTAAGAGTGCTTTCTTAAGCCCGCATGAAATGTTTAAGCATGTAAGTCACGGATGAGGCGACATAGGCCTGGTACCTGCATAATGGAAGTGTGCTGAATTCACAACCTCAAAGTTGGACAAAAGCACAACTTGCTCCCATTTGAACCAAAAATGTCCAGCAAATGTGCAAGAGATTAAAACACTGCAATAAATAAAATAAATATACACTACCAGTCAAAAGTTTTTGAACAGTAATATTTGAAATGTTTTTAAAGAATGCTCTTCTTCTCACCAAGCCTGCATTTATTTGATTGAAAGTACAGTAAAACACTACAATTTTGAAATATTTGAAAATAACTGTTTTCTATTTTAAAATGTAATTTATTCCTGTGATTTAAAAGCTGAATTTTCAGCATGATTACATTGTATCTTTGTTAAAATAAAAGTATTCATTTCTATAATTAATTAAAAAATTAATAAAAAATGAATTCAAAAATATAAAAACTATACTGACTTCTATCCTCTGAATGTTATAGTGTATACTGTTACAAAAGCGTTTTATTTCAGATAAATGCTGATCTTTGGATCAATCAAAGAATCCTGAAGCAAATGTACTCAACTGTTTTAAATATTGATAACAATAATAATAATAATAATAATAATAATAATAATAATAATAAAAATAATAATAATAATGTTTCTTGAACAGCAATGTCTTCATCAGTCCTCAAGTCTTCATTAAATGTGCAAGAGATTGAAACACTGCAAATAAGTATATATATATATATATATATATATATATAAATAAAAATAAAACAAACTCTTAAGTTTATTATATATTCTATCCTAGAGTATAGACATATTTATCTCAGAATAAGAAAATATTGTTAACTGTAAACAATAAGGCTTATTGTATTTATCTATATTTATATGTATTATCCTTTTTTATGTATTACCTTTGTCTTTCAAAGCATAAAAACAACTATTCTGCTAGATTTACACAACCATTTAACAAGTCTATTATGCTCACTAGAGCTGCATTTCTATATTTAAATAACATAGTTTGATCAATTTATTGCATTTTTGATTAATTAAATGATTAATGAAATTATTCATTTTCAATCCTTACTGAATGCACACTTTTGAATAGCAGTGATATGCCTGAATATGTTTGAAAAATGAATGAAAAGCTATATTCTTTCTAAACAAGCCATATACTAAGCAGTTTTGCTTCTAAATTGTGTGTGTAATTATATATATATATATATATAATATATATATATATATATATATATATATATATATATATATATATACACATACATATATATATATATATATATATATATATTTATTTATACACATTTAGATTTATTTCTACATTTTAATTTTAATTTTATTTTTTTCCTGGAACTTTTACTGGACAACAACAAAATCTATCCCAAATATGGATACATTTTTTTTTTTAACTGAATGGAAATCGCTCAGGATACATCCCTCTGCCACTGAGTAAATGCAATGCTAATTTGGCAAAATGCTCAAACAGGATTCGGGTTGTGGTTGCAGTGACAGTCAAAGGCCAGCAGGTGTCTCTCTCTCACACACTGCAGCCCTGCCACCCTGACCATCAGCACCACCACAAATAACTGCTGAGTGTTCCTTTAAGCCTTTACAAGCGCTACAAATCCTCTGCTCCAACCCACTAACAGGGAACACTCAAACCAGAGGCTCGCCTGTCTGACCTTGTGGCTATTGATTAACTATTTCCCTCCTTACCCCGCTGTCACTCTCACCTCCAGCTACCAGCATTGAGGGGCGGGGGGGGGGGCGGTTAAGAAAGAGTCCTCTCCTCCTCCTCCTTCTCGTGAGGCTATTGTTTGGTGTGCAAACTCCAAGCTACGGGCTTTGAGAGGCCAATGATGACATGAAAACATCTTTACAGCAGCAGCTGAACATCCTGATCTATGACGTCAAACAGCCGTAAAGCAGAGTCCAAAACTCCACACAGCTTGATCACGCATCCCTCTCTCTCTCTGTGTCACTCTCTCACCCCTCAGGCAATGAAGGCTGGAAAAACACCAGTTATATAACACACCAACTACCTCAATGAAAACAAACTCTTGTTCTCATTATTCAAAGAGAAGCAGAAGCCGGCCATGGAGTCATTCCAAACTAAAAGTTTACAGTCAGATACTTGGCCATGCTGGAAGCATTTCGAAGCACTGCTCTTGGACCTAACTAACTCAATTCACATATTCTTTATAGAAAATTATAATAATGTTTATTGTTATTTGTATTATTAATTAAATATAATTGCATGTGTGTTTCTGTCATTATATTTGGCACTCTTATCATTAAAACATCTTGAAAAAAAGAAAAAATATTAAGTGTATAATTAAAAAAAGTTTAACTTAAAGTTATTCAAGCTGTCGAGTGCGAATAACAAAAATACTGATAAACAATACAAATAAAAATTTACAAATTAAAAAAAAAATACATATTTTGTGGAATTCACACCATCAAACCATACAAAATGAGATGAGTTGTTGAGATCCAGGTATTATTAAAAAAAAAAAAAAACAGCAGGATACAGAAGCTAAACCTCAAAAAAAAAAACAGTGGGATAAATCATATCAGATGAACAAGACTAGACGTAATTCATATTGTCAGAACCAAAACAAAACCAAGGAAGTGAAGTATAAAAAACATGGTGGAAAGATGTTGTTTAATCTTATGAAAGGTGGGGTCAGACAGAGGGCTGAGAGATGGATGGAAAAATTGAAAGAGAGAGAGAACTTAGTTTGTGCAGGGAGAATTATCTCTTCATAATCAGACACACACCGCATGAGTGCGTTTTGCATTTCCACTCACGCTTGACTCCCTTTTTCAAAGGCAGCTCTCTATAAATACCATCAGTCGCTCTCTTGGGTTAAGGACAGGGATTGAGAGACTGATACCAGCCTGGAACACAACTCAAGAAAAAGGCCAAGCTTAAAAGACTGATCATAATTACAGCTCACGCTCAGATCCGACCAAGAGATCTTTTCAAAGCAGCTTGACTCGTTCACGCGGCGTAAACTTCTCATTCGCTGCTTTAATGCCCGCAGGACAAAAGTTTCACAACTCAATCAGCATTAAGTCAGTCTTATTCTGGCCAAGAGCTGCCCACTTACTCAGGAAAGATCTGTGTGACTGACATGTAAAATGACCAATCAGAACAGGTATTGAAATCATTAAAGGGACAGTTCACTCAAAAATTATGTTTCAATGTTGTTTCAAATGGATGCGTTTCTTATGAGATTTGAAAAAAATGGAGACTCGAAATATCTTCTTTCATGTTCCAGAAGAAATATAAAAGAATATATACTTCTGCTCCCTCCTAGTCACCTTCTTTTAGATATCTGAACATTTCCCATTTGATGTCGCTCATATGCTCAACTAAACTAGTTATTAGTTCTCTATTCAAAACAGCTCATAAACCTCATGTTTATTTCCAAGTGGACTGGCGCACTCTTGACTTCAGGACATTGGGTGGCCCCAGCCAATCAGATCGTAACTGGCAATTTCAGCCAGGTCTCGTGCACAAAATGCCTCAGGCGGTCAGTGCGTTGACTGTGGGCGGTTTGTGGGTGTAACGTATAAGACTTGCTTTCAGCTTGGCTGATCAGATCAGGCCGCCTGCGGTGGAGAGACAGAGGGAAGTCTCTCAGCACCTGTTGGTGTGACTGCCACAGCTAAGTGACAAATAGATGAGGGTCCACGGCAAGCGCATCTGCGTTTGGTGCCACATTCTGCTGTCTGCTCATATCGAGCATCACCAAGTAAGCCTAAGAGACATAGTGGCCCCAAAAAGCATTGACACTTACTGTACACATATTGATCAAAAGTTTGGGGTTGGTAAGATATTTAAAAAGTTTAAAAAAAATAAAATAACATTTGGTAACAGTTTACAATAAGGTTCCATTAATGTTAGTGTATTGACTAACATGAATGAACAATAAACAACACATTTATTACAGTATTTATTAAACTTTGTTGATGTTAGTTAATAACAGTCGTTCATTGTTACTTCATGTTAATTCGTAGTGCATTAACTAATGTTAATTGATTAAATTAACATAAACTAAGCTTAATAAATGCTGTAGAAGTACCTAAAGTAGTTAACTAAATGTTAACTAATGAACCTTATTGTAAAGTTTTACTGAATTTTCTAATGCTTATTAACGCTATACATTTGACGAAAATACAGTAAAGCAGTAATATTGTGAAATATTTGTTACAATTTAAAGTAACTGTTTTCTATTTTTAAAAATTTAAAAATATTGTGGCATTTTAAGCAGCCATTATACTTCAGCCTTCAGTGAATCTTCAGAAATCACATTCTAATATACTGATTTTCTGCTATTTAAAAAAAAAAAATAAATAAATTCAATATTAAAAACAGTTGGGCATCTTAATATTTTTGTAAAAAACCATGACGGTTTTGTCAGGATTCTTTGATGAATAGAAAGTTTTAAAAAAAAACTGCATTTATTGCAAATAGAAAACCATTTATAATTTTACTAAAGATTTTTGTCAATTTATCAACAATGATCAAATGATTTATGTAATATATTCTTGCTTAATAAAAGTATCAATTACCACTAAAATAAAATTAAATAAAACAGTAACAATTAAATGGTAACAAAAATAAAATATAAAAAAAATGAAATAAAATAAAATGAATAAGGTTCATTAATTAGCATTGGTTAACTATATTAGTTAACATGAACTAAAAAAATACTTCTACAGCATTTATTAATCTTAATGTTAATTTCAGCATTTACTAATGTATTAATAAAGTTGTGTTTGTTATCATTAGTTAATGCACTGTAAACTAACATGAACAATGAACAAATGTATTTTTATTAACTAACATTAACAAAGATTAATAAGTAGTGTAATACATGTATTGTTCATTGTTTGTTCATATTAGTTAATACATTAATGTTAACAAATTACACCTTATAGTGTTACCAATAAAATAAAATAAAATGGTAACACTTTACAGTAAAGTCCATTAGTTAACATTAGTTAACTACATGAACAAAGAATTAACAATACTTCTACAGCATTTATTAATCTTAGTTATTGTTAATTTCAGCATTTTCTAATGCATTATTAAAATCAAGTTGTGTTTGTTTACATTAGCTAATGCTCTGTGAATTAATATTAACAAGCAATGAACAACTATATTTTTAACTAACATTAAGAAAGACTAATAAACAGTGTAATAAATGTACTGTTCATTGTTCCTGTATGCATGTTATGTTAGTTATTAATGTTAACAAATGACACTGTTGTAAAATGTTACCAATAAACGAAAAAAAAAATTAATATATATAAAAATTAATATATATAAAAATTTATATTATATATATATATATATATATATATATATATATATATAAATATAATAAAAAATAAAAATTATATATAATAAAAAAATAATAAAATAAAATAAAATAAAATAAAATGAATCTTAATGGCCCCATACTTTCGTCTGTGTAACAAAACTTAACCAAACAGCATCAGCAAACAAATTACTTTACTATAATCAGCGATATTCCTCTCAAGTTGCCCTCAAGTTCTCATAATTATGGACAGTATCTACTGAATTCACTTTTAAAACCTACGGTATTAAACTTTTTGAATTTCTTTGCATGAAAAGTGTGCATATGCTGTCTGTCTTAAACATAAAAGCCAAACATCCTTATATTTTCAGAGCCACTCTATATCAAAAGTACAAAAGCTCAAACTTCAATCTCCAATTCCAACACATTTTACGCCCAAAAACTGTGAGAAATACGCACACAGAGAAAGGCATATCATCGGTGCTCTAAACCCATTTTGCGCGTTTGTGGCGAGGAGCAGTGAGCTGGACAGTGGCCCCTGCAGACAGCACAAGGCAGCGTTTGTTATGTGAGTCCAGAAAGGCAGCGCAAAGGCTCTCCACTGCTCTCTATTGTCCTGACCTAAAATGTGCCGTAATCTCCTGAGCAGTCTCTCTAGCACCATATGTGTGTGTGCTGGCCTCCTCCTGCCCCCATCTCTCCTTTTTTCCCTCTCTTTCTCCCCCATTCTCTCCTGCCACTCAATCCGCCCCTCCTCCCTCTCCCTCTCTCTCTCTCTCCGGAACCCAGGCTGCGCGCTCCTTTAACAGGCTGGGGAATGGATTCATTTCATCTAATGTGGTTTGGTCTGAAGCAGAGCCACTCACCCTGAGCAAGAGGCTCCCCACTGCAGTCATGTGTTTTCATACAAGCCAATCAACACGGCCGCACCGGCTCACCATCTTCCCCCACCGTCGCCCTCCCTCTCTCTTCCTCTCACGCTCTCTATTTATTTCTTTCACTCACTCTACCTTCCTCTTACTCTCAAACCGACTCCCCCCTTTCCGCTTCCCTCCTCCCTTTCTGCCACCCCCTCCTTTTCTTCTTTACTCTTTACATCTGCCTGAGGCTTTCTGTTTCATTCTGGTCACAAGGCACTTAGCTACTGACTCGAGTCTGCTTTTCTGTCCCTTCACCTCTCTCCTCACCTCGTCCTCCACGATATCACAGTCCCCATCCTTCCCGCTCGCTTTAATTTGCTCTTTCTGTTCCTCTTTCTCTACCTGTCTCTCTCTCTCATTATTTGTTGAAAGCTTGGATCTGTTGGGATCCTTGCTGGAACAGAAGGTTGGTGTGGCCCATCTGTGAGCTGATGGGAGAGGGGAGGGCACATGTACAGACAGACCACCCCCACCACAAACTGCCCTCAACTAACAGACTATTTTAATTAGTGGTCAGCCATTATACTGGTGATAGCAGCTAATGCAGTCTGTTTATGAAATGTATTATAGCAATAATAATTAGATACAGATGAATGCAAAATTTAAGCAAACAACCCTTTTTAATTTACACAATATTTAATCACCCAAAATATTTACTTGAAATTTCAGAATAATAATTTGGATTTATGGTTGATACTTGATACTTTAACTTGTTATTCAACAAAGAATCCTAAAAAAAAAAAAAAAAAAGAATCACAGGTTCCAGAAAAATATTTGGCAGCACAACTGTTTACAACATTGATAATTCTAATAATAAATCAGCATATTTAAAATGATTTCTAAAGGATTGTGAGACACTTAAGACTGGAGTAACAGCTGATGAAAATTCAGCTTTGCATCACAGGAATAAATTATATTTTAAAGTGTATTAAAATAAAAACCACTATTTTATATTGTAATAATATTTGCAATATTACTGTTTTTGTCTGTATTTTTGATCAAATACATGCAGCTTTGATGAGCATAAGTGACTTCTTTGAAAAACATTTGAAGTCTTACTGATCCCAACTGATATCTTATGTCTTAATGATTGATATATAAAATATATTATTTAGATATATAAAAAAGATAGAAAAAAAAAATATATATATATATATTACTGTTAAGTATATTATTAATATAGAACAAACAAAATTATATTTGTATATCTAAAACTAAAATATATATATTATTCATATATAGAAATAAAAAATATAAAATTGTATGTGTATATATATATTATATTATATCTTTACTGCCATATTCAGATTCATATTTTCTTTCAAAAGATGTGAAAATAAATACAAAAGCATAAATATAATATACAGTTAAATATAATACATACATAATAATGTCAATATACTATAAATATAGTATAATACAATCCAACCAAACAAATGAACACCACATTAAAACTAAATTAAAAAGGTAAGGTAGATAATAAGATAATCGCATTATTTATTAAACTTCTTTGTTTAATGTTAGTTACTTTAAGTATCTTAATATGATCAATAATATATATTTTAAATGTACAAAAATGTACACAAATATAATTCTAATATAAAAATTACACACACACACACACACATATATATATATATATATATATATATATATATATATATATATATAAAAAAAATTATAATTATAATTAGATTTACACATTTACATATATGTACGTGGACATACATTAACAATTAATAAATACGCATGCGTATATGCATTTATATGACGTTCTTGTATATATCAGCTACAAGAAAAGTTAACTAACAATTCACCAACCACACGTATTATCACGAATGCTCACATCTGAAATCATTCAACACTGTGATTCTTCACACGCTGCATTTCTTCACAAATCCTTTACACCTCCGTAGAAGCGGAACGACCTCAGTCGGTTTGACCTTGCCCTTGAGTAGGTGAATGAAAAGCACATCACTAACAGAGGGCGAGTATGGCCGCCCTGAAAATAATGTCAACCCAGCGTTTCCTGTGTGCAGGGAGCAAAATGGATCCTGGCCTCATACTGATCTGCTGCTGGGCCGCTGCACAGATAATATCCACTTTAATTTCTCACCTGAGGGGAAGTTCTCACGAGGGAGCTGCTGACGCCAGGCTGGGGATGTGACAGCCATTTTTCATCAGCTCACCGCATGATGCCAACACATAATAACCTTTTTCTACTAATCTGGGGTCAGTTTGGATTCTTTTTATTGTGTATCACTGCTTTATCGCTGAGTTTTCCTCCTCAGCGGCCGTTTAGACACCCTGAACTTCACCACGCGGAAACAAGTACGACATCACTCTTTAAAATCAATTAATTACCCAATATAAAGAGAGTGATGAAGAAAATGAACTGTTTTACACTGGCAACCATCCCTGCGGCTTGTGCACTTCCCAAAACGGGCAGCCAGTTTTGAAATTGTCTGCAGCTGTTTAACTATTTGATATTTGAGAGCGTTTGGAGTCTATAAATATTGAACAGCGGTACGGTGCCAGGGGTCTCTACAATGGCAGGTATGTGTCACCAGATACCCCAGGACAATCCCATCATGCCATGAATACGTTGGGGGGGAAACAGAGACGATGTTTCTAGGGCGATTCGTGAACTCACTCTCCCTTCTGCTCTCATTCCTCAGCGTCTGCTCACTTCAGCTCTGATTCACTGCGCAGGGCAAGACCAGAGCTGTGAAAAACTCCAGCTATCTCAGATAAGAGCTCCCCAGGTCTGTGTGGCGCTCGGTCCGTCCAACCCGAGACGCCAACAAATCACCGCGCGCGTAAATCACGATTTAACCCTTCGCTCTTATCAACACACTGCCCAGGATTGCCAGGCATGGCTGTTGGTGTATGTGTGTGTCTTTGTGAGGCTGAGGAAAAGCATGTCCAGCATTCCTAACAATCTTCTCTCACCCTGCTCTGGCTCATCCTGAGATTCTCTCATTTGTCAGAGATCGCCAAGTGCCAGGCCTGGACAGCCCTGTGTAAATAAACCAGGAAGCGTTTTCACCTCACAGTGGGTTAGAGTGGCAGAAGCAGTAAACCAGCACAAGTCTCCCACTGGTGGGGCTGCTTCTGCTACGTTCCTTCACTTGCCGTTGAATCGTATTACGAACATAAAGCAGTGGTTCTCAACCTTTTCAGGTAGCTAACTAACAACCGAAATGAGGAAGACACCACCAACAAACTCAAAACAACTGTTACAGTTTTAACTACTGTACATGACCCGCAAACTCTTAAACACTTTTGCCAATGTGTAATTAGCCAAAATTATGTTTTTGCTATTATTTCTCTGAAATTAAATGTTAAATCACAAATGTATAATTGATTTACACCATTTACACGTTACTCCAAATTGCGAGATGTAATTCTAACTTTATAACACGCAAATGTTATTAAGACAGAATTGTGAGATATAAACTCGAAATTTTGAAAAAAGAAAAAGAAAAAGAATTTGACAAAAAAGTCAGAATTGCAAGATATAAATTTGAAATTGACGCTTCGCAAAAACCCGCCCTCCTTAGTTACTTTTGCTATGTCCGGCAAACAGTACACAACATCTTGTTATGAAAAATACATTTCGAAGCAAAGAAGAAACTGACAACAAGCTGACAAACAAGACAGAGCAGGTTACTTCTGGTACGAAACAAGTTCTCAGCTTTAAAATGTTGTAATTTTTAAGAATTCAAACAATAAATACCATTTTGTGGCTCTTTAATGTGTCATGATATTAATAGTATTATATTAAATATTATAATATAATAATAATTATTATTGCCTCATTAGATCAAAGACACTTAAACCTATTATCTTTTCTTCTTTACTTAAAGCACAAAAAAAAAAAAAAAAAAAAAAACATAAATGAACATCAGAACTTACTTTATTTCAAACGCAAAAAGAGTCAATACACGTTTCAAGTTTAAGTCCACTAAAATGAATCTACTCTCCCGTCTCATTTGTTTGTAAGACAGAATGGTGGATTCGGCATTATGATTGGTCAGATTGCCTGTTAATTAAGCTTTGCGAAGGGTCAACTGTGAGAAAAAAATGTTTTTTTGACTGTTAATTTGTATCACGCAGTTCTGTGCATCTCACAATTCTGACTTTGTAACTCGTAATTGCGAGTTTATATGTCACAATCCTAAAGAAAAAATTAGAATTGTGCGATATAAACTCGCAATTGCAAGAAAAAAGTTAGAATTGCGAGATACAAAGATATCTTGGAATTCTGAGTTTTTTTCCTTGCAATTGCGAATTTATATCCTGCAATTCTGATTTTATAACTCTCAAATGTGAGTTTATTTGTCTTAATCCTGAGAAAAGTCAGAATTGCGAGATATAAACTCACAATTGCGAGACACAAGGTTTATATCTTGCAATTCTGAATTTTTCCTTGCAATTGTGAGTTTATATCCCACAATTACGTTTTATAACTTGCAATTGTGAGTTTATATCACGCAATTCTGAGTGGAAAAAGTCAGAAATGTGAGTTTATATCTGTCTTCATTTCTCAGAATTTTGAATTTATCTCACAAATGACTTTATAACTTGCAGTTGTGAGTCTATATCACATCTAATATGAGAAAAAAGACAGAATTGTAAATTCGTATCATGCAATTCTGAGAAAAAAAAAAGTCAGAATTGTGACATGTAAGCTCGCAATTGCGAGAAAAAAGTCATAATTGTGAGATAAAGTCACAATTACTTCCATAAAAGACTTTTACATCATTGCATAAATGAATAAATAAAAATTTGAATTAAAAAATCTATTTCAAATAAACAGTTCTTTTGAATTTTCTATTAATCAAAGAAACCTGAAAAAAAAAGTAGTAGGTTTTAATATCTTTTTGATCAAATAAATGCAGCCTTGGTGAGCATAAGAGATTTTAAAAATAATTTTTAAGAAATCTTATTGACCCTAAACTGATTAATTTAAAGTTGGCGCTTTTTATTATGCAATTACAAATAAGTATCAACAATGTAATTATAAAAAGAAAATTAATTTAACCATTTTTTAATTTTAGGTTTCACTATAAACTAATAAAATAATTTAAAAAAATACTGACCAAAAGCAGCAACACTGAGTCAATCAACTAATAAATCAAATCATAATGAATTTTCTTGTTTTGTTTGTTTGTTTTCCTAAAACCTGACAGACAATGGTTTGTGGATCACTGATGTAAAACCAATCAAAATACACTGTAGTTTTACATCTGTTTCTGTATATTTTTCATTACTCTAGGCTGTGCTTATGAATGGATGGTCAGAAGTCTTCAAAAATCAGGTCACAGTGAGACACATGATTGTGAATCTTATGTACTGTTCCCATCTAAAAATAGGCACTAATGCACATCAAGGCAAGGAAGCTACTGAGCATCTCTCAGAGCATAAAAGACGCCTTCAAATGGATTCAGAAGTAGAGTCGCATGAGATGAATGCTTGTCATGTGAAAGTTACAAAGATTTCATACATTTACATATCAATTTACTATTTTAAAAAGAGAAAACTCAAGACTTGGCAGTAACACGGCAAATGCTGGAAGTTTACTACACCAATTTATTATTTCAGTGGTATCATTGAAAGAAAATGCAGTCTTTCATAAGAATGCATAAATCCTGAGATTTCTAATTTAGGGTGACAGCAGAGAGGAGGAATTCCAGGCCAGACTTTTCAGAACAAGAAAAAAAAAAAGTGTAATTTACGTTCCTGCACCGTTGGTAAAAGTGAATGGCTGTATTTCAAACTGAGGGACGAGAGCTCTGGCTCTGTCTGAGAGCTCAGCAGAACAAAACATTGGGTTTGTGGACCATGAGTGAGGACTAGAGCTGACAGGCCGGTGTAAACCGAACCCTGCAGGCAGCGGACCAGCTTGGCTGCTGGTGGACACCTCAGGGCTCTTACTGCTGAATAGGTAAGCTGAGAAATTCCACGGCCTTCTGTTTCAGGCCTGCCCTAAAAGTGCTGAAACATCAGCAACTGCCGTCTACCGCTGGGCTCTGGACTCTCACTCATAGACTGAAATACAGGAGCTCTTTCCCCTATGTCAGAAGATCCAAAAATAATACATATTTCAACAAATGTTTTAAAAATTAGTGCTTTTTTCAATGTCTAATGCCAATAACTACAGAGAAGAGACTTAAAAGACAACTTTATTTGTCTCACTTATGTTTCATGTATGCAAAAACTTTGTCTCAGATAAAAATAGATGCAAATGAGAAGATTGTTGACATACGATAGGTGTGCAGATTAATAAAGTGCATCTTGGATCTCATTTATGCATACAAGTCAAGATTTTATAATGCTTTAGAATAAAGTCTCTTCTGCTCACCAAGGCTGCATTCATTTGGAACAAAATACAACAAAAACAGTAATATTGTTATTGTAGAAATAGTTTTTGAATTTTTAAAGAACTGTTATATAAATGTACTGTAATTTTCAACAGCCATTACTCCAGTCTTCGGTGTCACACGATCCATCAGAAATCATTCTAATTTGCAGCTCAAGAAACATTCTGATTTTCTGCTCAAAAACGTATTATTATTGTTGAAAACAGCCGAGTAGAATTTTTTCATGTATCTTTGATGAATATAAAGTTCAGAAGAACAGCATTGATGTGAAATAGAAATCTTTTGTAACATTATAAATATATTATCATCTTTTGATCAATTTAAAGCATCCTTGCTAAATAAAAGTATTAATTTCTACAATTTCTCCCCCCAACCTGCCTAATATTTTGATGCAAACATGTATATGTACACAACCAGTCAAAAGTTTTTGAAATGTTTTGAAATGTTTTTAATGAAGTCTCTTTTGCTCACCAAGCCTGCATTTATTTGAAAATAAATAAAATAAAAGGTATAAAGGTATAAATAAAATACCTGTGTTCTATTTGAATATATTTTAAATATATTCAATATAAAAAACTCTCTCTCTCTCGCTCTCTCTCTCTCTCTCTATATATATGTGTGTGTGTGTGTATATATATTATATGTGTGTGTGTGTATGTACTCAACCGTTTTAAATATTGATAACAATAACAATAATAATAATAATAATAATAATAATAATAATAATAATAATAATAATAATAATAACAACAACAACAACAATAATAATAATAATAATAATAATAATAATAATACATGTTTCTTAAACAGCATATTAGAATAATTTCTGAAGGATCATGTGGCACTGAATACTGAATTATCCTGAAAATGTAGCTTTGATCACAGGAATAAATTACGTTTTAAAATATATTCAAATAGAAAACAGTTCTTTTAAATAGTAAAAATATTTCACAATATTACTGCTTTTGCTGTATTTTGGATCAAGGCTTGGTGAGTGGAAGAAAATTCTTTAAGAAACATTAAAAATCGTAGTGTTCAAAAACTTTTGACTAGTAGTGTATATATACATACTTTTTCTTATATTCTTTGATAAATAGAAACTTCAAAGGAATTTGACATAGAAATACTTTGTCTTTACTTTGACTTGATCAATTTCATGTATCATTGCAAAATAAATATGTACATTTTTTTCCAAAAAAAAAAAAACCTTATTGACCCCAAAACATTTACATAAAAAATATACATAGACTCAGATTTCCTATGAATATTTGGGTAATATGCACACAAAAGGTATTTATGTATATTGTCAGAAAAGAACAGTATTCAGACTCCTACAGTATATTAATATGATGTGGGTTGAACAGCTGTTTTGTATCACTTATGTCAGTAAATTTGCATCCAAATGAAAGCTGATGACAAAAAAGCACATTATGTAAAAGTCGTCGCCCTGATTTATACAGCAAGATCACAGATGAGAAAAACAGAGCGATTCAAACACAGCCACGTGCTTACATACTGTTCACAAGTGAGACTAACATTTCTCAAATATCTCCAACATCCGACCTCCTGCTCGGCTGCTCCTGCTGTGCTAGAGTTTTCTTCTGTTTTCTAAGACAAATCTAATTAGTGTGAAACTCCAATTAAATGAGAAGAAACTATTAGAGGCAAAAAGAAGAGTCTCCAAGAATAGAACTTGTCAATAGGGTGTAACTCTGCTATTTGGTATTGGTTTAAAAAAATATGGTGATGAACCCAGCTGACTGAAAATACAGTGTTTTAATTATCTCACTCACTAATTAAACAAACTGATCAATGGCACAGCGCTTATAGCTCATAGCTGCTACACCTGTTTACAAACGCACTCTGTCTGGAGGCTAGAGGACTGAGTACAGCAGGTTAGAAAAGAGGTTTTTCTGCCTAGAAAACACTCAGATTGCACAACTAATGGGATCAATCTGAAATTGATTGACATCAAACTCACAATTACCACATGATCTTCTGGCCAGGCCCTGTCTGCATAAGAAGTGGTCGGCCCTGTTGGAAAAAAGAAAGAAAAAGTTGATCAGCAACACAGATCAACCACCCTTAACAAGAAGATCAGCATAATCAACTAAGCTGTAATGTTTTTTTTTTTTTTTTAAGAATTCTCTTATGCTCATTAAGGCTGCATTTACGTAATCAGAATAATACAGAAAAAATAGCAATACTGTGAAATATTATTACAGTTTAAAATAATGGTGTTCTATTTCAATATATTTTAAAATATAATTTATTCCTGTGATTCAAAGCTGAATTTTCATTAGCCATTACTCCAGTCTTCAGTGTCACATGATCCTTCAGAAATCATTCTAATATGCTGATTATTAACACATCCTTGGTGAATAAAAATATTAATTTCTCTCTAAAACGAAAGAATAAAAATGTACTGACCACAAACTTTTAAATGGTAGTATATATTGTTACAAAAGATTTTTTTCTTTTTCTTTTTCTTTTTTTAAAATGCTGTTTTAACTTTTTATTTATTAAATAATTCTAAAAAAAGTATCACAGGTTCCAACAAAATATTAAGCAGCACAACTGTTTTCAACATTGATAAATCAGCATTGGAATGATTTCTGAAGGCTCATGTGACACTGAAGACTGAAGTAATGATGCTGAAAATTCAACTTTGCATCACAGGAATAAATTACACTTTAAAATATATTTAAATAGAAAACAGTCATTTTACACTGAAATAATACTTTACAATATTACAGTTTTTTCTGAATTTTTGATCAAATAAATGCAGCCCTGATGAGCCTAAAAAATAAGAAGTATAAGGGAAAAAAAACATGAAAAATCTTACGTTTTTGTAAATGTAAAATCAAGACAGTGGATAAATGTTAAATTTGTATAACTGTAATTTTATATAATATAATTTATATAATACATAAATACAACAACAACAAAAAAAAGAAAATTAAAATACAGAAATAAATCTAAATGTGCAAAAATATGCATGCATGTATATATATATATATATATATATATATATATATATGATTGTGTGCATCTATTATGTACTTTTACATGTTTACATATGAACAGTTTATTTGCAAAAACAGAAAACTTTTTTTTAATTCTCAAAAATCATGTTTTTGATGTTATGTTCTTATGTTTTGTGTTAGTTCGCTGTACTTGTTAGTTATTTTTTACCTAATCAAAAAAAAAAATCTGTTTTTGCAAATGAACTCTTTATATATTGCTTACTATTGACACTGTTTAAATACACTACATAAAAATCAAAAATTTGATTCGAACAGCAGGTCGGCATTTCTCCAATTAAGAAATGAATCTCCACTCTTCATGTGGAAGTGTCTTCTAGCAAGAGAGAAAGGCATGAACAAAACAGGGCTAGAGTGCTTTTGTCATCCGTACATGCCAGCGAAGACAGAAACGAGCACACAGAGGGTGGCGGCAAAGTGTCAGACGTTCACAAAGAAAATCAACTTGTGCAGTGTCGCCTGGAGCACGCAGTCGCACACGCAGCGGGCTAGAATCAATCCGGCCGACTGCGACTCAGCCCCCGTGGATTAAGATTTAAATTGAGGCCCATCTACGCTGTCACTAAAATGGATATTGTATCCTTCATGCAGGAAGTAGGGAATTACGGCATCCCTCTCTCCCCCCTTTACTGCTCTTGACAGATAAGTGGTGCAAGCGCAAGCTGCATGGCACAAACGCCGCTTTTCAAAACCAGCGGTCGCCTTCATCTAGGCACGGGCAAATAGAGCACGGGGTCTGCGAGGGACGCTGTTCCTTTTAAAACCTGCATGCTGTGAACCGGCTCAAATAAATATCCCCAAAGGCATCCCACTCTCCTTCAAACAGTGGCGAGCCAAGAAATAGCGCCATCATGGCACACTGTTTCCAACTCTCTCTCTCTCTCTCTCTCTCTCTCGCATCTTCTCTACTTCCTCCCCACCCGTTTGCCTCTGTGTGGCCAGGCGGTCGGTGTAGCCGAAAGGTCACTGGTGGGTAATTTGTTTTTAGCTATGCAGACAAGCCTCACAACACACACGGCCAGGTAAACCAATTACACCCTGACATGAATTGCCATGACAAACAGCCTCCGCACACAAGCGCCGCGGCCATTAGCGGTCACGCCGCTGTCCTCCCTCTTGGAGAAGAGCCCCGTCCCTGACACCCGGCCCACCTCGGTTAGCTCTTTCTCATTAGGCAACCGGGAGATCATTAACCAACACCTACCGTAACCGAGTAGACGGTTTATATTTGACGCACAAAGCCATTGAAATCAACGCTAAAATAAACGGTTAAGCCCCACCCATTTGGCAAGACCTTTATAATTTGGATTCCCAGAATTACAGCCAACAGCTTGAAAAGAACATCCTTTTGGTATTCAAAATATGAGACGAGATAAATACAAGCACAGGATGGATTTGGTCTGGATTTCGTGGCATTAGTGATATGAACTGATGCTATTTTTCCTCATATGATTTTTTAATAAAGCTCTTCAGCCTTTTTTCGGTCCGTACGCGTGTGCGTGTGTGTATGTGCGTGCGCTCTGTCTGGTACCACCTCGTGAAAACAACAGCTTTCTTGGCATTCGTTAAAAATCCTCCAGAGAAAAACTCGAGCTATGCCTGGCAGCCACGGCTTTATGGATGCGAGCAATTTCAGCCGCATGTTTGCAAAACAGCATGTCATCATCGCTGCTGTTAATCAAACACACTCCCTCATCTACCCCCACCGCACACCCGCACACTGTCCTTCTCTCTCGCTCTCATGCTCCGGGGCTGCCATTTGACTCACGGCGAAGGGCTCCTAAGTATCCATGTTAAATCTGTTACCTTGCATCCCGGCACCCCCCGCACGCCAATCCTCCTTGAAATTAATTACATGAGTGAGCAGCACTTTTACACTCACTAACTGGCCATTTCTGTAGACGGCTCGGGAGGGCTCTCCTGTACTCCATTCACTGGCCCTGAAGCAGCCCTCGGCCTCCCCTGCCAGTTACTATGGCAACAATGTTCTTTCAGCACTTGCAAAATAATGAAGACAATGTGTTTTCCATTTAGATTAGTTTTTGGCGCGGCGGTGATACAGAGTGTCCATCTTAGCACCTCTTTCACGGCTGATACGATGCAATAAAAATGGCTCTCCCGGCTTCAAATACAGGTTTACCTCTACTATCGGCCAGATAGCTGGTGTACGATACCGGGGAATTTTTTTTCCCCTCTTAACACAACGGTTTAATTACTTGCTGAGAGAGTGGAAGATCGAGTCAGTGTGAAGGGAACAAAGAAGGAAGATGGTTCACTTCTGCTACTGCAGCTACTAAGCGACGAATATGAAGATTTTTCAGTGAATTCAATTAAGTTGGTAGAAAGATTCGGAAAACACAGAACGGAAAAAATGTGTTACTTATTTACATTAAGAGGAAAATCTGAGCTATCTGAGCTATAGTGAGCTACATAATTCTTTTTCTACATTTTTGGTAGATTTCAAGATTTTTCTGGTAACTTTTCCTGATCAAACCCCGGTCCTTCCTTTCCATACAATCACCTGCAAGCTCACATTCTTGCCTTCATACATCTCAACACAGTCCTTTGTTCACCTTCAAAACACAAATTAAGATATTTTTCGTCAAATCCAAGAGCTTTCTGAATCTGCATAGACATCAACGCAACTGACACATTCAAGGCCCAGAAAGGTAGAAAGGACATTGTTAAAATAGCCCATGCGACAGCAGTGGTTAAACCGTAATCGTATGTATCTACGAAAACATTTTTTTGTGTGCAAAAACAAAAAAAAACTACTTAATTCAACAATTTCTTCTCTTCCGTGTCTTCGACACACTTTCTCAAGAGTAGTATGACGCAACCTCTGGGCCTTGAATTTGTCAGTTGCGTTGCCGTCTACGCAGGGTCAGAAAGCTCTTAGATCTTATCAAAAATATCTTAATTTTTACTTAGAAGATGAACGAAGGTATTACTGGTTTAGAATGACATGGGAATAAGTGGTTAAAGGAGAAGTTCACTTACAGAATAAAAATGTACAGATAATTTACTCACTCCCATGTCATCCAAGATGTTCATGTTTTTCTTTCTTCAGTCGTAAAGAAATTGTGTTTTTTGAGGAGAACATTTCAGGATTTCTCTCCTTAAAGTGGACTTCTATGGTGCCCCCTGCCCCCCCCCCGAGTTTGAACTTCAAAAATGCCATTTAAATGCAGCTCTAAAGGGCTCTAAACCATTCCAGCAGAGGAAGAAGGGTCCTATCTACCGAAACAGTCAGTTATTTTCTGATTTATATACTTTTTAACCTCAAATGCTTGTCTAGCTCAGCGTCAACTCTTGTGTATTCCGGTTCAAGACAGTTAGGGTAAATAGAAAAACTCCCATCTCATTTTCTCCTCCACCGACTACTACTGACCCAGTGTTTACAAAGTGAACATGCAAAGAAGATCAAACAGCCTTTACAAAAAAAAAAAAAAAAAAAAAAAAAGGTAAAACAGTGATGTAGGAAGATTTTGAAGTTGGAGAAGAAAATGAGATGGGAGTTTTTCGACATACCCTAACTGTCATGAACCAGAATACACAGAGACGACACAGAGCTAGACAAGATGAGCATTTGAAGTTAAAAAGTATATAAATTGTAAATATTTTAGAAAATGACCAATCGTTTCACTAGATAAGCCCCTTCTTCTTTGGCTGGGATCGTTTAGAGCCATTTGAAGCTGCATTTAAACTGCATTTTGAAAATTCAATAGAAGTTTATGGAGAGAAATCCTGAAATGCTTTCCTCAAAAACAATTTCTTTACGACTGAAGAAAGGGTGAGTAAATTATCTGTAACTTATTGTTCCGGAAGTGAACTTCTCCTTTAATGACAGAATTTTCATTTTTGGGGTGAACTATCCCTTTAAGAACCACTCTAAAATCATTAGAATCATTCTAAAACAGTCTAAGACCAATTTATTTGAAAGAACTGGTTCATATGAATCATTAATTCACTCACGAATCAGGACCAAATGCTCCTAAAAATTATTTAGCAGTACTTGAAATGAAACGAAACCTGTTCTGAATAAGAACAGGTTTTCAGTACCCAAGTCTACAGACGACACATTAACTCCACGCAACAGTTTGCATAAACATCCACACCCTTGTAGGGATAGCAGTTAGCAATGCTGCTATAAAATCCAAACAAAGTTCTTCCCTGGAAAATCCTTCCCAAGAAAAGGCCCTTGGGCAGACCCAGACGAAAGCCACTGCTGTGGATGGAAACAGCACAGTGTTTACAGTGGAAACAGTGAGTCTGGGACATATTCTTCAAGTCTCTTTTCCACTGTTTATAGAAAAAGGAGAGGAACAACACTTCCTGAGAGGAAAGCCAGCTTTCCAAGCCCAAATCAAAATCAAGCGTTTTGACAAATCTGTAGACGTCTACAAGCTCACACAACAACAGTGGAGTCAACGGTAGCTCGCAAAGCTATCCTTTAAAAATCTAAGAGCGTTCAATTGCGCTAATAGATTTGTGTCGCGCATGAGCCGCAGAATTTATGAGTTAGCAGCAACAGTTTATCCGTAAAATGTGCCGTAATAGACAGTTTTAGATCTTCTCTTGCGTGCGGTAATTGAGTCGCGTTTGGCCCGTCTCTGTTTGTTTCTCACGGTATCTCTGGCATGATTGAAATAGAAATGCACGGAAGGCCACTCTAGCCCTTAATTACATGGAGATAAGACGATTAACCAGCGAGCACTACTTCAAAACGGCTTCTGCTAAAAAGAAACACACATTTGTAAACTGCCCTCGTTTAGCGACTGCAGTAAACACAGGCGCGCTGAACCTCGTCTGCAGATGTCGTCATCGCTAGCTGACACTTCAAGTTTGATTGTACATGCTTAACACAGGACTGTTTGATCCTGGAAGAGTGAGGATGTATCTGTAAACACTATTTATTCAGCTTTGATGACGCAGTTTAGCATCAAAGCGTCAGTGCTGCTCGACTGATGTCTGAAAGCCATGTTGCAACCCTCACGATAGAGATGACACGCACGCGCGGTCGACGCTGATGCACGGAGGCTGCTTCTACACAGATCACTTTGTATCATCTCAGCCTTCATCTACGGAGCTGCTCTAAAACATGCGCGCACAGACAGTGTGATAATGAAGTCAGGCTGCCACCTGCAGAACGAGGCAGCTTGCATTCGAGATCAACGTCTGTTTGAGATGCTGCTGCCTTTTGAAAGAAGGAATGCGAAATCCCTGTGACTAGTGGAAATGTTATTTTGCGACAACATTACAAAGGCTACTTTCACACAGCCAGTGTTTGGGATCGAAAATTGCATTTACTAACAGGTGCGACTCTAAAATAGTCCCGTTCATGGAAGCTGATTGAATCAGCTGATTCGGTCACAGAATGCGGGGACATAACTGTATTTAGCGCTTTAAGAGAGGACTGACAACTGTATTTTGCTGCTGTGTGTATGTAGGCAAGAAATAAATCCTCAAATAGGCAAACGAGAGGTGGAGTCTTGTGATATTGCAAACAGCAAGCAATTATTAGCGATCGACAGAAAACCCGGCTAATTGGCTTGCTCAGCTCAATACACAGCATGTATATTTAATGAGGCTCGAGTGCTCATCTGATCCCCCCCCCAAAAAAAAAAAAAAAAAAATCACAAGGGAAACAACGGTCAATTTCACATGCAGTAAATAATCATTTAGGACGAGTTGCTGCTTATGTTTTATTTCATAACGATTGAGTTTTTCATGTCGGCTTTTGAATTTCTTCGATAATTGCTGCTGTAGTGTTGTTCTGTTAGTTTTGTTTTTTTATGTTATTCAAGACAACAAATGGCCTTGGGCCAGTGCTGCTTTGCCACCATGTACATTTTTTACATAATTTTACAGAAAAATGTATAAAACGAAATAGGATTGCATCTAAAATTATATATATATTATTCCCAGGCGGTTTGATCAAAAATCCGGTATTGCCTTTTTTTCTAAGGATTCTGGTGGTTTGATGCTTCATCACATTTTTTCCTGACTGTGCCTTTATATGAATCAGACTGCATGAAACAGTTGCAGAACCGCTGCATTTTAATCACAATCCAAACAAACATTCTACATGTAGTACAAGCAGTTTTTGATGTATGATTGTATAGTTTAAACAAATTAAAACAGAATTGTCTGACCTTAGCTTTGTGAAATCATGCTAAATAAAACATCTGCATGAAAACAAAAACAGCAGATGGACTGAATGAGATTACAAATTCACTCTCTGACAGCAGGTGGCGCTTATGGAACAGCAGCGATACAACGTTTCCGACCTCAGAGGGTTAAAGGTCCACTGATATAAGCTGATATAATTCTTTAGTGTCTTAATAAAAAGTCTATAACATGCTTTGGTTCTCAATGGTAGTATAAATAACACCTTTTTTATCTTGCCAAAATCAGCTCTGCAAAAATCATCCTGTTCTGGTCAAGGTTGCTTTAAATGTTAATGAGCTCTGTTTGCCTGCCCCTCTCTTCTCTTTGTGGAGTGACGAGCCTGTTTACTTTAGCCGCATTTAGCGCGTTTAGCCGCTAAACTTGCTAACTAGCACATTATTAGGAAAGGCGATCGCAAAGATTCATAAAAAAACCCTTATACTCACTTCTGCTGAGTATAAGGGTTCACGTGAACATAGACGGATATATGTAGACCGGGAGGCGCATTTTATTCACAAACAAATGTAATCCACTGCATCTTCAGCGGCTCAGACGTCGGGAGTAAATGACAACCACGATGTTCATTATTACATCCAGCAACACAACATTTAAATCGAAGATATTCTTGTCTAACTTACATCCCTGCTCCGGCATCGAAGTAACCGATTGCAGCCGCAACTTCTGTGTCTATTTATAGTGTAGGGTCGGGACGCTTCAGATTCTAGAGAGCACTTGATTGGACAGAAAGTTTGATGAGAAGCTGAAGTGCAGGGTGATGTCATCAAAATCGTTAATCCATATTGGAGGAAGTTAGAGACTGTAAGTTTTGAATGCTTATTTCTTTTAAATGTGAATTTTGTCATTGTTTTGGAGCACACTAGCTTGCAGATAACCTTAAGGATCTCATGGGGACTTTAATATGCATTATATGGAGGTAAGATGAAGAAAAAAAAAAAAAATCATCTAAGCTTCCAGCATTCAGCTTCAGTATCTGAACTCTGTTAACGGCCATTTACAGTTGGCTTATTTTCCCAGGTTAAGAATTAGTTGTCATTAATAGTGGTGTCAAAATTAAGTAACTAAGTAAAAAACAAAGTAACAGCAGCCAAAATATCCTAATAACCAGCTGCTGTAATATCTGTTAATCAAAGAATAAAACTAAAAAAAGCTTTATCTTTATTTAATTTAAAATTTAGTGTTTGATAACTATTAAATTAGGCTATATTTTCTTGCTGAAGGGCACAGGTAGCTATATAACATTTATTATAATGGGTTTATTTGAAGATTGTTTTAAGTTCATTTAAATTAAAAGTTATTTTTTAAAGGCTAAAATGGTTAAATATTTATTCATAGACACACCATTTGGAATCAGTGACACTTCCCTTTAGTCATAAAAAAAAAAAGATGGCATTAAACAAATATATAAAAAACACTTTATTTATGTTGCTTCTACATTAATTTGAAGATTGAACGTGAAATCACTGCAATATAAAAGTATAATTAAAAACCTGTCCTGTGGGATTAATCGCAATTAATCGTGATTAATTTCAGAAAAATGTGTGATTAATTAGTTTTAAATCAATTGACACCACTAGTCATTAACAGTTCTCTAACCATTAGTCAGAAGTGTATGCAGTTAACAGGGATCTCCTCTCAATTCATGACACGTCTATGTGAATTCAAAATGGTTTACTGTTTGAACAGTTTTATGCCTAGCACTAATATGTGTGTTTGTGTAAATTATGTCATACATAATTGAATCACATATTTTCTAATTTAAAATATATTTCACATTTGTCTTTTAGATATTCAGCAAAAAATATATTTATCGCTCAGCCCTGAAATGATCAAATCGCTGGATGTCACATCCAGAGTGTCTCGAAGCATAACTTCAAGTGATCCACGCCAAGCACCGGGCCCCACTAAGTACCCAATTATGTGTTCAGTGACCTCAAAAGGAGGTGTCACTAACTCTAGCATTAGAAAGCCAAAGCTGTTAAGACTTCAGAGCAGGGCAAAGGCCTACCGATGTTAAGTGCTAAAGGAACCTTAGTCTATTTCAGCTTTTATACATGCTCCCGGGCTTGACAGGGGAGAGGAACGTTTGCCTTGCCGTAATAGCATTAAACACCTAGTACATGAATGTAAAAAGAGTCCAAGGTTTAGCTGTAAAATGGCCACTGTCAGACAGCCTGGCCTTGCTCTGGCTCTGTTCAAAGACTCATTGTTCTGCACGACGAGCCTGGTGGAGAATGTGTAAAGAGACGAGCAGGGAGACAGAGCGAGGGAGACAGTGAAAAAGAGGCAGGTGGAGGGTTTGATTAATGTGGCCCTGGCTGCTGCCTCCTGCCACACGCTGCCTGGGACAGGCTGGTGGGAGACCCCCACGGCGCAGCCTGCCAGCCCTCACAGAGACCACCAGGTGAGCCCCATTCATCATCGCCCATCCAACACGGCCAGCCCCGGCCCGACGGCCCTACCCCAACCCAACCTGCTCCGCCGGGGCCCAAAGCGTTCCAGATAGGGCATCTGCTCGCAGAGGGATCGCGTCTCCGAGCACGTTGTGCTGCAACAGTAGGGAAAGATTATCCCACTGGGCGGATCGCATGCGTCTGTGGTGGGGCTGCGAGTGGGGCAGGGTGGTTTCTGGAGGAGCACAGGCCGCCGTCCAAACCAAACCAGAGAGAGGCTGAGCCTGGCCAAGTCTGGCACAGCGAACGCTCATTAAGATGCTGCAGCCTCGAGACGAACAGCGCTGACTGATGTCATGGGGTCCGCGCTGCCATAAGGTCACACGGCGGCCCACGCCAGATCATTTACATGAGTGCAACAAAGACTCGCGGGGCTGAATCTAGAGAGTGAAAAATGAAGCGTACATGACAGAAAGGTGAATAAAGATTAAGCGGCGTCCGTTTTGTTTTCAACATCAACTGTTTTGCATCCGCTATATGCTAATGAGCCCTCTCGTGAATCCAATCAATGAATTAGCCAAATAGATATCGACAGCCAGGCCTCAGAAACAATATAATATACAGGTGCATTTAGCCATTAATTGGTTTACAGAAAGAATCGATCAATTCTCTCGGTAGCGTCGGAAAAAAGACGACAAAGAGGATCCGAGGCGTATTTTTTTAAACATTAAACAATAGCTACTGATCAGCGGCAGGTGTGCGTTTGTTCATTGTCGGCGATGATGCCGGAGAACGGCTCTGTCGAAGTCCTCGGCACTCTGTGCAAACACAAAAGCTCACCCCGAGCTGCTAAAAGCTGTTGACTGCCGGCCAAATACCAGACACACAAACTGAGGAAAACCATCTGGATTACCTAAATGAATTCTATTTTCTGATGGTAGACAGACTGGGACAGTAACGCCAGACCTAATCTTTTTTATAATCTGTATCAAACGCTGAGCGAGAGGGGGAAAAGGGAACAAATGGGAACACTTGCGTAACAGAAAGATGCCTGATTTTATCCTCATACTGGACTACACTGGACAGCCTAGTTAAAGGGATAGTTCCACTAAAATAACTAGTCTGTCATCATTTACTCACCTCACCTTGTTCTAAATATCTACGACTTACTTTCTTCTGTGGACAAACATTGTTTTTAAGAAGACTGTGATCTGAACAAACCCGGGCCCCATTGACTTTCACTGCGGAGTGTAGAAAAACATTTTTCAATGCTAATCTTTTGTGTTTCGCAGAAGAAAGCAGGTTTTAAGCAGCATGAGGATAAGATATGTAACGTTTTACACAGACACCTCATTTCCAGTCTTTGCCATCACGCACATTATCAATGAACGAATGCATATTAAACTGTTTTTTTTTCCATTTTTAGGTCTTTGAAGCATAAAGGTCGAACAATGGAACATTCAAATCCCTATTACGCCATAAGTGTGGTAGAATAAACAGCTAGAGATGTGAATCAGCTTCAGTGCAAGTTAGAAAGGTAGTTTGACACCGACAGAGAGAAAAAGAGAGAGCGAGAGAGGGGGGAAAAAATTGAACATTGATTTTGCACACTGCCCTCTCTCTATTACAAGAGGCTGATCAATATGCTTGACACTGTGCAGAGGCAAAATACTGCTAGGCCTGCATATCTGCAGCGAGCATGAGGCCTGTCTGGTAATCATTCTTCCCTTATTGCCTCTCTCCCCACCCTCAACTCTGTTTAAGTGCGACCACACACACACACGCAGAGGCAAACACTTACACTTGTGAGCACAAACAGACACACAAAAATACGACGTGCAACTAGGGGTGGGCGATGAAGCTAAAACATTTATATTGTGAGATTTTTTAGCACTCTTATTCTGTTTATTATTTATATACAATATTACAAGACTAAAATGGCTCACAGTGTGATTTAAAAAAAGACGATTATGTTAAAACAAACTTCTTGTAGATTCTGAATCTAATGCAACAATTAATACATTTAGTTAAAACACAGTTTTTTCATGCACCTGTCATTTTGAGATTTTGGGCTTTTTTTTTTTTCAAGTATTTTTTCAGGCTAGTGGAAAGAAAACATCCCAACATTCAGTGTCAAGTATTTAGGTATTTGTTTCTATAAAGGCTGTTTTCTCAAAAAGAATTGTTTTTGTCCCTGCAAAAATCTCCACTTCAGTAATATTTTCACTCTAAAAAAAAAAAAAAAAAAAAAAAAAAAAAATGCAGGGACGCAACCCAGCACTGGGTTAAATATAGAAACTCAGTTTAATCATCTATTGTTTAAAAATATGGCTGGTTTAAAATTAACCCAAAACATAATTACTAGGGGCATCAAAAGGTGAATATTTATTAATAAGCATTTAAAAAATATTTAAGTTATTATTTATTCAACTTATCAATAAATGTTTATTTATTAAACTTATTAACAAATGTTAATTTCCAACCATTCATTTTAATTAAGAAATATAGTCATTTTTAAGCAATAGCTGAGTTAAATAAAACTAACCAGTAGGTTAAACATTTAACCTAACCGCTGAGTCAAAACAACTCAGTCGCTGGGTTTGTCCACATTTGACCCAGCACTGGGTTGTTTTGAACCCTGTTTTTTTTATTTTGTTTTTAGAGTGTACTTACACCTTTACAACTTTACAGTTTTATTTCTACTTATATTCTAAAGGTTTTTAAAGAGGGGTTTGGTTATATGCAGTATAATTTGCTTGCTTTTATACTTATTCCTAGTTTTATTCCTTAAAAATTGTTAAAGTAATTTTGTCAGTATTTTCTGATTTACTGAGTAATAAAAAGATAAATCCAAAATCCCTTCTGTAAAATTATTTAAGTCTAATATGTCAACAAAATGAAATGCGTGCAAATTAGTGCATATTTAATTAAATAACCCATCATCTGCATATTCAGACACAATATTTCAGAAAACGTAATTTTTTGCAATTTTTAATGTAATCAATCAAGTGGGATATTTTATTTTAGTTTAGTTTAGTTGTTTTCCCACCTGGGGTATCTCAACCTAAAATTGTAAACTTATCAGTACAACTTTACATTCTAAAAAATATATATATTGCATATTGCATATATTGTACATACTTAATATATCTCCCAGTTCTAACACAATCATGTATAAATTTCATGATTGCAATTAGCATAAATGAAAACAAATATTTCAACAAATCCATGCATATCAGATGGAGACACTGCAAAACAAACAAACATTTTCTTAATCAGTATTTTCATCTTGCTTTCCAAAAAAAAAAACATCCTGAAAACAAGATACATTTACCTAAAAAACAAGAAGCAAAAGACATTGACTTGTTTAAAGAGAATTAATATAAAATCAAGTATTTTTCTTACCCCACTGGAATTGTTTTCTGGTTTCAAGTGTAAATATAACAGCTTTTAGTGAGGTTTCCTAAATATTTCCTAAAAAAAAAAAAAAAAAAAAGTCCTAATATGACAGTTTTGCTTTAAGTTCATTTATCTTGTTTTAGGGTGATTATTTTACTAGAACAAAATAAAAAAAATAAAAAATGAAAAGTACTTTTTTTACTGCATATATCCTTGTAAAGAGATCTGGCATGTTCCCTGACTGTGCAGTCTCTTTTTTTTTTGGTGCGAGTGTGTGTCATTGTGAGTGGAGTGGGCTCATGTGGATCAATAGAGCATGAGCTTTGAATCCAACATCCACTGGCCAGAGCACAGAGGGTCAATCAGCCCAGAGCAGGGGTCTCCAACCCTGTGTCACAGAGCTCTGCTCTCTTCCTCTCACTCACTCTGTCTTTTCACCCAGCTATCATCTGAACCTCTAACATGTACATCAACAGATCACAACCTCATGAAAACACTGTCCAACATCTAGACAGAAACACGTTTCGCTAATCTGCTCTCTCTGCAGCTTCAATCATTGCCTTGGGCTTCTAACAGATAACGATCACCTGGTTGTTCATTTGATGAATGAAACATCAACCTTAACTCAGAGATCGATCAGGAAGCTTAAACCAAACATGGAGAGTCTCACACCATGTCCAAGCCCAGCCCACAGTGAAATCTCACTGGTCTAATCTCCTTCTCCATATCAAATACGTACTGATTGGCTGCGACTGTATTGTCAATGTGGACTGATACATTTCTTGCTGCTGGAACCTTATGTTGCTACTGGTAAGGGCACAATGTTAGTCTGTTTCAGCACATGGATGTTAACAGACACATAGGTTTATATTTTTGGCCTCTGGATATGGTGACACCTGAGGCTGTGTGTGTGTGTGAAATGGTGAGGGGAGTTCAGGAAATAAGGGAGTTCCTGTTAGCTGAGGAACGTTGGGTGAGGGAGAGGCCTCACGCCACTGAGACTCTCATAACAGCAGCGCATTACTGCTTAACCTAGATAAATAGTTTAAAAAGTCTTATAATACAGGAATGATGAATTTGATAGGCCCATGTAAGAGCTAAATATAAGTGTTATACATTTATGTATAATTATTGGTATCTCGGGGCCTGTAAACTAACTTTAATAGCCTTAAAGCTGCAGTGTGTAATTTCTGTGCCACTAGCGGCACTAAACTGAATATATAATGACTGCTTAACTGTTTCCAAACCAGGTTTCCTGAACTTTCCCTCAGTCCTCCATTGTTCAGCCAAACAGGAAGCTCCATCCAAAACACGCACCATTGGATGAGCCAGAAGTCGACACGCTCAAACACAGCCAGTGTTTTCTTGAAAGAAGCCAACTTACAAATATTTTACTTATAGTTGTTCCCATTATTTAATCATATAAAATTCAGTATCCAAAAACATGGCTGAACTTTGCATGCTATAGGGTTGCCGCCTAATAGTCGACAAGAAGAGGCTTGGTCAACCAAAATTTTATTAGTCGCGTAGTCGCAAGACAGAAGACAGATTATTAA
Source organism: Labeo rohita (assembly GCF_022985175.1). Lineage (NCBI taxonomy): Eukaryota > Metazoa > Chordata > Actinopteri > Cypriniformes > Cyprinidae > Labeo > Labeo rohita. The sequence continues at coordinate 21,381,481 of NC_066881.1, read as the reverse complement.
CGGCTGGTTTATGTGGTAATATAGTACATCACACAGGACATCCAAACGCTAGCTTATCATTCATTGACCTTATATTTCATCTGAAATATGCAAGTAGTAGCAACTTTACATGGCCGCTTAATCTAACATTAAACTAGAAAAAAGGTACGCTATTCAAGTGTCTGTGCGGAGCGTGGAAGCTGAATGGTAGCGCACTTAATGCAATATGGATTGAGGACCTGGTGCAGTCACTTGCTCTTAAAATACTCCATTTTTGGTCATACAGATAAGAGTAATACATAATTCGAATCTGCAAAGACTCTACGTTTTTGTGTGTGCACTCAGAATAACAACGAAACGTTGTGCTTTTGTAAAATAATGAAAGCAAACCAAATGCCCCTTTTTGCTGTCTCGGTTTCTGTGAAATTGCGCAAGTAACTTCGAAACTTCATGTATGCTTGCCTTACAGACATGAAAAATATATATATAGAGAGCAAAATGTCTACCTTCAAATGAAACAATTCAAATAGAAAACAAATATTGTCAGATTATGTAATCTGTATGAAACATGCATACAAGTGCATCACTACCGTGGAGATGACGAGTCCATGTCGCCGACTTCATCTCTCAGGTCGAAAACAAAGATTGTAAATTGTTAATGCAGTCTCCCTGTGTCACACCCGTGTGGACTGTTTATGTTGGTTTTTCCATCTTGCGCCCATATTTGGTTGTTCCTGTTTCATCATCATTAGTTAACCTTGTATCCCCTGTGCCTTAATTATGTTCATCATTATCACCTGTCTTTATAAGTTGCATTGAGTTCTGTGTTTATCGTCCGGTCTCGTTAATGTGAACATCAATGTATGCGTGGTTTTACCCACCTGCTGTGGATTTACCGGTTTTGGATTTACCTGTGGAATATAATAAAGACTTTATCTTTGACCTTCGTCTCACATTGACGATACGTGACACCTTGCTGTTTTTCCCTGACACTTTCATGATTATTATATAAGATTTATTTTTGTGCGCTTGAGCGCTTATTAGGTTATATAGGCAATTAAACGCTTATTATTATGATTTATATGGTTTATTAATAAACATGCAACTAATAGTTGACTAATGCTTAAAATGGACAACTACTAGTCAACCAGAAAAATCTTTAGTTGAGGGCAGCCCTAGCATCCTAAAAGGAGCATCACAGCATAAAATGCAAAGATGCAAAATATATACATAAAAACCTGAAATTCCATTTACGTTTTCTTTTAATTTCAGTTTAAAAAAAAATACTTTGTTAAAAACTATTAAATATTCTCATCTTATATAAAAAATATATACACTGCAGTTCAAAACTCCAAGGTCAGTAATTTTTTAAAGGGATAGTTCACCCAAAAATGAAAATTCTTTCATTAATTACTCACCCCTACGTTGTTCCAAACTCGTAAGATTGTTGATTTTGATATTTTTAATGAAATCTCAAAGCTTTTGACCCTGCATAGACAGCAACACAACTGACACATTCAAGGCCCAGAAAAGTTGTAAGGAAATTGTTAAAATAGTCCATGTGACATCAGTTGTTCAACTGTAATTTTACGAAGCTACCACCATGTGCGCAAAAAAAAAAAAAAAAAAAAAAAAAAATTTGCAACAAAATAAAAACTCAAAATAACCCTGCCTTTGAAACGTATGCTGAGCAAAGGTAAGCATACTTAAGGCTAAATTCTTTAGATGTTGACTGATGGACTGTTGTCCTGGCCTGCCCAGAACATCAAAGGCAGTCATTACATAAAGTGTCTGAAAAGCAGTCTCTCTCTTATCTTAATGAGGCTCTGACTTCAGCAAGATGACGCTTCAGATATCACCTGACGCAACAGTCCCCAAACACGCTGTTGAATCCGAACGCAACGACAAAACTACTCATCCAAGTTTATACAAGATCAGCAAGTGTGTTTTATTTGGGGCTCTTAAAGGGATTTGATTCTTATAACAGAGCGAGCGAGGATGTCTGTCCTGTCTTGTTTAGGTGTTAATCATTTTTCTTACTCTCGGAGAGGTCTGAGCGCGCACCTCGAGCTCTGGTCATGTCGTGTCTACGTCTGGCTGTTCAAACTTGTCTGTGCGCTTAGGTCACAGCCTGGAGCTTTGAATGAGGGTTTTATGCAGCAGTCTTAGCCGCAGCTTTACCTGGACAAGCTCCCAAAGCAGCCTTCCGCCTTCCATCAAAATTCATACCCTCTTCATTATGATTTAATGCTCCTCGCCAGATTCTCTAAATGAATCCTACACAAATAACATGGCCATTAGGTCATTTAATATCCTGAGTCTAAACGTGTGGGGCCCTTGGGATTCCACTCTTGTCTAGACATATGGAAGCACTCACACATGCACGCACTAGCTCGTGCACACATGTACACAGAATGCATGGGTCCCCCAGGAGCAGCAAAGGCAAAAGGACCTGGGGAGGAAAAAAAAAAAAAAAAAAAAAAAAAAAAAAAAAAAAAAAGAAGCGGCAGCAAAATAATCAGGCATGCCTTGGACACCACGCATTTATCAAGGCAAACAGAGCATCCGCGCATACCCCTAGGTTCTCGTACCGTTACCCAGGCTCATCTCCCCTGGCAACATTTCCTTGGATACAGAGTGGGGACTTGAGCGGTTAAGAGGGGAGAAAACAAAGAGATTTGCTGACGGACATATTGTGTGAAGCTGGGGGCCCCCAAACTGAGACCCCCCTTCCACACACATGCCTCACAAGTGTGACCTCTGAACCCTGGCAGGGGCCCAGCACACAGGGCCACGGCGCAGGTTGAAACTTAAGCTCCCGTGTTGCCGATCAGTTAGGATGCAGAAGACAACTGGCCAGGCTGCTCTTCCCAGACACATGCAAACGCTTTTCTATAAAGATCCATTTGCACTACAAAACACCTTTCTTATTATCAGTATTTTTTATATTTATGTATATATGAGAGTGGTTTAAAGGCTTTCATCTAATATAAAATATTGCAAATATTTATTTAAATATATTTATTTTTACTAGGATAAATATTACACATTTCATTTCTTTCATTCAATTAAAATGTTTTGATTTTTACCATTTAAAATGCATTTTCAATTGTAAAATCAAATTTAATCTAAATAAATATTAACCTTACATGAAATATATTTATTTTAATATATTTATTTAAACTTAAATAAAAGTGCAAAATGTAATTAATTAATATATATTATATAATTATAATTAGTATAATAAGTATAATTCTACGATATTAATTAATTAATTAATTAAATTAATATAATTATAACATTTTAAATTGTAAAAATAAAAAGTAAATTACCAATTAGTCTCCGTGCGCCTGACAGCAATCTGTAGGTGCGTAGGAATCACAGACCAAAAAAGGTCAAAATCTAATATAATATAATACAATATAACAATATAATATAATATAATATAAAATATGTATTTTTAGTATAGTATTGTACTTAATATAGTGTAATTATAAAATTTTAAATTGTAAAAATACAAAATATTTAGTAATATTTCAACTAGAGTAAGAGAGCATTTTAAAGGCATTTTTATGTAAAATAATTATAAGGTCACATTTTTAACAGCATAATAATATAATATAATCTAATATAATAATGTATTTATAGTATTTAATATAGTATAATTAATACATTTTAAATTGCAAAACTCAAACATTTCATCTAAAATAAATATTAATCTAACATAAAATACTGTAATATTTATTTTAATATATTTTTACTTAAATACTATGCATTTTATATAAATAAGGTCATTTTTAACAGCATAATAATATAATATAATATAATATAATATAATATAATATAATATAATATAATATATATAATATAATACATTTTAGTATAGTATAGTATGATCAATAAATGATTCATATATTTTAAATTGTAAAAATACAAAATATTTAGTACTATTCTAAACAGAGAAAGAGCATTTTAAAGTTGTTTTTTTTTATGTAAAATACTGCAAAAAAATTAAATATAAATATATTGATAATATATTTTAGATTTGTTTGTCATTAGCCTTTTTTTTCTTACACATAAAAATTAAAAAGTTTATACAACATATACATTTTTAAAATTATGTGCTTATCTTTTTGTATATTTTAACTGGGAATCATGACAAAAATACGGATTAACAAAATGTTTTTTTTTTCCCCAGTATAATGCACGCAAAAAGGGAACACTGAAGATTTGCACTATTATTTAGATGCTTTCACTGAAACTGGCTTTTTGACACAGTGTCTGAATGCAGGAATGTGGAATTTTTTCTCTGCTTTTCACACCTTCATAATAAGCTGTCTGATGCTTTGTTAACAGATGAACAGATTTAAGATGACACAGTGAGGGGAGGAGGGACAGACAAGCGGAGGAGTGACAGTCAGCTTGTCCTCTGCACGGCGCTACGTCAGGAGACGCGCTGTTTGGTGGTTGGTCTTCACGTCGACAGAACGCCGCGTGTCAGCTCGGCGCCCGAGCAGGCGGAGGGGGGGAACAAAGGCTCAGTGAAGGAGGCTGGTAATGATCTGAGAGCCTGCACAATGTCTGCAGAAATTCCCCTTGATGCAGACGGCAGCCACCCAGAGCAGGCCCCTGAGAGCCGGGTTACAGCCAGTAATATGTCTCACACTCTCACCGAGAGACAACCAGGCTGAGAAAGCGAGAGACGGGAGACAGGCAAGGAAGAGCCTCTTTCAGACAGATCCAATTGCAAGTGTAACCACCACAAGGGTGCTTACTTATGTAGAACAGATGACATAAACCCTTTCAGAAAGCTTTTAACAGATTGGCAGAGAAGAAATGAATAAATACACAAAATCAGATCATTGACCAGTCTGCTACAGCACATCCAGTGAGGAGGGCAGTGTGTCTGCTCCCTGGAAGCTCCTGAGTGCAGTGGGAAGTATAAGGCTCAATACTGACATGACCTCATTAGACAACAGCTAGTGGACTAACGGTAATTAAAAGGAGAATGCAGCACGTATTGGGTTGCCACTCATTACCTCACTGGGAGTACATTTAACTAACAAACATTAGTGCACGCTCTTGGCACATCTAACAGTGAAAACAATACAGCAAAGAAGGATGCATGTGGAGCGCTTTTTGATGATGGTGGTTTGCGGACAGAAAAAAAAAATCAGATGAAAATCTAATTCTAAACCAGAAATAGGCAGAATGCTTTTTTTAATTTAAACTTATAATGTAAAATCAATACAAATATATCAGATTCTGGACTACTTCTAGGTCACTAATTAAATAAGCAAATGCATGACATTAGCCAGATTCTGTCCAATTTGGATTATGCAAATTCTCTCATATCACCAAACAAAAGGAAACCACAAAAATGTTTTGCCCACAACAGAATAAAAAAATAAATAAAATAAATAACATAGTGTTGTGTGTGTGTGTGTGTGTGTGTATAAATATTTAAATGTACATAAGTGTATATAATTATAAATGTATTAAATATATATAATTAATACATTAAAAAAAATGTATATAAATATTTAAAACATTTTAAAAATAACTTTAAATATGTATATATTTATTTATAATAGATTTAAATGTGTGTGTATGTATTTAAATAAAAATAATAATTAAAAAATGATACACACACACACACATACATATATATACACATTATACACACACACATATATATATACATATACACACACACACATATACATACATATATACATACATACATACATACATACATACATACATACATACATACATACATACACACACATATACATACATATATATATATATATACATACATACATACATAAATACAAATTTATTTATATAAAATACATTTCCAAATTCCACAAAAAGTGTATGTATACATAAATACAAATTTATTTATATAAAATACATTTCCAAATTCCACAAAAAGTGTATATATATATATATATGTGTGTGTGTGTATGGATGTATGATTTGTAGACTTTTTATGACTATACATTTTGTATATATATATAAACTTTTACGACATAAATTTTCATATTTGTATAGAAAAAATATTAAGCAATGAAAGCTTCAGATCTGCAGTTCACTTTAAGCACAAGATGTTCTCTGGAACATCTCAAATCTTCCTGGACAACATGGATCATCAGGTTCTACACAAACTATTCTTTTAAACAGTGGGCTTCTCCAAGTGGTGACACTTTAAAGTCTTAAGCAAATATGAGCAGACAAATTGTAGCCTAATTCTCCTAAGCAGTGGTGGATGAAGTAAACTGAGTCTAAATAAGTTCATTAAAGCAGCAGGGATAGGCCCTAAAGACCAGAAGGACCTGACTGAATAGATGTTTAGTCCTTTTTGTCGAGTTAGTAATCCAAAGTCTGGTCTCTAAGCCCCCTCTCTGCTCCCTGAAGGCTAGCACCCTGACTTCGACCCCACACACACAACCAACCCAACCCCCTCACAACAGCAATCTCTTGCTTTCTGCTCCAGTTCTATTTCTCGCTTTGGCACGGGCATCTCCGGTGTGATATTTTTGCCTAAAAATGATTAAAAACAGCAGAGAATGAAGGCATTTGTAGTAATGAGAGCGCGTAAGCTGCGGTTTGTGGCCGCAGGAATAATTAAACTCCCACACGGCATCTTGAGGGGCTGAGGAGGTGCGCTCTCCTGAGGCTGCCGCCCATTTTCTGTGGGCTGCTGGGAGCCGCGCCGCACACTGCTGCGTGGGGCCTGAGGGACGCTAACAGATGAATCCCTGTCATTAAAAAGGATCACCCGCCTCACGGGAATCGGCTCTTTGCACTGAAAACATATCTCTTAAGGAGGAAAGGGCTATCGCAATCTCTAACCCAAACGCAAACATGCACACACAAATGCACCCGATTGCCCCTCGCCATATTTATGCGTTCTGGTTTGTCATCTATTTTCAGGCTTTTGTTTCTTGTCCTCAAATAAAAAGTAGGTTTACATTGGTTGAAACACAACTTCCTTAGTTCAGCAATACCCAACCATGGGTACGCATATCCCTGGGGGTCTACAAAAAAAATTGTTCACCCAAAACTGAAACTAGTGATCATTTACTTTGTTCTGAACCTGCATGCAATTTTTTTATTCTGTGCAATGCAATGAAATATTTTGGAGAAAAAAAAAAAAATTACCCATTCAATTAAAGTCAATGAATTTGCCAAACTGTTGGACAAATAAGTCAAAAGTAGGTCAGTTTACATAAATCAAAATGCGATATGGACTAGTGTCTGTGAGTATTAGGCTGCAAAAAGATTATTTAAATTTGAATCCTGCATGTTCTGCGTGTCTCTGTGTGAATGAATGGCGCAGATGTGCGTTTTCATTTTCTGCACATACTGAAGCCTCTGCTTATTTTTTTTTTTTTTTTTTTTTTGGATTTTCAGCCATTTTTAATATTATTTAATTTAATTTAATTTTAATTTATTATTACTATTATTTTCATTTGTTTTTTTTTTTGCATTTTCAGCTTTGGTATGATAGGACAGATCATGGCGTACAGGAAGTGAACTGGGATAAAGATCGGGAAAAGTCCTCGAGTCGGGATTCGAACCCAGGACGCCCGTAGTGCAACAGTGCAACAAAATGTAACAAAAAATCCAAACAATTAATGGAAAACAGACATTGGTAAAACTAAAACTGAATTTGAGAAAATAAATTTCATAGGGCCTCAAAACTTATTAAATTGCTGTTAAATTGCCTAAGTGTCATAATTTCAATTAATTAGATGTTTTGCTTTTTGCTTTTTGATTAATTAATGCTTTTTGATTAATATTTTTAAATGTAACCATTAAAATCGAGTGTAGGAAAAAAAATGGAATTCAAGAAAAATTAAAGTGGAAAAACTGAATGTGGAAAAAAAAAATAAAATGGAATTTGGGAGAAAATAAAACTGATTTCATTGGGCCCCTAAGCTTAGTATTAAATATAAATATTATATTATTAAAATAAATATAATACAAACATTTTAATTAAATTACCACACACTACTACTACTACTACTACTACTTCTTTATACTGTTAATATTAGTAAGGGATAATCAATGGTTTGCCATGAATAAAGAATTTTAAATGCATGACGCAAAGGCAAAGAACCACCCGACACAAAGCAAAGAGCACTGCTCTTTGCAGCGCAATATTTGACCGAATGGGTAAAAATTACAATTATTTCCATAGGTTACGGCACGTTAGCTCTAGCATTCTGCCCACTTTAAATCAGACACAGAGATGAAATAGTGTGGTAAGATCACATTTATTTAAATGAATTGTAGCATTTATTTAAATTAACTATCAGTCGAGAGACCGAGAGATTTTACCGCCTTGTTGCTGAGGAATATAATGTAACGATCTAGTATCTAGGCTGTTTTATTAATAAAAATCACAGGGAAGCGTTGACAAGAAGTTTGTGTGTGTGCACAGTGCAATCTGCGATCTCCGACCTCTCTCTCTCTCTTTGTGTGTGTGTGCATTAATTAAAGCAGTGCATCAACATAGAACACTGATTAAACTGTCTTAGAACTACCTGTGCATTAAATGATTTTACTGCATACCTGCCAGCCAATCAGAATCCAGTATTTGGAGGTACCATGGAATAAATATAAACAATACTAATAATATTGATAATAGTATGATTATTGATAACAAAAACAAAAACAATAATACCAAATGAAATGTAATTACAAAATAACATGCTCTAAAGAGGAGTGTTTCTCATATCAAAGTTATTGTACACTGCTGTCTTCTTTCTATACATGGAAATGAACATGTGGTAGGTCATATGCATCGTGCCCTTTCCAGCTGTCTATCTATACATAGATGAAACGTCCATCTGATTCGTATTCAGGCAGCAGCTGTGCGTCTAATAATTAAGAGCGATCAATGCGACGTAGATTGCGCTAACATTTAAACAATAACCTTTCCGGCTAAACGCCGCCACGTTAACCGAACACAAGCCGATCGGGACAGATTGGTGTCGCGGCGCGCATTTAGAGCACGCCGAGGTGCAGAGATAAAAGAATGTGCTGTTCTCCGTGGCTTTTCAGCGAGCGGGATAAAGCCCTCTTTAAAGGGGATTTGGCCTATCAGGAACGTCTATATCTGGAAGCTGATACAGCCACAGAGATTGTAGATCATTTTTCATGTACAAATCTGCTTTGGCTCAGACAAGCAGGCAGGCAGGCAGGAGAACAGCAGAGGGCAGGGCGATCGCGAAACGCTGCATCCAGGAGGAGGGGAGGGCGACGGGGGCACTGTCCACCACCATCACCCCTCCCCACATCCACGGCTCCGCCTTGGGCCTTCCTTCCCAGTTGCTCGGCCAGCTGAGCAATCAGGTCAGTCGGCTCTTCCTGCGTCCCCCCTGGTCAATTGTTCCCTCTCCACGCCTCGTGTGCGGCCCGCAGCTGTGGCGAAATGATGTCATATCTGATCCTAAGGCAGGCAGAGTGTCTCAGCGTAAACACGGAGCGGGGGTGGAGGGGCTCCGACCGGAGACAATGAGCCGGGTGAAGTTATGCCAATATTTCTGATGATCTCTGCACTTCTGACAGGAAACGAAAAAAAAGGGTTTCCAAAGCCACGTTTGCCATTCGTTTCCGGATTCAGCATCAGGTGGGCTCAGCACTTTGGGACAAATATTAAAAAAAGCAGCTTTTTATTCTTGTATTTATATCTTGTTGTTCTTTTCTAAGGGAATAGGGCAATATTATTGCCACAATCAATACGCTCTCTCAGAGGACTGGTTATTGGGTTGGTGCGCATATCTGCTGCAGTGGGGCCATTGTGAAGCCATTATTTTCACTAAATCATTTCTCTAGGAGATAATCCAGGCATTAGCAATGCTTGGGAGCATTTAAACAAGCAGCAACCCGGCCATTTGTAGTCTGTCTCTCGGCGAACAACTAAGCGCATACAGAGACAATATTGTTGTAATGCAATATCCACAAACTCTCAGCCAGCGCATTCAGGAAAGCCACACTCCAATAACGCAAGTATAACAGAGCGGAAAATGTAAGTCAGCTCCCTCCACTTGCGGGGTGATTATGATGCCACCGGCTCTAAACAAATCAATCGCTGCTTCAGAACATGAGAGGATTCCTAAAGCACGCGGAAAACAGTTTGAACATGTTACAGTGCGTGTGGATTGAGAGGCCGACAAGAAAGAGAAATTTAAATCCAGCAGCCTGCCTTTGGGAGGAAAGGCACAGACCGCTGGGCTTGTTATGGATATTGTTTGGAGGTACTCAAAGGAAAACGGGCGGTATGAATGAAGCCGGGCTGCTTTTCTGACGCAGGAGTAGCGAGCGTATAAACAAGCAGGTGATTTGATTAGGTGCGTAATCGAGTGAGTACAAGAGGCCACGCTGGTCCTACTCACACCAACACTTAACTGGCATGCTGACAAGCTTCCTGTGCTCCTAATGAGAGGCTTTTGAACGGAGCGTGTACTTCAAATACACGTGTGTACGCACCGTTGGGAGACTGAGAGTCTTTCTTTTGTCAGATTCTTGCACTCAGGTTTTCAGGTGCACAATCTGGAAAATACATATAATGGAATTATTACTGATACCAGTAATTTCAACTAATAATGTGCAACAGAATATTCGCTTTCAACATTTTCAAAATTGTGCCAAGACCACTGATATTACTCAGCTGAGAAATTTATAATGTTTGACATGTTTTTACTGATTCCAATAATTATCTAATCAAATTAATAACTCATTTTATAAATTGTACTATGAAATGCTTCTAATTAGTCACCAAAATGGAAGCAGAAGTTGCCTTAAACTGTCTATAGGCATCATAAAATCTTTCATTGATTGTAAGCCTTTACATAATATCTATTTGGAAAGAAATTTATAACTAATAATAAAAAAATAATATAAATAAATTATAAAGAGCTAAATAAAATAAAATAAAATAAAATAAAATAAATAAACTGGCCACAACATGTTGTTGATTATTTAAATAAAATATAAAAAATAAAATACAATAAAAGCTGGCCACAACAAGCTGTTTATTATTAAAATAAAATAAAATAAAATAAAATAAAATAATTGATTGATAAATAAATAAATAAACTGGCCACAACAGGTTGTTGATTATTTCAAATAAAATAAAAAAATAAATGAAATTAAAGTAAAATAAATACAATACAATAAAATAATAAAATAAAATAAAAACTGGCCACAAGCTGATGATTATTAAAATAAAATATAAAATAAAATAAAATAAAAAAAATACAAAAATAAAATAAAATAAAATAAAACTGGTCACAAGTTGTTGATTATTTTAATAAAATAAAAAAATAAAATGAAATTAAAGTAAAGTAAAGTAAAGAAAAGTAAAATAAAATATAAATAAAAAAATAAAATAAAATAAAATAAAATAAAATAAAAGCATCATTAATGGCAGCAGCAGAGCAACAAATTCCAGTACCATCTCAACCCAAGAAGCCTTCTTATTTTTCTATAAAATGCCAGGATTACCATACCAGATTCCATGGTGCGTGAAAGCCTTCTTTGTGATGTTAAATGACTCACAGAATGCTGTTAAATTAATCATGTCTTGGTTCCTCAAATTAATTGAAAGTTGTTTTAGAGAAAAGCACGTTAATCATTGAACTCCATTCCTTTTACAGCAGACTATTCGATATTTATCTGATTCCTAAAACAAACAAAGAAAAGCATCAAATGTAACACACCTTGTCAGAGCAAACACGTTAGTAGGAAGGAGTCCACAATAAAGACATTATACTGTAAGTATGATCTACTTCTGCACCTGCTCTAAGCCCTACACACCCCTTTCATAAACAAGAGCCTCTCTTTTAGCACTTTACCTTGGAGCGCTATTGTGCGGAGCGGTTTTGAACAAACCTTTCAATGATATCTGCCATCTTTCCATCCGTGTTGAAATCCAATCACCCGGAAATCACTGAAGAGGCAAATAAAGGTGCAATGATATGATAAACGCAAGAAAGGGCTTTCTAAATTGGCAAATGTTCCATAATTTAGATGTGCACACACGTTCAATTTGTCCAAGAAATTCAACAGGATCTCCAAACAATCTCCTCTGCAAATAGATGGAGGAAATAAGCTTCACTTGCAGGGTTTCTCCAGCTCGATACAGGGCACAGAGGGCACACAGTAACCAGCGTGTTTCACCTCATTTCTCCAGGGCCCAAGGAAACACAGCTAATGATGTAATGAAGTAAACAGCGATTTACATCTGCAGAGCCTGTGCCTACACGAGATGCCCTGGCTGAAGCGAATGAGATCATGTCTCGGCCTGCTCCAAGGACATGAATATTTACAGTTCAGACAGGAACAGGGCTGTAAATCACATAAAGAGCCCGCGGTAAACTACAGACCCATTACATGTCTTAACGTCCAAGGGTCAGTTAACAAAGTCCTTAGTCGTGACATTTATAGGTCACCGTGTTGGGACGGAACTAACTAAAGGTAGCAACACTAACAAACACTATCTACATTTTTCAGCAGCTTATCTATGTTCAAAACAGTAGCGGTGCCCAACAACTAACGGTGTAGCATGACAAAACAAGCAAGTGAATCATTCATTTGTCATTTTCATCATTCATTTTCTAGTTTTATTTGGTTAAGTGTAAATTTAAGCTACCAGTCAAAAGTTTTTGAACAGTAACATCTCTAATGTTTTTTAAAGAAGTCTCACCAAGCCTGTATTTATTTCATCCAAAGTACAGCAAAAACAGTAAAATTTTGAAATATTTTTACTATTTAAAATAACTGTTTTCTACTTGAATATATTTTAAAATGTAATTTTGTCCTGTGGTTTCAATGCTGAATTGTTAGCATCATTACTCCAGTCACATGATCCTTCAGAAATCATTCTAACATTCTGATTTTCTGCTTAATTTATTAGTATTATTATTATTATTATTATCATTATTATTATTATTATTATTATTAACAGCCAAGTAGAATTTTTTTTCAGGTTTCTTTGATGAATAGAAAGTTCAGAAGAATAAAAATCTTTTGTAACATTATAAATGTTTTTATCATCACTTATCACATCACTTAATTTAAAGCATCCTTGCTAAATAAACACATTTCAAATAATTTTAATAAATAATTTAATGTAATTAATTTCTATCATAATTCTACAAAAGCTAAATATCAGATAAATGCTGATCTTTGGATCTTTCTATTCATCAAAGAATCCTGAAAAAAAATTTAAATATTGACAATAATAATAATAAAAAATGTGTCTTGAACAGCAAACAGCATATTAGAATGATTTCTGAAGGACCATGTGACACTGAAGACTGGAGTAATGATGCTAAAATTCAGCTTTAAAATCACAGGAATAAAATACATTTTAAAATATATTTAAATAGAAAGCAGTTATTTTAAAAGGTAAAAAATATTTCACAATTTCACTTTGGATGAAATAAATGCGGGCTTGGTGAGCAGAAGACACGTCTTTAAAAAAACATTAAAATCTTGCTGTTCAAAAACCTTTGACTGGTAGTGTATTTAAGTTGTCAAATTCAGACCTCATACTATTTGACATTAAACTACTCCCTTAAATAGCTTCAAACGTAGCTTTAACACTTCAAAAAGTGCGACTTAGATGTAGTTATGAAACTAAGCAACAGTTTCAAAGCAGCTCAACACAGGTTTTCTACATATGATACATCTCAAATCATGATTTATATCGAATGAGATCAGTCGGCTGTGTCTGTATCCAGAAAACTCAACCTCCCCTGATCTGCTTTTGCCCTCTAATGTTATTTGTCTCAGCTCTCTTCAATCCCCTTTGGAGGGTCGATTCCAGTGCTCATCTGTCTGCACAAGCAAGGTTAAAAGTACACATGAGGTGTCGTGGCGGGAGTTCGCTACGGCCAAGCATTGAGCCTGAGAAATCAAGTATGTTATTTATGAACCATTCGGCCATTGATTACACTCATCTAGGCACAGGGTGAAACACGCAAGGTGCCCGTAACACCAGTGGCCCTACCGGGAATTCATTTGTTGCTCAAACTGCTACAGTACACTTTATTATACCATTAACACAGCCATGCCACAGTCACATCATCAACTTTGGCAGAAGGTTAAGGACAAAACAAAGGCTGCACACACTAATAGCACCATTTGTTTACGTTATACTACTTGTGCAATGCAGGTAATGGTACAAGCACACAAACAAAAAAAAAAAAAAATCTACTAAACAATATGCACGCCAGGATTTTCCCATCTTGTAGAAATTCTAAGTGACACGACAGACTACCACAATCTGACATACTTTACAGGGACTAGCGATCGAAATCAGTTCTTTAAAATAACAAATACAAGTTTGTCTATACATATGGATACACCAACAGTTCCAACGCTCTTCTCCATAACATAATGAAGAATTAATACTGTCACAAACAATAGAAAATGTAAACAAAATTGAGCTTACACCTGCTTTCTGAGTAGTAATGGCGCAACCGTGCAACGTTAACTAGCTTAAGTGAACAATGCACAATCCAAATCCTATTCTTATTGAGTATTTGTCTAATTTTACAATTATAATGTCATGCAATACTGATTATAAAGTAAATTCATCTTATTTTAAATCATTGACCCTCATGTTATTCCAAATTAGTATGACGTTAGTTCTTCTGCATAACATAAAACAAGGTCTTGAAGAATGTTTGGGGTTCAAACAAAATTGCACCCAAATGAATTCATTCATTCAATGACTGGACAAAAATAAAGACTGGACAAAAATAAAGTCTGGTAAAACCAGATTGTGAGTGGTTATTGAATAAGACAGAGGTGAAACACTACACACTGGCTAAACGAATTTAACAAAACGAGAAGCACATTGGTTCACCACTAATATAATATCTCAGAAAAACAGCATAGACTTTTCTGATTGTTTTGTTTTTTTTTAGAGACGTGTGGTTTCTAAAAGAATGAAAAAAAATAATCAGATTTATTTAGAAGTTAGTTTTGTTTACTTATGCCACTCATGGGCAGACTGAATTAAGTTTAAAGCCCTGCTTCTGTTCTCTCTGAGCTTTCAGCTACTGTATGTAGTGCAAGCAGCAGTCAAATTAATCAGTGAAATCATGAATCCATGTCAAGCATGTGACTTAGTATGAAATCATTCTGATTATATCAAAATAGCACAACATAATCCTAACCACAGTCCAACTAAATGACCTTTTGAATCATTACTAAACAAACATCCTGATGGGCAGCCTGCTAGCTCTCTGGATCTGGCTGTCTTGCATTCACAGAGATTTGTGGGTTTGTGGTATGATACGGAAATTTACTCCTGCACAAATGTCAAAAGACTGCCACGTTTCAATATTAGATCAAAATCAAAACATGATTAACTTATTACGACTGGATGTTTTCCTGACTGCAGCAAAAATTCTCAAGGACTTCATAAAGATTTCTTTGATGCTCTCGGTCAAATGGCCAGTGTTCGGTGCGCAGTCTCAGCTTTGCTTCTGACATTCGAGGGTTGGAGCTATTTTAAGGAGACCCCAGTGCCTTTGGCATGTCCACCACACGCCACTGTACAGCAGCTTCCATAGAGCTGAAGAATGGCTCCATTATTCCCCCACAAACACATATACTTTCACAGAGATCCACCCACTTCTGACCTGATCTCACTGAAACCTACCGCTATCGGAAATTCCCCCGTTTTGTGAAGGTGGGAACAAAACAGAACAGAATGAATCACTGAATAACTAAAGTGAAGGTTGAAAATAGACCTTTTTAAGAAGACTTTAATGAGTTTAATCATTTATCTTAAAGATTTTACCTTGTGAAAGGTTTTTATAATGCATACAGCAATTAATTAGCCTTGGAATTATTCAATTATTTTATATAGACTGATTTTTTTTCCCTTTGGTGAAGATTGTGTCCAATTACAAAGCTAAATGATTCATAATCTTTCAGTTCAACAAAATAATTGCCTGTCACGTGCCAGAGCAGATGGTAAGTTTTCATACAATCTTTTTGTAAATAAGACATATAGTGTGTCTTTATAAGCGAGGATGGTAATTATCTATATGAGGGATCATACAAACTACGTTTTTTTTTTATTACAGAAGTTTCAAATGCTCACTGATGCTCCAGAAGGAAAAACGATGCATTAAGAGCCGGGGGTGTAAACTTTTGAATAGAATGACGTGCAATTTTTCTTATTTTGCCCAAATATCATATTTTATTTTATTACGTACTGACTTTCAGAAGCTACAGAAGATACTTATATGTTTCCCAGAAGACAAAATAAGTTAAATTTACCCAAGTTTTCACCCCCCAGCTCTTAATACATTGTGTTTCCTTCTGAAGAATAAGTGAGAGTTTGAACCTTCTGTAATAGCTGAATATGAGTTCCTCAGTTGTCCTCGGTGTGAAAAAAATGGATCTCAAAATCATACAGACATTGTCGGAAAGGGTTCAAATACACAAAAATGCTAAAAAAAACAGAATCTGTGGGAACTGAAGAACTTTTCTGAAGAACAGCAGGCAGTTTCAGAAAAAAAACAAACAAAAAAAAAAAAACAACAGCTGTGGATCATTCAGTTAACAACAGTGTTAAGAATCAGGTGTATGTAAACTTTTGAAAAGGGTTATTATTATAAAATCAGCTATGATTTTCTCTTATGGACTATATGTAAATGTCTTTTATGTGAAATATCTTATTTAGGACTAGTACTAAATAAAAAAAAAATAACATGCATTTTGTATGATCCCTCTTATTTTGGTAAAATAATTAACATTTTGCACCTACTCCAAGGTGCATGTAAACTTCTGGTTTCAACTGCATACACATAGACAGTGCCATTTAATTTTCTTTTCTTTTGAAAGAACTCAGCAAGGTAACATTATATTGATCAAAAGTGAGAGTAAACAAGAAGAAATAATAAGAATTGTTTTATAAGATAATGATTTTATAAAGATCATGGGACACTGACGACTAAAGTAAAAGCTGTTAAAAGTGATTGCAAAGCTGAACAGGATTAAATTACACTTCACAACTGATAAAAATAGAAATTGTGTTATTTTAAATTGTAATATTTCACAATAATACAGTTTTTACTGTGATTTTTGATTTGTACTGATCCAAAACTTTTGAACAGCAATACATTTTGTCTGCAATATATAATATAATAAATAAAAAGAAATCTCTAAAATCAACTGATAACCATATGGTGGCTTTGTAAAATCCTCTTTCATCATTCTGCCACTCTGCCACCAAGTCAAACATGAACCCGTCCACAAATATATAGCCTGCCCTGTGTGTTTACGCGAGTGTGTGTTTGTGTACATGTGTGTGCGAGCATCAGGAAATACCAGGCCAAGCATTCCAGCTCGTCAGCACCTCTGGCCCTCATGTGACTGGAGATACACAGCCCAGATTGTGTGTGCAAGTTTGCTCAAGAAGCATGATAAGAAAATTTAGTAAAAGTGAGGGAGCGGGAGGGGTAAAGGAAGGATAATCTGATATGCATGACTTGTGGTTTCTCCTAGCGCCTCTCTTTTCTTTGCCCTGGCAGAAATGGCAGTTTGCATCCATAATTTACAGGCTTCTCCTCTCCCTCTTCTCCTGGCAATCTGGCCTTTATGGCTCCGCCCCCATCGCAAACTCATTAGCATAATGTAGATGCTACTAAAAAAACACACATTTTCACCTTCGAGCTGTTCTGTGTCTCATCAGTACACAAGACCAGGCAGAAAGCATATTACAGGCTCGGGATGAAACGCTTTACACCGCATGTGCTGTTTAGACGAATGTCTCCGACTGCCTGCTAAGACTGATTTTTTATTTTTCGTTCAAAGAATCTCACATCTCAGTAATTGTGCCTGCCTTTAATAATCACATTAAAAAAAACTGACACTGACGTTGTAAGGGGGAACAACAAAGCAGCGAGTGATTTGAGAGGCCCCGCTGCTAATTATGACTCATGTTATACAGAGTGTTCTGTTGCTGCTCAAAAACACTAAATAAATTCGTCGTTTGACTGCGCTCAAGAAATATGAGCGTCTGACACGATAGTGTGCGTGCTTTCCCGTTTTTAGCACCAATTACGCCATTCGAGTTAATTCGGGAAAGTTGTTTTGAAGATAACACCATGCGAGCGGCACATGTGTGCAAATCTGCGATTAGGTGAACAATCATTAGGAGAAATGAGCAGTGAAGGATCATCAGTCAAAGCGCTTACCAGAGGATGCAGTAGATTTCTTTGTTCAGTGTTTGGCAAATTCACTCACATATCCTCATCAATCATAGAAGTGATCTGGAATTTAAAAAAAGAACACATTATATTAATCCTTTGCCAAAGTAAATGATGTGCATGGTTACATATGTTCTTCTCAGTATTCATAATCCCCCCGTTCTGTACCTTCCCAGCTTGATAATGTCACACTGCTAAATAAAGGAAGCACACGCTTAGACTTACTCTGCACATGGGATCATGTACCATCACGATCTGTGGCATTTTGCAGCTAGTATAAGAGACAATCAAGCAGTACAGCAAAAATACAGAACAGCAACTGTAATAGGTTTCATAAACAACAACCAAATTTAACTACAAGAAAAAGCTGTCTTTAATAACTGATCCACTGATTCATACTGACCATCCCAAAGTATTGAATGCTAAATGCAGTTTTGTAATGCGAGCCATCTGTGTTTTTTTTAACATTCTTGGTCTATTTAATGCTGATTTTTTTGTTGTAACAGCAAAATAATTCACTGATTTTTATGACCATTGTGACAGTAACCTGTAATAGTGCTGAAAAGTCAATAAAACCTAGCACTGACAGTATAAGATGTAAAAACATTCATTTCAAGCAGGTAACACACTAAAACAATAAAAGATCATGTTAAACTATCTGTTCATAACTTAATATTCATGAGGAATATTTGCCGTTCCATGACGTCACAACCAGCACACCAAATAAAAAGTAACTCTAAAATAAAAACACATTTATTGTAGTACCTGGGTGATATATCATTTCAAACGGACGAATTAAAAAAAAAAAAAAAAAAAAAAAAAAAATGTACACAGCGTCATTAACTGAGAGGAGATCCCTGTTAACTGCATACACTTCTGACTGAAAACTTTTGGAACTATTAATAACACACAACTAATTCTTTAACTGGGCAAATAAACCAACTGTAAACAGCCGTTAACAGACACCAGAGATGCTGAAGATGAACGCAAAGAGAAAATACTGTAGCAGGCACTGTTCCCAATGCATGAAATATATTCTAATTCTAATTCTAATACTCATCTCAGTCTGAGGGGTTTATATGAATGTACCTCTGAGAAAAAACTTTAAGATTGTATGTTCCTTTAATCTTACCTTCATATAATGTATATTATGTAGTATTTAAAAGTGCTGCGTTGTTTTTTTCACAGCATTAGTCAAAGAAACGCTGTATCGCTGCTGTTCCATAAGCGCCACCTGCTGTCAGAGTGTGAAACTGCACTCTCTCATTCAGTCTGTCTGCTGATTTGTTTCATTCAGATATGTTTTATGTAACATAATCAACCTGATCTCATGATGAAAAAGTACCTGAACAGTTCACAACTCACTCAGCCCACTCAGGGCAGGTCTATGGTAAAACAGCCATGTCAGTCAACTATCGGGGAGCGGCCTTGGCCTGTGATGTAAAAACGCAATCGCAAGCATGCATCTCATCTTTCAGCTCTTTCATCATAAGTCATGTTTTTCAGGATTTGCACCCAAGGACTCCACATCCTAAGTCCAATTCCGTATCAGCTGAGCTACCGAGCAAGCTTGTAAAGGAAAGCAAAACATATGAGCTGTAGTCATAACTGTATATGAAAATGATTACAAGTCCACGCTGTTTTACCGCCTCTAGTGTTCATCTTTGTTAGAAACTGCTGTGATATGTACTTATTGGTATGTATTTCGCATCTTGTGAAAAGGTTCCCACGTTTTCATCATGAGATCAGGTAACGCCTAATATCACAAAGCTAAGGTCAGACCATTCTGTTTTTGTTTTCAATTTTGAAATTATACAAAAAAAACTTTGACTTAACAACATATACCATCTTGCGAATTTCAAAGTCTTTTATGTACACCATTAAATACTTAGGAAAAAAACAGACATGTAATTTACAGACAAACACTGGAAGCCTTTTTAGCACTAATGTAGCAAGAAACGCAAAAACTAAATTGTACAGTCAACATTCTTAACTCCAGCTCAATTATAGCCAATAAGCAAAATCCCCCACTGTGATTATTTAACAGACACATCCTTGACTCAAATAGTCAGGGTTCAAAGAAAATCCAGGATTTCCCACTGGCACTTACGACACGTGTGCGCTCTTCTCGTAAATACGATAATTCTGACATGACTTGAAGGCAGCAATAATCTGTTCGTTCAAAACTTTCTGTCTGTGTCTTTATCTTTCTCATCAGCTTCCACAGCTCCGCCATCCGTATCCTGTCATGCAACTGTCATTGAGCCTGAATAAATGGGCTTATAATCCAAAGGGGAAAAGTGACAATCTGTCTGATTCTCGGCCCTCCGCATGCGACTGGAGCGCAGGGTCTATTAGGTGTGTTTATTGCTTGAATTCCTGCTATCAACCCCTACGGACCTCATAGCTGTAATTTCATATGAATATTTCAAGTCAGCTTTTGCAAAAGCAAAACTACTGATATCCTAATGGGATCATGCTTTGACTATTAATGGTCTGGTTTATTCCTGACTGTATTTCTAATAGCCACATACCACTTTTGATATTCGACCAGAATATTGTGTCAGGTCACAGTGACTACGGATAGCAGAATGATGATGGTAATAAAAATAATAACAACTTCCACACGGTATGCTATTAAATTACACTCAAATCTGGTTGGCCGCTGTGACCCCCTCATTTATTTTCTTGTTTTCGAGTCAAATGAAATTGGACATATCCTTTTAATTAACAAAATGCTCTACAGTACTTGCATTTGAGAACAGACAAAATGTGAAGTGCACATTAACATCCTACTCAGAGAACATCCACCAGTGTTATTCCGGACACGATGCCCAAGGACTTACTGAAATAAGGTTTAGACACGAGGATGTTATAGGTTATTCCTTAAGGACTGCCACTGCTCCAGATTTCAATGGGCTACTACCGTTTTAATTGGTACAATTAGGTTATCGAAACCCACATCTGATGAAACATCCAGCATTATAATAAAACTCATAGAAATGTATAATTCATACAAAATGTATAATAATAATTCAATTGTTTTTATAAAATATAAATGCATGTCTTTCTAAAACATTTAAAAAAAAAATAATACAAAAACCCCTTGCATGAACTTGAAACCTTCCTATCATTTACTTATGAAGAAAATATGACCTTCAGGTTGGATGAGTGATCTGGAGTCACTCAGCGTGAGAGAAACCCATGAGATGGACTGATACTAACAATAAAGGAAAGACACAGTCGGGATACAGGAGGCCGAGACAGCAAAGGCTTGATTATCCACACTTTCACGGTCACGGAGCACAAACTGAGAGCCGTCTATAGCCGACCTCCTCCGGTTCTTGGACTGCAGTGGCGCTCAGATGGGCTGTTGGATTGGGGTGTATTGTCTGTGCTCCACACTCATTAGCTGAGTCAAGGAGGGACTTACTGGGGTGTTTAGCTCGCCGGGTTTGTGTGGCAGCTCAACAAGCTCTCCCAGCTGGAGTACGGCTCTCACATCACAGCTGCACACTTACAATTAGTGCAGGTGCAGCTGAGGAAAGACCAGGCACAACATAGACAAACACACAAAGATAGAAAACACGCACTACCAGAGGTGTTGCACACCGTTACATGTAAAACAAAGCGCTGATGACTTGAAAATCCGTCAATGCGGGAAAACCCGATTTTGACATTGAAGTGTCAAGTTTGTGCTTAAACGGTTATGACCTTTACGTGATAAAAGCTTAGCTTTAGGCATTTGCATTAACTTACACATCATTAAGAATAATCAGTGTATGATCAAGCATGTAAACAGAATTATAATAGATTTTAATATTAATCTTCTTTCATTTGCATGCACAAATACACTTCTGCTGTCCTATCTGAAGCAAAACTACCATTCCATTATGAAGCTAAATTGTTCTGGATGAGATAATGCACCAACTGCATCATTTCCCAAAAATCTGAAGAGAAAAATAGAAGCCAGGCTTGTGTTTTTCCCCTCAATCTCATATTGATCCAAAGAGCCTTGCTTGCAAAACATTATCACAAAACTGAGCACGGAAACAAATTACATGACAAAAGCGGCCATTGATTTGCGAATCGTTTATTAAGGGGACACTAAAAGTGAAATGAATTCCAGCATTTTAAGCTTTGTTTCTCAGGCACGCAGTGAGGCAATGCACGAAGCTGGAATGCCGAGGCTGTCTTGCATCTGGAGTCGTCTCTGATGCGTGCCATAAAAGATGCCATTAAGCAGAATGGGCCGGCAAAACACACAACATGCAGATCTGAATAATTCATTTAGGGCTCAACCCGCTGGAGGGATCTCTTTTTTTGGTTTTCCACATCAAAATCAGAGCATATATTTGCTCCGGCTGGAAAAAAAGGCACGACACGAGCATTCTGCGGACATACAAATTAGCAAGCAGGTGTCTTTACATGTGGTGCAGACCTTTATTTTTCTCTGTACAGTTCAATAGAGACTGCAGACTGTTGTCTGCCTTATTAGGCTCTTTTCCAGGGGCAGTGGGTAATGAGACTTCACACAGACAATAAAAAACTCACAGCCAATCACATGAGAGTGATGTAAGACATCTGTCACCATGTTTTCTGCAGCTCTAATTTACTCAGTAACTGTAGTAGGCAAGATACACTCTAAGAGGGTCATCAGTGTAGAAGAAAACGCTAATGTAAGTCTGCAGGGTAACAGTTAAACGCTTTTCCATGTTACAGATTTTAATACAGACCAATTTTAGAGTTTATGCACGCAAAAAAAGAAAAACATTTTGCAGATGATTTAGAATTTTAGCATAACATATACAATGTAATAAACATATATAATTAAATATAATTATAATTATTATTTATTATTATATCATATTTAGTATATTAAATAAATACAATAATAATATTCTAAAAAGAACAAATATTAGTTGCTTGACAATGTTTTACAATTTTACCATAGCATATATATAATATAATAAACGTATATAATTAAATATAATTTTTAAATATTATTATTAATTATTTATAATTATATTTATTTAATATAATTACACAAATATAATAAATAATGTTTTAATATAATAAATATTAGTTGCATGACCATGGTTTAGAAATGTAACATAACATATATACACAATAAATATATATATATATATATATATATATATATATATATATATATATATATATATATATATATATATATATATATATATATATATATATATATATATATATATATATATATATATATAAAAAAATTAAATGCACTTATTTAATATTATCAATTATTTATTATTATATAACTGTTTAATATAAAATTGTTTAAATTATTTTAAATAAAATAAATATTAGTTCTATGACAATGTAGAATTATATATATATATATATATATATATATATATATATATATATATAATTAAATTAAATTTATTTAATATTATCAATTATTTATTACTATATAATTGTATAATATAATTAAATAAAACCAATTTTAAATACAATATATTAGTTCTATGACAATGTAGAATTTTATCAATATAATAAATATTAGTTGCATTTATAAGTATATATAAGTATATATATATATGTATACTTTATAAGTATACATATACATATAAAAAGCATGCAATTATAATTCTAGTAATAGTATTCAATATTACACAGATTTTCATATACTTCAAAATTGCCCAAAATATATGTAGCTAATGTAGCTATGTATTTATAATAATAATAGAAATTTCATAATATTTTCAAGTTTCCCATATCCATATAAATCCTGGATACTGTAGATGAGTTACAGTCTAAGAAAAAAACCTGTTTATTCTCAAATCAAAAAGCCTCTTTGTCAAAGACAGTGGGAAACAAGTGCAAAAAACACATTTAAAAAGCATCACTGGCAGTAAACAGATTGACAGAGTTAAAGATCCAATGATGCAAAGTGCAAATGTGTGCATATGAAACCAGACAGAGCCAGGAACAAAATCAAGAGCAAGAAACAAGTCCCACAACGTGTTTCTAGCAAACCGAGCACTGTAACTCTACACGTTTCAGCAATATAGCTAAAGATTTTTAATTACTTTGCTCGGCAGCTGGAAAATGCCACAGTAGCCCAAAAGTTCACAAGGCCCCTTTCATTCAAACTCCAGTTACACAGGCAAACGGCCAACCCTGCCAACCACTAAGCATTCAGCTGGGCCTCCACCAGCGGGCCAAGTCGAGCAGACAGCCACAGCCATGCGCACAAGAGCGAGGGGCTTGCTGACACATCTACAACCCTGACACAGGGCAGAAAAATGCACAGGCCCACTCCAGCCTTTTCTTTTGCGGCCGAGCTTGAACGTACCCAACAATTACAGAGCTATTTTCTCTGGAAGGGCAATTCCCTGTTTATTGGTATCCGCCTGTCAAAGGCTCTCCCTGTCAATCCTCAGCAGGAGCCTTCCCAGTGGTCAATGGGAGAAGATTGAGCGTAACTCGACAAAAATGAGTGGGATTCCGGTTTAGGCAAGCAGTGTTACTCCGGGCCGATCCCTCAGCATTAGACAGGAGGGAAGCGGTTTCCAAAAGGATTAAAAACAAGATGGTGACAACAGCGCGAGCTTGTAATTTTCCAATACAGTCAGTTGTGTTAAGTAGTGTTAAATGGAGGGAATAGATGTGCTGATGTGGCATTCAGACTAGTGCCGTCACTCGTTTTTACTTCACTTTTTCACACTATTTAACCTTTCCTGTGTGACAAGAACTCCCAGTCTTCTCTACTTGGTGGAATATTTGTGTCAGGTAGATAAATCTTCACGAGAAAGCATCTACAGAAACAATGTTTACTGTAAAGAAACCGCATGAAATGTTTCTGAACAAACCTTAATAAAGCTTCTGTGGAAATAGGCATCTACTGCTCACACAGAAAAATAATTTGGTGCTTTTGGAAAACAGCTTCCACCCTAGTTTCATCACCTCACTCTCCCTTTGTTAGAGCTCGGAAATGCCTGAAGTTAGGAATGAAAATACTGGCATGTCCCTGCAGCTCAGTGAGAGAGAATATTTCTGCAGCTGCGGAGTGAAGTCAGCTCATCAGAACAGAGCCAGCAGGCCAGGTTTCCTCCACAGATAACCATGTTAACCTAAAGAACATAAACACCCACCTCACGTTTCACCGCGAAAGCATGCGTGCCGCGAGGTTACGAGGCAATCTTTAGGAAGCACCGAACGTAACGCTTCAATTTCTGACAATACAAAAAATGTCATGTATGTGCCTTCCAAATGACATCACATGTAACGTGACACTCGATTATGGTTTGCGTGTTCACACTCCACACATTTACATCTACAGAACCAAACGTCAGTGAAAAACTTTGAGAAATGCATGCTGGGAGCTCCTTCAAATATAAGTCAACAGCAGGTTCAGGCCATCAATCTAACCTTCGGCATGCGAGAGGCACTGGCAGTCTGACACAAGAAATCTCTCAGCATTTTGCTTTGATTTGAATTCGCTCCCACAGTTCAGATTGTCACCGATACATCAGTAGGACTACAAAAATGACTTTTATATAAATAAAAATAGAACAAAACAAAATAATTCCATTGTCAAAAATAATAACAAAAAAACCTATGAAAAATAAATACACATAAATATACACAATATACACACAGTTCTTTCTGGTTCTCGAATCTGATTGGCTGAGAGGAGTGCAATATTCTAGTGATAACAGAACTTCTACTGTTTCACCATTTGTATCACTCCGCTTGTGGGATTTCTCAACGTGATTGTCATGGTAATTGCCCAAATTCATAAAAAATGTATAAATAATGCTGTTTTTGTGTCACGGAATGTAGTTCAACTAAAGAGTTTTTTTTTTTTTTATTTGTGAATGTACTCGTTTAGACTTCAAATATGTGGTTCGTTTATAAGCATAACGTCTATTTGAAAATTTGCTTCGATGTTTTCGGAGATGTAAGCTCCAGGTCGTCAGCAGTCATTCAGCGCTCACGAACCCACCGAGAGCAGCCTTACCTCAGCCAGATGATCTGGAATTTGCCAGATTTGAATCTGTGGCGGAAGGAAGTAGTTCCGCACAAAACAGGGTTTTTAAAGACACTCCGTTGTTGTTTCTTATTTATTTACACCCTTGTAACTTTGAGCTGTTGTATACACATTTTATAAATTTCTTATCGTAAATATATAAAAAAAATGTATTATTAATATGCATTGTTAAGAACTTCATTTGGACAGCTTTAAAGGCCATTTTCTCAATATTTAGATTTTTTTTTAAATAGTTGTATCTCGGTCAAATATTGTCCTATCCTAACAAACCATGCATCAATGGAAAGCTTATTTATTTAGTATAAATTTATTCATGTATAAATCATAATTGCCAAAAATTTAATCTTATGACTGGTATTGTAGTCCAGATATATGAAATAATCCAAAAAGACCTACATTAGTAAAAATAAAACTTTACTAATATAAACAGTGCGTCGGCGGCAGTGCGTCGACATGCAGCGCTGCTGCACTTCGGGCGTCCTGTGTTCGAGTCCCGGCTTGTGGACCTTTCCTGATTTCCGTCCCCCATCTCTCTCCCACTTAATTTCCTGTCTCACTACTGTCCTATCAATAAACACCAAAAATAAATATTAAAAAAAAAATAATAATAAAAAAAAAAAGTTATATTTATGGGCTTTTGTGCCTTTTATTGTAAGAGGACAGTGGAGAAATGACAGGAAAGTATTGGGTGGAGACAGGGGAGCAGGATCAGCAGGCGGGAATCGAACTCGGGTCGCTGTGAGCGCAGTTGCACTATATGTCGATGCACTAACCACAGGCCATCAGCATCGACAGGATTACTTTTGTTTTGCTAGGGAATGCACTCCCAGCTGCAGCTAAAGTAAACAGTCCTGCTCGTTACACCATGAATGAGAGAGGCGGGGTAAGCAGAGCTCATTAGCATTTAAAGAGACATGCAACAAAATGGGTTGCTGTGAACAGAGCTGAAGGTAAAAATGGCGTTTTTTACAGTACCATTGAGAAATTTTAACCAATGCATGTTATAGACTGTATTGAGACCCTAAAGAATCATATCAACTTGTGGAAAATGGGCATCCGGTGACCCCTTTAAACAGCATATTATGTTGCAGCTCCTAATAAAGCACCCGTCCAACTGGCAAGTGATTTCTTGTACTCACCAAAGCCAATTTTTACTTGCATTTGGCACAAGTGTTATTTTTGGCCCCTGACTGTACGTATATGACAGGGCTCATTCTCAAAGCCATGTGACGGTCTATCGCCGCGTACGCTGTCAGCATGAGGTGCTCATAAGATATAACTACCGCAGCCCTGGAATGCGATCGTTGCCATTGGATGTGGTGGTATCATGACCTTATTGTCATTCCTCTCTGCTTTCCTATTAAGCGCACTGCTCCCAGTAATTTTCGATGAGTCAAGCAGCCTGACTGACGCACTCCAATTAGGCCTGGGCTAGCAGAGCCCTTAACTCCAGCACACGCTGTACTTCAGACACGCACGCAGCCAGGCCTTTTTAGCCAATGACAGCAGGGTGACGGTGATGACATCGAGATGGCCTGCTTGGAAGCCTGCGGGCCGCACTAAGGAGACAGAAATATCTTCCTTTGACAGACACGGATACATGGCGCTACGCGTGCAGCTGTCTAAATGTTGCCTCTTTTTGTCTCTCGCTGGCTCGGGCGCTATCTTTCTCTCTTGATCCCACACTCACTCTCTTGCTCTCTCTCATTCAATCAACTTAAGCACACTGACTTTTTGTCTGCAGCTGAGGCGAGAGGTCAGCGTTCGGAGGCCAACCTTTAGACACAAGCATTTGAGATGGATGAGGTTGGGGCGGTGACTGGAGCCTGAACACAACCCACGGACAACCTCAGACGTTCTCAATTAATCAGGTCACGGTGCAGGGAATAACTCACTCGCTGGTATCTGGGTCTGGACGGTTCAACAATCTACTGCAGCTCACACAGCCATGCAGCTATTTGCCTCTCAAAACAGTTAAAACTGTGCTTGTGCATGTGCGAAATATCGGAGAACGTCAGCAGATAGCTTGTGACACTTTAACCTTTATAGCTGAATGTGTCGTAATGCTAAGAATTACAGCTTGGCTCCAAAACTCGAAGCAGTCATATTAATCTTACAAAAATGTATGCAAGTCTTTTTACGCCAGAAAAAGAAAATGAAACCCATTTTTAGGACCACAAATGATCATTTTATGATAATTATGCAAATTTCCCTCCCAAATTCTCGTTAACATAATGCATCAAGACAACTTTCTTTGATTAGTTACAGGCAGAACAGAAAACACTACTACATTTTACAAAAAAAAAAAAAAACTGCAAAAAATTTGAGTTAAAATGTGGTTAATTGTAATACAAATGTCCCAAAGTAAAAATCTTGGTGCTAAAAAAAAAAAGAAATAATAATAATAATAATAATAATAATAATTATTATTATTATTATTATTATTATTATTATTAATTATTATTATTATTATTATTATTACTACTACTTCTAATACTATTATTACTACTATTACTACAATACATATTTATTTAAAAAAATACAATACGAATATAAAAAACATTTTAAAATATTAACATTTAAATAATAATAAAACTGTGTAATATAAAATGAGTAAATTGTCATTAACAATGCATTGAGACAATTTTCTTCGATAAGTTATGAATAACATAAAACATTACTAAAGATTTTACTATTCAAACAATGTTATTTTTTCACACTGCAAAAATGAATTGAGTTTGTGCATAAATGAATCTGCTTAATTGTAATGAAAATGTCACCAAGTAAAAAAAACATCTAAATAAAAACCATCATCATCATTATTATTATTATTATCATCATCATCATTACTACTATTACCACTGCAATACATATAACATAATAAAAACAATATGAATATACAAATATTAGTATATATTTAAAACACTTTAAAATATTGTTATAACTTAATAAATAATAAAACTGTATAATATACATATAATGTATAGTTCTCATTTTCTTTGATGTGTTATTTTGTTAATGTTATTTTTTTCACATTGCAAAAAAGAAGTTTAATAAAGTAAATAAAAATCTTGGCGACTAAAAATAAATTAATAAATAAAATGTATTATTATCATTATTATTACTATTACTACAAATTTAAAAATACAATATGAATATACAATATCACTACATATAATAAAACATTTAAAAACATTATTATAATTTAATAAAAAATAAAACAGTATACGATAAAATGTATAAACTCTCAGTTACAATGCATTGAGATTTTCTTTGACAAGTAAGGCACAACATAAAATACTACTAAGTTAAAATATTTTACTAATTAAATATTGTTAATCATTTTTCATCATTTTATTTTTTTTGTGCAGAAGAAAAGAACTAAAGTAAAACCAGCTTAATTGTTATGAAAAAAAGTCACAAAACATGAACAAAATGAATAAATAAAATTAGATTATTATTACTAGAAATACATGTATAATAAAAAATATTTACAATATAAATGTAGAATATAATATTATGAACAATTTAAAACAAATGTTTAAAAATGACTATAAACTGACTTATAAATAACAAAATTCTATCATATAAAACGAGAGCCGAGAAACAGCAAGCTACCTATTTGAACAACTGTCCTATTCCTGCCGTCACTTCCATTCAAAGAGTTCTTGAACTCCTTAATTTAAGCGAAATTCCACACTGTAATCAGAAGTTTAATAGTCAGTTAGCTAGACCCTCTGCTAATTAAACACATATCAGAGGCCCCTTCTCCCTCCCTCTCTGTGCTTCATTAACACAAGCGCAAAGGCCTTAAACTCCGTCTGCATGTCTTTTTCAAGCTCTCCTCCTCTGGAAGGTGTGGGGCTACAGGAAGCCTCGCTGGAGATGGAATCATTTTCATTCAGCTCTTGAATGCCCTGCTGCTTTAAAATGCGTACCACATTCCTCTTTCCTCGTAGACATTCAGAGACATCCTTACTGACACTATAAAATTTCCCTATCATCTCAGCTCCTTAATTGCTTTGTTACAGCAGTTCTGAAAGAGCGAACGCCGGCCCACATCTGCGGGTCCTTCTGAACCGAAGGTGGCACCGAGACCCAACCTGGGAAGCCTGGGGTAGGGGGAAACCAAGAAACTTGAAACATCTGTCTTTCTTTATGGAGTCTATAAAGAGCTCAGAGTTGGAAGGAGAGAATGAAAATATATGATTGGAGGAGTAGTACGAGTACGCTGGATGTAATGCGTCGGATGACTGCTGTCAGATACAAGCAAAATGGAGGTTTGTCAAATGAGAGCATCCAATCTGGTGCACGCCGCCTGCTACGGATCACACATAAAAACTGGAAGTGCAATAAATACACATTTTAATGTTGGTCTGGGCAGAATCATAATAGGCTCAGATTTTCTATCCAACAGACTGCATCCGTAAATCAACTCCAGATAGTTCTGCCAGCGAGCAACACCAACATCGTGAACGCCCTAAATCACCAGCAAATAAATGAGAGAAATTCATATAATCAGTGCAGCTGGATGAGACAGTATGTTCTGATAATTCAAGGTTTTGTTTGAGTTCAGCCTCCACCCCAATACTTCTCAAGCTCTTCCAGGGATCCAGACCAGAACAACTACTAGGAAGCCACTGCCTCCAAAAATGAATCATTTAAGAGCCAAATAACTTTTTCTTTTAGATGTCTGGGCGGAAAAACAAAGTGAAGAATCACTTCAAATTGTAGATGGTTGATTACAAAATAAATAAAAATTAAGCAAAACAAAATAAAATCTAGTCTGGACCACAAAACCGGTCTTAAGTAGCACAGGTATATTTGTAGCAATAGCCAAAAATACATTATATGGATCAAAATTATCGATTCTTCTTTTCTTTTCAAAAATCATTAGGATATTAAGTAAAGATCATGTTCTGTAAAGATATTTTGTATATTTCATACCACAAATATATCAAAATGTAGTTTCTGAGTAGTAATATGCATTGCTAAAAACTTAATTTGGACAACTTTAAAGGCAATTTTCTCAATATTTTGATTTTTTCAGATTTCAGATTTTCAAGTAGTTGTAGCCAAATACTGTCTCATCCCAACAAAGCTTATTTCAGCTTTCAGATGAGGTATAAATCTCAATTTAAAAAAGCCTTATGACTGGTTTTGTGGTCCAGGGTCACATATTTTTAATCTTTAATTACACATTATATGAACAAATGATGGTAAGTCTGACAAAACCTAAAATTAACAGCACCATAATGGTGCTTATTTCACTTCAAATCCAAGAGAACCAAAAAATGATTCAGTGAGTGAGTCAGTAATGGCTTGAAATGATTTACTGGATAAATGAGCCCGATTCAAACCATAATGCTGATTTTTTTTTTAACTGACTGAAGAATTAACTGAAGAAAAAGAAGAAAAAAAAGGAATTATGTTCGTTTTCGATCTTCCTAGATCTTATAGGGGTGTGCAATAATGACCAAAAATTATCTCTCAATATTTTCCGTAATAATACTTAGACAATATTTTGCCAAGCGTGCTAATATGCTGGTACTTCAACAGGTTTAGAACTTAATTATTGCTGGGCAATGGTTAATCGCATCCAAAATAAAAGTTTGTGTACATAATATATAGTTGTGTACTGTTGTCTATTTATTACGTATATATAAATACACACACAAGCATGTATATATTTAAGAAAAATATGTTATGTTTATATATTAAATGTATTTATATATAATATAAATTATAAGAATATAAATATATGCATGTAAATACATGTAAATATTTTCAAAATATATACTGTATGTTTGTATATATACATAATTCATATATACACAGTATACACACATATATTCCATAAACAAAAACTTTTATTGTGGATGTGATTAATCCTTTGAACATAACTAACTTACTGTTTTGATGTTTAAAATAAAAAGAAGTTAAATACTGATATTTGAAATGATTGGGGAGGGGGGGTATGCTTTAAACATAAACCTAAAATCGCCAGTAGGTGATGGCAAATCACTGCATGAGTGACTCAATGAGTCATTCATTCAACCAATTCCTTCAAATGGCTGATTGATTACAAAACCCTGTAACAAAACACTGTCGTGTGCTGCTCAGAGATGCAAAACAGTTCTGCTGTGGCTTTGTTGGAACGTTTTTTTGTTGTAAAAATACAGCATGTAAGTCACTTAATATCAGCTTCTTGTTTATTAAGCTGTTCATCAAATCAATATCACATCATGCTGATGTTCGGAGAAAAACTTCACTCTTCATGTGATATTAACTATATCAGATGATAGAAGTATAGAGGACATTTTGCCCCCTTGTCTTGAATTTAGGGGACTTCTACACATATTTTAATAGACTCAATGATGCAGTGAAAACTCTAGAACTCTAAATGTGCTCACGCAGTAGTCTAACCTACATCATGCAGAGTATGTGTGCACTTTCTGGGTGTGCTTTTGTCTGTTTTTTTGCAATATACTCAATGTCAATTATAGTTTAAACAACAATTACGATATTATCATAGACGATATCGCACACCCCAGTGTGTGAACACAACCACCCTACTATAATTTATAAAAAAAAAAAAAAAAAAAAAAAAAAACAACAACAAACAACTCATTTTTTAATTCTCATTAAACCAAATTGGTCTCACTAGACATGCCGTATTGATTCTTTAAAGAAACACTCCACTTTTTTTTTTTTTTAAATAGGCTCATTTTCCAACTCCCCTAGAGTTGAACAGTTGAGTTTTACCATTTTCGAATCCATTCAGCCGATCTCCTGGTCTGGCGGTAGCACTTTTAGCATAGCAAAGCATAGATCATTCAATCTGATTAGACCGTTAGCATCTCACTCAAAAATGACCAGAGTTTCGATATTTTTCGCATTTAAAACTTGACTCTTCTGTAGTTACATCGTGTACTAAGACTGACAGAAAATGAAAAGCTGTGATTTTCTAGGCTGATATGGATAGGAACTATACTCTCATTCCGGCGTAATAATCAAGGAACTTTGCTGCCGTACCATGGGTGCAGCAGGTGCAATGATATTACGCACTAAGTTTGTGTAGATGTAGAGTTGCAGCTGGCAAAATCGACAGCTAATATCATTGCGCCTCCTGCACCCATGGTACGGCAGCAAAGTTCCTTGATTATTATGCCGAAATGAAAGTATAGTTCCTAGCCATATCGACCTAGAAAATCTCAACTTTTTCATTTTTCATCCATCTTTGTACACGATGTAACTACAAGAGTCAAGTTTTAAATAGGAAAAATATCGAAACTGGTAATTTTTTTGTGAGATTCTAACGGTCTAATCGGATTCAACGATCTATGCTAAGCTATGCTAAAAGTGCTACCGCAAGACCGGAGATCGGCTAGATGGCTTCGAAAAACGGTAAAACTTAACTGTTTAACTATAGGGGAGTTGGAAAATGAGCCTATTTTCAAAAAAAGTGGAGTGTTCCTTTAAGCAATGTGACATCACATAGTTTAGGCCCTGCCCACAGCTATAGTTTCCACCTTCAGCGAGTTGTCTTCGGTTGTACAACGTCCTCTATTTTCTCAGCGCTTGAGCAGCTGTAAAGTCAACAATGTCTCGTAAACAATCCCAGAGTTCTATGTTTGGATGTAAGACTGAACATAAGACTTTTTGCCCAACATCTAAGTCACTGAGGACGTTGATTCATCCCATTTTCAGTGTGTTTGGCTTCTCATATGTACAGGTGAACACCGGTTCTCTCGCCCTCAGGTTGCTTCAACCGCTGTTTATTGCTGTAGGTATGTAAAGCAGAGATGTATGCGCTACACCCTCTTCTGAAGACGGGGTGGGAATATGCAGCTCATTTGCATTTAAAGTGATACACACCAAGAGAGCTCTTTAATAGACACGCCCCAAAAATAACATTTTCCATATTTTCCTCTGGGGACACCCAAGACCAATATTACATCTTGTAAAATGGGGCCTAATGGGTGCCGTTTAAAATGATGTTCCTATTATGCCAGCCAGATTTCTCTTATGCATATGCACACCGATCTGCTTCGAGAACTTATATCTAATACATCTCAATATGTGCAACACTCTGCGTTAGAGATCATATCTGGAGACGCATTCAGATAAGTAATTCGCATATCCTTTGCAGATGAATAGTACGCAGGTTTGTAATTGTGTAAGCAATGCAGTGATTTGTTTTTGTTCATTCAGACCCCGAGGGCTGGCACTCTTCACACGACACAGCACAAGGACTGCCAGGAACTACACAATTTGTGATATTATTCAAATGAGCACATTGTTTTCCTGTTTACTGACACGAATGGGGGGGGAGACACAACTCAACAAGATTAAATCATTCAGAAACAATCAGGCTCTGCGTGAAAGTAGCATTTGAAATGTATTGCTCAAATTATTGAGAGCCATTAATGCATGTGTCCACTCTTGATGCACTTTATATTACACTCATTCATCATGGCTGCACGGCCTGGCAGGCTAACAGAAAACATCTTTTGTAATCATATAGCTTCCTGTCAAGGGTGGCAAACACGTCTGTGCATTTAATGATTCAGATGTTAGGTTTTTTTTTATCGGCGAGTGACTGACAAAGCCAAAGTTTATGTCTGACTGCTATGCCAACATATGCGTAACAATCACTTCAGATGGTTTTTAAAGTAAAGTCAAGCATTTTTTTCCACTGTGGAACACAAAAAGCGAATTGATTAATAATGCTCCAGTCATACTTTTCCACTCATTTCACAATAAACATAACCTAAAGCTTTGAAGAGACACATTTTTCCAGTGAGCTGAGTTTCTAAAATCAATAGGTTACAAGACTACAAGCATGCTCAAATGTATGCTACACTGAAACTGTGTTCTTAACTACAGCTTTGGCACAGTGTCAAATTCTGACCCTTATCAGGATGCTAGCTGTCGCTATAAACACAAGAAAGATGCACAATCCTCAGCTGCTTCACCTCCAGAAGTGAGATGAAGAACATCCCAGCCTAAGCTTTCATTTCCCTTCCACACAAAAAACATATTTCCAAAGGAACCACCACATCTGTCCCGCATTGAACAGTCAGTGCTCTTCATGAATGCACTTTTGGCATGGATAGAAGCGATATTTCAGCTTGTTTCAACACCTTCCATTCAAAAGGGGTGTTGAACTTAATCTGAGCCAACAATGAAAAAAAAAAAAAAAAAAACAGTAAAGTAACTTGATGGCAAACCTCCATTAACAACAACAAAGTGCCAGTATATAGGCAACTCTTGGCAAAGCGGTATTATTTGACTGAGCGAGGCTGATGTATTATAGTAGCAGCTTTGTTTTGTAGGGTTTTTTTTGTGATAAATCAGTTTTTGGTTGACGTATATTAGGCACGCAAATTTACAATCAAACAAACTGCGGTAATAAATCAAACGTTTAGAACTCAGGTTTATTTTTGTGAATCGGTTCATTCAGATGAATGAAAACTGTGTTTGCTTTAAATTATTCACAAATGCATTACCAGAAGAGAACTCTCAGAAGAGCATTTTATAGTCTTTTTGTAGAAAAATACTTCAACTTAATTAGGCTGCTTTCTAGTTTATTAGATGCGTTTTGCGTAAATTTAAGTTAATTGCTGTGACTAATTAAGATCATTATTGTTTTTGCGCTAGAAAAATACTCACAATGAGGCAAACATGAATTATAGAATCACACAGTTACACTACTGTTCAAAAGTTTGGGGTTAGTAAGATTAGGGTCATATTAATTTTTGTTTTTTAATACTTTTATTCAGCAAGGACGCAATCATTTGATGAAAAATAATAGTAAAGATTTACAAAAAACTTTTTCACATAAATGCTGTTCTCATGAACTTTGTTCAAAGAATCCTAAAAAAAAAAAAATCATATTTCCACAAAAATACTGAACTGCACAACTGTTACCAACTTAAGCACCAACATAAAAAATTCATTTCTGAAATATCATGTAACTTAAGACTGAAATAATAGACCTTAGTCAGGGCAGTGTCATAATTTTTGACAGGAAGGGAAACAAGTCTGTGAGGGATAGAGTACAGGGCGTTCAATGGATTGTACTGTTGATTAACAACATACCAAGAGTTCAGCTGACGAAAGTCTTTCTGAAAAAACAAAAAACAAAAAAACACCCCATAAGAGTTCTAACAGTTGAGCTGGCAAAAATTATGTGATCTATGACCTTTATTCAGAGTCTATCCCTTAAAGCCTTGCTTCATTCGTATTAAATTCAATAAGGCATCTTATCTCAGTAAGGTCTATGGCTTTAAAGGGGTCATGAACTAGAAACCAAAATTCCCTTGATCTTTTGACATATAAGAGATCATTGTACTATAAAAAACATCTTGCAAGTTTCAGAACTCAAAACTTTGTTGTTAAGTTTTATCGCAGGCAGTCTGCCAAAAGACATCTTTTGGAATGTTCCTATGTATGACGTAATAGATAGATAAGCACCGCCTCCGCGGAAGAAGATTGACATCAATGCCTATTTAACCCCACCCACCGATTTGCACAGTGTTTACCAGTAAGGCAAATGTGCAGGTTTACACAGAAACTAAACAATAAAGATGGCTCTGAAAACAACTAGATGCTCTGCAGTGCCAATTTGTGGAAAAAACAGTCTTGGCATTGCCTTCCTTATAATCCCAACATTAGGAAAGAGTGGATGAAATTTACTTTTAATGAAGTTCCAGACCACATCAGTATGAACTCAGTCCTTTGTTTATTTCATTTTACCACAGATTCGTTTACAATTACCCATAGCTTCAGCAACGCAATGCCCCATATCTCAGGGAACCAAGGTTACATTAGTAACCGGAGCAACACAATTCGACCTGGGACTTTTAAAAAGACTGAAACCAAAAGACAATGCTATCCCACTTATATCCGACCCAAGAGTGATGTTGCAACAAAAGTTTGAGTAACTGTTTTCATTACGTGGGCACCATTGCTCTTGTCTCTTTGTTATGTATGTGTTTTTAACCTAAATCACAGTGGCATCCAACTATGAGGAATGAATGTACGCCGTTAGTCAATCATAGCAGTGGGCGTTTACGTTTGAGTCTACAGTCCACCACGCCTATTCAAACAGAGTGTTCTGCTGAGGGGGTTAAAAACAGGACAGAAAATAGCCTATTACTTCTATATTATAATGTTTTTTATGTAATTATTATGGAAGTCCGTTTCCACCACTGAATAAAAAATAAAAAGGGTAATTGCTACTTTTTATCTTTTTCCTCGCAATTTTGAGTTTACATCTCGCCAGTCTGACTTTTTATCTCAGAATTGTGTCATATAAACTTCCAATTCTGATTTTTTTTTTCTCAGAACTTTGAGCTAACACACAATTGCGAGTTATAAAGTCAGAATTGCAGGATATAAACTCACAATTCTGACTTTTTTTCTCGCAATTGCGAGTTTGTATCTTGCAATTCTGACTTTTTTTCTTAGAATTATGAGATACAAACTCGCAATTGCGAGTAATAAAAGTGGCGAGTAATAACGCCTGACGCAAATGAAGCCTCATCACCACTGCTGTTGAAGTGGCGAGCGTGCCTCTCCTCAGCAGACCGGTTTCTTCCCTGTGCATGCACGCTGGTGTCCTCGTGGGTCTAAGAAGGGAGCGTTGAGGGAATCGAGCGGCGCCGAAGCAACAAGCTGCTGGACCCGCGGTCCGGACGAGTACCACACCCGTTAAGACGGCTGACGAGCAAGGAAGCTAGGCCGTTGAATCCCTCAGAAGTGCCGTGAGCCAAGGAGGACATAGCCGCTGAAGGAAGCCGCCACCCCTAGAGCCATGGACCTGAGAGGGGAGCGCATGTGGCCGCCGAACTCCGCCCCTTACCTGGACCCTTTCTTCTCGAACACTGCCCCTCCTTCACGGAAACCCCAGCACAATGAGGACACCAGATCCCCTGTTTACTCTGGATACTTTTATTTACCCCTTTTTGGACACTTTTGGTTATTTTATGTTTAATAAAAGCCTCTCTGAGGCCTGACGTCACACCCACTGTGTCTGTCGTTTGCTCCTCCTTCCACAGTCTAGTTATGGGGAGAAAAAAAAAAAATACTATGTTCAGAGAATTGCAAGTTTATATCTCACAATTCTGACTTCTTTTCTCAGAATTGAGAGTTTATATCACGCAACTGCAAATTTATTTCTCAGAATTGCGACTCGCGATTCTAAATTTATGACTTTATAACTTATTTTTTATTTAGTGGCGGAAACGGGCTTCCAAAAAAAAAATCTCAGAGAACAGTACGAAAAAATAACCCTTTAATTTATGGTGATATAATACAATAAAAAAAAAAAAAAAAATAATAATATTTCAAAATTTCAAAATATTAGGTTTAGTTCACGTGCAAAACAAAAATTTTGTCGTAAAGAAATTATGTTTTTGTGAGGAAAACATTTCAGGATTTCTCTCCATGTAATGGACTTCCATGATGCCCCCCAAATTTGACCCTGAAGAGGAAGAAGGGCCTTATCTAGAGAAACGATCTGTTTTTTTTTGTATTACAATTTATACTCAAACGCTTGTCTTGCTCTAGCTCTGTGTGAAGCTCTTGGTTTTTTTTTCCGGTCATGACAGTTAGTGTATATCTAAAATATCTCATTCCCTCCTCAAACTTTAATATCGTCCTACATCACTCCAGAAGTACCGACCCAGAGTTTACAAAGTAAATATGCAAAGAACATCAAACACCCTTAACAAAAAAAAAAAACAGCAATGTAGGATGATTTTGAAGTTGGAGGATAATTTTTACATTTTTTTTTTTTTTTTTTTGTAGAAATTAACCAATCGTTTCGCTAGATAAGACACTTCTTCCTCGGCTGGGATCGTTTAGAGCCCTTTGAAGCTGCATTAAAACTTAATTTTGGAAGATCAAATTTAAAAGCACCATAGAAGTCCATTACATGGAGAGAAATCCTGAAATGTTTTCCTCAAAACATATAATTTCTTTACAACAGAAGAAAGACATGAACATCTAGGATTGATCTGTAAATTTTTGTTCTGGAAGTGAACTTCTTCAATCAAATAAATACATCCTCAGTGAACATAAAGTCATTTCAAAAACATGTAAAACAAATCTTACCAACCCTCAAACTAGTGTGTATATATTTAAAACGTTATTGTCCCTTTAAATAGCTTTAATGTTGTCACTTTTTCTTAGTAACTTGGAGTGCAGCTAACTACTTCAAATTACAGCTTCGCTATAGTTTAAATACTCCATGTATGAGTAGATTTCATCTTTAGAAAAAATAGTTTTAGTACACTGCTACTACTGGCCAAGGCTGTGCTATTATCAACGGAGAACACAGTAATTTACCGAGGTAAAGACTACCTTCCCACAGATCGAAAAGAGAAACATAGAACTGGGAGTGTTCCTCAACTCAGATGTGTTTTCCTCCTGTAACTGCGCAGGCTAGATATCAAAGAGAAGTGAATCCTGGGTGCTACAGGAGCTGGGATGTTGATGTTAATTCCTATGGTGTGAGCTAATCCTAAGAGTGCTGACATCCTTTTTCTTTATCAAACGCACCATGTGGCTTGTACACAAGCCCCGAGAAAACCGGCAAAGTTATTTCTTACCGTGGCGCTTTATCATGTGGTTTGGGAGACAATGAAGACATAAATATCATCTCAATGCAAAACATCTTCAGTCTTGATGAAAAAAAAAAAAAAAGGTGGCTAGACTTGAAAGCTAATACTAAATAATGACAGGTTATCAAACTTTCTCCTTCTTTGTGCCACTAGACGGTCAAACAGACAGCCCTGCCCCAAAACTCACACTAATAGTTAGGCCAATGTTGTTTTTAAGGGTTGGGTTGCTTAAGCAGAGTAATATATTAGGTTTTGATTACAAAATTACACACTTAAGCTTTAAATTACGTTTTAAAATATTTGAATACGTAAATAATGTGGCCAATTTGTTCTCAGAAAAGTAAATCACCAGCTACTTAGCCATGTTTGAAGAGCCACACAATGTAAGAGGCAAGTCACAATGCTGTTGGAAAAATGAGGGCGGAGAACCAAGTCAACCTCACACAGAGCATCGCTGCCTTCGCCACGGCTGGGGACACTCGAATCTGAACTTCAAGATTAAAGGGAGAAGAAAAAAGGAAGCGAGGGAAATGGCAGAGGGTATAAAAGAAGAACAGTTTATGGCTGAAAAAAAAGAAAAAGAAAAAGAAAAGAAAAGAAAAGAAAAGAAAAGAAAAGAAAAGAAAAGAAAAGAAAAGAAAAGAAAAGAAAAAATATAAATCCGAAATATTACATTTAATTAAAAAAAAAGACATTTTATTAAGGGCGAAAAATTATAGAAAGAAAGTTAATACCTTAAATGTTCTCCCTTTTCAAAATGTTCTCTCTTTTCAAAAATGTTTAGATAATATACTGAAAAGAAAGGGGAAAAAATATATTTTTTAATTTTTTTTTTTCAACTTACTGGAGCCAAAATATTTAATATAACATAAATATAAAATATAAATCTGACATATTAAAACTTAAGAGATTTTTTTTTAAAAAAAAAAGAAGTTTTAAGA
Source organism: Labeo rohita (assembly GCF_022985175.1). Classification (NCBI taxonomy): domain Eukaryota; kingdom Metazoa; phylum Chordata; class Actinopteri; order Cypriniformes; family Cyprinidae; genus Labeo; species Labeo rohita. The sequence goes on along the minus strand of NC_066881.1, from coordinate 21,340,638 downwards.
TCAAAAAATTATGAAAAACAGTCTTAATGCCTTAAATGTTTAGATATTTTACTGAAAAGAAAAGTTTTTCTTTTTAATTTTAATTTACTACAGCCAAAATATTTATTATAACAAATATAAAATATGATTATGAAATATTTCCACATTTAATTTTTAAGAGAAGTTTTACTAAGATCGAAAAATTATATATTTTTTTTTACTAGAGTCAAATATTTAATATAGCAAATATAAATACAAAATATTACAACTTGAGATTTTTTAAAAAGAAAGTTTTAAGGATGAAAAATTATAAACAAAGGGCTCCCACACCTTGGTTAACTTCAAATTCAAGGACCTTTCAAGGACTTTCTAGGTCCAATACTGTCAAATTCAAGGACTTAATGTGAGGACACATTTCAAGTGAGAGCAAGGTTACATTGTGTTACCTTGTAAGATACATTGTTACAGTTTTCATGTGTCAAACACACCTATGCAAAAAAGCTTTTTTTGCATTTATTTTTGGCCATATGACAGAGATCTGACAGAAATGCACGCAACTAACATAAATCAAGCAAGCTAGGCCACGAAGTGTTAGCGAAATAATACATTAGCAGATCGGAGGAAATAATACGGAATTTTTTCCAAAAAACTTCTTGCACAAAATAAATTCAAGCACTTTCAAGGACTTGTATCTATGGATGCTGATTTTCAAAAAATTTCCAGTGCCTTGGATTTTTTTTTTTTTAGATTCACAAACTTTCAAGGATTTCAAGGACCCGTGGGAACCCTGTATAAATATAAAATATAAATATGAAACATTATAACATTATATTTATATGTATTCATTTCTTTTCAAAAATGTTTCAATATTATACTGGGCGAAAATAAAAATAGAAAAGAAAAATGTTTAATTGCAGTTTTCTTTCTTTTCTTTTTTCATTTCTTCTTTTCTCATGCCAAAACATTATTAATCTGCATTATAAACTTGTTTCCAAGTAAAATATCGAACCAAGATCAACTTATTAGGTGCAAAATATTAATATAACACAAAATACTACAATCTGTTTTCAGAAAATGTTCTTAAATATTACCAAAAATTATGGAGAAAGACCTTAATACTTACATTTATCTTGTTTTAAAGAAATATTTAGATATTTTACTGGGAAACAAGATAAGAATGCATATTACAAACATTGTTTGCAGTGAAGAACACAAAACAGAAATGAAATGAAAAAGAAGTGAAAATGAAAAGGACAAAAAGTGAAAAAAGAAAGCTGTCAAGACCCCTTTCAGGAAGTATCGCCCCTCCTTTGCTTTAATGAGGTTAACTGTAAAAGCATGTGCAGGATCCAGTCTCCCCCTTTACACACAGCAATGGAAAGGTCGCCTGCTATCACATCAAGGCCGCCGTCTCGGTACAAAGCAAGTGTAAAATTACAATTACACCTTAATGAATGGCATATTTCATTACATACATGCTAATTAAGAAGTTTCGGATACAACTCTGGCTGTGATAAGCATCTGCTTTAGTACCACAACAGATTGTTCAATCCTCAGAGCTACATGTTGCTTTGTTCAGAGAGAGGGGAAAACAGACAAGAGCATATGCGTTTTGGAAGAAGGGTAGCGTATCGCTCGCCGGTTCTTGCGCTGCTGTAGGAGCGGGGCCTCTCTCTCGCTGCAGTGTCAGTGTTCCAGGTGGAGTGTGGGAGGAAAGGCTGGTGTTCTGGCTTTTGTAACGGGCACCCGTCTCCACAGGCTGACGTGAGCGCGCTAATCGCTTTAGCTGATCCCGCTCGGCTGTGTGTGAGGCAGATGTTTGTCAGGCCACAGCACTGCTCAGCGTTCACACTGCACTAAGCGAGATTAACCGCCACCTTTATATATTTATTTATTTCCCTCGTTCCCTCCTTGCCCCCGCCTGCCCCAATTCTTAATCCCTGACTAAAAAGCTGAGAGAGGAGAAAAAAAAAAAAAAGGAAACAAAAAAGGCGCTATATTAAATCATTGTGTAAAGCACCCAGCGATCGTTTTAACAGAAATTTGTTTTCCTCCACGAATTTCCAAGAGCGGCGTTGGGGAGAACGGTCAAACACGCAATAAGACAAATGTTTACGAAACGGCGACGAGGCCGCTCCATCATATCGACGCGCAACTCTCTGAGGTTGTGGAAATATTTTCCCGGTGTAAGTCACAAAAATAAGAAACATTTGAAGTGAGAAACCCAAACCCTTGTCATTTGATCTCTTTCTTTTCCTCTTTCTTCTCTGTTGTTCCATTATGCAGGTGCTGGAGGCCTCAGGGTACGAGGCATCCGCAGGACTGGACTGTGTGCAGATGCAGCTACCCTGCACATAAACACTACCAGACGGCCATCCAGCCCGGCTCTGCTCTGCCGTATATTACTCACAGGCTTCCAATTTGGCCAAATCAAGCCAGCATGTTCCTCTATGCTCGCCGCGCTCCCATGAAAAGGCATAATCGCACGGGATATGTAAACATCTCGAAGCTTATGGCAGAGGACGGGAATGACCCGCTGCCGGTACAGAGGACGATGTGGCAAAGGTCAAATTTTCTCCAGATGTTACGTACTTTGTTGTAAGCCGCTTGAAATATGTTGTTACTGTTTGGTGATTTGTCATGAGTTTTGAGACAATGGGAGTCGTATTTACATACACTCATAGTGAGCACATGAAAATCTTCTTATCAACATTTTTGCTTTAGTACCGGGGGTCAACCAGAATTTCAGAGAATTTAACAGCTGATGCTGATATGTAGACTGATTAAAAATTTGCTGAAATCATCAGAGCTGTAGCAAAGATAATAGTGTGTTGCAAGGGCATAGAAAGAGTAGGGTTGTGTTTGCTTCGATACGATTTGATGACACGGGTATTAATACTAGAGGTCAACCAATATGTGTTTTTAAGTACCAATGTGGATACTGATCAATACAGATCAAGTAGACCGTTTACCGATATTCTGAACGGATATATATGTCTGGTGAAAAATTTAAATTAATATCAAAAGTAAGAACAACAAGGGCTCTGAGCAAAACTCGCTAAATGCTTTTAAATTATTTTATCAGCAAATTGATTTTGAAAATGACCAATACCGATATTCATAACAAGTGGTATCGATAATCGGCTGAACCCTAATCGATACAGCCGTTTCGGTATCTATAACGCAGCAAGTGAGCATCAGTGGACCGCACTTAATTTGAATACAAGAACAGCATTTAAAGTGGATAAGTGCAAGGTTTATAAAAAATAATGAATAGAGAAATCTATAGGCAAAAAAGTTTAATCTGGCCACAGAGGAACACAACTGGGGTTGCCTGATATAATGAAACTTAATCCTGAAAACAGAGGTTCACATTTGCCCAATACAGCAATAGCTGCTAAGTGTGTTATTTTTGTCAACCTGGCAACCATGTGCACACACTCTCTCCACTGTGGTTAAAGTGCTGGCTTTCAGAAAACATTGGTAAGCTTGCAGTTTGCCGATCTCTACTTCAATATCCTATTCACAAGTGTAATTCATCGTGTTCATTTACGAGAGAAGGCGAGCATGAATTACCTTTAACTGCTTTGAAAACAATGCAGTTACCAATGGCTTGCTGAGAAACATGGGCTCTTCAGGGGACAAGCTATTTATTATTATTATTATTATTATTATTATTATTATTATTATTATTATTATTATAAAAGTTGTGCTTGATCAAGGTTCAAGACCGGCCTGGGTTACATCCTAGCCCGGTTTTCTCTTTTTGTCTGTTGATTACTTCATTTTAGTTATCCACTTTACAAAGTCACAAAAAATAAATGCATAACAAAAAACAACAACAACAACAACAAAAACAACAACAAATCATGTAAATATATTATTTACATGACAAAGTATTATACAATATAACAAAAATATTAAAGCATACATTTCACAACTATTTATTTTTGCTCTATTTTATATATTTGTATAGTGTTTAGTGTATATATATATATACACACACACATACACATTAATATATTATAATTATAACTGTTATATATAATAATTTATTTATTTTATACATTTTAATTCAAATCTAAAATATGAAACCAGATTTTTTTTTCCTTTGTTATACAGTTCTCTTTACATTTTGACAGCCTAAATTCATTTTAATAATTAATCCCAAGTAATCTAATGATTTTTCTAATTAAGCTAAAAGGAAATATATTCAATATTTGATGTCAAAGAAGGGATACTTGAGCCTAAAGGTTCAGCTATATTTCATTTTCCATGTCCCACTCTGTCATCCGTTACCACACAGCTTTCAACGTACACTCAACCACAGATGAGAGATAATGTATGAGTTTGACCTGCAGTATCACCTAGTGAACTCTGAACATCACACCTTGCATGCATACTATTGTATTCACACCTTGGGTGCACAAATTTGGGCTGCATGTGAACACTAATGCTAATAACATAAAACAGTGCTAATCAAAATGCAAAAAGGTACAAAAAGTAAGACAATAAATTAGCTGTACAGAACGAACGAACATCTAAATTTCCAGGCAATGAAAATGAACAAAAAAAAGAACTGCACCATGAAATCTAAAGAAAAACAACGTCAAATTTAAAGGTGTGCCAACCTGTGTGTTCTGCAAGCTGGGAGTAACGTCAGCAGCCCCCCCTCCCCCTCCCCTCCCTTCATATAGTCCGTGGGGAAGGTCCCTCGGTGAGCTCCCGTCTACACTAGGGTCCACCGCACCTGCGAAAAAATAAAAGAGACGTTACACCTTGAGCTTGAAATTAGAGTATCCTCTCAGGACCGCTCCCCAAACCAGAGTAATTCACTTCACACGCACACCCCTGACGATCTGACATTTCCCGCTCTACTGATGTATCCCGCACAGGTCTGGTACGGCATGTTTTGTTTGTGTTGCGCTAGGGAGTTTTCAGCTAGAGTGACATCAAACGCAGCCACCCTGGGGTGTCTGGGAGTAGAGACTCCTGCTATAACCCGCTTCCCTTCTGCGTCCTTCCGAAAGGTTATCATAGAGCCGCTTTGTCGCTCCTAATCCAAAATTCATTACATATAGCAGTTACCACACTTTAATACGATACGTTTCCTGAACGGCTGGCTGAGCTCCTTCACAGTTCGCTGGGGGGTAAGGACAGCGTAAAACAGGGGGTAAAAACGGACAGAGATGCTTTGTGAAATTACAAAAGCGCCATAACCACGTAGAGTGCGACGTGTCAGCGGCAAATCTAATTTACCGACCTCACAACTGATCGCACGTTGCCAGGTAAGCCTATTAAGTGCCTATTAACCCTGTACAAGTGATAGGGGTGGAGAATCTTTGGTTTCTTGGCACGAACGGCCACCCTGTGACAGGGGTACCAGGGCCACTTTCTGAGTGACAGCGACGGGAAGGTCAGACCGGTAATGTGCGGCATAAATGTGCAAGTGATAATGATGGGGCCCTCTCATCATACCCGGCTCAGATAGCTGCTAACTGGATTGGATGGCCAAGCATCACATCCCTCCGAGCACGATACACACATGTTCTAAGCTGCTGAGAACAGGATCGTCGGATGACGATGTGCAGCAATGTCTGCGATGGAGCAAACACAGGAACACTGAGTCTCCGTTGTGCTGGTCAAGTTGCAAAAGTAAGACATAAGGAGAAGAGCCAAGTCTCTAACTTATCCTAGCAGCTGTTTCGAACCAGTTTTTTAGACCTCATCTTAACCAAGGGGATCCACAACATCAATGATATGCATATCATTTGCACATTTCTAAATGAGCAGACTTATAACCTTCAACATTGTGAGCTAATTACTCACCAATGCGATTAAAGGCAACTACATTTCTGTTGTTAGATTTCATTTGCCAGCGAGTGAGTTAGATGCTAAAAATAAGTTTAGCACATATATTTTCACTCGCCTACACCTGAACACTCTATGCTCTATGCGTCTTTACTCCGCACTAGTCCTATTGATATCAATAGATGTGCTACAGGTAAATACTTCTTTCTTGTTTTTTGTTTTTGTTTTATGATTAAAAATCATTAATCCAACAGCTCATCAGATCTTACTGAGTTTTATATTATTATTTGCAGAATTCACAGTAGATTTATCAGTATTCTTGTTAATTTTTTTATAGAAACAAATTCTATTTAACATGACAGATTCATACATTTTTCATACATGCTTGACATATTGTAGCTCTAATTACTAAAAAATAACGTTTTGCTAAAATGTGCAATTACCTTTAAATCACATGACATATAAATTTATCTTTGTAACATGTAACCTGATTTTTATATTTACTAGCCAATGGCAATTCTATTGCGAAGGTGTGCGCAGAGTAGGGCTGGATGATATATCAATAACGATAATTATTGCGCAATATAAATTTCCTCGATAAGCGATAACAAGAGTTCGATAATTGTTGAAGGTGGAACAAAAAAGCGCCAGTCATTCGCAGCACTCGGGCCGTTTATCCACTAGGATCAAAGATCAAATGCTGGCATGGCGCGAACTTACTAGAGCAGATGCGTTCACTTGCTGATGAGTCTCGGTCACAGTGTTGCCAAGCTGCTACTTTAAAACTTTTGCTGCTTGCTACTTAAAAACTTTTGCCATGGATTGTTTTGTTGATTGGGCTAGTTTTGAATATCAATTGGGCGGGTTTTGTTGTGACAACCTGGCAACCCTGCTCGGTCACTAAACAGCGCTGTGAGATCCAATGTGAAGCGCTTGAATTCAGTGAAGAACACAAATGACTCTGACAAATAGCGCTGACAAACAGGAGAAACGCTGTGCGCAACGATACAGTCTTTTTAATCTACAAATCGCCATCATTTACCATAGATTTACTGTAGTAGCACTGTGGGTATCAAATGTGGGTATATGTGTGTCGAATTTGATTATATTATTAATATAGACATGTAATAAATGTATTGAAGGAGGAGTAATGGAATATAATTAAAGTATATTTTATGATTATGCTATAGCATTTAAGCATTTACACTAAATGTATTTAGACTACTGTTTTTACCATGGTAGTGAGGTGCTATATTTGTGGTTTTAACATGATCTAAATGTATGCTGCTATGGAAGAGCAATGGTTAATTTAACCAAAAACAAAACAAAACAAAAACAACTAAATTTCACCATATAAAAATAAGGTTGCTACAATTTTTACAGCTATTACTGATTTTGATAATGAACAAATATAAATCTGCGTTCTTAATATTATTAGGCAACACAAACCTATTTCTTGATTTGAAACAATATCACTCATTAGAACATGCAGAACTAAGAAATATTTTTTTCCTATTAAGATACTTATTTTTCCTATTAAGATACTTATTATTTATTTTAAGGAAAAAATGACTGGAAAAATTAAAAGAATTAAAAAAACGAAGTTATCATCATGTTCTGACCATAAAGAATAGTTTAAAGCCACAATTAAACGTCTGGTTTCACACTGTAGCAAAAATCTGCCTTTAAACTTGAAAGAAATAAAAAAGTGACATTTATTGTGATTATTATCAATATCAGCTGATACGAAAAAAAAAAAACATACATATATACACATATACATATACACATATACACATATATACATACATATATATATATATATATATATATATATATATATATATATATATATATATATATATATATATATATATATATATATATATATATATATATATATATATATATATATATATATACACACACACACACACATTCAGAACAGAACTTTCTACCACTACAACTACCACGTTCAAGGCCCAGAAAGATAATAAGGACACAAAAGAAGTAATTGTTAAATGAAGTCATTATTTTTGTTTTCTTTGCACACAAAATCATTCTCATAGCTTCATAACATTAAGGTTGAACCATTGATGTCACATGGACTATTTTAACAATGTCCTTACTACCACTCTGGGCCTTGAATGTGTCAGTTTGCGTTGCTGTCTATGCAAGGTCAGAAAGCTCTAGAATTTCATCAAAAATATCTTAATTTGTGTTCCAAAGATAAACGAAGATCTTACGGGTTTGGAACATCATGATGGTGTGTAATTAATAACAAAATTGTCATTTTTGGGTGATCTATCGCTTTTAAAAAAAAAAAAAAAAAAAAAAAAAAGACAAAACTTACATTGAAGAAGAAGTTTTGAGTCACAATTTGAGAACAGAACAACAAAGGCAAAGACCAATAACTCCCAAAAGACACTGAAAACCTCATAGCAACAAGGCAAAAAACACTCTAAACACATTAGCAATCAGAAAGCAATGACGTGGCAATAACTTTTAGACGTGTAAGTCATACAGATGGTATTCAGGTAGTTATTTCAACACACTTAAGTAATACTTTCTTTTGTGTGAGTGAACTTATATCATATACCGATATGAACGATCAGAGCGAGGATTCTACTTTAGTCTTTGTGCGAGTGGAACAATTGACCATTTTACAGAAACACAATTAGAGGCTGTGAAATGAGTACATGCTTCATTCCAGGAGAGGACGATTGCCATTTCTGCATATTTGAATCCACTAGAAGGCAATCACTGAAATATGCAAACATTCATGAGAAAATAAATGTAGTGGAAAATTTGGTGCATATCTGCAATCAAGTTTCATGTGCAGATCTAGGAAGAAAGAAGGCCGCTAAGGCAAATCGAACTGATATCAAGTATCAACTGTTTCTCACTGAGGTTTCAAAAAGCCCTCAAAAACATGCCTGAGTAATAGCATGTGTTTCCAAACGAGACAGATTATTGGAAGTGTCAATACAGTTACTGATACAGAGAAAACATCTGCATATGCTTTTAAAATGTGTTGATCCTCTGTGATCAGTCTTTATGAAGTGCTATACACAAGTCATTTTCCAAGCATTGGACAAGTGCCTCGCAGGCCTGTTCATGGACAACAATTGTGAAAAAAACAATTCTAAACACATAAAATTAAATTAAACTAACCATATAATTAACTTTTTCTTTTTAAGTATTTGCCAAAAGGATTTCCTTGCATTAAAATAAATAAATAATAGTATAAAAAGCTTTCATTTAGACATAATATCCCTTTTACTTTATTCTTCAACCCTGCACAATTGCACTGATTTGCTTCAACTCTTCAAAACCATGACCCTTCTCCAAACTCTAAATGCTGTGAACTGCAGACGACACGCTCCTGCATGCACGTAATTCTCTGCATCCTAAAATTCAGGCAGAATTCTGAAAGAACCAGTCATTTTCACATAACACACCCTCAATTCAATTTAAACAGACTACTAAATGTTGAGTCATGACATGCAGAAAGAAAGAAGAAGGGAAAAAAAAAAAAAAAATCAATGTAGCCAGCAGTGCAAACAGTTGATAATTGCGAATGGAAGTGGGGGGCGGGAGTGCAAACATCATTTGTTAAGGTGAAACAGTACAGTTCCTCACTACAGACAAGAGTCGGGTGGCAGAACCCTGCCAAAAGCAATAATTGATCATTTACATGCAAATAGAGAAGGCAAAAAATGGGTTCAATCTAAAAAACAGTGAGCGTTTTGAAGTGCCGCGCCGCACAGGCATTCAGAAAAATCAATTCACACTCTGAAGAAACCGTTTTCCTCAGCCGGAGATAATGTGCCACACTATGGGTCGTCAGATACTTATCAGAGGGAAATTAGCTAAGGAATACCCCCCCACAAACAAAAAAAACAAACAGGTCAAGCGTTCGCTCCCAAATCAGTGATATCATCAACTGGAGCTCCAGAGTAAATGTCAACAATTGAAACGATTTGAGCACAGTTCCTTCCAATTGGTCATTTCTAAAACATCCTGGGGGTATAGCAGAAAGCAAATACTGTATTTAAGAGTGGAATGAGTACACTGCAAAGGCTTTAGTGCTGTAGGACTTGTCAGATTTTCAGGGATGATGTGATTAAAACATTTCCTTTGGTTTTCCAATTGAGATGTTGTGCCATTTAACTAGCATTTTGCTTTTATACTTCACTTAAGCTGAAAAGTGTCATTTGTCCATTAACAATTCCATTAAAGATTGTTAAAAGTGTTACTTTCCTCAGCTTACTATGCAGAGACAACAATAAGTAAGCTATTCGCAGGATGAATCCCCTGTGGTTCTATCAAACATTGCTCTGCTTGTTTGAAAATCCCAACCAGACCAACACAGCAACACCAGCTCAGCCAATAGAGTGAGTTTGGGGCGGAACTCTGTTTATCAACCAATAAAAGACAGGAGGAGTGTTCAGGAAACTTGTTTAAAAACAGTCATTATTTATGATTGTTTACCTTCAATGAAGCAGACAACAATTTTCTTCTAAAACCCCCCTTTGTCTCAAATATCTGTGCACAAACAGACTCCAAGTGGAACAGTGCTGGTTGCAGAAACATTCAATGCCCAGGCCAGATGTTCATGCCTGTCAGAGAAAAGTCCATCCAGATCCAGATCTAACACAGATCTCGTTTTTTTTTTTTTTGAAGAGAACTGTTTTAACTTTCCGCTACTATAACAGAATAATTTATAAAAGAAGCAAACATGATTTTCTACTTGAAGAGCAAGTCATATGGGTTTTCAAAAAAATCTTTTTTGCAGTTTGTAACGTAACTATCCTTCAGTGTAAACAGTCTGCATAGTTGTTAATTAAAAAAGTGCATTATACATAAAGACATATTGTCTTTTAAAAGAAAGAGTCCACAAATCGCCTTAACGAGTCATCACATTTTCGAATCTTACCGATCTACGTCACTGGGTGACACATTTGCATAATCCCTGCCTGCCCATGAAATACGAACAGTCTGACCTGCCCACAAACACTTCCGCTAGTTAGTGTGTTTACATCATGTCGAGAAGACGCTGCTCTGCGCTGTGAAAGCAAGTTTGTTTCGTTTTCACTGCCGAAAGATGATGTGAAGAATCAGTGGATAAAATTCTTTTTTTTCCATGATAGCACAGCAAAATAATTCAAACCTTTTGTTGTGCTTGTCATTCTACTGAGGACCCTAAACTTGGACTTTATCTTTTTTGACTTCTAATCTCCTTTATTTGGACTAACAAGGGTCTCCAAACCACAACCTGTAAGTACGATTGATACGTTAGGTGTACTTTTTCAAGGGAGAGCTTAAAATATCTTGTTTTTTGTGCTAATATGTGATGTATACCTAGTGCAGCTTTAGGTTTACTGTCTTGCTGAAATAGTTTTTATAATTCGCTGTTAACCCACTGTCTCCTAGGAATGTGTCGATTAATGTAGACTGTTATTGTTCTGAATACTTTGTTTAATAATAAAGAATGTAACTTAGACATATTTTGGTTTACAGGCTGTATTGTTTCATCAGTTAGTCATGTTAGCACTTGCCAAATACATCCACCATTATTGTTTTGTTAAGTGTTTACAGTTAACAGCTAAACTTCAGCTGTGGGCACAATTTGCTTGCTATATGTGACCCTGGACCACAAAACCAGTCATAAGGGTAATTTTTTCGAAATTGAGCTTTATACACCATGTGGAAGCTGAATAAACAAGCTTTCTATGGATATATGGTTTGTTAGGATAGGAAAATATTTGGCAGAGACACAACTATTTGAATATATGTAATCTGAGGGTGCAAAAAAATCTAAATATTGAGAAAATCACCTTTAAAGTTGTCCAAATGAAGCTCTTACTAATGCATATTTCTAATCAAAAATTAAGTTTTGATATATTTACAGTAGGAATTTTACTAAATATCTTCATGGAACATGATCTTTACTTAATTTCCTAATGACTTTTGGCATAAAAGAAAAATCAATAATTTTGACCCATACAATGTATTTTTGCCTATTGCTACAAATGTACCCCAGCAACTTAAGACTGGTTTTGTGGTCCAAGGTCACATATTATTGTTTTACGTAAAGGTGTATAAACCCACCCAACTGCAACTCAAAACTAGACAAATCAGGTTTCGGGGGGTGGGGGGGGGGGTTTGGTCCCCCATTAAGAATCATGTACCAAGGAGTAACATAAACATTTTGACATTCCAGGGGCTACATATGACATTATTAGAGTTGCTTCAACCCGCGACATCAAAAACAACCGTAGACTTGGCAACACAGATGGTTACGCTTGCTAACTTGCTCAAGTACTACTCTCTGTACCAATCACAACAGGCTTGGCCAGCTGACCAATCAGAACAGAACAGGCTTATGGAACAATTATAGGCTTATGTTTCGAACAAACCGTTTTAAAATCATTGACATATGACTATGTATAAATGTATATTCTGAGAAAATTACAATGCTTTTTTTGACCTTAGATGCATTTAAACCTATTGTAGGGGACTCCAACACAATATTAGGGCACTTTAAAAAAAAACATATGACCTGCTCTTTAAGATACATTAATCAGATGTGAAAATATTCAGGATATTAAAAGATAAATGCTTAACAATATGATCATATTCCTTCAAAATGTCTGTCAGTGGCTACGTTAACATATCAGGTCTTGTTTGCTTTAGTCTTGACTGTAACTCGCATTTATGTTTAAGTGACCTATATCTGTCACCAGTGTGAACAGACTGTGGCTCTGAAAGGAGCCGCACAATAACGTCACACAAATTATCCACATAATCTCAAAAAATTACCAAGGGAACCATCTGTAAATAATACCACAGCAATGACAGTCATTCTTACAACTAAAATTTGTTGCAAACAATAAAACAACCATTTTAGAATCTGTCATTTTGTTTACTTTTTTTGGATGACAGCAGTGGCTAATAGCAAGTTACCACAGTTCTACCACATAATAATTTAGTGGAAACTGTGGTTACAATGGTAAATCTTTGTAAGAGCATGTATTTATAAACCTCAGACCATATATTTGCGGGAAAGTCCATCATCTACAATGAAGACAATATCTGAATAAACATACTAATTTACTATCACTGCCTGTTTAAATTTCCCTCAAATTTAGCTTGAACCAAAACATCTTTGCCAAAAGCACATCCATCAAACAAGCACACAACTACAAATAGTGTCCTACATCAGTGAATCGCAAACTATGGTACAGCCTGTACACCATTTACTAGGGATGGGCATTTTAGTCATTTTAGTCATTCGACAACTAAACCAAGCAAGTTGCTCTACTTGAATGAAATAAAATATCTGTTCTCCAATATATGACATAAAAAGACTTGAAAAACAGCACACAAGTCATATGGACTACATTTATGATACTGTTGCTCTGTCGTTATGATGTAGTTTGACAGACGCAAGTATTTGTTGACTTCAATTAAAAAAATAATAAATTCTTGAAAACTAACTTTTGGGCATTACTGAACAAAAAAAGTCAAATGAGTTTGAAACAAGATGAGTAAATAAACCAGTAAGCCCCAAGAAGCTGTGGTTAAATTCACTATAAACCACGGCTTCACTAGGCTTATTGCTTTTATAAAACGATTATTCCATACACGTAGTAAGGTTTCACAAAATAAAACAGAACAAATAAAGTGTTATGATATTAATACAAACATTATTCTTCCACCAAACAATGTAGTTCCTCAGAAAAGGTTGTGGTTGCCAAGCAAAACGGAGACGTAAACAAAGGTGTATGTTTGTAGAATATTTTACAGCAGCTTTGAACACAGCTCAACCAATCAGAATCGAGGACCAGAACTATCCGTTTTATAAAGTCAATGTAACCATCGCTTTTTGGGGCTTAATATTGGCTATGACAGCATACCCAAAAGTAAAATTACCAGTAAACTACGGCTTATTGCATATACGTAGTAAGGTTTCACAAAATAAAACAGAGCAAATAAAGTGTAATGATAATAATACAAACATCATTCTTCCGCCAAACAATGTAGTTCCTCATTAACGGTGTGGTTGCAACAAAGTGGTTGAAGGGCAACACACAAAAGCAAACAAAGGTGTAGATTTACAACAGCTTCGAATGCGGCTCAACCAATCAAAATCAAGGACCGGAAGTATCTGTTTTATAACGGTAATTTTAATTTTGGGTATGCTATCACTTTAATGCAGAAATATTAATATTGATGATAAAATGTATATACTGATTGTGGCTCACGAGAGAGATTTGAATGTCATTAAAGCTGAGAAAAAAAATTACAGGGAGAGTTGTTAGTGTTTAATGTTTGTCCTGATTTGACTATGCAGCTCTTGGCCTAAAACCATTTGATTATAGGCCATTTGAGGAGATTCTGTTATACTGATGACTTTTTACTTGTCAAAAAGTACCTCTGGAGTCCAACGTCTCTCATCCATTTAGACATCATGTGCATACCGAGTCAAATGTCAAAGACTCAGGCAGCAAATTCAAAACAAACATGATGGGAATATAAAAATCGGACTCCATTTTAGCTTCTCCATTCTCTCAGCTCCATTTAGCACTGTCACATTCACATTCTGTTTACCGCTACTGTAATTAACAGAGGCATCTCTCTCTGACTGAGACTCCGCATAGCGGTAAAGGTACATTATGCAGCGTTTTGCTATGCTAATCCAGGTAATTTGCTTCATGCTGAGCACACTTCCCCAGTGTCTTGATTAACGATTCATTTTCCTGCATTAGTAACCTGATCAAGATATGACACATGGCATCCCATATATTAATTCTTAGAAAGAACGCTTTTCTTGAAATCATTCATTTGCTCGTAGATTGTTCAGTTCTCCGCAAATCTGCCCATTCGGGAAGCCATTCAGCAAAGCCTGTATAAGCTTCTTTAAAGCAGATTGGAATGAGTGACTGGGCAAGACCTCCAAACTGTCTTTAGCCTGTTTTTTGGGGATAACAGTCAGATACACACGACCTAGATATAAAGCAAAACACGGTCAAACCAAAACAGAACTAGAGTCCGAATAAACAGTACACTTCAGTATTCAAACAGCAGTATATAATGATGATCCTAAAAAATTCAATACTGATGGGTGAACAATACCTGGATGACATAATGCATGTTCTGAAATGTGCAACCAGCTCAAGAACCATCTGAGAAACCACTGTATTTGAAAAATGTGGAAAACTAAGTCAGTGGTTAGTAGTATACTACTGTTTAAAAGTTTGTTTACATGCATGTGTGTTTAAAAGAATTTTCTTGCTCACCAAGGCTACAGTTATCTGATCAATATACAGTATAAACAGCAATTTTGTGAAATATTACTACAGTTTCAAATAACGGTTTTCTATTTTCATACACTACCAGTCAAAAGTTTTTGAACAGTAAGTTTTTTTATGTTTTTTAAGAATTCTTTTCTGCTAACCAAGCCTAAATTTATTTGATCAAAAATAAAGCAAAAGTAGTAATATTGTGAAATATTTTTACTTTTTAAAATAACTGCTTTCTATGTGAATATATTTTAAATTATAAATGTATTCCTATGATCATCATTACTCCAGTTGTCAGTGTAACACGATCTTTCTAGTATGATGATTTGGTGTTCAAGAAACATTATTGTTATTATTATTATTATTATTATTATTATTATTATTATCATCATCATTATCATTATCATCAATATTTAAAACGGGTGAGTACAGTTGAGTTTCAGGATTCGTTGATGAACAGAAAGACCAGCAATTTATCTGAAAGAAATAGCTTCAACAACATTATATACTACACCATTCAAAAGCCTGGAGTCGGTTTAATTTTTTATTTTATTTTATTTTTTTTTTTTTTTTTTGAGAAAAAAATTAATTAATAGAAATTAATACTTTTATTTCGCAACGATGTTCAAAATGATCAAAAGTGATGATAAAGACATTAATAATGTTGCAAAAGACTTCTATTTCAAATAAATGCTGTTCTTCCGAATGTACTATTTATCAAAAAAAAATTGAAAAAAAAAAAAATTCTACACAGCTGTTTTCAACATAATATTAATAATAAATATTTTTTGAGTAGCAAATAAGAATATCAAAATGATTTCACAAGGACCATGTGACTGGAGTAATGATGCTAAAAATTCAGCTTTGAAATCACAGGAATAAATTATATTTTAAAATACATTCAAATAGAAAATAGTTATTTTAAATATGACACAAATAATCTAAATTGTACTGTTTTTGCTGTACTTTGGATCAAATCAATGAAGGCTTGGTGAGCAGAAGAGACTTTAAAAATCTTACTGTTCAAAAACTTTTGACTGGTAGTGTATATTTCAAATGTAATTTATTCCTGCGGTGGTAAAACTGTATTTTAAGCAGCCATTACTTCAGTCTTTAATGTCCAATATGCCGATTTGGTGCTTAAGTAACATTTCTTCTTATCCATGTTGAAAACAGTTGTGCTGGTTAATGTTTAGTTAAAACAGTGATATTTTTCCAGGATTTTTTTTCATGAAAAGAAGGTTATAAACAGCATTTATTTGAAATAGAAATCTTTACTGTCACTTTTGAGCAATGTAATCTATACTTGATGAATAAAAATTAGATTTTCTTTCAAAAAACAACAACAACAACAACAACAACAACAACAAAAAAAGATTTGATCAGTAGCATGTGTGACCTTAAGTCGACACAAGTCGCACTGGTATATTTGTAGCAATAGCCAACAATACATTGTAGGGGTCAAAATGATCGATTTTTCTTTTATGCTAAAAATCATTAGGATATTAAGTAAAGATCATGTTCCATGAAGATATTTAGTACATTTTCTACTGTAAATATATCAAAACTTAATTTTTGATTAGTAACATGCATTGCTAAGAACTTCATTTGGACAACTTTAAAGGCGATTTTCTCAATATTTAGTTTTTTTTTTTTGCACCCTCAGATTCTAGTTTTTTTATATAGCTGTATCTCAGTCAAATATTGTCCTATCCTAACAAACCATACATCAATGAAGCTTATTTGATCACCTTTCAGATAATGTATACATTTAAATTTTTTAAAAATTGACGCTTATGACTAGTTTTGTGGTCCAGGGTCACATATATCTAGGAATGCATTAATATTACACACCTACGGTGCGTACTTCATCAATAGTTACGATGAAATTCAGAACATACTCTAATATGTAGTACAAGAATTCGGACGTAGCCTAGAGCTATGTGCTCATTCACGCGCAAGTCTTTATGAATAACACTCGAGGGGGATGTCGGAGGTCTTATCAAGGGCAGAGTGACTGATGATGATAGCAGCGGCCCCTTATTACGTCAACTGACACTATAAGGACATAAAGCGCATTGAGCTATTATATGGAATAACTAAAGCAATAGTTCTGATCATTCCATTCTACGCTCGCTGCACAGGAGGAACAAGAAAAAAAGAGAAAAAAAAGCCCAACAAATCTTTAAGGCAGAATTTTCATATTCTCCATGAAGCTTGATGATCTCTTGCTCACCATGCTAGAATACTGATCCGTCTAAGTGGAATCATGCTGTTTGATTCGTTCATTTGTATGCCTGTCAAAGGGAACGCTGGAAATATCTCATTTTCCTTTGAGCCAATACCTCATCCGTCAATGGGAACAAAAGGTCAGACACATTACAGTGGTCTGACTGAGTGTGTTCAAACCCAACCACTGCTTGTCTGAGATGAACAATAACATCCCTCAAACAGTAAATATAATTCATTTCAGGGTCTAAATGGAAGCATGTCGCCACAGGGGGAAGAACAGAGCGCTGGAAAAATTAAACGTTCTATGAAACACTCTAAAATACTTACAATTAAGTGCATTTCAATAGTCAATAGCATAAAAATGCTCACTAACATTCACTAAAAGCAATGGAGCAACTCGGTTTTGTGTGCTAGGTCATATTTCAGGACATTGTACACTACTATTTGTGACCCTGGACCACAAAACCAGTCTTAAGTAACACCAGTATATTTGTAACAACAGCCAAAAATACAATGCATGGGTCAAAATTAACGATTTTGCTTTTATGCCAAAAATCATTAGGATATTAAGTAAAGATCATGTTCCATGAAAATATTTTGTAAATTTCCTACCATAAATATATGAAAACTTAATTTTTGATTAATAATTTGCATTGAAAAGAACTTCATTTGGACAACTTTAAAGGTGATTTTCTCAATTTTTCTATTTTTTGCACCCACCGATTCCAGATTTTCAAATAGTTTTATCTCGGTCAAATATTGTCCTATCCTAACAAACCATACATCAACGGAAAGCTTATTTATTCAGATTTCAGATGATGTATAAATCTCAATTTCAAAAAATTGACTCTTATGACCGTTTTTTTGGTCTAGGGTCACATTTTACACTGCTTTCACATAATAAAACTACAGCGGGTTTATCTTACTACAATATTATAACATCATCTAACTACACTGAAGCTACTCAAACAGACAATCTTCCTAAAAAAACATGAAATGGAAATATACCCTATCTATTTTATGAATGCATCTTACTGAGAACAATTCATGTATGTATGTTTCAATTTTTGACCTTGAAATAAAAATGTCACGACACACGACGTTTCACAAGGAAAGACTTTTCCAATCACTTGGTCCACTAAAACCTGCCCTTTTATTACAATTCACTAGATGAAGGCAGATCTGAATGCGATCTTGCAATCAACAAGCATTGAATAGAACCAAAATACCATCCCACATTTTTTCTTTTAATCTGTTTTACTCAGACGTGTCACGATGCTAAAGTTATGTTGCTACTTCGGTTTCATTTCAACTTATATAACAATAAAAGTATACAAACAAATAATTTTACATCCAAACAAACCAGTTCACTGGAATGAATCGAACTTTCCAACACTACCTAAGAGAGAGCATTGTTAAAGGAGTTCACTTCCAGAACAAAATGTACAGATAATTTACTCAGCTCTTTGTCATCCAAGATGTTCATGTCTTTCTTTCTTCAGTCGTAAAGAAATTGTTCTTTGAGGAAAAAAAAAATCATCTCAGGATTTTTCTCAATATAGTGGACTTCTATGGTGCCCGTCAGTTTGAACTTCCAAAATGTAGTTTAAATGCAGCTTCAAAGGGCTCTAAACAATCCCAGCCGAGTAAGAAGGGTCCTATCTAGCAAAACGATCATTTAATTTCTAAAAAATGTACAATTCATATACTTTTTAATCTCAAACGCTTGTCTTGTCTAGCTCTGCGTGGTTCGCATGCTGACATATAGCGCCATTACACTGCGGGCGTCCCGAGTTTGAATCCCGGCTCGTGGACCTTTCCCGATCCCAACCCCTTCTCTCTCTCCCACTTCGCTTCCAACTACAATGTCCTATCTAAATAAAGGCATAAAAAACCCTAACTGTATTGACATGGAAAGCACAGAGTTCACGCAAAGCTAGACAAGACGAGCATTTGAAGTATAAAGTATATAAATTGTAATTTTTTTAGAAAATAACCAATCATTTCGCTAGATAGGACCCTTCTTCTTCGGCTGGGATCGTTTAGAGCCTGCTGAATCTGCATTTAAACTGCATTTTGGAAGTTCAAACTCACAGGCATCATCATCAAAACCACTATATAAAGAAAAATCCTGAGATGTTTGCCTCAAAAAACAATTTCTTTATGACTGAAGGAAAGAAAGACATAAACATCTTGGATGACAAGGGGGTGAGTAAAATATCTGTAAGTGTAATTGTTCTGAAAGTGAACAACTTCTTTAAGAACAAAGTGACTGACTACGAATCAGACGTTCCAAAGCTGCATGTGAGATAGAAGATCATTTAAGACCAACCTACTCAGAATGAATTGAACTTTCCAAAGCAACATATTCACTACAACAAATCAGACTTTCCAATTACACATGCAGTATATGAGAGTGAACTGTTTAGATGAGCATGTATATTATTCTTCCTTCAGCTCTTTACAAAAAAAAAATAAAAAATCATGTAAGATTTCAGCCCAGTAGTAAAAAAGTAGTTTGTTACTGGAAAGCTACACTACTTTGATCTACTGTCAGACTACCAAGATAGTTTTGTCTTTTGCTAGTTGTGCTAGGATTGCTTTTGAACAATACAGAAAATGTAGGGAATGAAATGCTCAATTTTCTCATTTGACGGACAGAGCCGAATCCCTTGCGTGCTCTTGACAGCACAGCGGATCCCAGTGATGATGCAAGTCCAGACCTCAGGCCCAGCTACAGTGAGTCACAGAGCGGAGCAGGCTGTTTGGATCACAAAAACTCGTCTATTATTACACCACACATGTCACAACTCCCAGTGGCCCCCAAGAGCCTGACACACACACCAAAACAGCTGCAGACACTTATACATAAACACATCACCCACTGAGACAAGACAGAGATAATAAAGAGCACACTTATATGGAAACATAGACAACTCAATAAAGCACTTCTGTATAACACTTCTCATTGTGCACGCTCCTATTTACTATAAAAAGCTGCAACTGAAGACTACAACTGAAGTGTTTTCACTGTTTTCTCTACAAAAGGTGATAATTTGCTACACTGGATCATCCAGGTCCAACAATACAATGCAAATTCAATTGCTTTCTATTTCAAGAAGGTTAAAGTCGCAGTGTTATTTTAGTATAATCAGCCTTTTAATTTTATTAAAAGTTCAAAAAAAAAAGATTTCAATTCTGAATGATGACCTTAAAGGAGAAGTCCACTTCCAGAACAAAAATTTACAGATAATTTACTCACCACCTTGTCATTCATGTCTTTCTTACTTTAGTCGTAAAGAAATAATTAAGGATTTCTCTCCATAAAGTGCACTTCTTTGGTGCCCACGAGCCAACTTCCAAAATGCAGTTTAAATGCAGCTTCAAAGGGCTCGATATACTTTTTAACCTCAAATGCTCATCTTGTCTAGCTCTGCGTCAACTCTGTGTATTCCCGTTCAAGACAGTTAGGGTATGTCAAAAAACTCCTATCTCATTTTGTCCTCAAACTTCAAAATCACCCTACATCGCTGCAGAAGTACTGACCCAGTGTTTACAAAGTGAACATGCAAAGATCATCAAATAGCCTTTCCAAAAAAAAAGTTAAAACAGTGATGTAGGACGATTTTGACGTTGGAGAAGAAAATGAGATGGGAGTTTTAAGACATACCCTAACTGTATTGAAGCGGAGTACACAAAGAGCTAGACCAGATGAGCATTTGAGGTTAAAAAGTATACAAACTGTATATATATATATTTATTTTTAATAACCAATCGTTTTGCTAGATAAGACACATTTTCTTCTTCGTACATGCATTTTCCACAAATAACAGTCCATAGTGACTTACCACGGCTGTTATGATTCAAAATGAGCAGTTTAAATGAAATCCATAAGACACATGCGCTATATTTTGAGTCTTCTGAAGATGACAACTTTGTTCAAAGAACAGATTAAAATTCAAGCCGTTAACTCAAGAATTGTTACAACATGATGATGAAATTAGCGAGTTGAACTCTGATTCATATCTGAACCGGATCAACTGGTTCACTGAAAAGAACCAGTTCAAAAGAATGAATCATTCGCTGATCCATCTTTTTAAGTTCAACTGACTCAGTGATCCGGTCGCAGCAGTTCTCGAATTAACACCTCACTGGAGGGGAAAATGATCAGTGAATGATGACTTTGCCCTGTCGTTGTATAGAAAACAGCTGTTTCCCCTTTGTGTGTAGCAAGGAAAATGAACAACATAAGAAAGAGTAAATAATGACAGAACAGTTTCTTTAAATACAAACACGGCTGCGGTTTTTCCTAAGAGACACACAAAGAGCAAAAGGCGCAGACCAAATGCAGGTGCTCGGCAGCAGAAGTGAAGGTGACTGGACAGCAGGGCGGCTCTGACGGAGCTGAAAAATGAATGCAGCAAGCGGGCGGCGCTTCAGGGCCACTTTCCAGCACTAAAGACCAACAAGATCAATTACCGAGTGGAGATGTTTCTCAGCGCCACAGTGAGCGGCACCTTAATGAGAGAGGTTTCCATTACCTCCATAAATGGCCTAAGAGAGACGCACTGATGAAGCAAGAGCCGTAATAGCCTTTCTCTCTTTTCCTCCCTAATGACACTGCAAGTGGATTACGCTGCCAATCCAGCCATCCGCCGTGTTTATCATTTATGTAAATAACGTCAGCGCCGCTGACACAATGTGGGGAGGTGGCTGAAAAGCGAGGAGGCGAGGGTGTGGCCTTCGAGGCTTTTCGTGAGGTGTGAGAATATTATCTGGTCGTTTTGACAGATGTCACGTTAAACAAAAATCTGTCTACGTTTTAAGTGTGCGGCTGTTTTAAGTGAGAAAACGAGTGTTCTCACTTTATATTCAGGTGAGAGTAAACGCCTTCCACTTCTGCATCAGACAGGTTTTTCTAATATGCACCATCCGACTGAAGAGGGATAGAAAAAAAATACATCAGCAGAAATATACACAAGTGGCAATAATCCTCTGCCCCCAACACTTGTGCTGTGCAATAAGCAAACTGAGCTTATCAGGAGCAACCACCACTCCTTTTAATAGCCACCGTGATGCAGTCCTTTCAGGCAGGTTTCTGTTCCTGCTTTTTTAAGCGCTTTACTGAGTGCGAGTGTGTGTCCTGGTCCTCTCTATTCTCTATGAACCTTACATGTTAGGGCTGAAAATAAATCTCTCATTATTTCACAGTTTTGGCAATAAAACAGCCATCATAGCAATTAGATTTAACACAAATTCACAAAATAAATTCACAAACAAATGCATTTATATGCAGCAATATAATACACAAACACTAGTGATATAACGATATTACCAACAGGCATTTTGTGCAAAAAGTGTAGTTTTTAAAATATATTTAAACTTCTTATTCTAACATAAACGGCCTTTGAAATTGTGTTTTGGGCCATTATGCTTTGACACAGTATCTGTCAACTAAAACTGAAGGTAACAATATGGCTTAATAAGTCTGTTTTCGCTGCACGTTTCAAAGCGAAGCGCACACATTTGAGTCAATCTGTTCGTGATTCTGTGTTTTCCTCGCCTCAGAACGGCTCTGTTCGCGGTGAATGAATGCAGTGAACTTGTTTATTGCATGTACTGTGAGTTTAGAGCGCATTTGGGAATGCAATGGCCACCAGTTATGCTTTATTTTCGCGGCAGATGATTACAGCATTTCACTAGATTTGTAGTGAGACGCGTTTTTTGTAATCCTGTTTCCACAGAAGCTGGAGTTTTCCGTCAAAATAAAAGCTTAGAAGCGCAGAAAAATTGCTGACAGTTAGCGGTTTAAATGGGTAACGTTACTGCAGTGCAGTGTGTAGAAATTAGGGATTTTTTTTTGTAATATATAACAACTTTTAATTTAAGTGATTTTAAAACAATCTTCACATAAACTATAAATTGTATATGTATAAACTATACAGGTTAATCTTTATTCAAGCTACAAAAGTTAATCAGCGACTAGCGCAGTCAAGTGATTTCTCTTTTTCTTTTGTTGATAGTTGACACAAAAATGAAAATTCTGTCGTTAATTACTCACCCTTTAAGTCGTTCCAAACTTGTAAGACCTTTGTTCATCTTCAGAACACAAATTCAAATATCTTTGATGAAATCCAAGAGCTTTCTGACCCTGCATAGACAGCAACACAACTGACAGGTTCAAGGCCCAGAAAGATAGTAAGGACATCGATAAAATAATCCATGTTACATCACTGGTTCAACCTTAATTTTATGAAGCTACGAGAATACCTTGAGAGTAAAGAAAACAAAAATAACGACTTTATTCAACAATTTCTTCCCTTACGTGTTGCGTTCAGGAGAGGTGACAGAGACTGACATGGAAAGGAAGATATTGTTAAATAAAGTTTTCTTTGGACACAAAAAGTATTTTTGTAACCAATTTTAATGATCTTCCTTACTAACTTTCTGGGCCATAAAACGTTTCTTCTGTGTTGCTGGGTCAACTCAAGCTCTTGGATTTCATCAAAAACCTTAATTTGTGTTACAAAGATGAATGAAAGTCTTACGGGTTTGGAACAAAAAGAGGGTGAGTAATTTTAATTTTTAGGTGAACTACTTTTTTTTTTTTTTTTTTTTTTACACGTAGCATTAAAACTGATTTCAATGATATCATCTTTACGTGTCATCAACAATAGTAATTATTATTATTATTAATAAAGTTATTATAATTAGTATACTTTCTTATCATTGATCAACCAGTCCTATGACAGGTGAGAGCAGTGTCTCCAGGTATTTGGACAGTCTCATTATTTGGGCACACAAGTGCATTAATGCACTTCCTCTTGTCTATTTTTACAGGCTCCACTGAATTACTTCTGTGGTGGTTCGATTTGTGAGGTTGTTTATCAGGCAAAACACAATGTGCTCTGTGTGCAACTGCACCAGGAGTGTCAATGACGCAGGGCTGCATTACCAATTCAAAAAACAAAAACCTAATAAACTTCTCCGCTGTCAGATGCAACTCCCTGACTTACTGAGCAGCATGCGGACTACAGGCTGTATGATTCAACTGACCTTATGCAATCATGACCCATAGGAAAAATCATAGATGAGTGAATCACAGCAAAGAGCATAATCATCATGTCACAGGCAAAAACCTCAAGCACAAGCAGAGGAAGTTTACATACAAAACCATTATCTATCCAAGCAATCTGGAGAGTTAAAGCTCAGCAGTTACACTGTTGACACCATGCTTAACACAAAGAGTGTTTGCACACAAATTAAAATTTCATTTTGTCATGTTTTGCATATGCACACTTCCCAGACTTCATTAGCAGGCTACATGAGCTCCTCTCAAAAGGCCAAACATCCCACTTCAAGACTTTCACGACGTGCCTCTGGCGTTAAAAATGAATCGCCATCTTCTAATCTAAACACTGGCCATTCAGATGAGCATGTTACCAAAGCGGGAGGAAAGGGATTATGTAAATATTAGCTGTTGACACAAGAGTGCGACTATATTTCAGCAAACTGACAAGCTGAGCTGATGAGGAACAGGCGATAACAAAATCAGCCATGGACGCTAATGTCAACTGATGTAAATTGTCCCTCTCCTCCTCCTACTGCCAAAAGCTACAGCTCAACCCATCAACAGCAGGCCCATCATAATCAATAAGACGCATTTATAAAATAATGGACATACACAACACTACAACTAAAACATTTTTTCATATTCAGTTTGTATTACAAATTATATATGAAATATTATGTGTGTGTGTGTGTGTGTGTGTGTATATATATAATATATATATAAACAATATGCAACTAATGTAATTTTTAAAATATTACAGCATTAATATATATATATATATATATATATATATTTTTATTATTTATAACTTCATATACACACATTTTTGTATATAATACAATATTCAAAACTTTCTTTAAAATAGTTTATATGTCAGTGCATCACTACATGGCTTGTGTTGTACATCTCTACAGCTAAGTTTCTCAAGGTATGTTCCACATATACTACATGGCAAAAAAATAATATGAGCCACATTTTGGCAAATAGAATAATCCTACTGGGTGAACTATGCCTTTAACAGCAGCATAAAACAGTTCAAGTAGGATGTTCAATCATGCAGAATAATGTTTAATCAGGGCTACAACGTGGAGGAGGAAGGACACTTCTACTGCTTACCATTCCTCCTCTTAAAGCCAACATGGAGGTCCCTAAGGCACAGGAAATCAACGTCTGTGCCACAGTCACTCCGGCTCTGCCTGACAGACACGCAAGGCACTGTGCATCCAGACAGCTTTGACGTTAAATTCAAGCTTGTTAGTATACATCAGCCAGCCACTGCGCTCACTGCGGCTCAATATCCAGGGCGCAAGTCTCACTGCCATTTCACGCTAAAGGCCAAACAGAGGCAGACCTCAGTGTGCTCTTCAACGGAATGTTCTAGACTCTGCCCCAAGGCCACTCAGGACATTATCATGAGAACTCACAGGAAAGGCCATTGTGTTTACAAGAGGCAATTTCCTCCTTCAAATCCTTTTGTGTTTCCCAGTTAATGCAAATGGACCGGACGCTGCGCGTCTCCACGAATGGATGAGAGCAAAGTCGACTCCGACTCTTAACGTCAGGGATCCGTGCAGTGCAAAAAGCACTTACGCGATAGCGCTGCGTCATTTATCTTCGAAAATGTAAAAGCCCTCTTGGTCTTGCAGGAGATCCTGGTAGCTCCTCATGGATACGAGAGCAAACAAATGGAAACATCAGCATGCGCAACCAGCTTCTCAACCTCTGGCGAGGTAAAGGTCAAACCGTCACTGTATCGCCTGAGGAAAATGAAGGCATGTTGAACACAGCCTGATAGTGCCCTACAGTAAATCATGTGTAAGACAGGAGCGCTTAGTCACGTCAGGAGCAATGATTGCATGCTCTCTGAAATACTTGATTCTGATTAGTCAATCATGGCGTTTGCTGTCAAATACTTTCCTGTAATGACCACTACACTGTATAATTGACCGTTGCCCCTGGCAAACAATTTGGTATGAGGCTGTAATGCTCTTCGTGGACTCTCTGGTCTAACAAAATAAACTAATTGTACCTTAAATCAATGTTCCATGATCATAAATGCAAATCCAACCCCTCTAGAGTGATACAAGACCATCAGCTTCACCGTGTCACAATAACAACCCTCGGGCTGTGCATAATCTAGGGCCTATGATTTCCGCAGACAAAATCCAGTCATAGAAAAAAAAAGTGAAATTTAATTTCACAGAATTTGCCAAATTTTGGATAAATAAATCAAAAATAGGTTCGTACACTTAAATCAAAACGTAATATGGACTAGTGTCTGTGAATGTTAAGCTGCAAAAGTATGGTTTCGTTTACAGGCGCTCGCAGTGTTTCCAGCTTCTACCACCTCAATATATGAGGACATGAACACATAAACAATCTCTAGAACTGCTCTGAGAGTCACTTCATGAGCATTTTACCATTTTCTTTTGAGAAAAAACTATCATCATATTATATAGTACAAACAGAAACTTTAAGGCCTTAACAGCAACCCATCAAAAAGAAGTTTGATTTAACTTGAAGAAACAGTGACAAAAATATTACTACATGTAATGATTGTACTACTAATAATAAAATTATTAAAACATTATTTTAAGGAATATTTACCAGAAGAAAATATTTACCAGAATTTATTTACAAAAAAAAATGTAAAAACACAGTATTTCTGAAAAAAGAAAGAAATATATATTTTTAATTAAATCAATTAATATGTTTTTTTTTTTTAATTAAAATTTTATGAAACCATTTAAATAGAATCAAGAAAATTAAATGGAAAACACAGAATTTGGTAAAAATAAAACTGAATTTGGGGGGGGGGGGACGTATTTAACAGGACCTTAAAATGCAATTTTTGTTAAACTTTTAACACGGGGCATCCCGTGTTTGAGTCCCGGCTCACAGACCTTTCCCATTCCCGCCCCCCCTCTCTCTCCCACTTCATTTCCTGTCTCACTACTGTCCTAGTAGGTCTAAAAAAAAAAAAAAAAAGTATATATATATATATATATATATAATTATAAAATAACGAATTATGCCAAGTAACGGAAATGCCAAGTAACACAGTGAATTAAACATTACATTTTGAAGTAAAAAAACCTGTATAAATGTTTAAACTTTGAGTATATTACTTGCCTTGCAGACATCAAATGGTCAACTTCAACCAATGTCGGTGATCCTGTGTCAACGTTCCCGACAGACATTTCTTTCTAAGAGCTGCCTAATTATTAATCAACACTTTACTCTTGTAACATGAAACGCTAGTAACGAGAAAACTAAGACAAGCGAGATAACTCCCAGCGTGGGCAAAATTAACTCATTTAAATAAAGAGAATCACGACAAACCACTAATGTATTTGACAGATATAAATCAAATTGAGAATTCAAACCGGTGACTGATATTTAATGTGCCACCAAAATACAGAAAGTGCTTTGAATTATTGATAAGCAGGGAGCAGGACGATTTTAAACAGCTCTGCTCCTGCTATCAATCATTCATGCGCTTCCCAGCGAAAACACTTCACTCCCTCAAGTGTCGGATCTCACTTAAAGGTGGAGGGCCTACGCTCCGATATCTCTCTTCAATTGAAGG
This sequence comes from Labeo rohita, assembly GCF_022985175.1. Classification (NCBI taxonomy): domain Eukaryota; kingdom Metazoa; phylum Chordata; class Actinopteri; order Cypriniformes; family Cyprinidae; genus Labeo; species Labeo rohita. The sequence goes on along the minus strand of NC_066881.1, from coordinate 21,312,647 downwards.
ATTAAAATAAACCAGACAATTAGAATTTATCATCCCTAAACAAATTGTATTGCAGTTAATAGAATAGATCCCTAGGTCAAGGATTCTAACAAATACCTTCGGTGTGTGGACTAACGAACAGCTTCATCTCCCATATCTTTGACAATCAGTCAGCTGCACTGGGAAACACTTGCCAGTATGTCTAATTGCAAATAGAGCCAGGCAAATATTTTCTATTAGGTCATGCCTACGGTGAGCATAATCAAACTTGCACCCACTCGGACTAATGGAAGACAGAGTATCTCTGTGCAAAATCCTTTGGTGCCAATCGCCCAATTAGTGTCTGCATGCAAGTGTTTTCTGCCCTGGCATCATAACATCAAAGGCTGGCAACCCCTTCGTGATAGAGTCTACCTGCCAACATCAGAGCTGGGTATTGTCTTCAGGAATCACTGAAACCACCTACAAACATCTGGGGTTTCCTCTATCAGCAAAAACAAGAAGTGCAATGATCTGAAGGAAAGGCTCTGCTTATAATGTCATAATTTGTCATGGGGATTTTGAGGTTACAAACTTAGTAACAACATTGTTTTATTTTGGGCATAATGGCACTCTGATCTCAAAGCACTGTAACAGTCAGAAGCCCTTCAAAGGTTGCAGAAACAGGGTAAAGTACTATAATTGTAGTAGTATACATAACTGTTCAAAGGTTTACTGTAAAAAAGTTATAACACTTTCATTTAGCAAGGATCAGAGTCAGAAATTAACTTTTCAATTTAGGGACATTTTTTTTTTATTTGTGAGGCAAATTTTTATAATGACCTTATTATAATAAAAACCATACTATGATGTCTTTAATGTCAAGTACTTAAATTTACTCAATTACTTTAATTACTATTTTAAACTGTAGTCAAAAAAAATAAACTGTTTAAAATTGTATCTAAATTATACATGTAAAAAACAGGAGCTCATAGGGCTGCAACATTACAGCAAAAACCATTATTGTAGATTATTGCCCTTCATATTCAGTGTTTCCCCTGCCATTATATTAGGGGGGTGGCCCGCCCCCCTTTGAAGGTCAAGTTAATTGTATTTGTATTTTAAATTTATTTTCTATATAGCGCCAGATCACAACAAAGTCATTCAAGGTTACCTTTCCTATAGAACAGGTCTATGCCTTGCTATTTTATTAAACAAACCAAATGGTCTCATGTTATTTATCTTATTTACACGACGGCATGTCATTTCGGTCTGTAATTGGACGTGTGTCTACAACTTTTCCTCCGCAAAAACGCGGATAGGATCGCGGAGTCCGTTAAAAAAAAAAAAAAAAAAAAAAAAAAAAAAAAATTTACTCTGTAGCGTGGAATGCCACAGAATTCGTCAGTTTTTGGATGAATGAATCAAAATGGGGTCTGTCACTTAATTCAAATCACAATATGGACTGATGTCTGTGAATATTAAAACGCAAAAAGACGGTTTAGATATGAATCCTGCATGTTTTGCTTGGCTCTGTATGTATGAATGGCAGAAACACGGTTTTGTTTACTACAGAAATATTGAAGCACATGAGGCTCGCAGTGATTTTCGGCCTCTGCGGCTCATTATATGACGACATGAATACATGAACTTCATCTCTAAAGCTGCTGTGAGTCATTTCGTGTTAAATAACCATTTCATTTGAGAAAACTAGCATTGTATCATACTGTATACACACAGAAACTTCATGGCAACCTGTCAAAATAAAAGTATGGTTTAACTTGTAACAGAAATATATTACTCTTATTACTTTTGAAATTACTTTTATTTCTATTTCTGGCCAATTTGAATAAAACAATAAAATGCTAAAAATAAATATTACAACCAGAATAACCACTTAATTGTAGAAAAAAAATTCTATAATTATTATTAAAACTTTTTAAACTTATTATTCACTCAAATTTTCTTCCATGTATTAATTTTAACAGTAAACCTCTGTTTGTTTAATCTGGGTTTAATTTTAATTTGATTAAAAATAAATAAATGTTTAATGCCTTCATTTGATTATCAGGAAAAAAAGAAAAGAAAAAGATTGTAGGGCCCTATTGTGCAAAATGTTGTAATTGAGAGTTTTGGACTCCTTTTTTTTCCCACTGAAATAAATAAAACGTACCGTTGGGTACCGGCACCCCTGCCCCATCCATCCCCCTCCCCCCAAAGTTGCAAAGCCAAAAGTACACGATAAATACATTTATTGTCTCCCAAAAGAAAGAATCGACTCTGAACAACCTGAACGAGTCGTCATTTGAATCCCACTTTCGCCTACAAACATGTCATTTTACTAATGACCGCTTCTCTTATGCTGTGAAGTTCAACGCAGGATTCACAAAACACTTGCTTTTGACAGATGGCGCAGTACCCAGTATATTTGGACCAGCTGACTCACTGAATCACAACCTGGAAGTATGCTAAATAACATGTTTATATTTTCTATCAAGCGTACAAAATACAAAACAATGACAATGGGCGTATCGTTTCTGACACACATTGTACATAGTAGAGACTCAATCTTTGAACTGCTTCAAACGGATCGTTTGAGAATCGCTGGAAAAAGAGGTGATACTAAATGCATATTTTGAGAAAAACAAAAAGCGCTGTTTGACCTTGCATGCATGTAAACCTATCATAGGAGACTCCTAAAACAACATTAGAAACCTTAAAAATGGGGCACTTTAAGAAATCTTACTAAAAACAGACTCTAAGCAGAAACTATACAACACACTAAAAAGCTCATCCAGTCAGATGTATAATATTACGCTTTAAACCATCCCATGTTTTCTCTTCCAGTGGAAAAAGTTATGTTTTCAGGGTGGAACACATCAATGATTTGGGGAATCCCTTGTGAGGTCGAGGCTTTCCTTAGACGTCAACAGTAATCCTAGGTTCCAAAGCTGTGACTAAGCTCCTGTACTTTCCTTGCCAGTACAACCCTTTCCGTCTCTCCATCCATCGATTTCGTCTACCATCTGCAATGACATTTCAGCTGAATTCTGTTATTGCTTCTGATTTGTCTCTACAACAACCAAATGACCTTTGATTGAGGATAATAGCTAAAAGCACTCTTTTTGTGCAGCGTCAGTGTCAGATCATATCATACTGTACTGTACACAGAATACAGTAAAGACTTCGAGTGGGGCTAAAAGACAGCTTTGGCAAACTGAGAAATCGCATCAGACAGGAAATATGATAAAATTATCGACAAGTGCACAACACCCGCCTGCTATTCATGGCAGAATGACTTTAAACTGCATTGGTGCACAAGTAGGATGTTTTGAACGCGAACCAACCACTTTTATAAAGCCACATCACAGCCGGTCTTAAGAAGGTAAACATTTGGTGGGCGTTCTGCTGTGTATCACTCCAATTGCGGTGACAATATATAATCTGATTCATTATTAGCAAATAATATGTTATTATTGAGTAAATTACTGGAAACTAATATTTACCTTAGCAATAAAGTCACAATAATTTATTACACACCCTCTAGACTTAACAGGCCTGGGCATCGTGTATATAAACGTGGCTTTAAGAAGCCAAAACGGCGGTTACGGAGCACAGCACTAATTATCCTCGGAGATGTTTTTGACAGCAATCCCTGTGCCAGTAATCTGTCTTGGCTCTCATCCAGTCAATCTTATTTATTTGATTTCACTCACAGTCGACCTAGAGTACAACGAGCACAAGTCACACAAGTAAAAATGGAAACACGTAGAATGTTATACATTCGATCATGATGGTTATTAGCAGTCACTAATTTAACAAATAGTGTATGAAAATAAAACCTTGTAACCATGCAAAACAAGCGTGCTTGAAGTTTTGTGATCCTGTGCAAATACAAATACAAGTCACAACATGCCACAGTTCGACCATGATTAATGATCGAAAATATTTGAATGCAAATCATGATATGTAAAACACATGCAACATCATTTAAAACGCAAAAATCAAGTAAATATGAGCCACACGGCTATATTTTATCATTTAAAGTCCTAGGCAACTTCATTTGTTTACATTGAATGTGTCAGTAAATGAAGCTGATAAACTGTATATTTTGTTTAAAAGCATATCATTTACATTTATTATTACGCTAGCAAATTAGCAACAAGAGAGTGAGAGGTCTACCACGTGTTAACCACTACATAATACAACAGACATGGTTTTCTGCGTTTGAAGTCTTTAGTAATGAGCTTATGCAAACATGCAATATTGATCTTTCTGCTCCTCTATTCTGAATGGCTTCTATAATAATTTCATAATCCATTGGGACGTGGGCATCTTGCCAAACATGTGTCACGACTTAATTAGCTATCAGAGACGGAAAAGACTGCACCTGTGACTGACAGGCCCGAACGCAATCTGTCTGCACTGTCTTTCACTGAACAATACTTTGTGGGGAAACTGAATAAACAAAATGTCAGATTCACTTCTGAGATAATTCACAGAAGCCTAAGCCAATGATCAAATCAACGCTCCTTTGAGAGCTGCATCTTTCCAAGAGGCAGTTTTAGGGCGTCTATTACTGTAATGGGATATAATTATTAATCTTCTCCTCAATTGTCACGACCAATTTGGAGGACTGATAAACTGTTGAAACGACCAAAATCCGGACTGATTCTACAGCTAGTGAACTGAACTGAAATCAGGCTCACAAAGATAATATCCAAGTGTTTAACTAAAACTCCAAACGCACTGGAGATGCAATTGTTTTGCCAAGGACACATTCATCACCGTGCACACGAAGTCTTCCACGCTTGTGACAGCCTACTGACTTCCTCCAACATCAATATTTTCCAGAAGAGTTTTCAGCTTGAGTTGTTACTCTGTCAGACAGGCAACTGTGAGAAATTCCAGCAGTTTCTCCTCCCTCGTACTACAAAAGTGGAGCTGCCCATCAGAGCACAGGCTTCCAGGAACCTCGAGCCCTCCCGGAGTACAAACATATTAAAGTACATACAACCAACTTTCTCTGGTAAAGTCAACTTGGAACCCAATTGAGTGTTTAACCTTTTAAGACAGTTAGGAGCAAATACATAAGTAGTTTTTCTTATAACCAACTGAAATTAAAATAGTATTTTTGATTAGAACTGTAAGATAAACAGTATTGGTACTATATCAGAACTGTTGGGTAGTAACTAGTTACATGCAATGGCGATACGTAATTTAATTATAAATAAATGTACCTGTAATCCGTTACAGTTACTGAGAAAAAAAAAATTACTGTTTACAGTTACAGTTTTTGATTGACTGTTCTAAAATGTGACCCTGGACCACAAAACCAGTCATAAGGGTCAAATTTTTGGGGGGAAATTGAGATTTATACATCATCTGAAAGTCGAATTTGGATTTGGCTGAGATACAACTATTTAAAAATCCGAAAAAAAAAATAAAAATAAAATAAAAATAAAAATAAAAATACTGAGGAAAAATCACCTTTAAAGATGTCCAAATGAAGTTAGCAATGCATATTACTACTCAAACATCAAGTATCAATATATTTATGGTAGGAAATGTACACAATATCTTCAGACCATGATCTTTACTTAATATCCTAATGATTGTTGACATAAAAGAAAAATCGATAATTTTGACCCAAAATGTATTGTTGGCTATTGCTACAAATATACCTGTGCTACTTAAGACAAATATGAGATGCCAATTTTTCAAGAGTTTGAAACACTATTCAATAACTGTTTTACTTCCTATTCAGATTTATGTATGTGTTTTATTTTTTAAGATAAACTGTTTTTTCCAAGGCACAGTTAGATGCCAGTGTTTCCTGTCATAGCTTTGATTTCAAAAACAGCATTGTAGCTATTAAACTCTTTCTTGTTTCGATTTTAAATCTGTATTTAACCTCAGAGCGATCCGAAAGTAAAAAGTTTGGTGCTAAAGTCTGATTTTGTGGTGGCCGTGCTTTAAAATTAAATTATTATGAACTTAATTCAAGTGATTAAGGATTTTAAAAGTCTGACAGTAATGTTTTGACTGCCTGCTTTAACTTTCAAATGATTAAAACATTTGTTAGAAATTTAGAAAACTAATCAAACTAATCAAATGTAATCTGTTATGTTACTTTAATAAAGTAATTGAAATAGTTACACTACTTGTTACATTTTAAATAGAGTAACTTGTAATCTGTAACATTTCCAACATAACCTTTCCAAAACTGTATATAAGGAGATAATTTGTATGTATTTATTTATTTTGGATATGGTAGTGGATATGTGCATGCTTAAGTCCTCTTTTTTTAGGGGACATAAGCATTTAGTGTGTAATGTGGCTGTTTGAGCATAAATAACATCTGCAAAGTTACAACATTCAAAGTTCAATGCAAAGGGAGAAATTATATTTTACAGAATTCGCTTTTTAAGGCCTACAGCAAATGGCTGGTAGGGACTACAATGACCTATTTCCTGGGTTAGTGACATTTAGGGCTGGGCGATATATTGAATATTAGTGATAATATCGCAATTTTTTAAAATTTGAAAATATAGTGAATATCGAATATTTCAAGGTCAAAAATACTTTCCCAAAAGAATGCGCATTCGTGAGAGCTTTACTACACGAGCTTCCGTGAGTACGGTTGCCAGATAACAAGAGTTCAAATCCTCAAATCAGAGCTTCGCTGTTACAAGGATACATTTTCTACCTGCTTATTTTAAGCAATCTGGCAACCATGCGCATGTTTTCTTAATAGAGGGAAAAGAAAATCATGTTTTTTTAGTATTTAAAGCAACTGTAAGCATATCAAGATATATACTGAATACTGTAAAAAATTTACAATATCGAGATATTAATTTTTTTTAAATTGCCCAGCCCTAGTGACATCACAAACCATTCCCCCAGGAACACACAACTACCCATTATAGTAAGAGGCGTGATGTTTCTAGACAACGCACACTAGGCAGTTAGCAAATCACAACACAATGGGCCAGCTAACCAATCTGAGCCCATTGCGAATTTCTAAAGGAGGAACCAGGAAGTCAACAGACTGTTTTCAGGATAACAGAAAAGCAGTGTAAAATAAAGGTAAAACATGTGAATAATAATGTGATGTTTTTTTAAAAAACGAAGTAAGAACATATTACAGTGCACCACACAAACACAATCAAGCTTTCAAAGCTGGTAGAACACCCCTTAAAAATGACCTTTGCCATCATCTAATGCTCACTTAGTTACTCCTTAAAACTCATAATTTTAACACTACTAAACTATTTTTTTAGCAAATCTCTATGATGTATAAAAAATGTGTCTCATTGAATATCCAGTTCAGATTACAGAAGCAAACTAGACTGCAAACAGCATTTCACAGTAACTTCAAGCAGGACACTCGTGACGTCAGTAGCTGCACCTAAAAGTTGACATTACCCGTTTGAGGCCTTCAATGTATCAATATACAACTGACACTTGAGGACATGCATTCATTCAAATCTAAACCTGCGTTCATAACAGCCCTATCTCTAACAGCAAGAAACTTATCATTCAGCTGACAATTCCATCCTTATGGAAAAGATAAAAGGAGTATTCAAAAACATGACTTTCTTTCTGCCTCTACGAACAAGTAACAGAATAAAGGAGATCCGCGGTTCTCTTATCCCGTCTAGCGTGTTACTGACAGTACATCAGCTCAGAGTGACAAATGCCTGCCGCCACGCATGATGCCAGCCACGAGTGGCAGAGGGGAGTGCAGAGGAGCACGGAGATGTTTATCAGACAACAAGCCAAGCTGATCTTCAGGACATGATGTACTTTGTCATGTTTCTGTCAGCCGAAACCAGTTCTGCTAGTAAGTGACACTTTGAGTTTGACAATCCTCATCTAGTGATTTTCACCCTGTTTGTCCCAAATTTCAAACAGTTTGGAAGTTATAAAATATTCTTCTATCTTGTTACAGCATCTGGAACATCCCATGCAACTCTGCTTTTTAAAAAGGGTTAAAAACTTGTATATCAACTCTTTTGAGAATTTTTTTGTATTACGTCTTCTAAAATGTTATGTTTAAATTTGCAAATGAGGCTTGATCTGTATTAAAAATATGCACTAATTCGCTGGTTGTCTTCCCTTAAAAACAAAACAAAATGCAAGCACAAAATCAACTTTTCCTTTTAAAGAAACAATTCTGACAGAAGCACAGAAAAACTGTGTGATATCTTCACCAAAGATGAGCGTGAGGCAAACAAACAAACAAAAAACATCTTATATTTGCTCAGGAGAACAACTCCCCCTCCCTTAATTCAATAAAAAGGCTTTTAGCCATCATAATGATTTACAAAGTGACGAGTCAAACAGATTTACAGCGACAGCCTGAAAGGAACCCAACACAAATACAATTACTATTCACGTGACCGCCACCGCCAACCCCCTCCGCTCGCGGGAGGCCAAGAACGGGAAACACGCTAGTACAGATGCAGACCCCGAGCGCTCTCAATTCAACCCTTTAAAAGAAGCCACCACCGAACGGGGTGGAGAAAAAGGCTGCCATTGTGGAAGTCACTTAAAGTGACACACACTTGGAACGGCGGTTTGCTACAAGCCAGCCGCGATCATTATTCAATATCAGATGAGCTGCCGAACCATAGCCAGAGGGCAGTGACGTGTGGTAATTCTTTAGACACCAGCTGCAGCTAACAACACCACCTCATTATTAGGGTCAATTCTAGACAAAACACTCTTGTTCTTCTGTCTAAATAAACCTTTTTTATTTTAATGTAGAGACAAAAAGCACAATTGACCTTGATGGCATGACAAAATTGTTCTTGGAACCACATTGTTCTTTATTGAAAACACACTGAAATCTCAAAACATATTTTTGGCCATTTCATTCCAGCAGATTCTCAGAGAAAAATATTAATGAAATATTAATACTTGATAATAATTAAAATATTCTTACAGCAACAACAGGGCATTACTACGGAAGCTAATAAATAAAAAAGGTAATTGCGAGTTTCTTTCTCACAATTCTGACTTTCTCGCAATTGCAAGTTTACATCTTGCAGTTCTTGACTTTTTGTTCTCAGAATTGGGTGATACAAACTCTAATGCTCTATTTTTTCTTGGAACTGCAAGTTTACATGTCGCAATATTTGGCAATTTTTTCTTGCAATAGCGAGGTTACGTCTTCCGATTCTTGACCTTTTCGCAGAATTGTCATACAAACCCGCAATTTTGAGTTTTCTAGCAAATGCAAGATTTTTTCCTCGCAATTCTTGACTTTTTTCTCAGAGTTGCATAATACAAACTCGCAATTCTGCCTTTCTCGTAATTGCAAGTTTATTTCTCGCATTTTTTCTCAAAATTGTTATGCAAATCGCAATTCTGATTTTTTTCTCGTAACTGCATCTCGTAATTCTGACTTTTTTCCCCCTCACAATTGCAAGTTTACTTCTCAAAGTTGCATAATACAAACTCGCAATTTTGACTTTTTTCTTGCAATTGCGAGTTTACATCTTCCAATTCTTTTTTGCAGAATTGTGTTATACAAACTTGCAATTTTGACTTTCTCGTAATTGCAAGTTTACTTCTCGCAATTCTTGACTTTTTTCTTCAATATCCTTATACAAACTCGCAATTCTGAGTTTTTTCTCAGAATTGTGACTATTTCTCAAAATTACGACTTTAAATCTTGCAATTCTGACTTTATAACGCACAATTGCGAGTTTGTATAATACAACTGCGAGAGAAAAAAAGTCAATTCTGAGGAAAAGTCGCAATTACCTTTTTTTATTTTTTATTCAGTGGCAGAAATGGCCTTCCATAGATTTCTGATCACCACAAATGTGCTAAATAAAAGAATTTTAAAGATCAATTTCACACGTAGCCACTTTGTAAATGAGAAAGTGGACAGTTGACAAATAATATTAGACTACTTATTAAAATTATTTTTAGATTTTGCAACTCTGTGGTATGACAAGTTAATTTAGTACAAACATGCAAAAATGTAGCAAAAAGTTTGTACAATACAATCGACTCAGATAAAGTACTTCAGAAAAATTGAGATAAACACAGCTGTCATTGCTTAGAATGTCAATTACCCAAATATAATAGACACCTAGTCATAAATCTGTTTAATATACATTAGCGGTGAAACGTTTGGAATAATAATATTCATGTTTTTGAAAAAAAAACCTTGTAAGGTCAACAAGGCTGCATTTATTTGACACAGTACTGTGAGACAACTGTTTGACATTTTTATATATTTAAAAATGTTGTGCAATGGCAAACCTGTCTTCATTGTCATATGGTCCTTCAGAAATCAATCAAATATTCTGATTAATCTCAGACACAGTGTTTCCTCCTCTAATTTTTCTCTAAAGAATGTAGAGTACAAAATGGACCAACGTGTTAAATAAGTAAGCATGTACATTGCGGCTCTTTGTTATTACAACTTGCCATCTAATTAATGATACTGCGGCACATAAGCAGTGGCCCCTGTGCACATGTTCAACTGCCTTTACACTTCCCACCTGCCCACTAACAAACAAGCTGCTTCGCCTTCTGCGGTCGTCAATGGCTGTGGCATGACGCAGGTTTGAGGTTTGCGCTCTCTTCCTTGAAAACAGACCTACATAAATGTTTGTGTGGGTGTTGGCAACTATCTGGGTGGGAATTCTCTTGCAGAGGAACCCCTCAGGGCACTCCAGATTGAGTTTCCTCTGTTCCTGTGTCCCAGAGTCAAAAGAATTCCAGAGAAAATTAGACAGACAGCCATGTGCATGAAGCCAGCTTTTGAGAGGGTAAGACACAGCAAGCCAACCTCAATAACGCTCAGTGATATCGATTAGACGCTCGAGATGTCCTGAAAAAGGTGCTTTGCTTTCCTATATCTGTGATGGCGATGAAAAAAAAGGATCTGCATGTTATTCCCGGCTGCTGTTTCTCGTCTGAGGGCCGCCGTGAAAATTTGAGCTGGCATGTGCCATCCGTCCCTGGTGACTACTTACTGCAGATGCGGAGTCAGGAGCTCTCAAAGCCGTCCTCAGAGGACACGCACCCAACGTGCAACGCGCCACCGGCTCAATCTAGCTAATAAAACAACAATTCACTCTGATGCTCAACGTCTCACCCAGGGCCACGGCATCATAGAAAACTACGGGGGAACGTAACGGACGCCGTGCCGTCTTTAAGGCATGCCAGATTAATATGCCAGCAGTGGGTTAATGTGCAATTAAAACATTTCATGTGAACACTGTTTGCTTATGCATCAGCAACAAGCTCACTACAGAAAGATCAGATTAACGATCTCAGCAGCCACTAATGAAACATTGAATGTGTTTACAAAAACTACTCACTTAGAAGCTTAGCAAAACCTAGCAAGCTACTTTGCTGCCTACACAGGCAGCTGCCTTTTAAGGGAACATTCTAACCATCACGAAACATTATGAGTGACTGATTAATCTGAAAATATATATATATATTATTAGATGAAAACCTAAATTGATAACTATAGTTGAAATGGCAACAAACTGAAATGTTAAAGTACAAAAATTACTACTATGGAAATAAAAATAAAAATCAAAGCTATATAGAAATATTTAAAAAAAAAAAAAATACTAAAACTTTCAACTGCATTAAAATAAATAAATAATTTCTGAATATTAATAAATACTATAAATAATACTAAAATAACACTGCCCATTTGAAACGCTCTACATAGGCAGCGAATCACAATCAATTTAAATGACGTTTGGAGTTAGCGTGTTGCTAATACTAATACTACCTAAAAATGACGTAAAAAAAAGAAAACTGTCATCATTCATGTCATTCCAAACCTTGAACACAAAAGAATATATTTTGAAGAACGTTGCTGCTGCTTTTGTCCATATAAGGCAATATTGAAGGAATAGTTCACACAAAAATAAAAATTAGCCCATTATTTACTCACCCTGCAGGCATCCTAGGTCTATACGACTTCCTTCTTTCAGACGAATCCAATCGGAGTTATATTAGAAAATTATCCTGCCACTTCCAAGCTCTATCATGGCAGTCGGTGGGTGTTTCTCTTCATCAGTTCAAAACAGTGCATCCATCCATAATAAAAAGTCCCTCACATGGCTCCGGGGTGTGAATAAAGGCCTCCTGCGAATCGATGTGTTTTTGTAAGAAAAATATCCATATTTAAAACGTAATATTGCCAATAATTACTTTAATCTAGCATGCGCCAACTGGTCGTACACGGAAGTAGCTCCGGGTGGATGACGTAGGATTTCGGCGTTGCACATGCGCTGGTGAGTCTCGTAAAAACCAATGTTTGTTTACAGAAGAAAAGGAAGCAAAGCTTCCTTAATTCAGCAAAGGAAAACCAATCTCCTCTAAGTTTATATCAACATTTTTCTTTACAAATCCTCATTCTGAACTTCTAATTCGTGACCGTTGTTTTGTTTTGTTCTGGTTTCTTCAAACTGCATGCGCATTCGTGTTCGTCACTTCTGAGCAGCGCATGCTCAACACCGATGTATTACAAAACCGACGTTCTTACAAAAACAGATTGATTCACTACAGGAGGCCCTTATTCACCCCCCCAGAGCCACGTGAGGCACTTTTTATTATGCATGGATGCACTTTATTGGACTTGTTTTGACCTGATGAAGAGAAACACCCACCTATTGCCATTCTAAAGCTTGGAAGAATTTTTTAATATAACTCCAACTGGATTCATCTGAAACAAAGATGCCCGAAGGGTGAGTATAGAGTGGGATAATTTTCATTTTTGGGTAAACTATCCCTTTAACTTTCATTGTATGAACAATGTGATTTGTGTTCCAATGTGGATAAGTAAATGATGACAGTTTTCATTTTTTATGTGAACTACCTCTTCAAGGTTATAGTCGGCTCACTAGATTCTGGAAAGGAACATAAGAGAGCTTCTGTCCATTAGACGGTGAAACATATTTGTTTCTTTCTACCTTTTGTTTTTCACAGAAACCATATTTTATGACGCACTGAAATGGGACTGCTTTTAAATCATAACACCCAAAAGGCTTACGCTGTTTGTCAACAGTTAATTAAAAAGCACTGAGAGACAATGACAAATACTGTTTGAAGATGATCCCTGGCAAGCCCCACACAGTGTATCATTGCTGTCTCTGGAATACACGATTAGTTTAATCTCATTACAGCAATGATAAATGATCAGTGCAACAATGGCTTCTGTTTTCTCAGAAGATGCGCGCAAGAATGAGGTATGAAATATCGAGGTTTAGTTTGCGATATCACTTACTCTTATCGCTCCTCTTTTAGCTGACAACTTTATTGTGGTGCTATTCAGACGACACAAAACTTACCGTTTCAATTTGTCACTGCATAAATAAACATCGGAGCACTTTGTGTGAACCTAATTGCTTTGGATTTCTAAGAAAGTAGTCAGCGTTAAATCAACCCTACTTTTTCCCCTATGACGAGGCTCAGTGAAATCCACTACAGCAGACCTGCCATTTTACAATATTTGCACTCTGGGGTTTCTAATATGGCTCTTTATCTGAACAGCCCAGGTAGAGAAATTAAAAGACATGAGCTCATAAGAGTGTGAAGCAGTCTGGTTCAGAACCGCAGGGGTGAACAAGAGGGACGGGCACATAGTGGCCACCAAGAGTGTGGCTTATGAAACAGTCATTAAGAGCCAGGGCACACAGCACTTACCTGGGAAGTGGTGCTTGCCACTGCATGCCAATTTGAGCCTGGACATACACGCGCAGACAAACACACTTACACGGCTCTGGATTTATCATGCTCTATCTGGCGCCGAGTCTGCACTAGCACTCCATGAACGTCTCTCTGTTGCCTACAGCTGTCACCTCATGAGCTCTGCACGGAGGCTGTGATGCATGAAGTGTATTTGTGGAGCAAGAGGTGTGTTCTCAGATGGAATACATTTTCATTGGGAGATCTGCCTCGAACGGTTAATAAGTGCTAAAGAAAGCGCTGGGTCGTGCGGTTCTGTGATTTTGACGCAGCAGAATCCACATAATAGCAGGTTTCAAACAAAAACACTGAAAATCTGAATGATATGTATGCGATACGACAGAAAGATTATGGAAAATTGCTTAATGTAAAGAAAATGAGCTGCTTTAACAGCATACTACGCAAGATTAATATGACATTACACCATACCAGTGTTTCCCGTGCCATTATTTAACAGTAGCGCTCGGCTGCTGCTCAATCCACAGTGTCAAGAAAAAGTCATTTTACTAGAGTTATGAACTTGCAATCCGAATGCAATGACTGAAAGAGTTGGGTATCACAAAATAAAGCAAACACAATGTGTCTTAGCATTATTTTCTATACCACATACAGCACAACCACTATAATCTGATTCTCAAATCAATCAAAAAGACTCAAACTTCAAAAAAGATTCGAAATCTTCAAACTCTAAAAAACTGTGTGCTGAATGCTTTACTTAATATGAAGTTTGCAAGACTGAATCAGTATAATTATTGACTAGTTGATCATAAAAACTTCACAAGTGTGCCTACTTATAGGCATGGAGTTTTGCATACCTCCAGACAAATATGAAATTATAGTCACTTTAAGATATTTATAACAAAACAAAGGTCAAAAATTGATTCAAGACTTTGAACTTTTCATTCAAAAATAGTGTGTCAAGATTATATTAATGCTGTAAATATAACCTAAGATAGAGAAATGGGTCATTGGTGATTCATCACATATTAACAGGTTAAAGTTACATATTCAAGCAAGGGAATTCAATAAAAAAAACAGTACTTTGTTGTAGCATGTATATTACTGGAAAAAAGCAAGCAAAATAGATGCTGCCTATAGAAACTGAAAAATCATTTAATGAATAATTTGGACTTATCAGCTTAAACTTTAATATCATAACCTGATATCCATGCAAAAAAATACCTAAATCAATCCAAGTGTCTAAAAAAAGAGACGGGAGTAACAATGAAATGCATTTTTACTGTTTAATATAAATTCACCTTTTTCCTGCGCCACTAAGGGATTTGGCGGATCTAGTACGAATTTCATTCGCCACCGTCCATTTGTCATGTTCTCCTGACATCTCGTAGTTGCCTTTCATTCAGCTTTCATTTAGTCTCACCTTGTGCAAATGTCTAAGCCAAGGTTATGTGTGCGTGTCATTTGGCTGGCACGAACGCAAATCCTCCTTCCCGTAAAAGGCAAATTTGGGTGCGAAATAATATTTATCTTTGCTAAGAAAACCTAATTAATTTACTTTGTCAGAAAACATGTATGAATCCCCCGGGCCGTGTTGAACGTAATTGCAAGTCCCTCTCAGAAACACAGCGATCACTCGCCGGGATGGAAGGAAA
This sequence comes from Labeo rohita, assembly GCF_022985175.1. Taxonomy (NCBI): domain Eukaryota; kingdom Metazoa; phylum Chordata; class Actinopteri; order Cypriniformes; family Cyprinidae; genus Labeo; species Labeo rohita. Next base: position 21,297,339 of record NC_066881.1, on the reverse strand, counting down.
TCTCCCGCTCGCAGACAGAGACAGACAGCTCAGACACGGTGACAAGGTCCAAGGTTTCCACATGATGGAATACATGGCAGCATTTCAATACATAAAATGAACGCAGATGCATTGGCGTTCTTCTGCAAAGCCTGCATAAATGCATACAGATAAACACGGCTGAAGAAATTCAGTGTGTTGAAATATCTATTAGATAGCTTTTGTACAACAAGCTACTTGAGTCTAATATTTTCAATGACTTGAAACCGAGCCCTGACTTTGAGTCTATGGAATCAGTGTACTTAACAACGCCGATATTTGTTTCTCAAAGAGAGATGGATCTCTTTAAGAGAGTAGAAGGACTTCACAGTTTAGCATGGAGAACATGGCTCACTGAATGTATACTAATTTGCCTCAGTCAAAAGAAAACAGGTTGAGGACAATATGTTTGTTTTGCTTAAGCTGGATTTGCACGGAACACAGTGGCAGGCAGACTTCAAAGCACTGCGAGCTTTTTATTGGCACCGAAAAATGAAGGTAATTGCTTGTGATCATGCAAAATTGTCAGTGTGGTGGGGACATTTTGTGCTATAGTGCCAAATATCAAGCCCTCGCATTGGAAAAAAAGAGTAGCTGGGTGTCATTTTTGATTCAAAGTACTTGCTCTCGCCGACAGAAACGGGATACAGCCATTGTGACATCTTCTGCGTTCATTTTTCAAAGAGCGTCAAATCAAACATGCATGAGCCTGTGACAGTGTGGGCCTGAAAGTCCCTATCTGAGGGGTAAAGCACTTAGAATGGCACCAGCTAGCTAATGCTTTGCACATCGCATCCCAGTGCATCCACGGTCACATTGTCAGCTCGAGAGTCGGAGGCAGCCTCCGACAAGCTTTCAACTTATGCAGCCTGGAAGCAGATTCGGTCCCACGCCACGCTCTTTGCAGATGCATGTAATTAAAATCAAAAGTCCCTCTCCCTCCGCTTCGCCGAGGTCACGAACCGCGAGATGAAACGGAGCAACATACCCGTAAGTCTGCGAGGAAATCGCAAGTCATGCACTCCTATTGTCTGAATAATCTGCGGTTCGGAGGCTATACTTCACGTTAACGCATTAACCCCGATCACCGCAGAAACAAAAGTGCAAGCACAAGTCGAGCAGGCGGTTATGCCGACGTAATGTGAACCGTTAAAAAAGGCCATCAGCGTATTAAGCGTAATAAATGATCCACAGTGCAGCATGTGGACTCGAACAAAGCCTGACTCGGGTTCAAGAGTGGGCGTGTGCGGGTGGTGGCTAGACGACTGTTCGCTTTATGATGAATGATCGTGGTCCAACTATTTCACAATTTCACTACAACAGTGTGCTAGCAGTTCAATGTAAACCTGTCATAAACATATTGTGTCTTATTCTAGAGGAAGAAGAGGAAATACACCATTAATGAAATCATTTTAAACTATGTTTGCACTCAAGCGTGCAACAATAAACTAAGCCTCATAGTAGGTCGCATTTCAAGTTTCTAAACTTAAACTTTTGTTCTGTGATAAATCTGAACTAGTTGTTTTGAAGTGGGTAAAGCAAATTTATTATGAAACTCCTGATTTAGCTTTTTTCCATCACTCATTTGGGACCTCAAAAAACCTAAAGGCAAAGGTTTTGCACCACTCCACTTCATGCTGAAATTAAATGCTGGTGTTAAATCAAAAAGAATGCACAACTCATAAACAGAACCCTTTATGTATGGTCTTGTGACCCAAATATCACGATAATATTCTAGCGGGATCACTCACGTTTCCCACCCTTAAATCGCCCAGTGAATTAGGCAGGCTTTTGTCACACATGCCAAGAATTTGAATGTGAAAAGAGATCATCTAGACTTGGCTCCTAAACTGGACAACCTTGAACACATTTGTTAGGCTAGACACAATAGAAACACAAATGTGCATTTTAGGCAGTGATCTGAGCAATAATGACTAATAAACCTGTTACTGAATAATTTGCGTGTAAAATCTGATCAATTTCAACCATGTTAATTCGTTTAAATGACATAACTGATGATTCCCTCGATTTTGGCATGTAAAAGCAACTTTTCAGCGATCTTATGGAAGTTTAATCCAACATTAAGCTCAATTAAGTACTACGCAATACCTCTTTAGTCCCGTTGACAGAATGACTTGAGCTCTGTCTGTGCCTTTACATGACTATGGCTAAAGCCTCTGCCCTTGGTAATGATGATCCTCAACCTGGGGCCCCCGTCTGAAGGAGGGAGGAAAATAAACTCCTCTCCTCTCCTAGACACATTCTCCATTCCTGACTCATACAAGTCAAGCCACTCATAGAAGGGGACATCACATTGGTGGGCAAATCAGCTGTGTTTTAAAATACACCCCCAGCAGACTCATCGAGCGAGATTATGCGTGGGTTCATTTTTAAACATTTGCAAACAATAATTGGCCTTAACAACATACCTCCTCCGATACCACAACTCAAAACGAGCAGGCTGAGAGCTCAGTACTTTCACCTTTGTTCCAGGAGCAATCCACCCTGAAGTAAGGGGGAAGTTTTTAACATTATCAGTACTCACATAGTCATGTAAACACTGACTGTGATTGTACTGTACTGGAGAGGTGACCAAGCAACAGTCATCAAATGACAACTCTGACTAAAGAATCATGCTGGAAAATAGTAGTTTCTAATTCTCCACCAAAGAGAAACTCTACTGTTAAAACTTAGCTTTGAGGAAACAAATCCTATTTTCATAAACACAATGATAGTTTACTGTAAACTCCAATTGTTGCTAGCAAGAACTTTGGCTACCTTTATAGGCTTCTGGCAGTACTGTTGGCAATAGAGTCACCCGCAATGATTCGACATCAATAATTTCACAATCAAAAGCATAAACATGACCCTGTGTAAAGCATGGGCCAGGCTTGATCAAAAACCATCAATAAATCACTTCATTCAGCATCTTGTAGAAAACACAACCTTATTACCTAAATCTGAAAGTTGCAGAATTTCCAACTTGTTCACTTACTAAGCACAAAAAAATGTGAATTAACACTTGATGGACAACTGTATTGCATCTTGCAACCAGATTACTTTTAATGTAATCTAGTAGTACCCATTAAAAAATTGCAAGTCTAAAATCAGTTAATTAGTGACCATTTTTAGGTTTTTACTTTTTAGGTGAACTAATCAGTTCACTTCTGGATTTTGGATATACTTTTTTAACATCACCTTACATGTCTTGGTGAAAGCTGAATCGTAAATAGATGTATAAAGTTCAAATTATATATCTTTAGGTTAAACAAGCACGTCAGCTGCATTAAACAACAATATGAACTGCTTGAATTTATTTTTGCACGAATGGCGCACAATGAGTAAATTACAGCAAATTTATTAAACATTGATGTACTGCCGTTTCGCGGTATTTAACGTAACCCATGTGCAATCATCCAACCCACAAGTCAACTGTCATCTAATTATGTATGTAAAAACGTAACGGTTTCTAATTACAAACACTTGATTTTCTAATCGTATTACCAAAGCCAGATCACATATAGGCAGTTGGTACCCAACACTGCGTGTGTCCTCAAAGTCTGCTCCAATGTTACATTGAAGCATTCACGGATTCCAAGATTCGAACGAGATGTTACAATGTATCAGCGGTTACAACGTATCATCGTGCTTCCGAACGCGGTTGTCCTGTTACTAGAGCACAGCATGAAACATCACATTTCAGCACATGGTTGAAAGCCTTGTTTCCTATTACTTATCAAGCAGCCAGAATATAATTTCAGCTCATTAAAAAAAGACCCGGCGAATTTAAATCGCATTCGTGCAACCAAGGCATCCAAATGTGCCCATCTAAACGTGCCAACCAACCGTCCACCGCATGACAGTGCCCTCTTCATCTGAACAATGCAACACACCAGAACGATATGCTGAGCGGTATGTAAACGGTGGGCTTCTCCGGTTCAGCCAAATTCCGCGTTCCTCTGAACGCCACTGTCCAGGAAAAATTGCTCAATAGTGTTTTGCTTCGAAAACACAAAGCCGTATCGCCAACGCTTCAGTTAGTGCAATTGTTTCCTGCGCAGAAATACATGTGTACACATCTTAGCGATACTTTAAGTCACTCTATTGTTAGCTGAGGTTGGAGCTAGCGCGGAGGCTACGGATTCATTTCAATGCAATGCATAAAAACCTTCCCAGCGAGCGAGGTGTGAAAATCATAGGAAAACACAAACACAACTTACTTTCAGGTCCAATCACAGCACGGCGCCGAAAATCTCCTGGATTTGAAGTTGCGATTCTGTTTTCTCCCCTCACACTTCACAAACACTGAGAGAAAAGCGCACGGCGTTTCGTTAGTGTGACTGTCTGAATCAACTAACGTAGTGCACGGCAAGTTGAAGTGTCAAATTACACGGGCTATTCTATTACCACAGAGCCATGCTTGCTGGTTGCTGACAAAATGTGTCCCAGAGTCGCGTAAAGCACTCGCGCCTTTGGAAGACACCAGGCGGCGTGTGCAGATCAACGGACTGGATTTACGCGCGACTGCCAGTTGTTTGCTGTTTGAATACTACAGTATGTCGTTTGCCTTTATTTTACTGTAATCAAACCACGGAGACCACAATGCCTTTTCAGGATACTGATAAACACTTAGTATGACGAAAGATATAACATGTATCAAAACAACATCGTGTGTAAAGCGCAATTATCGTTATGGCGTACTGTTTATGAAGTCTGACTAATATGGAAGTATTTTAAATAAACACGAACTGCAACAAAATTTGACGTTCTTTGCAGGCTCTAATTATGAGTAAACATCACCCACACAATTATATACATAAAGATCGATTTTTGTGTGAAAATTAAGCATTAAATGTACATTTATGCATTTAGCAGACCCTTTTATGTCGAGTTTTGTGTTATTTGATTTTCTCATGCTTTAGTTTTTATAACTTTATTTTATCCTTTCTACATTTCTAAAAACAAAATTACATATTTTTGTGTTGACACAAAAAACAAAAATTTGTACAAACCGGGTCATGTTTGACAATAAGCACATAATAATGTAGTATTATAATACGCATATAATAATAATAAATTATACAAATCCGTATTTTTCTATTTAAGAAAGTCTGAACGACTCGAAGTTCTCTGCTCTCCTCCCCAAACACAAACAAACGCGCGTCCATGTGAGTCCTCCTGCTTCCCGCGAATAAAAGGAACAGCTCGTTCCGTATTTTGCGATTCGCCGATGGAAAGCTCTGAATAACAAAGACATGTTTGAGAGCAGCAGCGCCAGGCTTGGCTGAGTGGTGACGTCAAGGAACAATGACTCTTCCAACAGTGCCGAGACACAGCGCGCATCTACTGCCTCCTCTCCTCAGCCAATGCTGCACGACTCAACTGACCGGGGGGAGGCCGCCGCCACCGCCGCCGAGCGAGCGTCTAGTAGTGCATCAGATAGAATCGCTCAGTGCACACGCTGCGCTGCCTCACACCACCACAACAAAATTCCAGCATGTCCGTATGACTTATGTCCTAAAATATGGAGATATGCAAAGGCTCTGGCTGGGATTTTACAGCTTGTCACATTTTTTCTCTCCTGACAGGAGCAAAGCAAAGTGCTCAATATATGACTAAGAGGTATTAATGTTTATAATATTGGCAGACTTTGAGCAACACACTTACAGTATATATACAGTATTCCCTTTTGTTTGCTACTGATTAAAGCAGTTTATAAATCTGTGTAAATTACTGACAAAAGAGTGATACTAATACAATCTACATAACTTCTTGCAACACTAATAGAAAACACTTGCTCAAATTTTGTACTTAACTTAAAGTACTTGTTTAAAATAATTATCATCACCACCCCTATTTGACTTCAAACGTTTTATTTCAATATGGTAAAGATTCATTTTAATTGAAAGCAAACACTGAATATACATAATATACTGTGTATGCCACATTATGTGCACATCTAGTTTTTATTACCATGCTGATTACAAACTGTGAATGTTTCAAACCACATTAAAAGAAACTGCTGATTTATATGATCCCACTTCTGTCATACAATCACTGTTATTTTGGTATCGTTGACATACCAGAAGCTTTTATTAATATTTTGGTAACACTTTACAATAAGGTTCATATTAGTTAACATTAGTTAACTACAGTGTTCAACATGAACTGAAAATGAACAATACTTCTACAGCATTTATTAATCTTAGTTAATTTCAGAATTTACTAATGCATTATTAAAATCTACAAGTTGTGTTTGTTAACATTAGTTAATGCACTGTGAACTAACATTAATAAACAATGACTGTTTTTTTAACTAACATTAACAAAAATTAATAAATAGTGTAAAAGATGTATTGTTTATTGTTCGTTCATGTTAGTTAATACATGAACTAATGTTAACAAATCACACCTTATTATAAAGTGTTACTGCATGAGTTAACTACAGTATTTAACATGAACTAAGGATGAACAATACTTCTACAGCGTTTATTAATTTTGATGTTAATTTCAGCATTTACTAATGCATTATTAAATCACAAGTTGTGTTTGTTAACATTAGTTAATGCATGGTGGACTAACTAATTCATTAACTAATATTGACAAAGCTTAATAAATAGTGAAAAAAAATGTGTTGTTCATTGTTTGTTCATGTTAGTGGCACCGTACTTTTATTTATTTGAATTGTAGTCAAAGTTTGTCTTTTTTTTTTTCTTACATACGTTTATAGTTTTTTTAGTTTCAGTTTTAGTTACTGCAGTAAGATCAACTAAATTAGTTTAGTAAAGTTTTTGCTAATACTTTACAATAAGGTTCATTAGTTAACATGAACTAAGAATGAACAATACTTCTACAGCATTTATAATTTCAGCTTTTACTAATGCATTAAAATCACAAGTTGTGTTTGTTAACAGTAGTTAATGCACTGTAAACTAGCATGAAAAACAATGAACAACTGTATTTTTATTAACTAACATTAACAAAGATGAATAAATTGTGTAATAAATGTATTGTTCATTGTCTATTCATGTTAGTTAATACATTAACTAATGTTAACAACACCTTATTGTAAAGTGTTACCAAGTTTTTTTATTATTATTATTTATTCTATTTTATTTCAGTTAAGGTTTATTTTATTTCAAGTAACAAGTATCAAGTATTTTTTTATGGTTTTTAGTTTTAGTTCCGGTTCTAGTTTTAGTTAACTAAAATAATCCTTCATCCATTAACCTGATCACCAATCAAATTATAAATCATGTGTGAAAAACTACTTTTTTTCCTTTTACACCAAGTCTACTTTTTACTGCAGGAGGATTGTGGTCTTGTGTGCTAGTGATTTAATTTGAATTTAATACATTTGAGTGATTTATTATTGGTTAAACTGAAGGTGTGACAATTGACACCGCTTGTCAATTCACAGAATCCATTGTTTTGATTATAGGAACGCTGTGACATATTTCTCAATAGGGTGTTAGATTTTTTCCCCTGCCATCTGTCAATTATTTCCTAACAATCTTTGACCAGTGCTTTCAGAGAAAGTGTTTGGAAGTGTCTTTTGACATCCTTAGCATCTCCAGCGCACCGTTGCTGACATTAATGCATGGGGCCCATTCTCTGAACACTTTGTCTCAAGGACACTTGCTCCTGTACAGTTATCTAAGTTGGCAGGGATAAATCTAGCAGATGACATCATCGGTCACAGGCAGTCATTCATATTTATTTCTGTCCTGTTCTTAGAAGGAGAGTTCACGATCCGTCGAATGACAATTTAAGTGCCGCAGTCAATGTCAAAGCATGCTTTTCCTCAATTTCAGATATTTTCCATTAGTTTTCCAACTCCTGTTTCAACCACACTTCCTTTTCGCTTCTGATTGGCTGGTCTTTTAGTTGACATGCACTTATTCCGAAAGGTCTCGAGACACTTTATCAAGGCCTGACTTTCAAAGTGATTTAACAGATGCTGTTTGAATTTGTCGATAGGATGACGGGTGCCTCAGATGGCTTTTGCAAAGATGGATATCCCCGTGTAACATCAGTATCAAAGCACGGCGTTAGTAATGCCGAGTACCTCGGTGTCTATTGTGATATACCTTTTAAGCTGCTTGTAATATCCTGTGTTCTGGGCCATTAATCATGTTTTTGTGAAGTCCTTCAAAGATGCCACGGTTCATGCGAACAAAATCACGAGCAGTCAATGAACAGCACACTTCAGTTCAAAGCTGGTTGTTGTAAGGGTTCTTAGTGTTCGTGGATAAGCCCTCAACTCTTACATTCGGAGACAATATGACCAGATGGCTGCCAAGAAGATGGATGGACTTTAGGTGGAGTGACTTCAGCTTGACTGAACCTCGGTATAATTTCATACACACGCAGATGCAAGAAATCAAGATAGAATTAATAAGGTCTGGGAACGTGTTGAACAGTGTTGTGCAAAATTCAGAAGTGAAAAACAGGCTCCCTTTCAAATCATGAGTGTGAATTTGAACTGAGTTGGCCACATTCCACAGGACGTTGAACTGGAATGACATCCTCTAAAAATGCTGGGTTAAATACACCATTTAACTTCACTATTGTCTAAAAATTACAACACGTGACCCTGGACCACAAAACCAGTCATAAGGGTCAATTTTTCGAATTTGAGATTTATACATCATTAAAAAGTTGAATAAAAAGGCTTTCCATTGATGTATGTTTTGTTAGGATAGGGAAATATTTAGCCAAGATACAACTCTTTGAAAATCTGGAATCTGAGGGTGCAAAAAATAAATAAATAAATAAATAAAAATAAAAATCACCTTTAGTTATCCAAATGAAGTTCTTAGCAATGCACATTACTAACCAAAAATTAAGTTTTGATATATTTACAGTAGTAAATTTACAAGATATCTTCATGGAACATGATCTTTACTTAATATCCTACTGATTTTTGGCATAAAAGAAAAATCTATAATTTTGACCCATATAATGTAATTTTGGCTATTGCTACAAATATACCTTTGCTACTTAAGACTGGTTTTGTGGTTCAGGGTCACATATGGCTGACTTAAAGTGAACCCAAAATAGGTTGTAAATTAAAAATCAGACACACAATTGCTGGATGCACCAGCAATAATCAAAAACATTTATTAAGCAATTTAAACATGTTTATTATTTAAATATTATTTATGCAATTAATTCATAAATCATTTATTGAACATATGAATAAATGTTAATTTACAACCTATTTTGGGTGCATTTTAAGCAAAATGTATAGCATTTTTTATAGTAACCCAACATTTTTTTTTAAATGCAAATGATTTTTGATGCAATTCATATTTATATTTTATTTTTAAAAATAATTAAATGTAAGTGTTTTATATATATGTATATATGTACATGTATTATATAATGTATACAGATTTATACAATTAATAAATTTAAAATATGTATTAAATCATCAAATATTAAATGTAACAATATTTATATACTGTTAGACTAAATAAATAAATCGTGTCCATAAATATTAATTATAATATCTGTGCATCTATTATACGTACCGACTTTTTTTCAAAACCAAACTAGGCGCTGTCACCATTCAACTGTCAATTAATTGCATTTCAAATTATTTAAATTCTGCAACAGAATTGGAATTTAAAAAGCATGCTCAATTCAATTGTGGTCTGGCAGGTGTCAATATGATTAGATTAATTGCTACTTTCCTCTCAGATGAAAGGCCAAATGAAACGACACACAAAAGACAATTCGGACACGTATCCTCATTTTGCTGCACTTTTCGACCCGAACTGACGTGAGCCGGTGTTCCACGGAGCGCCACAGCTCAGCTAATTCCCTGACAATCACAGGGGAAATGATTGATGCTGCTGGGACTTCATAGCTACATGATGGAAGGAGAGTTTCAGTTCTGCTGACATAAGCTTTCACACACAGACTGAGCGTTCACAGATTATTTACAGCTCCTTTACACAGCGCTCTATCGCCCTCACAGACCTCCTTAGAGGAAACACAAGCGTCTGTGCCAAAGCACCATTAACTGGGTAGGTGTAAAGGATATTACAGAAGTGTAAAACAGACAAAGAGCGGAAATGCAGATCAAGGGCATATAAATGAGCGGCGCTGAGACGTTACCACAGCGCACAAAGATCAGCCCACACGGAGAAAGGCAGAGGTGCACAACGTATTTGACAACAAGACACAAGAGAAATCCGTTTAAGTACACTATTGATTCCCTTTAGAGTACAGCCACTGAGAGGAGAGGCGGGAGAGGGAGAAAAAGAGAAGGGGGGGGTAAAACAGATGCATCTGGTTCTCTGTTTGCAGGAGTGGAGGAGGAACTCACTCCGAGGCTCTCTCTCTCTCTCTCCCCCTCTTTTATTTCTCAGAAAAATGTGAGCCACGGTGGATAAAGCAGACAGCCTGTACCCCATGCTGACTGGCCCGACTGGCTTTGGAGAGGGTAGAGGCAATCAATGTGAGCTCACAATAGAGCGAGAGCATTCAGAGAGCTAACTGCTCCCTCAGGCCATGTAGGAAGGAAGAAAAAAGAGGAGAAAGAGGATTGAGAAGAGAGGTAGGGGATGGACATAAAGACTAAGTTAAGGTTTATTTGGAGCTTAATGAAGAGCCAATGCAGGATGAGGTTTATTTTCACCTCTTCTACGAAAAACGACGTGCGACGTTTGGACAGGACAGGCTCTTGGAATGCACACGGTATACTTGACCCTGAGAGTTTACAGCCGCACAAAATGTTAATTTTTAATTTAGCCAGTTTATAATAGACATGACTATGCGTACGTGGCTAAGTGTTTGAATTGCAAATCCACAAAAAATAAATTTATGCCACTCCCTAAAGGCTAATTTTAGCATTTGAACTTGGAAGAGAAAACGGAGAGTAAAGTTTGCCGTCGTATTTGGTCTGATTGTTAATTATCCCCATTACATGACATGAGACAAGTTGTCTGAGAAACAACTTACTCAGTGGCTCTCAGAGTAAATTAGGAGATGGCCAAATTCCCTCTTGATTCAATCCCTGCCAGGCTCATTCTGGAAAATTCATGCGACCGGCACTAGATTCACCCAGCTGCGCTCTCCTGACCTCCAAACAAAAATGAAAATAAATAAAACTTCAATGCCTGCACTGTTAAGGAACATTATAGTTCACCTTTAACAGAAGATGTTTTCTGTTCTTCAAGATGGCAATAATCAAATGATAGCGCTGGCAAACTAAACAATTTTACATTGATCCACATAACCTTTTTAAGTCTATTGATTGTTGCTTCTTAAATCAGACATTCTCTAATCTCTCAGATACACCACATCTATGAGCAGCTTTTTAATATCGAAAGCTTTTCTAACAGCCTTTGACATTCGCTTCAAATCTGTCGGGAGTCAGTTTCAGTTTAAAATGTTTCATTTTTATACAGTGCATCACAAGATAACATGCGTGCACAGGTTGTCAGCAAATGAGAAAAACAGTCTGATTTTTGGATTACAGAGTGTTGAACAAACAGAGAAGTGAAAATATAAAAGGGAGTTAGTGTTTATGTTCTTTGCATGTTGCATAAACACAGTGCCAATTACATCATGAAATGAGTGAATTTTCAGTCGCTGCGTGAAACGCAGTCCAGACTGCATTGCGGGAAAATGAGCCTCGTTCTTGGGAAATAAATGAAGCCCTTGTCTGAGAATGACCAGCATTTTCTCAGAGCCTTTAGATGTGTATCGTATTACTGGAGAACTGGCATGAGCAGACAGGTTGAGACTGAGAAATACCTTCCTGTACATGACATCATGTAGAGAACTTCAGAGGGCAGGAGCTTTGGTTTAAGCGTGCAGTGTCTGTATTTGTGATTCATAAGGGAAATGAGAGGAGGGCCGCGGGCTATGTATACATGCTACTTTGATTTTGGATTTCCATCTCTCTCTCTCTGTGGTCACTGAGGCAGGGTGACACCTCTCTCTCTGTTTGGCGGGATGAAAATGTTTGATGCAATAGATCTCTCACACAGTTTTATTCTCTCTTCTCTTAAACATTTGAATAAAACGGCCATGAATATTTGAATAAATTGAATGTGTAGGAGAACTGGAGCACTTTCAAAGAACTGCTAAGCTGTTAAAAAGTGCTTTTTCTTTCTTTCATCATATTATATCTTGCCTAGGACACCATGTAAGCTGATACTGACACTGTGGCACGTTCAAAAAAGGTGCATGATGTTCCAGATCACAACAAATAGGAGGATTGTACAAAATGTGCTTTTGAGAAATTGGCTCCCTTTCAGGTCAATTGATTTGGACACACCCCCAACAAGTATTTGAACTGGAATATGAATGGGAATGAAAGGTTGAGGAATTTACTGCATTGTAATACAAACAATACATTGATGGTAAAAGGTATTTTATAAAATACAATAAAAGGTATTTCAGAATACTTTTTATATACCTTTTATAAATAAAGAGCATTTTATGGAATGAAATGTATAAAATATGAAAACATTTGAAGTATATAAATATTTCTAAAGGTAGTATTTTGAATCTATAATATAGATTGAAAATAGTTGAATTTATAAAAATGACCCTGTTCAAAAGTTTACATACACTTGATTCTTAATACTGTGTTGTTACCTGAATGATCCACAGCTGTTTTTGTTTTGTTTTGTTTAGTGATAGTTGTTCATGACTCCCTTGTTTGTCCTGAACAGTTTGTCCACTGTTCTTCAGAAAAATCCCACGGATTCTTTGGTTTTTCAGCATTTTTGTGTATTTGAAACCTTTCCAACAATGACTGTATGATTTTGAGCTTCATCTTTTCACATTAAGGACAACTGAGGAACTCATATGGAACTATTACAGAAGGTTCAAACGCTCACTGATGCTCCAGAAAGAAAAAATGATGCATTAAAAGCCGGGGGGTGAAAACTTTTAGAATCTGACCTATTTTTGTTTTCTGGGGAACATGTAAGTATCTTCTGTAGCTTTTGAAGGGCAATACTAAATGAAAAAATATGATATTTAAGGAAAATAAGAAAAATGTACACATCCTCATTCCATTCAAAAGTTTACACCCCTGGCTCTTAATGCATCGTTATTCCTTCTGAAGCATCAGTGAGCATTTGAACCTTCTGTAATAGTTGAGTCCCTCAGTGTGAAAAAAATGGATCTCAAAATCATACAGTCATTGTTGGAAAGAGTTTAAATTCATAAAGATGCTGCAAAACCAAAGAATCTGTGTAACCTGAAGGATTTTTCTGAAAAACAGTGGGCAGTTTAACTGTTCATGACAAACAAGAGACTCATGAACAGCTATTACATCATTCAGGTAACAACACATTATTAAGAATCAAGTGTATGTAAACTTTCGAACCGAGTCGTTTTTATAAATTCAACTATTAGTTTCTCTTGTGGACATCTTGTATGTGAAATATCTTATTCAAGTGAGTACTAAAAAAATAACATGCATTTTGTATGACTCATCTTATTTTGGTAAAATAATTAACATTTTGCAGATTCTGCAAGATGTAGGTAAACTTTTGACTATATTTATATATAGCGTTTTCTCAAGCCAACATTTAAATTTTGCCGTGACAATCTGTCTGTTTCTAGTGAAAAATTACAATTATTTGAATTTCTTTTTATTTTAAATCAGTTTAATTATACTTCTTTTCATTAAAATTTAAATTCAGCTTTTGCAATGCTAACTCAATTCAAATTCAGGAGTTTAATTCAATTTTGAATGGCACACAACCCCACTAGATAGAACTCCAACGAAATCTGACTTTTGAGTACTTTAATAACTACAGAAAAGTTCAAATAACACTAACACATGATGATGAAACAAAAGCGATAACCTTCAACGAAAGTCCCGGGCTGGGTCTTGTGAGTCCAGGCATGTTTCACAAGCACAACAAGTGGGCGCTTCAATTGGGCAATTAGAAGACGAGTGGCATGAAAACATGCTAATGAAGTTAATCCTTCAAAGGAGTGATGGCTCTCAGGCACTGATGACAGGGATGCTAATGCCTCCCACTGACTAGGTTGGGGGAGAGGAGCAGCACAAAAGACTGTTCTGCAGTCTTCGAGATTGTGTCATTGTGTGGGTTGAAATTAACTTGCACTCAATTCCCAATGAGGGTGGTCTTCCCTCCGTACACGGCTCGACATGAAAAAGGGAACTGCCTAACGGATCCCACGCAAGCTGTAATAGATAAGTTGTGTAAGGCGCAAGAGATATGACATGGTTTAAATATATTACCGCCGTACCATTGTTCCATTTTGATTTTCTCCTGAAGAATACGTCTGAGTGCTAATTCATTCGTTATGACTGACCTGAAATTTCTAGGATGAGCCGTTATATCATCACGTACTCTTAAGTGTTATTCCTAAAGCGCTAGTTAACTGGCCAAATGGCACAGCAGTGGCTTTTGATTGCTTTCCAGAGTATCTGTGACTCTTTCTGTAGCTAAACACCATGATTCCGCTCTATGCGGCGGCTACGCATTGATTAAACTGTTTGCTCATACATGTAAATGAAATGATTAGGCCTCAAGTGCAGTTTAAATTGAATAATGTTATCATTAATAGTTAGAGCTTGCATCTAATGCTGAGTCAATGGTGCTGAGAGCCTGCCATTCTCATTAAGTCCATCCTAATTAACATTTTCTCTTAACCATTACATGTTCTCCCAACAGTTTCACCCCTTCAGTCTTTAAATCTGCCTCCAGGGCAATGCCATTTGGATTGTGCCATTGATACTACAGAAAAGACTGACATCTGCTGGCTAAGTGTCAGTAATATAAGCAGGTTGAGTGAGGTTAGAAGGGAAACACTGCCTTTAGTTAGAGATTTATGGCTGTGATATTCAGTTGATGTTCAGTGTTTTTAAAGGAAGGTCATGTGCCTGGAGAAAGCTATCTGTTAGCATTCCCATTCATCTTAATGGTAGCTGTTTGGCTGGTGCAGGACCTGGAGGTGGAAGTACATGATTGAAAATCTGTCATCTTTGCTCATGGGAACACAAGTGTTTGAGCCAATAACCTGAACCACAGATGACATGTGACTTTTCACTCTGGAGTTGCATTACAATGTCACGATGATGCCGATTGGCTGATGGGGGCACAAAAATGTGCAAAGAATTCACTTCGCTAACGACTATTGGAAGATGACGGTGACGGTGAAACATAAGTGTATTTCACACTTTAAAGATTGGGTGCCTGTAAAACATTTACTAGTCTATAATGAAATATTAGCAATAAATGTTTATTGCACTAAATACACAGCTAATTCTAAGTGGTTATCAGCTAAGGTGTCTACCAGCTTAAAATGCTAAGAAAAGTCACCTCATGTTAGCTTTTATCATTCAAGCACATTTGCATTTATGTGCAAAAGACAATTACGATATATTATGTTTAGAACAATTCAATTAATGTAAGCAAACTTATATCATAAGTAAGTAATTGTACTACATTTCCATGACCAAAAAAATTACTTATTCTATATATCACAGGATGTGAGATGCATGCTGAATAACATCCAGAATGTACATTATTAACTCTCTTTTGCTTCTCTAGGCAACAACATTAGGAATAAATAAACACTCTTTGTCAAACAGTCAATAGAAAGAGCATATGTGGTATGCAACGCTCGTTTCTCAGTCATCGTGGTGAATTTAAATACGGTTCGCATCAATACTGATAATACTCAAAAAAACTTTACACATTCTGCACAATGTATAAATACTTTGTAACGGGAGGTTGATCTTTGCAATATCATTAGATATTCCTTCACGCTAAAAGAATGAGGGGTTGCTCTCCACACCGCTGCTGTCAACGCTGTTTGGAATGTGTCACCAAGCAACAGCCGAAGCAAACAGCACACCTGGCAGTCCTAAAGTTCTAACAGGAAACCACACAGCACTTGGGAAAGCCCGCCCTTTGCACACTCATGTCTCTTTAACCAGAGATTCATGCATCTAACTGTACACACACACAAGCAATATCACAGGAGCAGAAGTGCTGTTGCTCGAAATGCTGAGTGATATTTACACAGCACGATTGCAGGTGTGATTTTACTTTTATACAGTGTTTTGATAAACAAGAAGTAAATACTAAATGGCTTTCGTTCCAGTCAATGGAAATGGTTCCAATTTCTCCAAATGATGCAGCGAACAGTCATGGTGTGTAGGCTAGTTTTGAACGAATCGGTTGAATTAATAATTCAATGATTCTTACTGACAGTCCCCGATAGGTATACTGATCTCTAATGGTTCTCCTTGGTGAATGAGAGGAGGAGTGAGCGATTACAGACCCAGCATATTTTTCCTTCCTGAATGAACCAGCTTTTGCGTGAATCGGTTGAATGAATGAATCAGTGACTCACTACCCTCCTGAATAAAGCATTACAAACCATCAACTATTAACCATTAAATAATGGTTTCCTGTAGTGTGTTTCGGGACATATTTCATTAGGATTTAATGGTTTTAAAAAGCCATCAATAAAAGGCGACAAATTAACAGTAGAAACCCACAGGGACCGTTACAGTTTCCATTAAAAGCAATACAATTCCCATTATAACCAGTAAAACCATTACAAATTCTGCAGTGTTTTTGTTTTCAAGCAGGGTCTTAAGTCCCATGTTTTGTGTGAGTATTTAACTAATCGTTGATTGGTCGAATTAATCCCCCATAAGCCAAATTTTCTGACTCAGTCTTCCTGCTATAGTGGGCTCAAATGGCTCTCCCTAGTGAATGAGTGAAGGAGTGAGTAAATTTCAGACACAGTAGTTTCCTTCCTGAATGAATCTGTGGTTTTGAGCAAATTGGTTCAATGAATGAATCAGTGACTCATCATAAGTCCATTGTTTCGTTCCTGAATAAATCAGAAGATTTAACTAATCGCTGATTGGTCAAATGATTCAGTGATTCATTCATAAAGACAACCCCCCCCCAAATAGTCTGAATTTGCTCACTCATTGTCATTCAAATCTTCCCAGTATAGTAGGCTCAAAATGACTCTCCCTAGTGAATAAGTGAAGGAGCGAGCGAATTTCAGACACAGCAGAGTTTGCTTCCTGAATGAATTAGTGGTTTTGAGTGAATCAGTTGAATGAATGAATCAGTGACTCACTCATAAGTCCCTTGTTTTGTTGCTGAATAAATCAAAGGATTTAACTAATCGGTAGATTGGCCTAATGATTCAGTGATTCACTTATAAAAACAATGCCCCATAGTTCGAATTTTCTCACTCATTTCCGTTCAAGTCTTCCCTCTATAGGCTCAAATGGCTCTCCCTAGTGAATAAGCAAAGGAGCGAGCGATTTTAGACACAGCATATTTTCCTTCCTGAATGAATCTGTGGTTTTGAGTGAATCATTTGAATGAATGAATCAGTGACTCATTACAAGTCCAATGTTTTGTTTCTGAATAAATCAGAGGATTTGACTAATCAGCTGATTGGTCAAATGATTCAGTGATTCACTCATAAAGACACCCCCCTCTAAATTTGCTCATTCATTTTCATTCGAGTCTTCCCAGTATGGTAGGCTTAAAATGACTTTCCCTAGCGATTTTAGACACAGCATAGTTTCCTTCCTGAATGAATCCATGGTTTTGAGTAAATCAGTTAAATGAATGAATCAGTGACTCACTGATAAGTCCCTTGTTTCATTCCTGAGTAAATCTAAGGATTTGAACTAATCGGTTGATCGGTCGAATGATTCAATAATTCACTCATAAAGACAATCCCCCATAGTCCGAATTCACAGACTCATTTTTGTTCAAGTCAACTCAAATGGCACTCCCTAGTGAATGAGCAAAAGAGCGAGTGATTTTAGACACAGCACAGCTTCCTTCTTGACTGAATCAGTGGGTTTTAAGTGAATCGTTTAGATGAATGAATCAGTAATTCACTCATAAGTCCCTTGTTTCGTTCCTGAATAAATAAGAGGATTTTAACTAATTAATCAAATGATTCAGTAACTTGAAGTCCTTTGTCACCACCTATTGACAAATTTGGAGTAGATGTCACAGTTGTGACAAGCAGAAAAACGCTGTTAACAAGTGGAGGGAAATAGGTAAAATCCATAGAATAAAAGAAAAAATATATTGTTTTGTCTTTGGAAGTCAGAATCAGAACGCAAATCATTTTTATAGAATACGGTCATCAAAGACGCAATTTAAAGCTAAGCGCAGATGTTTAAACGGACAGACTAATGGATGAAACCTGCTATGATTACTCTACTTTTAAAGCATAAATGTGAACTGAATTTAAACAATAGGTCTTCATAATATTCACACACGCAGTTTATATTATATTACCCCTACAGTTACAGCATGAAATACCATTTAAACCAATATAACATCTTACATTTACTATTTTATCTCACAATTCTGACTTTTTTCTCTCTGACTTTGACTTTATAATTTGATTTAACTCAACAATACCAAGTTTTTCAAGTCTGAGGGTGAAAAAAAAGCCAGAAGTGTGCGATATAAACTCATGATTCAGAAAGTAAAGAGAGACCTAATCTTAGAATTGCAAGAATAAAGTCAGAATTTTGAAATAGAAACTCTATTCTTTTAATCCATGGCTTTCATAGACTGCTACTTTAAATCTGTAATTTTCTGCCAGCTGAGAGGCTCCGCCCACAAAATAACATCATCATCGTTTACAAACACTGAATTGGTTTGTTGGCCTAACAATGCAACCTGCAGCCACATAAAGAGTAAGAAATCCCCACCTCACACACAAAATAAGACTGGAGCTAACAACTCTATATATAGCCTATATACATGGTTTGTCCCACCTTCACTCTTTCAGAGGACTATCTGCACAATTAACGCTTTGATTTGCGTCATTGCCGATGAAGAGTGTGGCGTTTTGTCCATTAATGCTCTTCCTCACTCTCCTTCTCTCACAAGCCTATCAATTTATTGTTATTGTTGGCAGTTGAGCTGAAGCTTCTGTATTGATTTCTCACCCCGAGAGAAGATAAGGTGGAGAATCGAGATGGATTCCATATCTATTATCTAATGGAATTCCTCCTCTTAGAGAGGCTATGGATTTTCTGCCATTGAACCTCTGCAAAAAGAAAGAGAGGGACAGAGTGGCCCCCACAGCCCAGAATAAGTCCCTCCTGGATGGATTAAAGTGTTCAGCACAATGCAGCTGAGAAAAGCAGAGCAATACCAAGACTGTAAAATAAGGCTTTTCTGAAAGGGGACTGCTCTTATCATAAATGTTTATTGACCTGGAGAAGGTTTAATAGCCCGTCTAGTTCATGTACTTCAACAACTGTCCCATGTAGCCTCAGCACGAGCATACTTGCCATGGCCCATGTTGGTTTAGGCTCATCTACACAGCTCTGAGACGGAGGCTAATAAAAGTGGAGCATGATTTCTCCACGCAAGCATTTGTGGATGTCACCCATGCAGAAAATTCAACATTTACAGTGCTAAAATATAGGTCAGTTTCAGCTTAGCTATTCCTGATATCCACAGTAGTATATTTGGAGAGTAATATATCCCAAGTCTATTGCTTTTCCTCATTGCATTTTGTCAGGAGTTCTTTTCTGTCTTTGGACTATGAAAATATCATTGCATCCAAAAGCTTACAGAAGTATTAAGAAACAAAGTGGATTCCTCATATCTTACCCTCGGAGTCAGCCTGAAAAAGTACAAGGCTGGAAAGAGAGAGAGAGAGAGAGAGGGGAAGGAGCAGAGATTTTCCAAATTGAGGTTTGTAAGAGAGATCCATCAAAGCCAAAACCTGTAAGCTTAAAAGCAGTGCCTGATGCTGTAGGGTTCAGAGAGTTCTCACACATTTAGATGGAAGATTATTAAGGTACAGCCAAAGCTCACTACTACTGTCCGTATGGCCACGGTTAAAATCAGACTTATGACATGACGCCTTATCAGGGCAACAGGAAAGCCTCTAAGCTCCTTGTTTTTAATCAAAAACAGATCAGTATAGGCTGACCCTCTGCGGCAAATGACTCTGTATTTCATTTTTAATATCCTCAAGGCAGAGGGTAGTATTTCGTCCCCTCGCAAGAGGGGCTTCAAGAAGCAACCGGCGCCATCGTTTTATGTCCTTTCTTTTTCTCCAGTTTGAGTTTAATGGACAACCTCCCATAAGAGCTATAAATCCCTATGAAAACTTGTTCATCTGATAAAGAGCTGATTTGGTTCTTTGAGAATGCCAATCAGGTTCACACTTGAGTTTATTATGAAAAGAACGTTTTTAATACCTCACACATCTTGACAGATCTTCCAGTGTCATTCAACCTTTACCTTTTAGTATTAGTCTCTCGGAACTTTGAACCAGAGCGTCATGCTTAAAGGACATGGAGGCAAATGTATTTTTGGAGGCAAATATAATGTAATTTTTGATATTACGAAGCACCAAAAAAAAAAAAAAAAAAAAAAAAAAAAAAAAGACTATCTCCTTTTTTCTTGTGCACATTGTACACATTTGTAAATGTATTTAAACTATTTAAGCTATTGAATTTAAATTTAAGCCTCATGTTTGTTTAATTTAGCCTTTTTTTTGGCTTTTATTTTATATTATATTATATTATATTATATTATATTATAATTCAAAAGGTTTTGAACAGTAAGATTTTTAATGTGTTTGAAAGAAGTCTCGACTGCTCACCAAGCCTGCATTTATTTGATCCAAAGTACAGCAAAAAAAAGTAAAAATGTGAAATATTTTTACTACTTAAAATAACTGTTCTATTTGAATATGGTTTAAAATGCATTTTTTCCTGTGATCAAAGCTAAATTTTTAGCATCATTACTCCAGTCTTCAGTGTAACATGATCTTTTAAAAAATCATTCAAAAGTGATGATAAAGACATTTATAATATTACAAAGGATTTCTATTTCAGAAAAATGCTGCTCTTCTGAACTTTCTATTCATCAAAGAAACATCAAAAAATTCTACTCAGTATTCAACATAATATCAATAATAGTTATTTTTTGAGCAGCAAATCAGAATTATAGAATGATTTCTGAAGGACCATGTGACTGGAGTAATGATGCTAAAAAAATAAATAAATAAAAATCACAGGAATAAATTATATTTTAAAATATATTCAAATAGAAAACAGTTGTTTTAAACAGTAAAAATTATTTCAAAATTGTACTGTTTGTTGAATTTTGGATTAAATAAATGCAGGCTTGATGAGCAGAAGAGACATTAAATCGTACTGTTCCAAAACTTTTAACTTGTAGTATATTATATTATTATAAATTTTAAATAAATGTTGATCATGAAAGAATCCAGTTTTATCAGTGGCAGAAGTCTATCTAAATTTAAAAAGAAATTCTTAACAATAATGCACATACTAATAACTATTCATGTCGTGGATAAAATTTTTTTATTTTATTTTATATTTTTTAAAGTCTCTTATGTTCACCAAGGCCGTATTTACTTGATCAAAAAATGTAGTAAAACAGTAATATTATGAAACACTATTACAAGTTAAAACATGTGTTTCCTATTTTATTCCTGTCATGAAAAAGCTGAATTTTCACTTCAGTTTCAGTATCACATTATACTTCATAAATCATTCCAATGTTCTAATTTGATAACATTAATTATCATTATCAATGTTAAAAACAGTTAAGTA
Organism: Labeo rohita; assembly: GCF_022985175.1. NCBI lineage: Eukaryota > Metazoa > Chordata > Actinopteri > Cypriniformes > Cyprinidae > Labeo > Labeo rohita. The sequence goes on along the minus strand of NC_066881.1, from coordinate 21,275,699 downwards.
CCTTAATATTTTTGTGGAAACCATAATACTTTTTCCCCCACAAATTCTTTTATTCATTCATTTAAATTAGAAATCTTTTGTAACATTATAAATGTCTTTCCTTTGACTTTTGATCAATTTAATGAGTCCTTGCAGAAACAAGTATTACTTTCCTTTTTTAAAAAAAGCCTTACCAGACTATTTAAGATGAGCATGTAAGCACCTTCATGAGTCATAGCACGGTCTATAAAAATTTGTGGTGATTAGAATACACGGTTGTTTAGCCAATGACGTATGTTTGCCGAGCGTGACCTCTGACCCTTGTAGAGCCCTTGTAGTCACTGCAGTAACAAATGCAACAATGAAACCAGGCCCCATTCCAGGCTAAATCCATCCAAATACAAGAACTGAGACAGCAAGTACTTTAATTGGGAACAAGATACCCTTACTTGGAGAATGAACGTCTAGAGCAATTAAAGATTCCAAGTAATAATGGCACGCAGACGGAGGAAAGCAAGGCAGGTCACGGGTAGCACATGTATCATCTGAATTATAGCTGCTGAGGCCCGACAGAGCCGGCAAGGACGTCCTCAGGGCAAAAGAAGAACGCTCTTCCCAGAGAAACACAGGGAGAGGTCCACACCGCTCAGATGTTGGAGGCCCGTATCAATATAAAGCAAAGTACATTCACCACTTTGATTTTAAAACAGGTTGAATAGACTGAGCACGCTGCTATGACATTTGGTTTCTAGATTGGTTTAGCTGAGTCTCTCTAGACACAGCCAGAGGCCCTAATGGTATGAAATGCTCCTGCCCTTTTGATAAATGTCAGCCGCTCTATCCACTTTTAAAGTGGTCTTCTGGAAGTGACCTGGTCTCCTAACAGATAATAATATCCATATTCAAAGGCACGTTTAAGCTGTAGAAAGTTCAAAACTGTTGTATGTGATTCTACGAGTGTAATGCCTTCACTATATTATTTCAATTTGGTATGAGATATTTACTCATCAACAATGTGAGGCTGTTACTTTTTACTGGAGTGTGAGTGTCATGGGAGTAAGCTGTAATTTTTCAAACTTGCTAAAAATAATACAATGTTTACATGGAATAAAAAAAGTATTCTAGAATATTTATAATATGTGATAATACACTTTAATTAAACTAAATTTACACAGCCAGTTTAGCTGCCGCAAGACTAAAAAAAAAACAAAAAAACATCTGGTGTGTTTAAAGCCTCTATTGCACCCTCTATAATACAGTGTTGCAATATGGCACACATTTTCTTTCACTTTTTCATTTGTGCAAAAAGAAATTGACAATAAACTTAGTTGTGGATATTAAAGGAATAGTTCAGCCAAAAATGAGAATTTGCTTTTATATATATTCACCCTTAAGCCATCCAAGATGTAACTGTTTGTTTCATTATCAGAAAAGATTTGAAGAAATTTAGCATTCAGAGGCAGTTTTGGCGATTCCAAGGGCCCAGCGAGGAAAAGGGGGCCTGAAGGCGATTTCTATCGAGGGGGGCCCAAATCAATATGCTGTTCAGGGTGCGCAGAAACCATAGCGGCACCCTTGTTAATGTTACATCTCTTACTCAATAATGGATCCTAAGCAGTGAATGGGTGCCGGCAGAATAAGAGTTCAAACAGCTGATAAAAATATCACAAGTATTCCACACGATTCAAGTCAAAATCTGCATGATTATAAGAAACAAATCTATCAGATTTTTGTTTTTTAAACTTCAAACCATTGCTTTTGGCTAAAATATGAGTTCTCTCTCCATAATATTACTTTCTCTTGTGAAAATTCATGTAGTCTGAATTAGGAGAGAAATATGCACAGATCAAGCACCGTTTACAAGTAAAAACGTATCCAAATAGTTCTAAACAAATATGTTGTGGATTTTGGATTTTTCACTGCAGAGAGAGTTATTTTGGATTATGGACTTGTATTTTGGCCAGAAGCAAAGCTTTAAAGTTACAATGCCTTAAAGGGATAGCTCACATGGACTATTTTATGATATCTGTACTACATTCCTGGGAGAATTTCAGTTACATTGCTGTCTATGGAGGGTCTGAAAGCTCTCAGATTTCATCAAAAATCTCTTCATTTGTGTTCTGAAGATGAACAAAGGTTTTACGGGATTGGAACAAAAATGAGGGTGAGTAATTAAACTTTTTTGGTTGAACTATCCCTTTAATAATGGATTTGTTTCTTGCAAACATGCAGTTTTCCATTTTGCAGGACATTAATTGATGGACTAGAGTCGTGTGGATTACTTGTGGATTAATGTGATGTTTTTGTCAACCGTTTGGACTCTCATGACAGAGCTGATACACTGCAGAAGATCCTCTCGTGAGCAAGTGATGCATTGCTAAATTTCTCCAAGTCTGTTCCGATGAAAACCAAACTAATCTATATCTTGGATAGCCTAAAGGTTTAATTTTTGAGTGAGCTAAGGGCAATATTTAAAGTAAATACCATGCAATTTTCAAGCCACATGACATTTTCTCAATTGGATTCTTTTCTTGAGTAAGACACATGCTGTAGTGCTTTTCAAATGGTGCTATTATACACATTTCTTTCACATCTGGATGTTTTGCCACATCTTTGAAAGGCTGAATAGATGTTTTTCATAGCTGTACTTTTTCAAACACAGTTTCACAGAAAATTGAGAAAATATGGACATTGCCATATGGACACTCTGTACCAGCAGTAAAAAGAACCATGTTACCATATGGCAATTCTGTACCACAATGGAACTGCAGTAATTACATTTCCTCACTGGGATTTTTTCTAAATAGTGGAAGTGTTTACAATAATATGATTGTATATATACATACGTAGCACAATAATGTTATACGTTTCGTGTGTTCTGAAAAAATGAACACAGCTAATGTACGTTTCACCCACTTCGTTATTGTCGCTTTGTCCGACTAACCACGGTGCTCTCAACCTGCACATCAAGTTCTCACGCAGTGGAAAATACATCTCGGAGCAAATAAAGAAAGAGCAGGTTACTTTAGGTATGAAATAAAATCTCAGCTAAGAAATTCAAACAATAGAGGGTTGCATTTACGTCACGGTTTGTTCAGTTACCTGGATGCACGGCCATACTGGCGATACTCGGATGTAAACAACAGCATTGATTACACCTTTACAGGTGGTAAAGATACAAAAGGTTCTCAAGCCACAAAACAAACTTTTATGACATCAATTATTACATAAATCAGACATATAAAAACATTATGTAAACATACAAACAGAGCTTGTGAAGTTTAGGTGTCCCACATTACATAGTGCCCCAGATTACTGTATTTCACAATATATTTTTTTTTTTACTTTTTAAGTGTGATTATCCATCCCTGATGTAATGTTTGCTAAAAATTGTGTTCTTAGCATCATGTCCAAAAAAACTGCATTCAGTAGATTAGCCAGCCGCGCTGATATTCCAAGAGTTATCAATCTACTTAGTGGTAATCAAATTCAGCAAGGACTTAAATTAGTCCTAAAGAGGGCAAACACACTTCTGTATACATCTGCACTTCATCATTTGTAACTCCTTTATTTTGCATCCTGGAAAGAAAAGCAGACAGAGACTAATTTGCAGGCAGTCTTAACGGGACAGTGACGGATACGAAAGCTCTGTGGCTAAGGAACAAAGCCATGTTAGCACAGCAACCTCTTATACACAAACACAGCGAATCAATCAGGCCAGTCCAATGGTGAGTTTTTCTTCTCCGAGTAAAAGAATATGTCTGTGTTATATGCTAATACATCTGAGGGCGAGTGTATATGTGCAGAGCTGAAGCTTTAAATCAGGTGTCTGTCTACGGCTCTTTCCTCTGTTTGCTGCTTGGAGGCAGAGGAGCCTGTGTTGGCACGTATTGAACGGTTTGATTCAGGCAAAGGTCTCCTGGGCCCCGGTCTGATCCATTACCCGCTCTTCTAGCGCACAGCAGAGGACAGGCGGCTCGGAGTGAACTGATGCCTTGTAACACGCTCCTGCCTGGTTTCCTTAACAACAAATCACCCTCAGGGCTCTGCGAGTCTTTCAGTTCCTTTACCATAACTTCAAGGGTCTGAAACAGAGACAGAGGCTTTCAAGAGAGAGACATACATTAGCAGCATAGAAACACACGACCTAGAGTTTGTGGTTCAGTCTTATCTGATGTCTGTTTTATAATACAACAAAGTTAGCAGTTGCAGAAAAGCGAAAAACAATGTACATATACAGTGGTCCGACAAAGTATTTAAACACTTTCTGGTTGTCAAATGCTAGTCGAACATGTTTCTTGTTAACTGGACACCTGTGTGAACCCGACTACGTACATACACCTCGAGAAAATGTTGGAATTTTTTTTTTTATTTGTAATTGTTTGCGTCTATTATTTTATTGGTAGTGTTAATCTTATCATATACCTTTTTTATACACTGTCGTTCACAAGTTTGGGATCAATATGATTTTTTTATTTTTTTAAGTCACAGTTAAATGAAAGAGACCTCTTATGTTACGGAAGGTTTCTATTTCAAGTAAATGTTCTTTACTTGAACAAAGGATCCATAAAATATTGAGCAACACAACTGTTTTCAACACTGATAATACTAATGTTTCCTGAGCGGCAAATCAGCATATTAGAATGATTTTCATCATTCATCACAGGAACACACATAATTTTAAAATATTAAATTATATTTTTTAAAATAATAACTATATTTTTGATCAAATAAATGCTATTGCAAATCACCTTGAGATAAGCTGAAGATCACTTCAAAAATGTTGGAAAAATAAATAAATACATTTTATTTTATTTATTTGCATTAAGGTTTATTTCACAGTTACATAAAATACACTTAACATGTTACAAAAGGTTTCTATTTTAAGTAAATGTTTTTTTTTAACACTTTCAAATATTAATAACTCCAGACACATTTGTGTAATTACCTTGAAATAAGCTGGTTAAAGAGCACTTCAAAAATGTTGGAAAATAAATAAATTCTTAATAATTAAATTTTTTATTTATTTATTTGCATGTATTATTTCATAATTAATGTACATTTCAACATATACATTTTTGTTTTAAATTAAATTACATTTTTTGTATTATCATTTTTACAATGCAGTCCAAAGTTTGGGATCAGTAAGTTGTTTGTTTGTTTTTTTGCATTAAAGTGATCAGTGACAGTTCAAGTATATTTCAAGTAAATGTTCTTTTTTTTTTTTTTTTTTTTAATTGAGCAGTGACAGTTACATAAAATACACTTAACATGTTACAAAAGGTTTCTATTTCAAGTAAATGTTTTTTTTTTTTGTTAACACTTTTAAATATTAATAACTCATACACATTTGTGTAATTACCTTAAAATAAGCTGGTTAAAGATCACTTCAAGAATGTTGGAAAATAAATAAATTATTATTCATTTTTATTTATTTATTTATTTGCATTTATTATTTCATAATTAATGTTAATTTCAGCATATACATTTTAGTTTTAAATTAAATTACATTTTTTTTTTATCATTTTCAATACAGTCCAAAGTTTGGGATCAATAAGTTGTTTGTTTGTTTTTTTGCATTAAAGTGATCAGTGACAGTTCAAGTATATATTCAAGTAAATGTTCTTTATTTGAACAAAGGTTCTATAAAAATATTAAGCAACACAACTGTTTTTAACACTGATAATAATACTAAATGTTTCCTGAGCAGCAAATCAGAATATTAGAGTTATTTCTGAAGGATCATGTGATAAAGACTGGAGTAATGGCTGTTGAAATTTCAGCTTTGCCATCACAGGAACACATAATTTTAAAATATGAAATTATATATTTTTTTAAATACTGTTTTTACTATATTTTTGATCAAATTAATGCACCCTCGGTAAGTATAAGATACTTTTTTTATTTTTATTTTAAACACTTTAAAATAACTCCAGACACATTTGTGTAATCACCTTGAGATAAGATGGTTAAAGATCACTGCATAAATGTTGGAAAAATAAATGAATTATTATTATTTATTTATTTATTTATTTACATTTACTATTTCATACCTTATGTTGACTTCAACATTACATACATTATTTTTTTTTTAATTAAATCACATTTTTTGTATTTGTTTGGTCATTTTTTAAATTTTGGGATCAGTAAGATTTTCTTTTTTATTTTATTTTTTTGCATTAAATTGATCAGTGACAGTTACATAAAATACACTTAATATGTTACAAAAGGATTCTATTTCAAGTAAATGTTCTACATTTGAACAAAAGATCCATAAAAATATTAAGCAACAACTGTTTTCAACATACTAAATATTTCCTGTGCATCATATCAGCATATTAAAATGATTTCTGAAGGATCATGTGATAAAGACTACAGTAATGACTGCTGAAAATTCAGCTTTGCCATCACAAAAACACATATAATTTTTCAAATATGAAATGTGATTTTTAAAAAAATAATAAATAAATAAATAAATAATATTTTTACAAATAAACACAGCTTTGGTTAGGGTATTTTTAAAAATACTTTAAAATCGTACTAACTCCATTAACATTTGTGTATTTTTGTATTTGTAAAAAATTTTTTAAATATTGAGCATAAAAAAAACAATGAACAAATGTATAAATTTACATGATCTAGATTAATAAATGCTGTAAAAAATAGTGTAATATAAGCAATGAAACTTTTAATCTCTAAAAAAGGGACCGAAAGTATACTTTCCACAAAGAAGAGTGATGTTGCATTATTAGACAATAAATTGTGAAATAATTTACAAGATTTTTTTTATGCATGCAGTAACACACTCTTTTATTCATGTATTGCCAAAGGCCATGTAATGCTACGGTCTGGTATCATCCTCATTGTTCATTTATAAAAATACCTCAGCTCTGAATGATTTTGAGATTAGTTAGACATAATGATCACAAAACATGGCTTTTCTCTAAATTAGAACTACGGAGTCAAATTTGCATTAGCTGTTGCCTGCTATTGGAAGGTATGGATTTCAATGTCAATATTCAAAAAGTTTTCAAATAAAAAAAGAACTGTGTGAATAAGCATAAGGTAGTTCTTCTAAAATTGAACTGGAACAAAAAGCATCATTAAAGAGAGCACATGGGTCTCCTAAGCATCCAAAAAGCATACAGGGCGCCCTTCCCAGTACCCCACACACGTTTCCACAGCAACTGTGTGTCATGTGGCGGTATTAGAATGGAGTAGTCAGAACTCCTCCTTGCAGTCTGTTCAGGTTTGGAGGCCCTGAACAGCTCTAGGCCTGTGGGGAACCAGTGGGAAAAGATTCAAGGAGGGTCTTCACAGCTCAACCTGTTACATCACATATCTTTGGCAGGGTCTCAGGTGAACATCTGCTTTTACTAGTAAGCTCAGAACGGCTCTGGTTGTTATAGGACACACACGCTCAGTATCTCGCACACTCACTTCTCTCCTTGGCAACGGGGTTAATAATAATATTCCTGCCACATTTTTCACGTCTGTTTTCCATTACTGCACGGTGATTGATGTCTGATCATAAACTAAGGTATTTCTCATGGTTTTATGTATGTTTTATTTCAAATTCTAGCTAGAGATCTCAATTTATCATGTCTACTCATCAGCCAATATGTTGAAGCAGACGGGAAGCGATAGAAAATTCCTTCAGCGTGACGTGCAACCTGTAGAATTACAGTAGAATCATTTGTGTTTAAGAGCGAATTAACTCTGATTAACTTAAAGAGACTCACCCTCATGTCGTTCCAAACCCATAAGACTTTTGTTCGTCTTCGGAACTCAAGACATCTTTGATGAAATCCAAGAGCTTTCTGATTCTGCATAGACAAAAACGCAACTACCGTGTTCAAGGCCTAGAAAGGTAGTAAGGACATTGTTAAAATTGTCTATGTGACATCAGTGGTTCAACTGTAATTTTATGAAGCTACAATAATTTTCCATTTCCATTTAAAGGGATATTTCACCCAAAAAAACACTTATGGCTTTTTTATAGAACTACTTACCTATGTATGGCAATACAAATAAAAATAAATATCTGAAAGGTTTTTAAAAGTGTATTTTCACACGATTTTGCCTTCAATGTGTAACAATACTCAGAACATATCCCTTTATCTGACAGATATCAGTGAATTAGATGTCATGAAATATCTTAAAATAAATCAACTGCAAAAATAAACGTGACAGGCTGTCAGATTCTTTGTTTAGCCAAATCAGAAGACTTTGATGTGGTTTCTACCTGTCAATCCCTTTAGATGCTCACCAGGCAGAGCAGAAAAATGGTAGTTGAAATGAATTAAAGTTATTGCCTTATTCAGCTTCATAAGCAGTAGTCGGTTTATCTATCATCTATCTATCTATAAAGCATCAAACTAAATTTCAACCAATTTATTTTAAACAAATTAACTTAATATTCCAACTGAATAATATTGCATATTAATTTTACATATGTGACCCTGGACCACAAAACCAGTCTTAAGTAGCATGGGTACATTTGTAGCAATAGCCAAAAATAGATTGTATGGGTCAAAATTATCGATTTTTCTTTTATGCCAAAAATAATTAGGATGTTAAGTACAGATCATGTTCCATGATATAAATGATATATATATGATCGTAAATATATATAAAAACATACTTATTGAGTAGTCATTTGCATTGCTAAGAACTGAATTTGGACAACTTTAAAGGTGATTTTCTCAATATATAGATTTTTTTGCATCCTCAGATTCCAGATTTTCAAACAGTTGTATCTCGCCAAATATTGGCTTATTTATTCAGCTTTCTGGTGATGTATAAATCTAAATTTCCAAAAAATGACCCTTATGACTGGTTTTGTGGTCCACACGTTAGCATAATAAATATAAAAATTACAATATTAAATTAAATATTTGAAATTAAAATGTTGCTTACTGACCATTTTATTTCTTATCTGAATGGCTGTCATTAGAAAAGATGATTATTTTGACAGATGGTGTAGTTACAACATCTGCCAGCAGGAGCTAATGAGGTCATGCTAACCAGCGTATATATGATTTCTAATGGTGCCATCAGATAATCAGTGTTGTCATGTCATTTTTTCTGCTAATTTTGTCAGATTTTTACATTAAAAAACATTATAATTTAGAAGTAATAGGCAATTCTCTGTCCTGTTTTGACCCCCCTCATAGGAATGGTCTGTTTGAATAGGCATAACAGATTGTAAACTTGGAAATAAACACCTATTGCTATCATTGGCCAACAGTTGTGTATGTTTGACAGCCTACATTCCTCACAGAAGGACGCTGCTGTGATTTAGGTTAAATACTTTTTAAATCTGGGCAGGGCTTGCTTCTTTGTTTTTCATATAAAACAATTCTAATGTAAAAGCCCTTTTACACCAATAGTGAAATGAATTCACCTCAGGCTGAAATAAAAGTACATTTATGCAGGAGATCACTCTTCAGCTATAAAAAAAAATGAAGCACAAATTTTAGTTTATCTAAAGTAATTTTTGCTTATTAGTATGGTTAAATTGCATCATCGAAGGTCAGCAGCAAAGACACTGGTTAATAAAATGGGATTAAATGCATAAAGGAAATCTGTTTTATTTAACATATTGAATTATTATTTTATTATTATTATATTTTATTATTATTGCAGGATTGTGTCATATTCTGAGTTTGCATTTCACTGTTTTTATACATTTTGAGGAATACTGAATCTGTTTTTTGTGAGTGAGATTAATTAATGCATGTTCACATTTAGTCTAGAATACAGTAACATCATGTTTACTCCCAATTTCCTGACAGGAGACCTGTCAATCAATAAATGGGGAAAAAAGTAACTGGTGTTACTTATTTGAAAAAGTAACTCAGATATTTTCTTAGAAATTTAGTAATGCACTTTACTTGAAAAAAGTAATATTATTACGTAACTTGTGTTACTTGTAATGCGTTACCCCCAACACTGTTAAAGAAAGCCATTCCAGAACAAAAATGTACAGATAATTTACTCACCCCTTGTCATCCAAGATGTTCATGTCTTTCTTTCTTCAGTCGATAAGAAATGATGTTTCTTGAGGAAAACATTCCCAAATTTTTCTCCATATAGTGAACTTGAATGGTGCCCCCAAGTTTGAACTTCCAAAATGCAGTTTAAATGCAGCTTCAAATGGCTCTAAACGATCCCAGCCAAAGAAGAAGTTGGGGAAGAAAATGAGATGGGAGTTTTTCGTCATACCCTAACTGTGTTGACCTTACTGAACCGGAAAAAACAGACTTTGCACAGACTTAGACAAGATGAGCGTTTGAGGTTAAAATGTATATAAATTGTCAATTTGTTTCGAAAATGACAGATCATTTTGCTAGATAAGACCCTTCTTCCTCGGCTGGGATCGTTTAGAGCCATTTGAAGCTGCATTTAAACTACATTTTGGAAGTTCAAACTTGGGGGCACCATTGAAGTTCACTATATGGAGAAAAATTTGCGAATGTTTTCCTCAAGAAACATCATTTCTTATCGACTGAAGAAAGAAAGACATGAACATCTTGGATGACAAGGGTATGAGTAAATTAGCTGTGAATTGTTGTTCTGGAAGTGGACTTCTTTAATTTAGTCTCCTTGCTGTTTTTCTCAGACACATTTATTATTATTTTATCTGCCTGTGCTTTCTGCGTGCGCTTAAGCGCTTATTAGTCTATGTAAGGCTCATTATTATGATGTATATGATTTATTAATAAACGTGTGACTAATATTTGACCAGTGCTTAAAATAAACAACTACTAGTCAACCAGAAAAATAGTCGAGGGCAGCCCTATTATTTACACTACATGTGCAAATTGGTGGGCGGGGTTAAACAGGCAGTAATGTAGAAGCAGGCATTGATTTTTGCGGAGGCGGTGCTTATCCACACTATTACATCATAGAGTGGCACATTCCACAATTTGACATTTTTGCCAGATTGGCTTTAATATAAGCTAACGAGAAAGATTTTATTTCTGAAACTTACAGGATATTTTTATAGCACAATGACCTCTTATATGTCAAAAAGACTTGTGTACTTCAGTGGCTAAGTTTGGTTCAAAGGTGGTTAACCTCACCTATACACCTTTAATAACTTATAAACACTACCACCTTTTTCTTCTCAAAGAGTCAATAATGCCTGGACCCCGTAATCACACTAAACACTTTCTTCCGCATAGAAACCCTTCCTTGAAAGTAGCCTGTGGTTCCATTACAGACGCACAGGAAATCATGATATTGAAGCAGCAGGGAAAAACACAGTGTTTCATGCTCTGCAGTCCTGACGGCTATGAAGTCTGTGCCAGTGTGAGCCTGCGGGCTCATGATGCAGGACTTTTCAAATTAAGACTTTCTCGCTCTCTCTTTCATAACACAAATTAGACCTAAGTCAGCTTGTTTTTGCTGACTGATACAGTAAGGGTCCTGAGGAGCTGTAAGTGCACTTTTCACTGGAGGAGATAAGAAACCGGGGGATTTTGAGCATCAGCTCTGTGGTTCTCTATCAGGGCGTAGCTGTTCTGCTTGTGTGGAATTGTATTCTACACCCAATTTACGATTGTGAAAGAGGAAAAAGCTGTTTCAGGGAACATCTGGGTTAGGTAAGCCTGATGATCAACAGCATATGCGTGTACGGTGTACGGTGTGCTGAAAGATATACATCAGCCTAATATGAAATTGAATCTCTTTGTCATTGCTGTAAGTACAAAATCGCAGAGCAATTGCTAAAGATTAATTTAGTACAAAGGTACATCATCACATCAATAAATCTGACAGGATAATAAGAAACAAAAAGAGAAAAAGTAAGAAAAACGCGCCATGCGGTTTCATGGATACAGCGCTAACGGATTTAACCTTTCCACACTTTTCCTGCAAACGGCTCAGTGTGTGATTTTCCTGCTTTCAGACACTTTCACACCCTTAAAACTGCTGTAATCCATCAGGCGATAGGTTTCCATTTTTACCTGCTGCTGATAAAGAGAAGCAGAAGTACCGTGCACTGAATCGCAGGATGTGTAACTGCTTCAATCTATGGGGCCAACGGGTGTGAATGCAAATGGCCCCTGTGTAGTCCCAGTCCGGTGATCAATCCTGGCAGGTAGAGCTCCAACAGGAGCCTAATGTATTCAAACTAATTAAAACGCGCCAGCGGGAAACTCCAGAACCCTGCTATTAAAACAGATACTTTTAAATGCAGCGCAATTAAATTTCCCATTGGCACACATGGCCCCGAGACCATCTGCACCGGTATCGAAGCGCTCACCCTCACAAGAGTCGTTTCAGATTGAGCTTTCCGAAAACAAGGCGAGTCGCATCGGTCGTCGCAAGGGACCGGCAAAGCGCCGCTCTAATTATTTCACGACACTTCGCCTCTGTTTAAAGAAACGTCTGCGTGACTTTTCTTGAGCTCTGCATCATCTGGATATCGTTAATCTATTAAGGTAATGAACAGAATGCTAGCGAATGTCATGCTTCTTTTGAACCTCTCGGAATTATTCGCTGTGTCAAATGTTAGCATTTTTGAACACAAGGGGATAAAAAGAAAATGGACTAATTCCTGCTTCTGTTTTGCCCAGTTTTGTTTTGCTGGTGATCCAAATGAAGGCACTGTAAGCCATGCTGCAAAAAGGAGATAAGAATGGCTTGAAGCTTATGACAGCACTCTGATCAACACTACAATGCACTCCTCTAATTCAGACCCAGTTGCAAACACATTTGCACTCAAAGGCAAAACCCACATGCATTCAGATAGTGTGTGACTTCTTTGAAGTCACTGACATAACCACAGAGCTGCATCCCTGGTGTACATTGTATTGATAGGGCAGTACATCTCAAGGAATGGTCTATTCCTCAATGTGGCAAAACAATCATATTGAGGTAATAAACTCTTAGAAGGATTAAAAATGATCATCTTGGTTGTTTTACAACTGAATACCCAGAGGTAAGGTAACCTAACACATAATACACTATGTGAAAAATGAATTCACATTTGACAAAAGGTCTGTTTAATGCTGCTCCAAAGTGGCATAAATGCATTTACACAGCAATTACAATTGTTTACTCTGGGCTGAGACAGTCTGTGTAAAGATGCATTAAAGGGGTCATCGGATGCCCATTTTCCACAAGTTGATATGATTCTTTAGGGTCTTAATGAAAAGTTTCTAATATACTTTGATTAAAAATTCTCAATGGTTTTGTAAAACAACACCCTTTTTACCTTGCCAAAATCAGCTCTGCAAAAATCATCTCATTCTAAGGGGTTGTTCCTTTAAATGCAAATGAGCTCTGCTCGCCCCGCCCCTCTCTTCTCTCTGTGGAATGACGATCTTGTTTACATTAGCTGCATTTAGCCGCGTTTAGCTGCTAAACTTCCTAACTACCACGTTATAAGGAAATGATATCGCAAAGATTCATAAAAAAATGCTGTAAGTGAAGCTGGATCATGAATGATTCGCGCGAACATAGACAGATATATGTAGATCGGGAGGCGCATTCCCTTCACAAACAAACGTAATCTACTGCATCTTCAGCGGCTCAGATGTCGGGAGTAAATGACGACCACTATGTTCATTATTACATCCAGCAACACAACACCTCAATCGTTCAATCGGGGATATTCTTGTCTAACTTACATCCCTGCTCTGGCATCAAAACATGGAAAGTTACTGGACTGTGACAGCTGGTCTAAGGTAAGAGCTCATGTCAATCAACTATCGTGGGAGCGGCCTCTGTCGGTGTGACGCCACAATGACAGGCATCTGAGAATGGCTCGATTTGAAAAAGGGGATATTATCTTTACAGATTAATTAAAAACCACTGCATGGATTTTTATCATTATAGGGTAGATTTGTACATACACTGCCAACACACATTAATGTTCAAACAACATGAAAACGTGAACTTAGCATCCGATGACCCCTTTATAGGGGTAGACAATTTGAGGGTGCATAAATGATGAAAACATTTAAGCCGAAAACATCTAATGCCATCTGCTGGACTAAGTGTGCTCATTGTTGCATGCATATGACACAAAGTCACAACTCACTTCCCTGCGTGAAATCGTGACGCATAGCATCACGTCTTGTCATTACTTTCTCTTTTTTGTTCATTTAGAAGTCTTTGGTCTGTGTCGCGTTCATATTTCATTTGAACTGCACCAGAGTTTGTTCGGAAGCAGACAGAGACCCATCTTTTTAGCAGTCTTGGCCCACTTGTTTGGTGCGCACCAGGGTTCGTGTGTGTAAAACAAATATTCATATTTAAACTTTATTAACCGTAATTTCTAGTTTCCGCTAACTGTCGTAAACGTGTTCACAAGAGAGTGGAGTTCCAGCAGATGACGTAGGCGTAGAACGTAAATGACGTAGAGCAAAACAAAACACCGGTCATAAATTAGAAGTACAAAACAAGGATTTGTAAAAAGAAAAAAAAAAAAAAAAAATAGGAGGATTTCGATATAAGCTAAGAAGTGACTAGTTTTCCTTTGCTGTAAACAAAACTTGGTTCTCACCAGACCTTACGCTATGCCTATGTCCTACAACATCTGCTGGAACAACACTCTTTTGCGAACATGCATAGGACATTTAGCAGAAGCTATGGTTATGGTTTCTAAAGTTCTAAATATGGATAGTTTTTTTACACAAATGCATCACTTCACTTCAGAAAGCCTTTATCAACCCCCTGCAGTCGTGTGGAGTACTTTTTATAACAACCCGATCTCATGGCGAGACGCAAAATACATACCAGTAAGTACATATCACTGCAGTTACCAACAGAAATGATCATTAGAGGTGGCAAAACAGAGAGCACTTGTAATTGTTTTCGTACACAGTTATGATTACAGCTCTTAATGTTTTGCTTTCCAGACATAACAAGCTCATCCAGCACGAAATTGGACTTAGGATGCAGAATCCTTCGTATGAATCCTGTGAAAAACATGACTTACGATGAAAGAGCTAAAAGTTGAGAGCGAAAAACAAGCTAAAACGGCATGCTTGCTAGGGCTGTCAACATGGCTGAAAAACTAAATTCGAATTATATTCTAATTTAAAAGGCATCAGGAGAAAAAAATGCAATGACACCTACCTACATCGTCATTGCATCTTGTGTGCCAGACTTACACCTAAAATTTGACTGCAATGTTTAACATTCAAATGTGGATTTTTATTTTAGATTCTACGAATATGTGAAATGTGATTTTTTTTTTTTGACATTCCTAATGCTTGTGATTGCGTTTTTATATGGGATTATTTTTGTGCCAATAAGAATGAACGTAACTTTATAAAACTGAACGTAACTTTCCAAGAAACGATCAAAAATACGCCACTGCAAAAGAAGAAAAACACAATGAAAATGAAAAAATGAACTCAGTCGCACGAATTTAACATGCTCTTCAAATATGCTTCATTCTTTGTTAATGATTTTCAAAGAATCGTTTTCGCGAATCATGGATTCTGAATGCGTTGCCACAGCTTTCGCTTACGCTTCGCAAATTTTCGTTTGCTGTTTTGGCACAAACCTCTCGTGGGGGCGGGCTTAACAGCGATCTACTCTGATTGGCTAATGAGCTTTTGATGGACAGTTGCTCTCTGACCTGGAAGCACAGATGGTGACGTCAGTGGCGCACATATTGGAAAGTTGTTGCAGTGTGCAATACGTCGTGCTTTGTTTATATTAAGTATTAATGTTATTAGTATTTCACCTACGGTCGTCTCTTAGTTTCTAAAGATGAGCTCCCAGGAGAGACACGGAGCAGCATCATCTTCCACCTCAGCTTGTCCCTCAGGGCAGCTTGAAGTAAGTTCGTGTTGCTAAAGTAACGTTAATCAATAACATCGATAAAAGTTTTATTCATGTACAGTGTGCAACAGTTCTGATAGTTTCTATAAACAAAGCACGACGTATTGCGCCACTGACGTCACCGTCCGTGCTTCCAGGTCAGAGAGCAACTGTCCATCAAAAGCTCATTAGCCAATCAGAGTAGCTCGCTGTTAAGCCCGCCCCCACGAGAGGTTTGTGCCAAAACAGCAAACGAAAATTTGCGAAGCGAAAGCTGTGGCAACGCATTCAGAATCCATGATTCGCGAAAACGATTCTTTGAAAATCATTAACAAAGAATGAAGCATATTTGAAGAGCATGTTAAATTCGTGCGACTGAGTTCATTTTTTTCATTTTCATTGTGTTTTTATTCTTTTGCAGTGGCATATTTTTGATCGTTTCTTGGAAAGTTACGTTCAGTTTTATAAAGTTACGTTCATTCTTATTGGCACAAAAATAATCCCATATTTTTACACCACATTTGCTTTTGTTCGTACTATGGGGTAGGTTTAGGTGTAGTGCAGGAGTTATAGCGCCACTTAATGGACATTTCAAGTCAGGACTGCGGTGACACCTACAAAACCAACGTCGCATAAAGTGTACCATATGTACGTTCATCTGTTCCGGTGAAAAAACACTCTTTTAGCACCACTCTGTGGACATTTCTGTTGGAATCTGCAGTGATTTGTACTTATTGGTACATATTTTGCGCCTTGCGAAAACATTCCCACAGGTACGTTTTCATCATGAGACCAGCTTGTTTTATGATGGATGGACGCACTTTATTTGGCTTCAAAATCTCAACAGCCATTCGCTGCCATTATAAACCTTGGATAAGCCAGGATGTTTTTTATTATAACTCCGATTATGCTCGTCTGAAAGAAGTAAGTCAAATACACCTAGCATGGCTTGAGGGTGAGTAACTCATAGGGTAATTTTCATTTTAGGATGAACTATCCCTCTGAGCTGGATCCAAAGACACAATGAAACTATCCATTGTAAATTCATCAATTCAAAATGAATGCAAATGAATGATGATTCATAATTAGAAGGTGCTGGGTATTCTATCCTGATGTTTTATTACAGAAGACTCTGATAGCAGAGTCTTGTCCCGCTGTTTATGTCGTGCAGTTGCCCAGCAGTGGTCTCACAACAGATCGCTTCTGACCCATGAGCCCCTGCCAGCCGATTTACATAAATCACACTCCAGATCTGACCGTTACTAGGCAGCGCAGGCAAACAGAGACTCATCCCGAAATGGAAATCAGGCCACCAACCCGGAGAGCATCATACATGCTACTGTGACAAATGTGGCAAGGAGTGAGTTTAACTACTTCCTGCCCACCCTCGTCCAGGTTAACGTTCACAACAATCACAATTGCAAATCGATACTGTTGAATGAAAATAAAAACAGTCTTGCAAGAAAAGTTTGCATTTAATCATTACATCCTTGGCACATCCATTAAATAAAGTGATTTTAGCGCAGCTGGAAGCAGAGTACTGGACGTATCAAATGAACTTGCCGCCGCATTACCATACGTGCTTATGATGAACAGCCTAAATAGAGACGTGCAGTGACATAATAATCCTTTAAGCGAGAGAATGTTAATCGGGGAAGCAGCGATGTTGATATAAAAGCTCTGAACTGTGGCTGAAAGGTACAGCTGAGAATCTCAATATACTCAGTCTCTTCAGTGTTGTGACCCAGGGAAGCGGAGGTCATATTATTCCTCAGCTTCTTTAATTGCTATTTTAAGGATATCTCACTCCTACACCAGCCTTCCTGTCAGAGGCTTTGAAGTGGAACATTGCAATTACACAGGAGAAGATTTTACCAGGCTAATAGTGATCGGATGTGTTTTCTTGCTACCTGCACTTTACAGCTCTAATACGGTGACTAAAGGGTGGAATGTTCTTGTTTACAGTCCTATGGGACAAATATATAAGATTGATAGGAGAAAAACACCTAGACACAGAAAACTGCCCATTTTAGCTATTTATTCTTAAAGGAAACTGATGGATTAATAGCACTGAGGAGAAAAGATGTGATTTATTCAACCAGCTACACACAAATACAGCTTTTTCACACAATATTATGTGCTCTGCGAGTTAACATCCATTTAATCCCATTCCCTTTGTTAGCTAAAGGAAACTATTCAGTGGTTATTCTGTACATTGTGTACTCCTGGCTGATTAAAATATACTGTACGGCTCACCAGTGGCCAGTCGCCCCTAAATACTCATAAAGCAATGGCGGCTTTTCAGTAATATCCAATTTCCAAAGGTGTCACACATCACAAAACCATCAGCCGTCTAAACGCCCTTGAAAACCAGACAATACACTCTTACAAATAAAGGTCCTTTATTGGCTTTGATGGTTCCATGAAGAATCTTCAACATCCAAGAAAACTTTCCATTGCACAAAAGGTTCTTTATAGTGGAAAAATGTTCTTTAGATAATTCAAATATTCTCCACTCCGAGAATTATTTATTTAGTTATTGGTTTATTATGGAATTGCTACAAAAACCCATTTTTAGAACCTGTATTTTTAAGAGTGTATCAATCAAAGTGAATAATTCATTTTCAAGCTATTCAGAATGCATTTGGGTGTGTTTGCATTGTTGTCTTTGTTTTATTCTGCTACGCCACATACCGAAATAAACCATACGGACTGACATCGCTAAGATTGGAATGAACTTGGACTGACATTGTGGCACATGTGAAAGAGTGTGTAAGATGTGTGTAAGATCTGTTTGTTGTTGATCACGCAGGAAAGCCACATGAATACACCCTTGGCACTGTGCCCCACACTGACACCACATCTGTTTACACACCTCCACCTCGTCCTACCACTTACATAACTGTGTGTGAAAAAAACAACAACAGCCAAGCCATTATTTGTTATTGTTGTTTTTTCTGTATTGAACTGCAAAATAATAGACAATTGTGAAATATTTATATTAATTATTTTATATGAACTGTTTTACAATTTAAAATATTTATTTGAAAAATAAAAAAAAATAGGATTGGTCTTTATTTATTTTTTATTTTTGTTCTATTTAGAATTTTCAACCCAGGCTCATGAAAATATGTGCCTCTATATACACTCATTCGACACCGTAATTATGTACCTTGCTGCACGTTTTGCAACAATTTCAAAGTGTAATGTCCAGAGAGTGGTGCCAAAACACGTTCAGTACGTGACTGTGGCACGTTTTTATTACGTTGGTACAGGCTTGTATTGCTGCATTTTTATTAGGCTGCTTGAGATATATCTATGTATTGCGACTGTTCAGAATTCAAATATCCGGGAATGTTGCTAAAGGTTAACGCTCTATCGGACTGGAAATATCCTGACCCTAAACCTACTAATAGTCTTAACAAATGCAAAAGTGATATAAAAACGTTTGTAGATGCAGCCGTGCTATTATAACTTCTTTAAATTGGTTTGAGCTGTTTTGTCAAACCGTAGTTTTACGGGGTTCGTACCGGAGCTCTTCATCATTTAAGTGCAATGCCGTGTCGTGTGAGTTACCGGGCAAACCTACTGATTTAGAAAACTTATGCATATGAAGCTGTCTATGTGGCAACAACGTTCAAAATCATTTTTCAAATCGCGCAGAATGTTAAAATTGTTTTGAAGTAATAACATAATGTTCAGCGAGTAATTGTGTGAAAATTAGGCTTATTAATCAAAGCTATGAACCTGTAAATTTGTGTGAAAAGGAACAAAAGTTTCATTTCAACTAGAAACTGCGGTGATTCGTACATATGTACGATTATTCAGTTTTGCATAAATGTATAGAGGCATGTATTTCCAGTTAGTCTATGTTGAGAATTTTTAGTTCACTGCATTGTTGCCAAGTCCACGGAATTGGGCTACTTTTATACTATTGCTGCGGGTTGAAGCGACCCCCATAACGTAATATTTAGCCCCTAGAATGTTAATTTTACCAGAGGAACCCCGCCAAAAAACTTGTATTTTACCTCTTGGAACACGATTTTTATCAAGGGACCCCCTTCGAAGCTTACTTTTGGGCTAGTTTTGAGTAGCAATTGGGCAGGTTTTGTTATGAAAACCTGGCAACCCTCGTACATTGACTAAAATAAGTGCATAAGTATTTCATCATGGCACACATTGTTACGCAACAATTTCAAATGGAACCAGTTAGCTGTAGTCTAACAACCTCATGGTCCAAAAATAGATGTTTCATGATTTGATTTGATATTGATTACTTTGGCTATACTTCAGATTCAAATGTTTCGTTTTCATTTTTTGAAATACAAGCATTTCAATGGAGGCTGTTATAAAAACTTGATGGATTTTGTTGAAAATAAAGTAAACATTAAAGAACAGTAAAAATTTAAATGAATATATAGTCACCGAGTTTTTTTTCTGACATTTACAATCGGTTATACTGACGTCTTTGTGCGGCTGAAACACTAATTGAACGATTACATGAGACAAGACAGATTTCTGTAAATTGTACTCTTTTAACATACCTTTGCATGTTTATTCATGTTGTGCTGAAACTGGTATTAAAGTAGAGGAGATAATCATTTCATGCTGCCGCTTCTCTTGAACTGAGGCGCAACAGTGATCTGTCACTTAACATTAAACAGCATCAAAACAGCATTGTTTGACTATTGTAATAAAATAGACAGAATTTGAAATACCAAAAGTAAGAAAGCACAAAGCTTATTGCAATTCAGTGGATGGGAGTTGTGCTACAATGTTCATTACCTGAAAACAGGCTAGACTAATCAATTCTTGGAATTTAAGAATCAATATCCTTTCGTAAATGGATATTTTTTTACCCAGCCCTACTCTCATGCATAAGTTTTCTGCGACAATAACAATTTCCTCTGGCTGTTCTGAAACGCTTGAGCACTGATAGCATGCATTTTCGTCCCTGGCACTGAGGACAGTAATGGTTTATTCAATCTCGGTGCTAGATCTTTAACCTCGCCAATTCCTGCAAGACTCTTTTCATTCCACGTCTTGCTTACACATTTGTTTGATTAAATCATTCAGATAGCAAAGGATTACAGTTGGTCCGGTGATTTCTTTATTTTGAGGCATAGTTTGCATGCTCAAACGAAAGCGTTTATTATTTTCAAGCATTTATTCGGTCAAAACAAATGTTATCAATTGTATGCAGCACAACAAATAGGAAAGCAATTTGATGCAGGATACTTTGAACCGGCACGGCCCTCAGGGAACAGTAATGTGGAGGGAGAAAAGGACAGCCCCAGTTAATTCTGGGAGATTTCACAGTCAGCAGCCTCTATGCTTTCTGCTGCCTGCGAGGCCACACTGCTCTGATAAATATGTCATTTCCTGGCTGATAGGGCCACAGATGGAATAAGGTTTGTATTGGGAACACATGCGCTGCATTTTGTCACCCACTGCACTAGCTGATAGAGGAGACCCCGGGGGAAGCAACCTGCCAATTCATTTTCTCTCTGCAGATTTTTCATCTCAAAGAGGACGGGTATTTTCTCTGGAAAGACAGGGCAATATAGCTTAAAATGAAAAGGCATTTAATAACTTCTTCCTGTGGAATGTATGAATTGCCATATCAGCATAAAGGCAGTTCAATCACCCCTGTGTAGACAACAAGAGAGACTATCACCAATACTGAGTGGAACACGTGCCATTTTTGCACGCTTTAATCCACGATAGACGCGTATCTTACAAAGCGACGGCTTCTCGAGAAAATATTATGTTGCAACGGAGACATTTCATCAGTCCGTTGTCGTCGCTCTGTGTTTGTTTTACGCTGGAGGCTGTCTAGAAACAGCACAGCTTTGCGCTGCCGGTCTGACACAGCGTGGCATTGTGTGAACTTCTGCTGTAAGTCTCTGTGTGGTGAAGAAACAACGAGGGCTGTTAGGAAGCGGAATGGGAGCTGTCCACTGCTCTGTCACATGTACTCGCGTTCGCAGGCCCACTCATGGGTGAGACAGGGGTAAAAGAGCCCACTTGCAGCTGTGCAGAAAGGCCAGAGGGAGGTTAAGCACAGCTGTCTGGGTGACATGGCGTGATGGGAATATGTGGTAGTGAAGGGACCGGGGCTGAAGAAGCTCCCTGGAAGTGTTATCTTTAAGATTTGCTGAAACAAAATCTCTAGACACTGTTAAACCTAAAGACTGAGGTGTATCCCAGAACGACCACAGAAAACTAGAGCCAAGAAACGTAAAAATCCAGGTAGAACTGCACTATATAACAAAATAATTAGAAAAGTCTTAAAAATATACATATATTTAAATAAATCAGATTAAATATATCAATATCAATATATATCAATATATATATATATATATATAATCTAAATAAATATATGTAAATAAATAAGAACGAATAAATGATATGTATTAAATATATATAGTGAAAAATCTCAATGTCAGAAGTGAAACAATTCTATGGATAAAATCAAATTAAAAAAGTGTTATTTTTAAAAATCTACATAAATATATGTAAATAAATAAGAACAAATATAATAAATTATATGTATAAAATAAATATATCTAGCAAAAAAATCTCAATGTCAGATGTGAAACAATTCTGTCAGGATAAAATAAAATAAAATAAAATAAAATAAAATAAAATAAAATAAAATGATTTTTTAAAGATCTAAATAAATATATGTAAATAAACAAGAACAAATCTAATAAATTATATGTATAAAATAAATTTATCTAGTGAAAAAATATCAATGTCAGAAGTAAAACAGTTCTCTAAATAAAATAAAAAAATAAAGTGTTATTTTTAAAAATGAAAATAAAAAATATGTAAATAAAAAAGAACAATTATAATAAATATAATTAGTAAAAAAATCTCAATGTCCAAAGTGAAACAGTACTCTCTGGACAAATAAAATAAAATAAATAAAATAAAATAAAGTTCTTAATTAGTACACTGTAATTTCAGCTTGATACTTTACAAACAGTAGAACCAAGAAATAAAAATAAAAATCCATGCCGCTCAGGGAAACAAACAAATAAATAAATATATAAATAAAAATAATTATACATTATTGAATAAATTAATAAATGAATGAGAAAGGAATAAATAATTAATAGTCAAACTATGTAATAAAAAATAAAAATGCAAATATACCTTATAATATTATCTTAAACTTTTATTTTTTTGCACCAAGTAGTCATTCAAGATATATACTTTAAAAACAAGAAATTACCTACAAAAATTGTGCCTCTCAAGCAAATAAATCTAGTTTTAAGGATTTTTAGATATTTAAACTGAAAAAAGGCAAAAACACCAAATAGCAATGCTTTTTAAAGAAATAACCTTTTCACATTCAAATTGTTTGACTGTGGCAGATTTGTCAAAGCAAGACATTTTCATCAAATACTGATTTTAAAAAGTCTATTTATTATTAGTGTTTTGGCTTTGTCTATAAATAACTTGTCATCCAAAATATCTGAACCGGTTTTAGATCTACCAGCGCTCAACGTGCTAATTGTTTGTTTCCTCTCTTTCTTCACCAGCCACCAACAGATCAGCAGCAAAAAAGCACTACAAAAGACTGCATTTATTACACACACGCGTCACACTGCCTGTCCATCTCGAGCTCACCCCGCTCCCCCACCCCCCTCTCTTCCTATCTGCCTGTGCAGAGCATCTGCCGCCCAGAGAAGAGGGGGAACATGGGAGCACATTAGTCACCAGATGTCACCTTTTGCTGCCAGCCCTATCGAACAGGCAAGCAGACAATGCAGCATGCATAGTGAACATCTGACTGGGGCCCTCTTCAGCAAGACAGAGCTCACTGACTCGGAATGACAGCTCCGACTGAACGGCCGAGGCCCCCATTCTATGTCAGGAGTGACACCTACAGTTCTCTCTGGATATCCGCACGGCTGTCACGCCGCTGCTGTGATAATACCGCTAATTGTTGAACATTGATTGATCTGATTTCTGCAAAAGCTTAAGATTTTTTTACAACTCTGATTTTTTTTTTCCAGAAGAATCTCATGCAGGATGAACAGGCTCTCCACAGGGACTCCAAGCGTCAGTTGTTGTGCCTGAAATAGTAATGCCTGCAGGCACTAAATCATGCATACATTTCAGATCCATTAAGAATGTACAAGGTGCACTTTTGTCATAACTCAGTTCTGTTGTACTTCTGTCGGAACTCAGACAAGTGGAGCTTTTTTATTAGATGTTTTTTTTTTTTTGTACCAATTAGCTACTTTACAGTGCCTAGTTAAAGGGACAGTACTCCCAGCAATTATTCTTTCATTATTTACTACCTCTTAATTTATTATTTATTTATATTATATTATATTATATTATAATTGGTGCGTAGCAATGATTAATCATGAGTAATCGGATTCAAAATAAAAGTTTTTGTTTGTATTATATATGTGTGTGTACTGTGTATATTTATTATGTATATATAAAAACACACACAAGCATGGATATATATATAAAAAAAAAACACTGTTTATATACAATGTTTAATATTGATTATATCAATAAACATATATACATGTATGCATAATAAATAAATACATCGTATACAAAATAAATATACAGTACACACATTTTATGTAAACAAAAACTTTTATTTTAAATGTGAATAATTGCGATTAATCGTTGCACAGCAATTATTATATTATATTATATTATATTATATTATATTATATTATATTTTACAGTGGCCAATTACTCCCAGCAATTACAATTCTTTCATCATTTACTACCTCTTATTTCGTTGTTTATATATTATATTATATTTATTATATTTTTTTTTACAATGAGCAATTAAAGGGAAAGTTCTCCCAACAACTACAATTGTTTTATTATTTACATCCTCTTATTTTGTTATTTATATTATATTATATTATCATTTTTTACAGTGGCCAATTAAATGGACAGTTCTTCTAATAATTACAATTCTTTCATTTACTACTTTTTATTTTGTTATTTATTTTATATTATATTATGTTATATTATATTATTTTTCTTTTAAAATAAATGCTTTTTTCAACAAGTACTCATGACAGTTATCAAAAGTGACAGCAAAGACATTTGTAATTTTACCGAAATGTTCTGTTCAATTTTCTGTTCAACTATCACTGTTTCCACAAAATATTAAGCAGCACAACTGTTTTCAACATCGATAATAATAAGAAATGATTCTTAAACAGCAAATCAGCATATTAGAATCATTTCTAAAGAATTAAGTAACACTAAAAATTGGAGTATTCGCCGCTAAAATTTAGCTTTGCCATCACAGGAATATATATATATATATATATATATATATAAAACTAATAAATGCAGTCTTGGTAAACATAAGAGACTTCTTTCAAACTTTCAAAAAATTCATGTTCCTTATAGAAGACAAAAATTCATATGTGTTTGATTAATTACTGGGTGAACTATCCATATCATGGGTCCAAAATGATATAGAGAATAATCTGGTGTTTTGCTTCCTGTGAGGCCTCTAGACTCATGTCGTGAAAACGCCACACTCCTCTGATGCTTTTGAAGAAACAAGAGTGACCTGTGTGGTTGCCAGCTCATAAATCATAACCTCATAAATGTTGAATATTGCAGTGCGTATGGCAGAGAGTTATGAGACCAGGGTCTCTGGTTCAAATCCCCAAAGCGTTTCATCCACAGCTCTGTCCACAGCTGATGCTCCAGTCCCAGCCTGGGCGGACAGTGTTCCCAGGCGCTGTCAAACCCAAGTGCAGGTAAATATGGGCAGCGATGTATTTTAACATTTTGTCATGAATAATTGAATGGTAAGTAAGTAGTCAGGAGTTTGACCTCCCAACTATCTATCTCCACATCACATGCATATTTAAACACTGCTTTTCACCATTTAATTCATTTATAACTACGCTCTGATGTGAACCCCACTGTGGCACAGTGCACATTACGGATTACGGATTAATCATGTTACAAACATGTTTTATGAGTGGAAGTTCAAGTGCACATTATTTGACTAAAACAAAGCTTTTAAATCCTCGTTATGATTCATAAATGTTGACTTCCTATTGGTGGCTGTATTAAACACAAGGGCAGTCCAAAATAGCTTGTGCTGTTCTGTGGTCAGTCACTCCAGCAGAAAAGGAACCATGAGGTCAATGGATATTGATTTGCTTCCCCCACCCAGCTTGTAAGCTGCATCTGTCTGCTACACAGCATCACTGGCCTCTAATGCTGAACCAGCGGCATCACTTTGCTGTGATGACAATCACCAAACACACAGGGGAGACTGGGGCTAGTTGTCACATGGGGAGGTTGTCACAAGGACTGTATCTCCAGTTCAGTGCAAATGATTCTGTATGTTCAGTTCAGTGATTCTGAACCCCTGATGTCACATGGACTGTTTTACGGATGCCCTTACTACGTTCATGGGCCTGGGAACATTTCAGTTATGTTTAAATTTCAGTTCAGCATTTAAAAATGCTGTTTAAATGCGGCTTTAAACGATCCCAAATGCGGTTGTAAACGATCCCAGCCGAGGAAGAAGGGTCTTATCTAGCAAAACGACTGGTTATTTTCATAAAAAATAATACAATTTATATACTTTTGAATCTCAAACACTCGTCTTGTCTTGCTCTGCCTGAACTCTGTGTATTCTGGCTCAAGACAGGGTATGTCGAAAAACTCCAAACGCATTTTCTCCCTCAACTTCAAAAATTATTACATCGCTGCAGAAGTACCGACCCAGTCTATGCAAAGTGAACATGCAAAGAAGATCAAACACCCTTAACAAAAAAAGGTAAAATAGTGATATAGGACGATTTTGAAGTTGAAGGAGAACATGAGATAGGAGAACCGGAAAAAACAGAGTAAGACAAGACGAGCATTTGAGATTAAAAAGTATATAAATTGTATTATTTTTTATGAAAATAACCAATCGTTTCGCTAGATAAGACCCTTCTTCCTTGGCTGGGATCGTTTACAACCGCATTTGAGATCGTTTGAAGCCACATTTAAACAACATTTTGGGAGTTCAAACTCGGGGCACCATAGCAGTCCATTATATGGAGAAAATGTTTTCCTCATAAAACATAATTTCTTTACGACTGAAGAAAGAAAGGCATGAACATCTTGGATGACAAGGTGGTAAGCACATTATCCTAAATTTTTGTTCTGTAAGTGGACTTCTCCTTTAATCTACTCTCCTGTCTGGTTTGTTTGTCAGACAAAAATAGCAAATTCTGTCAATCAAACTCCCTGTGAAGGGTCAATTGTGACAACTTACTCCATATTGTGAAACTGAACTGTATCTTTTCCTGGATAACAAGAGTGGTGTTTCATAGCTTTTTTAGTCTTATTAGTTTGTGACCAATCAGAAATTGTCATTCAAAAATAAACCTACCCTATTCACTGGAGTAATTGTGACAACTACCCCCAGTCTATCCAATAAAATGAGACAATGGAATCCCTGATGATGCGTATTATGAGATTCCTTCACATTTAATTTCACATTCATGGACAATCCTCTGTTCCCTAATAACAAGAAGAAAACAAAAATTGCAGTAAGATGGTGATATTATTTTCCAAATACCTTCTCTAATCCAGCAGATGTGAGGTTTTCCAGCAGTAAAATCAACACGTTAGTGCAAGAATCTGCTTCTCCTCTTGGCAATCGATAGTAAAATTCCTCATTCTGTGCTCGGGTAAGTAAATGGAATTGAAAGTGGGGCAGAGGGTATTAATGCAGAGGGAGGAATATCCATTTTATCACGTCCTCCCTGCAGGCCCTGTTGATAAAAATGACAGCGGGAGCGCATTACTAATTCCACCACTGTCACAGCCCATAGTCACTTACCTTGCAAATGAAGTGCGGTAATGACACCTGCCTGACGGTCAGAACACAGGCTATACTCTCAGTAATACAGCCTAATGTTGAAATGGATCCCAGGAACGCATGGGCCTAGACCTGCAATGACATCCATGTACAGTAAAACAAATTAGTGCTATTTACAGGCAGCTTTTATGTACATCCATAACACACTTAGGCAAAATTACAAACCTAAAAGCCTGAAATGCATACTCATGCTCAACAAATATGAAAATAGTTGCTACTTAGTTAAAATTATGCAGACACGTCTTTTTCTCAACATGTAATGACAATCATATATGTGACCCTGAACCACAAAACCAGTCTTAAGTAGCACGGGTATATTTGTAGCAATAGCCAACAATACAGTACATTGTATGGGTCAAAATTATCGATTTTTCTTTTATGCCAAAAGTCATTAGGATATTAAGTAAATATCATGTTCCATGAAGACATTTTGTATTTCCTACTGTAAATATATCAAATATATATGTCGGCCAAATATTGTGCTATCCTAACAAACCATACATCAATGGAAAGCTTATTTATTTAGCTTTTAGATGATGTATAAATCTCAATTTTAAAAAAATTGCTCCTTATGACTTGTTTTGTGGTCCAGGGTCACATATATTACTGAATTGCAGATATGATTCAGGTTTATTCAGTTATTCTAAACAAATCAGCATATACAGTTTTTTGACGTTCAAATTAAAATTACCCATTTAACTAGTTTGTTTTACTGGCGCCTCTCTTGTTAGTTTCCTGTAAGTTGTTGGTAAGAGGCAAAATGCATCACAAACTTGACAGATAAATCATTTATGAGCCAGTGATTTATTGCCAGCAAAAATAATGGCATCCATTACTGATAAATCATATTTGCTAACACATATTAGTGTGTTGAAATTACTGAATGAAAGGTCCATTACTGAATTTGCATGAACGTGCACCTTACATCATGCATACAAAATTTATGACCGAAAGGGCTACTGACATATGACTTGAATTTTGCAAATGATAGTTTACCATGCAACAAAGAAGCAACCCCCACACCTATGAATTAAACATGGCACAAAAAGCGGAACATTTAATTGGATCCGAAAGCCAATTCTGAAGCCCTCTTATCTCCACATTTAATGAATTAGATTTTGTTCACACAGTAATGAAATTATTTCATCTATATTTGATTAAAAACCAGTTGGCATACAAATACAGAAATGCTTGAAAATGCACTTTTATAATGGTTCTTGTTTGGAATGAGGCATTTTCACATTCTGAGCTCACTAAAATGCATTTAAGGAAGCTTCAAGGAATACTTACAAGGAACAATTCACTCAAACATGGACAACTGGATGGACAAAAATTTAACAACTACAAAATTAGTACTGTCATTCTTGTGCCAACCCTATATTATGTGCTATATTTATGTAGAACGCAAATGAGAAAATCTATGCACACTCATCTTTATTATAAAAGCTGCTATTCTCAGATAATTGTGTCTTCCTGTGAGCTGATAAGAAGACATCAAAATCAATCAATCAGAGTTCAAATCAAATACTGGATCAATGAGTGAATCATTCTTTATAATCAATTCTTTTCAATGAATCTACTGATTCAGTTCATGAATCATACTGCTCAAGTTGAGCTCCCTGAGTTAATCACCAACTCGCTGAATCAATTTTGACACAGTGCAATATATCGAACAGTTCAGCCAAAAATGAAAATTGTCTTGTTAATTACTCACCCTCATGTCTTTTCAAACTCGTAAGACCTTCGTTCGTCTTCAGAACACAAATTAAGACATTTTTGATGAAATCCGAGAGTTTTGAAGATTTTAGATTTGAAGGATGCCTTCTCCCAACTGCTGTTTTGAGATCTCTCCACAGGTGTTCAGTGGGGTTCAGACTCATTGCTGGCCATTTCAGAACTCCCCAGCGCTTTGTTTGTAACCATTTCTGAGTGCTTTTTGAAGGGTATTTGTCCTGCTGGAAGACCCATGACCTCTGCTGGAGACGCAGCTTTCTGACACTGGCCACTACGTTGCGCCCCAAAATTCTTTGGTAATCATCAGATTTTATGATACCATTCACACAGTCAAGGCATCCAGTGCCAGAAGCAGCAAAGCAACCCCAAAACATAGGGACTGTGTTCTTTTCTTGGAAGGCCTTATTTCTTTTTCTGTAAACAGTGCCATGATGTCCTGTACCAAAAAGCTCTACTTTTGTTTCATCTGTCCACAGTATGTTCTCCCAGAAGGATTGTGGTTTTGTCACACAAGTTTTGACAAACTCCAGTCTTGCTTTTTTACGTCTTTGTGTCAGCAGTGGTGTCCTCCTGGGTCTCCTACCATAGCCTCCCTTTTCATTCAGATGGTGACGGATAGTGCGAGCTGACACTGTTGTACCCTGTGTCTGCAGATCAACTCGAATTTGTTTGTAAGTTAATCAGGGTTCTTTATCCACCATCTGAAACAATCCTTCGTTGTAATTTTTCATTAATTTTGCTCTTCCGTCCACCTCCAGTTAGTTACAATTCCATGGGCTGTAAACCTCTTGATGATATTGTGCACAGTGAACACAGGAACATTAAAATGGATTTGTAGCCTTGAGATTGTCCATGTTTTTCCACAATTTTTTACTCTCAAATCCACAGACAACTCTTCACATCTTTCTTTTCTCCATGCTCAGACAACACATAGGTTGAGTTGAACCATTTTAACTGGTTGCAAGTGTGATTACTATGCTGCCCACACCTGTTACTTGCCACAGGTGTGTCTAAATACAAATTACAGGAGCATCACATGCTTGAAAAACTAATTCTTACAATTTTGACAAGGTGCCAATAATTTTGTCCAGTCTTTTTTTGAGTTCTGTGTGAAATATTATCAAGTTTGACTTTTCTTCTTGTTTTTTTTTTGTCTTGTTGCACTGCAAACAAAAACAATAAGCATGTGAATACCAAAACATTTGCAGTTGGAACAATTTTCTGAGAGAAGTGTTGCATTTTCTGACAGAACTGCAAGGGTGCCGATATTTTTGGCTATGACTGTATAAAGTACATCCTGGTGAAAAAATGATGCCAGAATTCCTATTTTTGTGTGAATTAACTGAGGACTGAATGAGAACTGGGTGCTGAAGTTTCCCTGTGGTTCACAATCACTGTGATCTTGTGAAACAAAAACTGTTATGAGTGAGTGTTTGTACACAAAACGTAGCTTGATACAGTCCTGACCGTGTTGAATGAAGATGCCTTAATCCCTGACAGCTGACTGAATCATTTTCAGTCAATCCTCGGTCTCTGATTAGCCTGGAGATAATCGGCCGCAGGTAAGTGACGGACGACCAAAGGTGCCAGCCTATGTGATAGCAGCCACAGTTCAGATAAAAGAACAGACTGATGCATGAGCTAAAGCTCTGGATTGAGATCGTCCTCCTACAAGCCTATCACTAGGCTTTGCAATCATTATGGAGAGCACAAAACTTGTTCTTGGTTCAGTCCGTTTCAAAATCAGCCCGCACGGCGTCCAATCACGCCACCGCTCGGCAATCTGTTCAACAAATTGTGGGCCCTCATCCAGGGAATCAAATTTGTCATTCTGGTTGGACCACCAGAGCCTGTTTCTCAGTCCATCCCAGCCTCCTTCAGTGATCTGAACATCTGCTGGCCCTGCTGAAGCCACGACTCCTCAGTCACTCCCTCTCTCCGCATGAAAACAACAGGGATGTGCGATCAGAGGGAGCCAGGAGAGTCCTTTACAGTGCAGATGCTGCCGGTCCGCTGCATGCTGCGATCTCATTCACACTGTTTTCCTGCACAATCAAGCGGGTGAGACGCACACACTGACACATCTCTTTTCAGCAGTGCACCAGGAGAGGCTTGGAATGAGAAAATGTTGGTCTGAAGGAAAGAACAAAATAAGATGCATGATTGAAAGACATCCACTCAGACATTCATTTGAAAACTGAGAGAGAGAAAGGGGGAAATGATCTGTTGACCAAAAGCATTGAAGCTGCTACATAGCAACACCAGCATATGTATCTACTTGGAATGAGAGACGTGACGGGGTCTGTGGGGGATATTCGGGTTGTTTTCTTCATGCCTCATGCTTTTTTTTTTCTTTGTGTTTGGGAAGAATCGCAGCCTGAGCTGAGCTTGGGATTCAGCACACATGATTAGAATTCTACCAACCCTACGTGGCCTCTGAAGCAAATCATTTGCCAGGTCCTGAGGGGGGTTAAAGGCAACACATTTTACATATTAGTACCTAGCAACTGACACAGTAGACATGTAGAGGTAATGATGCCGATACAACAGACTGCTGCTGAAAACAGCAGCAACACACATAAAACAAGCAGCTACATGTTTAAATGAAATAACACATTCTTAGCCCTTACAGGTACAGCTCATGCAAAAATGAAAATTCTGTTGTAATGTCGTTCCAAACCTTTTTTAAACACAACGACCTGTGCAAAGATTCGTTATGTAGCTCTAACCGCAGAACAGTTAGTGACCGCTACAAAAAAGCACAGAAAATAGCATTGTGTGATGGACAGGCTGACATTTAGGTGATTATTTACAGATAATCTTGCCCTCCCACGCAACTCATGTCTAGACTACGTTCATATGTTCATGCCCAGAATTGAAAAATGACCAGTAAAACATGTTCCCATAACTCATATGAGGTGGCAAAATTATATATCATTTGACTTGGTTTGTGGACTTGTGAAAAAAAACTCTCTTGCCTTCTCTGAGCCCACTGAGTTTAACAGACCCCCTAGACTAGAGCATGTCGTGAGTTTGGTGGGGGATAATTGAGAATGAATGGGGGAAAGTCAGAGAGGAGGCCATGCCTCCATTGAAGTATGACTGGTTATGTCTGGCTGTGATCGTTTCGATAAATGTGATAAATCCCACCTCTTGTGTTCTTGTGCGTTCCATGTACGTGAATCAGTCTGAATGAACAATATAATAGCTTTAATGGGAAGACTAATAAAAAAGTAAGTAAACAACTCGCACACTTATATCACCACTTTGTCAAGTCAAAAATCAAACTTCAAATAGCCTGAAAACATGATCTGTTGGGTTTTAGTGAGCAAACAGCATGTTAAAATTACATCTCTGCATCTGTGACTAGAGTTAACCGAGCTCTGATGTTTCGAAAATAGGTGTATTACGAAATAGATAGGCCATGTTCACACAGCAGAATAATATGTTTGTCAGTCCTGTATTTGAGTCCTTGATACAGTTACGTTCACACACAGTACGGTTATTTACGGTTGTGACAACTGCATCCTGCAACCGAACTCACACCCGCAAATTTTCAGGACTCACAACCACATTCTCGGAAAACACGCTGTAACGGACGTCAGATCATACATGGCTGCACAATGCGGTATTAGTTTATTTAAGTACAAATTATGGATTATGAAGAGGATGTTTAGGCAATACTTACATTGTTCGTTTCACATCATCTCTAGACTCAGTGCTACCTGAGGTGCTGTTGCCAACAGCAGACATATGTTTGTACAAATTTAAAAAATCGTCAAAATTAGCTTAAGTTTAAAACATATCAAAAAACTTACACCTGTAAGTAAATGCAGTTGTCAATCACAAAAACTGACAGTGTGAACGTAGCCATAGATAAATATATAATTGTTGATTTAAAATATATTGTTGAAATTGTTACTGCCTTAAGTTATAATTTTGGAATAAATGTAAAATGCCTAAAAGCACTAAAGTGATGAGATTTATACTTAATAAACAGAATAGTCTATTAATTACATTGTTAATTTAAATATATAATATGGATTTTTATTCTGGTAAATATGACTGGAACATAAATTTTACATTTAATTAAAAAAAAAAGTGAGGACTTTGAACCCTCATTTCAAAACGCCACTGCAGGCCACACACGTGCATTTTGAAAGACAGAGATGTCTGCTTTACAGCATAAATTGCTGCTGATAAATTATGTAAATCATTCATCGAATTTAAGAGGACATCAACTGAACAGCTTTGCAAAAAGTT
This sequence comes from Labeo rohita, assembly GCF_022985175.1. Classification (NCBI taxonomy): domain Eukaryota; kingdom Metazoa; phylum Chordata; class Actinopteri; order Cypriniformes; family Cyprinidae; genus Labeo; species Labeo rohita. Next base: position 21,242,035 of record NC_066881.1, on the reverse strand, counting down.
ACAACAGATCAAAGGATACCAGTGATTAATATAGTGCTGATATTTCCATCAAATCCACTCCATCTCATTTCAAGTGCTGTATGTGTGAATATAAATCTTGTTTCATAAACCTCAAGTTGTATCAGGAAGATCTTTGTCAAAGCATTGTTTGCTTTGACACGAGGTAGCGCGGTAATCACCCCTGCCAATCCTCAATGGTGAGAGACTATTACAAGCTAAGCCATGTGTTCAAGCATCAAAACCTGGAACTGACTTTGCATCCCGCTTGAAGAGGTGCTGCTGAATTAAGGATGACATCTCATTGGTCTTTCTGGACAAATACCAACACACAGTTTGACGCACTTCAACAAATATGGACACATTGACATTGACACACTCCTTGGCTAGGGGATGTCCCTAGTCTGTAACAAAGGTACAGCGGCAAAACATTCGTCTCAGTTTCTCTTTCTATCCACAGAAGCCCCTGGAGAAGGGCAGGCACAGCCCCACCATCTGCTAACTGCGTCTGGAAGAGCCAGAATGGCTGCCAGGACCCAGGTGACAGAACTGGCCGCACAACCTCACAAATCCATGCATGATAAACCTGCAACTGTACCTATTACCTCTCAGTTCTTCTATTTCAATTCTATTCAACTGGAGCAAGGAGAATAGTGATAGAAAACCATGGCATGAGGTCCTAATTGGCATGCAGGATGTCAAATAGACTTGGCTGCAACAGAAAAAAAGCTGACATCTACCAATGGTTTTTATGGGAATACCAGACAGGAGAGCATTAAAGTCCAGTCTGAACATAATAAATGAGTCAATTTCCCTAGTCTACTTAAGAGGGAAACAGTTTACCACTTAATGCATAATAGATGACACGGGCCAATTTTGGAGGATGCCAAATGTGGATCTCAAATTCACATATTAGTCACCAAGGGATGTTTTTTAAACCTGAAGGACACCCCCATCCTCAATTGGCTAGAAAAACAGATTGCCTCCTCCCAAACTAACACTATAGTTTAAGTGTCATGCGCCATAAGCCAAACCAACCAGCTGCTAGGTGAATCACAATATTATAAACTTTGATCTGAAGCAAAAAAGTATTCGAAAATCAGAAAAAAAGAAAAAGGTACTGTGAACTAAATGGCCTTAATGAGGGAATTAACTACAATTTTAAAGCAGTGTGAATGAATCAAATTAAAAAGGATTGAGAAATATCAAACTAATGATTTAAAGATACTGATTATTTTTTTAAGGTTTCTACAATCATTTAGGTCTAAGTTGTATTAGAGCATAGACAAACCGACTCTACATCATTTGTACTGCTTTATAGGAGTGGGTGGGCACAAAAGTGTTCTTTTGGTGCAATTTTCTTGTCATGATTTTTTTGGTAGGTGCAGATTTCTTTATAAAGTCATCTCATATGAAAAAAGACATTATTTAGCAACCCTGTAACCACCTAATCATCAATGATTTAAAAACGCATTTTTGGCAAATCAGGTAATTGATCAGGTAATGATCTGATCTTTTTTTGCATGCTTGTTTAGAATCAGAATTTATAGGATTTTGGGTACATTTGGGCAGGCCTCTTTTCTAAACGACCCTGTTACAGCTTCCCAACGTGATAATTATTGACCTAGCGAATCCAGAGAAGTGTACTGCAGTGTTCTTTTCCAGACTGAGCGAAAAACCTAGGACTAGTTTGCAAAAGTAGGATTTTTACATCTCAATCATTTAACAAACGGTTTGATTGACAGCAGTGGTTCTAGAGGCAAAATTGTCCAGAATTAAAAGTTCTATCATGTGATTCAAATATCATGTGTACGTGCAAAAAAATTGTGCAGTGTACAGTCACAGTTTACGCTCTTGGAAAATGCAATATCGCACCCAGTGGCCAATTTCTTTCAAATTTCTCTCAGACCTTTGGGACCATGAGTCAAACAGGTCCACCAAGTTTCGTTCTGACTGGTCTCTGTTATCCTTGTCTAATAGGTGCTCAAACATCATTGGCCAGTGGTGGCCATGTTTTTGAGATACACAGATGTCCTTATGGACACTTGTGGCACTTTGGACCACAAGAGTACACAGTGATTTTCATGTTGATAGGACAAATTGTTATGTAGTTATAGCCATTTTTATAGTTTTTCCATCTTATAGCTATGAGCTCCTACATAAGTGTTCTGAGTTTGACAGCTATCCAATGCTGTTCAGGAGTTACAGGCTAAAAGTGACATTGTCCTTTTCAAACATTTTGGTGTCCCTTTAAGACGGTTTTTTGTGGAGATACGTGCTGATCCTTGGCCATTTAAACAATTACAGTAGGGTTTCAGTGCTGCATGCTTGAACCCCTAATAATATGAGCTGATGGCTCCAACAACCAAGTGGCTCAAAGTAGGTTTGTTTTTACAGCTTTATAAGTTATATATTAACATCAATTTTCCTGTATAAAAAACGTATGAAATATTTACATCCAGAACCCGACTGCTGCATTCTATTAGTTGAGCCAATGTTGCCATGTTGGGTTGATCAGGATCAGCCAGAACAATATTTTTTATATGTTTTTTGGTTAAATCAGTCAACCTAAGTCTTACTTACAGCTGTCTCTGTAATATTATTCAGTAACAATTTTTAAAAAATCCACACTTTAGATTACTTTTGAGGTGCAAGAGAGATTTTAAAAAAGCAGACAGCAGATCTCTGTGTACTTTCTACTCAATTAGGAGCATCTCTCCTCTTGTCGCTGTCTATTTTTCCCTTTTTTACGTCTTCTCCCCACCCTCCGTGCACCTCTTTTCACCTCTATTGGCATGGATAAAGCAATCTAATGTAGGACTACTCCTATGAGTTCTCTGGCTTTTGCACCTTTGCAAAATCACCAGGGATGAAAGGGAGCAAGCACGAGAAATTGCAAAAAGAAAGAAGAGGGAAAAACAGTAAAGAGAGAATGAGAGAAAAAGAGAGAAATAGGGGGCGGTGGGGGCTTGGGAGTGCACGTCAGCGCTGCTGAGAAGAACCTCATTTTCCAAGACCATCTGTTACCAGTCCCTGAGCTGAAAGCTCCATTTATGTCATTCTTACCACTGCCATACAAGCAACGCGTCCTCTTCTACTGCTGCATGCACCACAACTCCGACTCTTTCATCAACAACTCACAGTCATTGCAATAATTAGAAGACAGATTTATGGCCTAAGCATAACTTAACACAATATTTAAGCAATATCACACGAGAAAGAGCGCTGTTGTTCTCAATTCGACCGCAGACAATGTATTCAGACTAGACTGTTCAAATGCAAGTGCTCTGTTGCGTTTATACACAGTATTGCCATTTACTTGCTCTATTTCCACGTCACAAATTTACATAATGAATTAATGAATTCCAAACAAAGACAGCACTGAATGAGCACAGCGCCAAGAAACACACAGCCGTGGTGTCTGAAATGAATCTATTTTTGTGATTCGATTTGGTTAAGTGAATTATTTAATGACTCACTCATGACATGTTTTAAACGAGTGAATGACTCATTCATAAAGACGTGATTCTTTCATGAAAGAATCAGTGTAGTTAAATTAATCAGTTGAATGAGTGGTTCACTGACTCACTCGTAAAGACTCATGAAATCATCACCTACTGACGTAAGGATATAACATGCAGAAAGAGTCAGTGAAAACCCCCCACAAAATACACAAAATCTTTGTAAGCCCATAAATTACACAACTTTGTGATCAGATTGCTGTTTACCAAGACAGACAGCTTATCTGGAACTCGTAAATACGGAGAAGTGATACAAATGGTGAAAAGTCCCAATGCTGTTGGACTGAATATCAGTTAATGAAATTCAAGGACTACAACAAAAATAAATAAATAAATAAAAACTGTAAAAAAGTTGGCATTTTCTAAAAATACCACAGCATGATTAATGAATGCATTCTGAGACGGATCTAAAACTGTTGTATTGCTCTGCTCTGTTATCTCTGATTTAAAGCATAAAAGATTCAAAGCAACAGCTGCCAGAACTGTTACTCTGTACGTTTTTACAATAGAAGTCTGAAGTGCAGTGAAGGAAACATAAGAAACGGACTGACAGTGAATAGCTGAGGAACAGAGACGAAGCACTGCAGGGGGTTAAGAAGTAGGCACGGAAAATGGAAAAGGCCATGCGTGCTGTGTTCAAAGCACTGCCTGAACACAGTAGTTTACCTGGCTGCCCCTTTTTCTTATCGATGGGCGCTGGATTGTTTGCACTATACTGTGACTGAGTGAGACTCTCCTTTAATCAATTTGTGGGGAGAGCACGCTGTAACCTTTGCAGTGAGATGCAGGGTGGTCAGGAGATATCGAACGCGAGGGCGCCCACACACTCTACATGTATTGAAAAGATGTCTGGTTAGACTAACCTGGTAACCTAACACTGTGTTTCCCTGCATAATAGTCTTAAACTTGAAAACTAGGATGGAAATATACATGATTGTAGATATAAAAATGCTGTAGATGTTTTGTTTAGTTGTGCATGCATTTTAATGAGGACTTCAGGTTGTCATCTGTCATTAAATGCATTTGTTCATTCTGAGGCAAAATATGTAAATGTGAACTGAACACAAATGTATCATTTCCTATGTCAACAAATCAACTCAAGGATGCATTAAATTGATCAAAAGTGACAGTAAAGACTTTCACATTGTTACAAAAACCTTGTTTCAAATGATTGCTGTTTTTTAAACTTTCTGCAGTTGAAGTCAAAAGTTTACATACACCTTGCAGAATCTGCACAATGTTAGCTATTTGATCAAAATAAGAGGGATCATACAAAATGCATGCTATTTTTTTTTTATTTAATACTGACCTGAATAAGATATTTCACATAAAAGATGTTTACATATAGTCCACAAAAGAAAATAATAGTTACATTTATAAAAATGGTCCCGTTCGAAAGTTTACATACACTTGATTCTTAATACTGTTCTTACCTGAATGCTTTTTTGTTTGTTTGTTTTTAGTTATTTATAGCTGTTCATGAGTTCCTTGTTTGTCCTGAACAGTTAAACTACCCGCTGTTCTTCAGAAAAATCCTTCAGATCCCCAGATTCTTAGGCTTTTCAGCATTTTTGTCTATTTGAACCCTTTTCAACCATGACTGTATGTCAGATCCATCTTTTCAAACTAACTCTCACTGATGCTTCAGAAGAAAAAAAACAATGCATTAAGAGCAGGGGAGTGAAAACGTTTTGAATTTGAAAGTCTGGGTAAATTTAACTTATTTTGTCTTCTGGGAAACATAAGTATCTTCTGTGGTTTCTGAAGGGCAGTACTAAATGAAAAAAAATCTGATATTTAGGCAAAATAAGAAAAATGTACACATCCTCATTCCATTCAAAAGTTTACATTCCTGTCTCTTAATGCATCGTTTTTCCTTCTGAAGCATAAGTGATCGTATGAACCTTCTGTAATAGTTGCATATGATTCCCTCAGTTGTCCTCAGCGTGAAAAGTTGGATCTCAAAATCATAGTCATTGTTGGAAAGGGTTCAAATACACAAAAATGCTTAAAACCAAAGAATTAGAGGGACCTGAAGGATTTTTTTGAAGAACAGCTAGGGACTCATGAACAACTATCACTAAAAAAACACAGGTGTGGATCATTTAGGTAACACAGTATTAAGAATCAACTATTAAAACATATGTAAATTAAATTATGTATATGTAAACATCTTTTATGTGAAGTATCTTATTCAGATTAGTACTAAATAAAAAAAAAATAACATGCATTTTGTATGATCCCTCTTATTGTGATAAAATAATTAACATTTTGCAGATGCAAGGTGTATGTAAACTTTTGACTTCAAATGTATACACTTCCTAATGTTAATGGCCCAGTTTACCTAAAATATGGTACATTAGTTCACAAGTATCTTCATGGATCCTCTTTTTAAACAAAAGGTTACTACAGTTTCTGACTATTGTGCCCTCGTGAAGTGACCCCATGATGACTGTTCATATTAAGAAAATACCCAACCAATCTGTTATGATACCTGTTGATATCTACCTGACTGAATAGGAAAATATGCTAATTATCAAAGATGCAAAGAGGCTGGTGAACAGAAACTGAAAACACAATACAGGAAAGTCAAGGAGACCTCATGTTTTGTTCTTCAGCGCGCGCTGAGACAGACACCAAGGACGCCTCAACTCATTCGACCTACTTAAGAGTTGGTCAAAGTAAAGTGTGTCATAAGCTCAGTTTCACTGCTAGAGGGAAAAAAAAAGCAGGCGTTAAATGCAGGCGATAAAAATCTGCTATCACAGTCATACAGTCATAAGTTTTCCTCAGGTTTAGCCGTCGCTGTAGCTCTTATTAAATCTGCAACCTCAAAGACAACCATCAGCATGCACCTTTCGTCATCAAGGACCTTCTGTTTCTATGCAAATCTCTTTAAAAGGTCGTGGTCAATGTGATGACGATGCTAAAATGCAACTTTTTGCTGACCGTTTGCTTTGAGCGGTTAAGCGAGTTAAACAGCAGCCCGAGGAAATCAGACTTCTACGGGTGCATGAGAACGACTGGCTTTCACACTTGGCAGCGAGACCATGACAAACTCAATGTGTGGAACACAAAGCAAAAGGAAACCCCGCTATTGCCACAAACAAAGACAGACAGAAGAACATGGCAGAGCGTGGCAAAATGAGAAATAATTCACTGCGATATTAATTATATATATTGTCAGACGTGACGTTCATTTCGAAAAAGCAAACTGGCACACGCCAGGTTCGCAGACGTGGAGAAGCAGGAGTGTTTTGACATATTAAATGACTGCAGACAGTGGTGCGCTCCCCGCTCTGCATTCAGCCCACGTTTCCGGAACATTCTGAGCGCGCTCCTGTGGCTCTGCCTGACCCACCGCCAGCCCTCCTCAGATCACATTCAAAGTGATTGTGCTGTTCAATATTTCATTGACATCAGCCTCAAAGATTGTTGCTACAGTGACACCAGAGATAATTATTTTTTACCACAGTCTTTTTTGAGATGTTTTTACCCCCTCCTCTGCCTGGCTCCAGCCATTCCTGTGGAGAATTGTTCTGCATAAATCAGCTGGTGGAATATTGAATCAGCCTCACCACAGGGAATGTGTTTTTGTGTGTGGTATGTGTGACTGATTATTACTAAGAGTCAACGCGCAAAACCAGGCAAACAGCGCCGCTAAGTGGCAGCTCTGAAACGTTTAAACAAAACCTGAGCATTTTGTCAGCATTTAGTCACCTTCAAACCCGTATGGCTTTTTTCCTTTTACTGCGGAACACAAAAGAACATATTTTGAAGGAAACACAAAAATACAGACTTACGACAATATTAGCGTGAGCCCATACAGCAAAAATATTTTGTTTCTGCGAAAATATATTATAAATATATGCTAAACATATGTTGTAAACAGTGAAGCTTAACGAAATATATTTTTGAAATGATTTATTTTATTAGTTTTAACCTTCATATATTTAAAGCATGCGTTACTGCATTGTAAAATCATATAAAGCCATATAATAACATATTTATATATTTATTAATATTTTATATTTATTAATATAATGACTTAATATTAATAACATTACTGTAAGCCCATACAGCAAAATAAATAAATAAAAAAAGCTCGCCAAAATATATTATAAATATACGCTAAACATATGTTGTAAACAGTGAAGTTAATGAAATATATTTTTGAAATGCTTGGTTTTATATTTACTTTCAACCTTCATGTATATATAAAGCATTATTACATTGTAAAACTCATATTATACTAATAATAAATCTATATATTAATTATTATTTTATATTTATTAATATAATGGCTTAATATATATGATATTAATAACATTTGCATGAACCCATACAGAAGAAAAAAATTCTGGACAAAAATATAATAAATATATGCAAAACATATGTTGTAAACATGAAGCTTAATGAAAGTTTTGAAATTATTTTTTATACATAGTTTTAACCTTCATTTATATAAAGCATTATAACAATATAAAATCATATAAAGATATTTAATAATAATATTAATACATCTGTATATTTATTAATATAATGGCTTTATAATAATATATATATATATATATATATATATATATATATATATATATATAATAACATTAGCATGAGCCCATTCAGCATACAGCAAAAAAAAGCTAAACATATGTTGTAAATGTAAAGCTTAATGAAAATATATTTTTGAAATTATTTATTTTATATGTAGTTTCAACCTTCATTTATATAAAGCATTATTAAATTGTAAAAATCAAATAAAGACATATAATAAAAAAAAAAAAAAAAAGTAAAAATGTTTATTAATATTTTATATTTATTAATTTGGTGGTGTTTTATATATATATATATATATATATATATATATCATGTTGTATTTGTGTGTTTACATTCATATACTTTAAAACATAATTTAGCAAATATATTTTCTGAACTTTTTTTTGTATATTTTGAAACATATTTAAAAAAATATTTTTGAAAATATATTTTTTGCCTTAAGGGATTAAATGATGCCAAATTTCTATCATTACCTGTGCTTGATGTAACATATTGTTGTTGAATCTGTCTGAGAGGTTTGAAGTCAATCAGATTCTGATGTAACACAAATTATCTGCCTTGTACTGAAATCATATGCCTTCGAAAGCAGCCATAAGCTGTGTCACCATATAATTACCGCGTATTGCCAAAGGTAAGGACATCTGCCAGGCAAATAAATGTTATAATGCAATGCAAACCTCTGAGATCCTTAGGGGAAACACTATTGGTATCCACTGTGATTATGTGCATATTTAATAGCTTTTTACAGGCATGCTAATGAAATACACTTCAGAAAATGTCGAACGGGTCTTGCACGCTCGTTGCATAATATCCATAAAGTTGAATAAACGCAGACATTCCAGCCCCAGATCAACAGTTACACTGGGGGGGGGGTTAACTCAGTCTAAATGCCAAAGAAATCTTGATAACAACGGCCGAATTTCAAGTAGATCTTTTAATTTTATCATTGAACATTTAATCAACATTGTCAAATGTAATGAGACCAATTAGTGTGAAGAAATGTTACGTAACACGCAATGATATTTCTAAGTATGTATCAGAGCACAGTGCACGCTTAGTACGTGCTTTGCAATGCACCTGTGTGTGTTGTCAATAAAATATTCCTTGGAGAAGTGCAATGCCCTAAGGAAGGAACACAAAGAGGCATAAAATCCTCAGATTTCCCCCTCCGGTTCGCTGTTTTTATGAATCACAAATCACTAGGCCAACACACAGCTCTCAGCAGACAGGGGCTCTGGGTTACTCTGGTTACATGGGAACCCTGAAGACATCATTTGCACAAGACTGTCAGAGCCTGTTTTTTTCCCCTCCACATCAGAAGACCTTGAACAGGTCAGTGCCACATTTGCTGCTAATTAATTGCACAAACATAAACACATGAGGACTGGAGATATCTACACATACAGATTTTGTTTGAAATCAATTACATTGTAATAAAGTACACACCCCAATTGATTTCTTTTATAGCTCTGCCAGACCCAGTTCCCATAATTATGTGAGAATAGCTAAAAAAAAAAAAGGTTTGAAATCTTCAATGGACCAACCACATGCTACAATGTAATAGTAAACCTGTAGTATGAGCTGACAATTGCTTTGCACTTTCTTTAGTTCAGGTTGACTTTAGTAAAACTGGATGGCATTTAACCATCAATCAAGCAAACTCTAGGACAGAGGTCAGAAATGGATTCACAAGTGTGTACTGGACAAAAACAAACAAACAAAAAAACAGCCTTATAAGTGGTGAGTGGATTCTAACTTAAATGCCTCTGATTGGCCATTGTCTTCAAGAAATCAACAGATATATCTGTGATTGGCTACACTGCTCAATAATGTGTTGTAAATAGAAACCTGTGATGCACTGTAAGAGCGCGAACACACAACTGCAGAGAGCTATGGCAAGCCATAAGATTCAGAATTACGCTATAGATAAATTGCATTTACAAACAAAATGCTGTTTCATGACGTTTAAAACAAAAATGCATGTAAATTGTAGAGGTGTAACGGGTTTTTTTTTACTTTGAACAATGTCGTGTGTCGAACAACCGTCGCATCTCAGATCAGCAGCAGGAGTCGGATTTCATTGTTCATTTCATTCGTTGAGCTGACGAGTGAGGTGAGAAAGACAAGAAGTTGGCGAAAGATTTAGTTTCGAAATGAAATACAAAAGCACCTACTTTAAAAATTTTTAGACTTTGGAAGGCCTTTTGACTTTTGCCATTTATCTAAGATGATTTTGGAAGACTTTTTAAACATTTGTTTCCTATTTATTTGGTTCCACCGTGATTTTCAGTGTTTTATATTTGAACTTTGTGCAAGCTATTTGTTGTTTTATATCAGGCCTATAGCATGGTGTATTTGTATTTGTTTTGTTAATTAATTAAACATTCTATGTTTAATATAAGTGAGTTTGTTGTACAGTTTTGTTGTTGTCAATTCAATCAGTTGACGCCAAATTGCCGCTAATTCAAAAGTAAAATCCCCCCAGGCATCTAGAAGCTGTTTAAAAGCGAATAAAAGTGAGGAAAAGTGGGACAAACATGTTATGTCATTTGGGCTACCTTGTTGAGGACAGTGGCACTGAGAACATTATGTTTCACACACTTTAAGCTCTTCTACTGTCCAAATGTAATAGGATTAATCCAACGAATCGTTCAGTTTGTGTGGATACCGAACTGAAAGCCTCGTACCAAACATTTTTTCAGAAACACTACAATACCTTAAAATGCTGCATTCTTTACAATTTTCATGCACTTGTACGGCATTTGCTATTAGGACTGTTTTGTATGTAAGCGTGATTTATCTATAGCTTAATTCTGAGCCTCTTGGCTTGCCATAGAGAGTTGGTATTAAAGTGATAGTTCACCCAAAAAAAGAAAATTCTGTCATTAAAGGAGCAGTCCACTTCCAAAACAAAGATTCACATAATGTACTCACCCACTTGTCATCTAAGATGTTCATGTCTTTCTTTCTTCAGTTGTAAAGAAATTATGTTTTTTGAGGAAAACATTTTTGCATTTTTCTCCATATAATGGACTGCTATGGTGCCCCGATTTTGAACTTCCAAAAAGCAGTTTAAATGCGGTTATAAACGATCCCAGCCGAGGAAGAAGAGTCTTATCTAGCTAAACAATCGGTTATTTTCATTTTAAAAATACAATTGAAATACTTTTTAATCTCAAATGCTTATCAATACACTCTGTGTATTCTGACTCAAGACAGTTAGGTATGTCGAAAAACTCCAATCGTATTTTCTCCCTCAACTTCAGAAATCGTTTCAAAATCATCCTAAATCACTGCAGAAGTTCCGAACCAGTCTTTGCAGCATGAACATGCAAAGAAGATCAAACACCTTTAACAAACAAGGTAAAACAGTGATAGGACCATTTTAAACTTGAGGGAGAACATGAGATGGAGTTTTTCGACACTAACTGTCCAGACAGAGTAAGACAAGACGAGTGTTTGGCATTAAGTATTTAAATTGTATTTTTATTAAAATAACCAATCATTACGTTAGATAAGACCCTTCTTTCTCGGCTGGGATCGTTTACAACCGCATTTGGGATCGTTTGAAACTGCATTTAAACTACATTTTGGAAGTTCAAAATTGGGGCACCATATCAGTCCATTATATGGAGAAAAATCCTGAAATGTTTTTCTCAAAAAAAATTTCTTTACGACTGAAGAAAGAAAGACATGAACATCGTGGATGACAAAGGGATGAGTAAATTATTTGTAAATTGTTGTTCTGGAAGTTGACTTCTCCTTTAATTACTAACCTTTGTGTCGTTCCAAACCCATAATACCTTCTTTTGTAACACTATTTGCCATTTTGGACAGTACCACGACGCATGTGTGTGCTTTCCTCTGAATGTAAACAAGTCATGCTCTTCTACATCAGCAACACCATGCGCATGCGTCAAGGTACTCTCCAAAATGGCGCTAGGGTGACACAAAGAATTGTTGTTGAATAAAGTTGTTAGTTTTTTGCACACATAAAGTAGCCTATTCTTGTAACTTCATAAAATTATGGTTGAACCACTGATGTCACATGGACAATGTCTATGTTCTTGGTACCTTTCTGCACTTTGAATGTGGTAGGACCCTTGCTGTCTATGGAGGGTCAGAGTGTATGCTAACATATGCGTACAGTCAACTTCATCCATGTTCAGCGTCTGCTCTATATTCTCCTATAAATTATGACCGATAACAAATATTTCTGAACTCTTTTAAACTAAAACTGAGCTGTCTCATGCCTTCTCACTCACACGCGCTTGTTAATGAACGTCTGTTGCTATTACTTTCTTGTTCCGTCTTTTACTTTCGTTTTCTACTGTCAAACAACGGCCCAGGACAGTGTTGCCACCCTGTGGAACAACTGATTACTGCAAAATAACTTAAATGCGCATGTGCCTGTACAGTACAACTGTTTAGGCATAATGCAAATTGTGCAGTTAATTTATCTAAATTGTTATAGGATGAATTATCTTGTATGGGTCATGTTTTAATATCATTCTATTTCAGTTACAATAATTGTTTTCTTGAATGTATGTTTCTCAGATTATAAAAAAGTATGCCTGGGGGTTTGCCTGGGGGTCCTCAGCTCCAGCCTTACACACTCTCTAAGCGTGTGCTAGCGCCTCACCGGGTGCCAGTCCGTGCCAATAACCGGATGCTGCTTCGCGGCACAACTGAAGCAGCAGACACGTCAAGTCCTTCGCGGGAATTGCGTTTAGCGTACGCATCCCGCGAAGTCCTAAGCACAGACTCGCCGAACGAAGCTTCACGAAGAAACTTCACTCGACCGTCGGTATTGAACTTACCTTTCCATCCTGCAGTTAAAGACACGCTGAGCTCGACAAAGTATTCAACTGATATATGAGACTGAAGGCGCGAATCATTAGAACGCGGGTCATTGTGACGTCACTACGTGTATTTCAGGGTTGCCAGGTCTGCTAACAAAACCAGCCCAGTTGCTTCTCAAAATTATCCCAATTTGCGCTCCAGTGTTCAGGCGGACGAGTGATTTCGCTTCAGCCCATAGCAGCAGTATAAATGTATTTTCCAAATTCTTGTCAACACTGGTATTTGATAGTTTAGGAACGCATAAGTTTGCGGCTTATTACGCTTTTAATATTTCTTTTTAATATCAAGCACATACCGCTCTTTAATTTCTCAGACATCCATGTTTATTTATTAATAAGCTCAAACTGTCTGCCCACTGTAAGCTGCGGTGATTATCATACATAAATATGGCACATTTAGCCTATAGGACGTAAAAGGTACAGCAAAAGCGGTGAAATGTTTCTAAATGTCTCTTGGCATATCAGAGCACCACTTTCAATAAAAAGGATGTTTAAATGTTCGCTTCTGTTCTGAAAACGTTTCTTTTCGTCATTAGCATCACACAGGAGCACTAGTCTAGGTTACAATAGTAATTACATTTCTTTACCATTGATTTCTGTCATGACACTGGTAAACAGCAATGAACATGCATTTGGCAGGTACAACTGTAAATATTATTCCAGATTTTTTACCACATTTAGTTCAGCTGGGTTAACCGCAAGAACAAAGTTTAGAATTATTTTGACTTTAACATCCCTAAGTAGCGAAATAAAGACTTTTGGGAAGTAATATTGCAAAGAGGCTACAAAACCAGTACACTGCCAATCAAAAGTTTGTAGTTTTTTAACAATTCAAAGTCTCTTATAATAAAAGTAAAAACAGTAATGTGTAATATAATTTTACTTTTTAAAATATATTTGATTTATATTTAATATATTTAAGCTGAAGATATCAGATGATACCACAGAAATCAGATGTAGTATGGTTTTAAAAGTGCAGGTAGCTGGCTGTTGTAATGCAGTGGTTGTCATTCTAGTACTGGCATCCCAGGCCCAGAGTTGAGAAGCACTGCTGTAAAGTGTTTTTAGAATATTTAGCATCTGTATCAACTATTACAGTCCTATTGTACTAAACATTCAAGCAAAAACACAGAAATTTTGCATTTCTGATGGAGCACTCAAAGACATCAAGATCCACTTTTTTTAAAGAATTTATTTGATGACAATGTACAAGAACATTTTCAGGCCAATGGTCTTCCCTGAAGGTCTTACTGTAAGAGGAAAGACAAAACACATTACAGTGAGATTTCTACAACATTTCAACACTCAAACTACAAAACTATTATACACAAACTACCTACACAAAATCCCTAATTATGTTCATCAAGGACAAGCTCACTTCAAGGGGAAATATAACTGAGGGAGAGGTGGTTTCTAAATACTAAAGTGGCTTCTGTCAAACTTGCAGACATGCAGTCAAGTGGCTAGTTGATCTCAAATGAGTGAATGCTAACCACACACAGCATGCTACAAATTAGTAGTGATTTATAACAGTCAAAGAAGCTGACTGGAACAATTCAAACACGTAAATTAAAACATATCGTTTTATCCGTGTTAGAAACACCGGATCGTTTAAATATCTGCAAGTGAGGTGAGGCATTGGGATTGAACATGCAAAGCACTTCAAGTAACTGGTAAAAGTGGATCACATCAGCACACCATGCCGATTTCCACTCTACCTTCTCCTGAAACCTCAAGTCTTTCACTTCTGTAAACATCCGAGGGAGGCAAAAGAGGGCAAAAGATTGGACAAAAATGAGAACTTTCAACTAACACTATTAGGTTCTAAAATTGCTCTGTGAAATGGACTTTCATGGTTGGTATGTAAACCAAGCCTCAAGAATTTGTAAACCATTTTCAGAGAGCAACTGCAAAATATCTTATTCTACTGATTACTACATAGTCCAGCACTTCACTATTAGTGAGCACACTAGTTGCACTACTCGAGTGGGATTAAACAGAGGTGACTGTAAGAATTACTTCCAATCACATACAGGTCAATAGCATTAGCCATCAACATATCAGCTAAATGTTTGGAGTTAACTTTACAGATCACTCCAGACTCTCCTTCCACAGCCGTTAGTCTACTTATTAAAGTATTTACCTTCTACAATCCAGATGTACATTTGATAAAAAAGGAAAGATGACAAGTTACACATTAAAAACTCAAGACAGTGATGACGAAACAAACATCTATGATGGGGAACAGAAACAGAAGTGCTCTGAATCCTAACCAAGAACTCAAAACGAAAAATGAACATTACCTTCTTGCCAGAAGCACCAACAGAGGCTTTCTTGGTGCCTCTAACTTTCTTCATTCTGTTCTTGCGTTCCTTGCGCTGCTTTCTAGATGTCTTTTTCTTCTCATAAAGGCCATGCTAAGGAAAACAAGAAAGTTTTAGAAAACATGTAATAAAACACAGTATGTTAATTTATAAAAGCTGTTATACACTCATGCCACACCAAAATTATCTCTCTACATACACTACCAGTCAAAACGTTCAATGTTTTTAAAAGGCTCTTCTGCTCACCAAGCCTGCATTTATTTGATCCAAAGTACAGCAAGAGAGTAAAATTGTAAGTATTTTTACTATTCAAAATAACTTTATTTGAATACATTTTAAAATGTAATTAACTGATATTAATGTGATCAATTATTTGTATCAATATTTAAAACAGATGAGTACATTTTTTCAGGATCCTTTGATGAATAGAAAGATCCAAAAAAACAACATTTATCTGAAATAATAACTTTTTGTAACATTGTACGCTATACCATTCAAAAACTTGGATTTATGTTACAAAAGATTTCTATTTTGCATAAATGCTGTTCTTATGAACTTTATATTCATCCAAGAAACCTTGGATGAATAAATCTATGTAGCCTTTTTTAACAGTAAAGTTTTTTGAGCAGCAAATCAGAATAATTTTTGAAGGATCATGTGACTGGAGTAATGATACAAAAAAATTAAGCATGAAATCACATGAATAAAGTACATTTTAAAATATATTCAAATAGAAAACAGCTATTTTAAATATTAAAAATATTTCAAAATTGTACTGTTTTTGCTGTGTATTGGATCAAATAAATGCAGGCTTGGTGAGCAGAAGGGACTTCTTTATATTTAAAAAAAAAAAACACTCTTGCTGTTCAAAAACTTTTGGCGTAGTGAACAGGTAACAACTTTTTGGAAAAAGGTTTTCAGCATTCGTCAATGACAATTTTCATTTGTTGATTTAAGCATTTTCTACAACAGCAAGGGTCAATAAAAAAGGACCTTTGATAAAAATTGAGACTGCAATTTTAAAAAGCTGCAGGTTTGCTGTGCTCGTCTGCAAGACCACACAATTCAAACATTGTGTTTACAAAAAAAAATAACTAAAATACTGTTATTGCTGCAAAATAAAAATTACTACTATTGTAAATATGAACTAAAGTGTAAAAATCCAGTACTAATATTTATGGCCATTTTAATTTCTTCATTCTTAAACATTAAGCTTTTGCATTTCTGATCAATACAAAACTTCACTCTGAAACATGCAGCGCATGCTAAAATCCTAGCCTTCTGATCTTAAATCGATTAATCACACCATCCTACAAGCATCATGTGTGCCATACCCTTTGCAGCCTGTATTTGGGCTCATTTTTCTTGGCGTAGTCCAACGAGTCGTAGATCATGCCGAACCCTGTCGTCTTGCCACCGCCAAATTGAGTTTTGAAGCCGAAGACGAACACCACATCTGGGGTGGTTTTGTACATTTTTGCAAGCTTCTCCCTGATCTCTGTCTTGGGGACTGTTGCTTTGCCTGGATGCAGGACATCGACAACCTGAAACAACAACAAAAACAGCAATAAGCAAATGCTAAAAATACAAAATAAATTACATCAAGCCAGCATACAAAATATACTACATGCTTACCATTTGCTTCCTCTGAAGCAGCCGGTTTGTCATAAACTTTCTGGTCCTGACGGTGACGGTCTCGTTCTGCAAACAGAAACATTTGTTAGAAACTTTTGAAGGAGGAAGCACAGTGAAGCAGCTGAAATACTGAGGTTTAACTGAAAACTATGAGTTAGTTTTGGATGAAGCCATTTCCCAGAGCACAATTCATTCTTCATGTCATGACAGCCACATTTAACCCTAAACAGTTATTTGACAGTCATGTACTGTGAAAACTCCAACAGTATTTCTTAGCGATATTCACCAGGACACCCGGGCATCTTGTAAAGATGCAGACGGAAAGATGTGCAGTAAAAGACACTTGCTCTTCATGAGCACGAAATCATGGTTAGCACTTTAGCTACATTAGCTTTCTGTGCTCAATACGAAATACGGGGTCAATTTAGGTTTTCTAACGTTATATATCTCCTACTGCAAGTCATACCTCATGACGGATACTCATATATGTCTATATGATAACAATTTACTCCTCTTAGCCACTGCTAAGTGTAGCACGATGGTATGAAACGAGACACCATCATCTTACAATCTAGCGAAATGTTTGTCGACATTATATCTTCTAAATGACGCTATATATTGGTTATCATATATATGTACTGTGCTTTACAGCAACAATGTCAACATAATGTCGCTGGATGGAGAAGATTTAATCAGATTTCATAAACATTTGTCCACAGTCGACTCACCATCTTGGCGTCGGCTCGCTAAGGGACGAGGAAAAGAAAGAAGGACCCGTAGGTGCCCGAGAATATGCCTGAGCGATGGTATAGTATATTGAGTTACTGCCTGACTGAAAAACCATGCAAAATAAAATTTGAGTTTAAAATTTGTTTTCAGAAAGTGCTTAAACATTTTTATTTAAGAGATAAGACTTGAAAAATGCTTGACAGTGAGGAAAAAAAAGTGCTATATGAAAATACATTAACCCACAGACCAATAAACTCACGCAGTTAGTGATTGTAAGTCGCGGCTGGCTGCTTTGAACGAAAGTATTTTCATTATCTGAATTAAGTCAGTATTAATTAATTAAGATGTGAATATTTAAACGTCTAAATAAACAACTAGTAGTAATGTAAAGTACAATTTATTGATGTTATGAAATTCTAACTGTCTACAGCTAGGAGTCAGTCGCACACTATTCAATGACCTCGTAGGCATATTAGATTTACCAGTACTTCGATTTACCTGAAGCTGAAACTTGTTTATTCTAACAGTCCTGTTGTTTTGATCTGTCAGTTGATATATATGTATATATATATATTTTAAATTATTATTATAATTTATAATAATATAATTTTATAATATAATAATATAATTTTTAAAAAATATTTTTTTATTATATATATATATATATATATATATATTTATTTATTTTTTTTTTTTTTTTTTTTTTTTTTTGCAGGATTTAAATAAATTTCACTTACTATTACACTTTTGCCGTAATTACGTAATTAATAATTACTGGACAAAAACACACATAAGCAATAATGAGACCAGTATCTGACAGAAGAGTTTATTTAAAAATGATTTATATATTCTTGCTATACGCATAAATCTTATCGGTGGAAAGGAAAAACATAACATTTTGAAATATATTTATTTAATGGTCTGTCATTGTATCGGAGACTTTTGGATTGGACTAGCATTCAAAAGTTCTTTTTTTTTTTTTTTTTGACATAAGTTAATTTTGCAAGGATGCATTAATCAAATGTAACAGTAAAGACATTTATAATTTTACAAAAGATTTCTATTTCAAATAAATGCTGTTTTTCTGAACTTGAAAGAATCCTGAATAAGAAATATCACAGTTTCCACAATAATATTAAGCTGCACAACTGTTCAACATTGATAATAAAACAAAGTTACTTGAACACCATATCAGCATATTAGAATGATTTCCGAAGGACCATGTGACTTTGAAGTAACAGATTCTGAAAATTCATCACAGGAATAAATTACATTAAAATATATTAAAATATAAAGTAGTTATTTTAAATTTTAATAATACTGTGCTAATACTTTGTAACAATACTTTTTGCTGTTCAAAAGTATTTTAAATATATTTTAATGCTTTTCTCTTATGCTCATCAAGGCTGCATTTACTTGATCAAAAATACTGAAAAAACTGTAATATTGTGAAATATTATTATAGTTTAAAATAATGGTTTTCTCTTTTAATATATATAAAAAAATTGATTTAATCCTGTGATGCAAACTCAAATTTTCATCAGCCATTACTTCAGTTTTCAGTGTCAAATGATCCTTCAGAAATCATTCAAATAATCTAATTTATTAGCTTTATTATAAATGTTGAAACAGCTGTGCTGCTTAATATTTTTTGGAACCTGTAATTCTTTTTTTCAGGCTTCTTTGATGAATAAAAAATTAAAAAGCATTAAAAAAAATAAAAAATTAAAAAATTAAAAACAGCATTTATTCAAAATAGAAATTCTTTCTAACAATATTCAACAAAAGCCTTTCCTATCACTTTTTATCAATGTAACACATCTTTGGTAAATAAAAGTAGTAATTTCTTTAAAAAAAAAAAAAAAAAGAAGAAAGAAATGGTAGTTCATATTGTTTATAGGATTTCTATCGCAGGTTCCAACTAAATATTAAGCAGCACAACTGTTTTCAACATTGATTTTAAATCAGCATATTGGAATGATTTCTGAAGGATCATGTGACACTGAAGACTGGAGTAATGGTGATGAAAGTTCAGCTTTGCATCACAGGAATAAATTACATTTTAAATATATTCACATAGAAAACATTTAAATAATATTTCACAATATTAACGTTTTTATTTCAGCCTTGATGATCATAAAAAAAGCTTCTTTAAAAACATTAAAAATCTCACTGATCCCAAACTTTTGAACGGCAGTTTATATGCATATAGATCAGTCTCTAATACATCTTGCGTACATCCTATTGCTCTCAGCAGATTCTCTCCTCCAGAAATGGCAGAGATGTTCGCATGTTTGATCTTGCAGACTGCACTTGATCGTCTATATGTATTCTGGGCACGACAGAGATGTCTTCTTCTTGTCTGGCAGACTTACAAAAAAGTACTTTGTCCTTTGTCGATTTGTCCTTCACATCCACGCGTTGACTGGACCGCCTAATGCAAAAGGAAAAGGTGGACATGCAGTTCTTTTGGAAGTTCTCATTCATGAAAGCATAAATGATTGGGTTGTTGAAAGAATTCGAAAAACCTATGGCCTGTGCAACAGCAATAATCATATTGACTGTGATGTCATCATACGTTTTGTTCAGGTAACCTGGAAAGAAGAAAAGGATGCTGAAATTGGAAAAAAACACACACTTTGAGACCATAATGTGCACAGATACTTACTGTATTCAAACAGCATATGAACTGTATGAAAAGGTGCCCAGCAGACAGTAAACAGCACAACAATGGTGACCATCATCTTGATGGCCCTTCGCTTCTTTCTGTTGCATAAAGCGGGAGGATTGTAATAAGTAATTAGCGGTTTTTAAATATTTAGTCCCTTATACACTACCAGCCAAAAGTTTGGAATAATTAAGGTTTTAAATTTGTTCTTATGCATTTATTTGATGGAAAAATAAGATAAAAAAAAATCTTATTTAAAATGATCTATTTTTAAATTTTTATTTAATATTAATATTTAACTTAATATTTTAAAGTGTAATTTATTAATGTGATGGCAAAACAAACTTTGACCAGTAGTGCATACTATGAAGTATACATATATATATATATATATATATTAATTATCATCATGCACTGATAAAAGTAAAAAAAATGACCTTGATATTTTGCAGACCTCCCTTTGGTTCATGGCACTGAGGACTGAGGAGTCTCCAACTTGTTTGCGAATCCAGAGCTCAATACCAATTTTGGTGTAGAGTAGCAGCATGGCTGCAAGAGGCAGGAGGAAGAGGAATACTAGAATAAAAGTTGCATACTGCTTCCTGTGAGCACTCGAGCTCCAGCGCTCCTGACAGCACACATGATGGAGATCATACAGAAAATCATATTTCACCTGTACAAAGTGGGAAAAAAACAGAGAGATTTGAAATAAATAACTAGATGAGTAAAGTTTGAGAACAAACTTTGAGTTGACTTGGGAAAGCCTTGCCTGAAAGTTTGAAGCAGTTGTAAAAGTATGATAGCTGATGTTGGTAACATGATTTAGCACATTGCTTTCATGATTTAACATTTTGTTGGCATGTTTTAGCATGATTAGCTTGTTGCTTGCACTTTTATAGGCTGATTACAATGTTGTTAGCATATTACTAGCATGTTTATAGCCTGATTAGCATGTTGTTAGCATGTTTCTAACATGCTTATCATGTTACTAGCATGTTGCTAGCATGTTTCTAGCATAATTAACATTTTACTAGTATGTTTCTAACATTTAATAGCTTGTTACTACCTTGTTAACATGATTAGCATGTTACATGCGTGTTGTTTGCATGATTAACAAGTTGATCAGGATGTAAAAAATAGCTGGTTTAACCTTGGCTGGTCTTTTAGCAGGTCTCCCAGCTTGACCAGCTAAGACCAGTCTGGCCAGCTGAAAAGTGGCCAAAACCACTTTAAATCACTTTAAAACCAGCCTGGGAGACCAGCCAAAGCAGTCATTCAGCTTAGGCTGGTTTTAGCTGTTTTTTTAAGTAGGGAGTTGTTAAGCTATAGCAATAAACATCTTAGATGCTAGCATGATTAGCATGTTGCTAACATGATTAACATGTTACTTGCATGTTTCTAACATTATTAGCTTGTTAACTAGCTTGTTGCTTGCATGTTGTTAGCATGATTAGCATGTTTCTAGCATGATTAGCATGTAACTAGCATGTTTCTAGCATGATTAGCATGTTACTAGCATGTTGCTAGCATGATTAGCAATTCAGGAAAAAAACAGCTAAAAAACATAAAAACCAGCCTAGGCTGGTTGTCTAGTCTTAGCTGGTTTAAGATGAAAATAGCTGGTTTAACATTGGCTAGTTAGCAGGTCTCACTTTATAGCAATAAACAGTTTAGATGCTAGCATGATTATTATGTTGCTAGCGTGTTTCTAGCATGACTAACATGTTACTAGCATGTTGTTAGCATGATTAGCAAGTTACTAGAATGTAGCATGATTAGCAATTCCATAAAAACCTGCTAAAACCAGCCTAGACTGGTTGTCTAGTCTGAATATAGCTGGTTTAACCTTGGCTGGTCTTTTAGCAGGTCTCCCAGCTTGGCCAGCTAAGGCCAGCCTGGCCAGCTAATAAGTGGCAAAAACCACTTTAAAACCAGCCTGGGAGACCAGCCAAAGCAGCCATTCCTGGCTTGTTTTAGCTGTTTTTTAAGTAGGGAGCTGTTAAGCTTTGCTATAGCAATAAACGGCTTAGATGCACCATAGGTGCCATCTCTTCGTATAAAAATTTTCGCCCCTTCAATGAAAGTCTACGGGATTTTAGGTGGTTTTGATAGTCTGGTTTTCAAAAACCGTAAGCTGGATCAGTTAGAAAAGATATAGCAACTAACTTCAGACCAGTCTGAAGGTCTGACCCAGTTTGGTGGTTGTAGCTTTAAGGCTCTAGAAGGAGATACTGACGTACTGACGAAGTTTTGGCTCAGAAGAAGAAGAAACTTACATAGCAGATCAGTAAGTTGGCTTTCTCAAGCCAACTTAATTAGGATACGGAAACCATTATCAATAGCTGTAGCATATGAATTATGAAACAGACCAGTATTATGTGAATAATGTAAATACTTTTGGCCTTGGACCAGAAGGCACCTGACAACTTCTAACCCTGGGGAAATCACCAAGTATACTTCTGTAACAGTAATACATCCACAGAACCCACAGATTGCACGCTAACTAATGTTTCGACAAGTTGGACGAGGATGTTTTGAATGTTCTGAAAGCTTCAAGTGGAATATTTCAGCCAAAAAATCTGATCAGTACCTCTAATTGTTGAACAAAGAGCATTGGAGATCCAACCATCATGGCTGCAATCCAGACAACCCCTAAAAGAGAGAGAACAGAGATGCTTTATGCACAGATGTGGAATTTCAATTATTCATCACCTAATACTTCAAAAATGAATTAAATCTGAAATAGGGTGAGGGGACTACGAAGGATATTGGTTCTCAGAAACTACTTACCCAGCATTCTGTATGCTCTTTGTGGAGTGCACTGTCTTTTGATTTTCAGAGGGTGTACAATCCCCTGGTACCTTTCCACAGCGATGCAGGTCATTGTGAGAATGCCAGTCACAATAGCAGTTGTCTGAACAAAGGGAACCGTTTTGCACACCAGCACACCTACACACATGTACATGTTTAAAAGAGACTGTGTTTTGCTTAAATAAACTCTAAATACAAACCATCAAAGATTTTGACACTGATAAGGTGAAAGAAATGCCCAACGATGAAACGTAATCAAACATTCATTTTCTAAGAACTTGGCATGTGTTTTTAAACTAGGTTACTAGAAGCTAGAAAAGATTTCTTTTTTGTCCATTTAAGACATTCTTACCATACATTTTAATTCTTGAATGTATTTATAACTAGCATATAGTAGATTCACTGGAATGAAACCTTTAAAGTAGTTGTCAGCAGAAAACAAAACATGCAAAATAACATATCGCATATCCTTACAAACTTACTTTTATAATAACAATGCTTTATAAATGACACTCACCCCCGAACCATTCAGAGGAGATGTTCTGCAGCAGAGTGAATGGGATGCAGAAGAAAGATATCAGGAGGTCGCTGACGGCTAAAGAGCAGATGAAAATATTTGTGGCAGTCTGTATCCCCCGCTTTCTTAAGACAATATAGACAACTAGACTGTTGCCAATGAGAGCCAGGAGAAAAATCACCGTGTACACAATAACAAATGTAGTTTTGGCACCGGCCGGTAACTCAGGGATGTAAACCAACGGCTGAATCTGATACGCCTCAATAAACTGCTGACGAGTAAGATTATAAAATTGTAGTAGTTGCTCCAATACCTCAGGAGTAATCTTCGTATCCCCCATGTATAAAGCTTGTCTTTAAAAACGGGACGAAAAAATCAAAGTTTTACAAAGCGCAGGCTGAGTAGTCAGTGTTGCTCTGCTGCCGTTTCGCGGCTCTTCACACTGAATCAGCAGCAGCAGAAGCTCCTTGATGCGCATTTCAAGTGAGACATCATCGGCTGTGTCTCAAAACATAGCCTATAGTGAGTCGCCTTCCTAACTCTTTAGAGAGACGCCTTGACACCCAAGCATGCTGTCTATAAAAAGCAGCTCACTAAGTTTGTAGTTTCATGTGCTTAGCAGAGTCCAAAAGATATGTATTGTATAAAATGCCTGATCACTTGCACAACTTAATCTTAAAAATAATAATAATAATTTAATCTAAAAAAACCCCACTTATTTTGCTTTTGCAGAAAAAAAGAACAAAGTATAACGACAAACAAAGAATAAAAGTGGTAAATAAAAACATTAGATTTATAACTAGACTAATATTTAATATAGTAACAATAATAATAATCATTATTATTATTATTGTATGTTAAAATTATGTGATGAATTTATTTTTGATATTTTTACCTTTTGAGTCCATTTGATTCTTGACAAATCTACTTATATGAACAAACGAAATGAATGCACGAACAAACTATGTATCTATATATATCTATATCTCTATATATACACATACATAAATAAGAATTATTTGGAAATCAGTTAAAGATAATGTCAAGAATGTTGTAGTATTTGTTGTATTTTATTCCTTCATTCATTCAGTCTGTTTTATCTCATATTATAAGAACTACAGCTTAATGGGTTCAACTTTTTCAACTATTAGTATTAATCCATATGCTGATGATAAGACAGCTTACATAAATGTAACTTCATACAGAGTTCACTTTCACTTGTGGCTGTTTGGCTCTGCAAATCAATATTCAGTAAAGATCCTGATCAAGAACTTGTCCAAATCATTACTTTTTCCATGAAAGAATAAATTAAGCTGGACATTTGGCCCAAGATAGAAGTGGAGAACTCTAGAGGACACACAGCTGCTGACACATGCTGCTACTCCATAATTAATTTGAATTAATGTCTGTTTGATCCTGGAGCTCACAGAAAGATGTTTTTGCTTATATGTATATGCATACTGCTCCGGGTGTGTGTTCACGGTGTGTGTGTGCATGTACACTATTTCCAGTATGTGGGACCTTTTAAAGGTGTCGTTGGATGCAAAACTCACTTTTACATGTTGTTTGAACATAAATGTGTGTTGGCAGTGTGTGTACACAACCACCCTATAATGATCAAAATCCACCCAGTGGTATTTTTTTTTAATCTTTATAAGTAATATCCCCTTTTTCAAATCAAGCCATTTTTAGCATATTGTCTGTGTGACGTCACAAAAACCCAGGCCACTCCCACAATAGTTGATTGTCATGGCCATCTTACCTTAGACCCGCCCTGAGTGAGCTGAGAACAGTCCAACCGGCATTGTTTCGACTGTGGAGAAGGAGTAGACAAGAATGTCTCAGATTGAGCGATTGAGATGTTTTGTTGTTGGAGTTAATAGTGAAAACAGCAGTCGTCATTTACTTCGACATCTGAGCCACTGAAAACGCAGAGGATTAACGTTACTTTCGTTTTTGAAGGAAATGCGCCGGGCCATCTACATAAATGCGTCTATGTTGGAAACATTCGTGATGCAGCTTCACCTACAGCAAAAGTGAGTACAAGGGGTTTTTATGAATCTTTGCAAATCACCTTTCGTAATAATGTGCTAGTTAGCAAGTTTTGCGGCTAAATGTGGCTAAAGTAAACAGAACAGCTCATCACCCCACAGAAGAGAGCGGCGGGGTGAGCAGAGCTCATTAGCATTTAAAGGCAAACGCAAAAAAATGGCTCGCTTTGAAAAGGGCTGATTTTGACAAGGTAAAAAGGGTGTTTTTTACACTACTGAGAAATTTTAACCAAAGTATGTTATAGACTTCTCATTAAGACCCTAACGAATCATATCAACTGGGCATCCGATGACCTCTTTAAGTGATAAATACTCTGAATTACTTGAAACTAAAAACCTGCGTAAGAACAAGATTCTCAAATGTTGTCCAAACTAGTCAAATGCAGTTATCTTAACAAAACGTATTTCAGAAATGATAAGTGTTTGTGCATTACATCATGAATAAATTATCAAGTTACTTTTATAGGATTATTGTTTTTCTGTTTGTTGACTTTATTTAAATGTTGCCTTGATGAATGGGGCATTGTGCATTTATTGAACAAACAAATTTAGATTTATGAAACAAATAGTATTAGGACAATTTTAAGACAATGGTTGAGAGAACCTAAATGCATCATTTTAGGTACGGATGAGAATCAATGTATTATAAATTTATCATGGCAAAGATCTTCAGGGTTTCATCAGCCCTTGGTAAACCTGTGGAGGTGGAGGTCTTAAATATGTTGAGTGGCTTTTATCACTGGGCTCTGTGATGAAGTGAGTATTACCATGGAACCAGTCAAGCATGTCAAACTTTCACAATGGAACCCTGACAACCGCCAAAAGCAGCTTGTGCATCATTAGTGGTTCTTTGTATTAGCAGAGTCTTTATTATAGGCAGGGTAGTAAGTGCAACTCTAAGAGCTTTACAGAAAAAAAAGATGGTATGCTCTATAGGGCACTTGATTAGTATCAAAAGCCATTTACTGTGTACTCTATTCAAACATTAAATGAAAAGATGACACTGCTGAACTCTGAGCTGCATGTAGACGACATCAACCACAATACACATGGTAAGATGTTTGTGGCACATTTCTTTTGATATGGATATTATATAGCATATGATCAGTGACAGAAAACTATTGAATTTGGGTTAAAATGGATAAAAAAAAAATATGACAGTCATAGCAAGCACCATGCATTTACAAAATTTCCAATAATATAAACTCCCTTTTAGGCTTTACCCATAACAACGTATTTTATAAGCTCAAATTATCAATTTGTAAGTAAGACCGTAGGACAACCACAGTACTGGTTAAAAGTTTAGGGTTAGTAAATTTGTATTATTAGGGGTTCAAACGCATAGCGCATACTGTAATTGTTAGAATGCTCACAGATCAAAGATCTCCATGTAAAACTGATCGTGCAGACCAAACCGTAAGTTGTAGAGATTTGAAACTTGGAAGGACGGTAGTACTCACATCGCCTACAACATGACCAAGGCTTTCCCCCCAAAAAAATGGACGCTATAGTGAACAAAAGTACAAAATCGCTCATAACTCCTAAACTGTCAGTCGCAGCCTTAAGTGTCTTATGTCGTTGGAATCCTTGGAATCCCAGATTCAATTGTGAGCCTAGAAAAAATTTCAGGTATTTCACATTTTTTGAAAAACCTACTTTTGCAAACTAGTCCTAGGTTTTTCACTTGATCAGAACAAAACCAGTGTCAATAATTATCAATAAAAGGTTGAACTTTTTATTGGCGCCATTTGAAAGGGGAAAAACATAAAAATGTCTATAACTGCGCAACCATTTATCTTTTTAACATGAAAATCGGTTTGAACGATCGTGGTCCGAAGTGCCACAAGTGTCTATAAGGACATTTGTTTATCTCAAAAAAACAAACAAAAAAAACATAGCCGCCATTGGCAGACGAAGTTTGAGCACCTGCTAGACAAGGTTAACGGAGGCCGATCGGAACAAAACTCGGTGAGCCTGTTTGACTCACTGACCCAAAGGTCTGAGAGAAATTTGAAAGAAATCAGCCACTGGTGGGACAATATCGCATTGCCTGTTTTTTGCACATACGCACAATATTTGCATAGACGACAGAACTCCTCATTCCGGACAACTTTGTCTCTAGAACCACTGCTGTCATTTAAATCATTTGCTAATGATTAAGATGTCAAAAATCTAATTGCAAACTAGTCCTAGGTTTTTTTATTAATCTGGAAAAAAACACTTAAGTACAATTCTCTAGGTTCTCTAGGTCAATAATTATAAAAAAAAGTTGAAATTTACCCTTTGGGAGGCTATAACGGGGTCATTTAAAAAAGGGGCCTGTCCAAATTTACCTCAAATCCTATAAAGCCTAAAGAAAAACTTGAAACGAAACCTGGTGAGCACAGGAGACAGGTGATTCTAAACAATCATGTAAAGTTTTAAGGAGATCGAACCACAGCTGATGCTACAGCCATTACTGTTAAAAAACATAATATTTCTATGGTAAATTACATGGATTTGCCAAAAATGCTTTTTCAAATAATTGATTTAGGTGGTTACAAGCTTGCTAAATAATGTCTTTTTCATATGTGCTTAAATGCCTTAAAGTACTTGAACCCCAGAAATCACTGCTTGCAGCTATATTTATTATTATTTTTATTATTATACTTTTATTTAGCAAGGACACATTAAATACATGAAAAGTTAAAGTAAAAACATTTCAAATGTTATAATACATTAATATATTTTTCAAATAATGCTGATCTTTGGAATGTGCTAAAACTGTTTGCACTACAAACCAGTGTGTTCATAATTATGATACTACATTAAAATAATATGTTAAGACACAAATTTGCACTATCAAGCAGCAAAACGAGCTGTTCTGTACAGCAAAAAATATCTGGACGCGGATGAGACGGGTAGCCAGCTCTTATGGGAAAAATAAGGTGGATATAATATATAATATATAATATTTTTAAATATTATCGTTTTCATGATTCACGTTAACTACCACTGAATCTTAGATATTTAACACAATATCAGAGTACAGTGTATTATGACTGAAAATCACCTTTGGTTGCAAATTGCTACAGAGCAGTATGAGGGCAACAGCAAACTTTAGCACTAATGAGAAGCCATCTGTGGAAGTGTGTTCAGATCGTGCTCTGCTGTCTGAGGGAGCATGGGATCACGAGATGCGTATCACTAAACCTCCATGGATGTCTTGTGAGCTAAAAGAACAGATCATTAAAATCACTTTATATATATATGAAGCAATGTTCTGTTAATACATTCATTTCCCAGATTAGTTTAATTAGAGATTGCAGAGCATTTGTACTTGCATTAATTATGCTATAGTATTCTGATGAGCCTTCGAGGAATTAGAATACATCTGTGATCAAAGTGCTCTTGTGGGTTGGGATCTGAAAGTGCTTCTCATTGTTTAACATGGATGAGGATCATTACATGTATGCGTATAATCAGCATCTTGAAATCAGGAACGGAAGTAGGTGTTTAATTAGTTGACTACAGAGGAGTGAAGACTTAAAGAAATGATTCATCTGATGAAATGCTCTCTCATTAGTTTCAGTCTTCTGAAAGAACCGGATTAGACATTTCTCAGGCAAAAGCGAGAAGTCTCAACAGACAGCAACTGATCGCACATTATTTTTTGTATTTTTTAAAACTTTATTGACATTTACATTTCAACATGACTTAAAAAAAATCTGTTCATTGCATCAATTAGTGTGATCAAGAATATGTAAATATGAAAAAATATGGGCATATATGAGCAAACCAAAATACATCCTCAACTAACTAATGCTTAATGAATCAGTGATGAATATACAGTTGAATATACCAAAATAAGAGGGATCATACAAAATGTGTTATTGTTTATTTTGTACTGACCTGAATAAGATATTTCACATAAAAGATGTTTAGATATAGTCCACAAGAGAAAATAATAGTTTAATTTTATAAAAATGACCCTGTTCAAAAGTTTACATACACTTGATTCTTTACACTGTGTTGTTGCCTAAATGATCCACAGCTGTGTTTTTGTTTAGTGATAGTTGTTCATGAGTCCCTTGTTTGTCCTGAACAGTTAAACTGCCTGTTGTTCTTCAGAAAAATCCTTCAGGTCCCACATTTTTGTGTATTTGAACCCTTTCCAATAATGACTGTATAATTTTGACATCCATCTTTTCACACTATGGACAACTGAGGGACTCATACGAAACTATTACAGAAGGTTCAAATGCTCACTGATGCTCCAGAAGAAAAAAAAAAAAAAAAAAAAAAAACATGCATTGAGAGCTGGGGGGTGAAAACTTTTGAACAGAATGAAGATGTGTACATTTTTCATATTTTTTTTTTTTTAATTATTACTGCCCTTCAGAGGCTACAGAAGATTAGTTACATTTTGCCCAGAAGACATATAAGTTAAATTTACCCTGGTCTTCAAATTCAAAAAGTTTTCACCCCCAGCTCTTAATGCATCGTGTTTCCTTCTAAAGGATCAGTGAGCGTTTGAACCTTCTGTGATATTTATCCCTAATTTGTCCTCAGTGTGAAAATATGGATCTCAAAATCATACAGTCATTGTTGGAAAGGGTTCAAATACACAAAAATGCTGGAAAAACAAAAAATGTGTGGGACTTGAAGGATTTTTCTGAAGAACAGCAGGCAGTTTAACTGTTTAGGACAAACAAAGGGACTCATGAAAAACTATCACTAAACAAAAAAACACAGCTGTGGATCATTCAGGTAATTAAATAGTATTAAATAAACAATAACATGCATTTTGTATGATCCCTCTTATTTTGGTAAAATAATTAACATTTTTAATGACTGTGAAAGGGGGATGCAAACTTTTGACCTCAGCTGTACCTGCAGTGATGCAACTAAATAAATAAATGGATTTACCTAAATGTTAAGTAAAAATTTATCTGACTATTTGCACTGATTGAGCTTTTTTTAAATGAAAGATGCTGTATTATTTCAAAACATTTTTATTAATTATGCATAAGATTAAGTCATTACCTCTCTATTCCCTTGCCTGTATGGCAGTGCTGGAAAATAAATTCTTCAGCATCATTCTGATCAATGCTCCTGACAGTCCTGTCCTCATTATACAGTCTGTTAAACCCAAAAACAACCTTAGCTCCAGTTGTTCCTTCATGCAATGAAATTAACTCTGAATTCAGAGCTGAGCACTACTACTGTCACAGAGTAATTCCATTTTCAAAAAATGAAAACTTACTCTCAAGTATTAGGCCATCCAATATGTACTGTAGATGAAAAATGGGATAAATTTACCATGACACCACTTGCTCACCAAGGGATCCTCTGCAGTGAATGGGTACCGTCAGAATGAGAGTTCAAACTGATAAAAAAAAAATCACAATAATCCAAAAGTAATTGACACAAATTTAGTCTATTAGTTGAAGTTTTGTGAAGCAAAAAGCTGCATGTTTGTAATAAACATCAAGATATTTTTAACTTCAACCATTGCTTTCTCTAGTCATATAATATTACTTCCAGTGAAAGAGACTTCTTGTCTGAATCTGGAGAGAAATATGCACAGATTAAGCAATGTTTACAAATGAAAATTGTCCAAAACATTTCTAAACAAACATGTTGGTGGATTTTGATGATGGATCCACTTAATGATGGATTTGTTTCTTAAAAACACGCAGATTTTCACTTCACAATGTGTTAATTGATTTACTGGATTACAGGTGTGTGGATTATCGTGATGTTTTTATTAGCTGTTTGGACTCTCATTCTGACGGCACCCATTCACTACAGAGAATCCACTCGTAAGCAAGTGATACAATGCTAAATTTCTCCAAATGTGTTCTGATGACAACAACATTAGTTGTGAGAGTTGTTAGTTTGATGACTATTGTGACAAGAATTGTCAATATTTTTTTTTTCCCATTTGTGTAATGATATACAAACACAATCATACTATGCCTTATGAGTGTCAAGGTGCTTATAGATTTGGAACAGTGATGCTGAACGTATTTTATCATATACGCAGGATATATCTGGAAACAACAGCTGTCACAGCCTCACGTCCGAAAGCACACAAAAAGCACACAAGCCTGATGTAAGATTTAGCTGAGATGGCGAGAAAGTGTTTGTGCCCTCAAATTTATGGAAAATCAGCAAAAAAAAAAAAATCTCAAAAAATAACTTAATGTAACTGCCAGAATAAAAAGACACTCTAAAAACTGAGGATTGGAAGAAGTTGAGTCTGGAGAAGATATTAGAATCCAAAAAAGAAACCGACAAAGTTTTCAGTCTCCCCAGTGAAGCGCTGGTCTCCTGACACAAGCTACAGGGCTGTTTATGATCATGATATGAGGCAGAGCTACGGATAATAAGAGAATGCTGGGAGGACGCTACAGATGGCAGGTTACAGTATGTATGAGATACAGTTTCTCCAAAGCACATGGCTCTTCACTGTTCTTGAGTGCCATGCAGGGTTCATTTTACCTTGTCCACAGTCCTCCACACACAGACAGATCGAAGACGTGAGCCTGAAAACACGGGGAAAGAAAAAAATACACATTCTGTGCCTTTAAGACTGCATGAATTGTTTCTCCCTACACCTAACACCTAGATTGCATTCTAATTGGGTATTTCTTTAATGAACTACAATTATGTATTTTTTGGATACTTGATTCTGATTGGTCAATCTCATCCAGATAATGTACAGTTAGCAAAACAGAACCTGTCAGAAATTTCGTCAGAAACCTGAACCTGTCAGAAGGTTTTAGATATATTTCAAGTCTGAAGAGCTAGAAGGATAGAAATTATGTCAATGACCTCTCTTTGTTCAGTCTAAAACTTTAGCCTATTCAAAACATTTGAGCTGTGCTATTTTTTCTGTATTACTTTATTTAACTGCAAGAAATTATTACATAATGGCTCTAATGGACAAATAACACAGTTTATGTAATGACTTAATAAAGCAAACTGTTCTATAAATATGTATAAAAAGAGTAATTTAATTACAACCATTTACATGCACATGAATGCAAATGATCATCGGCAACACTGACACATTATTCAATTAATTAGACGTTTTATATACAAATGAGGTGACATTTTTATAACAGTGCACAAATGTACCTTTTAAAGGTTGGCATTAAAACTTTTATTAGCATTTATGTGTGGTTTATTAGGTCAACAGTCTTCTGTGTTTGTTGTCTGATATTTTAAAAGGACAAAACGTAACACTGCCAAGCCAAAGATAGAGTGGAAAACGTAAATAAGAAAACAGGATGCATTAAATCACTTAATGAGTCTGACAGAAATTGTAATAAAACACATTTTTATGAAATGCGAGTCAGTATTTGGTCAGTTCGACATACTGTGCCTTTCTAAATAGGTTGCCCTCGCATGGGAATAGACTGGACGCTGTGTGGGAGCCAGCGGAAACGGAGCCTGGCCAATGGAGAGTCGTCAGGGTTTTCAAACTCCGAAAAGCCCAGATGGTTGAGGATGGCATATACACCAGCTTTAGCTGCCACCTGCAAACCAGTACAACTCATGAATGCATTTCAGATACTTGAACAATAAAAAGGGTCATAATTGATATTCCATATTCCAATATTTGCATTTTCTGAATATATGTATGTAAAGTGGGGCTCAAAAGTGGCACAGCTGCTCACTTGTCCCTTAAAGGGATAGTTTAGCCAAGAATGAAAATTTAGTCATTAATGAAGATCTTCATTAAATGAAGAGAAGAAACGGTTGAATAAGTCGTTATTTTTGGTTTCTTTGCGTGCAAAAAGTATTCTCGTAGCTTCGTAAAATTAAGGTTTAATTACAGATGGACCATTTTAATGATGTCCTTACCACCTTTCTGGGCCTTGAACGTGGTAGTTGCATTGCTGTTTATGCAGGGTCAGAAAACTCTCTGATTTCATCAAAAATATCTAATTTGTGCTTCGAAAATGAACAATCTTACAGGTTTGGAATAACATGTATAATTAATAACAGGGTGAGTCGAATGACAGAATTTTCATTTTTGGGTGAACTACCTCTTTAAAAAATGGCAGGATGACTGTAAAATGCTTTTTCGTGACCTTGACAGAATATTAAACTGGTGCGTTGTACTCGCAAAAAAATCCACAAAGCTCAGCTTTCATAAAAACCTACAAAGTACTAGCTCAATCTACCTTAAGAACAACTTGTATTTTTCCTTTGTAAATCTGAGGACAGAGTGTTTAGTGGTCAAATGAAGTGATAACAATTCAAGCTCAACTATATATGTTAGAACAGGGTTCTTCAAAGTAGAATCTAAACAAATAAATACACCACCATTCAAACATTTTTTTTTTTTTGAAAGAAAGAAATCAATACGTTTATTCAGCACTGGCAAAAAAAGATATTTATAGATTTATATTTCAAATAGACTATGTTCTTTTGTATTTTCTATTCTAAGAATGCGTTCAAAAAGTAACATGGCTTACACAAAAATATTGAGCAGCTTAAATGTTTTCAGTATTGATTATAACAAATGTTTCTTGAGCACCAAATCAGCATATTAGAATGATTTCTGATCATGTAACACTGAAATACTCATTGTGCCACTGAAAGTTCATTGTGCCATTATAGGAATAAACTACATTTTAAAATAAATTCAAATAGAAGAGTTATTTCAAATTGTAATAATATTTTACAGTATTCTTTTTATTGTATTTTTAATAAAAAAAATGAGGTGAGCACTTTTAAAAACAATTAAAATCTTACCATTTATGCCTAATGCAATTATATTTGCATATTTGATATTATTTCTATTTAATTTCTCATTCTGCTTTTTAAAGTTGGAAAATCGTGAGATTAGCCATAGTTTTCAATACTAAAATAAGATAACAATAAGTGACTTGCAGTCTTCCAATTCTCTTGTACCCTGTCAATCTGGACATAAAAGCTGTGGCTATAAACTAAGGTTTGGCTCAGGAAACCTCTGAATGAGACAGAATACATTTACAACTTCATATTGACAGACTGACATTTCCCATGAATGTTTCATGGAACTCAGAACTAAGTTTAGCTGCAGCACACTGAGCCTGAGGTGTGTTTAGCCATTCATCTTGCCACAAGGCACTGGCCTGCTGCACCATGGGTGTCCTCCCATCAGCTTCTCAAGGGTACAGAGACATTTACACTGTAGATAGGCTTGTGTGTTGAGTATGAATGGCAGGTTATACCTGTATCCTTCTTCAGACTGAAAGCAGTTATTATGTAACTGCTTTTTAAGAGGATATCTTTAAAACAGCACACTTTATCTTGATGTCTTAAACAGAAACAGGGTCATCTGTAGTGAAAAAGCTGATAAAATGATTAAGACACTTGTTTTTGCCATTTTTGTGTTAACATAAACTCACACTCTGTAAGTAGGAGACCACTTTTTTATTTAAACCCGGAAATAAGGTTTTAGGGCCAGATTTACTGGCATACTGCTTATGCCAGCGCAAACTGTTTTTTGGCGTTAAAATAGTACTGTCAGGATTTACTAAAGACACGCAGTGAAGAATTATCACTGAAAAGGTGTGGACACAGTTATTTGAATATGCATTTGATTGAGTTTCCCCTTCAGACGCTAAATTTATGGGAGGAGAGTATTAAAATGAATGATGACGCAACGTGATTTATTAACATCTGCACTTGTCAAATTTCTGGTTATTTAACACTAAAAAGCATTTTCAGCATCTTAAAGCAGGTGGTAATTTGCGCTGCTCTTGGTAGATTGCGCTGGTCATTATGGAAACTATCTGGCTGTGTCTGTGGTCTTTAATTAGCGCACTGTTAGTAAATCACCCACAGAATTTTCCCCTCGCATCTGCACCTTTATGGAATTGGGCTCTAATGCTAATTTGCCTTGTTTAGTAAATCTGTCATTTAGTTTTTTTCGTAAAACTGAAAACAAAGAAAAGTTATGAGATAAAATGAGTAAGAAGTATTTAAAATACTGAAAAGATTAGATATAAGTCATAATGTCTGTTGTAACCGAACTCTGAATTCTCTGATGGTAAAATGTAAAAATGTTAAAAATACACTTTATTTTGAAATTCACTTTTATTTTGACCCTAGACTTTGAAATTGAGAATATATCACCTGAAAGCTGAATTAATAATCTTTTTTTCGATTGATATATGGACTGCTAGAATAGGACAATATTTGGTCAAGATACAACTATTTAAAAATCTGGAATATCAAAATATTGAGAAAATCGCCTTTAAAGTTCTTAGCAATGCATATTACTAATCAAAAATTAAGCTTTGATATATTTATAAAAAAAAATAACTTCATGGAACATGATCTTTACTTAATACCCTAATGATTTTTTGCATAAAAGAAAAATCGATAATTTTAATATTGTTGTAATATTGTTGGCTATTGCTACAAATATACCCATGCTACTTTTTGTTATTCCACAGTTAGTCAATTAAAAAACACTATTACGTAATAATAAACTTGTGACATGTTTTTTTCCCCTAAAGTAAGCAAGTGAGTCAGCTTCACCTGGTACATCCACTGGCTGAAGGATCGCCTCCAGGAGTCTTTCTTCTCCAGATGGAGGTAGCAGTTGAAGAGGATAAGATAAATGTAGCGCTCGAGGTACTGAAGGCTCCTTAACCGCAACCAATGAGCGTCAGCCTCCGATTTAGCCATCTTAATCTGAGGAGGAAGAAATGCCAGTGAACTCATTGTTATTCATCTAGTTTCCTTCTTGTCTGTGACAAAATGTTGATGGCGTGACATTATCAGCTGTTCATTCATTTTTTAAGACTATCATTTCAGTTATCTTCAATGTCTGCAGAATTTTTTATTTTTTAACTATTTTTATGTTTTATCAACAAAGACAGGGAAGATGACAGGAAAGGACAGCAGAAGAGGGGAGAACAGAACCGGGTGTTTGCATCACCTGCATATAATCATCAAGGCATAGTATG
This sequence comes from Labeo rohita, assembly GCF_022985175.1. Classification (NCBI taxonomy): domain Eukaryota; kingdom Metazoa; phylum Chordata; class Actinopteri; order Cypriniformes; family Cyprinidae; genus Labeo; species Labeo rohita. Next base: position 21,205,405 of record NC_066881.1, on the reverse strand, counting down.
ACTTGTTGATTTAAATCGAGTCCTTTAAATATTTTGACCTGATATCGCAAGTGTCTGAGACCAGCTGGAATATGTTTAAAGTCAAATACTATTCACAGATGGTAAAGAGGAATGGATGATTAATTATAAATGTACACTGCCTTGCGAAAGTATTCATACCCCTTTCATACCCCTTCATATTCATTTTTTTCACATTTTATTTTGTTGCAGCCTTATGTTAAACTATTTTAAATAAGTTTTTTCCACATCAACCTACACTCCATACACTGTAATGACAAAGCACAAAACAAATTTGCTAATTCATAAGGAATAAAAAAAGTGTTTGTAACAAATTTGCAAATTTATAAGAAATACAAAAAAGTGTTCATACCCTTTTCTGGGACACTTGAAATTTAACTCAGGAGCACTCATATTACTTGTAGATTTTACTACACTTCGAGTGGAGTTAAACTGTGGCAAATTCATTTGAACGAGTATGATTTGGAAAGACACACACCTCTCAGAAAAGGTCTAACAGCTGAAAATGCATATAAGAGCAAAAACCAGGCCCTGAGGTCAAAATAACTGCCTGTATAGCTCAGTGACAGGATTGCATCAAGGCACAGATCTGGAGAAAAGTTCAGAAAAAATTTAGTTGCATTGAAAGTTCACAGAAGCATGTAGCCTGCATTATCTATAATGGAAGTAGTTTGGAACAACTAGGACTCTTCTTAGAGCTGGCCTCCTGGCCAAACTGAGCAATTGATGGAGAAGGGCCTTGGTTAGAGTGGTGACCAAGAAGCTGACGGTCACTCTAGTTGTGCTCCAAGAACACACAGAAGGACAAACATCACTGGAAAACTCAACCAATCATCTTCATGGCGGTGTGGCAAAACTCAATCCTCTCCTCAGTGAAGACACATGAAAACCAACTTGGAATTTGCAAAAAAGCACCTAAATAACTCTCAGATTGTGAGAAACAAGATTCTCTGGTCTGATGAACCTCAATTCCAAGCATCATGTATGGAGGAATCCACGCACTGCTCATCACCTACACAGTAGCATTCAAACAGTAAAGTGTGCTGGTAGCAGCCTCATCCTGTGGGGCTGTTTTTCAGTGGCAGGGACTGAGGGACTCATCAAAGTAGAACGAAAGCTCAGTGCACCAAAATATTGAGATAGCCTTAATGAAAACCCAGTCCAGAGAATTCAGAACCTCAGACTGAGCAGATGGTTCACTTTCCGACAGGAAAATGACCCTAAGCACACAGCAAGTGTGGCTTATAGACAACTCTGTGAATGTCCTTGAGTGGTCCAGCCAGAGGTTTGACTTGAATGCAATCAAATATTTCTGGACAAACCTGAAAATGTGCATCTGCCCCCATCCAACCTGACAGAGCTTGAGAGGTGAAGAGGTGAGGAGAAGAATGGCAGATAATTGCCAAATGGAGATGTGCAAAGCTTGTCACATCATACCTTGAGACTTGAGACTGTAAAGGTGCTTCAACTAAGTACTGAGTTAAGGGTATGAATACTTATGCAATGTACTTATTTCAGTGTTTTTTTTTTGTTTTTTTAATTCGCAAAATTGTCACAAATCAGTTTTTTGCTTTGTCATTAGGATGTAGGGAGTGCAAATTGATATGGGAAAAAGTAATTAAGGTGGATGAATACTTTTGCAAGGAACTGTACGTGAATTTCATTTCACAGGTTCTCAAAATGGCACATGCTGAAATAAAGTTTTATTAGAGTAATAGTACAAATCATGTGTGTTCTCACATGTGCAGTGTAGCATGAGAAATATTCACCGGTCCATGCTGATTAGTTTTAAAGAAGTTTGGTGTTAATTATTTATTACACAAACATTGATTAACTGGTGAAAATTCATACATCTTGGATGTAGAACTGTATATCGCACATATCGTTACATAACTGTCATCATCTATATTTGGGATCCAAATGAATACCTTAGAACATATTTTAAAAGATAAAACTATCAAGTCTTGGACCCTAACAAATATTTTCAGGGCTTTTCAAAGCATTCTTTCTGAAAGCTCTTTGCTCATTTGGACTGTTGTTTTTCAAGGTCTTCACTTTAGAATAAAAGTGGATCAGCACAAATTAGAAAACTGCATCTCTATAGACTTTTCAAGGCTATGTTGGGAACAAAAACAATTGATTTGGAAGCAATCTATTATTCAACTTGGCTCCTAAAAGCACTGACTAACTGTCCTATTAACTTTCTTTTTTACACTCAACTTTTTCTGCTGAACTTTATGCATCCATAACACAAAAACATAAAAGGTACTATATATATATACATATATATACATACATACATATATATATATATATATAAACATTTCACCTGTCTGTAAGTGGATATGATGATTTCCCGTAAATGGTAATGCATGGGAGTCATCGTCTCACTAACAACATCCAGAGCAACGTCCACTTCTCTCTTCACACGATGACCATCAGGTAACACCCTTACCACCTGCATCACCATCTGAACACACATACATGCACACATGAGTCAAAATTCATCAAATCAAATGTTTTTAAATGTACATCTATAACAGAAACTATTTTCTATTAAATACATTAATTTATTTTGCATAGGTAAGTTTATTAATCAGAATGTATATGCTCAAAATTAACAACATTTCTCTTTTAAGGTTGACACTGGCAGCTGTTCAAAGAAACATGACCTCATGGTACCTCAAACTCTCCTTTGGTGTACTTGGCATCTGGAACACTTACGATCTCTTCTTCTTCACACTCAGGAAAGCCCTGAAGAAAACAGGGTCAGGTTTATGAAACTGATTTGAGCTCATTTTAAACATTTTCCACTTCTAAACAATGTCCTGGGGGCGAATACCTTAATTCTCACTTCCTCCCGCTACTAAAATAGCTGTTAGCTGAAAATGACCTACATTAATGTGCCACAGGGTGAGAGTGGCGATGACCATGGCTGCAGTACTTCGGTCTTTCCCATTGTGACAGTTGAAGATGAAAGCACAGTTGGGGTCTTCAGCCAGACTGCTCTTCATGGCCTCCAACAACCGGTCAAAAACCTGAGGGAGAGCAACAACATTTCAGCTAAAGTGTCAAATACTGTACCGTTCTTATAGTGTACTGACTCACCTCTTCTTTAGGTGCGCAGCAGTCAGACAGGGGAATCCGCTGGTAGCTGAGTCCTGGATGAATGCTCTTCTGATGGACAAAGAGCTCCTCTATGGTGTGACAACTCTTAAACTTCCTCATCTGTTTATCCTGCTCTGTAATCACCTCCAGCCACTTCTCACACCTCAGGATCTCCTGCTTCAGTGCCAGCTCCATTTCCTGTGGAGATGGCCATATTGCTAAAGCTCCTTAGTTTCTTAGATCACAGCAGCAATTCTTGTGGGTGAAAAATTAAACATTTTCATCTCACTTTCATCTTAATTTATGATGAAATTAAAAGCTACATGTGCATGTAAAATTGAAAAAAAATGTAACAAAACTTGACATGGATCAAATATTTAGCTACTCATGCAATAAATTAGCAATATCACACGAGTAGCAGTGCAATATGGCTGTATATCGGCACGCTGTGATTTGGCCGTAGGTAATCACAGCGTGCCGATATATAGCCATATCACGCGGCTACAAGTGTGATATTGCGTTTATACAACGGTTTGACGGCACAAGTGGGTAAATACGTAAACAACTAAAACAATAACGGAGTGTCTTTAAAAACCCACTTTTGTGTGAACTACTTCCTTCCACCACTGATTCAATTTTGAAATTGACACTTTAAAAGGCTGAGCCCAATCCTCTGTTACTAATGCGAAAACGTCACTTTAGAACTAGTAATGAAGGGACGTTGACTTGCTTCATTGAAAACCTATTTTATTACTGTATTAAAAACTCACTGTATTATGAGTGTGATCTGCATCTGATACAGCATTCATTCTTCAGCTCAATCTTATATTCAGCATAAAACATTAGTTTAAATTAAGGCTGCACGATTAATCGAATGCGTTTATGAGGCGCGCTTAGTCAGTAAAGCCGGTACTTTGATTAGTAGTAAAGCTCCATCACGTGCGTTCAGCTGAAGCAGCAATTAATACACAGAGCCGTAAATCACTGACAGTTGTTTAAATGTCCACTGAAGAAAGCAATATCTTTGTCGTACTATCCTTTCATCTGTTTAGGGTGATTTCCGATGATAGTGCTGCTCAGTGCATTTGTTGGCTACGTCTTACAAGGTGTTGTTGAGAGTAAAAATAACTTGCTTGTTTAAAAACCTGTTTTAGTTTCTTTCAATATAAAAGTCTTTACTGCTGAATCATTCATAAAAACAGGCTCGTCTTATAACGAGCACACACTTTTTCCCAATACTAAATACTACTATTAAATGGGGGGGGGGGTGGCACATCGCATTTTTTAAGGGCGAAAACGATTGTGCATTGCAGTGTTTTTCGCACATATGCACGATATCGTATCATACGTTAGAACTCCTCATTCCAAACAACTTTGCCTCTAGAACCACTGCTGTCAATCAAATTGTTTGTTAAATGATTGAGAAGATGTCAAAAACCTACTTTTGCAAGTCCTTTTCATTCAATCTGGAAAAAAACACTGCATTACAATTCTCTGGACTCTGGGGCCTGTCCAAATTTACCCCAAATCCTATAAAGCCTAAAGGAAAACTCAGCACTTTATGAATCCTAGTGAGCACATATGACAGATGATTCTAAACAAGCATGCAAAGTTTTAAGGGGATCAGACCACAGCTGGCCCTATAATAGTCATAAACAATAAAAAACATATTTCTATGGTAAATTACCTGGAGTTGCAAAAAATGCTTTTTTAATCACTGATTTAGGTGGGTGCAGCCTTGCTAAATAATATGTAATGTATTTTCCCTTATATGCTTAAATGCCTTAAGCGCTTGAACCCCGGTAATCACTGCTTGCAGCTATATCTTAATTAGTATCTGCACGCCACTATGTTTGTAATGAGTGTTGCAATTACACATTATATTTTGTTTATTATTTGTTCTACTTTTTTAAAATACTTGCGCATAGATCCTTGCCTCTGCCTTTTTCCCCAGCTTCTCCACAACGTTACATTTTTTACTGGCATGTCTCTATGAATAGTGCATCTCTGAGCCTATGTTTAGTCTAAGTAAAATACTTAAGTACTGTTAAAATCAGATACTCTAAGACTTTTACTCAGGATGTTTTGGAAGTGGTGACTAATAACTTCTAGTGGAGTCATTTTCACTGTAAGGTATCTGTACGTTTATTCAAGTGTGATTTTCAGGTACTCTTTACACCTCTGCATTGCACTCAGTATGTATGCTGTACCTTTGTCCAACCCAGCCATATAAAGCCACTGAAAGACTACCCTCCAGTTTTATTTAATACATATTGCTACAAATCTGCCCCGAACAGAATTGCACCTGGAGCTGCTGTGGATGTTGAACACAGACTGGAATAGGCTGTTCCAGACAGCCTGGCTCTCGGGGGGTAAACATTTGTCCATTTGCCTCCAGCACAAGCTCCTCCTGCAGATTCAGCCAGAGAATCGTAGAGTGCCCTCGCCTCTGGTCTGTCAGGTAGGACATGACGACAGCCAGAGCCTGAAATGGGCACAAACAAGCTTTGATTATTTATTATTAGACTTTACACAGCCACAATTTAAGAGCCTGGGCTGCTGAAATTAGCTTTAGGAAGGATTTACCTCAGAGTTTGGCTGGGCCATCCCATATAGGGCCATTTTGGAAACACGTCTGAAATTGGCCACTTTCATTTCCTTGGCTGTGCTGAGCAGATCCGTCGCTAAAAACTCACTGGACACCTTTCAAAAAATTTAAGATATTATGTGCATAATGCGCATGTCTATGTTTTAGGGAGAGTCTGTTGAGCTGCATGAGAAGGAGGAGGTCACAGTTCTGTTCTGATAAGAGCCATGACAGAAAATCTCATGTTAATGAGATTCAGTCTGTGCTGTTAATATTTGTTTTTAGAAAGACTGGCATATCAGATATACTCAAGCAAGAAAAGGACTATTTAAGGATAAAGCAAAAACATACCCTAACTATTTAAAAAGTATTTAAATTGTATTTTTTAATGAAAATAACTGATTGTTTTGCTAGATAAGACCATTCTTTCTTGGCTGGGATCGTTTACAACCACATTTGGGATCGTTTGAAGCCACATTTAAACTGCCTTTTGGAAGTTCAAACTCGGGGCACCATATCAGTCCATTATATGGAGAAAAATTCTGAAATGTTTTCCTCAAAAAACATAATTTCTTTACCACTGAAGAAATCTTTGTTTTGGAAGTGGACTTCTCCTTTAAAAAAATGCAGGCTTGGTGAGCAGAAGAGACTTCTTTAAAAAACATTAAAAAATCTTACTGTCCAAAAACTTTTGACTGGTGTATTTTTTTTTATAGAATTATAAAATAATGTTCTGGGAATCAAAAATTAATCGCCCTTACCAGAACTCGAATCCCATCTGTTATTAGGCTGGCTGGTGCTGAGAGTTCAGAGCTATCTATGCTGGCCAGCAGTCTGTAGATCCAAGCATTCATACACAGCCACTGACTGAAGCTCTGAGGAAATGCCTGTGGATACTACAGAGATAGAGAGAGACAGCAGATAATGGAAAAATGTTCATAACAATGGCACATATTGGCAGAAAAACTGCTTTGAAATATAATAATATGGTAGCATTTTGTTTAGCAATACCTGATCGTGAAGATACGCATTGAATACTAGTAGGTACACATAGCGTTCAAGACTTTGGAGTGTTCTTTGCAGGAAATAGCCTTTTGTGCTGCTTCCCTGCAAACAAAAATTTGTGAATGACACAAATATGTGACCTTCATTTAACAAAAAGCTAATTTTTACATTAAAACAACCATTTCATAGTAATTTGACAACATGGGACATAAGAACGTTTCAATCGAGACTTACTTGAATCTGGTAATCTTCAGCAATACCTTCCAGCTTTAGTTTGTTTTCATACACAGCATCTTTTATGTTATGCATCTCAGAGCACATGGCAACAGCATCATCAACCTATGGTATATACATAAAAATACACTTAAAATGAGTTATGTAAAACCATTTATTCATTAAATCCTAATGTGGTATATGCTTTCTAAAACATAAAAGGCTCTACTACCTCTACTACCTCTGCATATGAATAAACGCTTGAAAGCAATTGGACTATTGGACTTCGTGAACCAAGAGTTTTACAAACATCATTAATATACTAACCTCATCAAGGACTTGTTGACCTTTAGGTAGGCGACTGATTAGCAACTGAATCACCTGGAAATTCAATTGGTGTTCACTCTTTTGTATTTCTTGCCTGTGAAAGAGATAAAAAGTAGAACTTAAACAGAGAAAAGGCCTTAAAACACAACAGCACTATTAATTACTAGTGCTTTTCTTTTAGAAGGTAAACAGTAATTGAAATTGTACTGACAGTGTACTATAGATACCTGGGGCTCTTTGATGCCCCCTGCAGGTGATGGAAAACTAAAGCTCCCAGAATTAGGCCAAGATTGGTGCGTCCCACCCCCACCTGGCAGCTGAAGAGCATTGCAGGCAGGGGTCTGGAACTGTCCCGCATCAAAGAGAGGTTTGGGGTCTCCTGTGGACACAAAGGTGGGGGAATTTGTAAAAGCACATTGTCCAAACTAAAGGAAACCAAATGAACAAAAAAATGGCTGTCCCACAACCAAAAAAAAAAAAAAAAAAAAAAAACACATTTAAAAACAGTTAAGTATTTAAATCTTAGATGTTTACTAAGATCCTTTTATACTCTACTAAAACCCAGAATGATATTTAAAATATCAGTAAGCTAAATCTATATAAAATCATCATTCAGTGGGTACTTTCAGTTGGGTATGTTAAGCTTGTATATAATATTGAAATATTTTTTGCATTTTATGCCATTGTTGTTTCAAAAAATATATTTTTGTTTTTTTTTTAAAAAAAAGGGAAGTTCAAAAAAATATTTATTTTATATTTTCTTTGTAAACTATTAAACTTTTTTTACTATGTTAAAAAATGTGTCCTGCGTTTTTCATGGTACTACCGAGTGCATGTTTTTTTTTTTATGTTTTCTATAATTAAACACGTTTTTGGGAGTTATTCCACAACATTTAGTTTTAAAATTTGTACAACTGTGCTAACCATGTGCTGATTAGCATCTTTGAGCTAGGTTAAAAAGTATCTAATATTGTCAGTACCGAAACAACTGGTTTCAGTAGTGACATCTTTGTTTTTGTGGGTGTTATCCCACAAAATTGTCACGACCGAAACATGTCACCATTGTTTCGGTAGTGACAAAAGGGAGCACAATCCTTTATTTGGGGGAAATAAACTAAATTTTTGTACCATCATGCAAATTCTTCATATTTTAGTATATTTTAGTAGGTTTTAGTATGTGGGTTAAAATTCAACATATATTCAAACTAATGAATTCTTAAGTTTGAAATCAGTATGATCAACCTTTTGCCTTTTACAAAGAAAAATTTGATTCAAAATACAACAAATCTCATAAATTACACTTGAAATATTGTTAAAAATGTAATTGTTATTGATTTACCTCTAATACAAATGTTAATAAAGTATCAAAAAAATACACTTAAAATGCAGATGTAAGCAAATCTTAATCTGTCAATATAACTCTTCTTATTAAATTATATATTACTGTGTTTTTGGTAGTGACAAACTTTCTGAAAATACTATATGAGAATTAACTGCACAATTACTAGAAATGTGTTCCTTGGATATTATACAATTTGCATAGATACAAAATATGTGGAAAAAGATATTTGTTCCTGACTTTGAACTAATTCTGTAGAATGACCCATATATTTATGTAACCTCAAACAAGAACACACATTCATTTTTGGCTGTCAAACTCTGATAAAGGGAAAATGAAATCAAGATGGAAAAGATAATAATAAACTGGAGATAATAAAGATAATAAAAAAATGGAATAAAAAAATCTTGACATTTCCTGATCATGAGCAGATACCTGAAGTCATTTTTCATGGTTTTAAGTTAACATTTATAACTTTTGTCTTTGTTAATACAGTTTCAAAGATTGATGTTACTGGTGACTGTAAAATATAAATATGGTTTGCTGGCTGGCGCTTGGTTTAAATTATTGTGTTCCGTGACACAAATCATCAGATATAAATAAACCAGAGCTCACATGGAGTTATTTTAAACTTAGAAAGCAGAGGGAGAAAAAAAGATATATAATATTCATAGAGATCTTACCCTGAGTATACTAACAAAGGCATCAAATGTCTCCTCCAGTGGTGCCCCTTCCATAGGGAGCGGCAATCTGTAATATCTAAATTCATCAAAATGTATCATTAAACAACAAAAAGAACTATAAGAATCTAAAAAGTAAGATTTATTTTATGCAGCCTTGATGAGCATAAGAAATTTCTTTCAATAACACAAAACGTCTGAACAGTACAGATTTTATTCTGTCATAAAATGAGCAATTACCTGTGCAGTGGCTGACTGAAAAGTGGTCTTTTGTAGACTTCCTCAGTGACGTGAATGTCCTCCTCTGACAGAATGTGAACCTGCTTAGGTTCGTCTTTAAAATGCTCGATGTCATTATAGACATAGAACATATTTTCACTCAGCTTGGCAAAGTCACACAACTAGAGAAAATATGAGGGAATTAAAACCTGACACTGAGCAGACACTATGACCTCTCTCAACATTTCACCATAAAAGGATGGCAAATGATTCTCCTTATACAACTAGTTCTGCTCTATAACAGACCTCTTTCCGGATGGAGAGCTCTATTTGCTCTGAGCTGAGCTCTCTGTCGAGGTCATGCAGGTTCTCATGAAGGTTCTCTCTTCCTCTGGGAGTGTATGGAATAAAGTCTCCATCTGAGTGGAAGAACACCACTGGTTCCTCCCTCAAACAGATAAAAATCACCTCCTGTTCACATATTTTGTGGGATAAACAGCAGTTAACCTTATATCAGTTGAAGGCCTATCTGCAGAAAATATAGCAGTCAAGGTGGTCAAGACCAAATCACCATTTTACAAGATAATATAGACATTTGTTTGTTTTGAACTAGTTACTTCACATGCTACACAAGGGGTGGTGAACACTGGAGAGCCGCAGCCCTGCAGAGTTCAGCTCCAACCCTAATAAAAACTCACCGGCCTGTAGCTTCCTAGTAACCCTTCAGACCTTGATTAGCTTGTTCAGGTGTGTTTGATTAGGGTTGAAACAAAACTATGCAGGGGCAACGTTCGCCACCCCTGTGCTACACTCTTAAACCATAAAAGTTCTTTAATGGCTTTAATGATTAAATGAAGAACCTTTAATCATTCCATTGCACATACCTGAAGTCATTTTTCATGGTTTTAAGTTAACATTTATAACTTGTCTTTGTTAATACAGTTACAAAGATTGATGTTACTGGTGACTGTAAAATATAAATATGGTTTGCTGGCTGGCACTGGGTTTAAAGTTTTGGGTTCTTGGGATGAATTTTTGTGTTAATCAGATATCACCATTTTACAAGATAATATAGACATTTGTTTGTTTTGAACTAGTTACTTCACATGCTACACTCTTAAAACACAAAATTTCTTTAATGGTTCTTTAATAGCCTTTAATCATTCCATTGCTCAAAAGGTTCTTTAGACAATTAAAATATTCTTCACAGCTATATTTTTAAGGTTTTAAGTTAATTTTATGCTACATAATAACATAACAACTAACATACAGTTGAGGTCAAAAGTTTACATACACCTTGCAGAATCTGCAAAATGTTAATTATTTTACCAAAATAGGAGGGATCATACAAAATGCATTTTATTGTTTATTTAGCACTGACCTGAATAAGATATTTCACGTAATATATATTTGCATATAGTCCACATGAGAAAATAATAGTTGAATTTTTAAAAATGACCCAGTTCAAAAGTTTACATATGTTTGATTCTTAATACTGTGTTGGTACTGAATAATACTGAATGATCCACAGCTGTTTTTTTTTTTTCAGTGATAGTTGTTCATGAGTCCCTTGTTTGTCCTGAATAGTTAAATGCCCTGCTGTTCTTCAGAAAAAACCTTTAGGTCCCACAAATTCTTTGGTTTTTCAGCATTTCTGTGTATTTGAACCCTTTCCAACCATGACTGTATGATTTTGTGATCCATCTTTTCACACTGAGGACAACTGAGGGACTCATATGTGAGTATTACAGGTGGTTCAAGCACTCACTGATGCTCCAGAAGGAAAAACAATGCATTAAGAGCCAGTGTTGGGGAAAGTTACTTTTAAAAGTAATGCATTACAATATTGAGTTACTCCCTAAAAAGTAACTAATTACGTTACTTAGATACTTTTTATGGAAAGTAATGCGTTACTTTACTTTTGCGTTACTTTTTAAAGGGCTTGCTTGTTTGTTTTTAATATAAAAAGTTCTATTTTTGGCAAATGTAAAAGCCTTTTCACATCAAAAGCCTCAGGCTTTGAGAAAAGTAAGTTCACGTCTGTACAGCAGACAGCAAAAGAAAAGATATCAACTCTTCAGCAATAAAAAAAGGAAAACAAATGTTAGATTACCTTGAGTAATTATTGCTAATTAGTACGGTTGAACTGGATCATCGAAGGTCGGCAGCAAAGACATCGGTTAATAAAATTGTATTAAATGCATAAAGGATATTTGTATTATTTAACATATTTAATTATTGCAGGTTTGCGTCATATTCTGAGTTGAATTTCACTGTTTTTATTCATTTTGAGGAATACTGAATCTGTTTTTTGTGAGTGAGATGAATTAATGCATGTTCACATTTATTCTAGAACTAACATCTTACTCCTGATTTCTCTCAACATGGGGACAGGAGAGCTTTTAATCAATAAATGGGGGGAAAAGTAACTGGCGTTACTTATTTGAAAAAAGCAACTCAGATATTTTCGTCAATTAAAAAGTAATGTGTTACTTTACTAGTTACTTAGAAAAAGTAATAATATTACGTAACTTGCGTTACTTGTAATGCGTTACCCCCCAACACTGTTAAGAGCCAGGGGTGTAAACTTTTAAACAGAAGAAAGGTGTGTGCATTTTTCTTATTTTTGCCCTTCACAAGCTACAGAAGACACTTACATATTTTCCAGAAGACAAAATAAGTAAAATTTACCCTGATCTTCAAATTCAAAAAGTTTTCACCCCCCCCAGCTCTTAATGCATTGTGTTTCCTACTGAAGTGTGAGTGAGCTTTTGAACCTTCTGTAATAGTTACATATGAGTCCCTCAGTTGTCCTTAGTGTGAGAAGATCATACAGCCATTGTTGGAAAGTGTTCAAATACACAGATATGGTGAAAAACCAAAGAATTTGTGGGAGCTAAAGGATTTTTCTGATCAGCGGGCAGTTTAACTGTTCAGGACAAACAAGGGACTCATGAACAACTATCACTAAACAAAAAAAACAAAACAAAACACACACACACACACACATCTGTGGATTATCCAGGTAACAATACAGTATTAAAGTTGATATGATTCTTTAGGGTCTTAATGAAAAGTCTGTAATATATTTTGGTTAAAAATTCTCAATGGTTGTGTAAATGGTTGTGTAAATGTTATAAAATGCATTTCATATGACCGCTTCTATTTTGGTAAAATAATTACCATTTCGCAGATTCTACAAGGTGTATGTAAACTTTTGACCTCAACTGTATCTAATGGTTCTTGCAGGAAAAATAATAAAAACCCCAAAGTGAACTGTATCCATAAAAAGTGCCTCGCTGCCTTTCATCCTACTCGACAAGGACAACAAACACTCACTGACCTCACAGCCGTCAATCTGCAGTCTCTGGATGACCTGTTTGAAACCACTCAGGCTAGGTTGGCCCATTCCAAAAAGGGGATAGTTTCCCTTGACCTTGCGGAAGTTGGGGGCCCCGTGGCTTTTTGTAGTATTTAAGACATCAGCTCTATTGTATACATCCTGCACCATAAAAAACTCCCCCTGGACAATATAAAAGCAAGACATAAAACTTATTTCATCGTAAATGACAAGAAATTTCCATCGTTAATCTACATTTCCTGCTCATTACTATTTTTTCCGATCGTACGTTATACCATTATGCTTTTTTAAGTATTTAGTTTAAAACTCAAAAAGTGAAACATACCAGCACGAGGTAGTGCTCTGGCAACAGGTCAGATATCCTTCCCTTCGAGTAGTTCGCGGCTTGGATCTTGTCATGAATCTGAAACTCTTCCCTGCAGTTATTTCTGTATCGAGACAACACTCATAACATCTATCAAAATGTCAGATTAAAAACCCCGAACTGATAATACACGTTTGTATATACATCAGGGACAGTTCACCCAAAAATGAAAATTCTGTCATAATTTACTAACCTATTCTTCTGTGTTTTTTCTTCTGTTGAGCACAAAAGAGGATATTTTGAAGAATGTTTGTAACCAAAATGTGGTCAATTCTTTGGTTATCTACATTCTTCAAAATATCTTCTGCTCCAAACCTATAATATGGTTTGGAGCAATGTGACGGTGAGCAAACGATGACAGAATTTTCATTTTTGCGTGTATTATCCCTTTAAGTCAAAGTGAGGTGGATAATGGTATCTACAATTGTTTTCATTCAAAGAGTAACACACAGGCGTTACATTTTGTGCATACGAGGGTCCTTACGGCCAGTTTTAAAAAGCATCAAGTTGCACTTGTCACTTACGTGATGACAACAGGGGCCACCTTGTTTGTGATGATGGACTTGGCCTTGCTGTTGCGAATGTTCGCCGACTGTAGTGAGCGTCTGCGCTCAGCCATGCTGTTCCCTTGGTGATCAGCCCGGTGTGTAGGTGCAAACGGAGCAGCCTGGGAAGTTGCACTGGCACTCGTACCCATAATCTGCACAGAGCTGGAATGAGGATTTACACTGTGACTAATATAAAGTAAACAGGCAGACATGTTAGTCATTATACATGGGGTTATTTCTAACATTTGCACTTTTTAAAGAGCTAGACACACTTTGTGCTGCAAGACCACAAATATTCAATTTCCTGGAACCCCAACACATGCAATGCACAATAAAACCCCCCAATAAAACATATTATTGAAGCTCTGAATGTGTTCTACAAACCTAAAAGTAAGTCAGACTATCAAATTTACATGTGCAAAGCATCTCTGTCATGTTATTTGATTGATAAATGAATGGCTTACGGTCTTGCAGCTGTGCCGCGTGTGTTCACATCCTTTGGTTTTTGCATCTTAGTTTCAGCAAGGGTTCAGGTCTTTCTTTAAGTGTAAATCCTGTCAACACGAACTCAGTTTCCTGCTGCTAGCAGAATCTTTACATAAAAAGCCTTTTGTTTTAACTCCAACCACCAGTGAAGTTTTGCTAATCTCTTTTCTTCTCTTTCTCGCTCAGTGCCTCTCTGGTTCTCTTCTCACAGTGACAGGATAGCAGTTCCAACCCTTCTGGGGGCCACGAAGAAATACAGTACATCTGGCAACCAGACGACAGTGTGGGCGGCTCCAGACATTCACAGGGACAGCCCATGCAAAGGCCATGACGGAGACATTACAGAAAGCCAAAAGTGAGAGAAAGTGCAAGATGAAAGATTTCTGATGCCTTTGCATCTACTGAAATCTGCAAGTGTTTGAAGTCAGAATCATGAAGCTAAACCAATCTCCTCCATGCACTGTAGCGATAATGCAGTTAATTAAACAAATTCTGCTTTTTTTTTCTCCCTCCTCCTCCTTCATAAGATCAACTTTGTGCCAGAGAGATATCACTGGGAAATATATGATAGCTCTGTGAATGTCATTAGGACATTCCTGCCTTATGTTTATATAACTGGCTGGTCTATTGAAAGTTTGGGATACTGAGTCGCTGGCACCAAGAGCAATGCTTCCCTTTTCAAGGGCTTGATTTAAATTCCAGTTGTGTCCGAGTATCACGGTCACAGAACAAAAAACAACAACAACAAAAAATCTCTAAATATGGATGGGAAAGGCCCCGGGATGCATTTGTACAATGTTGCACAGATCAGTGTACAGATATGCAGTGAGTGGGAGAGACCAGTGATTGGCACATCCTTATTCAGGCTGAGAAATGAAGAGTTTAAAAACAACCGCAGTGTTTTGTTCATGTGTGTTACGCTTTCAATCAACATCACATTTAGAATCTGAAAATACTGAAAGAATGGAGTTACAATCATAAGTGGCTGTGTAACAATTACACACACTGTAAGTTTTCAAAATGCATATGGTGAGTCAAACCAGGTCCTAATTAAAAAAATAAAAAATAAAAAAAAATAACAACTAAGAACCTTTGTTAATAATAAAACCTGATGTCTTTATTGGCCATTAATAAAATTAACTACATAATATTTGCAAATAAAGAAAATTCTAGATACAGTTGAGGTCAAAAGTTTACATACACCTTGCAGAATCTGCTAATTGTTAATTATTTTAACAATATAAGAGGGATCATACAAAATGCATGTTATTTTTTAGTACTGACCTGAATAAGATATTTCACAAAAAAGATGTTTACATATAGTTCACAAGAGAAAATAATAGTTGAGTTTATAAAAATGACCCTGTTCCAAAGTTTACATGCATTTGATTCATAATACTGTGTTGTTACCAGAATGATCCACAGCTGTGTTTTTTTGTTTAGTGATAGTTGTTCATGAGTCCCTTGTTTGTCCTGAACAGATGAACTGGGCGCTGTTCTTTGTCAGGTCCCAGAAAGTCTTTGGTTTTTCAGCATTTTAGTGTATTTGAACCCTTTCCAACAATGACTATATGATTTTGAGATCCATTTTTTCACACTGAGGACAACTGAGCGACTCATATGCAACTATTACAGAAGGTTCAAATGCTCACTGATGCTTCAGAAGGAAAAACAATGCATTAAGGGGGGTGAAAACTTTTTTTTGGGGCTTATTTTGTATTCTGGGCAACATGTAAGTATCTTCTGTAGCTTTTGAAGGCCAGTACTAATTTAAAAGAATATGATATTTAGGCAAAATAAGAAAAACATACACATCTTCATTCTGTGGAAAAGTTTTCACCTCTGGCTCTTAATGCATCATTTTTCCTTCTAAAGCATTAGTGAGAATTTGAACATTCTGTAATAGCTGCATATGAGTCCCTCAGTTTTTGCGTGAAAAGATGGATCTCAAAATCATAGTCATTGTTGGAAGGGTTCAAATACACAAAAAAATGTTGAAAAACCAGAATTTATTAGGATTTTTCTGAAGAAGAGAGGACAGTTTAACTGTTCAGGACAAACAAGGGACTCATGAACTATCACTAAACAAAAAAAAAAAAAAAAAAGAACAAGAAAACACACAGCTGTGGATCATTCAGGTAACAACACAGTTTTAAGAATCAAGCGTATGTGAACTGGGTCATTTTTTAAATAAATTTATAAAGTTGTTTTCTCTTGTGGACTATATGTAGATGTCTTTTATGTGAAATGTCTTACTCAGGTCAGTACTAAATAAAAAAATATACATTTTGTATGATCCCTCTTATTTTGGTAAAATAATTAACATTTTGCAGATTCTGCAAGGTGTATGCAAACTATTCAGTGACTCTTTCTGCATATTACATTGATAGGCCTATGCCAGGAGTTGGCCAGTGACTCGTGCTTGGAATCATTCACTCAACTGATTCGTTCAAAACACTGATTCTTTCAGATATGTTGACATGATTCTCGGCTTCCTTTGTAAATACTTTCATTGTTCTTTTCGGAGTAAACAATAACAAACTAACTGGCAATACAGTGTGTAAAATGCAATACTCTAACTAACTTACTTTAATTTTAATTAAACTGTTGTATAAAACAATATCCCATTCTCTATCACAGAATGCTCTAAACTCAGCTCACATGTAGTACACTGTAGTAAGTACTGATGCTGACTGAAAGAATCAAACTTAGCTATGTCAAGCAAAGTTCAAGTCAAAAAGACATAATTGTACACTTAACAGAGCAAATATTTCTACCCTGACGGTAATAGGGAAAGTAAATATCGTAAAAGTTACCTCACCTGGCTACCCGCTCTCTCAGACACCTGTCAGGACTTGAGAGAGACAATTAAACGTAGAAGACGACCAAGTCCACGTCACACTCATCTTGAGTCCTGTCAATTAAAGCCCCTCACAGGTCCATAAACACGCAGTCAGGTGAGAATCCAGCATAGCGGGGCTCACCATACAGTAGTGCAGATGGATAACACAGGGGGAGGAGATGAGGAGGAGAGATGGCCACCTCCTTCAGCTGCCTCTTTCACTGGCAATAAATGTTATGGGAGAGGAGGATGTCGGTGGGTGGATTCTCATCTTTTCACCAGTCAGTAACAGCTCCATCTCCCAGCAACGGTGCTGCAGAGATGCCTGAAATGTTGAACAGCCTGCGGTGTGGGGGACTGAGTATGAATAAGATAGCACTGATAAGTTTAAACAATAATATTCTGGGTTAGCAAGACTTAATGGTAATAGTTAATCGCAACGTCTCAAGCTCAAGTTGTTGCTCGGCGGCCAAGTTCTTAATTTTCACCACTGCCAGTGTGTCGAATGTCTTTCATTGCATTGAAAACAGCCTCTGCTTGAACTGCTGGTGTGAAGTGGACACATTGTATTGCCTTGTGTTTCCAAGCAACCAGGCTCTCTTCACAAAGCATTCATGTACTGTAATAAGGGCTTCTAGCTAGAGACAAAAGAAGAAAACACTGAGAACTCCCCCTTTAGTATAACACAGTTTAGCGTTTACAAAACCAGAGCCAGAACTGACTTCCAGAAGAGCAAACTAAGAGCAGTAACGCTACACTTACCCTACTACTCCATCTAGTGGTATTTCAAACTCTTTACATGACATTCAATGGGATAATTCACCCAAAAATGTCAATTCTGTTATTAATAACTCACCCTTATGTCGTTTCTGAACCCGTTCATGTTTGGAACACAAATTATGATATTTTTTGATGAAATTAGAGAGCTTTCTGAACCTGCACTACCACGTTCAAGGCCCAGAAAGCTAGTAGGGCATCGTTAAAATAGTCCATTCGACATCAATCGTTCGACCATAATTTTATGAAGCTACAAGAATACTTTAGTGTTCAAAGTAACCAAAAATAACGATTTTATTCAACAATATCTTCTTTTCCATGTCAGTTTTCACTGCCAGTTTAGGAGAGTAAAAAGATGCATGTGGGTTCCTCCACTTGTAAACAAACCGCAGTGCACCCGGGTTCTATATTAGAACGCCGGACTCGCGTCGAATGTTGTATAAAGTTATTTTTGTTTTGCGCACAAAAAGTATTATTGTAGTTTCATAAAATTACAACTGAACTGATATGACAGACTATTTTAAGGATGTCTTTACTACCTTTCTAGACCTTGAACATGGCATTTCCATTGCTGTCTTTGCAGGGTCAGAAAGCTCTTTGATTTCATCAAAAAAAAAAAAAAATGTTAATGCCTTTCTTTCTTCAGCCGCAAAGGAATTCTGTTTTTTGAGGGAAACATTTCAGGATTTTTCTCCATATAATGGACTGGTGTGGTGCCACAATTTTGAACTTCCAAAATGCAGTTTAAATGTGGCTTCAAATGATCCCAAATGGTTGAGGAAGAAGGGTCTTACCTAGCGAAACGACTGGTTATTTTCATAAAAATAATACAATTTATATACTTTTTAATGTCAAACGCTCATCTTGTCTCACTCTGCCTGAGCTTTTTTTTTTCCGGTTCATGACATTTAGGGTATGTCAAAAAATTCCCATCTCATGTTCTCCCTCAACTTCAAAATCGTCTTATATCGCTGTTTTACCTTTTTTCTTGAGGGTGTTTGATCTTCTTGCATGTTCACTTTGCAAAGACTGGGTAGGTACTTCTGCAGTAATGTAGGATGATTTTGAAATGATTTATGAAGTTGATGGAGGAAATACGAGTTTTTTGAGATATCCTAACTGTCTTAAGACAGAATACACAGAATACACATCAAAAAACAATTTTTTTGAGGGCAACATTTGAAACACATGAACATCTTGGATGACAAAGGGTGAGTACATTATCTGTAAATTTTTGTTCTGGAAGTGGACTTCTCCTTTAAGATGTTTTTGATGAAATCGAAGAGCTTTCTGACCCTGCAAAGACAGCAATGGAAATGCCATGTTCAAGGTCTAGAAAGGTAGTAAAGACATCCTTAAAATAGTCTATGTCTTATCAGTTCAATTGTAATTTTATGAAAGGACAATAATACTAATGTTTAACTCAAAAAACAATTTCTTTACGGCTGAAGAAAAAAAAAAGACATGAACATCTTGGATGACAAGGGAGTACATTATCTGTAAATGTTTGTTCTGGAAGTGGACTTCTCCTTTAATTAGTGTTCCGAAGATGAGCGAAGGTCTTACAGGTTTGAAACGACATGAGGATGAGTACTTAATGACAGAGTTTTCATTTTTGGGTGAACCATCCCTGTAAGCATATTAAAATACACAAGCATTTGGCAGAGAAGACAAACAATCAAGTTGATATCAAGGAACTTTTATTGATCTTGCTGTAACAGTGTCCACTGGCATTGGCATTTCATTAAAATTAAATTGAACAGGGTCTCAAAGAAGAAAGAAAATACAGTTTCCAATTTCTGCCACATTAGATAAAACTTTCATCCTAAATCCCATCAAACAGACAGCTAAATGCATTTCTGAAAGTCTCTGAGACCTGGGGAAAGTATGAAGAAATAGTAAGCAGTGATCCTTTTTTAGAAAGATAAAAAAAAATAAATCTAAATATCCATAATTCAGAGTTGAAACAAGCAGGGATTTGACAAATCTATTACAGAAGGACAGTATATCAAGTTCCCTTTACTGTAAATCATTATTACTTGAATATGACTTTTACAAAAGTCTAAAGTCTATTCAAACCAGAAATGAAAATGTGCATCTAATTGTCAAGGATATCACCAGTACTGAATATTTTATAGAAAGTTAACTGCAACCGATCAAAGTCGAACCTAAACCGTGTTTATTTTGTAACCAATCCATTACTATTACAAATATTACACTGCTGTATCTGCAAATCTTTCCATCTCTGTAAGAAAGTAAATAATAACAAACATGTTTCCAAAAATAGAATGTTTTCTAGTAAAACATAGCAATATCTTGATCTTATCCTCAACTTGAAAGTTGGAAAGAAATCAAACGGAAAGGAACTGATCCTGTATTTAAGGTATGAAAGGGAACTGTATTTGACACAGCTGCTCAGCTTAGTAAAGTAAGGCATGGATACAGAGGCTAAGCACAAGAGATCAATGTGAAAGAGAGAAAAAAAAAATCTGCACTTCAGAGAATGACTGGAGCACAGTCATGAGAATAAGTCTTATCCTCTGTAAGTCACTTTGTTTGGATAATCTCTTTGCTTAATTCTCTTTCAATATTAATCAAACCTTCTTCCACAAGATTTGGCATCCCAAAAAAACCATTTAAATGATCCGACGTGTGAACTAAAGACTAAGAAGCAGACCAAAAGAACATGCATAGAAGAGCATTGGAAAGATTCAATTCAAGTTTTCAAGATGTTTGATCTGAATCAAAATATGAATGTCTGGTCACTACAAAACTATCCATCTTTCAACGAATCGTTCACATTCTGTGGCTGTGAGACAGACAATAGTAAAATGACCAAAACAACACTTCAGTGCTTTCCTACCTTTGATTTGATTATCAAGGTTCGAAAGGATCGTAGTAATCGGAAAGTGACAGTAGATGTC
Source organism: Labeo rohita (assembly GCF_022985175.1). Lineage (NCBI taxonomy): Eukaryota > Metazoa > Chordata > Actinopteri > Cypriniformes > Cyprinidae > Labeo > Labeo rohita. The sequence continues at coordinate 21,184,607 of NC_066881.1, read as the reverse complement.
ACAGCTGATATTAACGTTAAATATTCACCGTGCTATTTTTCTCCCATGAAAGGAGCCGTAAGATGTGTACTTGTTAGGTACGTAATGCAAGTGCTTCCTGAGACCAGCTCTCTTTTTGTCATCGTTTTATAAAGTTTATTAAACCCATGATCAGTTCAACAGTACTTGGTATTGTCTACCTTAACCAGACGACGTAAATTCAGAGCTGATGTTAACATTTCAAGTGTCTCGCCATGCTAAGTTAGGTAGAAATCACACTGTTAGCAGGACAAATCTGAACGGAAACATTCTCTCTGACCTAAAATAACAGTTTGGTCTTTCAAAATTGTGATCAGATGTTATTTAACTTAAAATTAACCAACTAAAAGGGTGAAAGAAACTGCTCGTTTTGGGGTAGTTCTAAATCAAACCAGAAAATCTGTTTGGCATCGTAATCATATTTAAATTCAACTGAGTAATTAAGGACTGTGGTCTGTTTTTGGACAATTCTATAAAACTATTTTTCTGAGATGAAAAAAAAAACATTTTAACTGATATAAAAGACTTGGAATGAATATGGAATCCTTTCATTTTTAAATCAAAAGTAATCCTGTTGTCCCTTTTAAATAAAACTAGGGAAAGATTTTTCATTAATTGTTTTGGATGAAAAAAAAAAAATTACATTTGGGAATACATGTACATACAGTTAACTGCATTTCCTGACTTGAGCGCAAATCAGTTTTACATGTGAACCAGATAGACTGCATTAAGGGTATCGACTGGAACAGTGTACTCTGAACTATCAGCAGTGAATCTCTGATGGCTGATTTGTTTATGAGTCTGTTACGGTAAATTGGTAATATATCCGGGCACTTACAATACAGAATTTTTCCCTTGCTCTGTGACTTAAGCAAGTACAGCTGATGGCAGCCCTGAAACCTAAACGAAAAGAGCTCAACAGGCTCCCAGGTTAACTTTCAGGGCTCCAGCAGCCCCACTGGGCAAACTTTTAGTCATTTATCCCCATGATTATGCAGCACCCAGCAGCTAGAGAGAGCTAAAGGAGAGGGCTCACAACATTGGTTTCTACAAGCCAAGCCACTGGCACACAGGTACCAGGTAATTAATCGTTCTTCATGTTGGTTCCTCTTCTTTAGATGTCCATCTCAAACTGAGCATCTTCACCTGCAACACACATGCAAAAAAAAATCATTTGCATCATGCATGACCTCTAAACGAGCTAACAACCAGATCTATTACTGTTTGTGTACATAAGATGATCAACCACAAAGCAGGGAGGTTCCAGTGGAAACAGTTCCAGTTAGGTCAGTTTTAAAGACTAACCTTGCCCTGGCTTGGCATCATGGTTGTTGATGTTGTTAGCCTCATTCCTCTTGTTTTCATTGAGGACGTTCTTGCTTGTCACTCCTGGGATAACCGGCAGGTGTGCTGGTGGGGTCTGGGCGATGGGTGAGTTACGCCGGTCTAACAGGAACTTGCGATCATAGATTATTCGGGTTCCTGCATTGACATAGTAAATGTTGTTATAAGACGGTTTTATTGCATAACATTTCATAATCCTGGAGCAATCTGACACATTTCCTGTTGTGTTAGTCATATAGGATTGAAATTAACATGAGGATGAGTAAGCAATGACAACTGTGTGAACTTTCCATTCAATGACAATCGTATGCCTTAGAAATGCGAAGTAGACATTACAATGACATGCATTTGAAATCCAAAGATGATTAATGTGACTAAATTAGCATCAATAGTCACAACAAACAATAATATAAAACCAAAAGCACAACAATAATACTGATTGATTGCAATCGGTAGGGTGTATACTGCTACATGTACATATGTTTAATGCAATGCATTCCTTTGTTCTGTTCTTTTCTGTCCATCAATTTCTGTGGACCAATCATATTGATCAGAGAGACGCACAGGCGGCGCTGTTTTTGTTTTGAACTCCATGGCTGTGTCTCAAACGCCCAGAAACCTGCCTTCCTAGGCAACATGTTTTGGTCATCGTCGATTTCAACGTCTCGACTTTTTGTGCATCATCAGACTGTTTGCATGCAAACTAATTAAGCGTTCCTACAACCCCTAAAAAACTGTCTAAGCAGGCTGAACGCTAGGTTTTGAGACACAGCCTTTTATGTGGTTACGGCTTCCTGGCCAACACAGGCCACCCTCTAACATTAGACGGTTTCCGTGCAAACAACAGGCAGATGGCTGCAGATATAAGCCTGGACGTACAGCACACGTCTCAGGCGAGTTATTACCTCCCGGGGTGGTGGAGAATAAAGTGCCTCCAGGAGTGGTGCAATAGTCGTGAGGTAGCTGCGTTGAGTCGTTGATCAGCACCGTCCTGGTCGGGATGGCCCTGCTCTCACTAAGCTGACGACTGGACGACATTGCACTTGCTTCGGGTGCTAATCAGAGTCGAGCGATAAGTTTTCCCGATGGAAGGTAAAACCTCGGGCCCTTTCCCCTCGTTTCTTATCGCTTTCCCAAGGCTTTCTTCACGTTCAGCTCGTCCTCCCAGCCGTCAGCACCGACCCCTCCCTCCGCCAGGCAGGAAGCGAAGAGCGCGGGGAGGATATGACGTCAAGGGAGAATCACGTCGCACGAACCCCCACCCCGCATAAACGTCATTATTTTTTATTTTCATATTCAGGGAGAAAAGATGAAAAATCTCTTTGGGAGAAGTTGTAATTTATCTTCTTTTATCGCTGAAAAATATATTAGTGTATTTTTCTGGCAGGGATGATCTTGTTCGTTTCTTTGTGTTGCACTGTTATTTTTTTTATTTACAAAAACAAATCAAGATGTTACCCAGATTTGATGTCTTTCTTGCTGAGATTTTATTTATTGTTAAATCTCTTAAACATTTCTTACTGATTGAGGTGTTACTGTTTTTTTCCCCTTTATTTTGTCATTGTATTTCAATGCAGTGCTGTTTCTTGCTGTTCTTTTTTTCTTGCAATAAAAGAGAGAAAAGATAGCTAGATGTTAGAAAATGGATGTATTTTAGAATTCTATAATAAAATTATACATATTATTAGAAAATAAAGGTAATGACAGAATAAAAATAGAATACAATGAATGAATATATTCTGTATGCTTCAGAGTACATTACCAGTCAAAAGTTTTTGAACAGTAAGATTTTAGATGTTTTTTAAAGAATTCTCTTCTGCTCACCAAGCTTGCATTTATTTGATCCAAAATAAAGCAAAAGCAGTAATATTGTGAACTATTTTTACAATTTAAATAACTGTTTTCTATTTGAATAGCCTATATTTTAAATTTTCATTTATTCCTGTGATTAAACATTTTCAGCATCATTACTCCAGTCTTTCTAATATGTTGATTTGCTGTTCAAGAAACATTTATTATTATTATTATTATTATTATAATCAGCGGGATGCTTTAAATTGATCAAAAGTGATGATAAAGACATCTATAATGTTACAAAAGATTTACAAAAGAAACCTAAATAAATCTACTCATCTGTTTTCAATATAATAATTTTTTCTCAACTGTTTTAAATATTGATAATAATAATAATAATAATAATAATAATAATAATAATAATAAATGTTTCCTGAACAGCAAATCAGCATATTAGAATGATTTCTGAAAGATCATTTGACACTGAAGACTGGAGTAATGATGCTGAAAATTTAGCTTTGATCAAATTAATAAATTACATTTTAAAATATAGTCAAACAGAGAACAGTTGTTTTTAATAGTAAAAATATTTAACAATTTTACTGTTTTTGCTGTACTTTGGAATAAATAAATGCAGGCTTGGTGAGCAGAAGAGACTTAAAAAAAATCTTACTGTTCAAAAACTTGACCAAGACTACATTTATTTGATCAAAATACAATATAAAACCGTCATTTTTTTTTTTTTTTTTTTACAATTGCAAATACATTTCCTCCCCTGCTTAATACATTGTACAGTATATGGATTTGGGCACCAGCTAAACCAGGTGAACTCTTTAGAAAATAAAAGGAAGACTTGACCAGGCTGTATAAACCAGCTTAAACCAGCCAAGAGCAGCAAAACAGCTAGGGCTTTTTTAGGTCTGTTTTAAATTGAAAGCTACCGCAACAAAAGTGTGATACTTCACGTTTCTTTTTACAAGATCTTCTCGCGCTGTCCATCTAACGATTCACAAATCACACTCGGTCTTTTGCGCAAGTCGGTCTCTGCGCATGCGCGATTTCCTCAAGCGCGTCGTTGCAGTCCTCCTTACGCACAGCCTACCGGAATCAATACACAGAGAGTACAATATGAGTTTCTCCATTGAAGAAAGAGGAAACCCTAACACGTTGAGTTACAGGGTTTATTTCAGTAAGTATGAATTCTTTTCTTCAGGCATTGGTGATGAGAAGTTTGCACGGTCTGTTCGGTGTATTAAGATAAAAGGGGCTGGGCCGCAAGTCCCACGTGTCGCTTTTCCTCGCGTCATTTATGACCTAAAAGCTAATAAAATTCATAAATTTAACGATTTTACGAATTAAGTTGATGTTCGACCCAATCATTTTATTTAAAGGTTTGATTAACCATGTATTTGTGCAAAGTTAATTTTAGTTTGAAGTAAGTAATCCTGTTATACCGGTTACACAGTAAAAACCGAAAGTCCTAAAAAAGGATAATATGCTTTTATTACCAACCATTACGTTATTCCTTGCGTTGCTTGTACAACATAGGCTTATTAAAATATATAATGAAGGACGGGTAAATACAGGGTTGCTCATTGCATCAGTCGGTTGCTTTCACAAATGATCATAGAACATCTTTTTTTCTGTTGTACTGTGTTCTCTAAAATGATTTCAGATATATCTCAGATATATACAAGATGAAGTTAGTAAAGCAGATATACTGGAACATTTTCCACAAAAAGGGTGTGCTTTGTGTATTTTTGTTGCCAGCTGTGCATTAAACATCTCACCCTTAGCAGCAGTATGACATCACCAGCTTCCTTCTGACATGAGTGACAAGTTAAATGCACACAGGGCATGATTATTATCATTAACATCAACAGAAATCATTAAAACTGTGATTGCGTCAAAGCTTTCTTCTGTGGAACACCCTGTGAAAAACTGCAGAATATTTTCTTTGAACATGAATAGTGGTGTGATAAATTCCATGTTTTGAGTTATTTGATATTTCGACTTAAAAAAAAAAATCCATGAGCTTGACCAGAACATATTTCCTAAAGTCTGGTATTCTCTTATATAAAAAATGCTCTCTTCAATTATTACACACCCAGGTGTATATATATTTCTTGCTCTTAAAAAACAAACAAATAATTGTATATTATGCATCAATTTCAAGATTAACAACAGAGGAAATTAGGTGCTCAGCCAGATAACACTGATCAGATAACATCAGAAACAGCTGACTTTGAAATATTTATTATTACGGAAATATGTTATGTAATTCAAACTTTCTTTTTTAAACAGAGAGCTCAGATGGAAAGTACATTTCACCATTCCACGACATACCTATGTATGCAGATGAAGCTCAGGTACAGTATGTTAATTTAATATGTCTCCTATTCTCAATGTAGATCCCCCTCCCTTATGGGACCCCCTTGTCAGTAATTGGCTATTTCACAATCCAGCACAGCACAGTGTATATCAGCTCTTTATTGGGTGAAAGGACTTGGTCTGTAGAGGAATGTGATCTTTACCCTTTAAATAGTGTCATCTTAAATCGTTCAATACTTTGGACTACTCTGATATCATACCTGTGTAAACCTTTGATTAATCATTGTCATAGCTTTACATTATATTTTAGTAATAGTAAATAATGTAGTAATAGTAATATGTTTAGTATAATTATATGTGTTTAATATATTTTAGAATATTTAGTAATATGAAGGTTAAATTATTATAGACCTTTTTTATAAAAACTAAATCATTTTTATTTTCTCTGTAGAACATTTTCCACATGGTTGTTGAAGTACCACGATGGACAAATGCAAAAATGGAGGTACGGTATGACCAGCAGTACAAAACTACACCACAGTATAACAGAATAAAACAATAGAAAAGAGGACTTTGTAACAGGCTATTTATTTTGCAAGGACATATATTTACACACCTAAAACCTGAATGGTTACAGGACAGTTGCAGTTGACTATGTTGAAAGTAAAAGACTTTTAGCCTACATTTTTGGTGGGTTGTGTATTGACATTCAAACAGAATAATGACTCATCAACTAGTTGGTGTCTGCATGAATATTCTGTCATTCAACATTATGGTTTACTTTTCAGATTGCTACAAAAGACCCACTGAACCCCATTAAGCAAGACGTGAAGAAGGGAAATTTGCGCTATGTGGCCAATGTTTTCCCTCACAAAGGCTATATCTGGAATTATGGAGCAATCCCTCAAGTAAGCCTTCTAAAGCACTGATCACACATTAAACAAAGAATAAAACAGACTGAGGTAGAAACTGCTTCTGATTCTGCAATCTTAGTTAAATGTTTAAACCTTTTGTTTGATACAACACTTTTAAAATACACTATTGTTTTTGAAAGAAATATATTTTGATTACAGTAAAATATTATGATATATTCCAATAAAAATGTATTTAATTTATTTAATTTATTGATGTGAAGGCAAATCTGAATTTTCAGCAGCCATTCACATGATCCTTCAGAAATCATTCTGATATGCTGATTTGCTGCTCAAGAAACATTTCTTTAATAATAGCAATGCTATGCTGCTCAATATTTTTGTGGAAAATTGCTTCTTCAGCATTCTTTGATGAATACAAAGTTCATAAAAACATTTTTCTTGACCTCGTCATATTAAAAATTGTACTGACCTCAAACTTTTGAATGGAAGTTCAAAAGTTATGTAGACACAACAACCCTACAACGATAAAAATCAATTTGCTAACTTTTTGTAATCCCCAAAAAACCTGAACAGTCTCAATTATCAAGCTGTTTTGATTTTCTGAGTAGTGTGATGTCATATTGATCAGACCCCGCCCACAACCATTGACAGACTGTCCCGTATTAGTATATCTCCGTGGTTAGTCACTTGAACGCTGTCTGCTATTTTCTCCGTGCTCAAGCAGCTGTAGCGACTGATGTCTTGGTGTTTTGTAGTTGAATTTAAAAGTGAACATAAGAGTCTTAATTTTCTCCCAACATCAGAGCCACTGAGGAAGCTGTGGATTAGGTTTGTTTTTGATGGCAATGCACCACCGAATACACAAAAAACAGAAGAGAGGGCGGGGTCTGCAGTAGCTCATTATCATTTAAAGAGACATGCACCGAAACAGGTCTGTGAACAGAGCTGTTTTTGACATGGTAAAAAAGGTGTTGTTTTACACAACCATTGAGGAATTTTAACCAAAGTATATTATAGACTTTTCATTAAGACCCTAAAGAATCATATCAACTTGTGGAAAATGGGCATCTGATGTTCTCTTTAAATAGATTCTTTTAGTAATTGTGTGAGTATGATTTAGTATGACTTGTCAATATGTAAATACGATTGTACAGATTTTCCTTCATTTCATGAGACCGAAAATCAAACTGAAATTAAAAATCTTTCTTGTAGATGTGAATTGCATGTGCCATTTCGTCTTTTACCCCATAGATTTTACAACAACTTTTACGTTTTTTTCTGATAGACTTGGGAAGACCCAGGGCACAAAGACAATGACACAGGATGTTGTGGTGACAATGACCCGATCGATGTCTGTGAAATTGGAAGCAAGGTATAGATATCAGTTGTTTGTCTTTTGAAATATTCTAAGAAATAAAGCCAAGTTTATAAAGCAAGCTGTCATATGTGCAATTATAGCTGGATTAGATAAACAAACCCCACAATGGTTAATCTTCACAGGTGTGCTGTCGTGGAGATGTTATCAAAGTGAAAGTCCTGGGTGTTTTAGCAATGATTGATGAAGGTGAAACTGATTGGAAAGTCATTGCAATCAACGTTGATGACCCTGAAGCAAAAGACTTGAACAGTAAGTAACCCTCGTTGCTTTCTACGTGACTTAGAAGAGAGACGCATTTATGTGATTGCTATCATTTTTCTGTTGTGAAATATAGACATTAGTGACGTGAATCGACTCAAGCCTGGCTACCTTGAGAACACAGTTGACTGGTTCAGGAGGTACAAGGTACCTGATGGAAAACCTGAAAACCAGTTTGCATTCAACGGAGAGTTCAAAGACAAGGTATGTCATACAGAAATGTGTTGTCAACAAGCTTTAATTTGCCATATTCGTCAGATAAATATGCTACGTTTATTCTAGGACTTTGCCATTGAGACAATCAAAGCCACCCACGGCTTCTGGAAGGCACTCATCTCACAACAAACCAAAGCTGGAGAACTAAACTGGTAAGGGAATGTTTCTTCAGCGGTCTGCATTTGTTTACTTATTTTGCATAGTATTTTATTTCAGGTTTGCACTTCCATTTACAAACACTACAGATAACCTGTAAAGTTGCAGACATGGTTTATTGCTGGAACACATCAACATAATCTAAAATAAAGAGTTTTCTTTGCCTTTTCCACCTTTTTTTTAACATAAGTCATGTTGCTTTTTTCCTCTCTTACTATGCAGCAAGAACACATGTGTCTCAGAAGGAGACAGTCCATTCTGCTGTTCGGCGGATGAAGCCAAAGCAGTTGTTGATGGAGTAAGAACATTGTTTTTGCTTTGAATTAACAGGAATTTATGCACTGTTTTATGAATTGTATATACAGATTTCTAGCATTAATAGTGGTGCCTTATGTCAAGACGTCACACTAATTTTTCTTTTCAATTTCAGTCATGCCCATGTGGAGAGGCTAGTCCAGTTCCAAGCTCAGGTTCGATTTCTTTTTTTGTTTGAGTTTACACTTTTTCTTCCAAGATGTAACATATTTACTTTGTTGTGTTGTCTTTTTCAGTTGACAAATGGTTCTACTATGCGAAGAACTGAAGAACATAACACCGTGAACAGACCAGTCTGATCATTATTTCAAATATGTATGTCATTATCTGTCTAGAATTATAGTATTTAATGAAAACATGGGCACTTATTTGGGGACTGATCTCACATTAACATTTAGGAGAGCTAACCAATGTCTTGCTAAGATGGGCTGTATTTGATAATGGTGAAATATTCTGTGTAACAGATATTAAAGATAGCTAATAGTCTGGTCAAACTCAGGTACTGTAAGATTCTGAACAAATGCTTTAATAAAGCTTTTCTCATATGACACTGTTATCTTTAATACATTTTGTTCTGTATGCGATTCTTTAAATATTCTGTCAATTACTCAAACTCATGTTGTTTGAAATTCACATGACTTTCTTTGTTCTGTGCAACAACAGATTATGCTGGCAGCCTTGTTTACTTTCATTGCATGTCTTTTTTCCCCATACAGTAAAAGTGAATGGTGAATGGAGATGCCATTCTACCTGAAATCTCTGTTTCACAGAACAGTGTAATACAAGTGTGGAACAAAAAATTGTTTTTTGATGAACTAACGCTTTACCATGTAGAATTTACACAACAGTTTAAAATGTTTTCCTACACTACCACTGCTATTAAAAATTCTGGGGTCAGTAAGATTTTTTTGTATGAAATTATGCTTTATTTTAGGCAAAGATGCATTAAGTTGATTAAAAGTGACAAGAAAGGCATTAATAGTGTAACGAAATAAACTATTTAAATAAACTATGATCTTTCTAACTTTGTTTATCAAGGAATCCTGATTTAAAAAGTCTAACAGAGTTTAAAAAAAATAAAATAATAATAATAATAATTATATACATACATACATACATACATATATATATGTATATATACATATATATACATATATATATATATATATATATATACACATATATATATATATATTAAAGCTGGCAATAAATCCAAAATAAAAGTTTGAGTTTGCCTAATATATGTGTGTGTACTGTGTGTAATTATTATGTATATATAAATACACACAAATTAATGTATATATTTAAGAGAAATGTTATTTTTGTACAAAATATTTTTATTTATATAAAATATAAATTCTAGAAAAATTATAATAAATACATATTTTTTAAAATATTTCTTACATATGTACATGAATGTGCTTGTATTTCTATATACATAATAATTACACACAGCACACTCACATATATTAGGGAAACTCAAACTTTTTTTTGTATCCGATTAATGATTTGCCAGCCCTAATATATATATATATATATATATATATATATATATATATTACACAGCAGAAATGTTTTCAAGCATCAAATCAGCATATTTCCAATGATTTCCAAAGGATCATGTAAAACTGAAGACTGGAGATATGGCTGAAATGTAAGCTTTTCAACTCAATAAATGGACATATAAAATATATTAAAACAGAAAACAGTTCTTTTAAATTGTAACAGCTTTTCACAATATTACTGTTTTACTGTGTTTTTATGAATGCAGCCTTGGTGAGAATAAAAGAAAAAGTCTTAGCTGTCAAACCCCAGAGCTGCAAGTCAGTCAACGTTTAGCAACCAGATGCCAACACATTAACCTACAATCGATCTGAGACCACCCTATGCAGCTACGCAGTTCCGGTTAAACGTCAAATTCGGGCTGTTTTTTAGCAGCGGAACACAGACCGGACTGACTGGTCTACAACAGAAGCAGACCCTTCCAGGTACTGACACGAATATTTCCCTATAACAACGCACTGTGTTGTGTTATTTCCAATGACGCATGACAAATGACGCGGCTATAAAATAGAAATTGGACACAATGTTTAACAGAAACATTTTTAACACCAAAAGCAAGGTTTTAAGGTTTTATCTATAACATCATTGTGTGCGTTTTTACCTTTGCTATACTCTACGTTGCTCATTCAACTTCAGCATATCTGGCTGTTGTTTTCACTGTGCGTCTCCACTGTATAGACGTGCTTCTGGAAAACGCGCGCTAAACATTTAGGCTGTGTGTACTGCGATGGTTACATTTAGGTAACAATAATATTAGATCAAACGTTTATTTATCTTAATTTACAATACAAAAAACACAACACCGTTATTAATGTATAAAAATGCACTTGAATTTGAACGCGAGTTGCTGTCATTTGAGTGACAGCTATGTCTGTGTGCTATATCCATGGCGTCAAGTGACAAGGTCCCACAACTAGAAATAGTTTCTTGCTCATGTTGTGTGCGGAATATTGGTTAATAGCTACGTGGGGTTTGCGTTTCTTTTCTTAAATGCACTCTTCGAGACAAAACGTTAACTTGGGTCATTTAGTAACGTAGGATCAGATGTTTTTCACCTGCTTACTGTAGATTTACGTAAAGAGCTTATTTTGGAGTTAGCAGAGTCTTGTACTGCATTGGAACAATTCTCTCATTCTGCTGCTATTTTATTTCAGGGAACAGGCTGCAAAAATGTCTTTCATATTTGATTGGCTGTACAGAGGATTCAGCAGTGTGTTACAATTATTAGGTAAAGTATTTGCCAGATATTAAAATACTGATGATGAACACCATGTAACTGAATTTTTGTGCTTTTATTTTAGGACTATATAAAAAGTCCGGGAAATTAGTTTTTCTCGGATTAGACAATGCTGGGAAAACAACATTATTGCACATGCTTAAAGATGATCGACTTGGGCAACATGTTCCAACACTTCACCCTAGTAAGTGCCACATATTTTACTGTGTTAATATGAAGTGTTAACATTTTGACAGGAAAGTACAAAAACAAAATGGCTTATTCTTACAAAATGAATTCTATATATGTTGAAGCAACCATTGTACACAATGTACCGTATCTTGTTCTGTCTGCTAGCATCTGAAGAACTGACTATTGCTGGGATGACTTTCACAACATTTGACCTGGGTGGACATGCTCAAGGTAAATATAGCATTTACTATTAAATGATTAATACTTTTGGAATTTAAATTTCAGAATTAAAAACATTAGAAACAAAATAGTTTAGAAACAAATTCTAGAACAATCTTGGACAATGCAGATTGATTTTGTCTTTTCTCAATTCTCAGCAAGAAGGGTTTGGAGGAATTATCTTCCGGCAATAAATGGGATAGTGTATCTTGTTGACTGTGCTGATCATGAACGCCTACTAGAAGCCAAAATTGAGTTGGATGTAAGTCTACCTTTTTTTTTTTTAATATGTACAGTTGAAGTCAAAAGTTTACATACACCTTGCAGAATCTGCCAAATGTTAATTATTTTACCAACATAAGAGGGATCATACAAAATTCATGCTTTTTTTTTTTTTTTTAGTACTGAGATCACATAAAAGATGTTTACATATAGTCCACAAGAGAAAATGATAATTGAATTTATAAAAAATTAAAGTCCAGGGTAAATTTAACTTTTTTTGTCTTTTGGGGAACATTTAAGTGTCTTCTGTAGCTTCTGAAGGGCAGTAGTAAATAAAAAAATATGATATTTAGGCAAAAAAAAAGAAAAATGTACACATCCTCATTCTGTTCAAAAGTGTACACCCCCGGCTCTTAATGCATCGTTTTTTCCTTCTGGAGCATTAGTGAACGTTTAAATCTTCTGTAATAGTTGCATATGAGTTCCTCAGTTTTGTGAAAACTTGGATTGCAAACTCATACAGTCAAATGCTGAAAAACCAAAGAATTTGTTGACCTAAAGGATTTTTCTGAAGCACAGTGGGCAGTTTAACTGTGTTGGACAAACAAGGGGCTCATGAACAACTATCACTTAAAAAAAAAAAAAAACTGTGGATCATTCAGGTAACAACACAGTACTTCGAATCACATGTATGTAAACTTTTGAACAGGGTCATTTTGATAAATTCAATGATTATTTTCTGTTGTGGACTACATGTAAACATCTTTTATATGAAATATCTTATTCAGGTCAGTACTAAATAACATGCATTTTGTATGATCCCTCTTATTTTGGTAAAATAATTAACATTTTTCAGATTCTGCAAGGTGTATGTAAACTTTTGACTTCAAGTGTATAATCAAGGGTTTTGCTCATGACAAGATATTTATGAATGAATGTTTAACTATGAACACATCCTAACTCTCAGAAAAAAAGTTACACAGTTGTCACTGGGGAGGTACTTTAAGATACAAAAGCTAAAAAGTACGTCTTTGTACCTTATTTACCACTAAATGGTACATATTAGTACTTTAAAGGTACATATTAGTATCTTTTGAAAGGGTACCACCCAGTGAATGTTTTGTACCTTTGTTTGAGAGTGCAGAGGAATATCATCGCACTGACTTCAGTGCACTAATTTAAATTCTTTCCAGTCCCACCAATCAAAAAAACAGCAGAATTTGAATAATAATGAGGGCACCTTGCTTTTTAATCATAGGCCCTCTTAACTGATGAAACCATCTCCAATGTGCCAATCCTTATTTTGGGAAATAAAATCGACCGTCCAGAAGCAATTAGTGAGGACGCACTGAGAGGAATGTTTGGACTTTATGGACACACCACAGGAAAGGTAGGTCACTGAGGAAACATATTTAGGATATTTTGTGGTATACAGTGTATATGTTCTATGTAACACATGATCTTTTGTCTCACACAGGGGAATGTATCCCTAAAAGAACTCAATCTGAGGCCAATGGAAGTCTTTATGTGCAGTGTGTTGAAGAGACAAGGATATGGTGAAGGTTTTCGATGGCTTTCTCAATATATTGATTAACATAGAGTGTTTATTAAACCAAAATCCTGTTTATCCTTATTTATTAATTCATTATTTATCTTACAATAAAAACTTGTAACCAGGGGTGTTATATATTATTGGAGCCTATAAAATTCAGTGTGGTGATAGAGAAGTATCTAAGATATGCATTCATTCAAGCTACAGTAGCAATTACTTATGCAAGTCATGTTTACCTTAGCAGTAATTTATGCTGTTTCCTTTTCTAAAAGCAGGGATAGAAATACAGTTTGTTTAAACAGTTGACTGAGCTGGGTTATTTTAAGAGATGGCATCAAGTTCCAAAAGACTTTTTTCAATCCAGTGTCAATATTATACCACGCGAAAGGTAAACATACCGTCGAACATGTGAATGTGAAGGATTTTAATCAGGTGAACATCACTCGTGCTGTGATGATTCCGATGTGAAATCATCAGATTATACAGAATCAGTGTTTTTGTTTTCATGTTACATTACCTCAGTGCCTTAATGTTGGTGGGTTTTCCTAGTTCTGTATTTCCCACCTGTTCAAAGAAAAAACGTCTGAAGTGATTTAGTGTGGATTGCCAATGTATACATGCTTGCTTATCAAAATGACCTGAGATTTAAAATGAAATATTTCTAAAAGTACAAATGTTTGATCTGTATGTAGTATTTTGATACATTTAAGACTGTGCTTATGTAGCACTCAGTGCCAGTGATGTGTCTACATTAGCCTGTTTCAACACTAAACTACCTGGCTGTGCAATGAGTACTTTTTGACTGTCATCTGTGACTTATTTGCAGTTATGGCATGAAAGTACATAGGCTTTTTAATTCATGAATTCAATATATGCCTGTGCAATAGAAAATGTGTCATATTACTAGGTCACTTTTACCCTTGTAAATAGGCTTATGTTTGCTTATCTTTCAAAATGGCTAATTATGTACATGCCACCTGTAGCACTTTGCATTTATTCACTGAAGCAACAAAAATAAAGATATTTTGAATTTGCTGTGTACTTTGCTCTTAAATAAATCATACAGATATGTACACTACTAGTCAAAAGTTTTTGAACAGTAAGATTTTTAACGTCTTTAGTGTCACATGACCTTCAGGAATCATTCTAATATGATGATTTGTTGTCCAAGAAACATGTATTATTATTTTTACCAATTTTTAAAACAGTTGAGTACATTTTTTTCAGGATTCTTTGATGAACAGAAAGATCCAAAGATCAGCATTTATCTGAAATAAAAAAGCTTTTTTAACATTATACACTATACCATTAAAAAGCTTGGAGTCAAAATATTTTTTTTTAAGTGTTTTTTTTTTTTTTTTTTTTTTTTCGGAAGAAATTATAGAAAATAATACTTTTATTTAGCAAGGATGTTTTAAATTGATCAAAAGTGATGATAAAGACATTTCTAATGTTATAAAAGATTTTAATTTCAGATAAATGCTGTTCAACCGAACTTTGTATTCATCCCAAAAAAAAAAAAAAACGTTAAAAAAATTCTACTCAGCTGTTTACAGCATAGTAATAAATGTTTTGTTTTGTTTTTGAGCAACAAATCAGAATATTAGAATGATTTCTGAAGGATCCTGTGACTGGAGTAATGATGCTAAAATTTAAGCTTTGAAATCACATGAATAAATTACATTTTAAAATATAGTCAAATAGAAAGCAGTTATTTTAAATAGTAAAATATTTAAAAAATTGTACGGTTTTGCTGTACTTTGGATCAAATAAATGCAGGTTTGGTGAGCAGAAGAGATTCCTTAAAAAAACATTAAAATCTTACTGTTCAAAAACTTTTGACTGGTAGTGTATATGAATCCTAGAAAGCAATTTGAATAAACATTTAATGCAAGAAAACAATTGTGACACCATAGTGAAGTCAAAAAGGTTATTTGGCAATACCAAATGTTTACCTTTGTGACGTAGGCTCAGTGACCATTAGAATGAACAAGAACATTGCACAAGAACAAAGTCCACTGTATAAACGACGTCCAAATTTGTGAACGAACCTTTCTTTGGAGTTGGTTCTTTTCAGTGAACTGTTGAACGGGTTAATGTCTCATAATTTATTTAGCTACAAAACGGACGGAACGACTCTCACAATTCGTTTGACGCGAGAAACTTCTCTTATGACAACGAATACTTTAAAGAATCAGTGAACCGGTTGTATGAAGTGAATCGTTCGAGAGAGTCGGACTTCCAACATGTAAACAGCTTTGGATTAACCAATAGGAGAACGCTTAATCGAACACGTGATTGCTGTTAAGCCAATGAAATCACACAAGGAAGCGCTGCAGATGGATAAGGCATGCACCAATATCAAGTTGGCGTTAAGTTAATATAGACATTTCTTAAATTACCTAACCGGTTAGAAGTATTTTTTGCAACCCTAAATAGTTGTTACTGACAAACTGTGTTGTTAGCGTGTTCTTATTTATAATTTGACGTCCAGCGCCGCGTTTGACATGTGTAACTCATTTCAAGATGCAAGAACTCATCAGCTATTAGTTCAAAAACTGACCATTTTACTGAACCAACCTACTGCTGTTATATATATCTAACGTCTGAAAATGAAGAATGTGGAAGAAACATGCTGTGTTGTCACAGTATCCGAGAAGCCACTCATTCTCACATCTGGATCTCAGAATAAAGAAATGAGCGGTAGTGGAGTGTTTCTGAATTACCAGTCTGGGATTGTAGTCTGCAGTGGCAGTTTGTTCTCACGCTTTATCAATGATAAACAGTTCATGAAGAAACACGCGAAAATACTGCATTCTGAAAGGTTCGCTAAAAAGATAAAAGTGAATGTAGATTACATTCACGTTTGCACCAACCAGTCGTGTGAAACGGACAGAGGCAATGCGAACCGTCAAGAGGCTCAGCTGTTAATGATGATCAATTGTGTGGAGTTTCAAGATGCTTTTCTTAAGATCTTCCAGGGGGCTGATAACTGGGGGTTTCATAGTGGCAATTTGGATACTGAAGTTCTGGAAGACTCCAGGTTTTTAAGTTGGTTTGCACTTTTAAAAGTGCCCACTTCTTCCACGTGCACCTGTAAGGAAACTATTCCATGGGTGAAGAGTGGCAGTCTTAAAAAAGGATGTCCTGTCATGGCTTGTGGGTCTCCATTTGGTGGTCTCTGTCCAGACCTCTTTATGAACACAATTAGTAAAGGTGTAGTAAGTAATCTGGCAGGAGATGAGAATGCCCTGATCCTGACTGATGCACGTTGCTTGCCTGGCACTGAAGGAGGCGGTGTGTTTGTAAGCAAAGGTGGCAGATCTTACCTTTTGGGTTTGATCGTTTCACCTCTGTGCTGGAAATCGGATGAATGGATCGGGCTGACACTTGTGTGCTCGGTTCACCTGATTCTGAAAAACATGCTACAGGCTGGAGTCATCCAGGAGTCACTGATAGAAAAGTCATCTCAGTTAATCACTGGCTCTCTTCAAGCTCCATTAACTGCAAACCGAAAGCCAAGCTCTGAATTTTACCCTGGAGTTGCGCTGATCGAGTCTGGCCAGCTGTGGGGTTCTGGTGTGCTGCTAAACCAGAATCTGGTTCTCACCTGCAGGCATGTGGTGAATGAAAACACTTTGGTTACAGTCAGAGTCAACAATGGAGGAAGGTAATGAGCTTTGAATATATTCATATTCATTATTATGAGGCCTAAAGAAGTGACATTTTGTTGAACTTTGTTAAACATGTTATTGGTATTGTTATATTTTGAATCACCATGGGGTTTCTAATAAAATCCAAACTTTCCCCCTCAGATTTCGTACAGTATATGGTAAGGTGCTGTATTCATCAGCACCATCATCTCCCTATGATATCGCTGTGGTGGAGCTTCAGGAGCCCCTCGCAGACTCAGTAAAAACACAGTTTACCACATACTTTCACCCAGGTAATGTGCTACAAACCTGCTGAATTGAAACTCATATTTAGCCATGTTTGTTTTGAGGTTTAGATATGATTTTTTTGTGGATGTCTAATACCATTAACATATGAAAAAAGTACTTGTTCTGTCCAGTGTGTATCAGTTTATATGTGTGATAACTAAACTGGTTTTGTATCAATGTGATATTTGACACTATGTTTATATTTTTTTTTTTATTTAACCCCAGTCTTTTACATGCAACAGTGTGATATTTGACACTATAATTTATATTCAACTCCAGTCTTTTACATGCAGAATACAAGTATGGAAGCTTATTTTTCGCCACGTAAGAAAAAAATCATGCTTTGGTAAATCATATAGAAATAAAAAGGAAAAATTGTGACACATTATGTCATAATTCTGAGATAAGAAAAAAAAGTTGAAATGATATGATAAAAAGTCATAATTATGGCACGGAAAGTCAAAATTATGAGAAGTCAAAAGTAAAACTTATGACAATCATGATTTCAAATGTCATTATGGCAAGTAGGTCAAAATTATGGCAAGTCATAATGATGTCAGTGACAAAATATACATAAAAAGTAAAAATTATGATGACAATAAGTCAGAATTATGACCTTTGTCATTTCAACTTAAATATCTCATGATTTCAACTCTTCACCATAATTATGATTTACAAAGCAAGTCATAATTATGATGCAAGTGACAAAATATACATAAAAGTACAAATTATGACAACAATTACAACAATAAGTCAGAATTGTCAAATTATATTTAATTATGATTTACCAAAGCATGTAAATCAAAATTGTGGCAAGTCATAATTATGATGTAAGTGATAAAATATACATAAAGAGTAAAAATTATGACAACAATTACAATAAGTCAGAAGTGTCAAATTATGATGTCATTTCAAATAAAAAATTATGATAGTCATAGGACATACACTTGAAATTATGAGATACTAAGTCATAATTTTACATTTTTGTCATGTAATTATGATTTACCAAAGCAAGTCAAAATTATGAGAAGTCATAATTATTATGACATAAGTAAAACTTATGACATGATTTGAAATGTCATTATGGCAAGCAGGTCAAAATTATGGCAAGTCATAATGATGTAAGTGACAAAATATACATAAAAAGTTAAAATGATGACAACAATTGTCAGATTGTGACTTAAGTCATTGCAACTTCAAATTATGACTTAGTATCTCGTAATTTCAATTCCTATGACTGATTTCATTTTTTTTTTGTCATAATTATGATATACCAAAGCATGATGCTTCTAAATTCACTGTTTGTCGACCATACGTGTGCACATATACATATAAGTCATCATTCTGTAAATATAATACATTTAAACGTATTATAAATAATCCATTTCACTTTATATAAAATATTATTTTACAACTGTATGTACTTTGTCCATGTGCACCACCTGTTATTTTCATGTTGTGTATTTGTTTAGGTGAGGATGTGTTTGTTGTGGGTTATGGAGCTTTAGGGAGAAGCTGTGGCCCCTCGTTGACCTCAGGGATTTTATCCAGAGTTATTACCCATCAGTCAAGGCCTGTGATGCTGCAGACTACATGTGCAGTGCAGTCTGGAGCCAGCGGTGGAGCTGTGGTTCGATCTGCCACTGGGGAACTTTTAGGTAATATCATTTACACATTTCATTTTAAAAAATTAGGAATTCATGGAAAAAATTTTGTTTATCAGTATATCAACCAGGTGTTCAGTAAAAATCCAACATTCAGTGGAGACTGAAATATACAGTACCTTCTGTAACCAAAAGGGGGCACCATGTGACCAATTAAGCATGTTTCTCTCTTACCATTTGGCATCAAAGCATTCCAGACCTCATTTGATGACTAAATCAATTTTTCATAGGCAGATTCTTCCTCATATGTTTTTTTTTTCTTATATATTCTACTATTAGGTATCGTGTCAAGCAACACAAGAGACTTTGCAGCAAAAGTGACATATCCCCACCTGAACTTCAGCATCCCAGTGACTGTTCTAGAGCCCCTGCTGAGACGTTTTTCTCAAACTGGAGATGCTGCTGTGTTTAAGGTCTTAGACAGTGCAGAGGATGATATCAAGAAGATATGGAGACTACAAAGCATTCAAAGCAAGCTTTGATCAGTCTCCAAACATTTCTGTGAGATTTCTTTAAACGTTGAACAAAAATCCTGCTTAATTTCCTTGAACTGATTTTTTTTAAAGGATTAGATCACTTCAAGAACAAAAAATTACAGATAATGTACTCACCCCCTTGTCATCCAAGATGTTCATGTCTTTCTTTCTTCAGTCGTAAAGAAATTATGTTGTTTAAGGAAAACATTTTAGAATTCCTCTCCATATAATAAACTTCATATTTAAGTATAAATATATAAGACATGAACATGACAAGGGGGTGAGTACATTATCTGTAAATTTTTGTTCTGGAAGTGAACTACTCCTTTAATAATCAGATACATGCAAGTAAACATAATGACTGGTCAAAACATTTTCTTTCCAGCATTCTGTATCATGTCATATAACTCTACATTTACAATGATTTAGGATTAAAAAAATAATAATTTATCATACATTCTTAAAGGTGAAGTCCACTTCCAAAACAAAGATTCACATATAATGTACTCACCCCATTGTCATCCAAGATGTTCATGTCTTTCTTCAGTCATAAAGAAATTGTTTTTTGAGGAAAACATTTCAGGATTTTTCTTCTATAATGGACTGATATGATGCCCCGATTTTGAACTTCCAAAATGCAGTTTAAATGCGGCTTCAAAAGATCCCAAATGCGGTTGTAAACGATCCCAGCCGAGAAAGAAGAGTCTTATCTAGCGTAACGATCGGTTATTTTTATAAAAATAATACAGTTTATATACTTTTTAAATGTTAAACACTCGTCTAGTCTTACTTTGCCTAAGCTGTTTTTGTTCCAGTTCATGATAGTTAGGGTATGTTGAAAAACTCCCATCTCATGTTCTCCCTCAACTTCAAAATCGCCCTATATCGCTGTTTTACCTTTTTTGTTAAGGGTGTTTGATCTGCTTTCCATGTTTACTTTGCAAAGACTGTGTCGGTACTTCAGTGATGTAGGATGATTTTGATTTTTGAAGTTGAGGGAGAAAATATGATTGGAGTTTGGATTGGAGTTCAACGAGTAAGGCAAGACGAGCATTTGAGAATAAAAAGTATTTAAATTGTATTTTTTTTAATGAAAATAACCGATCGTTTACAACCGCATTGGGATCGTTTGAAGCCGCATTTAAACTGCCTTTTGGAAGTTCAAAATTAGGGCACCATATCAGTCCATTATATGGAGAAAAATGCAGAAATGTTTTTCTCAAAAAACACAATTTCTTTACGACTGAAGAAAGAAAGACATGAACATCTTGGATGACAATGGGGTGAGTACATTATATGTGAATCTTTGTTTTGGAAGTGAACTTCTCCTTTAAACATTATATCTAAATAAAATAAAAATAAAAATGTTTTAAATGAGTAAAAATGTTTCATTCCTTGTTTCTAATTCTAACCATTTTAAGCTGCTACCGAGGAGTTTGCTGCACTGGATCACTAATATATGAAATGTGTGCCAACACTAAAACAATGCAGTGCTAAAAAAAAAAAAAAGTGTTTCATCATACACTTTTTTTGTAAAATAGTTAGAAACCAGAGATAAAAACCTACAATGGTTTGAAATCAATGCAGTGTTATAATAGAGTATAATAGCGTGTTTTCAGATAATTATAATTTCATCATGCACATTTTTTCTTTTAATGTTAAATGCGGTTTAAAGACAGTAAGTGAATATTCCAAAGATGTGTTTACATCATGCCCTTCATTAAAACTAAAATATGTTTTTTTTTGAACCCTCTGGTGACTCGTATGTCTTGAGAACCTGCTTTTGTTGGTATTTTTGGTGGTTATTATAAATTGCACTTGTCACAAAAACATGTTTAAAAGTGGGTTGAAAAGATTTGTTTTCTCATGTCTCCAGTACCACTTGAAAATTAGCATGTCTCGGAGTCTTGGGAGTAATTAGGAGAACAAAAGAACAGCACTTTCGGGCCCAGTGCCTTTAATCATATTCAGGCAAGAAAGATGACACACTCGGACAAAGAAACATGCAACTAAATGCAAATATACTGCAACTCAGCGTAAATATAATGTTTTCTAATCAGTAAATCCAAGTATTTACAATAATAATGGCATGTACAGTACAATACAATCATACACTAGTCCAAGTGGTATAACATCACTGTTAGCAGACTCCTGTACACTGCTGAGTAAGACATCAGAACATTCACTATTGACTTTTAATGAGCAGGCCGTCCTTCCACTCCATCACACCAGCAAGGTGCGCCGCCTATGATAATCCGCAACTAATTTAAATATCGCCAAAATCCGTTTCAATGACATCTGAAGGATTTATATTCTCCCGTAGATGCCGCGGTACATTGATGAATGTGTTTACGTTGCCGATGTTACCATATCTAATGCATTTCTCTTGCCTGTGTGGAGCTCCGAGTGAATTATCATGCCAGAACAAGTCTATTTAACCCTAAAAACTGATGCTTTTGATATTTTTTTTTTTTACTGCAATACTCATGTTGTAGATTTTAAGATTCAGACCTCAAATATAAATCCCTGCAGCACCAGATTTACACCTAGGAACATTACAGCCAACACATCTTTCACTGCAAATGATGGGAAGATCTGATTAGAAGACATCTGCAAAGACAGATTGGTCCCTTTGGGTATATGAGAGAGAATATGTCAGAATGCATTTCCGAAAGCTCATTCCTGCCTCTCCTGTTCATCCATACACTGCCTCGTTATAACAGCCGTGTTGCATCAGAAGTACCGTATTACAGCCTGACCTAGTGGAATATAAGCAAATTCTATTATGACAGACATATGAAACCAGAGAGCGCATATCTCAGGATTTATTACTGTCCATTTCAAAGAAAACAATGATTTGGACGTCGGGGTGAGGGAGAAAGCTACTGCATCAAGACGTAATTTATATGAAAATATAATGCTTTGCCATCTCTGGTTTCGGTGGATTATTACACAAAAGACAGGAGGAAAAAAAATAGTGCCTTTAGGACAAGGAGCGTCTTGTAGAAGTGCATTGTGTATTTCTGGCAAGTAGCCTAAAGTCGTGTTTGTAGTTTGCGAGCGTGGAGAAACAGGCTACTTAGGCTACTTATTTCAAGACATTTACGACTATATCTACTTCAATGTAGCAAAGAAATAATGCAGAGACTGTTTCAGAACAGAACAGAGTAACAGTCTTAGCTTTTTTTTTTGGACTTTGTGTCTGTTTATATACGCTAAATCATTTGGAGGACATTTAAAACAATTTACATAAACTCTAAACAGCAAAAACATTAGCAGCAGTCTCAATTCCCAAAGAAAGCAGTTTGCTGATGGTCGACAGAAGATCTCTAATGAAACAGGTTAGACCCTGAAGCCTGTCTATCTTTATATACATACTTTAAAACGTCATCAGACTTAATATCATATAGTGACGAAGTATGTATTTATAAGACTTGCATAAGAATGCATCACATCACACCTATCAAGCGCCTAAATCTGAGCTTGTGTTTGCAGATGCTAGAGACTGATTCAAGAGAAAACTCTTGCACTTACAACAAAAACATGATGTTTCACAAGTATTCATAAGCCCAACAGTTGAAAACTCGTTCCTTAATCTTACTACATCTAACACTAACCAAGCCCCACCCTCCCTCCCTCCCCAAGTCAATGCAGTTTGGAGTGCAGTATAAAGATGACAGACTCTCCAGTGTCCACGGTTTAATGTCATAGATAGAGCTGCCTCTGTAGAAATGGGCCACAGAAAGCTACGTCGAACAGGCGAGAAACGCATTTCGTTTTACCAAATGTATCCGCCGTCATCTACCTCTCCCACCTCCCCTTCCTCCTCCTCAGCCTCCTCGGCGTTCTCCTCCGCCTCCTTTTCTTCCTCATCTTCCCATCCGAGCCCGCTGCCAAAATCGCCGGAGTACGTGACCACCTCATCTGCGAAAGAGAAACATCGCGAGCGATTTAGGCAAAACAATACGCGCTTAGCACGAGGACAATAAACAAACAGGAGGTGTGACTTTGACGTTGGGCTTTTTAATCGCTGTTTTATGTCCAGTCAGGGGATTTGTTCTTATCACCTGCAGGTCCGTCGCAGCCAGTAGTAATTAATCTTAAGGACCTTTATTTCAGTGAGACAACTGCTCTTTTGGAATGGAAATGAACCTGGCCTAATGAATGTAGCACTTGGTCTTCTGTCAGATGGGTGACTGATGATTTGGTGGATCTAAGCCCTAAGCCCTGTAGCTACAGAAGGAGCATTGTCCTCTGTCTAGCATGTGTGTGTGTGTGTTGTGCTCGTGCTCACCACAGTCGGGGTTGCCATGGATTCTGGAGCCCATTAACTCTCCTCCATGCTGGTCCACACACCAGCACTCCCCTCTGCTCTTGTCACACTGCAGTCTCCTGTAAAAGCCGTCCTCATCACAGCTGGGAATGTATGTATCTGAAACGAGAAACAGACGCACGTTTTGAGAAGCACAATGTGTTTTACATTCATTTTCATATCCTATATAAAATGAGCATTGCTTCATGGGTGACACTGCAATCTAGTTTGCATATTGCTGTAAATCATGTGACAGACTCAAGTGACTGCTCATTGTAATGCATAAAATGTAACCTTGGCGAGGGTTGAGGGCTGGGTTTCTGTCTGCAGTGCTTCGAATCATGATGTGCGATAAAAACCAACTGCATAGTGTCATAAAAAACTATATGTTCACATAATCATCATGATCTATTTAGCAATGAAATGCAGGATTTAAAGGAGAAGTCCACTTTCAGAACAAAAATGTACATATAATTTACTCCCCCCACCTTGTCATCCAAGATGTTCATGTCTTTCTTTCTTCAGTCGTAAATAAATTGTTTTTGAGGAAAACATTTCAGCATTTTTCTCCATATAATGGACTTTGAACTTTCAAAATGCAGTTTAAATACAGCTTCAAACGATCCCAAATGCGGTTGTAAATGATCTCAGCCAAGGAAGAAGGGTCTTATCTAGTGAAACAATTTTTAATGTAAAATGCTCGCCTTGTCTTACTCTGCCTGAACTCTGTTTTTTTCCAGTTCATGACAGTTAGGGTATATCGAAAAAATTCCCATCTCATGTTCTCCCTCAATTTCAAAATCGCCCTATATTGCTGTTTTACCTTTTTTGTTAAGGGTGTTTGATCTGCTTTGCATCTTCACTTTGCAAAGACCGGGTCGGTGCTTCTGCAGCGATGTAGGATGATTTTGAAATGAGTTTTGAAGTTGAGGGAGAAAATACGATTGGAGTTTTTCTACATATCCTAACTGTCTTGAACCAGAATACACATGAGTTCAAGCAGAGCAAGACGAGCATTTAAGATTAAAAAAGTATTTAAATTGTATTTTTTTAAATGAAAATAACCGTTTCGCTAGATAAGACCCTTCTTCCTCAGTTGGGATCGTTTACAGCTGCATTTGGGATCGTTTCAAGCCACATTTAAACTGCATTTTGGAAGTTCAGACTCGGGGCACCATAGCAGTCCATAATATGGAGAAAAATCCTGAAATGTTTTCCTCAAAAAAACGTAATTTCTTTATGACTGAAGAAAGAAAGACATGAACATCTTGGATGACAAGGGGGTGAGTACATTATATGTGAATTTTTGTTCTGGAAGTGAACTTCTCCTCCTAATGCACTTTGTGTACTAAGGGACAAATCTTTAAAAGCCAGTTTTAAACATTCAGGATGTGATGTTATATCCCAACCATCGCCACGGGTGGTTCCATTGATCCCTACCCATAATTTAACCTGACTGTCCTATTTATGTCTTTGTGTTTTTTTATTTATAAGAACATAAATTAAGTACAGCTGGTGAAAGTAATGTACTTGTACTATGTACTTCTAAATGCAACTTTTATATATCGGGTGGCACTTCCTCTGAGGAGGCAAGGGAGGCAGTGTCTCCTAAAAATTGGATGAGAAAAAAATTCATAGTACAAAAATAAAACAACGCAAATATTACAAAAAATAACATTAAAAAGGGGAAAAATCACTTGTTTTTTCTAAAGAAACATTGTCCCCAACAGGAGTCCGCATCTCTCTTGCCTCCGCTGAGCCCACTGAGTTTTAACAGACTCCCTAAAGTGTGCGGTAAGTTTGGTGGGGGGTAATTAAGAATAAATGGGGGAAAGTCACATGAGAGGAGGCAATGCCTCCATCACGATATGATTGGATATGACTGGTTATATTCAGCTGTGACTGGTTCATGTGATAAATCCTGCCTCTTTTGCGAGTTCCACATTTGCAAATTACCAAACTCAGAGCTTTCTGACCCTCCATAGACAGCAAGGGTACTACCAGGGTCAAGGCCCAGAAACGCTGTAAGGACAAAAGTGGTTCAACTGTAATTTTGCGATGCTATGAGAATACTTCTTGTGCGAAAGAAAATGACTTTATTCAACAATTTCTTCTCTTCCACAACGCTTGCGTTGTGATACTCTCCATAATGGAGCTTTAGGGTGACGCGGAGAAGAATTGTTAAATAAAGTCATTATTTTAGTTTTCTTTGCATACTTAAAAGTATTCTCGTGGCTTTGTAAAATTATGGTTAAACCACTGATGCCACATGAACTATTTTAACACTACTACTTTTCTGTGCCTTGACCGTGATAGTACCCTTGCTGTCTATGGAGGGTCAGAGAGCTCTTAGTTTTTATCAAAAAAAATCTTAATTTGTGTTTCAAAGATGAACAAAGGTCTTACGAGTTTGTAACAACATAAGGTTGAGTAATTAATGACAGAATTTTAATTTTGGGTGAAATATAATGTAATATGCATCACATACTGAAAAAGGGGTTTACTGTATATTATAGGTTTATATATTATATCCCTGTTTTGACATAAAAAGAGGATTTTTTTCCCTTTGAAGTTTTATAATAAATGTATCCAAGAGCAAACATAGGTTAAGCTTTCAAAATAACAATGAAACTATTTATTTGTATTATATTCATTGCTATTTATTCTTAGTCTTCAGGGAGTGTTTGCATTTTGGCTGCTTCTGATAGGCTGAAGCATCTGCAGCGCGTCCTTGGAGAGTCCTGAGAGCGCTGCAGCCAAACATGCAGCACCGCCCGGAGCCATGAGCGCCACTCTAATCCACACACCTGATTAGGGGCTAATCCCAGCCTTGTGCTTGTCATCTGTTAAATGAAACTCCTCTAGAGTCACTTCTGCCGGAGCCGCCCTCTTTGAGTTTACATTCTACCTCCGTTCTGCCTCGCTTTTTCCTTTTACCGACCTTCATTCTTTTACCTGTTGTATACATTCTATATAACATCTTTTTCTGGATCTCCCTTTGTACCTCTCCTTCACACCTTAATTTGCTCTTCCCGAGATAGTACAGCGAATGAGTCTCAGCGGAGCGTTCATTCTTACCCGGTTTCTTCTTGGCTCCTTCTTGCACTTGGATTCGCTCTAGCTCAGCCAGGCAGGGAGGCTCTGTGGAAGAAAAACAATCAGTGCCTTTAGGGAAGAGCCGGCGCTAATCTCCTCCAGACAAACGCTTCACACGAGCTCCCCCACCAACTCCCAGATGAGGCGGCATTACACCAGGGCTGCTCTCCATGCAGCCGCACAATCAAATCACACCCAAACACACACGCTTTTCAAAAGTGGCACAATAGATAGTTCTAATCTCTGGTTTTATGGCAATATAATTTATGAAAAGAAAGAGTAAATTAAATTTGGAGTAACAGAACTTGTTTTGCATGTGTTTTGAACAAAATTAAAAACCTATTATGGAATTTTCTTTATTGCAGCTTTCTCTTTAATGCCCTAAGTGGAAATGTACAACCTTCTTACAATAAATTACAGGAAGGTTTTTCTCAAAAATGTCATCATTTACTCACCCTTAAGTCATTCAAAACTTAAAAAAAATTTTCTTCTGAGGAACACAGAAGTAGTTATCTGCATAATGTCTAAGCTGCTCTTTTCCATTAAATGAAAGTAAATGGTGACCACAGCTATTGAGCACGAACCAATATGCCCAATTTAAAAATGTATTGTGTTTAGATTTAGAGATTCTTTCAGAGCTGGACAGAACTACTTGTTTTTCTTTATACCACAGCACCATTGAATGCTAGAATCTGATTGGCTGACGAACATTCTAAGGTTTGCATTTATTTTCAGGGAAACACACGGCTGAAGTAGTTCCAGGCAGGGTTTGACTGCATTACATGTCCATATCACTTCACCAGATGACTTAAGTTATTTCACAAGTCTAAAATGACCAAAACCCACAACACTGACCAAGCAAATAAATATAGTAAACAACAGGATAAAAACGACACGTTTTTGCCACAAAATTCTGATCTCCCTTACAAATGCACACGCATACAGTACAGACACACTCGCACAGAAATGTGTTGTTAGCACTACTATGATTTTATCAGTAAAATAGTTTAGCAACTTGAAAGCTACATGTCATTTCTCACTAGCGAGGTAATTATGGCACTGCTCTCAAAGATGAACTTAAATTCACTATTAGAAGAGACTAGGACTGCTCTCGACTAAAGATTTTTCTGGTTGACTAGTAAACGTAGAGTTTTTACAGATTCAAAAGATGTATTACATTTATCTGTATGACCAAAAATGACGGAGTATTTTAAGAGCAAGTGACCGCACCGGCACCTCCATCTGTCATGCAGTGAGCGCGCTACTATTCAGCTTCCACATTCTGCACAGACACTTCAATAGCACACACTCTTCTAGGTTAACATTAGATTGAGCAGCCATGTAAAGTTGCTACTACTGTACTAGTGTTGCACGATATACCGGTACTTAAAAAGTATCGCGATACCCTGCATTTTAATAAGAGCCGTATTTCTGCGTGTCTGTGTTAGTGAATGGCACAGACATGCAGTTTTGTTTACTACACACATACGCGTGACGCTCACTGTGTTTTCAGCCTCTGCCGCCTCAATATATGAGTACATGAACACATGAACATAATCTCTAGAACTCACTTCATAAGCATTTTACTGTTTCTTTTGCGGAAAACTATCGCCATCAGTGTTGGGGAAAGTTACTTTTAAAAGTAATGCATTACAATTTTGCGTTACTCCCTGAAAAAGTAACTAATTACGTTACTTAGTTACTTTTTATGGAAAGTAATGCGTTACATTACTTTTGCGGATTAAATACATAAAGGATATTTGTTTTATTTAACATATTTAATTATTGCAGGGTTGTGTCATATTCTGAGTTTGCATTTCACTGTTTTTATTCATTTTGAGGAATACTGAATCTGTTTTTTGTGAGTGAGATGAATTCATTTAGTCTAGAATACAGTAACATCATGTTTACTCCCAATTTCCCGACAGGAGACTTGTCAATCAATTAACGGGGAAAAAAGTAACTGCCGTTACTTATTTGAAAAAGTAACTCAGATATTTTCTTAGAAACTCAAAAGTAATGCATTACTTGTTACTTGAAAAAAATATTATCACGTAACTCGCGTTACTGTTTTAAGGATAAAAACTGGACGAATGTCTTGAAATATAATATCTTGAGGTGTGGTAACCATAGTATAAACAGAATAATTGACTCCAATCTATTGAATTATTAGAAAATAATGCAAACTTTGCTTCGCATTGTGGCTGCATCACCAACTCAAGTGTGCGTTATTTTCTAATTATTCAAAGGCCCGTCGTCAATTATTCTTTACTTATTCACCATGCATAAAAACATTATGAATGCTTACATTTTCCAACCTTACCTATAATCTTTTTAAAGTCCCCATGAAATACAAATTTAAGTTTTATGGTTTTTAATATGTCAGCCTTAAAGGAGAAGTCCACTTCCAGAACAAAAATTTACAGATACTCACCCCGTTGTAATCCAAGATGTTCATGCTTTTCTTTCTTCAGTCATAAAGAAATGACGTTTTTTGAGGAAAACATCAGGATTTTTCTCCATATAGTGAACTTCAGTGGTGCCCGAGAGTTTGAATGCATGCGTACTCTGTGTAATTCGGGTCAATACAGTTAGGGTATGTCGAAAAACTCCTCCTCCAACTTCAAAATCATCCTACATCGCTGCAGAAGTACCGACTCTGTGTTTACAAAGTGAACATGTAAAGAAGGTCAGACGGCCTTTACAAAAAAAAAAGGTAAAACAGTGATGTAGGACAATTTGAGTTGAAGGAGAAAATGAGATGGGAGTTTTTTGACATATCCTAACTGTATTGACCCGGATTACGCAGAGTACACACACGCATCGCAGAGCTAGACAAGACAAGCATTTTAGGTTAAAAAATTATATAATTTTTACTTTTTTTTTTTTTTTAAATCATGATCATTTCGCTAGATAAGACCCTTATTCCTCGGCTGTGATCGTTTAGAGCCCTTTGAAGCTGCAATTAAACTGCATTTTGGATGCAAACTCACAGGCACCACTGAAGTCCACTATATTGAGATAATTCCTGAAATGTTTTCCTCAAAAAACATAATTTCTTTACAACTGAAGAAAGGCATCTTGGATTACAGTGGGGTGAGTACATTATTTGTAAATTTTAGCTTTGGAACTCCTTTAAGTTTTTCTATAAGCTAGTGTGCTCCTAAACACTGACAAAATTCTCATTTACAGCATATAAGCATTTAAAACTTAGTTTTCAACTTCCGCTAAAATTAATCAATGATTTTGATGACATCACCCTTCACCTCAGTTTCTCATCAAACTTTCTGTCCAATCAAATGCCCTCTAGAATCCAAAGCATCCTGCCCCGTGCACTATAAATAGACGCTGAAGCTGCAAATTGGTCACTTGTTCAGTGAGTTAGTGTTAGTATTTTCTATACAGAGAATGCCACGTAGTGTACTATATAGGGGATAGGCAATAATTCAGACAGTGTGAATCTGCTTTCCATTTTGGCAAAAGAAATCTGGTTTCGTGCTGTGTCACGTGAACTGCCGCAGCGTGCACAGTCTGCTCTGGTCCCGAGACATGACAGCAAGGAGTGGATAGTGTGGAAAAATATTTGAATTTTACATTGAGTGCTATATTTTTCAGCGATATGGATGAGATGTGGCTGTCATACACTGTCAAATATGGCTGCTCTGGCCCAAGCTGTGATATAAACAAAACAAATGGGGGCAGGACTGCTTGATATGTCCCTCCCTGTCTTCCTCTTTCAGTTGAAATTACAATATTATTTCAGATACAGATCGCACACAACTACTATCAAACAATTTTGGTCCTCACACACAAACATCACGCAAGTCTGAATCCAGAAGTCTTGGAAAGTAGCACACAAGTTGTACAAACCACTTCAATGGTCATTTTTGAAGCTTGACAGCCCTAGTCCCCATTTACTTCTACTGTATGGAAAAGAGCAGCCTGGACATTCTCCCAAACATCTTCTTTTCTATTCCACATAGGGAAGAAAGTCATACAGGTTCGAGAATGACACAAAGGTTACTAAACGATGACAGAACGTTTCCTTTCATAAATAAATCAATGCCGCACATACTGGAATATTCGCCAGTGCTTCAACACGATCATGTTTCACAGCTGTATGTGAGGGCCGAGCAGGTCAAGTCTAAAAAAATGCAGCGGGTTTCTGTCTGACTGCCCATCTGGTTTAGTCCCAGAGAGTTTGAGGCTGAGCAGGCTGTCAACAACCAACACTGATGTTGTTTTTCCCTCTGCAATGGCCATTTCCTATCCACCGGGGGAAATACAAGGGGAAGACAAAGTGTGACAGGCCAAAAGCAACTGTGCCCTACCCAGGAGAGATGAGAGTGCCCAGCCACATATCGTGAGTAGAATCACATCAAACAAGAGCCAGGCTGGTTTAGTGTGTGTGTGTGTGTGTAAAGATACTGCTAAGATACAGCTCTGTGCCCCTCCAGTGCGATGCACAGTGGAGCATAAGCCTGTTTGTGTCAAGAAACTTGCCATGCTCCATGGTTTAAGTAAACACACACATACTCAAAGGAATTCCTCAAACAAAAGAACACACTCACACACTGACGAATCTCATTAATATGTAGAGCATGTTGCCGAAAAACACATGCACATGCAAACAGACCTACGCTCTCCCCCGCTGACACACACACACTGACTGTCAGTCACCCTAGCAACACACACTGAATAGCAATTCCTCCAGACTTATGCATCACGTCAAAATGAAAACTCTAAATCACTCTCTCCACATGCCACAAACAGCTAAAGGTCAATTTACGCCTTCTCCAGCTCTCCCATCTCTCATTTTCTATCCAAAGGGGGTGTTTGTAGAGAAAATGAAAGATTTGGATTACAATAATCCAAACATACGGTCCCCCTCCCCGCTTTAATGTTTGATTATATTTAGAAAACCAATTAAACTTAATCCAATGCAAACTGAATGAGTTAGTGGCATGAGTCTGCAGAACTTTCGGCACACAGATGGATTTTTCTAAAGCCCTGCCTCCACCGATTGGTGTCTTCTTTATCTTTAATGCCAGTCCAGTGTGTGCTGATGTAAAATAAATGCTCTTTGCTATCGCTCCGGTCTTTGCATGCCGTATCGTCTTCTGGGCTTTTGTAATGATAACCAAATATGCCCCTCAAATCCAATTCAAACATCATTTCAGATTTGAAAGCCCCAACTCTCTGAAGCAGTGTTGAACACGCTCAGACACGGACTAGCGCTGGCACTGATGTTCGGCCATGTGTCCCCCTTCTGTCACGCTGATATAACCAAGCAGAGCAAACTGTGGACCGTGGCACTGACCAGCAGGGTGCAGGGCACAAATGTGCAATGCTGAGGCAATGATCCCAGTTAGAGCTGATTTTAAGTTTTCATTGCCAAAATAACTTCTTTCCAGTGTTACTTTTTTGATTTTTTGCCTCTGAATGAAAATATTTTGTCAGTTTAGTCAACATCTTTGCCATGCCATATTCTTTCATTTTGGTTTTTAGCCAGTTTTACTAAAATGCCATCTAATTTTAGTCAGGGTTGGCACTATTTATTAGGATTTGGAACTAAGATATTCTTTCTAGATTTTTTGTAAATATATGATAATACACTCCTAAAAATAAAGGTGCTTCACGATGCCATAGAAGAACTTTTTTGTCTAAATGGTTTCATAAAAAACCTTTAGCATCTGAAGAACCTTTCTGTTTCACAAAAGGTTCTTTGTGGCGAAAAAAGATTCTTCAGATAATAAAGATAATGATTTCTGAAGGATCATTTGACACTGAAAACTGGAGTAATGGCTGCTGAAAATTCAGCTTTGCATCACAGGAATAAATTACATTTTAAAATATATTCAAAAATATAAAATATAAAATATTATAATTATATTTCACAACATAACTGTAACTGTTTTTCTGTATTTTTGCATAAGAGACTCAATAAATGTAAAAATATTTCCATATTTCAATAATAGTGTACTGAATATTTGGTAGTATATAGAATAATTAATTATGTTATTATAAAATTCACAATGTCACAAATCTGGCCTGTGGCCTTCGGTCCGCTCACCACCAGATGTCACCCTCTTATTCCATTGACATTCAAATTACACAGACTGTTGCACCACACCCCGGACTACGTTTCCCATCATCCATTGCGCTGATTACACACACACAGCTGCATCCAATCAGACACACTATATAAGCCTTGGACTTCCTTCTCCTATCGCTGAGTATTGTTAAGCGTTTAGCACTCACCTAGTGTTAGCCACAAGTACAGAGCCATTTTCTAAGTATCCGTGTCTCCCTTCTGATTGCCCTGGACTTTTCACCTGTCTATGTCCTTACTACCTTTCTGGGCCTTGAACGTGCTAATACCATTGCTGTCTATGCAGGGTCAGAAAGCTCTTGGATTTCATCAAAAATATCTTAATTTGTGTCTTACGGGTTCGGAATGACATGAGGGTGAGTACTTAATAACAGCATTTTCCTTTAAGGCCTGGTTTAATTGTATTAAGATACTAAAAACTCACTTTCTCTCCAAAAGCAAAGGCACCACTCGGCTGTGGAGACTTTGCCATCCCGGTAGGAGTCACAGGAGTTGAAAAAGGGCCGTATGCACACTTCATACTTGTCCAGATTAATGGCAGACAGCTCAGCTTGATCCAGATACAGGTCACTGTTTGTGTCCAGCTTAGAGAACATCCAGCCAATAGAGTCCTTGCAGGTCGCGACAAGAGTTCGGTCCACAACTGTGCACAAACAATCAAACTGTATGTTTCGGCACAAAGAAATACTAGCTTAATAGTTCTGCATTTTGAAACTTTTTAAACTGGTTTCTAAGAGCCATCATTCCCTGAACAGCTGATCGCATCATATTAGCTGTAAAAATTTAATCAACGTCCTTTTTAAAGCAAACTCACTGTTGAAATGTTGCTGATAAGAGAGTAAATTGCTCTTATGGAAACCATGGGCAGAAGTTTTTTCTTTTAGATGTTTTTTTTTTCTAAATAAATCAGAAGCAAATAAATGTTGCAAACAAAAGAGGCATAGCTAGTTAGAGAACTGATGAGGCATATGGTTGATCTAGTCATTTTAAAATGAAGTGGGTACAAATGGAGTGCTTAAGCATTCAGTTGCATTTTACAATTCAGCCAGACAGAGTGGATAAAATGCTGCTTGTGCTATATGGCCATCAGGACAGAACACAATTCAGACATAATGGCTCTGAATCTGCTGGTCCTCATTAGCAGTTTTTTTTAGTGCCAATTATCATACATTTGAGGTCAAAAGTTTGCATTCTCCTTTCAAAATCTGCAAAATGTTAATTATTTTACCAAAATAAGAGGGATCATACAAAATGCATGTTAGTGTTTATTTAGTAAGAAACTTCACATAAAAGATGTTTACATATAGTCAACAAGAGAAAATAGGTTCAGAAGTTTACATCCCCTTGATTCTTATACTGTGTTGTTACCTGAATGATCCACAGCTGTTTTTTTGTTTAGTGATAGTTGTTCATGAGTCCCTTGTTTGTCCTGAACATTTAACCTCCTGCTGTTCTTCAGAAAAACTTTTCATTCCCACAAATTCTTTGGTTTTTCAGCATTTTTGTGTATTTGAACCCTTTCCAACAATGACTGTATAATTTAGAGATCCATCTTTTGACACTGAGGACAACTGAGGGACTCAAATACAACTATTACAGAAGGTTCAAACACTCACTGATGCTCCAGAAGGAAAAATCATGCAATTATGCATTAAGGCCTTTTCTTATTTTGCCTAAATATCATATTATTTTCATTTAGTACTGCCCTTCAGAGGCTACAGAAGATAGTTACATGTTTCCCAGAAGACAAAACAAGTTACATTTATTATTTTCTCCTGTGGACTAAATTGAAACATCTTTTATGTGAAATATCTTATTCAGGTTAGTACTAAATAAACAATAACATGCATTTTGTATTATCCATCTTGTTTTAGTAAAATAATTAACATTTTGCAGATTCCGAAAGGGGGATGCAAACTTTTGACCTCAACTGTAGGTCCATGTTTGAAAATACTATGCATTTGTGGCATTTCTTTTAATAAATGTAAAAGCCTCACTTGATGCAGAACTGGCTACAGGATTCCCTGTGCTGTTCTGCTTGCCGTTGCCTTGGAGCAGTTGGAACCAGTCCCGCAGGCGATCTCCCAGATCTGCCAGGTCCTGCCCTGTGCAACTCTCTAAGGACAGAAAGAAGAAGAAAGACAGAGACAGTGAAAGGAGATAAGGGAGTGTTGGCAGACATTGGCATTAAAGAGTGAAGAACCGATCGTCCTGCTTTTGCCCTTCTGAATTTGACAAGAAAAGCCTGCGGAGACTGCAGACATAAATCAGACATAATCAAAGTCAGCAGAAATTCACAAAGCAAGCAGCAAAGAAAGAAAAAGAGCAGCACAGTCTGTTGATAAATCAATAAAGCCTTTGTTAGAGCAAGGACTGCAGACTGCACAAGGGATGTGAAAGAGACAAATGGCATCTGAAGAAATCTTAGAATAAAACCATTCATTATTATTATCAGAATATGATCATATAAACTTAAAAGCTGGCCCTTTTATTGTTTATCTTAAAGGGATAGTTCATCTAACAGTTTATTCCACTGATGTCACATGGACTATTTTAACAATGTCTTTACTACCTTTCTAGGCCTTGAACGTGATAGCTGCATTACTGTCTATGCAGGGCCAGAAAGCTCTCGGATCAAAAATATCTTAATTTGTATTCTGAAGATGTCTTCCAGGTTTGGAATGACATGAGGGTGAGTAATTATTAACAGAATTTTCATTTTTGGGTAAACTGTCCCTTTAAGTATATGATTTTTGGCTAAACTACCCTTTTAACAAGCATTGCAAGACTAAACTGTACCTTTTGGAAGTGTGTGACAAATAAATACCGTGTTTGCTGTCCGCATCTGTAGAGGGAGCGGCGGTGGCGGTACAGGGGCAGAGACCAGCACATCTTACTTTCAACTCCTTTCCTGTGAGACAAGCCTGCTGCTCCAGTTTGCACTAAATTCAGGTGCAACACACACAACACACAAAGAATAAGCAGCGCCACCATAACACTCGTCCGGTGTCACATGCTCCAGTTCAGTGCTATGAATTGTTAAGCCCAGACAGAGCACAATTATATCTACAGACAAGTGAAAATCGCTGGTTCAGACAAGACATCTCCATTTTAAAAAGCTGATGTCAACCTTCATTTCTTCCCTCACAAGGTCAGAAATAGATATAATAGAGATAATACATAATTCAACAGAATGGTTCTTTTATCCCCAAGTACCCAGAATCTCTTCAGACAATTCTTTCACTTTTGAGGATGTCAAGGGCCAGAATACAAGGTATAATAGACATCATTACCCATAGTGTGCAAGCAGATTGATCCATGAGTCACAAAGATGTTTTTTTGAATGGCACTGAATAACAAGAATAGAAATAACAATCATTGTCCAGATTTCAGGTTTCATTTCTACCTGATCTGACTCTTAAAAATTACCTTAGTTGGTGTTAATTCAGTTACAGGGCTCGACATTAACGCTCGTCCGCTTGTCCAGGACAAGTGGATTTTGTGAAAGGGCAAGCGAAAGAGAATTTTACTTGCCTGACCGGACAAGTAATCTGATTAAAACATCAATAACAAACAATAACTAGGGCAGCACCGAAACTTTGGTGAGAAGGATTCTGATTTTATTATTTTCAGTGTAAACGGTGACTGATAACGGACAGTATCAAGGTTATATCACAAGTATCACAAAAAAAATCTAAACTAATAGGCGCAACAGCACACGCAAAGAAACAAACATAAACAAACATCACACCACAGCAGAACAGTCGTGCGTTCGTGCGTGTTTAATTACCAAATGATTCAGCATTTTTGAATGAATCAGGTGAGTCAGTGATTCAGTGAGTGATTCATAAAGACAGTCACTTGCTTTATTTATTGAATGAATTAGCCTTTGAATGAATCGATTGAATCAATGACTCGCTCATTAAGACAGTGACTTGGTGCCACCTACTGGTGGTTTGGTTTCATATTTAAAAATGCATTTTTCCAAAACATTTATTTGCAATTTTACTGTGTAAATACATTTATGGAACCTTCATTAAACAGTCTTTCGATGCAGCTTCAGTGTTTCTTCTGCAGTGGAAAGATGGAGTTTGTTGATACTGATTTCATTTGAATGGTAACAACCACAGAGTCTAATTATTCTAACTGAAAGTATTGATAAAACGTAAGAATTTTTACATAAATGTTGACACGTCCATTTAGTTAGGTTAGGAAAATACTGCCCTTCATAAAGTTAAAAAGTGTCCTAGAAATCAATTTAAGGCAACATGCTGATTAAAGTAAAACCTCATAGAGCAGTGATGAGACTATTGCTTCAGAATGGATTACATTTACGCCAAAAAAAGGCAAACCGAATGTCAAGGCTTAATGTCGAGCCCTGAGTTATATGAAATAATATTTGTGGCTACATCAGTGTTTCCTAAACTTTTGCGCTATATTGATACTATTATACGATATTATACTAGATATTATTCATCATTGTAATTCATATTAAAGTGGCCATTATTATAATGATTCATTTAAAACAACAGGCTTACTAAGTCGTTTTCCTTCTCTTTAATGAGATGTGTCCTATTTGTCTTTCACAAATGATTGTGTGCTCTCTGGGAAAATGTTCTGGGGGCATTCATGAGGAAACTTTCTCCACTAAAGACCTAGCAGCAAATGTTTTTATAAATGAACCCAGATGGGATGTTTAACAAAATTAAAGAAGGATATATGTGGTGGAATTCAGATGCTTAACAAGTATGTGACAGAAATACATCAGCGATTTACACAATTGTTATATGTAAAGGAACTAAATGCAGTTGTTAAATATTTTAATCTACTGTCAGCCATAGTAGTTCAATTTTGTTTTAAAGATTTAACAAAGCAAAACCGATCCCTGGCTGGGAATGACTCATTTGGAGAATATAAAGCACATTTTTTGGCTACCTAAGTCGACCCAAAAAAACTACTGTCAGAAAAAGTCTGAACAAGCACAAAAGTGCAACAAATCCAATTGTATTACAATAAGCCAAACTGCAGGGAAATTGATCATATCCATATGATCAATTTCTCTGCAGTTCAGCTCATTTTAGTACAATTAAAGGAAGTTGAATGCAGTGTGAAGTACCTGAGAGGCGTAGTTGTGTCCATCAGAGCCACAAACGGGACCAGAGGAAGATACAGGACAAGGCTTACAGTTACTCTCCTGCTGCTGTCTAATGACCTGCTGCTTCAACCTAAAACACATCAGTCAATATTAAAGGATTAGTTCAATTCCAGAATTAAAATTTCCTGATTTACTCACTGCCATTTCATCCAAGATGTTCATGTCTTTCTTTCTTCAGTTTTCTCCAGTTAAGGTTTTTGAGGAAAACATTCCAGGATTTTTCTCCATATAATGGACTTCAGTGGAAGCAAATGGGTTGAAGGTCCAAACTGCAGTTTCAATGCAGCTTCAAAGTGCTCTACACGAGTATATACATTTTCATTTTTGTTTTTAGAAAATGACTGAACGTTTCGCTAGATGAGACACTTGTTCCTCAGCTGGGATCATGCAGAGCCTGTTAAAACTGCAATTTGGACCCACTGGAGAAAAAATTCTGGCATGTTTTCCTCAAAAATCTTTTCAACTGAAGAAAGAAAGACATGAACATCTTGGATGACAAGGGGTTGAGTAAATGAGCAGGAAATTTTTATTCTAGAAGTGAGCTAATCCTTTAACTTGGCATAACTAATAACATCAATACATCAATTTGATATATAAACTGAGGCATGCTTAGTAATTGGCCACTCAAATGCACAAAAACAGTGTATCATTGGCCTGTTTTTTTAATTTAAAGTTACCAGAATGTTCTCTATAGTTAGTTGTGTGCTACAATGAGAACCAACCCCCTAAGGAATGGCTTCAGGAACAAGTTAAATTTGTAAAAAGAACAAACGTCCAGGGACTAAATCTATGTACCTCACAATGTGCCACCTGACAACACATGCCTGCTTTAATAAATTGCTCTTATTTCACCTCTATGAAAATGTGACTTTCTCTTCACAAGTGAGTGAACATTTACTAACACTTATGGAAATAAAAGGATCATAATAATTTTAATAATTAAATTTTCTCTAGGGTCCAGTTGAAATGTTAGTCAAGGTTTGTTGCACCATAATTTTAAGATCAAATTTTTTGCTGCTGTGTTTTTGTAACTTCTTTCTTTGCTCATAAGCACTCAGCAAATCATCTGGACCTGAAAGGCTGAGAAATGTGATTCTTCATGATATGAATAATGAAAAGCTAGATTGGACAGTTACATTCTGCACAGTGCCTAAAATTGCACCCAGTTTATTTTATTCATACCCTAAAAAAACAAACACTATCCTGTCATGTATTACTGTTATGTGCATGAAGACAGTCCTATAGCTGAAGGGCTCACCTGTGCTCCAGCTTTTTGCGGTTGACGCACACAGCACGCTGGTACCCCTGGGCGACACACACCTTATGTCGGCTGCATTTGACCTTCTGGCAAGGATCTTTAGTAGTGTCCACATCTGTAATGAAGAGAGATGTGCACCAATAAACTGCTATGCATTCCATTTGTTGTGTGCATGTTTGTTTTTGTTTTGCTTTTTTAGATGCTCCCTGAGATTCCAATATTACAACCTCTGAATAAATAATATAAAAATGTATCTAAA
Source organism: Labeo rohita (assembly GCF_022985175.1). Taxonomy (NCBI): domain Eukaryota; kingdom Metazoa; phylum Chordata; class Actinopteri; order Cypriniformes; family Cyprinidae; genus Labeo; species Labeo rohita. The sequence goes on along the minus strand of NC_066881.1, from coordinate 21,144,685 downwards.
AGCATAGTATGTAATTTTAAATATGAGGGCGCATATTTAAAACAAACAAAGAAACAAAGGTGTAGTTTGATGTTGTCAAGATTCTTGCCCTGGAAAACCTGGTTCAGTTTGGCCAACCACAAACCTTTTGTTCCTCAGACAGTTTTTTGCACTCTTCTCCTTGATTTGTTATAACTTTTGGCAGTTTGTAGTACTCCAAATGTTTTTCCCAGTCCAACCGATTAGTACAGCCCAAAACATGATAATAACTGCAACAATAATCAGCAAAATATGCCAGTTTCGTTCAGTTCAGAGGCATTGTTTACGTTCAGTGACGCCAATATGGCCGACTGATGACGCGTTGTGAAAACACTCAATTCCAATAATACATTTAATATTTAAATTATTTATATGTAATTATTACTGGTTATTTTTGTTAGACATTTTATTAAATGCTGCCAACCTGAATCAGTGTTATTTTAGTAACTGATACATTATTTTAGTTTTTGTTAATATTTAGATTTTCTGCTTTCATTGTAATTTTATTTAAAGTTTTAGTAATTTTGTTGTAATTTTTATTATTTTTTTAATAGTGTATATTCTGCATTGTGTTAGTTATTTTAGTTCAAAAAGTTAAAAAGAAAAATGTTGCCTTTTTAATATTAATATTTATTAATATTTAAATATTAATAATATTATTATTATTTTTGTTAACATTTATTTTATTTCATTTAAACTAATTTTTTATGATTTTAGTTTTAGTTAACTATAATAACTCTGACCTGAACATACAGAAGCAGCAGGAAAATTATGTTTTGCTTTGCATATTTTATTTTTTTATTTATTTAATTTGGCAATATCATCTCTAACACAACTAAAACCTAAAGTTTAATCATGAATCTTCAGGAAAACTCCTTTATACACCAAAAGAAACATATCATGACAAGCACTCTTTGATTCAAAATCTTTGGAGATTAATGCAAAATAAAAATTTTGCGTTACACAAATTCAAAAGCGCCTGTCCATCTGCAATGCTCTCTATGCTTCAGCTTAAGCCTGAGAGACGCTTAGAGAAAATGTTATTTTATGTTCTTCGGTAAGCCATCATAATTACACCTTATACCTTATCTCACCTTTCACATATAATATTACAAACAAACTCATAATCCTCACTGCATGAAACCTATATTTTAAACCTGCCAGATTATTGCGATCTATACACAACGGCGCAAGGTTGATCAGTAAGCCTCAATTCATCACAACAGGCTCAAGCAGATTAAAGAGAACACAAGAATAATGATGTTGCTATAGCAACAGTCCAACTCCAGAGTGTGGACTGATTAGCTGCTCTTATAAGTAAAAAAAAGAAACAAAGAACTCTCTCTCTCTCTGCCTCTATCTATCCATAATCAGCACTTCCTTTAACATTAAATATATCTTCCAAGCAGTTGCCCTATGAGCTCGTCCCTATAAAATGCATTACGAATGTCTCCATATGTAAGCGATGCCAAATCCGGCTTAGAGAGCCAAGGAATCTCGTCCAGTCACCGGCACATCGTCTCTTTCATCCTTTGTTTACACACAGGGCAGCATTTAATGTGATCATTACAATCGCGGAGTACAAGTAAGGAGCTACTGACTCTATCAAGCAAAGCCAGTGGCTGAGCTAATGCAGCTAATACACATCAACAGCCAGAGCCACTTAATGCTCAGCATATCAGATCAACTCGCGGGGAAAGGTTCACGGAGATAAGGACGCGATACATGCTGGGTACACAGAGAAGAGAAAATACAATCACGCTGATAAATAAAACACGAACGCTGATTAAATAAAGACGTCTCCATTTGTTTTAATGAACTGAAGCTTTGTATCCTCTTGATGGCCTTTTAATTCTGGTACAGGTTGACTCAACCGGCTGCTGAGATGTTCTTTTCACAGGTACACGTTGGGAATGTGAAAAAAACATCTGCTTGTGATAAATCTGTTCACGTACCGGCAACACTTTATTGACCTATTAATACACATTCAACTTACAGGATGTGCGCAGCTCATAACATCATATACCTGACACGGATGATTAGACTGGAGAAACGGCTGCTGAAAATTCAGCTTTGCCATTACAAGAATAAATTATATTTTAGCAAATGTACAAAATATGTTCAAATATCCGTCTTATTCTTCATCGCTTAAGTAAGCCTATGGGCGAGACTTCTGAGTTCATTAGCCGCTATAGAGAAATAACGAGAAGAATAACAACATGTAGTAAACAGTAAGACTGTTTGCACTACAAACATGTGTGTTTATAATTAAGATATACATGGTAAAGACACACCAATTTGCAAAAGGAGCTGTTTTGTACAGCTAAAAACAGCTGGACGCACATGAGACCGGAAGCCACACCCATAAAATTTACAGATGGCCGTGCCTGTTCTTACAGGAAAAAAAAGGTGGATAAAAAAAGTTATCTTAAACTGTAATTATATTTCACAATATTGCTGTTTTACTGTTCCAGAAGAACTGTCTGAGGTAAAGCTGCTCTCAGCGGGTTCATGAGTGCTGAATGGCTGCTAAAGCTTTGGAGCTCACATCTCCAAAAACACAGAAACAAATAGACGTTTTCTTAAAGGTGTCATCGGATGCCCATTTTCCACAAGTTGATATGATTCTTTAGGGTCTTAATGAAAACTCTATAATATACTTTGGTTAAAAATTCTCAATGGTAGTGTAAAACAACACCCTTTTTACCTTGCCAAAATCAGCTCTTCAAAAATCATCTCATTCTGGTCGAGGCTGCTTTAAATGCAAATGAGCTCTATTAGCCCCGCCCCTCTCTATTCTCTGTGGAGCGACGAGCCTGTTTACTTTAGCCGCGTTTAGCCACTAAACTTGCTAACTAGCACATTATTAGGAAAGATGACTGCAAAGATTCATAAAACAAACCTTATACTCACTTCTGCTGTAAGTGAAGCTGGATCACAAACGATTCACGCGACCATAGACGGATATATGTAGATTGGGAGGCACATTTCCTTTACAAACAAACATAATCAACTGCATCTTCAGCGGCTCAGATGTCGGGAGTAAACAATACCTTTGTTACAATACCTTTCTCCCCAGCCTGGCACAAATAGCTCAATTACTTATGGGTTTGATGAAGGCCCGCCTTCCGAAAAACAAAATGTGTTGTGATTGGTTAGCTGTCCCAGTGCTTTGTGACTGGCAAACAGCTTAGACGGTGTTTCAGTACGGCCCTTGACAAAGCAGCAAGTTCTGTGTACAACTGTTAGCGCAAGCTAGATTAAAGTGATTCTTACGTTTTAATATGGATATTTTTCTTACAAAAATGAGGCACATTATTATTATTATTATTATGGATGGATGCACTTTATTGGACTTGTTTTGGACTGATGAAGAAAAAACCTGTCTAAGCCCTTATAAAGCTTGGAAGTGCCAGGATAATGAATAACTCCAACTGCATTCATCTGAAAGAAGGAAGTCATATACGCCTAGGATGCATGGAGGGTGAGTAAATAATACGCTAGTGTTGGGTCCTGACGGCCTGCAAGACATACATGAAATTATCATGCTAATTTATTTAATTATTTACATACTTAGTTTCATTGCCTGAAACCAGCTCCTGCATAAGGCTAAAAACAGCCTAATGCTTTTAATATGACTTAATTTGTATTTAACATGAAAACAATTGAATAAAAACATAAGTTACTAATTATAATGCTTACATTTCCTTAGTTATTCAAAAAGCAGCTACAGAAAATAAGGAAAGAACATTGATTGCGGCCACTTTAGTCAATGCTTGTGTTTACACCTCGTTGAAGCGTCCCAGAAGCGGCTCTCCGTGCTGCAATGCTAAAGTTAGGCTAATCCCCCACCTCGTCCCTACCCAACCCCATTTGAATTTCCGTAGGCAGGATTTATTTTAATGATATTCTAATGGGCCATGTTGTGACATCACAGCACCCGGAAAACAAACGCTGTAGTCCAAAGGAGCCGTCCGTTGTAGTTCTTAAAAAGTGGTTTCTAAAAAACTAAATATCTCCTTTTGGAGTGGACTTTAAAATTTGCTACTTTGTAGATCTTTTTTATGCCCAAACATACACATTACACACTGACTAAAATTCAAAAAGTGAAAAAGCATAATAGGACCTCTTTGTTTTATAGACTTACAGAGCAAGTATCATGATTGGTGTTTTAAGAAAAACTACTGTCATAATACATACATCATAGATTTGTTTAAATTGTGTGACAACCGCTGCATTGATAACTTGTAAAATGCAAATTTGTTCCTCATTAAAAAGGTAAGGGCCAGTGCTACCTTCCAAGAAGACACTGTAAATAAGGCACTTTGGGAATTTCGGCTGCTTTGGAATCTGTTAGCTGTCTAACGCCTGAAAATCGAAACATGGAGAGCAGATGTTCTTGAAATATCAGACTATAAATAAAGTCTTACAAGGCCAATTAGACACCAACATAAAGTAAATAACTGATACTATTTAACATTTCTTCAACACTGCAGATTTATCTAATCTAATTCCTAACATGCCATAACAAGGGAGTATTTTAACTCTCTTAAAACTTGTTGGCCATAACAATCTCTTTAATATATTTTGAATGGATTTTCTTTTACTTTTAAAATTCCTTCAGAACTTCTTGCAGCTCTTTGCAAAATACAAGAGATTGTGACACTATAAGATCAGTGAACTGCTTCTTGTTTTTCTCTTTGAAAGAAAAAAGGATCTGAATTGGACTGATGCCTGCACTGGCTGCTTTTAAGTGGAAATATCTTGTTTCTTGGGGTGTTGAGGCCTGGGACAAATCTCTTTTATCACTGCCTCATTAATTATTTCATAAAGGAGACAAAATGCATTCGGTGCGGTAAGATTAATAGGTTTTATTTAATACATTTAAAAAAAATAAGTATATGTGTTACGAATCTGGTCCTGATCGTCAGTCTTTTCGCCACCAGAGGTCGCCTTGCCATTTCACATTACACAGTCTATTGCACTTCACTCTGGACTACATTTCCCACGCTCCACCTCACTCACCATGCACACAGCTGCAACCAATCACGAACAAGTCACACAAATTCACACAAGTTCACACAAAGGTCACACAAACTCTTTAGTTTTTCAGCAGTTTTGTGTATCTGAACCCTTTCCAACAATGACTGTATGATTTTGACATCCATCTTTTCACATTGAGGACAACTGAAGGACTCATATGCAACTATTACAGAAGGGTCAAATGATCACTGACGCTTCAGAAGGAAACACAATGCATTAAGGGGGTGAAAATTTTTAGAATTTGAAAATCAGGGTAAATTTAACTTATTCTAAAATGTATGTATCTTGGGCAGTACTAAATGAAAGTATGGGTATATGGCAGTACTAAATAAAAAAAAATGGATATTTAGTCAAAATAAGAAAAATGTACACCCCCTCTCTTAATGCATCATTTTTCATTCTGGAGGATCAGTGAACATTTGAACCTTCTGTAATAGGCCACGTTCACACTGTCAGTTTTTGCGACTGACAACAACATTTACTTAGAGGTGTGAGTCTGAAAATGTCCCGTTCACACAGCAACTTACAGTAGCTTTGTCGACTACTGTCTGTATGGACGTTCAACAGGAGTCAAGCCCCTATTCCTTACGAGTAACCATAGCAATAATGACCAAAGTAATATCAAAGATGGTGACATCCATAAAACTGAAAGTCTTATCACTTTCTGACCCGACAAAAGCCAATCGAGCCGCGAATTCATTCATCAAATCATCATTAACCGACAGCAGCTTTTAAATTTGAGTGGAAAGTGGAGCATTTGAGCCACACGCAGAACACAACACTGATGGAATAGAGCGGCTCCGGTGGAGACTGGATATAAAACTTTCAGATGACACACAGCTCATTTCTCCATCACTCTAAGTTACGGAAACCACAAATTAAAGCATGCAGCATGCAGTAGACATGCATTTGTGTGGCAAAGCGGCTCTCTAACACTGTTTGACGTGACAGACAACTAGCTGTCCAGTCCTGTTCCGTTCACACAGCTCGTGTGTTCCAAGAATGCGTTTGTGAATTCCTGAAAACTTACGGGTGTGAGTTCGGTTATAGAATAGGGTTGTCACACCCAAAAATAACCGTACTGTGTGTGAACACAACCGTATTAAAGGGGTCATCGGATGCCCATTTTCCACAAGTTGATATGATTCTTTAGTTTATTTAGATTATTGTGATTCTTAATGAAAAGTCTATAAAATCAGCTCTGCAAAAATCATCCTGTTCTGGCCGAGGTTGCCTTAAATGTTATTGAGCTCTGCTCGCCCCACCCCCTCTCTTCTCTCTGTGGAGTGACGAGCCTGTTTACTTTAACCGCATTTAGCCGCGTTAGCCACTAAACTTGCTAACTAGCAAATTATTAGGAAAAGTGATCACAAAGATTCATAAAAAACCCTTACACTCACTTCAGCTGTAAGTGAAGCTGGATCACGAATGATTTGCACGGACATAGACGGATATATGTAGATTGGGAGGCGCATTCCCTTCACAAACAAATGTAATCCACTGCATCTTCAGCGGCTCAGATATCGGCAGTAAATGACAACCACTATGTTCATTATTACATCCAGCAACACAACACCTCAATCGCTCAATTGGAGATATTCTTGTCCAACTTACATCCCTGCTCCCTGCATCCCTGGAGGTCGACTGTTACAGCTGATGTAAGGCGGGTCTGAGTTAAGATGCTCATGTCAATCAACTATCGTGGGAGCGGCCTCTGTCAGTGTGACGCCACACCAATAGGCATCTGAGAATGGCTCGATTTGAAAAAGGGGATATTATTTTTACAGATGAATTAAAAACCACTGCATGTATTTTTATCATTATAGGGTAGATTTGTACATACACTGCCAACACACATTAATGTTCAAACAACATGTAAAAGTGAACTGACAACCGTATTCTGCTGCTGTGTGAACGTGGCCCTAGTTGCAAATGAGTCCCTTATTTGTCCGCAGTCTGAAAAGATGGATCTCAAAAGCACACAGTCATTGTTGGAAGGGGTTCAAATACACAAAAATACTGAAAAACTAAAGAATTTGTGGGACCTCAACAACTAAACAAAACAAAAAAAAGACAGTTGTGGATCATTTAGGTGACAATACAGTATTAAGAATCATGCAGATGTAAACTTTTGAACTATTATTTTCTCTTGTGGACTATATGTAAATGTCTTTTATATGAAATATCTTATTCAGGTCAGTACTAGATAAAAAAATAACACACATTTTGTATGATCCCTCTTATTTTGTCAAAATAATTAACCTTTTGCAGATTCTGCAAGGTGTATGTAAACTTTTGTCCTCAGCTTTAAATATCACATTTAATGTAATATGTGTGAATTCTTGCTCTACAACACCTTTGCCAAATGGATCTGATAATAATGCCCTAATTGTCACAGGGAATGAGTTCAAATAATGAGTTTCAAACAAAAGATTTGTGGTGGGAGTAGTGACGGCTGTGCAAGAAGCTTTAGTGCCAGCTCAAAAAAAAAAAAAAATGGACCACTGGGTTCATGGACCTCTGTTCTTGGACATATGAAGCTTAAGTGGATTTGTGCTTTGAAGGAACAAAGCCAGTGTCAGTCAATGCTAAATCAAGCCTCCGGGGCTCTTACTGGGCCTTCAGTGGAACTAGCAATTATCCATTAATTACATCCTGAGATATTTGCTAATGGACTCCTCCATTCTGAGGACTTCACTTCAACTGAAAAATCAAGACATAATGTTCAAATGTGCCCGGGCAGTCTCTTTACTCTAGCAAAACGAGGAGATGACCTCATCTCTTGTGTAAGCAATTAGCGCTTGGCAGCCAAGAAGAAAAGAAGGGCTGTCTGCTGTGACAAACATACGCAGATCACGGTCAAGCCTAACCATACCGTTGAATAATAATTACAGTGTTTGCACGCCACTGTTAGGGCTTTGTTTTAAAACACTAAATGTTACATTTCTGACTAAATTAATTCAGTAATTAATTCAGATTAAAGCGCTTAACATGCAGTCTGGGTTCAAACTTTAATTCTAGACATATTTTTTAAAAATTAGGTTAGCTAATACAGTTTAAAATAAATTAAAGAAACAATCTCCGACTTATGTGTTGAAAATGTTTAAATCTATTCAAATCATTCTAATATTTGCATACTGGGTACTCTTTCTTACATCTATTTGCATACTGAACTGTGATTGGTCCTCAAATATACTCCACTGCAACTGTGTTGATTTTTGTGTGCATCTGACAGAAAACAAAATCCTTGTTTAGCATCATGGCAACAGCAGACTTCATTTGCGAGAAACAAAACATAAAACTGGCACTAATTCTGAAAATCTAGAATTTTTAACCTAATTGAAAATAAACTAGGTCAATGCGATTTGGGTGCTTAAATAGAATGCCTAAAAGATCATTTTAATAAATGTAATAATGCAATACTATTAGTAATATTAAAGATGACTTACTTTCATTCGAGCCTTGACTTTCATCCCATGATCTGATGTAATCGTCCTGATAAAAACAAAGAAGTGACAGTCAGAAATGAATAGTTATGATTAACCAAACTTAAAAGTACAATATTAAGATCTTTTAATTGTGAAATGCACTGGAAAAGCACTAATGGAAAAAGGGATGGAACTTACAAAAAAATTCTGAGACGTAAACAAGACAAAAAATGCGAACGCTTAAATGAAATGTCAAATGCAGATGCAAAAGCAACTTAGCTTGCATAAAAAGTGGGTTACGGCTTTGATAGCGAATATTAGATCAAGCATTTTAAAAGAGACATCAAACACAAGCAAAGTCATGATACAGCACTACTGACCTCCACTTCCTGGTGAAATGTGAGAAGGATGAATCAGAGACAAAAGAGAAGGAGACAGTTAGGGGAGAGCGATGCATCTCTGAGGAGCAACTATCAAGAAAAAAGACAGGTTCCAACTGCTAAAAAACATCTCTTCGCCTCCTGGGTAAAACTTTGAATATATCCTTGATATTCCCTCATGTGTCCTTATATAAGAGGCAGTTGCTTTAAGATAATTATACACTTGGTGCTCATAACGCTTGAAATATTTCAGCACTCTGACTAATAATAATAACAACCTTTTTTGTAAAGTTCACAAGCTTATTAGTTTCATCAGCAGTCATTTATCTTTGCAGTTGTAGGTGTAAACAGGAGGTGAAATTGCATATTGACTGAATTTGGCTTTGTCAGCTACAACAGCGTGATAAATTATTATTTTTCAGCAGAAAATGTTTAAGTCACAAGTCACAAGTGGCAATATGCTTTATCACTGCTGAAATTTAGACCATTAAAAAATGACATTTTCGTTACATATTTAACTTAATAGCTCCACTTCATGAATATATACCAGCCACTTTTGTAGGACATGATGAAATACTTCACTGCTAAATCTATTCTGCTGAATTAAAATGAAAAACATCCTAAAATCACTATTATTTTACTATATAGATATGATATAACCTTGTCAAAACAAATGAAAGACCAGCGGCTCCAAATTCAGTGCTGCATTGCTTTACTGCAACAATCCCTGGTGCTGGACAACCTTGTTATTGATTTCCTGATACCTGCATTATTTAAGTCAGTTTTTGCTGTCTTGGTAAAGTAGATACTGTGTGGGGTACTGAAACATTAGATGTCCATGTCAGTAAACATCAAATGGATAGAGTGGTGAAACCTCTTGAATATATTTTTTCTCTTTAGTTTATGCAAATGGGAGCAGCCACCCATGCAAACACAACCCTAAATTCTTTCAATATGCACTTTTTTGAGAAGTGAGCTGTGCACTCAATAAGAAACTATTAGTTATTAAAATATTGTGCCACATCAATGTGTTCCCCCTCTCTGAAAAGATGCAAAAATGAGTCAGAGTAAAGAAATATCGCCATGACTAACCGAAATATTGCCACAACATATCATCATCTAAATTTATATGACCATCATCACAACACATCACCATCTAGATTTCATAAAAGCTTCAAATTTCTTCAAGCTTAACAGTGTCCAGTCACTTTTTCATCAACATTGGTCTCAGAAGTATTTTTCCCACAGGGATTTTTACTTCTGGAACCCAAATATTACACTCTATATCCAGTAAGCAACAATGGCTCAACTAACCATTAAAAGAAGAGGAGAGCATCCAAAGGAAACCTGTTTGGAAAAAATCATTATTTTTTAACGAAGGTGCGGCTGGTGGCTAAGAAATTACATACTTTATTTAAAAGTTTAGTCCAGAATAAAAAAATCCTGTTACTTTATTCACCCCCATGTCATCCAAGATGTTCACGTCTTTCTTTCTTCAGTCGAAAAGAAAGAAAAGTGGACAGCCCTGGAACTGCTGGAAGATCCAAATTGCAGTTTCAAAGCAGCTTCAAAGGGCTCCACACGATCCCAGCCGAGGAATAAGGATCTTATCTAGTGAAACAGACAGCAAAAAATGAACAAAAAATTTCCAACAAAAAATGAAAAATGTATATACTTTTAACCACAAATCCTTGTCTTGCACTAGCTCAGCATCACGCATTATGTAATCGCACATGCATGACGTAGGCAGAATTACCGACCCAGTGTTTACAAAGTGAAGAAAGTCAAATAACCTTTGCAAAACAACATCAGATAAGTTTTTCACCCTACCCTGCCTTTTTTAACCGAAGTACACAGACAAAGAACTATCCACACGTGATCTTTCCAACGTGATTATGCAATGCGCGCATAGCAGAACTAGTACAAGACAAGCATTTGTGGTTAAAAAGTATATATATTTTTTAGACAGATCTTTTTGCTATATAAGACCCTTATGCCTCATCTGGGATTATGTAGAGCATTTTGAAGCTGCACTAAAACTACAATTTGGACCTTCAACTAGAGATGCACGATACTGGATTTTTGCCAATATCCGATATCCAATATCCAATATCCAATACGCCAACTTTTTTCAACTCATTTTGGCTGATAAATGATGTCAATACCGATATATTTCCTTTTGTTTGGAAACAAGTCTATCCTGTGCGGAAATGATAAGCAAATTATTTTTTATTTTGTATAGTTTTTAACAAGAACTTATTTGTTAGAAATAAATAAACAATAATTAAGTCCTTTCATAATGACAGTACATTAAAGCTTTGAAAATAAATATAAATAAACTATATATCAATTACTGCATTTTTTATTTAACATTTGTAGATGTCTAAAGCAGAAGAGTTGTAAAAATTCTGAAAATCTTTTAGAATTTATAACTTGTTTTAAAAATATAAGATTACACATTAATGAATAAATCAGTATATATAAAAGTATTTAATTTACATGTGTCATGTTTGTGATTTTTTTTTGTTCATGTAAGCTATAGCTTCTGACCTTTAAATCAAAACATACTCATGACTTTTATGACATCAATTACTTTATTTAATCATAAACACAGCCTAAACGTTATTTGTGTACTTCACTTTTATTTTATTAGAAGTGGGCCAACAGCGCTCCCTATGGAATTAAAATTCCTCACCGAACGGGCATTAGGACCCGGGGGAGGCTGCTAGTTCTGTACCTGCATTCTCAGATTAAATGCAGCGATCCAAAACAGTGAATCTAATCATCACTCATACAAAACTTTCTTCAAGATTGAGCCACACTACTGATGTGATCTAATCACTAACACACCCTGAGCACATGTCAGTTATTCCTCTTATCGGCAAGACATATGGTCATAATTTTTCTTATGACCAATGCCAATATTTACATTTAAAGCCATTAACACCTGATTCTAATATTGGTCCGATAATATCGTGTATCCGTACCTTCACCCCATTGGCTCCCATTTAAGTCCACTATATAGAGAAAAATGCAATGTTTTCCTCAAAAACCATAATTTCTTTTTGACTGAAGAAAGAAATACATCTTGGATGACATGGGGGTGATCAAATTATTAAGGAACTTCTATTCTGGAAGTGAACTAATCCTTTCATGAAAGATATATTTTATGAATTAGCACATAAAACATTCTAACATGCATCAGTCCAAAATATGATCACATGTGGATGTGGAATCCCTACAATTTGTTGTTTTTGAGAGCATAAAGACATTTCAGAATCAGCAGCACTTGACCACAGTCTAGGAAGCAGCCATCCACAGATGAGCATCTCCTGTATCCGGAGTCAGCTCATCTTTGGCCTGCCTCGAGTGAAGGCTGCCAGGACTTTCCCTCAGAGGACCCCGGTCTCATCAAAAACACCACAGAACACTTCAACCCCTCCTGTGCTGACTGACAGCTCTTTTATCCCTCATATCTCTGCAATGTTATCGGGCATGTCTGAACATGGGCTCTGTAAATTCAGCTTTGATTTGAAGGCCCTCAAAACACCTGTGTATGTTTATATGACATACGAACATTTGACTGGCACCTGAGAAGAAGATGAAAAGTGATACACACACATACGTGCGTACGTGTGTGTTCAAGCAGCAGTTGGTGGGTGAACTGGATCTGTCTTTTTCACTCAAACTTGACAGCTACATCACAATGCAGAGGAAAAAAAAGCAGGAACGTACCATTGTGCTCCAGTGTTGCTGCTGCTATGAAAACATCTGCGACAGTGACACAGCACAAAGATATCAGGGAACTAAAATCACTAAAAATACAGGTTCATTAATAGTGACAGTTTCAAAACTGTCAAATGACAGCAGAGGTTCATTTAAAGGTACATTATAACATGTATTTTCCTGTCAATTCACAGGTTTCATGTAACATCATATCCTTCCACCTGGAAGGCAAAACAAGGTTTTCCTCTGCTGCCTGCCAGTTATTTTTTTACTAGGTTTGTACTAAGTCCTAATATACTAAGTATACTTAGCACACTTGTAGTTCGGTTCATTTGGTTCATTTGGTCCGGACCAAAAAGGAAAATGATACATTTGGTCCTAGTCCGCTTAGCGTTCACATTGGCAATTTTGACAGTGAACCTAAAGATACCAAACCTAAAGGCATAGTGATACGTTCACAACCTGATTTGTCGGGCTGAATGACGTGGATTTTTTGACGGAACTCACCGAGCACTCCAAACGAAAGGAAAAGATGCGTTTGACTTAAAGCGGCGATGTGGGTGTTTGACATCAAAATGCCCATTAACTAATCGGTCTGCTCAGCGCAGAATACACCTAATGCCGTCTGCAGTACTAAGCGTGCTCATTGTTGCGTGTATATGATTTTATTTTCTCCACCTGCAAACTCACAAAGACCTCATAAAAGGCACTTTACCTTGTCGCTGCTCCACGTTTGTCCTCTGCTCATTTTGTTTTGGATACACCGCTTGTTCTCTTTGGTGAAATCATGTCGCATAGCATCGCTTCTTGCCATTACTTCCTGTTTTTAATTTGTTTGTAAGTTTGGTCTGTGTTGCATTCACACTTCATTCAAACCGCACCAGAGTTTGTTTGGAAGCTTGTTTGGTGCGCACCAGGGTTCGGATGGCAGCGTTCACACTTACTCAAACGAACCACTCTAACAGATCAACCACACGAACCAAACATGACAAGTGTGAACACACCCTAAGACAGTGATATTAAATGACAAAATCAGTATACAACGTATTGATGATGCATAAATACTCTTGAATATGATCTAAAATATAATCGTAACGCAAAAAACGTTTTGCATTAAGAGGTTTCCTATAAAAAAAAGCTATTATAAAGAAAATGCTTAAAGGGATAGTTACTCAAAAATGAAAATTCTGGCATTAATTGCTCACCCTCATGTCGTTCCAAAGCCGACCTTCGTTGATCTTCAGAACACAAATTAAGATATTTTTGAAATTCCTTTCTGACACTGCATAGACAGCAACGCAACTACGACATTCAAGGCCCAGAAAGGGAATAAGGATATCGATGAAATAGTCCATCTGACATCTGTGATTCAAACGTAATTTTATGAAGCTATGAGAATACTTTTTGTGCACAAAGACAACAAAAATAACAACTTTATTCAACAGTTTCTTCTTTTCTGTGTCTGTCTTTGACGAGAGTTCACAAGAGCACCACGGTGCATGCATGTGGTGCTACTAAAGCAAAGACTAACAGAGAAGAGAAGAAATTGCTGAATAAAGTCATTATTTTTAGGTTTTTTGCACACAAAAAGTATTCTAGTAGCTTCATAAAATTAAGGTTGAACCTCTGATGTCAGATGGACTATTTTAACAATGTCCTTACGACCTTTCTGGGCCTTGAACGTGGTAGTTGCGTTACTGTCTATGCAGGTTTGGAACAAGACGAAGGTGAGCAATTAATGACAGGATTTTCATTTTTGGGTGAACTATCCTTTTAACTTGCATTTTGATGCACTGGGTTTGTATTATTGGCTTATCTGATTGACTGTATATAGTATGCATTATTAATAAAAAACATTTTTGATCTTTTGATATCTCTGTCTTACTACAATAATCCACATTAAGCATTTTCCACATCAAGCATTTTTGAGCTACATGATGTCTGATTTGTGAAAAATTACTCTCATGATCTAATTCTTGAGTCAGTCATAAAAGAATCAGCCGTTAAGTTAGAATCAGACTCACTCAGGAAGTAAATCATTCAGATTTGTTACTGAGTTCACAGCCCTTACTTAGCTATGAGTAATTCTTGGATTTGTCAGATTCTAAATAAATCAGGACCACGATGTGTGATTCAGGTTTGTGAGACATGCATCAGTCTATTTACTAACTGGGTGTTATTATATAACAAAGTGTAAATACAGCTATACACGACACTGTAGAGTTTTATTAAATAAATTAGCCTAATAATGACATTCGTAAATATATATTAACATTTCCCCCAAACAGACAGATATTTCAGTGATGTATCTTGTATGGCACACATCCAATCAGAATCACTAAGAGCATTAAATTTGAACATCCTAAATTGTCATATTATATCTACTAAAAAGTCTCCTAATTAAAGTAGGTTCTGTGCTTAATACGCTGAAGCGCAACTGAACAATAGTGTTCATCATGCAATTCTGTAATTTGTCCAAAAAACAATTTCACTCCAAAATATTTTAATTTTGGAGCCTCTTCTCATTTTATTGCTTGACACACTGCTTTCAGCTTATGGCCTCCCACCTTGTTGTCTCTTTAATTTCATGTCATGCCTTGTAACCCTGAGGGGATTTAAGTTTGGCTGTGACTATTTTGCTTTTTCAGTTTCCACACATACTAGAGATTCACTCTGACATGTTTCGCATGCTCAGAATTACTCCTTGTTGGAGGCGCACAGTGAAGCAGCCTTCCATAATTGATTAAAGCCGGATGGACCCTGGTGGTAATGACCTCACAATGGCCTCACACCTACGCATTCAACACTCCACCACGTTGCCGGCAATCATACAGGCTCCTCACAGTTCATAAACACCCTAGGCAGTGCATGATGCTGAGGACCCACACATCCATTCTCCCTTTGACTGTGAATTTAATCGGCCGTGTTCCACAAGCCAAGAAATCAAGAGGAAAAACAGATACTGTATTATACATCGGAAGCTTCCCAACTATGTTTTTACTGTCACACCACGGCTATAGCTGACAGGCAAGCACAAGCCTCCCACTTGATTTATGCATTGGGCCTTTTCCGACTGGGCTTTTCAGATTAGCCGCACACGGGCACATCAAAAGCGCTGCTAACAGCCTACTCCCTTGACTGTGAACATATCCTGGCTTTCCTCGTGTAGAAAAAAACTCTGGCCTGCCATTCTGTTTTTGTAGAGCCAAGAGCGGCAGGCAGCTCCTCCAGGACAGAACTCCAAAGACAGTGCTGACTTCTCAGAGAGAATGCCCTGAGAGCGTTTGTCACTGACTCATGCTTTTACGTGAAAACATATAACTAAGGCTGAAAGCCTTGTGGTGACTTTTAGTGTTATCTCTTGGAGACATAAGGGGTTACCGTGTGCACTTTGATGCATGAGAAATGTAACAAATTGAGATTGCCTGACTTCTTGAAGCCTGACTCATTGTAAACAGATGAAGTGAATTATCTAGCACAGATGCCCAGCAGATACACAGCACTGTAATGTGCTATAATGGACAACACACAGATGGACAATGAGATCACATTGTAATATTAACAATTTCAGCAACTCAAATGTAACTTCTAATAATAAATCATAGTTTACCAACTTGAGCCCCAGGCTGGAATAAAATGAAGTGCTCAAGTGTTATACACAGTTCAGTAAATAAGAAGTTAATGTTGAGCAAAGCCAAGTTCACACCAAAAATTATAACTATAAAGGTAACTACAACAATAACTATATTGTCATCCACACCAGTGGAAGATAACATTTGACTTGACTTGACCTGACTTGATGTTCTGTTTATTATAAGCACATGGTGCAGTTATTTTATCTGCCACTTTAAAGGGGTCATGAATTGCCTTTTTGTGTTACTTTGTACTGTTATTGTCTTTTAGTTTCAATCTTTCTGAAAATCTTGTGTTGATTTGGGCCTTGTTTGTAAACAAATCTGAAGTGAACAAAGGACCATGTTCTTACTGACATGGTCTGGAACTTCATTAAAAATAAAGTTCAACCACTCTTTCCTAATGTATCTTGTTGTCTTCGGAGCCATCTTAATCACTTAGTTTCTGTGCAGAGCTGCATTTGCCTCTCTTGTTATTTACACTACGTTTGTGAATCGGTGGGTGGGGCTAAACAGACAGTGATGTAAAAGCAATTGTTGATCTTCTTCTGCGGAGGCATGTTTATCCACATTATTAAATCATAAAGTGGCACATTCCACAACCTGTCGCTTTGGAAGATTGGTTTTAAATATAAGCTGCTTAAAGACTAACAAGAAAGTTAGTTTTGGATGTCTTTATTAGGGCTAAAGATTTTTCTGGTTGACTAGTAATCGTTCATTTTAAGCATTAGTTAACTATTAGTCGCACATTTATAAATAAACCATATAAATCATAAAAATCTTAAAGAATCTTTAATTGTATACATAGCCTAATAAGCGTTCAAGCGCATGCAAAAAAAAGTTTGCCACAGGACACTGGCATATATAATAATTATAAATGTGTCAGGGAAAAAGATATATTTTTCATGTCTGTTAGGCAAGTATACACGGAGTTTCAAAGTTTCAAGCTCAAGTTCACAGACACCGAGATGGCAGAAAGCGAATCTTGTTTGCTTTAATTATTTTACAAAAGCACAACGTTTTGTTGTTATTGTGAGTGTACACAAATAAGAGTCTTTACAGATTCGAAAGATGCATTACTTTAATCTGTATGACCAAAAATGACGGAGTATTTTAAGAGCAAGTGACCACGGACTGCGTAACTTCGCAACTTCCTGTGGAATTTTTTTCCTGCGACTAAGCGACTAATAAAATTTTGGTCGACCAATCTCTTCTCATCGACTAATGGTTAGTCAACTATTAAGGGGCAGCCCTAGTCTTTAATACAATGACCTCTTATATGTCAAAAGGTCAAGGGAATTTTGATTTCTCAGTTCATGACCTCTTTAAATACTCAAGCTCTTTAAAATCACAAAGATTCTGATTGGCTGTCAGTGTTCATCAGCTGGAAAATGTGAATTTCTGTGAAACTAATAAACTGTGGAATTACTGTGGTGTGGACATCAATATTCTTACAGAATTAGAACAATTATTAAAACAATATTTTTATAGTTATCATTTTTAGTGCACAAGACTTTGATTTTAGACCGTTTCAAACAAAGCCACAGGCAAATTAACTGTTGTAGTAGTGAATCAACATGCCATAGTTTTGTTTAATTACAGAATGAATCAGTATTTAAACTAATCATTCAAGTGAATGATTAATTAAATAAAGATGGTCACTTATTTCAATCAGAAATGAAAAATCTGTATTTTTGAACAAATCGGTTGAGCGTTGAACTGTTGTATATATTATATTATATGTTTAAGCTGGCACTTTAAAGGGGTCATGAACTAAGAAACCAAAATTCCCTTGATCTTTTGACTTTTGAAGTCATTGTACTATAAAAAACATCCTGCAAGTTTCAGAACCCAAAACTTTGTAATTAATCTAAAAACAGCTTATACTGAAGGCAGTCTGCCAAAACGGCAGCTTTTGGAATGTTCTACTCTATGATGTAATGAGTAGATAAGTACCGCCTCTCCCAGAAGAAGATTGACATCGCTGCCTGTTTAGCCCCGCCCACCGATTCATGCATTATGTTTATCAGAGAGGCGAACGCGCAGGTCTAAGCAAAAACCAAACAATAAAGATGGCTCTGAAAACAACAAGATGTTCTGCAGTGCCAATTTGTGGAAAAAACTGTCTTGGCCCAACAGTGATGTCGCAACAAAAGTGTGAGTAACTGTTTTCATTACGTGGTCACTATTGCTTTGTCTCTTCTTACAGATTGTTTGATATGTACTGAGTTGTTTATGTGTTTTAAACCGAAATCCCAGTGGCGTCCATCTATGAGGAATGAAAGTACGCTGTTAGCCATTCATAGCAGTGGACGTTTACTTCCGAGTCTACAATCTGCCATGCCTATTCAAACAGAGCTTTCTGATGAGGGGGGTTAAAAGCAGGACAGAAAATAGCCTATTACTTCTAAATTATGATGTTTTTTGATGTAAAAATCTTGATAACCTTATAAGTAGACCTCAGAGAACAGAAAAAGCAGTTAATAACCCCTTTGAAAACATCCCAACTAACCCAAAATACTGAACCAACCAATGGCATGAGTTTGGGGTGGGACTATATGGTAGTCAGACCAATGGCAGATAAGAAACTCTAGCAGTGCAGAAATTATATAAAACATATCAAGATAAAATGTATTTCTTTCTTAATGGGATCTGAAGCATCAAATGATCTCGAACACACCCAGAAAAGGTTCAATATTCCAACCTCTTCAGCGTCAATAACACTCCCACCGACTCTAAGGGACCAACTGACAGCAGCACTGAAAGCAAGAGTGAGAGAGAACAATACAGCGCAGGCAAGTGCTGCCTTTAAATGAGCAAATCTGACACTAGAAGCAGTCAATAAGGCACTCTCTGCTTGTGAACGGAAGAAGTGAAGGATTCAAATGCTGGAGGGATATAGGGGGGTGACAGCCTCGACAGTTCTTGCCCCCCTGCACACCTTAACTATACAGAGCTCTTTAGGCTTAATCCAGCCTCATTAATGCTAGAGGCATTAACGTGTTTTAAAACAAGTCACTTAAACTGGACATTTTCAGAAACCATGTCTTATTTAAAGTACACTGAGAATAAATGCCATGTTCATCAAGGATGAGCATTCTTGGGGGCAAAATAACACTGTCATGCTTGTATTTGTAATTAGATGCCCAGAGCAAGAGCCTTTTTTTATTTGGCGGTTTTGGTAGGTCGGGTTGATTTTCAGAGAGTACAGTGTTTGGTACCCAAGGGCTGCAGGAAACAGTCAAAAGAGTGACAAAGTACTGCACATATTGGAAAAGGAAATACATGGTAAAAGAGTTGTAAGACCAATTTCATGTCTGGAACTGGACCAAAGCCTCCAAAAATTAGCCTGGGTATGCCACGCACCGCACCTGCACTCTCCAGATAAAAAGTCCAATTCAGCAAGAAAGGCCCAGACCCCAGGAGCAGAATGATGAAAGGCCAGTTTCTCTCCACTCAATTAAAGCCCACCTACACTTCTGGTCTATAGCCAAGACGTGGTGCTGCAATGCCCTCTCTCGCTTTTGTCAACAGCCATCCTACCGCACTCAATTTCCCCTGCCTCGCAGGCCCTCGACCTCCTTCTCCGGACAATCCGGCCTGTTGAGTCTCTCAAATGGGGTTGAGAGTGACAAACAGATGTGCATAAACATGCATCGACTGCATTCCAAAAAAAAAAGCATAATGTTTTGCATTTGAGTGCACTGATTGCTGATGGCTGAGATCTTAATGGGGTATTTGGGTGTATCATCTTAAACTGCATTATCCGTAATTATGGACCATATGCTATGCTGCTCTGGCAGTTGTGAGGGCATTCCCACCTCCACAAGCATGCGACTGGAATCTTGATGGACCCAGGCTGTGACGGGCCAATCGCTGATTTTCTCTGCGGTAGGTCTGCACATCCAGTCGGCTTGTCAGTTGAGATCACTCAGTTGTTTTGACAGCCAAATATCGATGCATTTGCATACCGCCAGGTTATTTTAAACTACATTCATCAGCGACGGACACATACTTGCTTAGCTGTGCCAAACAAAGCCCTCGACAGAATTCTGTCCAAAAAAGAGACACAGTGAAAATGTCATAAATTAAGAAACAGACACATCTAAAGCAATCACAGCGAACAGGCTTCCTCCACCCACCCTGTAAAACACAATGTGCATTTTAAATGAAATGCCAATGAATGGTTAAATGGAAGACCATTTTTAGTGTAGGCTTGAAACATTTTTCCCTCATTAAAAATGTAGTGGAGGAATAACAGGTGCAAGCCGACACAGCGTTCCGGAGCTAAGGGAAAGCACTGATTTTTAATGAGCTTCTTCTACATCGAGAAAGGGGGGGGGAGAGAAAGAGAGCGCTTGCCAGCCACCGGAGATTTGGCCAGAGCTGCTGGTTGTTTACTTTCAGTCGAACAGATAACGGATTCACTCCTGGATTCTTTCTTTAACAGCCGGTAAGGTGTGGGGTGAAATTAGACATTCGTTCACCCGCAGCCTCTCTAATAGCGTTCACAGATAATGAACATGAATGTATCACCCAAGATGTTTATTACGAAGAAAAGTCCAGTGAGCAAATGTGCACTAAATTGTTCCATTCCATCATTTCTTTTTTCTCCCTTGAATTATTTTTATCATGTCTTGTTCATAATGTTAGAAAAATCTGATGTATAGCTCACTTCAGAATTAATGTAGCAAAGGCAATCGGAAATGTAATTATGTCCAACGGGGATTTGTCATTTTAAACGACCCGGTCTATTACATCCTTGCGTATATTTGGTCTTAAATACTGACCATGAAATAAGATTTAATTTTCCACTTGTATGGAAATAGATATAAGAGCATAACAAAAGTGGCTCTGATTCAGTCAGATGATCAGAATGTAATGTAATATAATCTAAAGCAGTCACTATGATTTAAGAAATGAATGTAAACTTGACCAAAAAGCATTACACTTTGGAGGTCTTAAAACATTACAAGCATTTTAAAACCCAAAACCAAACTATTATTTAGAATGGCTTTTTAAATAGAGCTTACTCAATATGTTAAAATGAGTCTCTGACATATTTCACTATGATTTCCAGATGGACCCAAATTATGATGTGCGGTATAGCTTTGACATGCCCTGACTATTCTCCAAAGGCTGGACATTTTCAGACTATGGCTTCACTTTAAAAAAGTCAGTTTTAGATTTATATGATCTGTAGGAGAAGTAGATCAATTGTCTGAAAGATCTTTGTGTCAACTTTTCAATTTCAGGTATCATATCTCATATGATCTTATAGATTTGACAAAACAAGGTAATAAAATCTATCCGCATACCATTACGGGACCCTTGAATTACAGGCCTGACAGCAGGTTGGTAGTTCACTTGTAGCGTTTTTTTAAACACTTAGGCTGATGTGATATTTCATGTAAGCATAAAAGAAGAAAACAAAACAAAAACATATTGCCTGCATCTACACTATAAGTCAAAAGTTTTTGAACAGTAAGATTTTTAATGTTTTTTTAAAGAAGGCTCTTCTGCTCATCAAGCCTGCATTTATTTGATCCAAAGTACAGCAAAAACAGTAAAATTTAGAAATATTTTTACTATTTGAAATAACTGCTTTCTATTTGAAATATATATTTTAATATTATGATTTGCTGTTAAAAAAAACTATTATGTTAAAAACAGCTGAGTAGATTTTTTAGGTTTCTTTGATGAATAGAACGTTCAGAAGAACAGCATTTATCTGAAATAGAAATCTTTTATAACATTATAAATGTCTTTATCATCACTTTTGATCAATTTAAAGCATCCTTGCTAAATAAAATCAATTTCAATAATTTCTTTCTCTAAAAAAAAGATATTTTACAAAAGCTTTTTATTTCAGATAACTGGATCTTCCAATACATCAAAGAATCCTTAGTACAAAAATGTACTAAACTGTTTTAAATATTGATAATAATAATAATAATTGTTTCTTGAACAGCAAATCAGCACATTAGAATAATTTCTGAAGGATTACAAATCTAAAGACTGGAGTAATGACGGTGAAAATATAGCTTTGGTCACAGGAATAAATTACATTTTAATATATATTTAATATATAAACAGAAAGCAGTTATTTTAAATAGTAAAGATATTTCACAATATTACTGCTTTTTCTGTATTTTGAATCATATAAATGCAGACTTAGTAAGCATAAGAGAATTCTTTAAAAAACATTACTGTTCAAAAACTTTTGACTGGTAGTGTACATAATATGGAAGAGTTATATATGAAAACATTAGTTTTTTTCATTTAAATGTTCCATTATAATTAAATCGTCAGAGTATTTCCATTAATAATTAAATCGTCAGAAGAGCAAAGACACGTCCTAAGAGTTCGTAAATGAACTTCAACAACAGTCTCATTACAATGACCTCATACTGCATCTAAA
Source organism: Labeo rohita (assembly GCF_022985175.1). Classification (NCBI taxonomy): domain Eukaryota; kingdom Metazoa; phylum Chordata; class Actinopteri; order Cypriniformes; family Cyprinidae; genus Labeo; species Labeo rohita. The sequence goes on along the minus strand of NC_066881.1, from coordinate 21,122,037 downwards.
AAATGAAAAATGTTATAATCAACCAAGAATGGAATGCACAATGAATATGAAATATTAATGTCAAATTACACTCCTCTATATGTGCATCAGCGCGTATTCATGAGCCTTTCATGTTCTGCCGCTTTCATCAGTGTTCGCCTGAGTTATATCATTATTCTGCTCCGAGAACCTCAGAGGACTTTAAAAGCCAACATCAATTTGGATTATTTGCCTTTGTCACAAGCAACACTTTAAAGATGAAATAAACCGTGCTCAGAGAGAGATTAATTTTCAGAGTCTACATCACTTCCATCTCTGTCTCTGATCAAAGATAACAGGCGACTCCTAAAAGGTACTGAACTGTGTCAGAGGGCCTGCTGATGTCTCAGAATCCTTGCAATCTCAGAATAATAAACACATTAATAAGCATGATATGAAACCATGTCTGAATGCATTTTAATATTGATTCTTTGTTTTGCTTCGACAGGGTTGAGACAGTTTGTGAGCGCATTAAATCAATATCCAATTACAATGCAAATTATGTTAATCCATTAAGTGTGTGGTTGGGCATATATTAAGGTAAGAATTTGGCAGTAAAATGGATTTTAAGGCAGTCAGTTATAATTAAAATTCTAGCATTATATTAGTTTTGCTTGGAGACAAGTTGGTGTATTTTCTTATTCAAGGGGTTCTGCTTCTGTCATATTCTGCACATATTGAATGTTAAAAGGAAAAGTAACTATTTTGCATTAATCATTCACAATTAGGAACTTCCCATCTGTGCAATGACATGACAACCCAAACAAAACAGCAGACAGCATGACATGGGTCTGCGCTATTCACTGCTACTGAAGTGTGTCACCTCAAGTACAGTTCAAGAAACAACAGCAGGAACAACCTGCATTTTAATTAGATGCTTGAGTCAGACACAGTGAAAGGGCTGAGACTTGTTTTCTCAAAGCTGTTTTGGTGTTCTTTTCTTCTACCGAAACACCCGCATGTGTTGGACAAGCATCGCTCTTCTGCTATTCATATGTTTGAGATGGTGTGATCAATAGCCATTGATCACAGAATATAAACTCTGCTGCAGGGCCTAGTTTGAATGTAAGCCACTGATGTAGAAATGCTACGTCCATCTATTTATAATCCCAGTCTAATTCGCACTTAATCTTTTCATTCCCACATTTTGATAAATTCCGGGTTCTCTTAGATGTGTTTTTCCACCGTAATCATTTAAGGAGTTATACACTTAATCCAGTTCTAGAAGGGTAAAAATAGCTTCCGGCCAAACACTGATGGAGATAAATCACAGCTTCTATTGGACGGTTTAATGTTTCATGTGGAGCAGCAAAACAATCCAGGACCTTTTTAGTTTTCAAGAACAGTAGGTCATCTGCAAACTATAAATAAACATGAAGTCTTAATGTAAATCGTCACCATATGCAGTTCTGATTGTGTTGCATATTCATTATAATTGTTGTTTTTTGACCAACAAAGCATATTCATCAAGAAATACTATTGAATAAAAGATCAAATAACATACCTGTACAAGGACACATGCTACAACGTGACCTTTGGGAGATTAATCAATCTATAAATCTCCCTCTGAATACATGTGAAGTTCTATCAATTATTAAAGTTGCCTATTATTACATCACATCCACCAGCTGGGCAATGAATGACACTCTAATGCAATCTGCTTTACTCTGTAATCAAACCTATTGTTAATTAAACAAACAACAACAGATGGTACATTGTTACCAAGTAGGCTATATATAGGGTTAGAAGATTTGAGCATCTTCAAAGCATTTCTACCTTTGGAAAACACATTTAAAGATTTGCCTGAAGTCTTTGATAGATTATTGTATATATTTAGAGCATAAGAGTAGGCTACCATTTACAGCATGACCTCAACAGTTCAACCTATTATATTCCAAAGGCTATTTATTATCTTAAAAGCAACTGCTTTGAAAAGGAAGATTGATTTCTGAGGTAATGTTGAAGGACTAATGGTGTCTTAGGAGCAACACTGTCCAACATAACCATTCCTAACACTTACTGATACGAGCTAAAGCAGATAGAGTCAAGTAATGTCATCATTCATCGACTCAAAGCTAACTCACATCTCTGAAGCGGTTCCAGTGCTTGATCTTGCGACTGTACTGGGAAATGGTGGACAGCCACTGTTCATCTTCCATGAAATTCCCCGTTTTCTCCGCTTCCTCCGCTTCTTTTCCGCTCTTAACGTCCACCTGCACGGAAACCCGTACGAGCATCAGTAACGGGACGAGAAGACATCCCAGAACATTCATCCACACCATTATTCCGCTCGTCTGATGTTTCGATTCCTCTGCTTTAAAGGGCGAGAGACGGATGCTGAGACTACAGTGAAGTGTGACCTGATTACAGGATGCGTCTTCCCTCTATAGAGAGAGAGAGAGAGAGAGAGAGAGAGAGATGAAGACGCGAAGCGCTGCTGCTATCAAGCTTGTCAGTGAATGCGCGCTCGGAATTTCATTAAATTCCGCTATCGTTACATTATAGGATCATTCGAGATGTCAGTTAGCCCATCATCACTTAAAACAGTAAATAACCATGGAAAAATAAATATGCTCTACACTTTTACTGCCATGCGTTTTTTTAAAACAGAAGTATTGTCCACTTAGAACGAAGGATGAGGACTTGAATGTTTTTAAAACAAACATTCACTTAATTTTCGTTTTTAAAATGTAGCTATAACGTATACATTTTAGGGTTTAATTTGTTTTACGTTTCGTCAGTACTATATTGTAAAATATTCATATAAACATTTGTACAGTTATAGCAAATATTATAGTCGTCTTAGACTGTATTACATTTATATATTATCTAGACTTATACTGCGACCTAAATAAATGAGGTGAATCAAAATACCTAAAAAAAAATGTACAATTTGTTGGAGAAAAATGATCAGACTGTGATCTGAGAGAATTTAGGCAGGTTACATACTCCAGTAGGAGGCCACAAGACTATCATTATTAGTTTTTCGTTGCTCATTCTATCAACCGATTCCTTTAAAACGCTGATTCATTTACAAATAAAACCGGGGGCTGTCCTTGAATCAATCCCACTCAGTCTGACAAAACTGTATCACATTTATTAAAGGGACAGATCACCAAAAAAAAAAAAAGAAAATTCTGTCATTAACTACTCACCCTCATGTCGTTCCAAACCCGTAAGACCTTCGTTCATCTCTGGAACACAAATTAAGATATTTTTTTATGAAATCTGAGAGCGTTCTGATCTTGCATAGACAGCAATGCAACTGTTACGTTCAAAGCCTGGAAAGGTAGTAAGGACATCATTAAAATAGTCCATGTGACATCAGTGGTTCAACCATAATGTTATGAAGCTACAAGAACACTTTTTGTGTGCAAATAAAAATAATGACTTTACAGAATGAAGAACTTGTTAAAGTCATTATTTATATTCATAAAATTACGGTTGAACCACTGATGTCACATGGACTATTTTATCAACGTCCTTACTACTTTTCTGGGCCTTAAATGTCGTAGTTGTGTTGCTGTTTATGCAGGGTCAGAAAACTCTCAGATTTCATCAAAAATAACTTAATTTGTGCTGTGAAGATGAACGAAGATCTTTCATTTTTGGAATGACATAAGGATGAGTAATTAATGACAGAATTATAATTTTTAGGTGAACTATCCCTTTAAGGAAGCAAGTTACTGGCTAAATTTGGCATAGAACGCTACCATACTAACTATACATTTTGTACAATAATTTTTTATTGCAGAAACTGTAATAGCCACTGTCTTTATGAGTGAATCACTGAATCATTAATTCAACAATTCAGCATTTTCCCAAGTGACACATGATATCTAGAAAACACTATTTTTTTTCTTTAAGTGCAGTACGCCTGACATACCATAAAATGTTGTAAAGTAAATATTTTATGTAAACTTTATATTTATGTGTGACCCTGGACCACAAAACCAGTCATAAAGGTCAATATTTTGAAACTGAGATTTACACATCATCTGAAAGCTGAATATATAAGCTTTCCAGTGATGTATAGGATAGGACAATCTTTACAACAATTTTAAAATATGGAATCTAAATTCAAAATATTGAAAAAAATCGCCTTTGAAGTTGTCCAAATGAAGTTCTTAGCAATGCATATTACTAATCAAAAATCAAGTTTTCATATACAGTAGGAAATTCACAAAATATCTTCATAGAACATGGTCTTTACTTACTTAATGATTTGTGGCATAAAAGAAACATAATTTTGACCCATAAAATGTATTTTTGGCTATTGCTATAAATATACCCGCGACTAGTTATGTGGTCCAGGGTCACAAATGTCGTTTTATTTAAACATTATATTTATATGTTGATTTGCACATATTTAGAATCGCACACCTCCTACTTTCTGTTTACTGAAATTTGCTTTAAATAGACTGAATCAACTATTAGCTTACCCATAAATCAGCTGATAAAAAAATTGTGTAATATTGTTGCAAATTGCCATGTAGTAATAATCTATTTGTAAAGAGCTGTGCAGGTGCACCAAAACAATGAGTATAAAATGGTTTGCTACACCTTCATTTGCAGCAGGCCTTCAGTTTCATTAGACGTTTTGTGTGCACAAGGGAAAATCTTATTACTTTATTGCTAATGGCAGGATATTAAGTAATATAATCTGTTTCCCAAACGCAACCAGTTCATATTAATGAGGAGCACGAATACGTGTTTGGATTGAAACCATTTATGAGCATGATATTTAATGCAGCTTAGGTTTTAGGGTGTTATTATGGACCCAAGCAAGCAAGCAAATACCATGTTTTATTTGAACGAAACTTAAAGTGCTCAGATAGAAACATGCACCCTGATACTGACACCAAAAAAGATGTGACATACAAAGCAGTGACTGACAGCACAATTGACAGAACACACATGACATCGCTTAGCTGTGTGTGAATATGTCAGCGTATAGCGTAACTCAATCCTGAAAGCCCCAAAGGGGGTTTCAAGTGGTCATTTTTGACCATAGCTATAGCTGTCACTTGCTGTAGTTTCATACATACATATATGTATGAATATGTGTGACACCTGATTCATATGAAAGAACATAAGCTGCAGGCAAGCAATGCAAACCTCAATATACATGACAGAGAACATACATCTCTATTAAAGACAGGGATCTGACTTTATTGTCTACATATCTGTCACAGTTGTGTGTATATCTATCTATATATCTGTAGATATAGATATAAAGATATGTGTATATATCAGAAGAGAACACTCAAGAGAACATTCATGCATTTGAGACACAATTGTATGCAAAGTGACCTTGTGCCGTTGTGCAAATTCATGCAAATTTAACAACAACAACAAGTATATATATATATTTTACATGAAAAAGGCTTTTTTAATCGAAAAAGCATATGTACAATTTTGAAGAAAATAAAGAGGCTTTTTCCATGATTGATCCTTCCAAAAAAAAAAAAACAACACTCCATATTATAATTAAAAATCTTGCAATTACATGCAGTCTAAAACATTTAGTGCACGTCATTGTAGACTATAAATCTAGCCCCCACAAACTCATTTTACATCTGTGTAAAATTCAGCATGGCACCTACGGTGAGTAAGGTCTATAGAACTATTTTCTATCTGTTCACACATTCCCTGGGAATCAAACCCAAGGTCTTGTTGATGCCAGCACTATGCACTGTTTGAGTCAGATAGGAAAGAACATAACAGACACACTGACTCTATATTACTCCTTCTCCTTTCGTATGTACTAAGAAAGAAACATCAATGTTTAAAGGTGATGTTGTACCACACGGACCAGGACAGGGTGCAGTTTTTCCCTGCTCTCAGCACTTCCCAGCACTGCAGCGCAGTGTCACTTCTGCCACTGATATGCTGCAGTGAAGGCAAATCCTACACTTACCCTGCTTCATTTCATTCTTTCATCTGCAATGAGACTCTGAAAAGTCCCAGATTTCATTACCTTGCATGGCAAGTCACACTCTTCTACGTTTCCCTTTAGTGATTTTTAGTGATACTGATATGTCTTTTCACCTTTGGTCTCAGTTTTGGCTTTGCTGATTCAAGGTGGCAGTTTTTTCAAAGGTAACTGGAGACATATAGACATATATATACTAACATGGTTATAGGAAAGCTGTCATATCTCATTGATCATATCGATAATGACCGGTGGACTGTACACTATCCCGCTTGCTCATCAAATAAATAAACATACAGGAAGCCTAATACTGATTTAAAGCAACTGTTTAGTTGCAACTTGGGAGCTGGAATTCGTGGGACAAAACAGAAACCATTCGCATTTTTAGAAGTCAGTGTACCATCAAAATTGATATTTCAAGGTAAAAACTTAAGGTTAGGGTGAGCATTCTTTCTCTTTTTCCCGGACATATCCTTGTCAGGATTTCTAAATTTGCCTAAAGTGTCCGAGTTTTGGCTTTGTTTTCCTATTGACATGCTCTTTACAGTCCTCATATATTACACTCTTAAAAATAAAGGTGCTTTAAAAGATTCTTCACAGCGTGCCATAGAAGAACCATTTTTGGTTCCACAAAGAACCATTTAGTCAAAAGTTCTTTAAAGAACCGTCTCTTTCCTACCTTTTTATAATCTGAAGAACCTTCTTTTGCCATTTGGAACCTTTTGTGAAACAGAAAGGTTCTTCAGATGTTAAAGATTCTTTTTTGGAACCATTTAAACAAAAAAGGTTCTTCTATGGCATCGTGAAGCACCTTTATCTCTAAGATTGTATATGTACATGTATGTGCTTTGCTTTCATTGTTCTCTGTAGATCCCACGTTCTCACTAAATCATATGGAGGAGGACATAATAGTTCCATTTGGTTCAGTGGCATTGTTTATGTTCTGTGCCGCCAATATGGCCGACTGATGACACGTTGTGAAAATGCTCTATAGGAAAATGAAGCCAAAACCCAGACATTTGAAGTAATTTAAAAATCCCGGCCAAGACATAAACAGGAACATAAACTGGGTTTTCTTCATTTGTAAGAAAACCCATCACCTCAAACAACGATATAGTGTGTATTTGCATTTGTGCACTCAGGAGAGTGTCAAATGTTTCTGTTGACAATGTATTGCAGCATTGAGCAAAGTAGCTAATCATAGACGTGTTGATTTCCTGAACGTCCTCTTTTTTTCTGGACATGTCCTCTTTTTGGACAAAAAAAGATTCCAGCTGCGATTTCTGAATCACCCAAAATGTCCAGAATTTAGCTTTTGCCTTCTATGGTTGCCATTCATTGTGTGCGTTTTTGTATTAAAGCCCTAAGCGGGACATTTTCTTAATCCCGCTCCTGCTGAACTTCGGGCCATTACTGCCTGCTCACGCACGCTCACGCAATCATGCTAATGTTGAATATAATTTTCACGCATCAGGGAGCTGCTATCGTATGCAAAGTATTTAAATCTCTTTTGAATGAGCGCCTATTTACTTTCACTTTCAATTTCGCGATCACAAGAACCCTGTATAAAGGGAGCACATTACAAGATCAGATATGAGCACATTTTCTGGTGAGCAGCAAATCCACAGCATGATTTGTCAGTCATCTCTTCTTACTCTTGTCTTGACCCACGATCAGTTAAATCTGATACCTGCAGCTTGTGTTGGATGCAGGGTTGCCAAATTCACATTTTTTGCATGGAATTGGCCTGATTTTAAACAGTTGCATAAGGGCTGATTTTCTCCTGTGGGTTAAACGTTTGAAATATTGCATAAATTACCTTTGACTGAAATGCTTGTGCTCAAACATTTTGCATTCCACCTGTGATAAAACTGTGCAAGATGTTAAGTTTTGTGATGGCCACTGGTAGGAAGCCTTTTAGCTGTGTTTATGATTGATCTGCACAAGGGTGACTGTAAAATATACATTTTAAATATAGAAATTAAATTTTTTGAGTTTTGATAAGGGATATGGTCATTGCACTATGTCAATCCCCCTCAAAGATTCCGAACGATGTGTAAAAATAATATCTGATAATCTATTCTCTCTGGATTATGTTTTCTTTACTCTGTATTTAAAGCATTAATCCTTAGTTCCTCTTTGGAAGGTGTCATTTTTCAGTGCTTTCTCCCCAGTATAAATCTGCACTCAAAATGTCAGCATCTGCGTTCTCTTTCTCTGAAGCACACAGCATAATCTTTAAAGTGGCTCAATTAATCTTCGCTGAAGGCGTTAAACAATGCCTTAGCCTATTATTGCCTTCCTCCATATACAGCAATACTGGCAGACATGATCTTTGCACAATTTTGCTGACAGAAGGATTTCAGAGATGTTTTAGGGTTAGGTTCCCCACAAAGGGGGCCAAATCTTAAATGGCATGACATTTTAATAAATTACTCATCTGTGCAATAATGTCGCTAAAGGAAATTGACCTCCTCATGGTCCACTAGATAAGTGGCTCGGCTCTCTATGTTAACCTTAAGTGCAACTTTACATCTAAACTTGCTGTGCTGCGTATTGGAACTGCATGAGAGAACACTACATCTCAACAAGAATTATCCAACAACATCAGAGTTTCTCCTGGTCCTCTGGGAGCTGGGATCCTTTTCGTCCTCCCTGCAATAAATCAAATCTTAAATGGAACAGTGTTTTGGATGAAGACACACAGAGACACATTATTTAGACACAGTGTGCATCTATACTCGGTTATGTTCTTGATATTAATAATCAAACCCATTTCTCTCTCACGCAGAAAAAACGAAATGCTCCAGTATTTAGCCAGATGATATTGTCATTCCAAAACAATTTATAGTTCAGGAGATAATAATGGTTTGAAGACTCAGTGGCCACAGAACAGGAGTCTGTCTTCTTTCCTAAAAGCATGGTGTTTCTATGGTTACTGACTACTCAAAGCAGTCCAGGGACTGTTCTGTTGCTCCTCCCCTCACTGTGCTGCCCATTAAATCAGCTCAGTCCATGGTTTCATCAAACTCTGACCACCAACACTGAGCCCACCTGCATCAGTCAAAACACTCGCAGCGTCCTTTAGTCTGCTTGGATTTCCTTCTAATAAAAATGCTTTTTTAGGTCTTGAAAGCACATTTATATATAGGTAAAGTATTGCTGTGGATCAAATATATGCCTGGTCATATGCCTGGTGTTGATCATACAGTAACACACCGATAGAATGGGTTTATGAATGTAGCATGGAAAGGGAAAGTTAATAATCCTAGCATGAAATGCTAGGCTAGCAACAGCATATTTCATATTATGCTTCTGTCTTTTGTATGTTTATGTATTATTCCAATGTGATAACCACAGAAGAGAGATGTTGCTTTCATTTCTTTAATGATTTCTAATAGCAAAGCTCATGACTGCCTCCTGGTGTGCAATTTTAACACTGACTTCTCTACTGCAAAACCCAATATCTGCTACCTAAGGTCAGTAAGATTTATTTTTTTATTTTTTTATTTATTTATATAAAGAAATTTGTATTTTTCTGTAGCGCCAAATCAACATATTAATGATTTCTAAAGAGTCATGTGCAGTGCTGGGCAGTAACTGGTTAGTAACTAATATTATTTTTCAGTAACCTACTAATAAAATTTTAGTAATAATATTACAGTTACCATCCATAAAACAGCTCGTTACTTTTGACGCCTCAACCCCCAACAATCCAATAATTACGAGATTTAATTTCATAAAATTCACGACTTGCACAAGCACATTAAGTCACCAGTGCATTAGGCAAGCTTGGAATATGGAAAAGCTTACATTCAGCAGATGGAAATATTGCCATTACATTGATTTTATCAGAAGAAAAGATGATCTAAACACCGATCCCTGGTGACAAAACCAGCATATGGTTAGGTAGGTTTTGATGCTGGTTTAGGCTGGTCCTTTGCTGGTTTAAGATGGTCCTTTGCTGGTTTTTGCTGGTCATGTTGCTGGTCAAGGACCTGCATAAACCAGCAAAGGACCATCTTAAACCAGCATCAAAACATACCTACCAGCATATGCTGTTTTTTTCACCAGGGATGTGAAGGGATACAACTAACAATGAAATTAATTGTTCTACCTATTGTGTTTTATTAACGTCTACACCTACCCAAACCCTAAATTTAGCATTTACTATAATACAAAAACAGTATTTTTGTTGTACAGTGTGACAAAAATAACGTTAGACTGATGTGCGCATATCCAGTAGCCAGATCTGTATCCCTTGCCCACTCACATCCCTCTGTTCCCGATATTATATTAATATAATTAAGTTTTTTTTTTTTTAAAAGAAAACGAAACATTTTCTTACAAACGTATGTGATTTCTTTTGATAAAATACATCATGAAATGTAATCGCATATGGGTAACAGAGAAACTATAGCTACAATCGAGGGTTTGCACTTAAGTCAGGGTTTGGTCAGTTTTGATCCAGATATGCAGCCATACTGGAGATACACGGACGTAAACAACGGCATTGATTTAAGTTAATGTACTACTAAATATGTTGTTCTGCTAATTTATGCTGTCTAAACCATGGGGGAAAACCGTGTGGGAGCTGCTAAATCATATAGAAAAGGACTTTGTAAACAGGAAAGGGCGCAAACTTTTGACAAACTAAAATTTATTTAAGTGTTGAAGATACAAGCAGTATTAATTAAAATATTTTAATATTTGACCTACCTGACCAGAACCCTGGTGAAAAAACCAGTGTATGCTGGTAGGTATGTTTTGATGCTGGGATGCTGGTTTAAGCTGGTCCTTTGCTGGTCATGTTGCTGGTCAAGGACCAGCATGAACCAGCAAAGGACCAGCATGAACCAGCAAAGGACCAGCTTAAACCAGCATCAAAACCTACCTAACCAGCATTCCAGCATCAAAGCATACCTACCAGCATATGCTGTTTTTTTCACCAGGGAAATGATCAGAACAAACATGAATGCCCGGGAAATCCAGGTTTTGGCCAACCACAAACACCTTTTGTTCCTCAGAGAGTTTTTTTGCACTCTTCTCCTTGATTTGTTATACATTTTTGAAGTCTATAGTACTCCAAATGTTTTTCCAAATGGTCCGACCAGTTAGTACAGAGTGTTTGTAATAACTTGCGACCGCAATCCAACATGGATTTTGATCAAATGATAAGACAGAAATATATTGTTAGTAACATTTTAGAAAAAAATTATGGGGAAGATAGATTTCACAACTTCTGTGGGGTGTGAAGTGATATATCTAGTAGTGTAACTAATTACTGTTGCCAGAAAGTAATATGTAATAATATTACTATTAACAGGAGTAACAAGTAATAAATTACATTTTTTGAATAGGGAGCCCAACATTGGTCATGTGACACTGAAGACTTATAATGGCTGCTGAAAATCTAGCTTTGCTATTTTAAATAGCATTATAATTTAACAATATGACCGTTTTACTACACTTTTAAATATATGCAACCTTGGTGAGACTGCTTTCAAACACATGTAAAAAATATCTTACCTACCCCAAACTTTTGAATGGTAGTGTCCAAACAGACTTGGCCCTAAATACTTATTTTTCCAAAAATAGTTGCCATGTTCTCAGTTGAAGACATCCTTAAAGGGTAAAATGAAAATAATTATTTGCTAAAGATGTATTTAAAACTTTATGTCTACAAATAAACGTTTTCTCAAAATGGCTGCTGCTAGCTTAATATATGCTTGGAATATGAAATTCGGCATAATAGGGTTTAAATTCTACATTTGTTTTTAAAAAGAAAATTTATTCTTATTTATGTTTTTGGTAACTATGTTACATTACATACAGTACACACACAATCATAAAATGTTGCACTGAAGTGAAAGAACATAAAACATATACATAATAAAAAAAATCTCCAAGGAAATTTTAGTGGCTAAATGGTCTAAGCACTAATGTCAAGCATTGATGTTTTTCCTTCCTATATTACATAATGTGAAGACTTACAGTACACAGTAAGACTGGATCTGGCAAGGCACTTGATTATGCTTTAGAACCCTCAATCTACACTTTGCAAAACACTGTTCAAATGAACGCTTATAAGGTTCTAAAAAATAAATTAAAATGGAAGAAAATAGTATGATACTATTTAATAAATACAATTATTAATTTTTTCCATTTGCATAAATCTCAAACATTCTTTTTAAAAATCCAACAGCCAAACCACAGTGAACAATTCATAAAATGCTCAACGATACCGGCGTACTCATTTGACTTCCTGTGGTCAGATAAATGGATCAAACACTACTAGAAATTTCAGAACTGGCTCAGAAAACTCAAATATGGGAATTAAAAAATGCTTTGAGAAGAAAAGGTCGAAATAAAAAAGAAAAGCAGTAAGCTAGCAGCATTGATTACCACTGAACAACTGTGTACTTTCCTCTCTACCAGCAAATCATCCAATGTTTTTAATTCATTACATATTTAAATCCATATTTAAAACCATTTCACAGATGGCAAGATCTTCCATGACTTGTAATTTTCCGCAGATTTTAAAGGAGAGATGAGAGTGAACCCATGTGGCACCAGGGTGGGCTATCTTTGCTTCTCCTGAACTGGTGCAATGCAATGTCCCATTTTAGCAAATAGAACAGAACATTTCTGTATATGATCATCTTCAAATGACGGCTCAACAGGACACTACCTGGAACAGAACAAAATGATGAAACACAGTCAAAGAATGTCCACAGATAAATAAACAACTGAAAATTCAGAAAAGAAGAGCAAACTCACATTCTGCTACTCAGTGTCCATGTAACAGAACCTGTATATCTGAAAGTTTCGAGCAACTGGGTGTTGCCATTTTTTGCGCCCTTTGGTATAAGTCTGCATCCCCAAAGTAACGTGCCCGATACAACAAGCCTTCCTCTGCAAACAAGAGCACAGATGTCTAGGTTTTCAGAATATTATGCATAATTACACTTCCATTACACTGACAGGCAAAGTCAAATATATAAAACACTGGTTTATCTATAAACGTATTATTAAACAGCTTCATATGAGTCACATACTTTGTTGCTTCTCCTTCCAGCAATTGTTTCTCAGGTTTGATATATAGTCCTCCTCCACACTTTGTTCAACATTCTTGAGATTCATCCCCGTATATTCTTCTGAGAAGTGGTCGCCCACATAGTAAGGCACCTTCAGAGTGGCGGTGTGTCGCCTGTTTGTGTGGCCCATTGATCTAAAGCAGGTGGAACGTTCAATAACGTCAGATACATTTATCACTCACATGACAACCATCATTGTTTAATAAGATAAACGTTTTACGGAACATTTTTTTTTATAAGGCTGATGTTTAAAGACATGAAAACAAACAATATATGGTTAACTTAGTGTGACATCTAACTCAGTGCTTAATGAGACTATCAAATAATATTGTATAATAATAATATGCCAAGTACACATGATCATTTTTTAAGACATTCAATGTTGGTCTTACGGTCTGTGACTGAGGCTGTATGGAGGACTGGAAACCATCATCTGACTGAGAGCTGAGACTATGATCAGAATGAGTATTGGCATCAGCTGTACAAACAAGGCAAGGCCACCCTGGATGAAAAAAAAAAACGTTGATTTAAAATTAAACAGTACACCATGACATAATCAAAGAACTATTGTTATATTTCATCAGTCTGAATACTTCTTTTAAATACATACCATCTGGCTCAAATAATGCAATGAATCACATCACATAAACAATTTTATTGTTCTATTGATCACAGATGGCACACACAGTGTATGAAGGTAAATGTAAGACTTTCCTAGACCTTTTTAAGATCAAGTAAATGAAATTTAGTGAAAAAATTTAAATAGAACACTATTCAGTGTACAAAAAATAGCTTAAAGGGGTCATCGGATGCCCATTTTCCATAAGTTGATATGATTCTTTAGGGTCTTAATGAAAAGTCTATAATATACTTTGGTTAAAAATTCTCAATGGTAGTGTAAAACAACACCCTTTTTATCATGCCAAAAATCAGCTCTGCTAAAATCATCCTGTTCTGGTCAAGGCTGCTTTAAATGTTAATGAGCTCTGCTCGCCCCACCCCTCTCTTCTCTCTGTGGAGTGACGAGCTTGTTTACCTTAGCTGCATTTAGCCACTAGCACATTATTATTAAACGCGATTGCAGAGATTCATAAAAAAATACTGGAAGTGGCGCATTCCATGAACGAGAATCCATGAAATACATTTTTAGACCAGTTTTGAAAGCTGCATGATTTATTAACTCATTAAAAAAAAAAAAAAAAAAAAAAAAAGCAAAGCATAATGCTATTGTGAATTCACAAATGCTACAGTTCAAATAAATACATATATACACATATATTACATTTGCATATAAGTAAATGTATCTTTGTAAACAAATCTTTGCATCTTAGTAAACAAAACAAAAAAACTGAGGTAATTTTTGTTGTCGTTGTTTTTTGAAGCGCAAGCAACATTTAATGCCATGACTACATGATTTTAAGAATCTGCTCAAATTTAAGACCTTTTTAGGCCTTAAATTGTGGGAGGGAGAATTAAAACTTTTTAAGCCCTTTTGTTATTAATACAGTTAATTGTCATTTCTTCTGAAAATCAACATTTGTGAGATTTATTCAGCTGAAACAGTATTGAGGTTAACTAATATAATTTTGTGTCTCTGGAAAACAGTGAACTATGACATTATATTATGTTGAATATCAAAAGTTCTTGAGTATAACTGTTCATGAGGGAATTGTGGACATATTGATATTTTTAGATTTGTGAAGTTATAAAATTTTGAAGTGGAAATGGAATAGATTTTAATTTTGTACCATGACAATTAAATTAACAAATGTTGCTATAAATTCCCCAGAAAGACTCAGAAATAAAAATTATGTCATTAATTACTCATCCTCATGTTGTTTCAAACCCGTAAGACCTTTGTTTAACTTCAAAACACAAACTAAGATATTTTTTATGAAATCCAAAAGCTTTCTGACCCTGCATAGACAGCAACGGTGCTACCATGTTCAAGTGATAAAACAGTCCATGTGAAATCAGTGGTTCAACCCTAATTTTCTGAAGCTATGAGAATATTTTTTGTGCTCAAAGGAAACAAAAACAATGACTTTGTTCAACAATTCTTCTCTTCCGTGTCATTTCCCGCCACTATTCATGAGAATAGCATGACATATGTGTGTGATGCTGCTGACGTAGTTGTGATGTAGAATCAGCATGCGTTGCGGCTATTTGAATAAAGTCATTATTTTTGTTTTATTTGTCCACAAAACGTATTCTTGAAGCTTCATAAAATTACAATAGAACCACTGATGTCACATGGACTACTTTAACAATGTCCTTACTACCTTTCTGGGCCTTAAATGTGTCAGTTGCATTGCTGTCTATGCAGGGTCAGAAAGCACTCGGAATTTATGAAAAATATCTTAATTTGTGTTTCGAAGATGAACAAAGGTCTTACGGATTTGGAATGACATGAGGGTGAGTAATTACTGACCGAATTTTAATTTCTGTGTGAACTAACCCCTAAATAACACATTGGCCGACGCATCATCATTCTAAACTTAAAGCTAAATAATGTAAAATAAATGCAAATCGTCCCTCCACCTCACCCTACATGTAAAACATCTGCACAAAACCCCTAATAATCTTCCAAGATAACTGGGCTCTTACTTCTCTCTGTTGTTCTCGTCGTTCGTGTCGCTGCTGATGGCCAAACCTCATCCTGCCATTGCTGTACACATGCACATTACCTAGAAACGTAAACAGAAATGGCACGATGACACATTTCACGGTTTTAAATGTATTCGAACACAACCACTAACATGTTTTTTAAAACCGCATTTAAAAAGGTCACAGGACTCACTGGAGGGAAATCCACCTCCAAAGAACATATTGAAAAGGTCCTCAGGGGAAATATCCGCCTCGAAATTTCTGTGATAGGTCCTATGCCTGTGAGTCGGATGGGCTTTTTCTTCACCGTAGACATCGTACTGCCTTCTTTTTTCAGGGTTACTTAGAACAGCGTAAGCATTGCCTATAGCTGTTGAAGACCAGGAAACAAAACAAATGAGACGACGAAATGCAAACGCTCTCCATGATTGCAGAAATGCTGAAGCTGTGCATTTTACCTTTAAATGCTTCAGTGGCACCAGGCGCATGGTTTTTATCTGGATGAAACTTTAGAGCCAACTTTCGATACGCTTTTTTCAGATCATCCTCAGAGGCTTCTTTACTGACTCCGAGAATCTCATAATAGTCCTTACATCTTTTAATTCTGCGGGAATGACAGATCGCAGTAGAATAGGAAGAAAATAGTTACCACTATGCACACATATAAACCAAAATGTTCCTCACAGAAATATTGACCATGTCCTGGTCTTTTAGGAACAAATAACAAACCTTTTCACAGCATCCACCTGCTCTGATGTGTATGGTTTGGCTGATTCTGTGGCACCATGTCCAGAAGAGTGATTTTCAGTGTTGTTACTTCTGTTTCGTAATCCATCATTTTCTCTAATGTTTTCTTCACTTGTGGAAGGTCCTCCGTTCTCAGCAATAGACTCTAGTAAAGCTGAGACAAGAACACTTTTATTTAAATAAGAAGCATTGGTGTCTTATCTATCTTGATTCCTTCAACCCACTCTATTTCTCTATAAATGATTATAATAAAGATTAAATGTTAATAAAGATTATATTACGTAAGATTACACTACCTACATATGTAGATGTACATGGACATCTAATAGAAGTAATTTATAACCAAGAACTGTAAATATATGGTTCGACAACAACTAGTTAGATCAATTAAAAGTAGAAAACACTATTGTTCTACAGAGATCGATAATAATAAGAGATCGAGATCCCAAGGCCTTAATTACCGTCTAACTACAGACTTCGGGTTTTCCAGTGGCCTTTTAACAGACCTCTTACGATCTCCGCTATACACGTATTTACATTACACGCACATCTCGCCTTGTCGGTTGGAAACAGTCTCTGCGCCTTCTCGAGGAACCGTCGGGCTTTGTCGGGCTCATTATCTCTCAGCGCTGCGATCGCTATTTCGATGCAGCGATCCGCTTCGTCCTTGTTTGATTCCATTGCGACGGCGGAACTGATGACTGATCTCTTTCCTGACCCCCCAGACGCAGTCTGATGACGTTTACAACAACGTCAAGAGTTTTTCCCTAGTCGCTAGCACTTCCACTTTGTAACTTTCTTGCTGAGAAGGTTTCCCACACTGTAAAGTCTCTTCTCACCAAGCCTGCATTTATTTGATCCTAAATACAGCAAAAGCGGTAATATTGTGATTTTTTTACTATTTAAAATAACTGCTTTTTATTTGAATATACAGTCTAAAATGTTTTCCTGGGATCAAACATACACTTTCAGCATCATTACAGCATCTTTCAGTGCAATATGATCCTTCAGAAAACATTTGTATTATTATTATTATTATTATTATTATTATTATTATTATTATTAATGTTTAAAACAGTTGAGTACATTTATTTTTCAGGATTCTTTGATAAATAGAAATATCCAAAGATTAGCATTTATCTGAAATAAAAAGCTTTTGTAACATACTCTATTCAAAAGCTTGAAGTCTGTGTCATTTTTTTTCTCTTTTGGGACAGAGATTATAGAAATTAATGCTTTTTTAACAAAGAGTGCTTTTAATGATAATAAAGAGTGCTTTTGATGATAAAGACATTCCAGATAATTGCCATTCTTCAGATCTTTCTATTCATCAAAAAAGCCTGGAAAAATTATACTCAGCTGTTTTCAACATAATAATAATAATAATAATAATAGTTTTTGAACAGCAAATCAGAATATTAGAATGATTTCTGAAGGATCATGTGACACTGAAGACTGGAGTAATGATTCTAAAAATCAGCTTTGAAATCACTGAATAAAATATATTTTAAAATATATTCAAATAGAAAACTGTTATTTTAAATAGTAAAAATATTTCACAATATTACTGCTTTTGAGCAGAAGATACTTCTTTTTTTAAAAAAAAAAAGAAAAAATAATTTTTTTAAAAAAAAACTTTGTTCAAAAACGTTTGACTGGTAGTGTATTTGTTGTCAATTTATTTTTCCATCCCTACTTTCTACTTTCTTTGTATTTCAATAGAGTTCTTTAACTAACTAAAGTAAAAATGTGACAGATTCCTGAAGCAAAATAAGAAATGTTTTGGTGATTGATAAAGTTTGATTTGTGAATGTTTTTTTTTTTTTAATGTATTTTAGTCACGTTTATTTACAGTTATTACTTTTTATGTTATTGACTATTTTGTTTATTTTGCTTATAAATGGGTGCTTGTTCTGTGTTTGTACAATATAATTTTGAACATTTCTTTCATATCTTCTTTAATAATAATAATAATAATAATGATAATGTAGACGTTTAAGATCACATTAACAGTAAAATGATAATGAAACAAACTCTACTTCCGGAAACTTGCTTCCGCGGTCTGAAAGCAGAGTGGGCGCACTAGTAAAGAAAGTAGCGTCATTAGAGCGCCGTCTCAAGTTGGTATGAACACATGGAAAAGAGGTACAAGGAAAGAACAATGTTTGTTTTACCGTACTGTTGACAGTTTGCACGTTTATGTTGTGAGGCAAAATATATCTAGAGCACTGACGCGATCAGCTGATAACGTCATTTAGTGTAGTGTGTTTGAGCGCGTGACCTCAGAGGCTGCAACAATGCGCTTACACTTAACCTGGCCACTGTTGAAGCAAACTGTCATTATACCAAAAACATGCTTCAGCTATTCAATAACCAGCCGCTGTGCTGTCAATACTGGCTGTAAGCCTGTAAAGAGAAGAAAGGAAAGGAAACCCAAACTACCTGCTGACTGGCATAGCCTCTCCTGGGAAGAGAGACTGGCTGACACCGTGACTCCTCTGTGGAGAATGAGTTATGACGAACAGCTCCAGTGGAAACAAGAGAAGCAGTACAAGATCCTACGTGAGATGACAAAGCAACTATCTCAGGATTCAACTCACTCTTTTTCAAATGACTTAAGATTTCCTCTCCTTGCCATTGTAGCCTCACCAGTGATTGATGGATACCGCAATAAATCAACTTTCTCTGTCAACAGAGGGGTAGATGGGAATCCAAAAACTGTTGGATTTTATATCGGCAATGGTAAATCAGGTAACATAGTCTGTGTCCACGGTGACCATCTCTTGAACATGCCTTCAACACACAAGATGGTTGCAAGGCACTATGAAGATTTCCTCCGCCTCTCACCACTCAAACCGTGCATTTTATTTCACGAAGGCGGTCACTGGAGAGAAATCACGATTAGAACTAATTCCGCCGGTCACGCGATGGCCATAGTTTACTTTCATCCTCAAACCCTAACGCCTGAGGAGATATCCGTCCATAAAGCTGCTCTTGTGGAGTACTTCACGCAAGGTCCTGGAGCAGTTTGTCAACTGGATTCTCTTTACTTCCAGGAGACCACAATGACCCGTTGCAGTCACGAACAATCCCCCTATCAGCTTCTGCACGGACAGCCTCATATCTTTGAGGAGGTGCTTGGCTTCAAGTTTCGCATTTCTGCTGATTCTTTTTTCCAGGTGAATCGTGGAGCGGCGGAGGCTTTGTACAAGACTGTTGCGGAGCTGAATAGGGCTTGTGTTGGAGGCACCTTGCTGGATGTTTGCTGTGGTACCGGAGCCGTCGGCATTTCGTTGTCACCACAGATGGAGAGAGTCATTGGCATCGAGCTTCTTGAGCAGGCGGTTGAGGACGCCAAGTTTAATGCAGCGGTAAACAAAGTTCAAAACTGTGAATTTCTCTCAGGCAAAGGCGGAAGTTGTTTTACCGAATCTGATAGCCACTTTGAATTCGGATGGCGGGCTGACAGCTGTGGTGAATCCGTCCAGGGCTGGCTTGCATTATCGAGTTGTCAGAGCTTTGAGGAACCACCCAGGCATAAGAAGGCTTGTCTATATATCATGCAAACCTGATGGGGAGGCAATGAGGAACTTTCAAGACCTGTGCTGTAGTTCAGACTATAAGAGGAAGATCACTGGAGAAGCCTTCAAACCAACTGTGGCCATCCCTGTGGATATGTTTCCACACACTCCTCATTGTGAACTTGTGCTTGTGTTTGAGCGATAGTGACTGTTTTGGGATTCATTTGGATAAATGACTTTTTATTTGTGCCATTAAATGTCAGTGGAAAATTTTAAATGCTTTTTTTCTCTCGTTAAATATTTATTATAGTTAACAAAAACTAAAACGATAAAAGAAATTTGGTAACACTTTACAGTGTGTCATTTGATAATGTTAGTTAATGTATTAACTAACATGAAAGAACAATTAACAATACTTATTACACTAGTTAATTAATCTTGGTTATAGAAATTAATACTTTTATTTAGTAAGGATGCTTTAAATTGATAAAAAGTGATGATAAAACCATTTATAAAATGTTACAAAAGATTTCTATTTTAGATAAATGCTGTCTGAAACATAATATTAAATGTTTTGATCAGCAAATCAGAATATTAGAATGATTTCTGAAGGATCATGTGACTGGAGTGATGATGCTAAAAATTGAATGAAATCAGGAATAAATGAAATTCTAATATATATTCAAATAGAAAACAGTTATAGTAAATAGTAAACATTTCAAAATTGTACTGCTTTATAATATATATATAAAACAGTAAAATTTTAAAATATTTTTACTATATGTATATATATATATATATATACACTACCGTTCAAAAGTTTGGGGTCAGTAAGACTTGTAATAGTCTTTAAAGAAGTCTCTTATGCTCATCAAGGCTGCATTTATTTGATTAAAAATATAGAAAAAAAACAGTAATATTGCAAAATGTTTTTACAATATAAAATAATGTTTTTTATCAGCTGTTACTCCAGTCTTAAGTGTCACACGATCCTTCAGAAATCATTCTAATATGCGGATTTATTATTAGAATGATCAATGTTGGATAATATCAACAGCTGTGCTGCCAAATATTTTTTGGAACCTGTGATTTTTTTTTTCAGGATTCTTTCATGAATAACAAGTTCAAAAAGTACAGTGTTTATTCAAAATATAAATATTTTATAACAATGTAAATTATTTATTATTAACTTTTAATAAACTTTTAATTATTAACTTAATACATCCTTGGTGAATGAAAGTATTAATTTCTTGAAAAAAAAAAAAAAAAAAGAAACTAAAAATGTACTGACCCCAAACTTTTGAACGGTAGTGTATATATATATATATATATATATATATATATATATATATATATATATATACATATATATACCACCACAAAATTACTAAAATTAAACTGAAAATATAAAATAAAAACTTAAAAAATTATTCAATTTAAAAATCAAAAGAAAATTCTAATAGTATCTCAGTGATACTAAAATAAGAAAAACATGATTTTATTGAAGTTGTAAATTAAGATTACTAAAAAACGACAAAAAAATGAATTTCGTTGTTTACTTCAAAATATAATTAAATATAAAAATATTTAATTGTTAAATTTACTAGCAATTTCTGTATTTTAATTTCAAATTAAAATAACATAGTAAACCCTTAGGTTGTATTTGTTTGATTCCATAACAGATCCCTTACATTATCACTAGAGGGTGCTATTACGTCATCCCTCCATTTTGTGAAGCTCTACAGATGTGGTGCAGTGTTGGATATTCTGTCCTATTTTCATAATCAGCTTGATCAGAAAAGCCAGTGTAAATATGTATACTTACAGGATTTATGAAGTCTGGTACTAAGCATGATCAAGTTGTGAATACAGGACAGATTTATTAAGCATTAACAGTAAGTTAACATTTGAAAATAATGCAGCACAGAAAAACATATGATGAGCCAACAATCATTTTCAACTATCATGAGCTATACTCTTTCTGTTTGGACACAGAACCCCCATCATGAGCTTCAGTATGACACAGGCTGATGATTTGGATGAAGCAAGCTTACAACAAATCACCTACTGAATTAGGCAGAAAACTGTTTAGTAAGTGCACAACTGTGCAAACATTAGATGCTTCTTTACGAAAAAGACCCTTTTATGTAATATGAAACAGCGACATGAGTGCAAAACACAATGCCATTCAATTACTGTAATGTGCACAGCAGTACATTTTGAAATTGGAGATGAGATCCGGCTATGGGAATTTATAGTAACACAGGAACTAAACCCTGTTAGAGGAACTACATATGTGTTGCCATTTTAGCACATAAGAATCCATATTTCCTCTTTTAAGTAAATCTTAGATGTTATAATACACATGTAGCTATGCTACATTTTTATACTATAACATAAAGCTAATAACTAGTAACGAAATAGTATCCTATTCTTGGGAAATACTGAAAGGTTTGCATTTGTATTTATAGCAGTATTGTATTATACAGCAACTACATCCACAGATATATTCAGATATGCTGACAGTATTACATAGAAACATGTCTATTTAACATTATTTTTATGTCTGGTTACACAAACAGTGTTTTGACAAAATAGCCCACAGTGGCATGAGAAATATGTTTGGGCTGGAAGGGCAACGACCTGCATTTTCTAATTTACTCATGAATGTATAAAACTGCAAGCTTTTGCAGAAATGCGATCTGATCTGTACCACACAGTGAGAGTAAACAGCTGAAGTGCTGGCTATCAAAAACCAGCGTACATGGTGTGCAGATCATAAGCATCAGATAACCAGGCAACCAATGAAACTGGTAGGGGCTAGATGGCATCCTTTCAGCCTCGCCCAATTGCATCATTTTAAACGAAATCAGAGGCTTAAATACGGAAAAAAATAAAAAATTAAATCACTCGACTGGGGAGCCTGCCTGCTCGCATCAATCAAATTGCGATAATACTTTATGGTTGCATCGCAAACAAGGTAAGCGCGTTGCAGATGCGCGAATGCGGATTCATACCAGTGCGACTTTATTGAGACAAGTCACACCCATTTGTGCAGAATTTAATGTATTCATTGCATGAGGGCTTTGTCTTTTAAAATAATGGTATCTGAAATGACAGATGGCTTTTCTATGCCGACGGACGTGAATATATAATCGACTCGTTCTCTTTACAGGACACAGTAACGAGCATGAAAGAAATGGCCGATACGACGATAACAGAGGATGTTTATGATGATGCTTACGAGGAGAAACCGGGCCCGAGCCCTCCACTGCAAATCGTATGGAGAAACGTTCTGTTAATGTCTCTTTTGCACCTAGGAGCTTTTTATGGTCTGACGGTCCTTCCATCTGTCTCTTCCTTAACGCTGATATGGAGTGAGTATTTCACTGCTAATTATGATTCTATGAACTGACTCACGTTTCTTTTAATAGCAACCTGTTCGTGTGTTTATTGCGTTTTTATCTGTATGGCCTAATGCTAATGTATAAAGAGACTGGATAATGTTTTAATGTCTGCAACTACCTGTTTTGTTCTACTGCGTCTCAGGCCTAGATAATATAATACATAATATTATAATTACCATTTACTTTACCACCCCCATCATAACCCTTATTTCATTTTGACACAAAATGGTAAACATATGTGACCCTCGACCGCAAAAAAAGTCCTAAGGGTCAATGTTTTGTTTAAAATTGAGATTATACATCATCTGAAAGCTAAATGGATGTATACTTTGTTAGGATAGGACAATATTTGGCCACTTTTTTAAAATAAAAAATCAAAATACTGAGAAAATTGCCTTTAAAGTTGTTCAAAAGAAGTTCTTAGCAATGCATATTGCTAATCAAAAATTAAATACAAATATACCCATGCAACCCATGACTGGTTTTGTGGTCCAGGGTCACATATAGTAAACATTGCATTCAACTGACAACAGATATGGAAATAAATCATATTACGTAAGTCAAATGTAGGCTAATAATTTTAATAAAATAAGATGTTAATTTCACATTTATGCTCATTGTCTGTTTTGTGCAAACTTGATATGTCTAGTAGAAATCGATTAATTAGTGTATTTTAAATATCAAATTAAACAGGAAAACTTATCAGTTCTGTTTTTTAACATCCATTGACATGATTATGAATCAACTTATAAATCAGACATTAACTTTCTTAGCTCAAAATAGTTTTTTTTTTCTTGTGCAAATCTAATAATTTTATACTGCCTTACACTGTTTGCTTTCAGAAGGTTTATGAATGGTGGTTATGTATGATTTAACCCCTATCTCTCATGTATATTTGGTTAAACTCAGCAGCTCAGCCCGGTTTCACTTTCTTGTTTTGCAGGTATTTTCTCTCATAAGAATGGAGGTGTTTTTCTCTTACAGTTTCAAAGTTGTGATTACTATTCTAAGATAGTATCAATTATTGTGTCACATTTTTTCTAAGTGAAAATATGTCAGGCCACTTTGTCTCGCCTAATTTAGTTATGTAGAGCAATGTTAAAAGTGTTTTGTAAGCATGCGCGTGTGCATGAGTGATAGCGAGACAGTCCCGTGAATAATTTGAAATCCGACCAAAATCTAAAACTGTGCTCCACTGTTGTGTACATTTTTGGCATCACGGCAGCGCATAGTATTGCACCCTGTTGAACAAAGAACAATTGCTGTTGAAAAAGGCACGCCATTGTAAATTGAGCTGGGTCATAACAGTGTGCCCTTCTTCACAGTCTGTGGCCTGGTATCCCACATCCCTTGCAGCCTTGTCTGACAACACACAGCGAGACATTTTGTCCTCTCATGGAGCGAATCAAGGGCGCACACACCGTTACTCACTATAGAAGCTGTGTGTAGTTCAGACTAATTTGTTTTTAATCATTCTGTTCTGTTTTCTCTCTTAATATGACAGCGGGAGTGTGTTTCATGATAAGCGCTCTAGGAATAACCGCTGGCGCCCATCGCCTTTGGAGCCACAGGTCCTACAAAGCCTCGTTGCCATTACGAGCCTTCCTAGCAGTCGCAAACTCCATGGCTTTTCAGGTAAAACATTTTAAAGTGGATGAAACAATCTTCCACATTAAATAATTCAGTAAACGTGAATGCAGCCATGATGGCGTAGTGGTTAAAGATCTGGGCTAATAGGTTCAAACCTCACAAGAACCGAGCGATCGCCATTGTGCCCTTGAACAAAGCAATTAACCCCAGGATGTCCACTTGGGATTGTCCCTGTAATAAGTGTACTATAAGACACTTTGCATAAAAGCATCTGCCAAAAGACTACACTTGCGCTATATATATATATATATATATATATATATATATATATATATACACTTTATGTTGATTTTGCAGTTTCTCATTCACCTTTCACTCTTACTCAACTTATAGTATGACAGATATGCTGTGCAGTGACAATAATGATTAATATATATCCATTTAGAATGATATCTATGAGTGGGCCAGAGACCATCGTGTCCATCACAAGTTTTCTGAGACTGATGCGGACCCACACAATGCCCGCAGAGGATTCTTCTTCGCTCACATTGGCTGGCTGCTGGTCCGCAAACACCCAGAAGTTATTGAAAAAGGACGCAAACTGGAGCTCGCTGACCTAAAAGCAGATGGGGTCGTGATGTTTCAGAGGAGGTCAGTGGGAAACTGATATTTCATATTTAGTTTTATAAATTGTCTCACTTACACAGATTTTTTTAAGTTAATACTTTTATTCAGCAAGGATGGATTAAATTGATCAAATGTGACAGTAAAGACCTACATACAGAAATACAAAATATTTAAATTTTAAATAAATGCTGTTCTTTCTGTTCATCAAAGAATTCGAACACTAAATCAAAATAATTTCTGAAGGATCATGTGACACTGAAGACTGGAGTAATTGATGCTGTAAATTCAGATTTGCCATCACAGAAATATGACATTTTAAAAATTATTAGTTATTACATTAGAAAACATATTACAACAGGAAACAGTTTAATTTACAGTGTACATTTAAATTGTAATAATATTTCACATTTGTACTGTTTTTACTGTCATTTTGATCAAATAATTGCAGGCATCTTTCAGAAATATTATAAAAACCGTACCAACACCAAACTTTTGAATGGTACAGTACATACACTACTTTTGTATGAACACCTTATCACTGAAAAAAAAATTGAAACTACTTGAAAAGGCTTTATTAGTTAAAATTAGGTCTGTCAGTTTAACTCAATTATCTTGAATTAATAATCTTAATTAGTTATGTAAAAATAACATGATTAAAATATTGTAACGCAGTTAACACGCTGGCCCCGGCCCTAGAACTGTACCTCATCTTATATTTCATATAGTTGACTGTTTACAAATATGATGACTATATATATATATATATATATATTTTTTTTTTTTATTGCAGAACTTGTATAAAACATACTAGAACAGGAAATTAGACATTGATAAATTCCTACAAGGAACAATCATAGAGAAAAAGACAAAAAATTAATATTCTGGATTTGCGTACTTAAAATGATATAGCATTATCCACACAGAAAAGAAAAGTATAAAAATAAATTACATGCTTTTAGAAAAGTTGTCATAATGCAACAAAAATTTGGCACTCTTTTTGTTTTTTGTAAGTCTAAGAGATAAAACAAGAGAATCAAGTCCAGCAAGAAAAAGGGGTGATTAGCGATATCACACCAACAGCAGATCTGCTGATTAATCTATCATGAGTTTAAATGTGATTTATACAGCAGTTCAGAAAATAAGAAGTTGATATTGTGTTATGTTTTAAACACAATGTTATTTGTTTTTGCAGAGAACATACTACCTTTAAAGCAAAATTGTTGTGCGAGCAACACAGCAGTGTTTAGTTTCTGAATAAATCCCCGTTTTGAACGAATTATGTGAATCACATGATTCAAAGGCCCGTTCATAAAGAGAGCCATTTAGATCATTCTTGATTGAATCAGCCATTTGAACGAATCATAAAGGCATTTATCGCCACCTGCTGGCAGACTTAGTTTCTTATTTTGTGTCATTTCATTAAAAAAATTATTAATATAACAAATAAAATAAAAATCGAAACATTAAAGGCATAGTTCACCCCAAAATTTAAATTTAAAATTTAAATTTAATTTAAAATTTAAATTTCAAACCTTCATGTCATTTCAGACCGTTCTTTTTGTAAAATGTTAAAAGAATTTTGAAGAGTTTCAAGTTTTGGTTACCAGGGACTTTCACTGTATGAACAAAAAGTACTGAGATGTTTCTCAAATTATATGTTCCATAATTTACGTTAATGTTTGTGTAATTAATGTTGAATTAAATAAAACATTTCTTTCTAAAGCTACAACTGTCAGGATTCTGGACTTTGTGTTCCGTGTTTTACCCCCAGCCTTAGTTCCTGTTTCCTTATTTGGTCATTTTCCTGTTCTTGTTTAGTTAATTGATTACTCCTCCACCTGTTCTTAATTTTCAAGTGTATTTAAGTTCCTGTTCCTGTTTAAGTTCCTGAGTTCATCGTCCTGTCTACAGTTACTTGTTGTACGTGTGTTTGGCTGCTCCTGAGTTTGATTTTCCGTTGGGTTCCTTTTAATTAAAAGACTGTTTAAGTTTATTCCTGCGTCTCCTACCTCCTCCCTACGACACCCCGTGACAACAACTTGTAATCTCTACTTGACACTTTCTCATTTAACACAAAAATAGCTTTAAATAATCTTTTGTGGGTATTTTCATAGACAACATTATTTTTGCAATTAATCAGATTAATTAATTGAAACATGTTGTAATTCATTTGATTAAAAATTTAATTGACTGACAGCCCTAGTTAAAATATTTATTACACATTTTATCCTGCCTTTAGGAGTCACCATCTAAACCAGGTCCCATATTTGGCACTAGAATAATCAATATCACTTTGAATGACGTCTGACAAAAGTCCTGAGGTTTTGATAACAGTCTAAGTACATGTTTCATAGAATTGCCAGATCAGATAATAGTAGAATAGCTGGTTAGTTATCTTTTTAATCTCTGTGTTGTGCTCCAACTGAAGTTTAACAGTTGATTTTAATTCAGAAAACCTTTCACCTACAAAGATGAACATGTGACACTCAAGTGTACTGCAGTGATAAAACGCTTATGGAAATCATTGTTTTTGATCTTTCATGTCTCCTTCCTTAGGCATTACAAGTTATCTGTGGTGGTGATGTGCTTTCTCATCCCCACGTTTGTACCCTGGTTCTTTTGGGAAGAGAGTCTTTGGATCAGTTACTTAGTTCCTTGTCTGCTGAGATACACTGTGGTCCTTAATGCGACCTGGCTGGTCAACAGTGCAGCTCACATGTGGGGAATGAGGCCCTATGACCACAACATCAATCCCAGAGAGAACAAGTTTGTTGCCTTCAGTGCCATCGGTAAGAGCAATGTCTTTTCTTTTCCAGATTGAAGGATTAGTTCAGTTCCAGAATAAAAATTACCGGATGTCTCACCTCCATGTCATCCAAGATGTTCATGTCTGTCTTTCTTCAGTCGAAAAGAAAGGTTTTTGAAGAAAACATTACAGGATTTTTCTCCATATAGTGGACTTCAATGGTGGCCAAAGGGTTGAAGGTCCAAATAGCAGTTTCAGTGCAGCTTCAAAGGGCTCTACACAATCCCATCTGAGGAATAAGGGTCTTGTCTATCGAAATGATTGGCCATTTTTGAAGAAAAGTACAAATTTATATACTTTTTAACCACAAATGCTCATGTTGCACTAGCTTGACTTTACGCATTATATAATAATGCATGTGTAACGAAGCTGGTAACGAACGTGCATAGACAATCAAACACCCTTTACAAAAAGGTAAAAAACGATTTCGGACGATTTTGAAGTTGGAGGAGAAAACGAGATCGAGTTTTTCGCCCTACACTACCTTAACCGAAGGACACAGATGTCAGAAGTAACTGCGCATGACTTTTTCAATGTGACTATGTAATGTGTGAAGTTGAGCTAGTGCAAGATGAGCATTTGTGGTTAAAAAGAATATGAAGTTTATTTTTTTAAAGAAAATGACAGATTGTTTTGCCAGATAAGACCCTTATCCCTCGTCTGGGATCACGTAGAGCCCTTTGAAGCTGCATTGAACCTGCCATTTTTAACCATCAAACTGTGGGCCACCATAGAAGTCCATTATATGGAGAAAATTCCTCAAAAGAATGAAAGACATGAACATCTTGGATAACATGGAAGTGAGTAAATTATCAGGAAATTTTCGCTCTGGAAGTGAACTTCTCCTTTAATATTCTCAGTTAATTAAACTTTGATAGATATGTATTAAAAATATGGAACCAGTTAAACAGCTTTATGTATTCTTAAATAAAATATAATAATATTATGTATAAGATAACGTGAACTGATTGGAAAATATATGCTTAATTTCTTTTCAGGTGAAGGATTTCACAACTATCACCACACATTCCCCCATGATTATGCTACAAGTGAGTTTGGCAGTCGGCTGAACGTGACCAAAGCATTTATAGATCTCATGTGCTTCTTTGGACTGGCCAACGATTGCAGGAGGGTAACTCGTGAGACCATCATGGCCCGTGTTAAACGCACCGGCGATGGCAGCCACAAAAGTGGTTGATTTGTTCAGTACATATCAGAAAAAAAACAAACAAAAAAAGTTATAAGGCAACATATACAAAAGCATTTGCAGCATTTCTTAGTGTGCAATGAAGATTGATCTATATACACTCTCATTTGAAATAAGAAACTCTAGAGTGTGTTGGACTAATACGTGTTCTTAAGAATTCTTTCCTTTTCATGACGTGTACTGGACTGTGGGGGGTATTTTTAGAGATGGTAAAGGCCATAGTTTGGGAGGATAATTATGTCTCAGACTGCCTCAAGAGGCAAGAGATGGTACTTCACTAGTAGTTAAACAGCCATGTGCCTCATTACAGCCCTCTCTCATGAATAGGTTGACCCGTGTTTTCTCTGGCTAAGCAGTTACTGTTCTGATATAAAAATAGCATTCCAGCCAGCTATGCATATGCAAGTTGTAAAACTAAGATGATACGCTATTAATATACTTGCATTGTTTTACATTTTCTTAGATGATAAAAGCTGACTTCCATTTGAAACTGAAATAACTTTAATGACTATCAAAAGAGTTATTTATAGGTCAGTATACTGTATGTAGCCAAATATAAGATTGTCCACAGAAATGTCCATGGGAAAATTGTTCTCGATTGAGTTAATATAGCAGCGGTTAGTTTTGTTTAGATTTGGTTTGTTAGTACTGAAAGTATACATGGAAATACATTTTATGTAATTATAAAATATTTAAATTTTTATTTAGAATTCTTATTTATTTTTAGAAAATATTCTACATGCCAATGCAAATGTCCTTCGATCAGTGGTGCTTATAATGAGGAATTCCCTCTAATAAAATGAGCAATTCAGTTTAATTTCTTAAAGATCATTTTCCATGTTGCATAGCTCTTTATCTGGTTTTCTTGGACTCCTGTAAAAAAGTACCTGGCCACCAGGTATATGGTGAACTCTTTTCTAAATACAAGTGTACTGAAGTATCAGAGGACTGTAAGTATTACGAAAAATGTTTAACCAAAAAAACATTTTGAAAGAAATGTGTCTGTTGGGGTAAAAGTATTAAGGTGTACACTTACTCTAGCAGATTTATTATAGGACATTTATTTGTCCTTATGATATAATCCAAGGAGAGGAATATTTAAATGTCTTCATCAGAAAGCATCTTGCCCTTTGCCTTATAGAATAGGCCTGTATATCTTTCAGATTTTGGGTTAGACTCAAAATTGAAAATACAAAGATGATGTGTAGCATCAGAAAAATTATTAACTTAATGAAGTTTTAAGTCATTCTCGGCTCTTCTGTGATGAATGAATGACCACCTGTAGCTCCCTACATGTATTTTTTTCCTCATAAATGTTTGATAGGTTGATCGTGGTATGCATTTTTCCAAATGTAAAATACAAGATTCTCACTAAATGCTTTATATATTTAAAACACACACCCATGTTTAAGAAAGAAACACAAATTGACACTATTTTACAGCTGAATTATTTCTACAGTGTTGACCTTTGATGTCTGAGAGCCTTAATGGGCACATTTTCAAGGAATGTTGTTTCATGTACCATAAACCAAAATTTCTATAAGTGGAAGAGTTTTGCGAGATGTACCGTGAGTTTTGTTATGAATCAATATTAATCTTTTCTTAATTTAATAAAGTGTGTGTATGTCTGAAAATGAAGTTTCAGCGAACTTTCTTTTGTAGCGCTGACCACAGTTCATATTCATAAGTGGGTGAGACAGCAATGTCATTTTTTTCCCAAATAAAAAAATGAATAGTTTACTCCATTTACATCGATTTATCCGATGCGCGAAAATGACTAGCGGTGCGTTAGTTCGTGAAACATGTACATATTGTATCTTGACTGTATTTGATTAATGGTTTTCTATAGAGCCCTAAATTATAAAAAAACTGAACCTCAGTTAAATTCCAGATTTTTAATTGGTAGTTTTGTTTATATTTCAGCTGTGAAAGGATTTTTAAGAATAGCCTACATTTAAAATCAGTAATATATTCATTTTAGAACGTTTCTTTTAGAATTTTACGACAGTAGCCTAATCTACTCACATTCAAATAGACCAAACAGGGGATTTAGAAATGAATTTAAAAATCTCTTTATAGTGGCAAATTCGTTTTACTTCAGTCTCACGGAAGCCTTTGAGAGCGTAATCCAAAAACATCCCTCTGGAATCTCCCAAATAACTTTCCTAATCCTAATTTGCACACGAGAAGATACGCGGACGTCAAAGAAGCAGGACCTAAAGGTCACGAAGGGTCAGCTAAGGACTAAACTGAGAGAAAAGGTAAAATAACACTCTAAAAAGAGTTATGAAGTCCTCCTGACAAAAACGCAAACACAATCGTTTCGATTATCCTCCTCATCTATGTTAATTCCCGCTGTTTATTTGAATCTCTTAATTCAGCTCCACTCCACTTTTTCCGTTCTAATAAATTGTTTAACCTATTTTAATGTAATCTAATTTATTAGCCTTTCTGTATCGCATTTAAACGTACTTCTGCGTATCCCGACTAAATTTAAGTTCCTCACAACGGCAGCCTGCAAATAACATTTGTCGTTTGATCCAGTAGATAATGTCAGTAATCCCCGAGCTTTATCAGCCACTACTGTATCAAACCCTTTCATGCTGCTCTTGAAATTGAGTTTTAAGGCACAACCTTAGAGATGCCATCCTGATTTCATATTAATTCACTCCAACTGTTAGCACGCAGGGAGCTCTTCCCAGCTATTTGTCATGGAGGAGCCCAGGGTGCCCTTTTGATCATTTCAATCTCTCTCTGGTACAATAGTTCTGATTGGCTGAACGAGTAAGAAAAGGGAAAATCTTTAATTAAGCAGATAATCTCTTGTTGGGATGAGAGGAGCTCCATTTCAGAACCCCCTTGGCTCACACATGAGACCCCCAGCCTCTGAATTCTGGATGTAGGTTATATAGAGCTCTTGCAGACCCCTCTGCTTTCCAAGGTGAAGAAAAGTCTGCCAGTCGTGTCTCTCAGGATGTTCATGCATTTGGAGGTTTATTATTACGCTTTCATCCTGATGGCTCACATGAAGTCTTGCTGCAGTTGGTGAGTTCAGCGTTTTATTTTCCTTTACGCAGGCGGTGCTGACGCTAAATGTAGCATTTTTACGTGTGTTTATATCGAGGTTTTTCATTCTGAGTTTATCTCTGGATCTCTGAATTAAAAAATCGGGGTGAAACAGACACTTACACAAATCAGTTCCCGTTCCGTCATAAAGATGCTTTGAGACTCGTTTCATTGGTTAGAGGAAAAGCTGAGGAAAAGCGAAACGCTGTTCTCATTTATAAACTTGTCATTATATATATATGAAAATCGTTCGAAATTTTAATTATTGTACCAAAGCAAATCTGGATGTATGTATATGTATGAAACTCTAATGAAACCTTTCGTTTTTAAGCTGTAGTTTCCATTTGAAAATGTAGCCTACTTAAGATCAGTAACATATTTCGATTTTAAAATGTTAAAAATGATGTTTTATCAATGTGAAGCATTACTTGTAATTTCAAGGGGAACATATAAAAGTTATGGGTCAGCTGACTTAATAGGCTGCTCTATCTTCCAGGTCAGTGAATAATTTCCTGATGACTGGCCCAAAGGTAAGCCAACATCTTTTGATCTGCTTTGAGAAACTTCAAAAGTCGAAATCATTTATGGATTTGGGTAGTTAATGTTTGACGCTGACCCTGTGATCACAATGCAAGCAAGTGGCAAATTAAAAGATTCCCGCATCACAGGTGCTGTATTTCTTGAACGTTTATCTGCTGTGGATTAGGTATTACTTGCTGCTTGGGGTGGACTGGAGCATATAGCTTTCACACACTTCAGCTCATTCACAATGTGAAGTTGTGAGGACTTTTTACTGAGTGGCAAAGGAAGGGGCCTGTGGTGGGTGGTCATCATTAGCAACCCAGCCGCCCGTGAGAGCACTTGTGGCGCTGTCTCTTCTAAACCACTTGAGACATATTAGATTGTATAAACCGCAGTTTCACAGCCACATAGACCCTTTTTGTTTACTTTCTGTGTGCATTTCTGGTGGAAATGCAGGAAAACGCCAGTATTTCTAATATTTAATATTAACAGAAATAATATTATCATTTTGGTGTTTTTTTTAAAATATAATTTGATGAATATACAGCCCATTTTACACCACTGTGGAACTATAGGGAATCATTTACCCTAATATTTCTAATATTTAAAACTTTATTATTAATTCTAAAATTATTTTAGTAGAAATAATGCTATAATTCTGATGTTTTTAAATATAATTAAATAAATCAGTATACAGAAGACATACATTTTACAACGCTGTGGATCCATAGGGAAACCTTTACCCTAATATTTCTAATATTTAAAACTTTAATATTAATTCTTAAAATATTTTAGCAGAAATAATGCTATCATTCTGGTGTTTTTAAATCTAATTTAATAAATCAATATACTGCAAACATACATTTTACACCACTGTGGAACAATAGGGAAACATTTACCTTAATATTTCCAATATTTAAAACTTTAATATTAATTATTTTAGTAAAAATAATGCTATCATTCTGGTGTTTTTAAATATAATTTAATAAATGAATATACTGCAAACATACATTTTACACCACTGTAAAACCATATGGAAACATTTACCCTAATATTTCTAATATGTAAAACTTTAATATTAATTATTTTAGTAAAAATAATGCTATCATTCTGGTGTTTTTAAATGTAATTTAATAAATGAATATACAGAAAACATACAATTTACACCACTGTGGAACAAAGGGAAACATTTACCTTCATATTTCTAATATTTAAAACTTTAATATTAATTCTAAAATTATTTTAGTAGAAATAATGCTATCATTCTGGTGTTTTTAAATATAATTTAATAAATTAATATACAGCAAACATACACTTGTACACCACTACACCACTGTAAAACCATATGGAAACATTTACCCTAATATTTTTAATATTTAAAACTTTAATATTCATTCTAAAATGACTGTAAAAAAACATAGTTGTGTATGTTATTTCGGTGTGTGTTATTTTGGTGCTCTTTTTAACGTTACGTTCGTATCAGTGAGAGACTATAATTAGTTTTTATTTCTATATTTCCGTGTTAATTTTAGTTTTTTTTTTGGCCATATTTATTGGTTTTTGTTTTGTTTGTTTTTTTTTAAATACGACTACATGGCTTTTATTATTTTTATTTCAGTTTTATTTATTTTAGTACATCAAGTTAAACTAAATGAAAATGAGAAATGTTTCCTTAAACTAGCTGAATTAAAATGTCTGTGTTTTTTTAAATACATATATATAATACATATTTTTTTTATTTTATTTCAAAAAACAAAAAGTGTTTATTTGGTTTTAGTTAACTATAAAAACCCTTTTTAAAACATATTTATTAAATTAATATGTAGCAAATAATATTTAAAACTTTAATACAACTTCAAATTTTTTTTTTTTTTTTGACAAATTTGAGTAATTTAATTGCTTTTTAAAATGTGTAAACATAATTATTTAATAAATTAACATACAGGTGCATTTTTATATGAACGGTGCATGCTAAGAATAAAAAGCATCTAATTTTATCATTAGTTTTATTCACAGTGCTTTGTAAGCACTTCATAGTGAGTGCGTATTTCATCCCAAATCTTTTTGGTGTGGTTTGCATTGTTTCAGGCCTACTTGATCTACTCCAGCAGTGTGGCTGCAGGAGCTCAAAGTGGGATTGAAGAGTGCAAGTATCAGTTTGCGTGGGACCGCTGGAACTGCCCGGAGAGGGCTCTTCAGCTCTCCACCCACAGTGGACTCAGAAGCGGTGAGAACTATGACCTCTGCTGATGCCTGTTTGATGTATATTGTGCTTTCAGCTCTCTACAAATACACATATCATGATAGAATAAAAGTACAAGAATGTGTTTTATGTGACTCAAAGCCACGATCTGTATCAATCACAGATACAGCGCTTAAAACAAACCCAACGATCCTGTTTAAACCACAGAGAACCGTCTCCCAATGTTAATATGCTTGAAAACACTGCATTCTTGAGTCAATTAAACCTGGTCTGTTAATAGGCAAATAGAAAAGCCACCAAGGGGATATTGTGCACCAGAGTGAGTGAGTGAAATGGACGCCCTCTCAAGTCAAAGGGTGCGGGTCAAAGGTTTGCCTCAGACTTCTTTCATTAGGCATTCCTTAAGTGCCAAAGAGGGGACCTGTCGCAGTCCAGTCCGACCCCAGACTGACAATGTTATGAGAGCAGACCAACAGCGCTACTCCATGTTTGATGCAAGGGAAATAAGAGTCAAAAGCCATCATTACTGAGATGGATGCTAAAGATTTGAGTACATCATCTAATGAGGAAGAAAATCAATGATGTTGACTGCTTGTTGGCTGCTTGTATTTTTATTAGCCTAGAACATGATATTTCAGTAAAATAGCATTTTCACAGCGTATTCATTTCACTGTTGTCTCTATTACAGCAAACAGAGAGACAGCGTTTTTCCATGCCATCAGCTCTGCTGGAGTCATGTATACCCTTACAAGGAATTGCAGCCTCGGTGACTTTGACAACTGCGGATGTGACGACACCAGGAATGGCCAAAGAGGTGATAAACTAAATCTCAACATAGATGGAAAATAAGTCGACGTTAAAGGGATATTTTGGTTAAAAGAAGTGTCGAGTTATATTCAACTGAACAACTTTTGTTCCCATGACCTTCTAACTAAAACCTTAAAATTACCTCAAAGGTGATGAGAACAACATTACAGGTCAAATACAACATGAGTTTTAACAGAATAATTCATTTAAGTACATTTATATATAAACTACCATTCAGATATCTGTCATCGGTTGCATAAACTGTTTCAACTAGTCTTACAAGTTAGTCACCTAATTTTTTTTTGTCACCAAGCCACCTTTAATTTATTTTGCAAGACTAGTCATACCTTTTTCAAGTCAGTTACATGAACGTGTAGATTGATTTAATTTGAATCTAAAAAGTAAGACTCGATTAACTGCTAGTTAGTCAAACTATTTCTCAAAGTAGTGACGATGTTTATGCAACTGACCCTTGGTGTCCCCAAGTCTGCATTTATTTCATCGAACATACAGTAATAATAGTATTATTGTGAAATATTATTACAAATTTAGAATAACTGTTTTCTATTTCAGTATATTTTAAAATGTAATTTATATAATTAATTTGGTGCTCAAGAAACATTTTTTTAATGATGATTGCCTAATAAACATTTCTTACAATGTTGAAAACAATTGTGATGTGCAATATACTTGTGGAAACTGATTAATTTATCTCAGTTTGGTTCTTTGACATGTAATTTTTTAAATTGAAATTTTTAAAAGAACAGCATTCATTTAAAATAGATATTAGACATTTTAAAATTTTGTATTTTAAATCAATTTACTGTCACTTTCGATTTTATTCGTTGAATAAACATATTCATTTGTTTTACAAAGAAAAAAAATTCTCTTCAAACTTTTGAACAGCAGTGTATAAGTATAATAACTTTTATAATAAAATATATTATATATATTTTATTGTAAGCCTCAAATTTTTTGCATTTAAATTTTTCAATATTTGGTGCCATTTTAAGTGCCTTCCTGTAGCCTCAAATTTGGCTTTTTTGTTAGGAAAAGGAGGGACAAGTGCAAATTATTTTTGTAGAAAACAATATTGTTTCATAAATGCTGTCAATATTTAACAAAAGTAATTTCTTTAAAAGTATATGCCACATTTAAGTATATATGTGACGCTGGACCCTGGTCAGTTTGAGACTGATTAATCATCTTTTCAATCTCATTAATAAATAAGCTTTCATTGATGTATGGTTTGTTAGGATAGGACAATGTCTGGCCGAGATACGATGATTTGAAAATCTAAAATCTGAGGGTGCAAAAAAATCAAAATATTGAGAAAATCGCCTTTAAAGTTGTCCAAATGGAGTTCTTAATAAAAAATTAAGTTTTGATACATTTACGGTTTTAAAATATCTTCATGGAACATGATCTTTACTTAATATCCTAATGATTTTTAGCATAAAAGAAACATTGATAATTTAGACTCATACATATATATTGTTGGCTATTGCTACAAATATACAAAAATCATAATTCTGTCATCTCAGGTGGTCAAGGATGGCTATGGGGAGGCTGCAGCGATAACGTTGGATTCGGAGAGGCTATCTCCAAGCAGTTTGTGGATGCACTGGAAACGGGACAGGACGCACGAGCCGCCATGAACCTGCACAACAACGAAGTAGGACGCAAGGTATATGAAGTCATCGGGGCTAAAATTGAGGCACGTCCGTCGGCCACCAACAGCTCGCGGAGTGGCTTTTGAATCATTTTTCAGCGCTTCTAATGATAGCTTACCACCCAAGAGTTTCATTCACGGCCCTATAAGCAAGGTGCCACTCGTTCTCCCAATAGAGTGTGCGCTGTACCAGAAGGGCCTATTTACAGCCTGTGAATGTCCTTTATGACGAGGCCTTAACTTGAGATTCTTGGGATCAGTGGTGCAAGCTTAATTAGACGACCTAGGGGTCCACACATTGCAAAGGTTCTGTATTCTGTTGCTTCCCAAATAAGTGTTTAGTTTTATTCTTGCAATAAGGATCTTACATTTATGTTGGTCTTTGTTGTACTTGAGAGAGCCACGGGGATCACAGCCATGTGGCTCAAGTGCTCTTTGTTTATCCTGTCTGTGCCCCGTCTGCAGGTTTTGTCAATTCATTGGCACCTGGAGCATCATTGTAACTGAAAAAATGTGAAAGAATTCTTTTTCACTTCCTCCTCAATGGACTTGCCACTGGGCCTGCCTATGACAGAAAACATGTTGACAATGGCTATGCAAAATAAATACACCCCTTTCCTGCGCCGAACAATCTAGCTCGATGTGAGACCCTGATTCGGCGTCTTCCGCGAGCGAATGAGAAAAGAGGCGTTCCTTTTTAGAAGACAGCTGTTTGTTTCAGCCGAAGTCAGGAATTATTGTACGACCACCAAGAAAAGAGAAAACCCAGACTTGAACCTTGAACCTCTTCCTCTTAACTCGCAGTTTCCTTCTGCTTGTTTAAGTGGATGTATAGGGAGCCTACTAAAGAGCGCATTGTATATTTCGACTGATGAGTTCAGTCCTAATTAGAATGTTTTGAAACATGAACATTTGCCTCTAGAATGCATGAATGAGTGAGTTCTTTAACGCGAGATCCTCTCTTCAACCAGGCTGTGAAAGGAACCATGCAGAGGACGTGCAAGTGCCATGGAGTGTCTGGCAGCTGCACCACTCAGACCTGCTGGCTGCAGTTGCCCGAGTTCCGAGAGGTGGGCAACTACCTAAAGGAGAAATATCACAGGGCCGTCAAGGTGGACCTGTTGCGCGGCGCAGGCAACAGCGCAGCCAGCCGCGGCGCCATCGCCGAGACCTTCAGCTCCATCTCGCGCAAAGAGCTGGTGCACTTGGAGGACTCCCCCGACTACTGCTTGGAGAACCGCACTCTGGGCCTGCCGGGAACGGAGGGCCGTGAGTGCTTGA
This sequence comes from Labeo rohita, assembly GCF_022985175.1. Lineage (NCBI taxonomy): Eukaryota > Metazoa > Chordata > Actinopteri > Cypriniformes > Cyprinidae > Labeo > Labeo rohita. The sequence continues at coordinate 21,082,924 of NC_066881.1, read as the reverse complement.
GGAAGGGCAAGAATCTGAGCAAATGGGAGAAGCGTAGCTGCAAGCGGCTGTGCGGAGAGTGTGGCCTGGCTGTGGAGGAGCGCAGGGCTGAAACCGTGTCCAGCTGCAACTGCAAATTCCACTGGTGCTGCGCTGTAAAATGCGAGCAGTGCCGCAAAACTGTCACAAAGTACTACTGTGTCAAGAGAACCAAACGGGTCAAGAACGATAGTGCCAGCCGGAGGAAAAGCTACCGGTTGAAGAAGAAGCACTAGAGATGCCTTGAACTGTTTGCTATGGTGGTCTAGAAGTTAAGCAGATGTTTTTATCTCAGAATACATCCTGAGCTTGCACAAACTAAGCTCAAAAGTCCTTCTAAATGCTTTAAAGGACAAGTTCACTTCCAGAACAAAAATGAAAACATTGTTTCTAGAGGAAAAAAAAATCAGGAATTATCTCTATATAATGGACTTCAATGGTGCTCCCAAGTTTCAGCTTCCAAAATGCAGTTTAAATGCAGCTTCAAATGGCTCTAAATGATCCCAGCCGAGGAAGAAGGGTCTTATCTAGCAAAACGATCTGTAATTTTCGAAACAAATTAACAATTTATATCCTTTTTAACATCAAACGCTCATCTTGTCTAAGTCTGCGTGAACTCTGTTTTCTTTTTCGGTTCAATACGGTCAATAGTTAGGGTAGGGTTGATAGACACCCCCCTTTTTTTCCCCCAACTTTAAAAATGTCCTACATTGCTGCAGAAGTACCAACCCAGTGTTCACAAAGTGAACATACAAAGTAGATCAAACGCCCTTTACAAAAAAAAAAAATAAGGTAAAACAGCAATGTAGAACGATTTCGACTTTGAAGAAGAAAGCGAGACGGGAGTTTTTTGAAATACCTTAACTGTATTGACCCGGATTACACAGACTACGCATGCGCATCGTAGAGATGAGACAAGGCGAGCATTTTTGAGGTTAAAAAGTATACAAACTGTCAATTTGATTAGAAAATGGCCGATCGTTTTGCTAGACAAGACCCTTCTTCCTCAGCTGAGATAGTTTAGAGCCCTTTGAAGCTCCATTTAAACTGCATTTTGGAAGTTCAAACTTTGGGGCACCATTGAAGTCTAGAAACATAATGTCTTATCGACTAAAGAAAGAAAGACATGAACATCTTGTATGACAACGGGGTGAGAACATTATCTGTAAATTTTTGTTCTGGAAGTGGACTTCTCCTTTAATGAAGACCTACACTCTTTAAAATAAAGGTTCTTTGCTTCCATCTATTTCACAAAAAAATCTTTATAGCGGAAAAAGGTTCTTTAGATTTTATATTCTTTAAAAGGATTCCTTTAAGAACTGACTGAAAGCTTCATTGGGGAACCACGATGATTATTCTACACTCTTAAAAATAAAGGTTCTTTATTGGCATTGATGGTTCCATTAAGAACGCTGAACATCCACGGAACCTTTCAAATGCAGAAAAGGTTCTTTAGATTTTAAAAACTGTTCACTGAAAGGTTCTTAGGGGAACCAAAAATGGTTCTCCTATGGCATCACTGCAAAAAACACCCTTTTGGAACCTTTATTTTAAAGAGTGTAGATCTCCATAGATGTTACTTTAAACGCTTATTTGATCTGTATTCTTTCACAATTACTCCCGTATACAGTTGTAAGATAGCACTGAACACCGCATCTAACCAGTATGTAGCACAATAGACTGTAAATAACCTCTGCATTCACCAACAGGGATGTACTTTGATGGATAATTTATTGGAATGGTTTTGACTTCACGATCGGGCCACTTCTCCAGCTGCCATGAGAATCATTTCTTACCTACGTTTTCCTTGTCTGTTTCCATCTGTTTTAGAATTTCGACGATAGTTTTACCCTGATGCTGTATATGAACTGTAAATAAGAGGAAGCACTTTGTATATTGTTAATTTATTGCACAGATACTATAGTGCTGTTTTTCTATGATAGTTTCTTTCTATGTTTTTTTCAATTTCATAATTAAAGATACGTAATAGTATCTTCTTTTAATGTTTTCATTCATTTAGGTTAGCTGAATGCATCTGAATTAACTAAGCCACTTCTTGTTTGTGTAGTAAAACATCCTCTGCTATTTTCTTTTGTGTTCGGAAATAAACGTGCTTCACAATAATGACATTTTAAGTGTTAAAAAAAAAAAACGCAGTCCTGCGCAGTATGAAATCGAATGATTTACCGTGTTGCTCAGACCTAATGATTTCTTTGTCTTTGGCATATATAACCCCATTTCTTTCTGTATTCTTCAGCTTGATGTCACATAACCCTGGGGCAGAGAGACAATGAGAGAGAGCATTTAATTATAGTCTTCCTTCCTTCACGCCTCTCTCAATTTCTTCTTCACAAATGCCTCCTTTTCTGTCTTAGTAATCCTCAAAGCACTCCCAATGCTTTGCGCTTGGATGTTTCTTTACTGTTTAAGACTAGTTTAATTAACTTTGTTGAGACAGAGGGAAAACATGAACCAAGTCGCCCCACAAATCATCTAGCATCTAATTTTGTATGCTAATCTCCTTTTTCATGCCGCCATCTCGGGAGAAAAAAAAATGTTGGGAAAACTTCATGTAGCCTGTGTTGGGCTTCCTGTGGATGTTTTATTCCAGGCCCACCTATTTGGCTCTTTTCAGTCCTCTAGGGCCTTCCTTTGCTCGATTTAACAATGAATGGCGAGCTAATCAGCTCCCTCGGAAATGCGCTGCTGCTGAAGACGCTAATCCCCCTCTCCTCCTCCTTCAATGGGCTGTCGCCTTCAAAAGGACTTTGGGAAAAGGCTTTGCATGGATTCACACTGTTTGCTGAATAGAAGTTAGTTCAAGTATTGTACCCAAACAAGTAGGGTTTATAAACAAATACTTGCCAGCTACCGTCCCGTCGGCGAAAGTGCCAGCCCTACAGTAGAGCACAGTGACAAAACTGTGGCCCTTTAAATGTTGACTAAAAAAACTAATTAAAACTCTATTGATTGGTGATAGCTTGTTCTGCTCTGCTTCTGTGGTTTCAGTGAAGCACCTCATTGACATCTTATTTACGAAATCAAGATCAAAATAAAAACTCCCCCTTGACACCTTGCTAATTATGTGGAGATGAAGTGAATTCCTCCTTTTTTTTTTTTTAAACAACCGCAATGAACTCCATTTCGTTTGTTAGGTTAGCCAATGAAGGCAACTCACTGCTACAGATAGATTCAACTGAAAAAATGTATTTTGATATTCACATTCAAATTAAATGAATTCAATCAGCTTAGAAAAATCCAAACGACTACAACATTTCAGCTGATTATCTTGCCTAGCTATGATAACAAATACAAAATCTCAAAAAACCCAAATTAAGTGTTCAATTAGCCACAAAGGCATGGTTGAAAAATCAAGCCCCAGTTGATTCAACCTTAAACCCTTAAGCTAAACTTCATTTTTTTATGTGTTCACATGAAAGCAGGGTCACGACTGGAAGGTTGGCCTTGCCATGGATGATTTGCAATGGGGCATGAGTTTAAGGTGGCTGAGAGTGAGGCGACACACTGGAAAAGAACAAGATTAGACTTTGTCATGTTTGGCATGTCCCGTGTCAGCTAGGTTGTCTGGAATTCGTAGCAGAGATATGCTCAAAACTATTGTTTTATATCAAAATGTGTTTATTCGTACTAAAGCTATTATTATTAAAGACTTATCACAAAAATTGAGTATTGTTTTTATATTGGAACACCCAATTCTTTTTGATTTTTATTTGTGGAGATATATTTAGCAGTGTGACTGATGGTCGTATGCTCTCGCAGCACAGTTAAGTGATGAAACAATCCACAGAAATTGGGAAAATTACATTTAATGGCTCTGAGAAACCTTGACTAATGGGATTTATGACTTAAGACATCTGGGGGAAGAACACCAAGAGGTGGCTAAGGTCAGCATGGGTGTGAGTGTAGCGGTGGGTGGGAAAGGACTATTTGTCTTCTTCCTTTGACATTCCCCTGGTTTTGGACACCAGTTGGCTCACGTGACTTTCAGATTAAAAGATACACTCCAAAACATAGCTAAAATATTTAAAATATTATATAACAAAGATGATTCCTGATACCTAGGCCATTCTACAGAAGAAAAAAAAATCACATTTAAAAAGCATTTAAGTATTTACATTTTAGATGTTTACTAGATCCTTATATAATCTATTGAAACAATAATATTTAAAATATCAGTAAGCTAATATATATAAAATCATCATTAATTGGGTACTTTCAATTGGGAGGTGCCTGTCCTGAACCCTAACCCCTAAACTTCAACTTGTGAAAATGATATAGAAATAATTTTTGCATTTTATTCCATTGTTGTTTTAAAAATATATATTTTGGATTTTTTTAAGTGAAGTGTCCTACATTTTTTTTATGTCACTACTGAAATAGTGTATTTTTTAGTCCATTGGCTGACACTGATTTTAATTACACCCCTACATTTATGATCAGAAAATATTCCTGTCTCTCTCTCTCTCATAGCTATATAGTGAGTAGATCCCATCATTTTGAGGTAAATGTGTTAAAAAGTTTAGCCCTTTAACTGTCACTCTCATTTTTGAACATAGACGTGAAAATGCACTTTCCAAGCTTAATTTCAGGTGATATATAATTTCTTATGATTTCTAACGCGTGTTAGGGAAAAATGCAACGAAGAATGTCTTTTGTGACAAAGGTCAGAACTCCTGTTAGGATGTAGATTTTTGAGGTGCACTTTTGTCATAAATGAATCTATTACTTTTCCTACATAATTTGTAACAGAAAACAGTGGTAAAATATCTATTTAGGAGTCTTAGAACCTTTTCAACAATATATGAAGAGTTCAGTACAAAGAGTTTCAGTACAAAACCAGCTAAAAGCTATCTCGGTCAAAAATGAGATAATGATACTGAGTGAATGCTCCTGACACATATTATATGTCCTTAAAATACTTTTACTTCAAACTCGCTAAATTCCATCCTCAGCCCAATCAGAAGTACCAGTACTTACATAGAAACCTATACAAAGTAGCCAAAAAGAGATGCTAATTTTAAAGAAATATGTCAGATGGATTTAGAGGCTTTTGCATCTGAACTCTTCATATAGTTTGTCAAGATTAGATTAGGATTTATTTGTAATATGGTGAAGTAAACGTCCCACTGAGGGGACAGGTGACAGTTAAGAGGTTAAGAAACATCATAACCAAACAACCTTTTTCTACAATTAAATACACTTTTTGGGTGTTATTCCATAACATTTAGTTTTTATATGCATACAACTGTTCAGAACTGAACTAGGTAACCATGTGCTGATTAGCATCTTTGAGCTGGGCTCAAAAGTTTTTAAAATTGTCACTACCAAAATAGTCACGACCGAAATATGTCATAATTGTTTTGGTAATAACAAAAGGGAACACCAAATCCTTTATCTGGAGGAAATTAACCAATTTTTAGTACAGTTATGCACATTTGCAGTATTTTAGGATGTTTTAGTGTAAGTTAAAATTCTGTAATGTGATGTGGTTGCTACAAAACATTACTGTCACTACCAAAAATGTGCTGTCATGACCGAAACATGGGATGTTTTGTTAAAAATAAAGTACAGAATAATCAACTAAGATGTTATGATAGTGTTTGGTTCAATGTATATTGTATATATGTATATATGAATCCTTAACTTTGAAATCAGTATGATCAACTTTATGCCTTTTCCAAAGAAAGATTGGATTTAAAATACATTGCTGTGTTTCGGACAAATTTGGGAGAGGAAAAATATTCCAAAACTTCTGAAAAAACAATATGAGAATTAACTGCACATTTACTAGAAATGTGTACCTTGGATATTATACAATTTGCATACATACAAAATTTGAGGGAAAACACGTTTTTTTCACGATGTGACTTTGAACCAATTCTGCAGAACGGCCTATTTTTTTAAATGGTCATCTACTCAGACAAGGGAAGCACTTTTTTTAATGAAATGAAAAATGAAAAAGAAAACATATTGAGAAATATTTGGGTTTGGCACAATAGTTCCATCTGCTGGTGAACTGATTATTGCCACTGACAAGATCACTAGTTTATTGTGTGTGATATCTAGCACAAGCTGTTCACTAGTTTTAAAACCCGGAAAAGAATTAGCATTTAGAGCCAGAGGCTTCCCTTTGTATTTTCCTTTGTGTTTTATAATGACGATAATGTATTTATAAAGAGCAAAATAAGATATGTGGTTGACATTAATTATAGGCTACTTAAAAAACAATTACACATTAAAAGAAAATTGCAGCCGCCGTGTTATTATAAAACGTAGCCTACCTTGCTAGTACGTTCAGACTAGGCCAAAACAAAAATATTAAGCATGATATTATACACAAGGTGGTCTTCCCAAAAAATATTTTTTATGTAATGCTGCATTCACGCCATGCCGTAATTCCGAGATGAAAACACGTGACATTCTATCTGTATTATGTGTTTCTATGGCTACACCATCAACGCCAAAGCCCTCACGTGTTCCTGAATTCGTAATCACAATTTGTAAACTCGGAATGTTTTTAGAATTATGACTTAAACCAGTTACAGATGTACCACGTGACCGCTGTCAGGTTCGTTTTGGCGCTACTTAGGCGCTACCTCCGAGTCCAACATGGAAAGCTATGAGTAAAATGTCACATGTTGTCATCTCGGAATTACGGTAAATACGACATGGCGTGAAGGCAGCATAATAGTGTACAAAAGCCAAAACTATATTTTAATATCTGTAAAATATTAAAATAAAAAAAATTCAATTACATTTATCTTACCTTAAATTAATTTAATATACATGCAAAAGCCGCCGAAAATTTCCCTAGAATGGCAACACAAACTATTATTAAACAAACTTGAATTGCAAGGCGGCAAATAATTTGTAGTTTCCCCTACAAATTCAGATGCATAAAGTGACAATGATCTCAGACGAGTTTTGGCGCCCTCTGGAGGCTCAAGGGAAAAGAGAAAGAAAAAATAGACACAAGTTAACACTATTTGAAAAGGTTATTTTGTGTCATTTTTCACACATACAAATTCTGTCACAAGAAGAAGCAGTGACAGGTGTTTTGTTCAGATATTATTAAAGGCCATCATTTACTAAAGCATGCAAAACACTGAAACCTTTTCCAAAATATATCCTTTTGTGTTCGATGGAAGATAAGAGATGATGAACATCCTTTAACAGGTACATTTGTGTCTGCAATACACAGCACAGTAACTGTGATTAGGGCCTATGTGTTTTTCAAAATGATCTTTATAAGGCATCCAAGTCTGTATATCACATTACCAGGATACAACGTTTTAGGTTTATTTTTAAGGTGCTAGCATATTTGGGCCTGTTGGTGCGCCTATGAAGATTCGAGTATGTATGTATTCTCTGTAGTTTAACAAGAAATAGTTTCTCTTCATGTCTTAACTAGAAGAAAAAAAAGATACATATCCAGGTAACTAGAACATTCTTAGCCCCCTGATAGCACAGTAAATATGGCCGACCACGAATAACAACCAGTTGTCCAATATCCCCATCTACTGTTCAGTCAGCGCTCTGGCCTTTTCTCTTTCCCCACAGGTGTGTGCAACAGGAAATTACTAAAAATACATTTCTTTGGAACATTTGATTCTTCTTGGTCAATTGCGGTTTCTGTTGAAATCTATTTATAAAGGCAAGACACTGCAGACAAAATCATTTTTTCAAGCACTGCTCAATATGGAAATTTTAAAAGCCATTTATTTTCTTCTTAACTGAGCCAAACTCTTCAGTTTTATTCCTAATTATATGCCGAGTTCATAATGATCCTGATTCATATAACATTTTATTCCTAAAAACAATGTGATGACTGACTGTTGATGGCATTTTCAAAAATATAGCCTAAGGGAGTATTTTCTGATTTACTGAGTGATGAAACAAGTGATATTATAATTTGCACGTGAAGTGAAAAGAATTTTGTACTGGCTTAATTCAGTGTTCAGGTTCTGTTTTGGTAATGTATAAAAATTAACGCTCATTTGCATATTTAAACACATTTCAGAAAACCTGTAATACAAAACTATTGCCTTAATGTGCTGTGATCATTAAACTGTGGAACTATGGTGATATTTAGGCCTATTAGGTTTTTTCACCCTATTCACCTGTGTTGTCTTGCCTGCTTGGTGACCGTTGTTCATAGTTTTTTTTTCTGCATAGCTGTGCTCGTGTCTTCCGTTTCACGTCTAATTCCTGTTTACCCTATCGAAATAGTGTAACTATTGACATATTTGTAATAACTTCCTTATTGGTAGGCATGCTCACCCACGTAGTCATTCATAAACACCTAAGTCCAATAGTTTAGTGACTTTTATTTTGAAAAACCCACTTCCGGTGGGTGTAATGAAAACATCGCCAGTGTTTCTGTTTTCACGCTGCTTGTATGACTGGGCTGGTCGCTCCGCTCGTCTGTTCGTGTTTCTGCGGGGTGTGTGAAAGGCCAGGAGCGGTTAACGCGCTCGCTGCTCCTCTCTCAGCTCAACGGCTGTGCCGTCCACCCTCGTGTGACTACATTGTGAAGTAACAGCAATCTGCTGGCGCACTCAGAGGACATGGCAGCCGCAACCGTGGCTGAAGCGGACCCAGCAGAGACCGATGGGGCTGCCGCCGCCGCCGCCGCCTCCTCCTCCTTTAAGGATCTACGCGACCCAGGCTGGAATGAATCGCAGCTTCGACAATATCCTTTCCCAACCAGACAAATACCACGACTATCCCATACAGATCCGCGTGCTGAGATCCTCATCAATAACGAGGTACGTTGCCAGATTTATTCTGCATCGCTTTAGGAGTGCGACAGATGGAAGAGTGGAGACTCGTTTGGATGGGTGCAAGGTGCACTAAAATGAAAGAATGATTTAACCAAACTCAGACTAACAGCAGACTATTAAACGCCTTTGTCTAGCATAAAATAATAGGTTGTGCTGGAATTATTGCTGAAACTCGTTATGTGTTTGATAAGAAATCCTTTCAGTACATAAGATCCCAATAAGCAGACAAATATGATCAGTTTTACGTTTATTCCTCAGTTACATCGCAGATGATTTTTAAAATGGTTTCATACGTAGACAAACAGTGAACTGGTCGTTTTTTTTTTTAAATATTTGTATCACGTGAGAAGTTTACAGTACATTATTGCAGAAAGATATCGAAAAATGTAAATAGTGCATTTCCAACATCGCTTAACATTTTAATTAGATTTTATAACGTAACTTCTAACATTTATTCCTATGATTTAATTATGGATTAGAAGTAGAAACATTTATAATGTTTTACATGGCCTAGGGAGGGGTTCCTGCACCAGACAGAAAGGAAAATTATATATATATAAAATATTGATATAAATGAAAGTATAATCAAAGTTTTATTATGTAAACAAAAAACTCCTATGGTAATGAATATAATGAGATCAGTCAAAGCACGTTGTACATGTTGTGTTGACTGCTGTCTCGTGTAAACAGTGGCGGTGCACTATTTTAGTTGCTATTTCACGAGCCAGTACGATTTCTTAAAACGAATTAATAAAAAGTATTCTTTTATTTTAATAAGTGTATAATATATGTGTGTGTATATGTATGTATGTATATATATATATATATATATATATATATATATACACGCACACACGCATACATACATGCATGCATGCATACATAATCATAAGCACGTCAGGAATACTTCTGACGCATACTCCAATACTTAAAAATAAAGTTATTTAATAGCAATTATTAAAAATATTTAATATCATGTATATAATAGTCATTTACATTTAAAAGTCCTGTTCCTGTAGCGGTCGTTTGATGTAGCTGCAGCGGGGCGCGAGAGCAGTCTGACCGCGCGCGTGCTGGAACAGTCTACGTTCTTCTAGTCACGTAGCACTTGTCACTTTTTTTTCATTCTGCAGCATCAGTGTAATTCTGTGTCAAATAAGCGCCGAGCCTTGGCGGGGTCGCTGCACGACTCGGACCTTTATTTTTGCAGTTCTGTTTAAATGAGTATTTAATCTCTAGTCTAAATATTTGCATTTGAATGCAAACATGAGTGTGGTATTGTGTTTGGTGCTACAGGAAACGCACAGTCAAGTTAAAGGTGACTGCGCTAACTAAATGATGAACCGAAACTATGCATGACTCACCCAGAATAGCACCACATGAATCTGTTGTTTTTAAAAACAATTATGTTTGAGTATGATAAATCTTTTAAATAGTTAATTTGATGCATTTTTTTTCCCTTTTGTAGGAGCCTGTCGTCTTAACAGACACCAGTTTAGTATATCCAGCTCTAAAATGGGACATACCCTACTTGCAAGAGAACATTGGAAATGGGGACTTCTCTGTTTACATAGCAGAAAATCACAAATTCTTGTATTACGATGAGAAAAAGATGCCAAACTTTCAGGACTTTGTGCCCAAATCTCGTCGAATAGAAATGAAATTTTCTCAGTTTGTGGACAAGATGCGTCAAACAGAGGAACAAGGTGGAAAAGAAAGGTACGTTAATGTGATTTGCATTAATGTACCAGATACAATGTTTGGAACTGCTGGCTGTGGTGATCTTTATGTTTTATTTATTTATTTTTAAATCTAAAAATAGTGAAGGCACACTGATTTATAACTACAAAGATGGTTGCTTTCTGACTTTTATCCTTTCACAGTTAAAACATTGTTTCAGAATTAATAAGTGCACATTTGTGTATATTTAAAATTAACCCTGACTATAAGTTTTGACGAAAGTATATGTTGACGTTACCAGTAGATGTGCGATGGAAAAGTGTTGAGATGCATGAAATCCAATCCAGGAAATAAAAACGCTCTAAAGTATGACCAAGCAGTTAGTTCTGCCAGCTGGTGCCCAGGCCACATTTCTGACCTTTTGATACTCTGCTTTGGTGGCATTATCGCTGTATCATTTACAATCATCTTCTTTCTGGTTCCAAGTCTATAACTGTTTACATCTATTAATTAATATTAAGCAAATTCAGATAGATATTTAGTAATATATGAAAATTCTGAAAGGTGGAATTGCATTTTAACTTGATTTAATTTTTTTTTTTGACATTTTAACTCGTGAAATGACATTGCTGTTTAATTTGTAGAGTGTACTTGCAACAAACTCTGAATGATACAGTAGGCCGAAAAATAGTGGTGGATTTCCTTGGATTCAATTGGAACTGGATTAACAAACAGCAAGCTAAACGAAACTGGGGTCCGCTGACCTCAAATTTGCTCCTCATAGGCATGGAAGGTACTGTTTCAGTGCACCTTACTCTGTATCCAAATTATTGGCATAAAGATTGAAAATTGTCCTTCATCGTCTACAGTACGTTTGAGTTGGTAAGTTGTTTTTTTGTGTTTGTTTATCCTCTCAACATGTCACATCAGGCAATGTGACACCAGCACACTATGATGAGCAGCAGAATTTCTTTGCACAAATCAAAGGACATAAGAGATGCATCCTCTTTCCTCCGGATCAGTTTGACAGCCTCTATCCTTACCCAGTTCATCATCCATGTGACAGACAGAGTCAGGTATTATTTTTTTGAAAACACTCTATACTAGTGGTTCTCAAATTTTGATATGTGTTGAACCGAAATAATTTTTGTTATATAATTAAGTGTTATTTTAGTTTATATATTTTTTTTGTTTGCATGCTGACTTTTTAAGACTAAATTGTTAAATTATTGTAAACATTATATTGAAAAGATACTGATTGAGTAATGCAGTTGATTAGTTTTTGCCATGAATATAGCCATTGTTGCTGACCTGGTGTTAAATGATAAATAAATTTTGGTATGTGACGTTAGCTCAGAAGTTTACAGGCAAAACAATTTTGCAATATTGTGTGACTAATACTGTATTGCATAGCCCACATTGAACTTGAGCAATACAGCATGCAAACTGATGTTGATGATAATGTTGACAGTATTAACAAAAAAGTATTACATTAATCTGTTTCAGTCATGTGACTCTTTCCACTCATCCACTATATTTATGACTATCAGTGGGGCAAAGAGTTGTCACTGAATAGAAAAACTTTAAACAGACATGCCAAAAAATACACTATCAGTCAAAAGTTTTTGAACAGTAAGATTTTTAAAGAAGTCTGTTTTGCACATTAAGCCTGCATTTATTTGATCCAAAGCACAGCAAAAACACTACAATTTTGAAAGATTTGTGCTATTTAAAAAAACTGTTTTCTATTTGAATATATTTAAAGTGTAATTTATTCCTCTGATTTCAAAGCTGAATTTTTAGCATCATTACTCCAGTCATATGATCTTTCAGAAATCATTCTAATATTCTGATTTGCTGCTCAAATGCTATTAAATAGATTTTTTTTTCATGTTTCTTTGATGAAAGTTCAGAAGAACACTGTAAAATTTACAGTGAATAACCTTAAATTGACATTCCCAGAATTCCCTGTTACTTTTTTTTTTTTTGTTAAATTTGATGTTTTTTTTTTGTTGAAATAACTCTTTCTTCTTAGGTTTTTCAGTTTTGTACATTAGGGTTGTATGTTACATCTAATGTTGTTAAATTTAATGTTTATTGCATTATTTCAGTTTTATGTGTGTTACCATGATGGTGTTTAATGTTTAAGTGAATGACGCCATGCACCTTCTATATATGTTAATATTTAAAAGCTGTGTATGATGAGCTTTGGTTCATCATGTGACTTTCTCATCACTACCTGCTTTTGGTGGTTATCAGTGTATTACAAATGTACAAAACAGATTTCAGTACTTTAATAGGTTGGTACATTAACATTATATCAGTTAATTAAATTACGGTATTTATCTGAAAATTTACGAAAATCGTAAATGTAAAATGTTGCTACCGTATGTTTTACGGTAAATTTCGGGGAACCACAGCTACCGGATTTTTTTTTTTTTTTTTTTTTTTTCAGTGAACAGCATTTATCAGAAATAGAAGTCTTTTGTAACATTATAAAAATCAATTTAAAGCATCCTTGCTAAATAAAAGTATTAATTTCTATAATTTGTAAAATTTTTATTTCAGATAAATGATTTTTGGATCTTTTTATTCATCAAAGAATTCTGGAACAAATGTACTCAACTGGTTTATATATTGATAATAATAATAATAATAATAATAATAATAATAAATGTTTCTTGAACGGCAAATCAGCATATTAGAATGATTTCTGAAGGATCATGTAACATGGAGTAATGATGCTGAAAATTTAGCTTTGATCACAGAAATAAATTACATTTAAAATAATATATTCAAATAGAAAGCAGTTATTTTAAATAGTAAATGTAAATCACAATATTACTGCTTTTGCTGTATTTTGGATCAAATAAATGGAGGCTTGTTGAGCAGAAGAGACTTCTTTAAAAAACTTTAAAAATCAAAAAATTGACTGGTAGTGTAAAAATTGTGTTGATTTATACTAGGTCCTAGAAAACATTTTTATAGATCTTAAGTTAGCCAAATGGACTGTAGACTGATTGTTGTACAAATGTTGTAATTATTGTACTTATTTGTATTTTTTGCATTCGTAGGTTGATTTTGAAAATCCAGATTATGACAAGTTTCCTAATTTCAAAAATGCTGTTGGATATGAGGCTGTTGTGGGGCCAGGTGATGTGTTATACATCCCAATGTACTGGTAAGAATGATTTCAAATACTCAGAAAAGATTGATCACAGTGATTTAAGATAAAGTGTTTAATTCAGCCAGTCTGGCTCAATCAAATGTGGAGTTTGAGTCAGGATTATCTGTTTGACCAATCAGTGGCAGAGTGCTTAGGAAAATATTGTTTCAATATTTTAGCAGTTCTGTTCGGTAGTGCAGAAATTACACACTTCAATTCCCATTACATTTTGATTTCAGTGCAATAAAAAAAATTGAAAGAGAATTCATTTTATTTTACTGATACATATACATTTATAAATGAATAGATGTGGTTTAGTTTTACATAATTTTTCCAATTTATGTATATATATATATATATATATATATATGTATATAAACGGGGTTGAAAATATTAGTCAGTGAAGTGGCCCGGCTAGTGTTGTCTATTTCTCTCTCAGCTGCGTGCCGCATTCAGCAGGCCTCTGCCTCTCTGCTTCCATGGGCTGCTGACTTAGTTTCAAGCCTGTGAGAATGACTCGGCCATGACGGCTTCCTCTTCCAACTCCTTGCTCCCCCTAGTCACTGGAGGGCAAAATGATGCCAACCAGCTGTGTAATTCTACAGTCCATACTTTTTCCTCGTGGCTGCCTGAGTGTGAACATATCTTCTCTTCTTTTAACCTAGTGTTACAGAAGAGGCTCCATCTGAATTAGTGCAAATATAAAACTTTTTCCAAATGTTGTCAGAGTTTCCTTGTATATATGTATTTGAACTCTAATTTGGCACATGGATAAAAAGCAGTGCACAGGGGCATCATGCTGGGTATGTTCTTAAAATCAAGCATGTGTTACAAAAGTGAAGTTTGTTGCCTTGTAATGGTTCAAGTCTCCAAACTAATTTTCAAACAGGTTTTCATTGGCTGTGTGAGTGCATTTATGTGTAAAGTGCACATCAACACAACTAAAGACAAGAGTCGTGTGCTTTGCATAAGTGACTATATTAAGAGAACAGTCACAGTGGCAGGTGTGGAAGGAATGTTCAGGGTGGGATTTGAACTGTTTTTCAGTTTGACTTTCCTGCAGGCATCGTGCTCTTATCTAAATTGCCTCTGTCATAAATAGCGATTGAATGTGACTATATGTAAAAGCTTTGTGAAAGCTTGTGAAAGTGTTCATTTTTATTTTAGAATAATTTTAAAATATTTAGTTCTAAATGCACTTGCATCTGATTTAGAAATGTAAATGCAATCCTAAAATGAGTGAACAAACATTTAAAGTCAATTATTTAAATTCATAACATATTTTTATACTCTACTGTTTAAGGGTTTGGGTTACTACTTAAAATAATTGTTGATTTATTTTAATATATTTTAAAGTGTAATTTATTCCTGTGAAGGCAAAGCTGAATTTTCAGCAGCCATTACAACTTCAGTGTCATATCCTTCAGAAATCATTCTAATATGCTAATTTGGTGCTGTGGAAACATGTATGATTGGTATTCTATTTTTTTATGATTTTTTGATGAATAGAAACGTACAAGAGTTCGTACAAGATGCTTAAAGTGCTTGAAGTACTTAAATTTGAGTTTTTTAAGCTTTTGCTTAGAAAACCCTTGAAAATGGCAGTATTCCTAAAGAGGTATTTTAAAAGTGCTTGAAATATTGAAAGACAATGTATCTATTAAATAAGTGTTTTTTTTTTTTTTTTTTTTTAAAAAAACGCATATCATTTTATGCATTGAAAAAAAACTGGTTCATGAATCATTATACAGATCGGGACTTCAGAGCTTGGATCGCAAATAATTTGATCTAGATCGGAACTTTGCGTATCACAAATCAATTGATTTAGATTGGAACCTCAAGTTGCATATTGTGAATCATTTGATTTAGATTGAAACTTCGGAATGGGTTCGCGAATCATTTGGTTTAGATTGAAACTTCTGAGTGGGTTCGTGAATCATTTAAAATTAGATCAGGGGCCAGTTGCATAAAAGGTTTAGACTAGTCTTAAAAGTTAGTCATCTAATTTCTTTCTATAAGACTGGTCAAAATTTGTAAAATCTTAGATGAGTCTAAGTTGAATCCAAAATATATGATTGATTACCCCTTAGTTAACTGCTAGTTGGTCAAAATAGTTCTTAAGACACTGTCTTAACATAGAGGCTAAGTTTATGCAACTGGCCCCAGAACTTTGCACATCACAAATCAATTGATTTAGATCAGAACCTCAAGTCGCATATCGCAAATCATTTGATTCAGTTTGGGACTTTGGAGCGGGTTCGCGAATCATTCTATGGTTTAAATGATTCCTGATCTATGCTCCGAGTCCTAATCTGAAAAGGTGGTTCCTGAATCATTATTCAGAGTGGGACTACGGAGTGTGAATCATGAGTCATTTGATTTAGATCGGAACTTGAGAGCAGGTTCGTGAATCTTTTGCTCTAGATCTGAACCTAGGAGTGCAGAGCGCAAATGATTTGATTCAGATGGGAAATTTGGAGTGGTTTTGTGCATGTTTTTTTTTTCTTAAACAGTAGAAAACATCAAGCCATAAGTGAGATCTCTGATTGAAGTCCGTGAAAATCAAAACAGTAGTGCTTAAAAAGTCTGTGACTGTGCTGGAATTTTATTTTACAGTATCTGTACGAACCTTGTTGAAAAATTCAAAATAACAATTTATTTGAAATGGAAATCTTCTGTAACAATGTAAAAGTCTTTACTGTCACATTTGAACAGTTTAATGAGTTCTTGCTGAATAAAAGTTCATATCTTTAAAAAAAAAAAAAAAAAAAACCTTACTGACCATAAACTTTTGCATAATACTGTATAGGTTTCTGAAAATCTCTTCAATGCTAAATGTTTGCATTTTTTACTTGATGAAGGTGGCATCACATTGAGTCCCTGTTAAATGGAGGAGAGACCATCACAGTAAACTTCTGGTACAAGGTACGCTTTTGCCGCACCATTTCTTGCACCGTATTATTTGTAAACGTGATACATCTTTGCACTAATCAACTAGTGTTGTACAAAATATTTGCAGGGGGCACCCACTCCAAAGAGGATAGAGTACCCTTTGAAAGCTCATCAGAAGGTGGCCATAATGAGGAACATAGAGAAGATGTTGGGAGAGGCCTTAGGGGACCCGCATGAGGTACAGAGAAGTAGAACAGTCAATCAAAGCCTTTTCCGTTTTTAGGTCCTCAGATATGAATAATGCATTAAGGAATTCCCTGTGTATATTGACCTTGACAATAACCTAATTACAAGTATATTTGTGGCTAACCTGCTTTAAACCTGAATAAAAGTGTGCATGCCTACATTTGACTGTGACTAGAGCAAAAATGAATAACCTTTTTTCCTTTTTAATTTAGGTATATAAAAGCTGCAGAAATCCTGGATGAATACATTTTGTATTGACTATTCTGTTTTCAACAGGTTGGTCCATTGCTGAACATGATGATCAAGGGCAGATATGATCATGGACTGAGTTAATGGCCTGAGCTGAACCTTCTTTGGTGTGCTGCTAAGACGGTCTGTTTATATGTGTGTGTGGATATGAGTATATGCTTGTGTATACATTCAGACTGTTGAAATGCCAGTGCATGGCAGTATTTTGGCAGTATAAAGACTTCCGCCTTTTGTCTACTTTTATTTACTGGACCCATTATAGCTAGTTCTCTGTTGGTGTAAGGAGAAAACCACTGGTAAGGAATCTCGAGTTGACCTCTCTTTAAAAAGTCCTTAAATTCATATGTTTGCAGCAAAAAAAAAAAAAAAAAAAAAAATAGACAAATGCATTAGCAGGGCCTGTAAAGCACTTTTACACCACCCAGAGCGCCTGTTGTCAGATTTTGTCCCATGTTGGGACAAAGAAGGTGCCATATGTCATGATTAAACTCCCTTGGGTTCAGAGTCCGTGCAGTGAAACTGGCAGAGTGCCTCGAGTATATCCACAAAGGAAGATGATTTACAACTTGAAACCTACCATTGACTGTTTTAAACTGTTGATGCCATCATTATTGATGGTGTTTTTGTGTTTGATTTTGAATTTGATCTCATGGCATAACAGAAGTAATGCAGAATACAATGGTCAGCCACAATGTGTTTTTAAAACAGAAAGGATTTTTTATCCTTTCGTAGCCGACTCACTGAATTAAAATTTTGCATTTGTAATTCTTTTTTCTTTTTTTTTTTCTTTTTTCTTTTTTTTTTTTTTAGCTATGTGTACATTAAGGCGATTGTTTTAGTTTCTTGATGTTTTATTTTTCAGTGTAACATTTATATGGTACCATTTCTGTAAGGATTGTAATTCAGAACAAACTACACTTGCCAAGTGTTAGCTGTCTCCATGAATTGAAAGGAAATAAACGATTTTGAATTGCTTGGTCTAATTTTCAGTTTTTGAAAATTCAGTTTAAAATATTTTTTTTTATTTAAATGTTTTTATCCAGTTAATACAGTTTTGTTTTAAAATTGGCGCATTTAAAATACAAAATGTGCATGTGCTAAAAGCTTAAATTGTCTTGTTACAAACATTTCAAATTCCTACAAAGACTACATAGGAATACAAAATTCTGACAAGATATTTTGAGTTTGGGCTTAATATTAACTTAAAGACTCCGTTCACTTCCAAAATAACTATTTGCTTATAATTTACTCACCCTCATGTCATCCAAAATGTTAATGTCTTTGTTTCTTCAGTCGAAAAGAAATTAAGCATTACAAGATTTTTCTGTGGATAGTGGATAGTGGACTTAAATGGGTGCGTCCGACATCGTTGTTTTAGCTTGTAAAGGGCGCTTGACTTACTTTGCACATTCACTTTGTTTTTTTTTTTTGTTAAGATTCGTTTTTGGCATTTTTGCCTTTATTATGATAGGACAGATCATAGCTGACAGGAAGTGAAGTGGGAGAGAGAGAAGGGAACGTGATATTTCCAACGTCACTATCCACCTCATTTTTTATAAGAGTGGGCACGGCCATTTGTAAATTTTATGGGTGTGGCTTCCAGTCTCATCCATCCAGCTATTTTAGCTGTACAAAACAGCTTGTTTTGCTGCTTAATATTGGAAATTGGAAAATGAATTATCTTAATTATGAACACACTGATTTGTAGTGCAAACAGTTTAACTGTTTACTGCAGGCTGCAGGCTGTTATTCTTCTCTTTATTTCCCTATACAGTCTTGGGCAAGTTACTTCCAAAATGTAATACATTATATATTACTAGTTGCTGTCTTTTAAAAGTAATTAGTTGCATTACAATATTACTGTCTCTGAATTGTAATGCATTACACTACGTTTAAGTTACTTTTGAGTTACTTTCACCAAAATATCCACAGAAGTATGACTAGGCATTATAAAATACCAAAATGTAGTTTATTGCTGCTCATTATACATCCAGTGAAGGGTAATGAGGTAGGTTTATATATCAGAAAATTATAAAATCATATTTAGATAGGCTACCATGTAAGTCTACACAAACGTTACTTGTAGTTTAGGTTAAAACAGATAAACACAAAATTATTATATTTATAAATAAAGCGAAATGTACTAACAATAATACTTCACCTATAGACTATTTTGAACGGTTTTCCGAACAAAACAAGAATAAAATACATATGTTGTTAAAAAGCCAAAACGAATTAGGCTAATTTAAAGGGAAACTGAAAGCAAACGCGTTGTTCTCACGCAGCATGAATCCAATTAAATGTGTCCATATTCGCGATGTATTTGAATGCTAGACTATTATTTATTAGTAAATTTATTAGTAGGTTTTCTTTTTTAATTTTAATTAATCAGTGTATATGTTGGGTTTACTGTATTTTACTCTGATAATGAATAGGCTGCAACGTTTGCAATGCTGTCTATGTGTGTGCGTGAGTCGCCACTCTTTTCCTTTCGTTTTGTTAATCTGTTAATTAGGCTGTTTAAGTTAAATATATTTCGCGTATTCATTCTTTTGATATATAGACTATGATCTGATAAAAACAGATTTTGTTATTTTTAGTAATCTTAATTTTTGTTGCTTGTCTACGCTTGTCCGCCGCATTCTTTCTCTTCTCCGACCCCGCAGCGCGCGCTCTCTTTCCGTTAGCTTAGTGTTAGTGGCACCAGTCCAGGTGTTTCCAGGAGTTATTCGTGCTATTTCTCCTTGTTGAGCCTTGTTGAGAGTTTGGTGTCGCACATAGATTACACCTGATTATGCATTCTTATTCTTTTCTCTGATGAAATAAATAAAACGGGAGTGTGTCCATCTCACACAGAGAATAGAATCCGTCTCGACAGTCAACTTAACCATCGAATTCCAGCAACAGGAAACAGAAGAACTATTCTACACAAGGATTTTTTTCTCTGGTGCTGGTAAATTCACTTCTTAATTTTGAGTTAAAATATGTTGTTGTAACTTGCGTTACTCAGATTGTAACGAGTAATATTATTACCCAAATGTGATTAGTAATGCGTTATATTACTGCGTTACAGCAAAAAGTACTATACTGTAATATTATTACATTTGTAATGTGTTACTCCCATAGCTTACTTCCACGTTGAAGAATAAGGTGGAAATGTGTTCCTCAAAAGCCTTAAATCTCTGTAGTTCTCAGCATGATTTCTGAGTGATTTAAAGGAGAAGTCCACTTCCAAAACCAAGATTAACATATAATGTACTCACCCTTGTCATCAAAGATGTTCATGGCTTTTCTTTCTTCAGTCGTAAAGATGCTTTTTGAGGAAAACATTTCTGCATTTTTTCTCCATATAATGGACTGGTATGGTGCCCTGATTTTGAAAAGGCAATGCGGCTTCAAATGATCCCAGACTAGGAAGGGTCTTATTTTTTCATAAAAAAAATACAATTTAAATACTGAACTCGGTGTATTCTAGGTATGTCCAAAAACTCCAATCGTATTTTCTCCCTCAACTTTAAAATCATTTCAAAATCATCCTACATCGCTGCAGAAGTTCCGACCCAGTCTTTGCAAAGTGAACATGTAAACGAGATGAAACACCGTTTACAACCACATTTGGGATTGTTTGAAGCCGCATTTAAACTGCATTTTGGAAGTTCAAAATCGGAGGACCCATGTCAGTCCATTGTATGGAGAAAAATGCTAAAATGTTTTCTTCAAAAAACCATTTATTTACGACTGAAGAAAGAAAGACATGAACATCTTGGATCACAAGGGGGTGAGTACATTATATGTAAATCTTTGTTCTGGAAGTGGACTTCTCCTTTAAAGTGGTTTGCATCTGTTCTTCTTGTAGACTTTAAATTAAAACATAAACTTTTATTTTCTCACCTTTCCGTCTTTAGATGTGTATATTCCTCCACACTGTAAACACAACCCCATGCTCCTCAGTGAAAATCCATTTTTAAACCAGTACTTAGAGTAGACAACTGAGGAAAGACACAACATTCATAAAACATTGATTCTTTACTAGTTACTCTCCAAAACATCATCAGTCTTTGAAAAATAATGTTAATATATTTGAATCTAATCACTGCACTTCAGTTTCAGGGCCACGGTGGAGCTGGATGGAGGTGACTGGTAATGTTGACAGCTGATACTGTGATTCTATGCCAAAGACAACATGGTCAACATGTAAACAGAGTACATCAAGCACAAACAAATCTCAAAAAATACTAGTGTAATATGGATATGACAATACAGTTGTTAATAGTGAACACAAAGCACATCCATTACTAAAACTATGCAAAGCCAGCTAACTACACAACACAGAGTAACTAACTCTAGTAAATATGCCGACGAAGATTTAGTCAATCCAAAGCTTGTCCAGTGTATATGAGGAGCTGGCAGACCTGGTTTGTGAACTGCAACTAAAACCAACTGTCACACAGACCCTGCTATACTTTAGTCTCTGTAGGAACATATATGGAGTCGTTTTATTTCTGTATATGAAAATAAACACAGAGTGCAAAATACAAACACTGTTTCCCACCACCGAAAATGAGCTAAACTGGCTGATTTTATAACAAAGCAACCACTTAGCAGAACATTTCAATGACTTTCAGTAAAATAATGTGTAAAACAGGGTTTGGCTTAAAGAAAACAGTCAAATGTAAACACCTTCATGTTTTTAGGAACAGCTCAAGGTTTTAGTAAAAAGTAGTTAAAAAAATAAATACAGTAACGTATAGGGCTCAAAAAAAGAGACCTGCTGGGAGATTACACAGAACAGCAAATCAAACATCAAAACTCCCAAGAACCAAAAAACTCCAGCACCATGTATGTAAATGGACACACACTTGGACCAAGATACATTTAAATAAAAACTTAATTATTTGTTTCCAGTCACAAATATCAAAACCAAAGAGGGTTGACTTTGAATGGTCCATCAACAAGATGCCTTTCATCAATGAAAGCGATATTTGCGTGCTGGTTTGAGACTAACGTAAGTCTTCTTCATGTCATCTGGTTCTTCTTTCTTGACTAGATGGTAGCGTTCTCCCTTTGTGGTGACCACCTGACTGCCGTGATAGCGCACCAATTTCTTAGGAGCCTGCAAATGAGCATATAGAATTAATATTTGCATAATTCATCAATGTTATACGATGCAATGTCACCATAAACTCACATCTTTTGGAGTGACTGGTCTGTGCACTTTCTTGTCTTCTTCACTATCAACCAACATGTACCTATGGGGTCCAAACATTTGATTAAAACATTGTTTTCTACATCCAATATAGAAAGTTCGTGAAATAGTGTAAAAGAAAGAGATCAAGGTAACAACTCACTTTTCTAAAATGCTTGCTTTAAGTTTCTGATCAACTTCAGCAGAAACCGTCTTCCCCTGGTTTGCCTAGAAAAACAAAATTTGAAGGCATAAGTGTTATTTTAATACTATATATATATATATATATATATATATATACACACACACACACACACACACACACACACACAATTAACTAACATTTCGTTTTTTTTTTTTTTGTTTGTTTATTGTAGTTGAAGTTATTATACCCGTTTGTATGTTTTGTCAATTTTTCTATTTATCTTTAATTTACTTAGATTTAATTTTTGGTCATTTTAGTGCATAAACTTTTATTTTGACAAATATACAACAACATTTATCATTTCTCTTTTTTTAACTTTATTTTTTCACCTAATATTTTTATAATTTATTTTTGCTTTATTTCAATTAAAGGATTAGTTCACTTCCAAAATAAAAAAAATTACTGACAATTTACTCACCCCCATATCAACCAAGATGTTCATGTCTTTCTTTCTTCAGTCACAAAGAAATTAAGGTTTTGAGAAAAACATTCCAGAAATTTTCTCCATATAATGGACTTCAATGGTGGCAGGGTTTCCACGGGTCTTAAAAAAAGTCTTAAATTGCTTTATGTGAATTAAGAGCAGCAAGTCTTAAATTCATATGATCATGGCATTAATTTTCATGAGGGATTGTTTTCAAATGTGTTTCATTTTAAAGTGAAGCGAAAGCGTAATTTCTGTGCAACGTGGCTTAGGTCGCTCAATATTCATTAAACAATACGTGGTATCAGATTTCATTTATCACCTGAAGAGAGTGAATCGAGCTGACTGACAAGAAGAGAGAGGTGAGAAAGACAAGACTATGGCGGAAGTGTTTTAAAACTAAATGCAAAAGTATTTTGGATTTTGAAAAGCCTGTTGACTTCTGCCATTTATCTAAGGTGATAGTGGAAGTGTCATATTTATTTGGTTCCACAGTGTTTGCTGATTTTTCTTAATTTAAACTGTGTAATATATATATATATATATATATATATATATATATATATATATTATATATATATATATATATATTTTTTTTTAATATATATTACATCAAGGTGCATACCATGTTTCCAAGTCTTCTTATTCGTTTTGCTAATAAACATTCTACGTTTCTTAATTTTTAGGTTACACAGTGTTTACTGATTTTCAGTTTTGTATACCTATTTAAACTTTGTGTAAGTTATTATTTTATATTATGCATATAGCATGGTGTGTTTTTATTCGTTTTGTTAATAAAAGTTTGTCACATTATGTTAATGCCGCTAATTTAAAAGTGAAAGTAAAATGTGCACACTTTTACAAGCTCCTTAAATCTGAAGGAAAGTGAAGAAATGAGGGAAAACTCAAACGAAATAAAAACTAACAACTGCTTGATGCCAAATTGCTGCTAATTTGAAAGTGAAAGTAAACCTCGAACTATACTTAGAGAACATGTTGCTGTATTGTTTTCCCTTCAATTTTTTTCCCTTAAATTTTCTTTAGTTGGTCTTAAAAAGGTCGTTAAAAAGTCTTAAATTTACCCTCATAAAACCTGCAGAAACCCTGGGTGGCCAACAGGTTGAAGGACCAAATTGCAGTTTCAGTGCAGCATCAAAGGGCTCCCAGCTGAGGAGTAAGGGTCCTATCTAGTGAAATGACCAGTCATTTTCTTAAAAAATTAAAAATGTATATACTTTTACCACAAATGCTTGTCTGGCACAAACTGTGATGCGTATGCATGTCTTCATGCATTATATACACTGCCCTCCAAACGTTTTGAAACGCCCTAGAAAAGTGGGGTTTTGGACAATATTGGAAT
Source organism: Labeo rohita (assembly GCF_022985175.1). Classification (NCBI taxonomy): domain Eukaryota; kingdom Metazoa; phylum Chordata; class Actinopteri; order Cypriniformes; family Cyprinidae; genus Labeo; species Labeo rohita. Next base: position 21,058,695 of record NC_066881.1, on the reverse strand, counting down.
GAATCCTTTTTAATTTGTGATAATTTTGCACTGATAAGGGACAACACAAACTACGAAAACAAATTATATTACATAAACAGTTTATACATACAAAAAAACTTAAATTTTCGATTCATCAAAATATCCACCATTAGCAGCTATTACAGCTCTGAATAATCTGGGCCTAAATTCATTGTATTCTAAACTTAATTGGCAATCAATTGTTGAAGCTATTAAGGTGTGCTGACCCAGAAATCTTTTAAAAACCTGGGCCAAGTTTAAACCAGTAAACAGGCATCATGTATAAATTGCCATTATTATGTAATCAAAATGAAAATTATTATTGCTGCTCTTCAATGATAATGTCAAGTTACCTTAATGTATTTGCACATAAAAATGATAAGGATTTATGCTGATATTGTCCAAAACCACACTTTGCCAGGGGTGTTTCCAAACTTTTGGAGGGCAGTGTAATCATGTTGGAAAAGTCATGCACAGTTAGTTCTTCATCTGTGTACTTAAGTTAAAAAAAAAAAAAAGTAGTGTCTCAATTTTTCATCCTCAAACTTCAAACCTTTTTTTGTAAAGGGCGTTTGACTTTTTTTGCACGTTCGCTTTGTAAACACTGGGTTGGTACTTCCGCCTACGCCATGCATGATGTTGAGCTACTTCAAGACCAGCATTTGTGGTTAAAAAATATTTAAATTTTTATTTTTCTTAGAAAATGACCGATCATTTCGCTAGATAAGACACTTATTCCTTGGCTGGGATCGTGTAGAGCTTTTTGAAGCTGCATTGAAACTGCGATTTGGACCTTCAACCCGTTGGGAACCACAGAAGTCCACTATATGGACAAAAATCCTGGAATGTTTTCCTCAAAAAAACTTAATTTCTTTGCGACTGAAGAAAGAAAGAAAGACACGAACATCTTGGATGACATGGGGGTGAGTCTATTATCAGGAATTTTTTAATCTGGAAGTGAACTAATCATTTAACTAATCCTTTAAATAGTTTTAATCATTAGTAACAGCACTGAACTGATCTACAACTAAATTTTATAATATATTTCGAACATAAAAATAATTGATCTTGAATAAAAAAATCAAGGTATTAAGAACAAAAACAGTAATTATAGATTACTGTATGTATAATCAAATTTAATGAGGCTAAATTTCTTTAGTGAAATCTAACTTACGGTTAAAGATGTTGGGCACGTAAGCTGGACATCTCCCTCAATAATGAGACGAACAGCTTCCTCCATGTCTCCTTTAGCAATAGACAATGCACTTCTGGCCTCAGTCACACTGCATTTTGGAAACATCTCAAGAAGATGTTGCTCCTGTGTGTCCCACGATGATTCACTAACCTGAAAACACATTCCCAAGCACAAAATCATTTGCAAACCAGTTTGCCAGCATCTGGTACATTGTGAATGTGCTCGAAAGGCCCATTACCTGAGCTGTGGCTCCCTCTGCTTGTAATGTGAGGTTGTGTGTTTTTTCTTGTGAATCTCCATAGGTTAAAGAAGAGCTTTCTGAGAGGGGAAATTTACCTTCCTCTATTTTCATCTCTCCAGATTCTTAAACAAAGACACAAATCACATTTCAGTATGCAGGACATTTTCTTGTTTCTTCATGTAAGTGTCTCTATCCTGTACACCTGCTAATAGAGTATTTTCACGTTGTCTTCAGTTGGCAATATTGGCGGCACTGAGCGTAAACAATGCCACTGAACCGAACAAAACTCACATTTTTTGCTGATTACTGCTGCTAAAAATGATCAATTGTTGTCATGTTTTGTGCTGTACTAATCAGTCAGACCAGGAAAAACATTTGGAGTACTACAGACTGCCAAAAGTAACAAATCAAGGAGAAGAGTGCAAAAAACTGTCTGAGGAACAAAAGGCGTTTGTGGTTGGCCAAACTGAACCAGGATTTCCAGGGCAAGAATCTTGACAACATTCGTGTTTGTTCTTATCGTTTCCGGTCAGAAACATTAAACTAAAATCTTAATTAAAACTGCTTGTACGTATCTTTACCAGCTATTAACTTCAAAATATTGCACCCTTTCCAGCTTACTAAGTCCTCCTCTATATGATTTAGCAGCTTCCACATGTTTTTCCATGGTTTAGGCAGCATAAATTAGCAGAATAACATATTCAGTAGTACAATATCTGTGGAATCCATGCAGTTGTTTACATTTGAGTATCGCCAGTGTGTCCGCTCATCCGGGTAACTGACCAAACAGTGACGTAAGTGCAAGCCCCCTATAGTCATTCATGTTCGCAGTTTTTTTTTTTTTTGAAAATTACCTGTGTCCCGGGCTGAAGCCAACTTTGATGCCAAGTTAAACATCATCTCACAAACTTTGACACTACAAGACAAACAAAAACAAATTTGAAAATGCATAAAAATATTACACAATTTTTAATATAAAATATTTGTACATTTCAGTAGGAACTTGAAAGATATCTACCCAAAATTACCTGTCAATATCTGAGAAACCAGGAATGTAGGCCTCCAACATTTCAACAAACACCTCGACGTCAAAGTTTTCCTCCACACTTTCTTGAGATCCCAAATCTTCTAGTACACCAGTGATGTAGGACAAAATCACATCATCTAGAGTACTGCTCAAAATAAAAACACGTCATTGGTATATTTTATTGACTAAGGAAAACTTTAATTAATTGAAGATATGAAGTGACACGCCCTCACCTCAGATCCGCGTGAGGAATATATGATAAAATGAAGTCGTACAGCGCGTCGTGGATTATTTTTTGAAGATCCATCCTACTGCAGTCGAATAAAGAAAGAACAAAGAAGCAATGACAACTTATTAGAAAACCATATAAGAAGCTTTAAGGCAGGTATGTTGCAGAAAACAAACACTACATCACTGTGGCAACTTGTTTGGAGATTGGCCTCAACATGTTAATACACAACTGACATCAAAGTGAAGGTCAAACAAACAAGAATGTGCATAGTTTTGTTATCAGCAGTTTCAAATCCTGCAAAAAGTTGCAAGGAACTATTTTCTTATGCAAGGCTTAAATAGTCAAAAACAGATTTTTTGCGGGCTTCGAAGTCAGTGCATATTCAGTGTACCTTTTTTTTTTTTTTTTTAAATTACCGCATATTTTTAGTTCATGTGTTGGAAAACATGTTTGCAAAACGGCAATGTTTGCACGCAATCTCCACAATTTTTGGCGTTTAATCATACGATTGCACGACCATCTTATCGTTAACATTTAAGAAACACGGTGCACAAACTATATGCATTCATCCGCTCTCAAATAGAAGCATTTGATACCGATATCATGGTTTGTTTATCTGTGCTCAGTTGGGTAGCCGATGGCTAACTAGCATAGTCCAATAACATGCGCAAAGGCCTTTAGATGTTCACCTTACCTTTGGTTAAAACCGCACAGCTAAAAGAATAAAAAGAAAAAAAATGAGCACGGAAAAATTAATAAATTGTGTTGACAAGCTGCAAATAAATCGTAAAACGTTTAGCTAATTCATTAGCCCTACGCGCGGTCGCTGAGGTTCAAAACCTTTGACGTCACGTCCGTTTTAATGTAAACACACCCTCGTGTCACTGTTTTGATTGCCTTTTCAAACGCATTTTATTCTGTTTATTCACTCTTCTGCTGTATGATACAGTTTATTTAGCATTCAGTGTATATACTTATGCCACTTGTGTTGTTTTGTGCTTCTGTAGTTTGTTTGAGTATGATTGAGGTTGCAGTTATGATATATTTTAATAGAACATTTGTTTTTTGTCATCATTTGATTCATGCCAAGGTAAGTCACCCACATCAAACACTTTTTAATTATTTTTTTATTGTCAGCCAATTGCAAGTAAAGACTGAACAATGTTTTGTATAAAAATGTTAAGTAATTTTAGGTTTAAGTGTCAAAGAACAATTACATTTTGAAATTCAAGTTTTATTTCTACATTTGTCACAATAGTAAGAAAAACTGGACTATAGCAATAAAAACAAATGTAAATAAAATATATATGATGCATATTTTATGTATAATAAGAATAATAAAACAAACAAAATACTTTATGTAAATAATAATATTAAAGTTATATTTTCTATAAACTAATTAAGTGAATAATAAACTTTGCATACATTTTATAAATATTTTATTTAAAAAATGTATTTACAGATACACACAATTTTAATTGCTAGCATAACTACTACTTTAAGAATAGTAATAATTGTATTATTGTAATCAACATTGTTGTGGATAAAGCATTATAAATAGTTAATTTTATTTACATTTGTTTTTACTGCTGGCATTAATACCTGATACTATATTAATTTTAATTCTCATTTGAGTATGAGTGGCTGTTATGTGAATTGAAATTGTTTTGCAATTCATACACTGAATTAGTTACTTTACCTGCGAAATGCTGTTTTCTGTTGAATGTCACTTATTGGTAGTCCTGATACTGATTAAGTAAACGTAAGAATAACAGAAATAATTCAAAATGTCTGTTATTGATCTGTCCCTAATAGCTAGTACTGTCTGTAGTGTTTTACTGATCTTTTATAAGGCCCTTCCTCACATACGTCACCATCTGTTAGCGCACATATAAGGGGTAAAGCGAGCTCTAGTGTTATTACACTAGTGTATGCTGTCACGCCTCCTGATTACAAATTGGTTTCATAGATGTTTAGCGCTGCATAATTAATGCTTCATCACGCGTGTGTGTTTTATCCAGCTGCACTGTTTCATTATTAGTACGGGAAATACAGTACATGAGGCTGATAATGAGTCTAGGCGAAGACATCTCATCTTGGCTGGACTCTATTTAACCCTCTTGGGTCAGTGGCATGTAGAATTGTCTTACAAACTGAATGCATGAATGAAACTCATCCCTGTTCCTTATACACAATCCGTATATATTTAGAATATACCAGTGTACTTATTTATACTAGACTTGTTAATGAAGCTGACTACAAAAACACAGCCTAATCGGGTGGATAGTAGATGCTAGCTATAATGTGCATCAGATAATATGCATTCTTAATTATAAATGCATATTATTCATAGGAAAAAATGCTGTAGGGTAAGATCATGATGTTAAGGGAAGTCAAGTGAAGAAATCTGTTCACTGCAGTTCAAAAGTTTGGGATCAGTAAGATTTGTAATGTTTTTTTTTTTAAAGAAGTCTTTTCTGCTCATCAAGGCTGTGTTTATTTAATTAAAAATACAGAAAAAACAGCAATATTGTGAAATATTATTGCAATTTACAATAGCATTTTTCCTATTTTAATATACTTTAAAATAGAATTTATTCCTTTGAATTTCCATTACTCCAGTCTTCAGTGTCACATGATCCTTATATATATATATATATATATATTTTTGGAACCTTTTATTTTTAAAAAGAACAGCATTTATTTAAAATAGAAATATTTTGCAACAATATACAATTGCGTTCAGAGTTTGGGGTTAGTACATTTCTTTCTTTAAAGTGAATACTTTTATTCAGCAAGGATGTGTGAAATTGATAGAAAGTGATGATAAAGACTTATATTGTTGAAAAAGATTTATCTTTTGAATATGTAGCCTACTGTTCTTTTAAACTTTTTATTCATCAAAGAATCCTGAAAAAAGTATTACAGGTTTTTTTTAAAAAAAAAAAAAAAAAAAAAATATATATATATATATATATATATATATATATATATAAATCAATCAATCAGTCAAATAAATGGAACTTTGAGCATAAGAGACTTCTTTAAAAAAAAACTTACTCATCCCAAACTCTTATTTATTGTAAGTAAATAGAGGCTAATCGTTACTATAAATGGGGTAAGTTGTCACAGTGGCATTTCGTGAAACAATAAAAACGTAAATGCTAACATACAAAGAAATTGTGATAAATTTAATAGTTAAATATTGAAATTTAAATTTTAATTTGAAATATTTACTGGCCTGTTAATGTTTTAGTTAAAATCTACCTAGTTTTATTGTGGCCTATTTTGCGGTGTTTTCAATTTAATTTGTGTTATAAATTATGTAGATTTGGAGATGTTGAAAATGTTTGGTGAGATTTACGGTGTGAACACTAGGTGGCTGCATTGAGTCATGATACACTTTTGCATCGTTACTGTTGACTTCAACAGAAACATTGAGGCAGTTCATAATCGGGAAATGTGATATTGTTGAGAAAACTAATTTTACATTTAGTTTTTATGGGGTTTACTGAAAAAAATGTTAATTTCGAGTTTCTGCATGTTCATTTTGTATTGCTTCTAGACAGAATTTTGCTGTTTGGGTTTCACAGAAAATATTTCCTTACAGAAAAATATAAAGCGTAATATAGCTTATTTATTTTCTTAAATACTTAAATGAATGGATATAATTTATTTTGCATTATATCCTTTACTGTTCTTTTAACTTGAAAATGCTGTTTGAGTTATGGATGTACAAAATAATCTAATTTTGTAAAAGACCAAACGGTATGTTTTACTACTTTATTTTTTTAAACTTTCATTCAGGTACTGGAGGCACAGTTATAGTTAGCATAGTCTTGCCTTGCATTCTTTTATTTGCCATTACTGACACAAGAACTATTTTCCAGTTGAAGGCACGATGTATCCCATCTGCCAGTGTGCCAGAACCCTTGAGCTCAAGGTGGGCCACAGAGACCCTGTATACGGAACCTGCTGGGACCCCTGTGTCATGAAGCACATCCCGTAACAGAGCTTTAACATACTGTTAGAACACAATGAACTTACATATGTTCAAATGTTATGAACAGCTCTGGTGTTTGTTAAACACACCTGGTTGTTGCTCCATGCGCTCAAGAAACCAGATGAGAATCTGTACAGCTGTATTATGAAAATCTGTTATATAATGAGTATCAAATGTTTAATTCAGTCTTCCGTCTAAAAATAGTTTCATGTTTTAAAAAGGCTAATTTGGTAGATGTCTTTTGATGATGCCTATAATTGTGTATTTTATTATATGTGACCCTGGACCACAAAACCAATCATAAATAGCACGGGTATATTTGTAGCAATAACCAACAATACACTGTATGGGTCAAAATTATTGTTTTTTTCTTTTATGCCAAAAATCATTAGAATATTAAGTACAGATCATGTTCCATGAAGATATTTTGTAAATTTCCTTCCGTAAATATATCAAAATTTAATTTTTGATTAGTATTATGCATTGCTAAGAACTTCATTTGGACAACTTTAAAGGTGATTTTCTCAGTATTTCGATTTTTTTTGCACCCTCAGATTACAGATTTTCAAATAGCCAAATATTGTCCTATCCTAACAAAGCTTCCGTTTTCAGATGATATATAAATCTCAATTTAAAAAAAAGAAGAAAAGACCCTTATGATTGATTTTGTGGTCCAGGGTCAAATATATATGTGTAAATCTATTTTAGCTTGTCTTCCTAAAAATACTTATTTTTATATATATTTTATCATTTAATTATTTAATTTGCCTGTTATAAATGAATAACTACATCTAAAACATTTTGCATTTAAAACATTAAAAAGTAATTAAAAGCTTTTCAGTCATAGTTACTGGTATGCTCAAGCATGTCATTCAGCAATGGAAGGCCAGGATACACAATGTGCATATTGTGTTAAAAGAGAAAGATTTCCATTTGATCAGACACAATGGAGGAAGACTTGATCTCCGCTTTGCAATTTCCTCTCCTTCGTTAGAGGAGCCAAACACGGTGCGAATAAATTTACTGCCAAATTAATTACCTTTTCCCCAACTTTAGACAATAATACCAGAAGCTGTCTGTCGGAACACATCTCTAATTATTTTATTAATGTTTGATTCACAGTTCAGGTACAGCGATTTCACATTTTTTATTAACTTTATTATACTTTGAAGTCAATGTGTATTATTATATATTAGATGATCTGAATTGAATTACCCAAGTGCCAAAATCAAATCAACAGATTTTTGTTTTCGTCTCACAGATATCGTTAGAAATTGAACAAATCTATTGTGTAATTGAAGCCACCGAGTTTTATTAATGAGCTTTTTCAAGCTTTCACAATTTGCCTCCTAAACCTCAAATGGTGAAATAAATGAATAGAATTTAATCACGCAATCATACTGCATGAAACTCTGCTTTCCATCAACACTTATATAGAAGGGAAAAAAAATAGATTTAGGTTTTTAAAAAAATAAAACAATCGTTTAATAGTTTTTAAAAACCAAACAATTTTTCACTTAACTTTGCTACATTCTGAGACAATATATACCCTTATTATTATTAATATTTAATATTATCTTTTTAAAAATGATTATTATAGTGCATTTAAACATGTGTGTTGCCAGGTGGTGATCTCTGACTCTTATCTTTATGAAAGACTAGTAGCAGGAAGCTCAATGTCAAACAGTAGCATGCATTCTGCAGGCATGGCAAACATTATTTAGACCCGCTTCTGTGGCCAGGGTATCAGGCTTGGGGGTCTGGAGCTGTATCAAGCCATCAGAGCTGGCTTATCCGGACTCCTGCAAGGCAATGCTTGCCTTCCCGTCTGGCTCCTGCTTAGATCCTGTCTCAAGGAAATAGGCACCAGACTGGCCACTGCTCCCTAAGACCCACTGCGAACAAGAGGCATTATGCGGTTTTGTGCAGTGAATGTCATCCTACTCTAATGCAGATGAGTTTAAATGCTTGAACTTGTCTTAACTAAGCAATTATATTTATTAGTTAAGCCACAACCGTGTAGCTTTCCTTTAATCACTATTTTTGTAATGTTTGGTTTCATCTGAAATTATCCTATTAGTGGCGTTTTTTATGATCAACGTGTTTAAACCAACATGAGAGGTTTAGTTATATGATATAAATCATTTAAAAGGTCAGCTTGTCCTACAATGAACTCATCTCTCCTCTTCTAAAAATCTCCTCTGAATTCAAACATACAGTGTATACGCGTGCCACAGCGCCTACACATGACAGATCTTATGGCTTATGATGTATGAAGTGCTTCATATCAAATGAAGACCTCGTTTCTGGCTCATACTTCTTATCAAGCCCGTCTGTGATATGACCCCGGCAGTTAACTGGTTAAAGCGTGTCCGCAATCCATCTTCAGGACCCCCTGCATATTAACATTGATCTGTTGGAAATGAAGAACAGACGTGTGTTATCGTTTACAGTGGGAAAATTTTTCTTTTCATGATAGATCTGGAGAGCAACATTTCTGACAAATGGCCTTTCTAATGTGTTTTGTTTTCTGTCAATAGTGTGGCTCTTCTCTGGATTGTGGATCAATAGAAGCAAACGCTCTGTGTGGTGGGATTTAAAGGGACAGTTCAGCCAAAAGTGAAAATTCTGTCATTATTTACTCACCTTATGTCATTTTGAATGTGAAACATAAAAAGAGTTATTTAGAAGAATGTTCAAGCTTCTCTTTTCCATATAATAACCAAAACGCTTTCTAGGTATCGGTATCGTCTCTTTTTTTTTACATGGAAGAAAGAAAGTCATACAGGTTTGGAATGACTTGAGAGTGCGTAAATAAATGATTTTTGGGTGAGCTATCCCTTTAAGATTGCTCTTCAGTGGTTTCTTTCTTGCCTTTTGTACAAACTTTGGCAACGGTACTTTGCTTTTTATGTGTTAATACCCCTCTGTGTTTTTGAACAAGTCTGGAATATTCAATAGTGGGTAGTCCGTATGGGGGGGAAAGCGTTTTTACCAGTGAACATACATTTTCAGGACTGTTTCCAGAGCTTTTGGGTGTCTCTCATGTGTGAGACTGCTCAGTGGAGAGTAGACTCCCCTCGGTAGAAACATCTGTTGTAGAAGGGCCTGTCACTTTCCCTTTTGTAGGCTCTGTCTCTTCCTCAGACTGAGACTGTCATCAGGTTTGATCATTTACGCGGCTCAGAGAATAATGTAGCAGAATTGGGCATGCGTTCATGCAGTTGAGTAACTCTGTGCATGTATGGTTTTTCTCCTTCAGATTCTAAATTCAAGAGGAGATGTTGTTTTTGTCACCAAAACCAAAATTCGAAAAGTGCCTTTCATTTTTAAATTGTGAGATATTTGTGACAAGTTTTAGACTTTATATGTTTATGTGACGACTTGGAAAAGCCCATGAACTTGACTTTAATCCTCTTTATTTTGCCTTTGTTGCATTTGATGTCACGATTTGGCATTAACTTCAAAAATAACAGATGCGATAGACTTAAGCTATTTGCATGGACAGGCAGGCTCATTCATTCTGCCTTATCTCAAAGTTTTCGTAGATGAGATATACCTATGTCTAAAATGGCCCAAAGGTGTGGTGTTTCTCTCAAGACAGACAGGAAATGTTTTTAGAGCTGCACCACAACAGTGCCACAAGGCTCCTCACCTCCTGGTGTCTTCAGGTCAACTGCCATTTATCTTGTGTCAGAGAGCACCTTGAAGTGATTCTTCATCTTATCTTGACATTAGAGCCACGTCAAAACATCATGTCTGTGCCACTGGAGGGAATCCATAAATAAAGCTGGAAATGCAATCTGAGAAACAACTCAACCTTCATCTGCATTTGTTAATACACTAAGGTGCTGCCATCGCTGTGCGTGGTGAAGTGATTTAAGTCTAAGGACATAAGAATGAATTATGTGACATTTTGGGATAGTTCATTCACGAATATTTAGCTGTGAAATTGAAATCGTCCTCTGCATCCTTTTTTCATAACCAGGTACTGAAAAAGTTTTGTATGTGGTAGCTCATTTTTGTAAATGTGACTGTGCAACAATTGTGACTTTATCATAATTGCACAATTGTGACTTTAATTTTGTAAATGTGAGTCACAACTGAGACTTTTTTTGAGACTATTTTTAGTAACTGTGACTTTTTTCTATCTCACAATTGTAACTTACATTTTGTAAATGTCACTTTATATCACATTTAATACTTCATATTTTGCAATTTTGACTTTATTTTTAGTAACTGCAACTTTGTATCTCACAATTGTAGCTTTTATTTTGTAAATGTGACTTTATATCACAATAGAGACTTTATTTTGCAACTGATTATTTTTAGTAACTGCAACTTTGTATATCACAATTGTAGCTTTTATTTTGTAAATATCACTTTATATCACATTTTATACTTAATATTTTGCAGTTCTGACTATATTTTTAGTAACTGCGACTTTGTATCGCACAATTGTAACTTTTATTTTGTAAATGTGATTTTATATCACAACAGTTGTGACTGTGTAGTAACTGCGACTTTGTATCTCACGATTGTAGCTTTTATTTTGTTAATGTCACTTTATCACATTTGATACTTAATGTTTTGCAATCATGACTATATTTTTAGTACTGCGACTTTGTGTCTCACAACTGTAACTTTTATTTTGTAAATATTACTTTATATTACATTTGAGACTTAATATTTTGCAGTTGTGACTATATTTTTAGTAACTGTGACTTTATATCACAATTAACTTAATATTTTGCAATTGTGATTCTTTTTAGTAACTGTGACTGTATCTCACAATTGTAGCTTTAATTTTGTAAATGTGACTTTACATCACAATTGAGACTTAATATTTTGCAGTTGTGACTATTTATAGTAACTGCGACTTTGTATCTCACTATTGTAGCTTTTATTTTGTAAATGTGATTTTATATCACAATTTTAGTAACTGCGACTTTGCATCTCAGTTGTAGCTTTAAATTTTTAAATGTGACCATATCACAATTGACACTTAATATTTTTCTATTGTGACTTTTTAGTTAGCGTGACTTTGTATGTCACAATTGTAGCTTTAGTTTTGTAAATGTGACATTATATCACAACTGAGACTTAATATTTTGCAAATGTGACTATTTTTAGTAACTGCGACTTTATTTTTTGTAAATGTGACTTTATATCACAATTGAGACTTAATATTTTGCAATTGGGACTATTTTTAGTTACCACGACTTTGTATGTCACAATTGTAGCTTTAATTTTGTAAGTGTGACTTTATATCACAATTATGACTATTATAATTGCAACTTTATAGCTCAAAACTGTGACTTTATTTTGTTTAAATGTGACTATATCACAGCTGTGATTATATATCTGTCAATTGCAAAGTTATTTCTTCTAAATGTAAGTTTATATTTCAACTTTTTGAACTCATTGCAACTAGTGCTCATAAAGTGATTTTATTTTTTACTTTAACTATATTTTATTATTACCCGTTTTATTTTTTTTAAATAATAAAAATTGGACTTCCATACTTTGTCAAGTTGTGTGTTATCGCTAATGAGCCTTTTGTACATTTTAGCTCAGACAGGAATCTGATTTCTGTTGGGAACATTTTTTCACTTCAATAAGATATTGACAAAGATTTCATTGTTACAACTATTATTGACACTTTAACAGTTACTTTATTAATAGCTCATGGCTATCTCTGCGCAGTTTGAGTAGTTTGAGTTGCCATAATTGGATTTGATTTTTTGCTCCTTTGCTTATTGTCATTGTAAATGTGGCACGCATTTTTTTCAGCAGAAGAAGTGCACAGCAAAATACACTTCTCACAATTAGATTAAGCTGAGCCAGACCTTTGCAGTTGGATGCACAGGTGGTTACAGGGTTCACCTGCCCTCTGTAAAGATTGTCTTGCTTATGAAAAAACAGGTTATTTCAGGACGAAAACATGCTTGGCTTCAGCGTAAGGGCCCTGTGCCACTCTTGCCTGTCACCATATTGCTCATTTTGCACAGCGAGTGGAATTCCAGCCCCAGTCTGCCCGCTCTCTCGCCAATGTGTGTGTTTTGTTCAGAGACTGTATTCCATTCTTCTAACTTTGTTCCATTGACTGAGTTGCCCCGAGTGAGCTATGAGAGACGCTGGCTTTCTGTGCCAAAGGTACGCTAGCATTACTGTCTGAAGAAAATAAAGCTTGCTGTTTCGCTTTGCTGCCACCAGATGCAATTCGCAGCATGAAATACGGGCGGTAGTCTCTGGGCTCTGCGCTTTGTGCAAAAAAATTGCAGGGTGCATTCTACTCTAAACGCACCGTTTTCATTTTCAAATGATACAACTGTAGTCATTTTTCTTTTTTGTACTTGTCTTTCACTCATTGTAAAGCTCTGTATGTTTTCTGAGAGGTGCAGATAATTTGATTCATTAATTCATTTTAACTATGAAAGTGTCAGAAAATGCTAAAGATGCAAAAGAAAACACTCCTTAATTTCATCCCAAAATTAAAGATTTAATAGATTTTCTCATGCAAATATAGAATGTATTAGTTATTTTAGCTTTAGGTGATAATGTGTCTTTGGGGTGTTCTGAAGTTTGCATGTACGCCTGTTTAAGTGTGTTGTTGTTGTAGATTGGCACATAATAATAAAAAAAAGTGATTACAAGTTCCTGTCTCTTATCTACCGCAGACAATCCCTTGACACAGAGTCTTTTTCCCATGGCCAATTACCAGATCACCTTTCCAGGCTCCTGGTTTGTACGATTCCACACCTGTGCTATAAAACGCAGAAATGTTGTCTCTTCACCAAGTGAGACAACACCAGTTACTTGTAGTTACTGAATTGAGCTTCCCCCAGCCACAAAAGCAGCTGTAGCTTAAAGGTTAAATTGTGTTTGTCCTGCAAGCTCTTTTAAGAGGCATAGTTGTTTTAGCCCCAGTTTTATTGACACTAACCTTTGCAGTTTTATTTGCAGTATTTGTGTTAAGGGTATATTTATTTTTTGTGTATTTTTAAAGGTTATTTTTGTAAAAAAAAAAAAAATGCTTTTTTTTTTTTTTTCTTGTATCTGGAATGCACTGCATAAAAATGCTTTTTAAAGTAAATAAAACGTGTACGTTTTACAGTAAAATTCTGCTTGAAAAAGTCATGTTTAATTCATGTTACTTGCCGTTTGTAATTAATTGTGAAATGTACTAGCAATTTATAAGTGAAATTAGGTAACACCTTATTTTAAGGTGTCCTTGTTACACATTTTACACATACTTTTATAAAAACAATTAATTATGCATAATTTACATTTACATGAATGTAACCCTAAGCCAAACCCTACTCCTAACCCTGACCCTAACCATATAGTAAGTACATGTAGTTAATTAATACTACTTCCTTAAATGTATAATTACACTGTAGCAAATACACCTTAAAATAAAGTGTAACCATTTATTGTGCATACTAGGATATAATAATGTAGTAATAATATAAATAATTTTATATATATATATATATATATATACATTTATATTAGTAATTGACCTTGTAATGAATTGTGTGTGCTACATTAAAATGTAATATTGTATTTGGTGTAAAAAAAATAAGCTTTTCTTATGTCACAGTGTTGCAATTTTTGTTGTTTTTCTCCAAGATAATTAATATCAAAGCTTCCTCAAGGTGAAAAAGGCAGATCCGAGAGGCTTTTTACATGCTTCCGATTTTCAGTGGAGCCCATGTCATTTTCATATTGATTAATTATCTCCCCCTCTGACGTTCCAGCAATGAACTGGCCCCATCTCTATCTTGGAGATATATTTTATCTTCCTCCACCATTCATGTACACATTTATTGAATGTGGAGACCTCAGGATTCATCTTTTGGCCACCATAGAAGCATAACTAATGGCAACATTAGAGTGGTTTTGTGAACGAGGCGACCGGATGCAGGTTAACCAAGCAAGAAATAATCTAGGATTTTATATCCTGCATGAACGAGCATAGGATATGCCAGGAATAAATTCATCCCCCAAAATAATTTGGGAGGGTGCGCTTTCAATGGGACGGTTTTTGGGGAGTCGGATTGCCGCCGCTGATATGAAAGGAAGGGACTCGTATATGCATGTGTGGCATTTATGAGCAGATAATCGCTGTCAGTTTAATGTTTGGTCGAGGTCAAATGATCTATTTTGTCTCTGACCACACGTCTAGACAGCTGCCATTTAGAACTTCACGTTTCTTTGTGTGCATTCAAGGCTTGGCCCGTTCTACTCCTCCTGCCCAAACAAGGATTTTTTCGAGCGGTTGACATTGCCACACAAGCTGTCTGTGGAATCCCCTTTAATTAAAGTGACATTTGAAGCTTTTCTTGGCCACTAATAAACCTGGAAACCCATTAAGATCTTCCTAATTACTCCGTTTGGGAGGAAGGAGAAACACATGGGCAGCCAGCGCAGGGGTTAGCCCGCTGGCATTTGGCCCCAGAAGCTTAGAGCCGCACAAAAGAAAATGTCCCCTCGGTTACCCATCCCTCCCAGCTGAGCTCTGCTCCCCCTCGTGTTTTTGCTCGCGATGAATGGAACTATATGACATGTCAGTCTTAGAGTGTCCATTCATGGAGTTGAGGGAATGTGTGAATGAAGCCTCTTAATTAGAGCGGCCTCGCAGAGTCACCTGACTCGTCATTAAGGTGGCATTAAGTGAGCCCTCTGTTTTAATACGACCAGGGGAGGGAGTGTCTCTCTTTGTGTGCGTGAGTCGGGCATGACAGTGAAGCGCTCGGGCCCAGATGAATCGAAAATTAAAGGGATAGTTCACCCAAAAATGAAAGTTCTTGCGTTATGAACTTATACTCATGTTGACTCTCTTTCTTCTGTAGATCGCAAAAGAAGATATTTTTTTTAAATATCTGAGTGATTTTTTTTTTTTCTTCTTCTTTTTCTCCATACAGTGAAAACAGTGGGGTCCAGTGTTTGTTTTGTATCCATCAAACTTCATTGTATGGCCAAAATGTTCCTCAAAATTAGTGTTTTGGAGTTCTACTGAAAGAAAGAAAGTCCTAAAAGTATGGAACAACATCATGGTGATTTTGGTGACATTTAACAGCATTTTAACATGCATTTGGAAACACAATGTGTGCTAGGTTCACTTTTTTTTTTACATTTACATTAACATAATTGACCACATTTTTGGTTTAAAGAAATTTACAGAATTTAAATTAAATTATACAGAACTAACCAACAAGTTTCCAAAGGGGTGTTTTTGCAGTGATGCCATAGAAGAACCATTTTTGGTTCCCCAAAGAACCTTTCAGTGAACAGTTCCTAAAAGAACCATTTTGGGAACACTTAAAAAATCTAAAGAACCTTTTTTGACTATAAAGAACCTTTTCTGCATTTGAAAGGTTCTATGGATGTTAAAGGTTCTTCATAGAACCATTGATGCTAATAAAGAACCTTTATTTTAAGAGTGTTCTGCCTAAAATAAAAGCTTAAAGGGATGAAAACTCTGTCATTAATTGCTCACCCTCATGTCGTTCCAAACTTGTAAGACCTTAGCTCATTTCAGAACACAAATTAACCCTGAAGAGAAGAAATCATTGAATAAAGTCGTTATTTTGGTTTTCTTGGTGCACAAAAATTATTCTCGTTGCTTCATAAAATTACGGTTGAACCACTGACGTCAGATGCACTTAAACAATGTCCTTACTAGCTTTCTGGGCATTGAATGTGGTCTGTGCAGGGTCAGAAAGCTCTCAGATTTTATTAAAAATGTCTTAATTGTGTTCTGAAGACGAACAAAGGTCTTATGGGTTTGGAGCGCCATGAGGGTGAGAAATTAATTACAGAATTTTCATTTTTTGGGTGAACTATCCCTTTAATGAGTTGTCAGGTTAAAGGCTTTAGGGTTTGAACATTTGAAACTGAATAATTTGAGATGCAGACACTTGTAGTGTTAGTCCTTGTATAGAATAAACCTTCTGGTGTGTTAAATATTAATGTAAAATCTCATGTTCTTCAAGTGTTCGGCTGACAAAAAAAAAACATTTATCTGAGGGAATTAATAAATTATACAAAAAACATGTTTGCAAAATAGTGTGTATTTTACCTTATCTGATTTTTTTTGTTTTTTTTGTCTCAGGTTGAACCGTAGGGCACCAAACGTGGCTCGTGAACCCACTTGTCTCCCAAAATGGCTGCTGCACAAACAAATAAAGATGATGAAATTCTCTCATTGTCATTTCTCGGTGTGAAGCTCAAGTCTAAACAGCCCTCTGGTGTTTTCTGGTACAAACAGGCTGATGTGTGTTTAGTGCATGTCCTAGTCGGCAGATTAATGACATTAACGAAGTTTCCATTAGGCCAGCGATGGGGGGAGACAGGGGCGTCCATGCGGAAAGCCACATGACTGAAGCACTGATAAGAGAAAATGAAACACATCTCCGTGGGCCAAGAGGGGCCAGGAAATGCCACTCCAAATTAGCCGCCGGCCCAGTTTGTTGTTACTTCATTAGCCCAACAGCCTTGGGAAAAATAAAGAGGGAGGTTACGACCTCTCCCGTGTCCAAATGGGAGGCCCAAAAGAGAGTCTCTCCAAAGTTTGCCTCTCTCCCTCACCCTGCTGTCTCTCTCTCTCCCTCTCTTTCTCTATCTAAAGACAGGTGGCTGGGAGGGATGTTCCTGGCACCAAACCAGAAATGACAAAAAGCACACTAGATAACAATTTATTTAGCGCTCAAACACAGGCCTGGGGATAGCCATCAGGTAGCGTGCCGCCCAGCGCCAACACTGAGCAAGAAGGCCATCGATGCAGAGCTAAGAGCAGAGCCGAGCGGCTTTGTTTCATGTTTTAGCATGCTTAGATATTTTTTTTTAAAAAAGCTCAAGTTCCACAACTTCGGTCCACAACTAAGCCCTTGGTGTTGCTTGTACAAAACCCCTTTACACCAGCTAAAACCCGAACAACCTTAGCCTTGAGTTGTGATCAGGTTTCTGTGTTTTTGGGTCTGCATTAGCTTAGCATATTTGTGGAAAACAAAACCCCTTGAGGCATAGTGCGGCCCTTGTTGTTGGTAACGTGAGTGCGATAGCAGCTCCTCATTTAGCCGTTGGTGACTTTATTAAAGTGTATAGTTTCAGACCCCTGGTGCCTTAGCTATTGTATTCTCACCCCTCTATAGCAGGGTTAAGTCCTCCGCTGCCTGTGAATACACAAAACACCTCTCAGCCACATTGACTGCGTTTTAATGCATTCAACTCACACTGAACGAGAAGTGATTGTTGCTCTTATTTGTTCTGGAGTTAAATGACATAAATGGAAGTCTTAATATTGGTCTTCTTTTGTGTCCGTTTCAAAATATTTTACAAATGTTGATGGTTAAATGGGGCAATCACATGTAGGGTTGTCAATTTAGTGTGTGTTGGAGCCACAGAAATGCTGCGATCAAGAAATGTACACAATTGTTTGTTAATTGACTACAATGTTTCCTTTATTCAGTTGTCTTAGCATGTAATGTAGGGATTTTATGAATGTAGGCATCTTGAAGTGTTTTTCACAGAATTTCTTTTAGTTCACCAAAAGTAAATTATATAGAAATAAAACTACAACATATTAACTTGTATGTGACCCTGGACCACAAAACCAGTCATAAGTCGCATGGGTATATTTGTAGCAATAGCCAAAAATACATTGTATGGGTCAAAATTATACATTTTTATTTTATGGCAAAGATCTTTCGGATGTTAAGTAAAAATCATGTTCATGAAGATGTAAATTTCCTACTGTAAACATATCAAAACTTAATTTTTGATTAGTAATGTGCATTGCAAAGAACTTAATTTGGACAAATTTAAAGGTGATCTTTCTCAATATTATAGTCAAATAGTTGTATCTCGGCTAAATATTGTCCTATAACAAACCATACATCAATGGAAAGCTTATTTATTCAGCTTTCAGATGATGTATAAATGAACATTTTAAAAAAATTGACCCGTATGACTGGTTTTGTGGTCTGTGGTCACAATATGTTAATATGTTGTAGTTTTATTTCTATATAATTTACTTCTGCTTGATAATTATTTAATATTTTATTTATTTATTTATTTATTTTTTATGTTACTGACATAACATCTCATAAATTTGCTCCATAAGCACTTATTTTTATTATTAGTTATAGGACAATATTTAGCAGAGATACAGAGAAAATCTGGAATCTGAGGGTGCAAAAAAATCTAAATTTTGAGAAAATCGCCTTTAAAGTTGTCCAAATGAAGTTCTTAGCAATGCATATTACTAATCAAAAATTAAGTTTTGATATACTTACAGTAGGAAATTTACAAAATATTCTACATGGAACATGATCTTTACTTAATATCCTAATGATTTTTGGCATAAAAGAAAAATGGATAATAAAATACAAATACAAATATACCCATTTGACTTATTACTGGTTTTGTGGTCCAGCGTCACATATCTTCAATAATTTATTCTGCTACAATAATCAAATGTTTTTGAATTGCCTCAATTTTGGGGCTTTTCCCAGCAAATACCAATCATGTAATTAATTTGATTAGTTTGCGGTCAGTACATTTTTAAAAATTTTTTTTTTTTTTTTTAAATGTCTTTTATGCTCACTAGGGATGCATTTATTAGATCAAAAATACAGTAAAAACAGTAATTGTGAAATATTAGTAGACCTACACTTTAAAATAATGATTTTCTATTGTAATATATTTTAAAATGTAATAAACTGAATTTTCATCAGCCATTTCGCAGGTCTTCAGTGTCACATGATCCTTCAGAAATCATTCTAATATGCTGATTTGGTGCTTAATAAACATTATGTATTATTATTAACGTTGTGAAAAACTGTTTGTAAAAACTGTGATTCCCTGTTCCTCAGAAATTCATGGGTAAATAGAAAGTTCAAAATAATTATTTGAAATAAAAAATTTTTATAACATAAGAGTTTTTATTGATCAATCAATGTCATTTTTCATTTTTTTTGTTGTCAGTCATGTCATTAAATAAATAATTTAATCTTACCCTAAACCTTTGAACAATAGTGTAAGCATTTTATTTTCAAATAAAATTGGGTTACACTTTATTTTAAGGTGTCCTTGTTACACGTTACATGTACTTTCTATTATAATTAGTTTAATAATTACAATTAATTATAAAATAATTACATGCAAGTAACCCTAAGCTAAAACCTAATCCTAACCCTTACCATATGTAACCCTGGACCACAAAATCAGTCATAAGGGTCCATTTTTACAACTATAATACAACTATTTGATATCTGAAATCTGAGGGTGCAAAAAAAAAAAAAAAAAAAAAAAAAAAAAAAAAAAAAAAATATTGCGAAAATTGGCTTTTAAGTTGTCTAAATGAAGTTCTTAGCAATGCATATTACTAATCAAAAAGTACGTTTTGATATATTTATGGTAGGAAATTTACAAAATATCTTCATGGAACATGATCTTTGCTTTATATTCGAATGATTTTTCACATAAAAGTTTGATCATTTTGACCCATACAATGTATTGTTGGCTATTGCTACAAATATACCCGTGCTGCTTAAGATGTGTTTTTGGTCCTGGGTCACATATAATAAGTACTTGTGTAATTGCACTGTAACAAGGACACCTTAAAATAAAGTGTAACCTAGAATTGTATGAAAGCTCTAATTACACAGAAATGAAAGACACATACAATTAAAGTGTGAGTCTGCACATAAGGCACACATCTACACCGAGACTTACTGTACAAATATACATGTTTCTCTTTTCTGATCACAGATGTGGTTGTCTGAGGTGGATGATGTGTAGTTTGTACTGTGTTCACAGAGTTTTGCTTTGCCAGGTACCCAGTGGAGGGGAAGACACACGGCGGCCTGTCTGATCTCAGGTGCTAAGTGAGCATGTAATATTCACCTCTGGGCTGAAAGGCAATCAGTGGCCAGCAGTTGGGAAATTACAGCGATGAGCATAGCGATAACGCTCTGTAACGCTTGAGTGTGTGGATGCTTGTTGTATCATCGTGCGCTTGTACTTAAATATGCTGTGGATGAGTTGCTGCACTTCATGGTTTTTATTTAAAGGTGATGATAGAACTGTATTTCACTCTCTGCTCATACATTTTGTCTATTAATGCTTTATTCTTTAAGGAATCAATTTTAATGAGGATTTTCTCTATGGACATAGCTCAGTGTATATGCACTGTCGGTATATTGCTTATCACACAACTTTTTGGAGTGTAAATGAGAAGTGAAACACTTTGTGTTTTAAGCTCTTGTGTGAAAATCGTCATGCCAGCCCAAGCACATTAAATCTATATTTGTTTTTAATGCATGATATTGAGTTTTTGGTTCACTGTTGATGCTTAATGTTTTGTGTCCTTTAGAGGATTGAATTGAAATGTAAGTATTAAGATGCAATACATATTAATATACAAGACATTTCAAGACTGAGTCTACAAATAGTTGATGTTTGATGTTTTCTGTGTGTTGTATGTGGTGGGTTTGTTATTATGAGGAAGCCATTAAGGGTTGATAACATGAAATACATTTGCAGTGATGTCCGATCTTTAATCCTTTTTATCTTCATATTCGATTTACTTGGTTATCAAACATTTTCCTGATTAAAAAAACAAAACAAAAACAAATAAACCTATTTCAGAGAAATTGTATTTTTAAAATACTAACTGTTAATTGACAAAAGCAACAATTGATATTTTTATACTTCCTCAGTATCTAATCCTTTATGTATTTATTTTAATAAATGCATAGGATATAAAAACATTAAGGAAATATAAGAATATCAAGTGCTACTATTAATATGGATATAATATAGATTATACAAACATATACATTGTGTATGAAATATTTTATAGGGAATACTTTCCATGCTCCACATTTTTGGTTGTTTTCAAAAGTAGTGCTGTGCAACAATTAATTGCGATTAATCGCATACAAAATAAAAGTTTTTGTTTACATAATATATGTACGTATAGTGTATATATTTATTATGTATATATAAATACACATACAGTATAAATTTTTAAAACATTTATATATTAGGGCTGTCAAACAATTAATCATGATTAATCACATACAAAATAAAAGTTTGAGTTTGCCTAATATATGTGTATGTACTGTGTGTAATTATTATGTATATATAAATACAAACACATTCATGTATATATTTAAGAAATACTTACAAGTATATGTGTTATAATTTTTAGATAATTTATATTATATATAAGTAAAAATATTTTGTACATAACATTTCTCTTAAATATGTACATTCATTTGTGTGTACACACATATATTAGGCAAACTCAAACTTTTCTGTATGCGATTAAGCGTGATTAATCGTTTGACAGCCCTATTATATATGTATATATTTTTATTGATATAATTTATATTATATATAAATATATTTAATTTATACATAACATATTTTTCTTATGTATCCATGCATATGTGTGTATGCGTGTATTTATTTACATAATAAATATACACTGTACACATATATTTTGTAAAAAAAATGTTATTTTGGATGCGATTAAATGCGATTAAATATGTCAGTTGGGTTGCAAATTTGTCATCTGTTTCCTACAAAGAGGCATTTGGCCTGCAACATTTCTGAGTCAAGCTGACTCCTAATTGTTAAGGCCATTTTGGTCACCGGCGCTAGTATTAGTGCTGTTTTCTTTTAGTTTCATTAGCTCCCCACTGGAGCCAAAAAGCTCTTTAGTGGTGATGGCTATTGTTGGTGCCCTGGTTACAGCTCCACTGAGCACGCAATAACATTTTATGTGCTTGAGACGAGACTTGCTTCTTTGAGTGTTCCTCAGGAGCCGGTGGAGAGGTCATTTATACCCACTGCTCACTCTGGAGATCTGTACCTCTCCATCTCAGCCTTTCTCAGCATTTTAGCAGACAAAAGCAAAGAAAACAAGTTATTTTAAAACAGACATGATCCTCAGACAAAATCTTGAACTGAAGTCTTGGTCATGGGAATGGTGGAAATTCAAATTGGGATGTTAGTAATGAAGCATTTTGGACTCTAAACATGCAAGCTAATGTATATTAAAAAGTACACAAACTATATATTCCAAGTTTCAAAATATTTAGTTTTCTCTGAGTAAAACGGTTAATTATTGATTTACAGAGTGCTTACCATGCTGTAATTTCCAGACACGGTGTAAAGACGACTCCTACCCAAAGGGGCCGTTGCAGACGCCCGGGTATCAGAGAAAATGGTCCTTCACATTCAAAGCCGTTTGTTATTTAGCTTTGTTTGTTATGTGCGGGCTGTTAAGCGGCTGAGAGCGGGGCTGTGTAGCGAGTGTTTACGGGCGGTGGAGTAAGTGTGGGATCAAGGTCATCTCTGAGCAACGCTAGAGTGATGGGCCATCAAAGAGAGCAGTGAAAGAGCTCTGACAGACACAAGAGGGCTTTTATTGACTTCAGTGGTGTTCCTCAGGTAACAGTGAGGCAGGGCCGAGATGGGAGTCTTTTATCTGTCTCCTCCTCTCTCTCCATCTGGAGTTACCTGTGCTGTGTGGGCCTCACCTGTCCTACATATGCAATATATGCACGTGTGGTTGAATAGTTTGCATAGAGGTCTAAAACTTTTGAAATCTCTTGGTTAAATTAGTGTAGGGGCTATTTTTCTTTATCGCAAAGAAGTCTTAAGTAGCGCGGGTTAATTTGTAGCTATAGCCAAAAATACACTATATGGGTCAAAATTATAGATTTTTTTTATGTCAAAAATTATTAGGATATTAGGTAAAGATTATGTTCCATGAAGATATTTTGTACATTTCTTACCCTAAATATATCAAAACTTATCAAAACAGTATTGTGCATCTCCACTGAGCATGCAATAACATTTTATGTGCTTGAGACGAGACTCAAGACTGAGACTTCTTTAAGTGTTCTTCAGGAGCTGGTGGAGAGGTCATTTATACCCACTGCTCACTCTGGAGATCTGTACATCTCCATCTCAGCCTTCCTCAGTATTTTAGTGGACAAAAGCAAAGAAAACAAGTTTTTTTAAAATAGACATGGTCTTCAGACAGTATCTTGAACTGAAGTTCTGGTCATGGGAATGGCGGAAATTAGATTAGTATTTGTCTTTTATTCTTGATTTATTTATTTTTTTTAATTAGTAACAAAAAATGTTGTACAATCATATCGTAAATATATCAAAACTTAACAGTATTGTGCATTGCTAAGAACTTCATTTGGACAAATTTAAAGGTGATTTTCTCAGTATTTCGATTTTTGCACCAGCAAAAGGTGTATCTCAGACAAATATTATCCTATCCTAACAAACCATACATTAATGGAAAACTTATTTATTCAGCTTTCAGTCCAGGGTCACATTTGTATTGAGTATTGTTAAATTTGTTCTAGGATTGAACTAAAAAAATAACTTTAGTTTTAACAATGGGGAACTGGGTTACTATTTACTATTACATTTTTAATATTTCTAATGGCAAATTATTTTGTTAGTTTCTGTATGAACACACATTATAAAGGCTACAAACATTATTTTTTAGTATTGCCTGGAAGGAAATTTGTTGAATACACATTGACCGTTTGTGACACACTATATAGGTAAGTTGTTGGGAACTTGTCAACAATGGGAACCATAAATAACAAAAGTTAAGCAGTAAAACGTTTTTTTTTTTTTTTTTTTTTTTTTTTAATGAAACAATTAATGAAATGGTAAACATTTAAAACCGTTAAAAGATGGCTTTTTGGAGCTTATAGATAGGATATCATTTTTTTTTTTTAATTTTATGGATATTTGTTTCTTTTATTTACAGTTTTGTAAACTTAACATAATATAATGTTCTGTTGAATATCTAATTATGCTAAAAATTGATTGACCTAAAAATGTGACAACTTAAATTATATATGTACCCTTGTCCTGAGAATACATACTTAGCACTTCTTATAAAATATACATTCATTATACTATTTATTTATGTATACTTTTTTATTTATTGCCTACAATAATATTGTTCATTTGTAAATGTGTACAATATTGTGAAGTTTATTTTGTATTTTTTAATTCTTCTTAAATTGTCTCTTCTTTGTATTGTTGTTTTTGTAATTTTATTAAATTTATTTGTCTAATTATTTTGGCGGGAAGGGTCATTATGAGGGAAAAGAAACTAAACATTTTAAAATATATTCAAATAGAAAGCAGTTATTTTAAATTGTAAAAATATTTCACAATGGATCAAATAAATGCAGGCTTGGTGTTTTCTTTAAAAACATTAAAAGTATTACTGTTCAAAAACTTTTGACTGGTAGTGTATGAATAAAAAAATACATAACTTCATTATGTAGTTGACATTTGTCTAAATGTACAGTACTTTTCAGAAGCTTGGGGTTAGTAAGATTTTTTGAAAGAAGCATACTTTAAATTGATACAAAACTTTTTTTTAATTGGAAAAAAAAAATGTGACAGATTCCGCAAAACATATTAAGCAACACAACTGTTTTCAATATTATTAATAATATTAGAAATGTTTCTTGAGCACAATATAAACATATTAGAATGATTTCTGAAGAACCATGTGACACTGAAGACTATTCAGCTTTGCCATCACAGAAATTAATTACATATTAAAATGTTAAAATAGTTATTTTAAACTGTAATAGTATTTCACAGGATTACAGTTTTTACTGTATTTTTGATCAAATAAATGCAGCCTGAACAAAAATAAAAATACAAAAATGTCAGTGTAATTAATTGTGTTCAACAGCTAAAGAAAAAATATGATTTCTGTTTGTAAGATGTAAATTAAAAATTGAATACCAACATACAAAATCACTGCTGATGAAAACAAACTGGACTTTAGACTTCTGACCCTTCTGATCTTTCTGACATCTAGACCCAGTTTCGCTTATTAAAAAAATGTTAAAAAAAGTTCTAATGGTTACAATACGAAGTGAAATCCTAAAAACCTGACAAATAGGTATGGGTTTGGAGGAGCCTGAAGAGCTTATTAAATCTGGCCGTCAGTGTTGTGTGTTGTAGCTCAGGTCTGGCGTGGTGTGGGTGAGACTCGGCGATTTGAGCGGCAGCGACAGATGCCGTATGGTCGGTGGTATTCCCAGCAGAAAGAGACGCCCCTGGGGTCTGTTGACATCTGACAGTACATCAGGGATCAGCAGTGACACTCTCATGTTCTGATGCCATCGTATACAGTATGTCAGTGATCACATGTACCGGCCCATGCTGAAACACGCGCGAGGTGGTGTCATCTGTCTGCTGATGTGTTCAGCTCTTCACTGTTTAGTGCACATTCAGGATGTGTTATTCTGGAGCTGTGAGGTGTGGACTGAAACCTGTGTTGTGTCAGTAGCAGCGATGGGCTTGATTCCTGCCAGAATGGAATCACAACAGTACATTATTTTAGTGCTGTTTATGGCAAGAGGACATGTATGATTTATTGAATTTATAGCAGTGTAGAAATGTAGTTCTCATTTGAAGTGTGAAAATACTTTTTCATTACATTTTCAAACAAGCCAAGCTGTAAGTCTTTCAGTGTCATTTAAAATGATGTTTAGGCATGAATGCCTTGATATAAACTAAAGTATTTTGGAGGGGAGTGTTTAAGGAGCTGCATTGCCTATGTTTGACCAGTTGAGGCCATGCTTTCCCCAAACTGGGCAGACACAGTGAGACCAGAGGACGGATAATCTGCATTTGTTCTTCTCAAACAGAGAAAGCCCCGTTCAGCCCTCCTCCTCATTTTCATATCGAGCCACTGTGTTCCTGTATTCAGTCAGATGTAGACAATCGCATTATTTATGCATATGAAAAAATTTATTATTTTATATTATTTTGTCTAATTCTAATTGTATTTTTTATTTATTATAAATGTTTTGCTGTTTAATCAGTCATTTTTATGTTATTTTATTTTGGTTTTGTTAATGATTATCCACAAATGTGTTTTGCCTTTTGGTCAAAAAAATTATGTTTTTGTTTTTTCTTTTATTATTTATTTATTTATTAGAATTTATTTATCTTTATTTGTTGAGGATAATAAATGAATCTCTTTTGCTGTTTTTTTCTTTTGGAGTCATGCATTTATTTTTATTTTTATTAAATTATTTTTTTTAAATATTAATTTTATTTTTGATGTTGATTCGATTTCTTTTGGTCAGTCAAGCATCAATTTAATTACTTTTTATTATTTAATTATTATTAATTTTTAGCTATTTTTTTTACTTTTTTACTCATTCGATTTTATTTTTATATTTTATGATGATGATTAGAAATGACTGTTTTATGGTTTTTTTTAATCAGTCATGCATCAATTTAATTATTTTTATTTTTATTTTATTATTTGTCATTTTATTTTATCTATTTTTAAAATGTTTAATCTTTATTCTTTTATTTTTATGTTGATGATTAGAAATGATTGCATCAATTTTATTTTATTTTTGATTTTTTAATGATTATCCATGAATGTATTTATTTATTTATTTATTTATTTTTGGTCAGTCATTTATTTTTATTTTAATTTATTTTATTTTTTAATTTATTATTATTTTTTATTTTATATTATTTTATTTTAGATACATTTTTTTGTCATTTTATTAATTAATTATTTGTAATTGTTTTTTTTTTTTTTGTTTTTACACTTTAAATTTTATTTTTATTTTTTATGTTGATGTTTAGAAATGATTGCGTCAATTTTGTTATTTTTAATGTTTGGTTTTTTTTTTGGTCAGTCATGAATCATTTTAGGGTTTTTTTTTTTTTTTTTTTTTTTAATGTAATTACATTTTATTTTACTTTATTTAATTTTTATTGTTGAGCATTATAATAAATCTCTTTAGCTTTTTTTTAAGTCATGCATTTATTTTTTAATATTTATTTTATTTTTTATTTACATTTTTTTTATTTTAGATAATTTTATTTTTGATGTTGATTAGATTTTTTTTTTTTTTTTTTTTTTTGGTTCAGTCATGCATCAATTTAATGATTTTATTTAATTGTTTTAATTTTTTATTTGATCTATTTTTACATTTTTACTTTTATGTTGATGATTACAAATGATTGTTTCCCGGCCATGGTTTTCAGGCTCAGGTATAGGACCCCATGCAGAATAGAGGATTGGAGACAATTTCCCTGTTGAAAGGTGGTCTACCTGTGCAGGCCGGGCCAGGGGCAGCTGCATGTCATTTTTGTCCCAGCCAGCCAGGGTCTGTCAATTAAGGGAACACAGGGCAATCTGTGGCCACTGAAAGAGATCCCCTCACCCTGCTTGCTGGCAGAGAG
This sequence comes from Labeo rohita, assembly GCF_022985175.1. Taxonomy (NCBI): domain Eukaryota; kingdom Metazoa; phylum Chordata; class Actinopteri; order Cypriniformes; family Cyprinidae; genus Labeo; species Labeo rohita. The sequence continues at coordinate 21,030,700 of NC_066881.1, read as the reverse complement.
ACGGGCCTTTGTTCACTGGCATGTCTCACATACTTTCTGAGGCCAGATAAGCCCGGGCTTCATGAAACCCGGCTTTATATTTGGCCACTGTAATGTCCCCACGAGGGCAGAGCGTAGTTAAGAAAGCACAGGCAGTGAAAAGGTAATATTCCCCTCCTCATTACGGGGTCGGCAATAAAAGCCACAGGTTAGGTGGTCCTGAAGTCTGGCTCGGAATATTTGCTGAATGATGCACCCCCCTCGCACCCCCGCCTCACCTCCTCCCCCTGGTGGTGTAGAAATAAGCTGGGAAGCTAGAGGGCGGCTTGGTTGTTTCCTGAAATCGGATTAGCAGCTACTCTACACTTAGATCTGCAGGGAAAGGGGCTTTATTTGAGCCCGACTCAAGACCACCCATCAGGTAAACAGGTACATTAACGTGGGCCTAAAGAGAGAGAGCAAAAGTCAAGGGGGAAGAGAGAGAGCGAGAGAGGAAGAGTGAAAGATTCGGTCAGTGATAGGGGGGCGGTCTCCATTGAGGCTAAGACCCATTTTTTTTCCTGTTGATTTCCACAGAATGTTTTTATTCCAGAGGGATTGTGTTATTTGACCTGCGGAGGCAGGTGCAAATGTTGTCTGATTTGTAAAATTCACTCAAAACAAAGTTTAGAATTTTAAAAAGGACAATTTTTCATTAAAACAATAGTTCACCCAAGAATGAAAGTCAGCTGAAATTGTCCTGACCCTCAGGTCTTTCGATATGTGGATGAGTTTGTTTCATCATCAGAACAGATTTGGAGAAATTTAGCATTACATCACTCACTCCCAAGTGGATCCTCTGTGGTGAATGGGTGCCGTCAGAATGAGAGTTCAAACAGCTAATAAAAACATGACAATAATTCACAAGTAATCAAAACAACTCTAGGGAAAAGCTATGTGTCTGTAATAATTGTGTCTTTATTAATGCATTTTTAAGTTGCTTCTGACTAAAATATGAGTCCTCTGCTGCTTACACCTGTAAAACGTCATCTAGTCTGAATCAGGAGAGGAATATGCACAAATTAAGCAAAGTTTTTACAAGCCAAACTAGTTCTAAACAAATCTGTCAGTGGATTTTGATGTGAGAGGACGACAGGGGATGAACTTTTCACTGTTATTATGGATTATTATGGATGTGTATTTTGGATAGAAGTGACTGTTTAAATATTTATTCTCCTTAATCGTGGATTTGTTGCTTACAGACATGCATCTTTTCACTTCACAAGACATTAATTGATGGTGTTGTGTGGATTACTTGTGGATTATTGTGATGCTTTTATCAGATGTTTAAAATCTCATTCTGACAGCACCCGTTCACTTCAGAGGAGGTAATGCAAACTTTCTCCAAATGTGTTTCAAAGAAAAAACTACTCATCTACATCTTGAATGGCCTGTGGGTAGGGGTGGGCAATATGACCAAAATCTTATATCATGACATGAGCGATTTTGTTCAGGATAATGATATCAAGTTATTTTTGCTTTAAATAAGGTCTTTATGATTTCAAAATTTTTAATACCATAGAAATTTCATAATTCTTGTCACCAGTCTCAATATCACAAAAAACTAATACTAGCCTAAAAACAATAAAAAAAACCCCCCTCAAGCTCAGTGAAAACAAGTAAACAGTCAGTGATTAAATAAGAATAAGAAACTAATTATAAGCAATAGGACAAAAAAAAAAAAAAAAAAAAAAAAAAAAAAAAAAAATAAATATATATATATATATATATATATATACAACTACAGTGGAAGAAATAAATAACAAATGCAGGGATGCACAATGTTATCGGACTGATATCAGACTCGGCTGATAATGGCTTTAAATGTAAATATCAATATCGCCCAATATGAAAGCGGCTAAATATGACATTATTTGGGTCGCTTCAGCCCGCGGACATCAGGTCCTAATTCTCGTTTGGTGAGAAGTTTTAATTCCGTAGGGGGTGCTACTTCTAATAAAATGAAAGTAAAATACACAAATAACATTTAGACTGTGTTTCTGATTAAATAAAGCAGTAATTGATGCCATAACTAGTAAATAAGTATAAATAAATAAGTATGACTTATGTAAATAATTTTATATATACTGATAATTATTGTGTAATATGTTAAATTTGTTTAAACAAATGATGAGCTCTAAAATATATATATATTTTTTTGCTTTAGACCGTCTACAAATTTTTAAATCTTAAAAAAATATTAAGATTACCACTGCATTGAGAGATAGTTTATTTATAGTTATTTTCAAAGCTTCAGCGTACTGTCATTATAAAAGAACTTTACATTATAAAGAACATTATTGTTTATTTAATTCTAACAAATAAGTTCTTGGTAAAAAACTAACCGTTTGCTTATAATTTCCGCACAGGAGAGATTTGGTGTTGTTTCCAAACAAAAGGAAATATATCAGTATCGACATTGGTTATCGGCCAAAATAAGTTGAAAAATATCCGCAAAATCCAATATCATGCATTCCTATGAAGTGATTAAATGTATAAAAAACACAACATATTCTTTACTGTGTAAATTAAATATATTTTTCTTCTTACTAAAGTTACAGAAGTGATTTAGTCAAGAGCAGTGAGAGATTTTCTCTCTTTTGTTGTTTATTCATTAACATGAATGATAGACTGCTGATATTAGACTGCTGTCACTTTAAGAGCTGCCCAGATCCATTATACTGTTACGTGTTTTCTTTTACAGCTGTTTGCTTTCACTTAAGTTTACAAAGATACTTGCAAAGATGGGCGTTTCGACATATACAAGTGTGTGTGTGTGTGTTTTTAACAGTTCAAGGCCTATAAAGCAGCAAAAATAACTCAGTTCATACTCCCATGCTCTATGAGCACTGTCTGCGCACCTTCCTGACAGCACTCAGAAACAGTCTCTCAGACAGCATGTGCATATAGCCAAATGAGTTCTCTTTCGCTGCTGATTGTGTTTTAGCTTGTTTTTAAACTGCGGTGCTTAAAAATGTGTGCAAACGATACGTTTTTGTGACAGCGAGTGTCCAAAATCTCTGCCGGTTGACAAATTTCTACATTGCCCACCCCTATGGATGAGTGAATTTTCAGCAAATTGTTGTTTTTGAGAGAATTATTGTTTTAAAGTCTAAAAAAAGAAAGCATTTTAGATTTTTCTTTTGTTAAATTGTAGGTTTACAGCTTTTATTTTGGTCATTTCTATGCGACGCACCCCTAGATCCCTCATGCGCCATGATATCTAAAGCCTGCCATGTCGTAGCAACACCAAAGCATCCTAAGGAAATCCCTGAGTGCTCCTGAAAATGAGTTTTTGGCAAGTTGCTTGAAGACATGCTCTTCCCTGCAAGCCACCCAGGCTTTGTTAGCATTGCTGGCCTGAGCCTGGAGCCTTCAAGACACCTATTATGCCTGACTCAGTGGGGCAGAAAGCGCAAGAGCCTTTTCTGCAGTCATGTGGCCACAGTGGCATTATACACAGTTGAGTATTAGATATTTTGTGAGTCATATAAACAGTGCAGAGGACTGTGAGGCTGCCTGGAGAAGTTTTGATAATTGGGAGTTATATAAGTGCCCAAATCCTCAGCGGAGGCTTGGAAGAGTTTTTTCCCCCCCTTTCTTTCCTCCTATTATGTATTTTTGAAAAGCCAAGACGGCCTCACAGTGGAGGTGACAAATCCTTTGACATAAACTGTTGTGTAAAGGTTAGGGGCAAAGCAAAGTCCTCAGGAAGAACGCTGCTAATTGCCTCGTCCGATTAAGTTTTTTTTTTTTTTTTTTTTTTGGTCTGTGTTTTACAAATGAAATCGGCGCTTGTGTTCACCGTTGAGCCTTGTTCAGTACTTAATGCTATTGTATCCACGCTGAACGGTTCACTCACTGATGTTGTTGTCAACATCCACAGACGAGGTATGTGCCGGTTGGGTGCCGGCTGGGAGAATGGAGATTTTATTAATCAGTGATGGGCAAACTGCAGCATGGTCAGCTGTCAGGAGGGAGGGCCGGGAGGGGGTCTTTCTTCAGGAAGCAGACAAAACGCCTCTTATTTTTCAAGATACTGTTGCTACAACATGGCACTCAGGGAGCATTTGTGTTTGAAATGCGGGTATGCGCTGTCCCTCCCATGTGTGTTAATGCATGAACTGTTAGCAAACCTTGCTTTTGCAATATTTGATAATGAGATTCAGATAAGAAAAGAACAAGGCTGTAATTTAGGACAGGCTTTATGTTCATAATGTGTCACAGGAGAGGGAAGCACCTGCTACACATTAACAAACTTTTTTTCATGAATCGAGGAAAAAAAAAAAAAAAAAAAAATATATATATATATGTATATATATATATATATATATTCAGAAAATATATATATATATATATATATATGTATTCAGAAAAAAAAAAATATATATATATATATTTTTTTTTTTCAGAAGTATGCTTCTGAAGTTTTTGTCCTGCATAGCTACTTTTAAAACATTTTAGATATATTTTTTCAATATTTTATCTATCTATCTATCTATCTATCTATCTATCTATCTATCTATCTATCTATTTAAAATAGATTAAATATTTTATATATATATATATATATATAGGTATGTACAGTGTGTGTGTGTGTGTGTGTGTGTTTCCAAAAATATTATAATATACACAAAATGTGTAAAATTCTTTAATAAACAATTATGTTTATATCTCTTTATAATATAATATAATTAATATAATATAATAGTACTGTCAAATTATTATTCACGATTAATCAAAGGTAAAAAAATAAGTTTGTTTACAGAATATAAGTTTGTGTACTGTGTACATTTGTGTATAAATAATTACACAAATATTAGTGCTGTTAAACGATTAATTGTGATTAATCACAACAAATACATTTTTTGTTAACATAATATATGTATACTGTGTATATTTCTATATATTTACATGCATATATTTATATTAATATAATTGATATTATATATTTTTATTATATAAACAACATATTATACACACACAAACATATGTGCTATTTATATATAAATATTTTATATATAAATCTAACATTTTTCTTAAATATTTACATACATGTGTGCATTTATATATTTATATATACATAATAAATATACAATGTACACACATGTAGTCTGTTATTTTGGATGTGATGTGATTAATTGGGATTTAATCACTTGACAGCCCTAATATAATATAATATAATATAATATATAAAAATGAATAATAAAAAACTGTCCAGTCTAGGCTGAAATATACAATGCTTTATTGTTGACTGTCTTGTCTTGTTGACTTTCATTGCCCCTTTTCTTCATCCCCCTCCGGTTGTGGCCCCAATTATAAACAACATGAATTTTCCCCAAAGCGGGTGCATCCTCCTGCCCTGTACAGCTGGCCGGTGTGAAGCTCTGCTCTCTAGCTGTCTATCCCCCTGCCACCCCAGCTGTGAGAGGGGAGAGTGGCTGGAAAAGGACGGCAGGCCGAGGCACTCAGGCATGACCCTGACCATGTCAGGCCGTGTGTGCTGGGGGCATAGAACTGAGTGCCTCCAGCGGTGTGTTTTACCAAGCTCACAAACAGGGATTTAGTTGCCAGCAGAAACCACTCCACCTTCTTTCATATACAGCCCTGAGAGATCTGTTCATCTCTCACACAGCTTTGCATCTCTCGACCTTTGGGATATGACCGACAGCAACAACAGAGCCTGTTTTAAATCCAGTATCTCTCTAACCATGTATTTATTTATTTATTACTTTTACATTGACATTGAAAATTCTGTTATTATTTACTCATCCTCATGTTGTTCCAAACCTGCAAGTCTGTGGAACATTAAAGGATGTGGTCCCGCTTTATATTAGGTGGCCTTAGCTACTATGTACTTGTATTTAAATTAATCATTTGATACAGTGCAATTATTGTGTACATACATGTTTTACATTGTACTTTTATTTTATTTCTGTAATTACATTTATAGTTACACTGTTGACCCACCCTTAAACCTACCCATACCACCAAACCAGTCCCTAACCTTACCTGTATGCCACCTCAATAGCAGCAAAAGTGTTTTGCAATACAATACGAACACAATAAGTACATTGTACTTATTTTTTGATGTAAGTACACAGTAATTAAGGCCACCTAATATAAAGTGGGATCAAGGAGGTTTTATGAAATTTAAACATACTTTCTATACAATAGCAATTTATAACTCAAAAGGTCAAAATACAAAAAGGGCAAAAACAAAAGTCACTGGCTAAATTAAGGTGTAGATGCAGCGGTTTCATACATTTACGCCTTTCACACTAGATAGCATAAATGTGTTTGGTCAGTGTATATCTAAATTATCTGGGATTTGTGTATTTAAAGTGTTAGTTCACCCAAAAATGAAAATTCTGTGATTATTTTCTCACCCTCCACTTGTTTTGAAGCTTTTTTTTTTTTTTTAATAAAATAGCTGGAACAACATGAGGGTGAGTAAATAATGACGCAGTTTTAATTTTTGGGTAAACTATCCGTTTAAAGTCCCCATGAAATCAAAATTGAAGTTTTATGACTTTTATAAATATGTTATCCTTAAAGGGGTCATCGGATACAAACTTCACTTTTACATGTTGTTTAAACATTAATGTGTGTTGGCAGTGTATGTACAAATCTACCCTGTTATGACAAAAATCCATGCAGTGGTTTTTAATTAATCTGTAAAAATAATAATCCCTTTTTCAAATCGAGCCGTTCTCACCAACAGAGGCCGCTCCCACGATAGTTGATTGATATGAGAGTCTTACCTCAGATCAGCTGTAACAGTCCGACCTCTATTGTTTCGATGCCAGAGCAGTTAGACAAGAATATCTCCGATTGAGCGATTGAGGTGTTGCTGGATGTAATAATGAACATAGTGGTCATCATTTACTCCTGACATCTGAGTCACTGAAGATGCAGTAGATTACATTTGTTTGTGAAGGGCATGCGCCTCCCAGTCTACATAAATGCATCGGTGTTGCGCAAATCATTCGTGATCCAGCTTTACTTACAGCAGAAGTGAGTATAAGGTTTTTATAAATTTCTGCAATCACCTTTCCTAATAACGTGCTAGTTAGCAAGTTTTGCTAACAATCTCTCAGAGTAGAAGAGAGAAGAGAGGGGCAGGGTGAGCAGAGCTCATTTGCATTTAAAGGAACAATCCCTTAGAATGAGATGATTTTTACAGAGCTCATTTTGACAAGGTAAACAAGGTGTTGTTTTATACAACCATTGAGAATTTTTAACCAAAGTATATTATGGACTTTTCATTAAGACACTAAAGAATCATATTAAAGGGGTCATATGATGCAATTTCATGTTTTCCTTTGTGTTTGGAGTGTTACAAGCTGTTCGTGCATATATAAGATGTAAAGTTGCAAATATTAAAGTCTCAAACCCAAAGAGATATTCTTTATAAAAGTTAAGACTTTAAACGCACCCCCACGTCTGCGTCACAGTGTGGAAAGATTTGCGTAATACTTCCCAAATGTATACGCATACAAAGAAGGCATAACTTTTATTCTCACTGTAGTATTGTTGCAGCTGCCACCATGTTGCGGAGGTGCTGTGTAATGTACAGTATGTGGAAAATAATGTATTTTTTGACCCTTAAACTGCGTAAACATATTGCGTAAAACCAATAAAATTCTTTTTAGCAACATCGTATGACCCCTTTAATGTTATCTGTAAGTTAGTATGCTCCAAAACAATTACAAAATTGTACATTTACAAGATATACGCATTCAAAAAATTTTTGTCTCTAACTTCTGCCAATATGGATCAGCGATTTTGATGACATCACCCTGCATCAAACTTTCTGTCCAATTAAATGGTCTCTAGAATCCAAAGCGTCCCGCCCCCTACACTATAAATAGATGCTGAAGCTGAGGCTGAAATCAGTCGCTTGTTTACAGTTATTATTTTCTGTACAGCGAATGGCACGTACACTCTTAAAAATAAAGGTTTATTTTTGGCAATGATGGTTCCACGAAGAATCTTGAACATCTATGGATCCTTTCAAAGGCAGAAAAGGTTCTTTATAGTGGAAAAAGGTTCTTTAGATTTTTAAAATGTTCTTCAAAATGGTTCTTTTTTTATTGACTCGTCTAGTGAGTTCTATGAGGGGAATGAGGGTATTTTCTGTGTGGGCTTGTCTCTGCGGGTGGTTTGCCTCAGCCGTTTTGCTTGGCATGGAATTCAGCTGGCGAGAAGGCCAGCCTGGGGCAGAGGCTACTGGTTAAGCATTTTCATGGTGGATTTGAAATCAGATTATATATGGGTCCGCTCAATTGACTTAATGGATTTTAAGAGACTAGATCCTATTAATAACGGCGCCGCCCCTGAGGCCACTCCGCCACCAGTATCACGATAATCTAGCATGCAAATTAAATCCTACCGCAATATGCTTGTCTATTTAATGTAGTCCTTTACTTCCCCTTTATTTGTTTAGATGTAATATTGTTTCAAATACGGGCCCCTGTACCTTCAGCCAACCCGAGGAGCAGCAGTAATTGCTCAGGAAAATGAAGTGTGTTTTGGGGCTCGGGACGCCTAAGGACGAGCCCTGATCATCATGTAGGAGCCAGTCATATTCTGTCATTTCTCTTTCTTAGATCCACTCTCATTTTCCTTCTATTCACCAGCATCTCTCAGTGGGGATTAGGAAACGCCAGCCACTTAGGACTCTAATCCAAGCAAGTGCCACTGTTTGCTCTGTAACTGAGCTTATCCTGTTTTTTCCCCCTTCCTCTCCCTGTCCTTTTTTAACTAATGAGAGTGTACTTTGCCTTATTTCTTTGCATCCTGTTACTGTACGCCTTGTTAGGAGTCAAAGGTACGCAGCCTCACATGCGGCGCATACGTTAATCGGCTTTGGTCTTAATGATGACGGAGATTATACAGCGTATAGAGCTTTGACTTTCAGTCTCTGGGTGGTGTCCCAGACCCACCTGCATGGGGTTTGAGCCGCAGACACATTATACTCTGATCAGAAATTAAAGTTTAACTCGGCTGGAGGAGGAAAATCCCCAGAAACGGTAGAATAAATGGCTGCACATTATCTTCCTCTTAGTGAAATGCCTGGTTTACGTGCAATTTATTTGTTCCTTATGGCTGGGAAATGATTTCTCATGTGTTATCTGCATCGCAAAGTGAGGGGATGTTTTTTCTAAAATGCTGTTTAAGATTTTATTTGTCCATTAACTTTCAGAAAATTGAATCAAGCAGTAAAAGTTTGGAAGTTAAACAAGTTGAATCGGTTCTTTTAAAATAAATGCGTAATTAACTTAATATATACATGAGTGAGGTAGGTTCTTTTCAGGTGTAACTGGGTTATGTTCTTCATTTTGTAATTAGCCATTGGTAGAAAGTGACCGTTTAGCAAGAACATGTTTTGCCAATTAAGTTATTACAGATGTAGATGAGCAACAAAGAGCTTCAGATACATTTCAGGTATTGACAGACCGAAGTAGGCTAATCACAGCTCCAGCACTGGTTCAGAAGAATAAAGAGAAAAGAATATTTCCTGTTTCTCAGATATCAACATCCGGCCAAATAAAAATAAATAACCACCTTTCAAACAAAGGTATGCTCGAGAGTGCGCACCTCATTTCAAGCACAATTAACTTGAAATGGAGTGCTGTAGGATCAATAGTCCCCAGTTGATCCAAGGGGGCTGTCACTCTGTGGAAATGGCACACATATGGTAATACCCCAGCTTAACAACAACTTAGAGGATTTACTGTTACCGTTTTCAGACCAACATGAATAACAAACAGTCGTCCACCCCCTGGGAGCCATTTTGTTTTATCCCAGCTTCAATTAATCTTTCTGGGGGAGGATACCATTTAAGATAAATAACAGGGGGAGCTAAAGAGGATATATTGAGGAACTAAACAGTAAAGTATGCTAATTATGAAAATGAAAACCTTTTTTATGTAAATGAAATGCTTTTCTTTTAAGCTGTACTGTGCGTCCAAATAAGAGAGATAGAGAGTGAGAGATTTTTCCATTGTTATGCAGCAAATAAATATTTGTAGCCTAAAGCCTTCCTCAGCATAGGGAGTATTTATACCCAGGTCAGCTTATGATAATGTATGTGTATAATATTGTACTGTTGTACTATCTGGTTGCATTGCTTAACAAGTTTCTGAACGTTCAGCAAGTTAATAGCGAACAGTATTCAAACACTCAAAATAAAAAAAACGTGACATCATCTTTTCAGTGACATATTAGCAGTTACAAAACCTAGGCCGCATTTTAAAGGTGCTTTCAGTAGTTTGGTGTTAACTAAAAAAATTTTACACATTAAAAAAATAATTGTATTTTCGTGAGGACTCTTGTACACTTGTATGAGAGTTGTCTATAGACCATTTTAGAGTAGATGTCTTGCAGCTGCACGTGCATTGTGGTGGTGGAAAAACACTGGTAACAGTTTTTTTTTTTTTTTTTGTCAGAATCGGAATGCAAATCGTTTTTTTATAGAATACTGTTATCAAAGACGTCAAGCTAAACGGACAGACTGTGGATGAAACCTGCTACTTTTAAAGCATAAATTTGATTTAAACAATAGGTCTATATAATATTCATGTTTGCAGTTCATAAGGGATGTATTAACCCTACAGTACAGCATAAAATACTGTTTAAACCTATAACATTTTACATAACATTTAGCTGTTTTATCTCACAATTCTGACTTTTTTTCTCACAAATGCAAGTTTATATCTCCTAGTTTGGATTTTATAACTCGATTTAACGAGTAAACGAGTTTGTCAATTCTCAGGGGAAAAAAAAGCCAAAAGCCCACAAAAACTTCATCACTGTTTGCAAACACTTGGTGCATTCAAGTCATGTCGGATAGATCTTATTTATGAGTTCAACGCACATGAACGCCACCACAAAGTCGTTATTGCGAGTGGGAAACTCAAAATTTTCTTTAAAGGGGTCATCGGATGCCCATTTTCCACAAGTTGATATGACTCTTTAGGGGAGGGGTCACCAGACCCGGTCCTGGAGCCGGTGTCCCTGCAGAGTTCAGCTCCAACCCTAATCAAACACACCTGAGCCAGCGAATCAAGGTCTTACTAGGTATACTTGAAACTTCCAGGCAGGTGCGTTGAGGAAAGTTGGAGGTAAACTCTGCAGGACACCGGCCCTCCAGTTTGGTGACCCCTGCTTTAGGGTTTTAATGAAAAGATCTATAACATGCTTTGGTTAAAATTTCTCAATGGTAGTGTAAATAACATCTTTTTTACTGGGCCAAAATCAGCTCTGCAAAAATCATCCTGTTCTGATCATGGTTGCTTTAAATGTTAATGAGCTCTGCTCGCCCCGCCCCTCTCTTCTCTTTGTGGAGTGACGAGCCTGTTTACTTTAGCCACATTTAGTCGCTAAACTTGTTAACTAGCATGTTATTAGGAAAGGCGATCGCAAAGATTCATAAAAAACCCCTTATACTCACTTCTGCTGTAAGTAAAGCTGGATCACGAATGATTTGCGTGAACATAGATGGATATATGTCAGTCGGGAGGCGCATTCCGTTCACAAACAAATGTAATCCACTGCATCTTCAGCGGCTCAGATGTCGGGAGCAAATGACGACCACTATGTTCATTATTACATCCAGCAACACAACGCCTAAATCGCTCAATCTGAGATATTCTTGTCTAATTTACATTCCTGCTCCTGCATCGAAACAAAGGAGGTTGACTGTTACAGCTGATTTAGGCGGGTCTGAGGTAAGACGCTCATGTCAATCAACTATCGTGGGAGCGGCCTCTGATGGTGTAACGCCACACCGACAGGCATCTGAAAATGGCTCGATTTGAAGAAGGGGATATTATTTTTACAGATTAATTAAAAGCCACTGCATGGATTTTTATCATTATAGGGTACATTTGTACATACACTGCCAACACACATTAATATTCAAACAACATGTAAAAGTGAACTTAGCATCCGATGAACCCTTTCAAGCCCAGAGTTTCTGAGATGGGGGCATCAGTGAAAAAACATGTCAGAAGCAATGGATGCATCCAAAGACAGTAGATATGCAGTGTTTGTATTGACCATAAATTTGTTTAAATGAATAAAATGATTTTTGTAATGTACAATAAAACTATATAAGTTACATATACATATACAGAATATTATATTATTGTACAATTACCGTAGAATATATAATGATGCAGTTTAAATTATCTTCATATATTGCGTAAGTTCGTTTAACTCAACTATTGCTTAAAAATTACTGTATTTCTTGCTTAATTCTTGCTCAACATTTGGTGCTATGTTGAATAAATTAGCATTTATTCAAAAGTTGAATAAGTAATAATTAAATAATTGTAAAAACTTTTACAAGACTTACACTACCGTTCAAAAGTTTGGGGTCAGTACATTTTCAGTTTTTTTTTTTTTTTTAGAAAATTAATACTTTTATTCACCAAGGATGTATTAAGTTCATAATTAAAAGTTTATTAAAAGTTAATAATAAATAATTTACATTGTTATAAAATATTTATATTTTGAATAAACACTGTACTTTTTAAACTTGTTATTCATGAAAGAATCCTGAAAAAAAAAATCACAGGTTCCAAAAATATTTGACAGCACATCTGTTGATATTATCCAACATTGATCATTCTAATAATAAATCCGCATATTAGAATGATTTCTGAAGGATCATGTGACACTTAAGACTGGAGTAACAGCTGATAAAAATTCAGCTTTTCATCACAGGAATAAATTCTATTTTAAAGTATGTTAAAATAAAAAACATTATTTTATATTGTAAAAACATTTTGCAATATTACTGTTTTTTTTCTATATTTTTAATCAAATAAATGCAGCCTTGATGAGCATAAGAGACTTCTTTAAAGACTATTACAAGTCTTACTGACCCCAAACTTTTGAACGGTAGTGTATATATATCTATCAGGTTATTCCCCATTATTGACCTAAAAACTCAAACTTTTGCGTATCTGACTTAGAGTATTCCACTTATTATGTGAGTTGTGATACTAAATATTAAGTATTACAATCCCCAGTACTGCAAAATGCCAGCAGAAACTTATATCCACCTTATTCAGTTTCTACAGGTTGCAGGTATACACACACTCAATGTAGAGTTGAGTCTCCTATGTGTGTAATGCTATTTTATAAGGTGCATGTGCTTATTTAGAGTGTTCCAAATCAGTTTTGAGGTTCCGTTTTGCTTAGTATGCTGTCTCAAAAGGCAGCTTACTATGTAGGCAGGAGATAGCAGGGCAGTTCACTGGGTTTTGCCAAAGAGTCATTGCATAACCCAGGCTGATTCTGTGTGATCTTGAAACCAGCCTGACTCCAGTATACTGAGCTGTGCTGATGAGTGCAAAAGCAGACAGGCATATAAAGAGGGAATATCACCCTGGATGATGAGAGAGCTGAGGTCAATTCCAAATTGATTTCCTTCAAGTGCTGAATTGATGCATTCCATTTGATCATGAAACTTTGCCATTGCCATTGAATATCTGCTTCAGGGGCTTGTATTAGAATTGACTACGGTGTGTCGAAGCTCTCTCAAACCAGGTGTGCAATTGAGCCACGTAGCGTGTATGATCGGCTATCAGCCAATGTGCCTAACTACGTTGTCACTCGGTTTTAAAGTCATTACGTGGATATTGAGGCACTTTAAAGAGTTTAATCTAGCACTAAACCAGGCAAAGTGCAGTTTTTCTCTGTGTTTACCCGAGGCTAAGCGCCACTCTGATCTCTTGCCTTTTCGACTGAAACCGCTCGGAAGCAGACATGCTACACAGAGGCAATTCCCTGTCCTCTTTCCCCGAGAGTATGTTAAGCCAAATCTAAATTGCTACTATGATTTCCTCAGCAGCCCCTGATGGAAAGCGAGTGATGTTGGTAAAGAAATGAATAAATGAGGAGTGGTTCAGCTCTGGGGCCAGTTCTCCGAGCCCTTGCCTTTCTCATGTAAATCAGAAGAACGGGAGTGGGTTAGGAGGACAATTCCCAAGCCGCCACTTGGGTGAAATGCAACTTTCCTGTGCTTTGAGAACCCACAATGAGGAATTTATTTGGAGGATTCAGTTTTAATTTAAAAGGAGTCAGCGACTCGAGGGAGCGGCCGTGGCGTATGTGCGTTCAAGACAACTAGGGCAGCCGCTACCGGTTTCTCCCTATAGTCGCACCACCTCCGGTCCATCTATTGTGTACATGCGCGCGTATACAGCGATACGTCTGAGGGTTTTCAGGGGGAGGGAATTCAGCAGGGTGAAGAAGTGCATCGGTTTTGGTTATTATGTTTTAAAAAATCATCTCCTGCTCCCTATGAGGCAACAAAAAGGAAAAAAATTGCTCCACTAGAGGCACTACCTTGAAATTGACAGCTGTTATCTCGCTCCAATGTGCGGCACCATCTGCTACTGATGCCAGACAACAAAAAGGGTTAATATTCTATGATGTTTTCTGTTGGCACTGCCGCCACAACCAGTCAAAGTGTTTTGTTCTGTGCCAGCAGATTGTATCAACCAATAGAATCAAATCTTCTTTTACCTGCGTGCTACCGCCAAGGATGCGGTTCACTTAAAGGGTAGGAAATGCTTGGGACAGTGCCAGAAATGCACCTGAAGATGCTGAAGAAGCAATTTAGATATCATATGTTATATTATTGTGTCTTTGCATGTTTGAAATCTTTATGTAATATGAGTTGCACAAAAACTTATCAGCCTATCAATGCAGATGCACATATATTAAAACAATGGCACACAGGCTCTCTTTCTGATAGCTTCCAGAGAGGATGGAGCCTGCTGACATTAATAGGCTTCCTGTGGCTAAATAAGCAGTGGTGAAATAACACTAAATGTCCCCAGATTGTTTGACAGACAGGGCCGGAGACTCAGAACAGCGGGTAGTTATTATACAGCGTTCTAGAGAGGGACATATTGCAGACCTCGGGTCCCACGTCAAACCCATTACAATGCAGGGAATCACTTATAGAGGGCCGAGGCCAAAGTCAAAGCCTTCAGTGTATAATCGTTTGTACTGCCTGACTCAAAAAAGTCAACGTAAACCTAAATTGTGAAAAAACTTCAAGACAAAGTTGAGAAGAACTTTCTTTGAGTAGAAAAGAACACATATGGACACTCATTTGCCCAAAGGTTTAATGTTGACAAAAAGCTAACAAATATGTCCATAAATATGTGGATTAGCTGGAAGACAGGCTTTTTTTAACGAGTCGCTCATTTAGCATTCTGGGGGACCGTTCACAAAATGGTCCAACATAGAAAGCGAGCGGCAGGGGGTAAATTGGAGCTCAGAGATGAATTATCATATAATCAAAATTCCAGACTGCGCCAAAAACAAAATACACAACATAGAGCGAATCGCATTGCTGTTTCATTGCTTTGCTCCTCACTTTTAGATTGTAAGTTTATTTTTTTCTCCTGTTTGTTGTATTTATTTACATATAAAATCCAAGGAGTGATTTGCACTCAGAATGGCTGTTTTTCAGTAATCACGTTAAAGTTATTGTTCTCGTAGCACTGTTGCTATGTTACAATTGAGTGAAACATCCAGACATTACAAGCAACAAAAGCTAATTTTATGATCGTGGTGGCTCACTTTTATGTTGTCAGTGTGCATGTGTGCAGTTGAACATTTACAAAAGTTGAGAAAGCTAGAAATGAGATGGATATTGAGAGAGAAATGTGGCTTTTTATGGTATCAGTAAAATGGGAAAATGCAGTGCCACATTATTTCTCGTTTCTCTATTTTTAAACATAAATTAAAGTTGATCTAAAATTATTTTACTGTCCATGACACAGACATTTTGCTTTAATCTTAATTCTTTGTTATATTATTCTTATAATATAGTTATACTGTAGATAGACATGTATAATTTATTTTTTTCCAATGGTTTATAGTAGATATTTGCTGTCTTTCAAGACTAGCATTTTCCTTTTGTAATCAGTCTTACAAATAGCAGATTGATAATTTAATATAGGCCAATGTATTGATTAGAGCTGTCAAGATTCCTCTGTTCGATTCTCTGCAATTTGCCTGTTGAGTAACCTGCAAAATACCGGAAGTGGCGCGTTCCATGGACGAGAATCCATGAAATGCATTTTAAACCATTTTACAAGGCTGCATGATATATTAAAGCCATTTAAAAATCTTTATAAAACATAATGCTGTTAGAATTCACAAACGCTATGATTCAGTTAAATAAATATATGTGATGCAGGTTTAATATTAATAAGTGTTTTAATTATTTACATGCGTGTAGGTTACGTACGTGCGTTACGTTACGTACGTACACAGCTCCGTTCACAGTAAATGCTGCTTCACAAGAACGGGCGGTTACCATTAACATATATTGAGCGTCTCAAACTCAATCTCTGCATATTGCTGTTAGTTTGGGTTTATTATAACGTTCATCTGGGAACGCAACGTGTGCCATTTCATCAGATTTGTAAGGCAAATCATTTATAAACCTACGCAAACACAGGAGAATACATCAAAATGTTCATCCCTATTTCGAATTAAAAGTTATTTTAGGTCTTTTTTTATTACCACAAAAAACAGTTAATCGTCAGATTAATTGACCAATTACTCAATTAACAAAATAATCATTAGTGACAGCTCTAATATGGATCATTTTTTTTAAATTTGCGTATTTATGCATTCCTATTTGGGTGTTTTAAAATATTTCTTGTTTACGTAAAGGCAAAAATACTGCTGAAATATTACTCGTATTCATTATTTGTAATAAATAAATGACTTTCCTCTGTACATGCTGAATGATGATTTGATGTGTTCTGTCTGATAAAAGCTGATGTACTGTAGGTTTTAGAAAATTACATATCTCAAACAATAAATTGGAGTACTGTTTTTGAGTAACGTCCAATACTGGTTGGTTGGTTTACATAAAGCCGTAGCCAGAATGAGAGAGCAAGGTTAAATTAGTCAAAAGCAGCAAGTATATGTGTCCAGTAATGCTAAAAGAAGCGTTACCTGATAACTAAACATGATGTCCGTGTTTCTACAGAGTCTACTGTGTGTTGTAGCTACTCTGCATTATGTGTGTAATTCGGCATTTGAAGTGTAAAATGTGGATTAGGTGCTTCTCTTCATGGCTGCAGGCTTCCGTTCTGGTGATAAAGAAAACAGCGGGGCTCTGGACGCATGGCGAGATGAGACTTGTGCGATGGTCAATAATCTATTACCACACATCGGCCTCCACAGAGTGACAAATGCCCATCACTGAAATAGGACTGCAAAGGTCAATGTTGGTCTGGTGACCTCAGCCCCAACTACAAAGACTGGAGTGGTTTTACACTTGCAGCCACAGTCTCCAGGGGCAAAGACAGACACACACAAACAAAAGAGCTCAGTGTTTTGAGCCTGAATTTGGTGGAAAAATCAGAGCAGGTCAATTCATGTGCACTATGTATGTGGTACAGTTAATACAGAGTGCTGACATTGATCATTAGTATTATTCTATGAATTCATTTTACAATTTGTCAGTTTATTAAAATTGATTTATTAATCGAATTAATCAGTTTCTGAGAAAATAATTTAAGAGGATTTAGGAACAGTTCAAGTCAGTGAGCATGAAAACTGTTTGGTTACCCATACTCTTCTTTCGTGTCCACAGAAAAGAAAAGGTTGCACAGGTTTGTAACAACATGAGGGTGAGTAAATGATGACAGAATTTTGATTCTTATTGGGAACGTTTCCACCATTGATGAATCGATTTAAAGGAGAAGTCTACTTCCAGAACAATGATTTACAAATAATGTACTCACCCTCTTGTCATCCAAGATGTTCATGTTTTCTTTCTTCAGTCGTAAAGAAATTGTTTTTTGAGGAAAACATTTCAGCATTTTTCTTCATATAATAGACTGCTATGGTGCCCCGAGTTTGAACATCTAAAATGCAGTTTAAATGCGGCTTTAAACGATCCCAAATGCGGTTGTAAACAATCCCAGCCAAGGAAAAAGAGTCTTATCTAGTGAAACGATCGGTTATTTTCATAAAAATAATACAATTTATATACGTTTTAATCTCAAACGCTGGTGTTGTCTTACTCTCCCTGAACTCCGTGTATTCTAGCTCAAAACAGTTAGGGTATGACGAAAAACTCTGACCGTGTTTTCTCCCTCAACTTCAAAATTGTTCTATAGCACTGTTTTACCTTTTTTGTTAAGGCAAGCGTTTCGCTAGATAAGACTCTTCTTCCTCGCCGGGGATCGTTTACAACCGCATTTGGGATCATTTGAAGCCGCATTTAAACTGCATTTTGGAAGTTCAAAATCAGGGCACTATAGCAGTCCAATATATGAAGAAAAATCCTGAAAGGTTTTCCTCAAAAAACATAATTTCTTTATGACTGAAAAAAGAAAGACATGAACATCTTGGATGACAAGAGGGTGAGTACATTATCTGTAAAATGTTGTTCTGGAAGTGGACTTCTCCTTTAAGAAGGAACTGTGGTAGATTCTTGAAAGGAAATCTTTAAGGCTCAGTAACAGGTAGAACATAATTCCAGTGCTCTTATACCAGTCAATGTATGCCACTAATTCTAATTCACAGCCACCCAAGCGTCACCCACAGGCTCATCTTCTCTAAAACACATCCCCTTCTCTCACACACACGCTCGTGTCCCCTCCAGTGCTGTTCAATAAACACTACTCAACTCGTCGAAATATTTGCCACCTAGCAATGTTGCTTGTCCAACAAATCACAATTGTGTACAATAGTTAGCATCCATTTTGTGCTAGCACTTTATTTTACAGTCCTGTTCCGCATGCACATATTATGTATTTATTATAATAATTACAGTAACTGGGTAATAACTAGGTTCTAACCCTGAACCTCTAAACCTAACCTTAACCTATAGTTACCTTAGGTAAGTACACTGTAAGTACTTGTAACTGCACTTGTGAAATAAAGTGCAACCCATTTTGTTTTTGTTTGGAAATTTAACCTTAGCAATTATGTGTTCAGTTAAGGTAGGGAGGATAAGTAATTAACATACCAGGTAACAAGCTAGTAAGACTCTGAGCATGATTAAAAACTGCCAGTATGTTTTAAGCACATTTCAAAACTGAGGTGTGTAATTAATATTAGTTTCAGTTCTGTGGGCGTCACCGAACAGAATATGGTGCAAAAATAACGACTCTTTTTTTTAATGGGCTTCCTTGACACTCAGCCTGTATGCCATTTCTTGGTTGAGCCAGTGTCGTTGTGTTGAGCTGGTTGGGATACACCATACAGGCACAGTATTTCACTTTTTGGGGAAATCAAGTACTTATTAAATCCTTACTTATATTGCATTTACATTTACATTTAGTATGGATTTCTCAGCTTTCCCTTCAAATAAATGAAGTTCTCTGAAAAGCAATTGGCTTTTGTATCATTAAATATAATTAAATTGATGTTTTCAGTGGTTTTGTCACAACTTAAAAGGGAAGCACCAAAAACTGCCCAAAATCACTTTAATGCAATCTCAAGTGGCATATTGGTTTTATAAAATGACAATGAAAGTAATATGATAACCCCCCTTAGCTGTTATAAATTCACTGTAAACCACAGCTTCACAGGGTTTATTGCTTTTATAAAACAGTTATTCCATATATGTAGTCAGGTTTCACAAAATAAAACAGAGCAAATAAAGTGTAATGATATTAATAAAAACATTATTCTTCCGCCAAACAGTGTAGTTCTTCAGAGACAGTTGTGGTTGTAACAAAGTGGTTGCCGAGCAACAAACAAACGTAAACAAATTTTTATGTTTGTAGAGTAATTTACAGCAACTTTGAACGCGGCTCAACCAATCAGAATTAAGGCTCGTAACTATCTGTTTTATAACAAAGGAATAATCAATGTATTATTAAAGAGTATATTAAATATTCGGAATATATTCTAGAATATTTAAATGATTGTTTAAATAACCAACATAAACAAAAATTAAATACTTAAAACATATTACATATTTGGAATATGATATTTATTTAAAATATATTTAAACTATTATTTAATTAATAAAAATGAACCATTCTTAAAGCAAAAATCGCTCATGTAAAAAATAATCAATATATAAAGAGTTACATTTATATTAGATATTTAAATTATTATTATAATTATCATAATATTAAGAAATTATTAATTTTATTTATTTTAAAGAAGTCCCTTTTCACCAAGGCTGCATTTATTTGATCAAAATACAGGATTTTTAAATACAAATAAATATTTCTGTTTTAATATATTTTACAATGTTGTTGTGATTTCTCCAGCGTCACATGATCCTTTAGAAATCATATATCTAATATGCTGATTTGGTGCTCAATAATTTTTTTTTATTGCTATGCTTTGAAAACAGAATTTTTTAAAAAAGACTTTTGGATCATTACAACATTCAAAAGAACACCTATTCAAAATATGAACCCGAACTTGTCTTTTCTGTCACTTTTGATCAACTTAATACATCTTTGCTAAATGAAAGTATTAATTTGTTAACTTTCTGACCCTAAAATTTTGAATGATAGTTTCTGTATATGTATGTAATATTAGTTTAATTTTATTTTTTGGTTTCCAGTCTTCACATATAAAAGGTTTTTATTTTCTAAATAAATTCTTATATTCTTTAGCTCTTGCAACAATCTAACATTCAGCTTTTATTTCTTTCTATATATGCTGTGTTTAAACGAGTGTGGCAGGTTTGTGAGGCGTTCCCCAGAAACAGGATCAGAGCGTATGTAGTCAAATTAATATACATGAATATTAATCAGCTTGTTTTCTTGTCCCGCACATGTATGACTGACAGACAGAGGTCTCGTGTTCTGGGGGCAAGTATATAAAGGAATTAATCCAGTGTTTCATGTTGCTTTTTTTTCCTTTGCTAAAGAAAGCACCTTGAGCCTGGACTTGTACTTTGAAGTGTTGGGTCTCTGCATATTGGCATTGTGGCTTCCATGTAATAATGATAAGAATGGACGTGAGGCATTTAAGTAGCAAATCAATAGCAAATTAAATTTTTCGGCTCTGAGGCACACTTTCACAATCACGTGTAATTAGCCCTGACAGTCCATCCCGGGCTGAATTAGATTGCTGCCTCTTGTCACGTAACCCGTTTTTTAAGTCTACTTTGGAAGGGGGCACGTCAGCGCTTTATGGTGCATTTCAATGCCTCGCGACAAAAACAGTGGCGTGGCTGTGTTGTTTATCATAGCTTCAAGGCTAGAACATCTGTCCCAGAGAACATTGACATCAACTATCAGCATACTGTAGACTCTTAATTAAAGGGAAATGGAAATTTAATCCCACTAAGCCAGCTTGTTTGCCATAGATTCAGCGGAATGCGTTTGTCAGAAGTATCCGCACTGCACATCTTTGAGATTTAACGAAGTGAAGATTCAGATTGTTCTCAGTGTCGTATCACATGACCCAGAATGATCACACTAGCTCTGTATTCTCAAGGAGATCGCATTGGAAGGGCAGGTCTTGAAGACTCCACCTGAAGTAGGTTAATCAGAGAACACATGTCTCTTGCCTGGCGGTATTGGGGGAAAATGGGCTAGAACCTGATTTAGATAAAGCATGATGACCCACAGGCACTCCTATATAATGAATAGTGTGACGACAGCGTCCTCCAAAATGCACTGCTTGTTGGAGACCATTCTTCATCTTGGTACTCCATATGAATAAACAGGGCCTGTTTAATCCATCTTTCCTTCATCTGTTTGTAGGGCATATGGTCCAGACTCTACAATTGCTCAAGTGCTCATTCATTCAGTTGTTTTTGTTTAATTATACTCATTAAAATACATGGCTGCGCGTTTACGATCTTCAACGGGCGACCAAAATTCGTATAAGTTCTTTATTCAGACTATCCACCCATTGTTTTCCCTCTTGAAGGTAAAGTCGATGCT
Organism: Labeo rohita; assembly: GCF_022985175.1. Classification (NCBI taxonomy): domain Eukaryota; kingdom Metazoa; phylum Chordata; class Actinopteri; order Cypriniformes; family Cyprinidae; genus Labeo; species Labeo rohita. The sequence goes on along the minus strand of NC_066881.1, from coordinate 21,008,759 downwards.
TTTTGAATTAACTGCACCTGACTGACACGGCAAACACTCTCAATGGGCTTGAAATCTGCAGACAAACCCCCTTTTAATAGACTTACACCTCATTTGGCCTCTAAAGCCCATTGAGGGGTCCCAGAGGATGGGTGAAGGCAGGTCCCCTCAGAGACCACAGGCCGCCTCTCACTCCTCTAGCTGAGTGAAAAGGGGAGAGTCCTGATTAGAGCATGCCTCCCAGCCAGAGGAGACTACAGCAGGACAATGCCGCATTTTCCCTTTCAAAACAACAGGCCAGCCCGTCTGACCTCTGTCACCGCCAATGTGTGTCACTGTGAAGATGACACATGCACACACACATACAGAAACAACGGAGCAGAGGAAGGCCTCACTCCATAGTTTTTGTATTATGTAAATGTGTTTTGTGAGTATACTCTGCACGTTTTACTTTGCATTCGCTGTGTGTTTGATCGCTTTTTTTTAAGTCTTAGGCCAAGTTCAAAGAAATGTAATACAAACACTTAGGGATATATGTGACCCTGGACCACAAAACCAGTTGTAAGTAGCACGAGTAGCCTATATTTGTAGCAATAGCCGACAATACATTCTATGGGTCAAAATGATTGATTTTTCTCATAGGAATATTAATTAAAGATCATGTTCCATGAAGATATTTTGTAATTTTTTTTACCGTAAATGTATCAAAACTCAGTTTTTGATTAGTAATATGCATTGCTAAGAACTTAATTTGGACAACTTTAAAGGTGATTTTCCTAATATTTCGTTTGTTTTGGACCCTCAGATTCCAGATTTTCAAATAGTTGTATCTTGGCCAAATATTGTCATATCTTAACAAAACATACATCGATAGAAAGCTTTTTTATTCAACTTGTATACATCTCAGTTTCAAAAATTCACCCCATGACTGGTTTTGTGGTTCATGGTTACATATATATTCTATTCTAATTTTTTTTATTTACTCACCAAAGCTAATATATATCAATACATACTCATATTTTATACTTCACTCTTAAAAATAAAGGTTCTTTTTTGGAATCGATGAGTCTATGAAGACCCTTGAACATCCATTAAATCTTTCAAATGCAGAAAAGGTTCTTTATAGTGGAAAGAGGTTATTTAAAAACTGTTCACTGAAAGGTTCTTTGGGAAACCAAAAATGGTTCTTCTATGGCATCACTGCAAAAACACCTTTTTGGGACCTTTATTTTTAAGAGTGTTGTTCATCTGTGACCATGTGTACACTTCTGGCGTCTTTTTATAATGTGTTATAATATTTTACCTTACTTAATAGCCTACTTCTGACATTTAAAAAATGCATTGTGAAGTCAAATTTTACATTATGCATTGTTTCAAAGCAGCTTTAAGGAAAGTCATACAGAGCAAGTTTTAGGGCTGGGCAATATGTAGGGCCCTATAAAATCTGTTTTATTTATTTTTTTAAATTTCATTTTATTTTTTTTCCAAATTCAGTGTTTTTTCTGTTTTAATTTTTAACCCCCCCCCCCCACCACCACATATTTTTTCAAAAGCATGTCAAATTAATTGAAATCATGAAACTTACACAGTTTAACTGGAATTTAATAAAAGTTTAACAAAAATTACATTTTTAAAGGCCCCATAAAATACAATTTTTTTTTTCTCAAATTCAGTTTTATTTGTACCAAATTCGGTTTTCCATTAATGTTCTGGATTCCATTTGAATGATTTCCTTAAATTTTAATAATCAAAAGCACCTCTAAATAATTGATTTTCTAAAAAAAATATTTATTTTTCTTAAAATACTGTGTTGTGTAATTAAATTTTCATGGTAAGGAATTAATTTGTCTGGTAAATATTACTTAAGGTAATATTCTAATAAAAATTGAATTAGTTGTAGTAGTAGCACTAAACTATAGTACTATAGTACTATGTAGTAGTAGTACTTTTATTTTGCCGGGATGCTGTGAAGACCTTTCAAGTTTCTGCTTGTTTATGATATGATGATAGTTTTTTTTTGTTTTTTTTTTTAAGAATCTGTAAAATCAGTTCTAGAGATTATGTTCATGTGTTTGCAGTGTGTCTGCACCATTCATTCACACAGACACATGCAAGATTCATAATTAAATAATATTTTTGTGGCATAATATTCACAGACACTAGTGCATATTGCGTTTTGATTTAAATGTACTGACCTACTTTTGATTTATTCATCCCAAATTTGGCAAATTCCATGACGTTCCGTGTTATACAGTAAAATCTATTTTTATGACTCGATTCTGTGATTCCATCTGCATTTTTCACATAGTGGAAATGGTGTAAATAATCCTCCGAATTTAGATCTAGCGATGTTGTAGTAATTTTTGTGCAACATAGATATATTAGTGCCACAGTATGTAATTTAAGAATGTTGTATAAGAAATATAAATATTAATTTGTGAGCTTTTCTCAAAAAGTATTAATGAAAATTTGATTAGTTGTCATAAGTGAATATAACCAATTGTTAAAATTCTGATTTGAATTCAGCATCTTAAAAATTTGATTAGCGACAGTCTTGAGAAATATAGTTTATGGCTTTGATTTTAAATGGACAACCCACATTTCAGATCGATATACTGTACTATACTGTGTTGTCTATTCTTATTGTGGTAGAAAATTGCTTGTATAGTGGTCAAGTTTTTGGTCACATTGGTCACCACAAATTTGTTTAAATAGGGAGAAGCTGGAAAGTCTTCATTGTGAAACTTCATTGTGAATTATAATGTTCCATCATGTCTTTTTACTTTGTTCTCCATGTGTGGCATCCCTATTGTTCCTTCACATCATTAAAAACACAAGCAGCAAAGATCCCCCCCCCCAAAAAAAAAAAAACACTCAGATTTTGATAGCTTCCAATATGCTTTTAAGCTGAATTTCTATGTAGCAGTCAAAGGGAAATGCTGAGGAAAAGCCTCAGCCTGGGTTCCTCCTAAAAGCTCTTCTGTACAGATGTGCGTGGAATTCAATATCCGTGGTGTGTGCAGTATATCACTGAGCTGGGAAGAGATAGGAAACACAGCTCCAGCGCTGCTGAAGAGGCTTTTGGGGGCTGAGAGTCTTGGAGTGACACTCTGTATTCAGCCCCCAGCAAAATATCTGATAGAACCATGAGCTTTCATCTCTACCAAACAGAATACTAATGCACGCTCTGTGTGGGCTTTAGCCACAGAAATCCAGGTTAGAACAGGCTTATTCTTTTAAACCGAGAACATGTAGATGAAAAAAAAAAAACAACATAAAAATAAAAAAGCATTAGTAGATTTATCAGACTCAACCGACGGCTGAGGCGATTGCCTCACTAACCCTGCTGATGTGCGGCAATATGGCAAGTTTCCACAAGTCAGGCCTGGGTGAAGTGGTCATTAGAAACAAACATTGTCATTTGGAATGGATCGTTACTCATCTGAGTATTGTTCTCTCGTATTAATATGGAGATGACCTTCTCAGGAGGGGGCTGGCTTTGCTTAGCCGCAAATTATGATGAATACCAAGTGCTATTTATGATATGCCGCAAAATACTTATGCATCATAGTGTCATATTCAAATTGGTGCCCGTAACCTTGCGATCCCTAAAAAGTCATATGTTATGAATTTGGGTTGGTGGCATTGTTTACGCTGCATTAATCATGCAAACACGCATTTGGAAAACAAATGGCTTGTGTGTTTTTTGGAAATGATTCAAAAAGGTCTGGCTCCGGTATCGCTTGCTCGATACACGGCGAGGATGCAGACGATGGATGCAGGCGCTCTATTTTTGATTTGATTTCTTTTAAAAAACAATTTCGTATTGCTAGGAATTGCTTCATGCTTTGCTGACACAAACATGTGTAAGACAAGCTGTGTGAAAGACCCATCAGCCAGCTGTAAGTATAAAATAAAGCAAAGGCTGAAAGTACGGCGAAAAATTGTCTCTTTAATCTTCCCATAAGGCGTTTTTATTTTTTTTAAAGGTTTATGACGGCTGCCTGTAAATATAAAATAGTGTAAATCTGTCACAATAGTCTAAATCGGTACTCACAGTACTCAAAGGCTCAGAAAGTGTGAAGAAAGCGAGGCTTTAAAAACAAAAAATTGACTTGGCTGCGATCTGCTCTCGATCTGTTTTTTTCGTCTGTTTGTTTTAAATGAAGATTATTATTGCTGACATTATGCATGCTGTCGATTATGGGACGGCTTGACCTTAGTTACCTAGTTACCCATATTGGATGCAGGTCAGTAATTGAATACCCAGAGCAGACGTGCTGCTATTTCTTAGCGAGCTCAGCTGCTGAATGAGCTGTACCGTCATTGCCGTCCAATGAATAGGTTACAGCACGTCTGAATGAAGGTTATTCTTGGCTGGGACAAATAAAAGGATGTTGGTGATTTCATGAATCATAATGAACATGTGATGTGCACATTTTTGAGAGCTTAACCAAGCACAGCCTCGGGTTCCTTTCTCTCAGTGGCTCTGAAAGGTGACATCCAATGTTCTGATAAGGCACTTAATGTACATGAAGAGCCCTTGCATAGCTCATTTATTCATTGGCTGTTTCAAAAGCATCCTTTGTCTACACACGGGGCTTATTGTCTCCATATTAAGTGGGGTTCTGTGAAGATTTGAACAGCATCTTGACTCCCCTAAGTTGAAGTGCGGCTGAGGTTAAGTGGTCTCCGTGCTCGCAGCACCCATCTCCACTCCTGCGTGACAGCTGGGGACTAGGCCGTTGCTATGGTTATCGCTCCTTCTGTTGCATTGCTGTGCCCCAGACTGCTCATTTGAGACAGAAGCAGTCCACCACCCAGACACGAAACGCCGATCTGCAGATCCGTAAACTTCCAGACGGGCTGATTTCTTGCCGTTTGCCTCTCTCTCTCTTTCCCCCTCTCTCTCTTTGCTTTGCTTATGCCATTTGGCTGTAACTGTACTTGCTTTGTTTTCACGCGTTTGCAACTTTTAATTGCACACAAATTAAAGCAATCGCATAAAAAATGGAAAGTCGTTTTTGGAACACTAAAAGTAAATTCCATTCACTCGAGACATCCTTCCTCCAGTTTATATTGCTCTCTCTTACAGAGCACAGTATTGCAGATGGAAGCTTTCCAATTGATAGTGAGGCCACTGATCAGGAAAATTATTTCAAATAGTTTTCACCACTACCCTCCCCACAGCATTGGCCTTTGTAATGGCGCAGGAATAGTGAGCATGTTTATGGATGTTCTGTGATGGGAATTCATTAAGATAATTGTAAATCTAGGCATATTTATCCTAGTGAAATCCAGTATTCTAATAATAATAATAATAATAATAATAATAATAATATGTTGTTGGTATTATTGTTAATGTTGTTGTCATTAATCTTTTTTTATTTTATTTTATGTGCATTATTATGATCTAACTCTTTAAGAATATCATTTTTTAGAACTGGGACACATTTAGCCTAGTTTGGCCTATATGTGCATTTTATGTGCATTATTATAATGCCATTTTTTAAATAGAAATATAATTTATTTGCATTAAAAGAGTTGGGACACATTTATGTGCATTATTATATATATATATACATATATATATATATATATATATATATATATATATATATATATTTTTTTTTTTTTTTTTTTATATAAATATAATTTGTTTGCATTGAAAGAACTGGGTCACATTTAGCTTAGTTTGGCCTATATGTGCATTGTTATGATATAATTTTTTAATAAAAATATAATTTGTTTGCATTAAAAGAGCTGGGACACATTCAGCCTAGTTTGGCCTATATGTGACCCTGGACCAGAAAACCAGTCTTAAGTAGCACGGGTATATTTTTAGCAATAGCCAAAAATACATTGTATGGGTCAAAATTATCGATTTTTCTTTTATGCCAAAAATTATAAGGATATTAGGTAAAGTAAAAACATTAGTATGTTCCATGAAGATGTTTTGTAAATGTCCTACCATAAATACATCAAAACTTAATTTTTGATTTGTAATATGCATTGCTAAGATCTTCATTTGATCAAATTTAAAGGCAATTTTCTCTATTTTTTGTTTGTTTGTTTTTTGCACCCTTAGATTCCAGATTGTCAAATAGTTGTATTTCGGTCAAATATTGTCCTATTGTCCTAACAAATCACACATCAATGGAAAGCGTATTTATTCAGCTTCAGATGATGTATAAATCTCAGTTTCAAAAAAATGACCCTTATGACTGGTTTTGTGGTCCAAGGTCACATATATTTTTTTATTTTATTTTATTTTGATATAGAGACACAAACTTATTGTGTAAAGTGTAAATGCATTCCACATTTTGCGTTATGAAAATCCAGTCTGTGTCGAACTCTGTACTGTGATTTATGAATAAATGTGTAGATATTAACTCCTCCTGGCAGTTTATATCTAGAAACACTGTGATTTTTACTAACGGGGGACAAGCACATATGGATTAATTTTTGTCACCGCTGTCATTTTTAGCTCCAAATTAGTACATCCACCCTCTCTTTGTTAGAAACCCTGAGAGAGACGGCACTCCTTATCTCCGAATCTTCTCAAATCACAGAGGAACACAAGCAGACAAACAAAAACATTTCCTCCAGTGAGAGGCTCGTCTCTTGCAGGGCGAACATTAACAGCTCCGTATGCAGCTGTGCTTGTAATTGTGTTTTTTCTTCAGAGAGTCGTAAAGATGAACTTCAAAGACTTGGTTTAGTGCTTTAAACTAAAGGAGAACCATTCCAATCCCAAAGCGCTCCACTTTCTCAATTACAGTCGGTTCATGACTAGATACTTTTTAAGCTGATAGGTTAGATGAGGGTTACTTTGATCTCGAGTCTCGAAGGTACATTCCAAACCTGTCCCGCTGCAGACGTAAATAGAGCAAGCGGACATCATTCTGGCAGTTTATAGGTCTTCAGTTACCCCCGCTAGTCGTTGGCATGCCTAAACTCCGAGCCTGGCTCTTCCTGTCAGCACCTGTTTGTTGCTGGGCCAAAGTGCCTGGGCCGTGGAGCATCTGGAAGTCCCCACAGCGTTAACCTGCCTTTAGCACCTCCTCCGTCATGCTGCCGGCCGGCCTGCGTGAAGGGTAAATTCAGGCCGTGCGGCGGCGGGCCCCACCGGAGCCTCCGACCAGCAGGCTCACATTAGAGGACATTTGTTCCACAATATTGCTGCCTCCTGCTTTCCCTAGGCTGGGCTCGGCGCAGAAGGTAGAGGCAGATATTTGGGTTGTGGCCAAAGCATCTCCATAGCCACCTCGCTAGCACTGCAGGTGCTGAGCTGGGCTCCCCACTGCTAGCGCTCAGGGTCCAGAGCCCACACCGCCTGACGGAACAAATGCCGGCCGCACGCCGAATAAACTTATCTCGCTTGCATGACAACACATACCCTCGGGTTAGAGCACTGCGCTAGTTTTGCAAAGCAAGCGGGGTCAGGAACACATCTTCGGCGCGAGGGGGAGGAGGAGGAGGGGTTCCTCCGCAGACAGAAGAGAGGATGAAGGATGGCGTCCTTCTTGCTTTCGTATTTGGCTCCGATATGCATTTTTGATAAATGAGCAGATACAAAGTGTCTTTTTAAAGGAATAATTCACCCAAAATGAATATGCGGCCATTGTTTACACCCTCGTGTCATTACAGACCTTTATGACTTTCGGATGTGGAGCACAGAAGAAGATATTTAGAAAAATGCCTCAGTTTGTTTTTGTCTGTGCAATGAAAGTCAGTGGGGTCCAAAATGTATTGCTTTGGACCCCCATTGACTTTCAATGTATACACTTGGGTAAAAAGGTACAAAAGCTGTCACTGGGATGGTACACTTTGCACCTTATTTACCCACCAAATGTTGCATATTATTATCTTAAATATACATATTAGTATCTAAAGCGTATGTACTGTATTAGTATTTTTTTTTTTTTTTTTTACAGCTTTTGTACCTTTTTTTTTTTAAGAGTTCTTCAAAATATCTCTTGTGATTATTACAGACTTTTCAATTACAGAATCTGAATTTTTGTTTGAATGAACTGTTTACTTTTAAGAGACATCTTGTGTCTTATGCTACACTGTGAGGAAAAAAATGTGCAAAAATTGTGCCTTTCAGGGTACAATAGCAGGGTACTGTCATTCAGGCAGTTAAAGGGTTAAAAGGAAGACTTTGTACCTTATCTACCCATAAAATGTGCATATTAGTACCTCAGAGTAGTAATATGTATCCTTAAATGGATAGTTCACCAAAAAATGAAAATTCTGTCATTAATTACTCATGTCATTCCAAACCCGTAAGACCTTCGTTCATCTTCGGAACACAAATTAAGATATTTTTGATGAAATCCGAGAGCTTTCTGACCCTGCATAGACAGCAACGCAACTGACACATTCAAGGGCCAGAAAGATAGTAAGGATATTGTTAAAATAGTCCATGTGGTTGAACAAGAATGTTATGAAGCTACACTCTAAAAATGCTGGGTTAAAAACAATCCAATTTGGGTTATTTGGCAACCCAGCGCTGGGTAAATATTGGACAGAACAGAACTGAGTTATTTTGACACAGCTGGTTGGGTTAAATGTTTTTACCTGGGTTGTTTTAAGTCAGCTATTGTTTAAAAAAAATTATTATATCACTGGTTTAAAATGGACTGGAACTTATAAAAACACACACAGAATTACTAGAGGCAACAACAATAATCAAAAGATGAACATTTATTATTAAGCAAGAACACATGGAAAAAATATTAGACAAATTGGAATGAATAGTTTACAATATTACATACATTTAAACTCATTTAACAAGCATTTTAGACATAAAAATGTAACGTTTCAAAGTAGAATTTTAATTTCAGTGTATTCAACCGTACTCGCTTTTTACAGAAATTACGCTAATTCCCATGCCGGTGTGTCGCCGAAATCTGAGCCGGTGAAGGACTGCTGTTCACCAGGTTAACTGCGAACTTCAGGCAATGGGCTTGCATTTCACTTGTAGCTTAAAAGATGACTCCAAAAACTGCCCATAAATAAATAGTACTGACATTTAAGAACACATTTTAAGATTAAACTCAGTACAGTAACGAATAAAATCCATTTATTTTATGCTAGGCAAATGGTGTTTCCATCCTGCGAAACACTCACTGCTAATGCAGCTGACTGACATCTCGTCCTTATGTTGTGTTGCGTAAAATAATACAATTTTCAGCACAGTAAAGACTTTATAATGAAAATAAAATGTATATAAACCTTTATTTCACTGAAGAAGTGCAAATCGGCGGTGCTGAGAACCGCTCTCTCCTGTATAGGACTGAAAAAGCCAGCGCTCTGACTATAACTCAGCAGCTGGGTTGTTTCATCAGAGACAGGCTCAACCCAGCAGTTGGGTAGAGAAAAAATAACCCAGCGTTAAAAGTGACCCAGCAACTTAGTTACAGAAAAACCCATCATCTGGTTTAAAAAATATTAAAAATAACCCAATAAAATGTTCCAACAAGCTGAACCAAGCATTTGGGTTTAAAAAAAATAACCCAGCACCTCGGTAAAAATATTAAAAATAACCCAATAAAATTACCCAACGGGCTGAACCCAGCAGTTTTTAGAGTGTACGAGAACACTTTTCGTGCGCAAAAAATAAAACAAAAGTAACAACTTTATTCAACAGTTTCTTCTTGTCTGCATTCATGAGAGTTCCACAGCGCATGTGTGTGGTGCTGCTAATGCAAGTTTTGCACATTTCTACTGAGTGTGTACTATGAAGTGTCTTTGTAATCATCTGAAATGAGTTGAAATCACAATGGAGACTCCATCCTGGCAGGTTGCAGTGATTAAGTAGGTTTTAATGTGAGATCAATGACTTCAGTTGAAGTATAACGGTGTTGGCATGTGTTGAGTTGAATGCCTCACTTCTCCTATGCTTTTAGAGCCCAATAAGATTTCATCAACACCCTGATGTAAGGGTGCCAAAGGCATGATTGATCACCCCCAGCAGATTACCCCCCTAGTCCCGGCCGCGACCACCAGAGGCCAGCCGCGTCCGGGCGTAATGATTTGCAATGATCGGGGGTGAGGAGTTTGATGATGGATGAAGCTTTCTTAAGAGGTCAGGCGGTCAAAGGAAAAAGAGCATTGACCATACGGGGTATTGACACAGACCGGGGAGACTGAATAGCACTGTGCCGTATGTCTTTATCATAATTAAGTGGGGATACTTAACCCTGGAATGATGTGGTTCCTCTTGTCCATTGGGAGGCACGAGCAGGCCTCCTCAGGGAAGCTCTCCCACAATAGCCGGCCATATTGTCAAATGATATGCTAATGGCGGTGACCCCTGCTTCGGAGAGGCTATTCCCACATCTGAGAGGTTACTCTCATGAACTGAGCCCACTTAATGAAGTTTAGGATGTCTTTTTATTTTCCATTTAGTGTAATGGAAAATGAAAGCTTTTATTTTGATAATCATTCACTATACTGTTCTAAAGTTTTAAGTTTAAGGTACCTCTCTTTTGTTTTTTGTTAAAATCCTTTCAGATTCAAATCTAAAATTAAAAGACGCCTTACAAGTTTTCAGATAGTTCTTTTTCTTTTCTTTTTCTTTTTTTTTTTTTTTTTTTTTTGATGACAGTTGCATTTCAGGAGCTGTACAGCTGACCCTCTAATACAAATTAGTTTTAATTTAATTAGTTATTAGTTTTTATAAATTCTTATTTTTACACACACTACCAGTTAAACGTTTTTAAGATTTTTACTGTTTTTTTTTTTTAAGAAGATTTTTTTTTTTTTTTTTTTTAAAGTACAGCAAAGTTGAAAACAGTGGAGTAGATGTTTTTTTCAGGGTTCTTGGATGAATAGAAAGTTCAGAATAACAGCATTTAACATTATAAATGTCTTTATCATCACTTTTAATCAATTTAAAGCACCCTTACTAAATAAAAGTGTTAATTTCTATAATTTCTTCCTTCAAAAAATTATACTCACTTCAGGCTTTTGAATGGTATAGTGAATAATATTACAAAAGCTTTTTATTTGAGATAAATGCTGATCTTTGGATCTTTCTGTTCATTAAAGAATCCTAAAATGTACTCAACTGTTTTAAATAATAATAATAATAATGTTTCTTGAACAGCAAATCAGCATATTACAACACATTGAGCACTGGAGTAATGATGCTAAAATATTTTTAAAAATATTCAAATAGAAAGCAGTTATTTTAAATATTATAAATATTTCACAATATTACTGCTTTTGCTGTGTGTGTGTGTGTGTGTATATATATATATATATATATATATATATATAATATTTTATATATATATATGTATATACACACGCACACATACAGCAGACAGCACATACAGGAATAAATTAATGTTTTAAATTGCATTTCTTCTTATCATAAATTGTATTAGTAAATATTATATAAAATGCCAAAATTAGCCTGCAATCTGAAACAACAACAGTCGTTCCACCCTTCTATTTTTCATCCTTGACCATGCTGTTCCACATAATACATTGATTTTCTCGATTCATACATCATTCATTTTAGTTTCGTTTCTGGTTTTTGGCTGGAAAAATCGTGCAGATAGCAGCGGATATTGATACAGTCTGACTGTATGAGTTTTATGCAGCCGATGCCTAAGAAGAACCTTGGATTTGGAGGGGTCGTCGCTGGCACACATGAGTGCATGCATCAGAGAGCAGGAGTGCTCAGCCAACTCCCCCAAAAAGCCTGTCCCTCGGTACGGGGAATTACACGACCTCTCTCAGCTCACCGTAACCTCCTCATTATACACACACCAATGAACTCGGATCATATTTTCCTGGGCAGTGGGAAAAAATGGAAATGGGAGGGAGGGTGGTGCCATGCATTTGAACAATGCTTTGCTGTTTTTTAAAATGACTCCATGGAGAAGTTCAGATCCCGTGTTGCCGTACAGACATTCCCATTTGCATTTTTCGGTATTTTTGGAGTGTTTTTATGCCCCCTATTCTTAAACCACAGAGAATAGTGTAAAACTGGCTCTGATTATGCAAAGTAAAATATGATTTTTTTCCCCTTAAATCCTAAATCAAAGAATTTAAATACTTCAGTATTTTTATTTTTTGATAAGTAGCATTTCTCAAAATATTCAAATAGTGATTATTTCTTTATTTTTCATTCTTAATTATACATACATCTAAAAACCGTTTATCTTATTCATTACAAATTTATTTTCAGTTTCTGAAAAGAATAGTATTTGGTCATTTGATCATTGTAGTGGACACTGTTTATGAGCCTCCTGTGCTGTCTCTGTCCATGGTCTCTCTCTCTCTGTCCCCCCATTCATTTTCAAATTAACCTCCTAATAGACCTCATCTGTCCACGGAGAGCCTATTAACTAAAGATCTGTTTTCATCTGCTGGACAACTTAGGACAGGAGAGACCCCTGCCACATAGACCTCGGCTCTCGTGCTGCGAGCAGCATCAGAAACAAAAATCGAATCAAAAAAGAGGTAATAAAAGGATTTCATTACATATAGTTAATTACCTCCCAGGCCCAGGCCAACCCTTTCCTGGCGAAAGAATTAGAGAACCTTAATTGCTTTATCACCCGGCCTGTGATTTCCAGCAATCAGGCGGCTTTCATTTAATTCGGCTGCCAGGGGACAATGGGGTGCGCTCTGCTCTCTACCTGCCCTGGAGCACAGGTGCACGTGGGGTGGAGTAGGGTGAGCCCCAAACTGGCAAATTTAGTGTCTGTGAATTAATGAAAATCAACAGCGGAGTCTGACGACTGCCCCTGAGGTGCGTGTTAGTGGAGGACGCTGTGCTTGAGAAGGAGATGACTAGTGAAGGCCTGTTTCGGTATGATGGTGAGAAGGCAGGGAAAACCTCACAATGGTCGCCTGAGGATAAACGAAGGAGCCGGGGGGATTTGGACAGCTAACGATATTCGAGCAATTAACAGACTGTATGAGAAGGAAGAAACCTGACAGTCTTTTGAATGTCAGTATGATTAAAAGGCATATATTAATTAGAGACATGTTGCTTTTATAATAAAAGGATTATCGTGTCATGTCTATGAATATGTTTTACATTTAGGTCTAGTGGGACATAGTTCCTACTCAAAGATATTATAATATCTCTGTTACAGTTGTATATTTAAAGACTCCTGGCTTGACAAGAACAGATTTTGTTCACATTTTCTGTTGAAACAGGCCAAAATGATGTTTTTAAAATATCCAGTAGGTTTTAGTTTATATCAAAGCAGCGAACATTGTTCACACTTGCTAGTAATGCTAGTCAGTTGCAGGTAGTAGTGATGATACTTGGTAAACGCTGTATTTTTTAAAATAGATTTAAAAACACCTTGAAATGTCTTGACAGAAACTGTTTTTTTGTGTGTGTTTGGTTCGTATTTTCTGTTGAAACAGGCTGAAAAGTGTCTCGTCACTTTTTAAAATATCCAGTAGCTTATAGTTTATATGTTTTTTTGTGACTTGCTAGGAATGCTAGTCAGTAGTGAGGTAGTAGTTATGATACTTTGTAAAAATCCTTCTGGACAAGAAAACCCTGTTGAAAAAAAAACAAAACAATAGAAAACAGAAATTCTAGTGGTTTCTACTACAAGTACCATTACAAACATTAAAAATGGTTTTCTGTAGTGTGTTTTGGGACATATTTCAATTTTGTTTTAACAAGCCACCAACAGAAGGTGACCAATTACCGGTAGAAACCCCTGGGGTCCATTACAGTTTACATTAAAACCAATACAAGTGCCATTATAACCAGTAGAACCATTATAAATTCTGTGATGTGGGCTCTATTGTTGTTCAGCAGGGAAGTTAACAATATTGAAACAGTGTTTTTCTGTTGAAACAGATTGAAAAATGTTTTGTTACATTCTGTCTAATAGCTTTTAGTTTGTATCACAGTCATAAACATTGTTTGCTATAGCTAGTAATCAGTGTTGGAAAGATTACTTTGGAAATGTATTAGGTTACAGATTACAAGTTACCTATTCAGAATGTAATTGGTAGTGTAACTATTTAAATTACTTATTGAAGGAATATAACTGATTGCATTAGATTACTTTTTCATTAATTTTCTTGTGTAATTTTTCTAAACTGTTAATCATTTTCAAACAATTATAGGAGGCAGGGTTAACCTTACAGTAGTACTCAAACTGATTACTGTCAGACTTGAGTTAAGATTATAATAATTAAATTTTAAAGCAAACTTTAGCACCTCTTTATACTGATTTTAAATCACAACAAGAAATAGTTTAATAGCTGTGATACTGTTTTTGAAATTCAATCTTTGCATAGCTATGACAGAAAACACTGGCATCTAAAAATGCCTTGGAAAAAACAGTTAATCTAAAAAATAAAGCATATACACAAACCCAAATAGATAAAACAGTTTTCAAATAAACGTGTCATATTCTGTGTCCTAAACTCCTGAATGACTGGTGCCTATTATTTGTGACCATGGACCACAAAACCAGTCATAAGGGTCAATTTTTTTAAATTAACATTTATACATCACCTGAAAGCTGAATGAATAAGCTTTCCATTGATGTATGGTTTGTTAGGGCAATATTTGGCCGAGATACAACTATGTGCAAATCTATAATCTGAGGGTGAACAAAAAAAAAAATCTAAATATTAAGAAAATCACCTTTAAAGTTGTCCAAATGAAGTTTTTAGCAATGCATATTACTTTTTTTCATATTACAAAAATTAAGTTTTAATATATATACTGTAGGGAATTTATGAAGTATCCTTAATTAATATCCTAATGATTTTTGGCATTAAAGAAAAAGTTTGACCCATACAATGTATTTTTGGCTATTGCTGCAAATAAACCCATGCTACTTAAGATTGGTTTTGTGGTCCAGGGTCACATTTTAGAGCAGTCAATTCAATTTTGGAAAGAAATCAGTTAAATCTTGTATGTGTGTGAAAACCACCTTTGTACTTTGTAATGGATAACATTTTCATAACTGTAATAAACATTTTTTCTCAGTAACAGATTACAGTTACATTTATTTTGTAGTTAAATTATGTAATTCAGTTATATGTAACTAGTTACTCCCAACACTGCTAATAATGCTAGTCAGCTGTAGGGGTGTAGGAAAATATCGATACACGTGTATTGCGATATTTTGTTTGGCGATACTGTATTGATTCTCAAAAATGTATCGTGTATATTTTGTTTACAGTATCGCAATGTATCGCAACACATCGTATCGCAACCCCTGTATCGTGATGCGTATCGTATCGCCAGATTCTCAGCCCTAGACAGTTGCAGGTATTAAGGAGTGATGATACTTTGTAAACATCCCAGACGAGAGAAGTTAACAAAACGGTTTTGTTTTCTCCAACAACAACATATGTTCATTTGCAAAAACAGATAACTCTGTTTAGATATCTTTATTTAGCCTTCCAAGTTATATCAATCAAACTGCAGTTGGTTCGTTTTGATTAAATAATAATAACTAAAAAATACAGCTACCTAACATAATAAAACACAATAAAAAAAAAACATGATTTATGAAGATTAATAAAAACAGATCTGTTTTTCAAATTAACTCTTCATATATTTTTAATATGCAGAAAGACAGCTCAAACACTTCAAACAATTCAACTTCATGTCTTCTTATTATTGTTTAGATGCAATAAGATGCAGATACAGTCTGGCTTGTTTTATCCTGCAGTCCCTTACTTCTCCATTTATCCCTGTGGTGCTAATAAGGTCAAATTTAAATACGAAATTCCTGACAGTACATTTTCTGACACTGCTACCTTTAGGTTCTGCATGGCTGTTTGAATCAAAGAGTGGTTATCTCTTATATTGAGCTGTTCTAACCTCTGTCCAGTCTGATTAAACAGACCGCTGTGAATTTTCTTGTTATTCAGGACCAGGTTTCAGGGTCACTTACTGTCAAAAACAAAAATGCATAGGCCAGTAAAAGACAGTACGCATGGTAAAACAAATATTAGTCCTTACAAAGTTTTGATTCAAGTTTAAGGGTTGGCATTTCTATTACAACTGGTCTTTTAGAATTACAGTTCTGTTTTAATTAGAATGTATTGCAATAACACTCTCTCATGATGTGCTCAGGGTGAACTTCTGTTACATTTATTGGATTTTCATTTATTTACTTGTGGGAAGAAAGGGTTTTAATTGTGTTTGTGTGCTCCTGGTATATACCTAGCTGACTTTTAGAACTACAGTATTGCAAAACCATTGACATAATATATATTACTTTTTATATGTTTATATATTATTACTTTTTATATATAATATAATTTTGCACTTTTTTATATATATTATACACTTTAATATATTTTAGGATGTCATTTATTCTTCAGATGGCAAAGCTAAATTTTCAGCAGCCATTACTCCAGTCTTCAGTGTCACATGATCTTATTATCTTATTACATTTCTGTTACATTTTGCATATTACATTTATTTATATAGTGCTTTATACAGATTATTGTTTTTTAGATTATTATTTTATATTAATATTTTACCAAATATGTATTATTATTTTGTCTTGTTGAATAAATACTTGTTTAGTAACTTCAGGGCAGCACTAAATAAAAACAATTTGTATCCTAATATTGTTATTTTATCTCTTATATTCTCTCTATATATTTATTGCTTGTGGTTGTTTTGGTTTTAATTCACATGAAAACAGAACTCATTACCCAGTCTCTTCATTTATTATCACCACCTTTGTCTCAGCACTAGATAACCATAGATTGTCAGTCCTTGATTAAAACGTTGACTTTTTACTCAGAATTAACCTGATTATTGTAATTGAATGTAAAAGCGTGTAGCTCAGCACAGACCATGATCAGTGGAGATGGATTGGGAGAGAAGGCTTTCAAATTGAATACAGTTTTCCCCTCTCAGCCCATTAATTGTGCCGTTTACCACTACCTGAGTAAGTGACCAGTGCTATTTAGTTTCTCTAATGATGATGCACAGTGGGCTTGGGTCGGAGATAATTAAAAAAAAAAAAAAAAAAAAAAAAAGCTCGGCCTTTCTCTCTCAGCCTTTACTTTTGGCCCATTGACAGATGAGCACAAACGAAATATTGAGCTGTCCTCTTGGCAGCATCCTGAATGCCAGCATCGAGTTCTTCAAATGGTCTCTTGTGCTATTTCAAGAGCTAAAAAAACCTATTGGTCTCTGGTCTTCTGCTCATGACTGACAGTAGTTTTTAAAGGCACTCTGGTGTTCGGCTGTGTGCCTTTCACTTGAAACCCAGGACAAACTTTTCAAAGTTTAGAGTACACTTCTTTTTTTCTTTTATATTTTACATTTTCTTCAGAGCTCAACAATACATTTTCTGCCCATATCACAATTTTTTCAGCCGTTTCCTTTTTTGCAGTACATTTTTACAATGAAAGCAAAATACTGTAGTACACAGTAAAATGTAAAACAAACAAACAAACTGTAGTTGAAGACTACATCTGTGCAACATAACAGTGTAATAATGAGATCTAATGAGGTCTGCCAACAGTATGGGACAAACTAAACTCTTAAAGAGCAGGTCATATGGGTTTTTGAAAAATATCTTTTTTTGCAGTTTGTAACATAGCTATCTTTCAATGTAAACAGTCCGCAAACTTGTCAATCAAAAAAGTGCATGATAAATAAAGATATTGTCTCTCAAAAGAGAGAGACGATTCTGAATCTTCATCCAGTTATCATATTTTCAAATCTACTGCCTGTTACCGATCTACATCACTAGGTAACACATTTGCATAATCCCCGCCTGCCCATGAAATATAAACAGTCTGACCTGCCAACAAACATTTCCGCTAGTTAGTGTGTTTACATCTTATGGAGCTGATGCTGTGTTCTGCGCTGTGATTGCAAGTTTGTTTCGTTTTCTTTGCCGAAAGGTGATGTTGTGAAGAGTCAGTGGTTAAAATTCCTTTTTTTTTCTATGATACAATTCGTACACATACAAAGTTTAAACTTACCACTGAGAACATCCTGATCAAGTTGTGCTTGCGATGGAGTTTCCATTTGAGTGACATACTGTACTGGTATTGGTGATGCAGCAATAATTATTCCAAGGTTTAATATGTACCTCGGTTTTTAACCACGGTTTTCGGTTCGGTTCTGATATCTTGCCACTTCGGTGTTTTTTTTTTTTCAACAAATTAACAAAATACTTCCGTAAACCTCTGTACACTAAAAAAGCGTGGTTTAGTGTATGTCTGCTTAATTTTTCTTTTGACTGATTTTTTTTTTTTCGATTTTTTTTTTTTTTTAATGCAAAATAGAATGGGCTTCATTCATACTGGATGCCAGAGGGTACCCTTGTGCAGAAAATCCACATATGTGTCAAAGCAGTATCACTGAGGATGTTCCGTTCCAGCTTCTCTAATGGATAAATGCATCGCTATTGCTGTAACTGAATAAAAACAAGATATAATGTTAAACGTTTTGAATGATGAAATGTAAGGACAATAAACACTCGTCTGCAATCTGTGTTCTTCAAGCCATCTCTGTATTTTCATAAGCCATTGCTAATCGACATACATAGAATAGAAGTATACAATTTTATGTCTGCCTCATTCTGTGATAAGAATCCACATCAGAGCACACAAGGAAGTTATTTCAAACACTCGACTGAAGTTATGAATTAAAAATAAGCTAGAATGTTTTTTATAACTTTTTTTTTATAACTCTTGTTGGAAAACAGGTTTAGAAAGGCTTATGGAAGATGTTCTGTGTGTGTTGCTTTTTCAAATATAAGTGGGGAAGCGTTTCCTCATTTCAGCACGTAACATTGCGGGCACACATACAGCAAAATCCAAGAGATATAAAACAAGGAAGTTATTGAAATGCCAAACCGAAAAACCTCAATTCACAAACACGTATTGAACCGTCGATGTCGTACCGAATGGTTCGATATTATATTGAGAATTGTGCAAAACAAAACATCAATTATGGTAATGGCCATTCCGTTTCTGACACACATTGTATACGGAAATACCAATCACAACAGACTTGGCCAACTGACCAGTCAGAGCAGAGTAGGCTTATGGAAGGGAGGGGTTTACAGACCTTAAGATCAGAACTGCTTTGAACGAATCGTTTTGGAACCATTGAGAAATGACTCTAATATTAAATATATATTCTGAGAAAATTACAGTGTTTTCTGACCTTAGATGCATTTAAACCAGTTGTAGGGGACTCCAACACAATATCGGGACATTTTAAAATATAAATATAAAAATATAAATATTTAAAATGACCTGCTCTTTAAAAATAAAGATCGCACATGCCAAAAGCAAACTGAATGTTCGCATTGTGTTACTTGCTCTTGATTACTCGTGGGATGTTTTCGCATTATTTACACGAATAAAAATATCCCCTAGACCAAACCCAACCCTAAACCTAACCGATAGAGTTACCAAATGGATAAGTGATATAAAAATGCATTTGCTGATGTAGCCGTGCTGTTTTAATTTTCTTATGCAGGTTTGAGCTGTTTTGTCGAACCATAGTTTTACAGGGTTCGTACCTTCGCCACTCAAGTGCAACGCCGTATTGCGTGAGCTACCGAGCAAACCTACTGAATCAGAAAACACATGCATATGAAGCTGTATATATGATGATAACATTCAAAAGTATCAGTTTTTAAATTACACAGTATGTTAAAATGGGTTTGAAGCCTTAATATAATAATGAAATTTATTTATCAAAACTCTATGTGCAAATCATACTTTATGTGAAAAGGAATTAAAATTGTCTGAGTTTTACTGCCTCAAGTGTTTCTTTCAACTGGAAACTGCAGTGATTCGTAAATATAGGTATGTTTTTTCAGTTTTGCAGAAATGTATATAGAGGCATGTATTTCCAATGAGCCTCTTGGATGTTGAAACCATGGATGTCAATAAAGAAACTTTATTTTAAAAAGTGTAGAGAGAGGAAGAGGAGAAGAATCTCCTTTCCTGAAGACCCTTCTGAAATCTCCCTTGATCATCTCTCTCTCCGTCTGAGCAAGTGTTTTGCTATTCCACACATGACCACGGGCTAAGTGACATCAAGCCTCATTATATTCATCACATGCCACATTTGTAACCTGTTAGGGGAGTAAATTGTGCTAAAATCAGCTGATGCCCCGTCCCTATCCCCACTCTCGCAGAGAAGACGTTCTCCGCTCTGAGAAGTGCAGCACAGGGTTAATTGGGTGGCTTTGGCCCTGTTATATTCTCTGCCGTTTCTGCCTTGATGCCATATCTAACACATTTCAAAGCCTGACATGAGAATACATTGCGTCTGGATGAAAAAAACTGCAGTTCACTGATCTTCTTTGCAGCAAAATGAGGAATATGACATTTATTTGGAGAGGGTGGTCGGAGGTGCTGAACCTCATCTGTAGTAAACAGATAACATGAACGGATGAGTCTGTTTAATGAACTCATTTGGTTTCCAGCAGAAATGACTTTTTAACCTGCTTTCTCTGGAGTTATTCTCAGCGAGGGATACATCTGCTGCTATCATGTCTTCTTGTTGTTTTAACCTATAGCATATTGTGCTGCGCTGTTAATAGTCTTTGTGTCAAGAGAAATAAAGGCCATAATTACACATTTAGGTAAAACAGACTTTAGTATAAATGCAATAGTCTTTACCAAAGTGTGTTATGTACACAAGTCAGTAAACGGCTAACACACTCTAAAAAATGCTGGGCTAAATACAACCCGGCTCTGGGTGAAATATGGACAAACCCAGCAACTGGGTTGTTTTGACCCTGTTTGAGTTAAATGTTTAAATCAACCTTCTGGGTAGTCTTATTTAATTAACCGTTGTTTAAAAATGACTATATGGCTGGCTTAAAATGAACCCAAAATAGGCTGTAAATTAAAAATCAGACTAATATAACTACTAGAAGCATCAGCAGTAACCAAACAGTTAACATTTATTAATTAGCAATTTAAAAAATGTTTATCATGTAATTATTATTTATTTTACTTATTAATAAATGTTAATTTATTGAACATATTAATAAATGTTAATTTCCAAACTATTTTGGGTTCATTTTAAGCAAGAAATATAGTCATTTTTAAGCAATTGTTGGGTCAAAACAACCCAGTCGCTGGGTTTGTCCATATTTTACCCAGTGCTGGGTTGTTTTTAACCCAGCATTTTTAGAGTGCAATAACACATTTTACTACACATGAACTGCATGCTAATAATGAAGCCCTTTCTTAATTTTACCTTGTTTTACAGTAAAAATCTAAACATTTTTGTAGCACCTTTAAAGTGTGTGTGTGTGTGTGTGTGTATTGTGTGTATGAAATGTAATAAAATAATATATATTGCCAAAAAATTATGATATAATAACAGTATATTCAATGAAAACAAATCTTATCTTAATTATCAGAAAAATTAAAAGAAAATTTTCCATACTCCTCTGGAATTTTTATTTTTAAAAATGTATTTATATATATTATTTATAATTTTATGTTTTTTTTTTAAATATATTTTTAAATATATAAATAATATATTTGACCCTGGATCATAAATCCTTTCATAAGTAGCACGGGTATATTTATAAAAATAGGCAAAAATACCTTGGTCAAAAATACCTTGGTCAAAATTATCAATTTTTCTTTTATGCCAAAAATCATTAGGATATTAAGTAAAGAAGATATCCATGTACCATGAAGATATTTTGTAAGTTTCCTACCATAAATATATCAAAACTTAATTTTTGACTAGTAATATACATTGCTAAGAACTTTATCTGGACAACTTTAAAGGCGATTTTCTCAATATTTTGATTTTTTTGCATCCTCAGATTCCAGATTTTCAAGTAGTTGCATTTCGATCAAATACTGTCCTATTCTTACATCAATGTAAAGCTTATTTCAAAAAATAATTTATACATTTCAAAAAATGTACACTTGTGATTGGTTTTGTGATCCAGGGTCACCTCCTATACTAAAAAAATATATACTCACTGAAAGCATGTCTTATCTTATGCTCTGCTGCTTTCCAAGAAAATGGAACATGCTTTAAGAATGCTTTAACACAATTATTATTACACACACAAAATAAATAAAGTAATAAATAAATACATTTTTGCAGTGCTTGTTGATTTGATTATTTTAATATAAAATAATGCATGTAAAATTATGCAGAATAGAATAGAATAGAATAGAATAGAATAGATGCATTATTAATTTTAATATTATACATTTATTTTAATATTAATGTTAAATTAATATCATACCATTATAATCTCCATATTCAGGTGCGCTGGAAGCATGCTGTGTTTCAGTGAGTACAGGTGGGCATGAAAGAAGAAAGTCTTGTCATCTTGATTTTTAAATATGAAATCTCACTTAAGTTCTCCAGAGGGGAAACATGCTTCACCCATTCTCTGCTACAGCAGAAGAGAGAGAGAGACAGTGAGAGCAAGAGAAATTTATGCCGCCACCAGTGCTGAGCATATGCTGGAATAATTAGGGGGGAAAATCTTGCGCTTATGCAAACTTCCAATTGCCAAAAAAATAATCTGTCTCAAACAAAGGAAAGACCCCTATGGTGCTGGGGTCTATGGTTTCTGTCATACCTATTCCTGTGGGGTTTCACATGACAAAATGCAGAAAGTTGTTTTGTCCCTCTTCCTGTCATGTTACACCCCTTAACCGGAGTATTTCCCCCCCTCTCTCTCTCTCTCGTCCTCTCTCTCTCTGTCTCTCATGTTGTCTTGCTGTCTGTGCTGTCAGCCCATAGCCTGGCACCTGCTCTCATGTTCCTAATTAGTCTCATTTAATTAATTATATTCTGCTGCACATCTCCTTATCTTCCTCTCGGTTCAGTTTTTTTTCCATTTACATTAGGCTAAGAAATTAACTGCTCAGCTTTGTGTAGTGAATTTAAAGAAATGTAGCCCTTGTAACACCACTTAAAATAGAAGGAAGTCAACAGTAACCCGCTGTTGCATGAATTATTAAAGCACATGGGAATAAAATGTCTTAATGTTTCCTTGTGCATTTAAACAATGAACATATTTTACATTGCACAGTGTATTGTTCAAATAATGCTTATTTATGATTTATTATTATAAAAATGAATGGCGTCCGGATTGAATTGTCATTTAGCTCAAATACGTACTAATAATACTGTATTGTTTTGTAATTCTAGGCCTTTATTTTTGGTCCCCTTCAAATTTCCTGTGCCAGTTTATTCATTCGTCCATTTGCCAGTCACTTAGAGTCAATCTGATATGCGCCCTCCGTCAGCAATCCCCGCGCTCAAGGCCTCAGTGCTTCGCATTTAGTTACTGACACACTCATCCGCCGGCTCTTTACCTTACCTAAGAAAACAAGTCAACTTTAAACACGGCAAGTGAGCCGCAGTCAGGAGCGCACTTCAGCAAAGACAGTTTACCTAAGCACCTTCTTTCTTCTCGGTTAGTTTCTCTATTTCATTTGTCAGATTCACTCAGCTTGCATGCGGCTGTTGTCTATCAGGTGTACTGAAGGTGTGATAAATAGCGTTTTTTCAGCAGACTGGACTGTAGAGGAGCCAGAATTCAGCCGGGCCTAATGTGCTGACTTGAGACTCAGATTGGCGAGCCCGTGGGTCATCACTCATCATTTGATCTGCGATAAAGGATTTTGGTTCAGTTCCAGTGGAGTTAGAGTTCGGAGAGATCTCAGGGAACTCTGTTGGGAAAACAATTTCTCAAATTAAACTCATAAACGACTTGATCCCGTGCTGTTGTTTTCCTGAAGATCTGTATGTTGCCGCCTGTAGTAATGTCTTCTGCATATGGCGAAGATAAACCATAAGACAATCTCATGTGGTGCTTCCATATTGGACACCTGCAATAAATAGACTCCACTGTTTGGCAGATCAATCTTTTCATCTAAGAGATGGCTATGGAAGACCATCCAAGCTACCTGGGCTTTCATTCTGGTGGTGGAAAAAGCCTCAAATTTCACTTCCTGCTGGTTGAGATGGGGTGTTCCACAGATGCCCGAGTCCCAGCGCCTCGGGTAGAGAAAGGGCCCCATCAATAATTCAGCCTCTGATCAGACCTTCCACAATGGGGAAGAACAAACTTTTGGCTTGACGACGACCACGTCACACTGATAGTATTTCCCATGCTTAGATAGCTTTGCATTGACCATATGGACATCATAATTACCAATGGGATGAGGCAACAGTTTCTTGATCACCAGGCCAAAAATCACACAACAACCTTAATTAGTTTGGGCTGCTTCAGAGCCCATCCTGGGCTAATCTGGAGCTGTAATGATGTTTTCTGATAGGCAGGATACCATAGGTACTAATTAATTCTAATCGAATTTTGAAAGTGTGCACAGTGAAAAAGAAAATGTGAGTGGAGAAATTTCTGTCTGTGATCCACTTGGAATATTGAATGTATTTAGCATTCAATTTGATAGTCAGTAAGTAATTTATTTAGGTGTTTCTTTAGTCACATCATATATGAATAACTAAATGCAATATCTGAAATTTTCTACCAGTTGTAAGTTTAATGTATGTACTGTAATGACTCCTCTACCATTTATGAACACAGTTTTTTAAGGTATGCAGGTGTGTAGTATGAATAAATTCCAGGGCTCCAGATTGTGGTTAAGATGATCGCAATTTAAAAAAAAAAAGGTAAAGCTTTGTGAAAGGAAACGCAATGCATTAAGAGCCTGGGGGTGAAAACTTTTGAACAGGATGAATATGTCTACATTTTTCTTATTTTATTAAAATATCTTTTTTTTCCATTTAGTACTGCCCTTCAAAAGCAACAGAAGATACGTGAATGTTTCCCAGAAGACAAATTAAGTACAATTTACCTTGATCTTCAAATTCAAAAAGTTTTCACCCCCCCCCGCTTTTAATGCATCTTGTTTCCTTCTGGAGCATCAGTGAACATTTGAACCTTTTTTAATAGTTGTATTTGAGTCCCTCAGTTGTCCTCAGTGTGAAAAGATGGATCTCAAAATCATACAGTCACTGCTGGAAAGGGTTTAAATATGCAAAAGATGCTGGTAAACCAAAGAATCTGCAGGACCTGGAGGATTTTTCTGAAGAACGGTGCATAGTCTAACTGTTTAAAAGAAATAAGTGACTCATGAACAACCATCACAAAACCAAAAAACTGTAGTAGATCATTCAGGTAACCACACACAGTATAAAGAACCAAGGGTTCCCAAACGTTTGAAGGGGGTTATTTTAATGATTTCAGATATTTTTGGTCTTGTGGACTATATGTAAACATCTTTTATGTAAAACATCTTACTCAGGACAGTACTACTTTTTTTTTTTTTTCCCATCGATATGCATTTTTGTTTTTTTAATGCATGCAACAGTCAGCACGGCACGGGACATGATGTCCAATTCACGAACAATTGACTCTCATGATTCTTCAAACAAACTTCTGAGTTTTGGTTTGAATCAGGCTCACTCAAAAAGTGAATCGTTCTGAACAACTTACTCCCTAAATAAACCGTGAATAATTTTCCAGTTCTGTCCGATTCTAAATGAGCCTTTACTATTTCTGCGATGTTCACATGACAAGTTGTATTTGCACATTTACACATTTACTAGAGCTATCAAACAATTATCAAACAATCGCGATTAATCGTGTCCAAAATAAAAGTTGGTGTTTACATAATTTGTGTGTTTTAAAAATATTTATAGGTATATATTTACATATGTGATCCACAAAACCAGTCTTAAGTAGCACAGGTATAGTTGTAGCAATAGATTATTGATTTTTCTTTTTTGCCAAAAATCATTAGGATATTAAGTAAAGATCATGTTCCATGAAGATGTTTTGAAAATTTCCTACTGTAAATATATCAAAACTTAATTTTTGATTAGTAATATGCATTGCTAAAAAGTTCATCTGGACAACTTTAAAGGTGATTTTCTCAATATTTAGATCTTTTTTGCACCCTCAGATTCCAGATTTTCAAATAGTTGTACAAACTTTTATTTTGGATGCAATAAATTGCGATTAATCATCTGAAAGTCCTAATATTAACAGAGTATTGTTATAATATATTCATTAAAATGTCACAAAGTGGTATTCTTAATTATTTTATTATTATTATTATTTTAATATTTAACAAAAAATATGATCATATTCTTCCTATAAGGGTATAAGGGTAACTTTTTTTTTTTTTTTTTTTTTTTTTATTTCAACAGACCGGAATATTCTTTCCAAACATTTCTATATGGCCCAGTTGGCATCATTTTACAGCAGTACTTATCAACCCAACTCATTTTTCAACTTTTTAAAATCTGACAGCTCCTCAGCTTCCATGGCCTCATGAAATAATGAAGTTTCTCAGCAGAAGCAGTACAATGGGTCATTTGGATATTTTTCACTTACTTCATGAATCCTGTGTATTCAGATTCACTACTCATTTGATATACTGCTTTTCACATACTACATAGTGTGGATGCAGGTCTGTTATGTGTATACTTCCTGCTGTTATCCCAGACCTGTGATTAATCATGAAATCAAAACGATCAGCACGTAGAGTAAAAGGTTCCTCCTCTCCTCCATGAAGACTTCTCTAGTACGTGGAGGTGGCCATACACATATATAACGAATCGGAGGCTGTTTTCCAATAAAAGAGTATTTATAGTATTCAAAACGATGGGGTGGGATTCTATTCTATTAACCTGAGTGCAGTGTTAAAGGATCTGTTTATGGAGAGGAAATGACAAGAAATGGGGTTGACAGGCCTGGAGTGAGACAGTTAAATGCCCCTCGCTGCTTTGGATAATTAATAAATAAAGCACCAGGGGAGCCCTGCCATGCCTTTCTCTATGACAGGGGCTGTCTCCAGTGCGCTAAAGCATTAAATGACCAATTTCTGTCAGACTAACTTCCACCACGCACTCTCTCTTTCTTTCTCCCTCTCTCGCTTGCTCTTTTTCTCCCTTCTCTCCGTGGCTTCCTCCTCCGGCTCTCTCTCTCTCTTTTCCAAAGTAAGCTACTTTGCTCTCTTTGCACTGAGTTTTTCAGCGACTGATGGCTCTAGTTCATTTCTGCTGAATTAATTGGTCCCTGAATGAATTCTGTTGACAGGGCAATTCATCATGTGTTTGGCCTGACAGTGACTGGGTGTTGGGGAGGGGGTGGGGGTGTAGAGAGGAACACTGAGCCAGGGGGAGGTTGGGGTTAGGAGGGACGATGGGGGTTGGTGCTTCTTCACTTTCTCTCCTTTTTCTGTCTTTCTCCGTCTCTGTCTCGCTCACTTTTTCTACTCAGACACTTAACGGGCGAGATGAGCCTCTGCGTGGAGCCTTGAGGACTGTGGAGGGGGGATTGTGTGTTGTTTTAGCCTCTCTCTCGGACGTTAAGGGTGCCCTGGGGTTGCAAACACACAAAACCCCTTAGGTAGGGCCTTTGTCGGCTTTCAGAAGATCTCCACTTGATTGGACGGTCAGGTCAGAGGAAATCTCTCCACTCGAGGCGGTCCGATTTCTCGTTTCCTTACGGGCTGGGTGACATAATCTCACGGAGAAGCAGATTGCGTTGGCGCTTAATTACATAATGTCTCACACAATGGCCATTAGAAGCCATCATTTAGCCGCTGAAAGAAAATGAGATTTGGCTGCCGATGGAAGTGGCCAGATTTGGAGGCAGAGGGTTTCCGATCAGACGAGCTTCTGGAAGATTCCTGTGCTAATAATACAACTAATAAAACCACCCCGTTGTTTGGTGCAAAGGCCGAACCTGGTAGCTCTCAGCGCCACCCACGCGGCACTTTTTACAAAGCAAAATCAATCAGTGCTTGCTCATTAGGACGCGCACCAACTTATGTAACCGTCTCTTGGATGGGCTCACACAGCTTGGGTAAAAATGACCTCATAATCACAGCGCAGCCATCAAGACAGCAACTGAGAGCCACAGCCACTGCGATGATGCTGGGAGAAGTGCTTTTCCATTCCCGTCACTGCCACTTTCAATAAAGAAATGGTGTTAAATAGAAGTTGAAACACACTGTGTAATTTAGGTTAATTAAAAGTTTATATTTAGTACATAATATTTTACTTGCATTACATTGAATATACTCATGTGAGGCATGAGGGTTATTGTACAGCTACGATATTTATATAGATTATTTATATAGCCAAAAATACACTGAATGGGTCAAAATGATCAATTTTTCTTTTATGCTAAAAATCATTAGGATATTAAGTAAAGGTCATGTTCCATGAAGATATTTTGTAAATTTCCTTCCGTATACATGTCAAAACTTAATGTTTAATTAGTAATATGACTTTAAAGGTGATCTTCTCAATATGCTGATTTTCAAATAGTTGTATCTCAACGATTGTATCTGTCAAACAATTAATCACATCTAAAATAAAAGTTTGTGTTTACATAATATGTGTGTGTACTGTGTATATTTATTATGTATACATAAATACAATTCAATTTATATGTTTAAAAAACAAAGTATAGGAATATATTTACATATGTGACTGTCGTAAGTAGCATTTGTAGCAATAGCCAAAAATACATTGTATGGGTCAAGATTATAGAATTTTCTTTTATGCCAAAAATTATTAGGATATGAAGTAAAGATCATGTTCCATTAAGATATTTTATAAATTTTGTACCGTAAATATATCAAAGCTTAATTTTTGATTAGTAACATGCATTGCTAAGAACTTCATTTGGACAACCTTAAAGGTGATTTTCTCAATATTTTGATTTTTTTGCAGCCTCAGATTCCAGATTTTCAGTTGTATCTCAAATAGTTGTATCAAATATTGTCCTGTCCTAACAAACCATACATCAGTTGGAAAGCTTATTTATTCAACTTTCAAATTATGTATAAATTAAAAAAAATAATTAAATTAAAAAAAAAAAACATTAATTTAAAAAATGTTCTCCTTATGACTGGTTTTGTGGTCCAGGGTCACATATAAAGCTGGATAAGAAAAATAAATATAAAGACATATAAAGAAATATATAATATATAGCAAATCCCAACTACTTGATTTTTGTTTTTATTTTGTCATGAAATGTAACCATATTATTGGCCATTATCGATCTTTGTGTAAAGTTGTGTATGTAAGTAGTTCCAACTTTATCCATATATATAGTTGTATGGGTCGATATATATTATTATATCTCAATTGCTTAATTGCTTATATTGTTGCAAAATGCAAACTATAAGCTATTATTGCCCAGCTCTAATCTGCTAAATATGATTAAAAGGGATGAGGACAGTAACAAACTATATATTATATTATATTATATTATCTGCAAAGCTGCTTTGTTTTGTGAAAACCGCTGTACGCATACATTTGACTTGTCTCAATTTAATTCAGACTTTTTGCTGTCTTTTTGGCTAAAAAAAAAAGACTAATCTGTGGGATAAAGTTAACATTTATTGCATTTTTGCATTTGTATATATGTATTTTTTATTATACAGATACGGTACGTGGAATTTTTGACAAGATTCACATCTATTCACAGATGATTACACCCACAGATGTTTCACATAGGCACAGCGAATGTACCAATTTTTATTTATTTTTTTATTTTAATGGCCAAAGATAAGCAGCCTGATTTGTCCACATTTTTTCCAGAAGGTGAAATTGAAATCTGGAGAAATTACTGGCAGCTGAAGTTTTTTGCTTGTTCAGAGTCTTTGTGGGCCTGTATCTTCGTAGATATTTTAATTTGCACACCCTGTTCTTAAGCAGCGTGGAAAATCAGTTCTTGTCATCTCACAAACTACACTGTCTTGATGATATACAGTACCTAAGAAAGACTCCATTCCCAGACATTGTAGAAAATTTCATAATTAGCGTTGTCCCTAATGAGGTGGATTTGATTGACAGCCCCAGGTTGGCCTTTCCCCTCCCCAGCATCAAATATGACAGCAGCGATGATGACGAGCACATAGACAGCTGACAGGACTTACCAGTGAGTGCTGTCCAGTGCAACTCCTCTGGTGCTCCTTCTCTCTCCAGTGTGACACCCCATGACAGATGATGCCGTTTTCTCCCCATTCAAGCCTCAGAAAACACCAGACATTTTCCCATTTCTTATGAATAATGTGTCTACAAATCTTTATTGTTTGTAGGGAAATTTACATAGAACTACATGGACACATTTTCCGTGCGATTACCAATGTGACTAATGCTTGATGAGATGCAGGCGATGTCACGCTGCCCTGTTTCTCGCTAACGTGTATGTTTCTATGTCAGCGATCAGGTTATTCTTGTAAAACCAGCGTAATGCAGTCATAGTACCGTTCTGGTTTGTCAGATAATAGCGCTTACATGTGTTTATCTGTGGGATGCGTGCAATTTCTTTTAGGTATAATGTATAATACTTTATTTAATAATTCCACAAGTTTGCAAAAAAAGTGGTTTCATTGCACTGTATCATATTAGTGCCTTTATATTAAAGTGTAGATGTAAACATTGAAAAACTATGAACTGGAGTTTAAAGTTGACTCTTTAAATGTAGTTAACCTCGAATTTCACTTTCCAGACTAAACCGTCATGCAATTGTTTGTATAGTTGTCTCCAGCAGTACTGAGCTCGGGCCCCTCGCAGTGTTTGAGGAGCCGAGAGGATGACAGGTGCTTTTTGTAATGCCTTGCTGATGAGAGCCAATCAGCTGATTCCATTCTGCTGCTTTTTTTCCCATCTCCCCTGTTGTCATCTGGCATGCTAAAGTAAAGATGAGCCTGATTGACAGATGCATCCGGGTTCACAGTTTATTGGTTCCAGCAAAAGAAGCAGATATGCCAATTTAGACAGGGGAGTGACAAAAAAGTTTCCATCTAAATGGAATAATTTTACCACTGGGAATTCTCAGCTGGGGGAAGAACAGAGGCAGGCCTTTTTTCGTTATTTTAACAAGGGCTGAATGACAAACATATACGACAGTAAGAGGCTGACAGAACAGCAGCTTTTGATGCTTCACAGGGGAGCTATGAAATAAACAATAGGCAGAAAAATTGAATTACAGCAGGGTAGGATTGTCTGCTCGGGCAGGAGGAGAGCTGCTGCAGGCAGCAGTCAGCTGCGGAGGGAACCCAATGCATCATTAAATAGTCCACACTCTGTTTTACACCCTCACTGTGACTCCTTCTCTCTGCTTCCGTTCCTCCACTTTTCCTTTTCCTTGCTTACACTTTCGCTCTCGCTAAGACTCTCTTTTTCCTCTCGTTCTTCCTCGATTGAACTTTTATGTTTGCTTCCCGCTGTCTCTTTCTGACTTAAACAACCTCTTGCATCCTTTTGCGTAGGAATGGAAATCAAAGTGTAAGTGCTATATATGTTTTTTTTTTTTTTTTGAATATTTCATTATATATAATTTACACACACAGAAACTGTATAAATATGGGTTTTTAAATAATATGCATGATTTAAAAAAAATGATAAATATTTATATATGTGACTCTGGACCACAAAACCAGTCATAACAGTCAGTTTTTTTTTAAATTGAGATTTATACATCATCTGAAATCTGAATAAATAAGCTTTCCATTGAGGTATGGTTTCTTAGGATAGGACGATACTTGGCCAAGATACAACTATTTGAATATCTGGAATCTCAGGGTGCAAAAAAAAAATCTAAATATTGAGAAAACCACTTTTAAAGTTGTGCAAATGAAATTCTTAGCAATGCATATTACAGATCAGAAATTAAGTTTTGATATATTCCGGTAGGAAATTTACAAAATATCTTCATGGAACATGATCATTACTTAATATCCTAATGATTTTTGGCATAAAAATAAAAACTTATAATTTTGACCCATACAATGTGTTTTTGGCTATTGCTACAAATACACCCATGCTACTTAAGACTGGTTTTGTGGTCCAGGGTCATATATATGATTAAAAATATATCTGATTTAATCATGTTAAAAATTAAGTACATAAAATGCATTTTATATTAAATAAATATTTAGGAAATGGTAAAAAACAAACAAACAGCAACAACAAAAAAAACCCAGCAACATATATATGTCACGTATCCTTTTTGTCATCGTGTGTTTTTGTTGTGTTTTCACCATGTGCTCCCTGGACTCAGCCCTCTCGTCACCCTAGTCACGCCCTCCTTGTTTCTTCCTGAGTGTTTCATTGTCTTCACCTGTGTATGTTCTGATTAGTTTGTGTATTTAAGTTCCACCTTGTGTTTAGTTCCCTGTCGGTCTTTATTGTTGCATATTGTTGTTGCATATTGTTTCTACGTGTGTGGATATCGCTCTGTGTTCCTGTCTGTTCCTCGTGAAAGTAATTAAAATTAGATTTGTTCCGTACGTTGTATTCTGTCTTCCATCCAGCACCAGCAGCAACCGTGACAGAAAGACCGACCTTATAAAGAGAAGATGAGTTGGGCTGAGGACGCTTTGTGGAGACTGCGGCAGGACGGTCGTGAGTTGGAACGGTATGTGGAGGAATTCATCGAACTCTCCCACCAGGTAGGCTGGCACGAAACTTCTCTTGGCGCTGTGTTTGTTTTGGGGCTGGATGATGAGACAATACGCTGCGAGCTTCCCACTTGTAGTTTCCCCTTGATCGAGCTAATCAATCTGATTCTCTATTTAAACGGATCTGATTTTGAAGTAGAAGAAGTTCAGAGTCCGATTAGGTCTCATCCTCCAGTCTCCTCCCAGACACAGCGCAACGCGCCCGCCTGCCCTGAGCCGAGAACCTCCACATACCGTGTCAACGGCTCGAACCGTCAGCCCAGTCCCAAATCCCCAGTCATCCTCCAGAGCTCCACCGCTGTCCTCAGCCCGATGCGGCCGGCCTCATCCCCGCGCTCTAATCCGCCGGCCACCGCCCAGAGCCCTGTCCCTCGGGCCGCCACGCCAGCGTCTGCTCGCAAGATGGCCGCCACGCCAGCGTCTGCTCGCAAGATGGCCGCCACGCCAGCGCCTGCTCGCAAGATGGCCGCCACGCCAGCGCCTGCTCGCAAGATGGCCGCCACGCCAGCGTCTGCTCGCAAGATGGCCGCCACGCCAGCGTCTGCTCGCAAGATGGCCGCCACGCCAGCATCTGCTCGCAAGATGGCCGCCACGCCAGCGTCTGCTCGCAAGATGGCCGCCACGCCAGAGCCTGCTCGCAAGATGGCCGCTACGCCAGAATCTGCACGTAAGATGGCCTCCGTTCCTGAGCCCCCGGCCAAGATGGCCTCCGTTCCTGAGCCCCAAGCCAAGATGGCCCCCAAGCCTGAGTCCCCAGTCATGATTGCTGAAATGAACATTATGGACAGGGCAATCCCACTGGAGTTCACTGCTCCTATTATCTCCCCTAATTCTCCTAAGCCTCCGCTGGTTCCGTCCAGCCTTCCTGAGCCTCCGCTGGTTCCGTCCAGCCTTCCTGAGCCGCCGCTGGTTCCGTCCAGCCTTCCTGAGCCTCCGCTGGTTCCGTCCAGCCTTCCTGAGCCTCCGCTGGTTCCGTCCAGCCTTCCTGAGCCTCCGCTGGTTCCGTCCAGCCTTCCTGAGCATCCGCTGGTTCCGTCCAGCCTTCCTGAGCTTCCGCTGGTTCCATCCAGCCTTCCTGAGCCTCCGCTGGTTCCGCCCAGCCTTCTTAACCCTCCGCTGGTTCCGCCCAGCCTTCCTGAGTCAAGTCAAGTTGTAGCTGTGTTCCCCGAGTCAAGTCAAGTTGCAGCTACTGAGCCAAGTCAAGCCACGGCTGTGGTTCCTGAGTCAAGTCACGTCACGGCTGAGTCAAGTCACGTCACGGCTGAGTCAAGTCACGTCACGGCTGAGTCAAGTCACGTCACGGCTGAGTCAAGTCACGTCACGGCTGAGTCAAGTCACGTCACGGCTGAGTCAAGTCACGTCACGGCTGAGTCAAGTCACGTCACGGCTGAGTCAAGTCACGTCACGGCTGAGTCAAGTCACGTCATGGCTACATCTCCTGAGTCAAATCAAGTTCCTGGTGCTTTTCATAAGCCAAGACAATGCCCAGCTCGCCCTCCAGAGCCGGAGCTCTGCCCAGCTCGCCCTCCAGAGCCGGAGCTCTGCCCAGCTCGCCCTCCAGAGCCGGAGCTCTGCCCAGCTCGCCCTCCAGAGCCGGAGCTCTGCCCAGCTCGCCCTCCAGAGCCGGAGCTCTGCCCAGCTCGCCCTCCAGAGCCGGAGCTCTGCCCAGCTCGCCCTCCAGAGCCGGAGCTCTGCCCAGCTCGCCCTCCAGAGCCGGAGCTCTGTTCAGCTAGCCCTCCTGAGCCGGCTCCTCCTTCAGCGCGCCCTCCTGAGCCGGCTCCTCCTTCAGCGCGCCCTCCTGAGCCGGCTCCTCCTTCAGCGCGCCCTCCTGAGCCAGCACCTCATCCAGTGCTCCCTAGGGCTGGCAGTATTGTAAATTCCCCCAAGAAAATTTTGGGGGGGGGCTACCCGCCATGGCCTCCTGAACTGTCTGTCCGGCCATGGCCTCCTGAACTGTCTGTCCGGCCATGGCCTCCTGAACTGTCTGTCCGGCCATGGCCTCCTGAACTCCCTGATCCGCCATGGCCACCTGAAATGTTTACCCGGCCATGGCCTCCTGAGCCCCCAGACCCGCCATGGCCACCTGAACTGTCTGTCCGGCCATGGCCTCCTGAACTCCCTGATCCACCATGGCCTCCTGAACTCCCTGATCCGCCCTGGAGGTACGCCCCTAAGTACCCGGTGTCTGTCCAGCACGGACCTCCAGGGCGCCCACCCCCCCACCCCAGTGTATGTGTTACGGCGCGAGTCGCGCCTTGTGAGAGGGGGGGGTAATGTCACGTATCCTTTTTGTCATCGTGTGTTTTTGTTGTGTTTTCACCATGTGCTCCCTGGACTCAGCCCTCTCGTCACCCTAGTCACGCCCTCCTTGTTTCTTCCTGAGTGTTTCATTGTCTTCACCTGTGTATGTTCTGATTAGTTTGTGTATTTAAGTTCCACCTTGTGTTTAGTTCCCTGTCGGTCTTTATTGTTGCATATTGTTGTTGCATATTGTTTCTACGTGTGTGGATATCGCTCTGTGTTCCTGTCTGTTCCTCGTGAAAGTAATTAAAATTAGATTTGTTCCGTACGTTGTATTCTGTCTTCCATCCAGCACCAGCAGCAACCGTGACAATATATATATATATGTGTGTGTGTGTGTGTATATATATATATATACAGACACACATTGATTTTTTTTAAATATTTGATTATATATAGATATTAATTATAATATAATTTTAATTTTATATAGACAAATTTTAAAAAATAATATTAATTGATATTGTATATAATCAAATTATTATTTTTTAAAAATGTGTTTATATATATATATATATATATATATATATATATATATATATATATATATATAATTTATCATTTTAATTTTTTCTAGCCTCATTTCTTTATTCTTGAGACTCAGTGTGTAATTTTATTTCCTCTACACTGTCAAATATGATACGTTCATAACTACTGTTATTACACACTAAATGTTTACAGATTAACATATCCTTGAACTCTGAATGACTCTTTCGTGAAAGGGTTAATAATCACTACTACGGTCACAAGCTGACATACAAAAAAATTTATTTCTCATATGCACAAAAAAAAAAAGAGAACTGGACAGAGGTGGAATAAAGGTAATGGCTGAGGCCACGTTGCTTTTTGTTACATATTTTTATAACTTTTTTTTGTTGCCCGTAACAAATTATGCTGTGATACATACAGTATTTTGCATTATTTATATGAAAGGAGAGAAGAATTGTCTCTGTTTCTGCTCTGCTGCTGTTGGCTTGTTTCAAAATGAATTCTGTGAAGAACACGTTTCCAAAAGCTACAAACAAATGTGTGTCGCAGTGAATCTCTTCATTCTGAGGGACAATAGTTTAACTATAGGCTGCAATAATTCTATTTTTTTGTACAACTATGTATAGTTACATTTGTTGACTTTTTCCCTTTGCAAGCTATATGAATTTTGAATAATCTGATCTTGATCCATTTTAACTTGACATTGGCAAAAAAAAAGGCTTCAGAATTCTGAAGTCTCGTACTGAATTGTACAGGAAGGCTCAAAGTACAAAAACAATCCACAAAACCAGGCATGTGAAGTGTATTTGTTCATCTCTACAGGCTTATCCTCTGTACAGGATTTAGGGCTTATTTAAAATGAAGGGTAAAATTGAACGCAGTAGTAAAGGAGAATACAGAATACCATTTTACTTGATTTGCATAGAGACTTAAACAGTATGAACAAGTTAAGTAAAAGTGAACCAAAACAAAACATACAAACAGCCGCACATGTGGTGATAGCATCTGAAACCCAGCCACCGACGCAGGACGGGGTTTCAAACTGTTTGTTGTGCGTCTCTGCAAAGCACAACACATTGAAGACACAAATGTAATGTCAATCTTTTTTTTCTTTTTCTTTCAATTCTCATATCTACAAATGGAATCAGTAAATTAGTACGATACTGCAATGGTGAAATGTAGGTGATCTTATATACATAGAAGAATTGTTTTCACATTATACACAAATCATTCTACAAAGCAGCAGTTTGTTGCAAATGACATACCTTTGAGTAACAGAATTCACCTTTTTTCGTGTACATTGCGGTTGGGGCTATGATGGATCTTTTCCTTTTTGTTCAACATTACCACATACAATCAGTATTGACTACTATTAAAACATAATACTGTTTTATTGACAGATACAGCAAATAAAATATTAAATATCAAACTAAGTCTTTGGCAAACGTGGTATAAAGTACATTCACTTTACATTTCCAGGAGCGTACGTATGGACCGTTTCCACTTCTATCCTCAGTGTCCCACATTTTGGAGAAGAAACGCTTGTTCATCCACACAGAAGGGTTACATGCATGTCTACCTCTCAGGACCATAGCCAAACCATAAAAAAATGAAATTAAAAAAGCTGTAAGGCATTTGTTGAACTTGTTGTACAATTGACTGCTAATGATTACTTTGGTACTGAGCCAGCAAGAGCCGTTCTGTCTCAGTTACACGATACAAAAATGCTTCTTTTTGAGGACGTTTTTTTAAGGAATCCACACTGAAGGACAACAAAGGCATATACTAGTTTCTAGCAAGTGTATTCTTGTCCAGCGTTGCTGTTACCTTGTCGATCGAGTTGAGCTTTTCGCTTAAATAGAACATAGAAGATACTCGCAATTCATTGTACTCATAAATCCAGTAATGCAAAATAGTGCAAACGAGAAAAGAGCGGCACCGATCATGATAATTGGAGATTACACATGATAAAATGGAATATCCCGAAAAGGTATGACACACAAATGCACACACGCACACAAACCATCAGCTAAACCAAAACAATAATTTAATATACGGTTTTCTTTTTAGGTCATATACAGCAACAGTTAACTTCTTCTTCAGTGTCTGACCTGTTTTTTCTTTTTTTTTCTATTTTCTTTTCCCCCGTTTTGATTGTGTATCACAGAAAATGTTAAATCATGTTGGTAATTTCATACCACGAGTCCGAGATGGCTTCTAAGACTGTTACACTTGTCTGTTTGACAGAAAAGACTGCAGTTTTCTGCTCGGCTGACACGTCGCTGTTCTGTCCGTGAGAGGTAAGACACTAGTGAAATGGTGTAGGACGTGGGCAAATTACGTTAAAGGCCTCAGGCAACCTTGTGTGTGTGTGTGTGTGTGTGTGTGTGTTTGATCTGTTAGTGATACTAAGTACAGTATGTAAAGGAATGTATTGATTGATTTAAAGAGAGAACATAACAAAAAAACAACAACACATCAATTGTTACTTCGTATTTCTTCACACGGTTCGTCTTGTTTTATATCTCGTATAATATATATATTTTTGTAGAATCTTTCAAAGTCTTTTCAGGAAATAGTTCAGTCATTGTTCAGTGATTTAGAGAATGAGAGCTTTAGTGTTGATGTTGCTTGAGGGGGGGTATAGTCGATGTCTGGGGGGGAAAACCCGCTGTTGCTTGACCCTCCTAATCCGATCTCGGCCCCATGAAACTGAAGATCGCGTAGCCATCTTCAATCCCTCTGACCTTAACGCCATTCAGACTGGTACGATATGGAGGCCGCGGCCATGGTCCTGCAGTTTGATTGGGTTGCCATGGTAACTAGTGGCGGTCATAGGCAGTGGCAGCAGTGGGAGGGGCGGAGCCCCGGGATGCGGCACTATAATAATAAGGGGAACCTGGAAGTTAACAGAAGAGCGGAGCGTTTGAAAACCACAGCAAGAGCAACACTTACGCCCACTCCAAATCATTTTGCTTATGCAAAACACAATCAGACTATTCTATTACGTTCGGAAACCTCGGCACGCGCAGAAACACTTGCGAGGGGCTTACGTG
This sequence comes from Labeo rohita, assembly GCF_022985175.1. Lineage (NCBI taxonomy): Eukaryota > Metazoa > Chordata > Actinopteri > Cypriniformes > Cyprinidae > Labeo > Labeo rohita. Next base: position 20,970,468 of record NC_066881.1, on the reverse strand, counting down.
CGTCTTAATTTAGAGATGCAGCGTGTTATGACCTCGCTAATCAAAAAGAGAAATAAAACTGTAGCTAGTTTAGTAAAGCTGTATGCAAATAATGTCATTGTAAAATGTGATTATATTAATCCCACTTTAAAGCGACTAATCCCATAAGGGATAAGCAAAAAGGGTTAATACTCACTTAATAACGCGGGGTTGCTGAACCGCCAAGCTTCATTGTAGGTTGTGTACTGCGGGTGAGAGTAGGGATTTCCTGAAAAGTCACTTCCTGAAATCAAACGCAAATGACAGGTTAGCAATAAAGCATATTGTGCATCTTAAAAGCATATTCACGTGTTCAGAAGAAATTAAGCTCGACTGTTAGCATTTGTGGAATAAAGTTGATCACCAAAAAAAATAATTTGGAAAAAAAAATCATAAAAGTTATGATGAAGAACTTATATTGAGTAAATGTTTTTGAAGCTAATTTTAAAGAATTTTGTAATTTCATAAAAGCACTTCAATTCATTTTTGTGTGAACCCGTGCATTATTTTATTTTATTTTATTTCACTTTATTTTGGTCCCACTTTGTATTATGTGGCCTCAACTACTATTGAACTATTGTACTTACATTGAAATTAATCAATGCACTTGTTGTGGATGGTTTTACATTGTACTTACATTTAAAAAATACCTGCATGTAATTACATCTGTAATTAATTTCTGTAATTACGTTTATAATTACACTTGTTGACCCATTCCTTACACCTTAACCCACCCTTAAACCTACCCATACCACCAAAACTGTCCCTAACCTTACCTGTATCCCACCTCAATAACAGCAAGTGTTTTGCAATGCAATATCAACACAATAAGTACATTGTACCTTTTTTTTTTTTAACAAAGTAGTTAAGACCATAAATATAAAGTTGGACCTTTATTTTATTTTATTTTACTTTATTTTATTTTATTTTGGCATGTAATGAAGTTATACCTTTACACAGAAAAGGCTAGTAAGCTGCTTTTTTTTTTTAAACTAAAATCATGTTAACATGCTTATCGTTTCCATTTTGTGGCTGTACAGTTGAAACAATGAGTATTTTAATGTTTACAGATTAGCGTCTTTTAAGAACCTCACTGTACACTGAAATAAATGGTGTAGGATTTATAATTTATAATAAAATTGTTAGTAGATTTCACAAATAATTGCAAAGAACCCAAATTAAATGTATCAGTTTTAAGTAAAAAGATCAAAATAAAAATAAGTTTTTTTACAACTTCAAAAAAAAAAAGATTTTTTACAGTGTAATTCAAACTCAAAGAAGGGATGAGTAAGAAATGAATTTTTAAGGTCATCAATGTTGACAAATGCTGTCGATTGAGCTTAACTTGTACTGAATGAATGTAACGCCGTGCTTGAAATATTGCATCGCATTAGTTCAGCACATCAGAACTAAAGGAACTGGCATTGTTTCACAGCGCTAGCTAGCAGATGGCTCGCCCTGTCCTCTTTCCTACGCCCTGGTGCTCGGCCATTTTGGCTGAATTTGTTACATTAATCCCGAGCTGGGTTTTGAAGTTCCCTTTCTTTGATTCTGCTGTTGCGCTCTCGAGATTCTCTATTCTTTGGCCGCACCAAAGCCCGGCTTCAAAAAACCTCCCCAATGGATTCGTTCTCGGCCCTTTTTATACGTCCGAATTCGACTTTCAGGAAGCGGCGGCCCTGTCCATGTCAGTGAGCAATGCTGTTGGTCCCCCACGTTTCTTTCTTTTATGAGACAATAAAGGCTGGGTTTTATATGAAGCTGGTGAGGAATGGCTTTTGCTTTAACAGTGTTTGGGGTCTGTCACTAAATCTTAGTCGTTCGAGGGCCAGATGAATGGAAGTGCACACAAAACCCATGGCTCTAGGATTTAAGAGGATTTCTCAGCCTGTGTGACCAATGAAAATGAATCTTTGATGAAAACATATTTGATGTACCTGTAAAGATATGTTTGCCCAGCAAATGAATCCTGTCACTGAATTAAATTTGCCCCTGCGAACTATTCATGTTTGTGGGCCGTGGAAGCCCAAGACAGACTTGAATCTATCTGAGGCACTCAACGGTGACCGAGAGAAGAATCCCTCTCTGTGTCTGATGTAAAATATTTGTTTTCCAATTTTCGCACACTGCATGTTTGTGCTCGGACTTTGTGAGCGCTGATGTTATCCCCCGGCTCCACGTACAATTGCATTCGCACTTTTCCAACTTCTCTGCGCCGCCTCTCAAAGACTGTCTGTCCGCTTGCATACGCTTGCATGTGTGTGTTTGCGCTGTTTGGGGAGAGGGCACCGCTCTTGCTGCCAGATTGCATCCTGTCCTGGCAGTGAAACTCAAGTCGGGTCCCTCTGAGAGATAGTGATTTAAATATTTACAGGCCTTCCCGCCCGCTGTTTTGTGACCCTTAACTGTTTGCTGTGAACCTGAACTGCAGGTTAAGTAGAGGGGAAAAGAGATACGCTCTGCAGCACTGGAGGCAAGGGTGGAGAAAGCCGTGTTTATCGATGGCCTGTGAGAGCGTCGAACGGTTGGGGAGAGCGAGGGAGGGGCGTAATGAGCGCTGGAACCCGAGTGGAACTGAGAGGAACTGTCCTATATCCCGCACTTATGTCCCTGATCACTTATTGAGAGGCGCTAATTTTCCTCTCGGCGGCCGATAAGCTGAGGCTCCTTCTCGGGTTATTGACAAATCCTCCAGATCGAAATTCGCACTGCCCGCTGTTGTCTTCGCAGCCATCCGGGCTCCTCATTAATCTTTCTCTCATTAATATTATGCTCCTCATTAATATTATCCTGTTTAATAAACATTAGCATCACCAGAAATGTCATGGGCAATATGCTTGTGTCACTTCTCTTTCACAACTCTCATTCTTAAAATGTTACCTGGCATTCTGCGCTAATATATTCCAGGAAAGGAAGCTTTGGTGACAGTGCTAATTGAATATTAATGCAAAATTGTTATCAAATCACTGTTTTATTTTCAAGGTGCAGCAGTGCAGATTCAAGTTGGCTTTGCGTGACCTCAGGTTTCCTGAAGATGATCAATTGCCGACGACCGTTCGCTGAAAATATTACGAGCTCTCTTAAAATTAACGTCCTCGTAAAAATAGTAATTACACTTACCAGGGACCATTCCAGCAAGTGTAGAGGTGGGGTAGCTGCCCTGCCCAGTGGGGGGAACGTGAGGTGGGTATCCTGGTAGGGTTGTGCTCGCCATGTCTCGACCTGAAAAGAAAGTCAAAGTTTTTGAGGGCAACTCCACAAAAAAAAAAAATTAAATGGGCCAAATAAAGTGCGTGCTTGATATATGGTTAATATGTAAATAAACAAACACATACATACATACATACATAAATACATTAATAATCATAATCTACAAAAAAAAAAAAACTAAGGAGGAAAATCATGCAGAAATTAAGATTTTTAGATTTATACCACCATATATCTAGTATTTAAATTAAGGGGTTTTTTTTTTTAGATATGCTGTAAAAAAGAAACAGTAAATTACACATATTTTATGGCATTAAAAATTATGATACATAAAATAAAGTAGAAAAGCACCCTATGCATTAAACCACTTAAAGTGTTACATCATGCATCAATAAAAATACTCCAACTTATTTGCTTTCCTTAAAAACACAACCCTGTAATCTCTTCCTTTGAAAACCTGAGGAAACTGAAGTCAGCTGTAGCTTTTTTAATTCTAGACAAATAACTTGAAAACCCACATGCCAAACATCCAGTAGGTAATGATCACCTCTCTTTAAATTCACAACTTGATGACCCTGCAGAAGCTAAAAACAACTCTGCTTTTTTCTCTCTTCTAGGTCACTCGGCCTTTTAACTTCCTCTATTACACAGAGTGGCGCTGCTGGCCTGTTTTGACTGAAATATTTTAAACTGCTCAACAGAGAGAAGCACAGAATGCCCTCGGCCTGCTGGTGGCATCGCTGCTGCTGCTAAAAAGCCCAGAACATCACGAGAGTGCAGAGCGCACACTGCCTCCATATTCAGCTCTGTAATTAGAGGTGACGGCTAGCGATCCTTCTGGATGTGCTGGCGCAAACTTTACAGCACGTAGGCCTTCGTCAATCCCGAATGGGCCCTCGCGAGGTCCCGCATCATTGTTTGAAAGGGGACCAGTGAGGGTTGGGGGGCGGGGGGAGCCGCTACCCCAGTCCAGTTACTAATAACAGAACCGCCAGTCAAAGTGGCACTAGGATGGTAAGCAATGTGATAATATCTGTATGATATTGTGGTTTTGATTTAAATAATGGAAACAAAGGGCAAATTACAGCTGAGCTGTTGTCTTGTTTTTGGTCATTAACTAGAAATATGAACAAAATTTGTAGTTTGTGTACAGAGTATGGCAGACACACAATCCCACTCACACATTATCAAGCATGTTAGAAATACTATTGCAGTGGATTTAATCATATACATAAATGAAACCAAAGTACTAGAGAAGAACCAACAATACTTTTCAGGACAGTAGCTGTCTCCAGAAATGCCATGGAATGTGCCCCAATGGATTTTTTGAGTAAATTAGATTAGAAGTGGCATTAAAAAAAAAAACAAAAAAAAAAACATTGTAGTAGTAGTATACACCATACCTTTTTTTTTAGTTTATTTTTTAACTGTTTACAACTTACCATTAATAATGTACAATTTACAATTAAAACGTTTTCTATTTTCTATTTTGTAAATTGTTAATGTAAAATGTAATTTATTTCTTTGATGACAAAACTATTTTTTCAGCATCATTACTTCAGTTTTCTGTGTCACATGGTCCTTTAGAAATCATTCTAATGCTTAAGAAACATTTCATATTATCAATGTTGAAAACAGTAGAGCTACTTAATATTTTTGTAGCAGTTTTTTTCCAGGATTTTTTGGTGATCTAAAGAGTTCAATAGAACAGTATTATTTGATATGTACGCTACCAGTTAAAAGTTTTTGAACAGTAAGATTTTTCATGTTTTTTAAAGAAGCCTCTTCTGCTCGCCAAGCCTTCATTTGATCCAAAGTACAGCAAAACCAGTAAAATTTTGAAATATTTTTACTATTGAAATATTAACTATTTTAATATATTAAAAAGGTTAAAAATGTAATTTATTCCAATGATTTCAAAGCTGAATTTTTAGCATCATTACTGCAGTCACATGATCTTTCAGAAATCATTTTAATATTCTGATTTGCTGCTCAAAAACATTTATTAGTATTATGTTGAAAACAGCTGAACCATATTTCAGGTTTCTTTAATGGATAGAAATTTCAGAAGAACAGCATCTGTCTGAAATAGAAATCTTTTGTAATATTATAAATGTCTTTATCGTCACTTTTGATAAATATAAAGCATCTTTGCTAAACAGAAGTATTAATTTCTATTAAAAGTAATAATTTCTTCCCTCCCCCTCCAAAAAAAAAAAATAATAAAAACTAATTCCAAGCTTTTTGAATAGTATAGTGTAAAATGTTACAAAAGCTTTTTATTTCAGATAAATGCTGATCTTTGGATCTTTCTATTCATCAAAGTATCCTAAAATATGTATTCAACTATTTTAAATATTGATAATAATAATAATAATAATAATAATAATAATAAACTTTTCTTGAACAGCAAATCACCACATTAGAATGATTTCTGAAGGATCATGTGATGCTGAAGACTGGAGTAATTATGCTGAAAATTTTGCTTTGATCACAGGAATAAATTACATTTTAAAATATATTCAAATAGAAAACAGTTATTTTAAATAGTAAAAATATTTCAAAATTTTACTGTTTTTGCTGTACTTTGGATTAAATAAATGCAGGCTTGGTCAGCAGAAGAGACTTCTTTAAAAAAACATTAAAAAAACTTTTGACTAGAAGTGTATCTTTTTCTACTGTAAAATAATGTAAAAGACTTTACTGTCAGCTTTAATCAATTTAATGCATATTTGCTGATTAAAAGTATTAATTTATTTAAAAAATATAACTGAACAGTAGTGTAACACTATTTATTTACTAGTTATTGAGAAAATAATGAGGAAAAATTTCTCTTCTTTTTATAATGTCTTGTTTTGTGTAGGGCACCAAATGACCTTGGACTGCCATTGCTGTCCTCTCAAAAAAAAAAAAAAAAAAAAAAAAAAAAAATGACGCCTTTAACTGTCTCCCCCTTTACCAGCGCAAGGTACGTTTTCTAAACTTACTTGGTATTATTAATTTTTTTATTTTATTTATTTTTGTATGGCTGTACCTGCTATAAAAGGCTGGCTTGCATACTGGCCGTAGCTGGGGGCATGATGGGCATAGGCACCGTAGCAGGGGGTGGAGGCATCTACTGACACGCTGGGCTGGAGGGGCAACAGTTCCGCTAGGCCCGAGACTGCCAGTGAGGAAGGGGTGAAAGGAGCCAGGGAAGCCTCATGCGGCTCCTGCTTAACGCACACGGAGGATGAATGTGACTCTGCCAGGTGGAGAAGAACAACAAAAAAAGCCACACACACACAATCAGACAGTGCACAATCGCTCGCACTCAGCAACAAAAAAAAAACAAAACAAAGATGAATCATGACAGATGGAAGTACTGAATGGAAGGAGTAAAAGAAAAGGGAAATGAAGTTTGGCTGACAGTGTTTGGTGTTGTTGTGATGCTACATTGCGTTTAGGAGGAAAAGAAGGATTTATGTGAAGTTACGACTGCCGTGGTGTTCTGACTCAGTTCCTCGGGTGTGTTCAGGAGTTTTAACAGAGCCTCCAGAGGCACACGCTCCGAAAACAACATTTCTACACGCACGAGGGGATTTGGTCACGGAAAGCCAGGAAACGTTACTGTGCACTTGTGCTATGTGAGGGTTTTATGTGCGAACACTGATCCACAAATAATTACATCAAAGATGCTTTAAAACTTTTGCCACACATATGTGCTGCTATATTTTTTATTATAAAAGGTATTTTGCGATATTTCTTTAAAACATCAGTCAAACCAAAAACTATTTAGACACCACATATAATTTTTTAAATATTTTTTTAACTAGTGGGTGCAGGACATTATAGTTCATTTATGTAAATAAGGATAGCAAAATAAAGTAAACTGTGAAATATTATACCCAAAAATTCTTCATATAGTTTACTACCAGTAAAACTGTTAAAAAAATTTGGGAGCAAAAATTATTCAGACACTTTGACCTGACCATTTTTTAAGTGTTTTTTCTTTTAATTGCTAATGTGACCTTTTCACAACACAGACTGAACAAAATTAAGCATTTCTTGGTAAATGGTCAATAAAACATTGATAGTTGTGTAAATATTGTCATACTAACAGTTGTCTGAATTTTTGGTTGATTGTAATCCATTACGTACCTTTCTATCAAAGTTAACTGACATTATCAAAAACTCTAGTTTTTGTCATATTTTATTATCATTTTCTAAACTATAGTGAATAAACTGTGATAATGTGAGAAATGTTGAAGGTGTCTAAATAAATTTCTGTTTGACTGTATATATATTTATTTTTCTTACTTTTGAAAAAATAATTATTTCACACAAATCATAAATGTCATTCCTTTTTGTGGCTTGGTGCCAGGAATATATCTCTACAAATTTAGAATTTTCAACATAAATTAAACAGATGTAAATGTTGTTATAGTGTTTATATGCAATAGTCACTGATTTTATCTTCAGTAGATTTGATTCAGTCATATTGTAATATTGCAGTTTTCCGTACTTAACAATTTCATAAATACTTTCTGGAATTTTGAAAAGTTACATGCCAGCTATATTTTACCCACTTGGCAAATGTTTGTTTTGGGCCCTGCTTACTCACACTTATGAACAGAATAGATTAGAAGTGAAAATATAATTTTATGTTGTAAACGGATCAGATAAATTTTTGGTTTCATTTTTTTTTCCTATCTAGTTTTTCTCAGAATGAAAAGCAACATAATTTTCTTCATAACGATGACTTTCACAGTCGTCTATTAACTTTAGATTTATATCTAAATCTAAATAAAGCTACATTTTTATCCAAACCTGATTGAAATTATTTATCCATCGAATGAGCTAAAAATGAACAAATATAAACAGGTAATTCACTTTCAAACAATATCTCTAGAATAGCATCAGCAAACAGCAGCTTGGCTCGCAGATCAATCAAGCTCAGATACAGAGAAATTTCCCTAAGGTTCAGAGGTAAGAGTCGCGTCTCCAAACAAAAAGCCTGCAAATCGCGACGCAGCCCCTTTGCATCGCCAGCCGTAATATCATTTGGCTGATGAGCTTTGGCATTTTTCATCTTAGCGGGTTTGCGACTGCAGCTTGAGCAATCAATGTGAGCTCTGTCTTCATCTCTCTCTCCACTCATCCTCTTTAACATCCTCTGCTGTTAACATGGTCTGTGGGGAGGGCTCTCACAGCTTCATGATAGCCTCATTAGCTGTTTCCCAACTATTGTTGTTTTACAACCGAGCTATGTGCGGAGAGTCGCTCATTAAGATAAGGCCTCCTTGTTGTCAGACGCAACCCTGACAACCCGTTCTGACCTAACGCCAGAAAATCAGGCAACTTAACTGGCCTCTTTCCCACACAAATCAATGGCAGAATTTCCTTTCCTGAGCAAGTCCGCGACTAACAGTCGAATCTTCATACAGCAGGAGCGGGATAAACATGACGCTTTTTTAATCGAGAGACATGAGGCAGTTAGATGGCTATATTTCACAAAAGAAGAAGCCTAACTTCAAAAATAAAAACCTTAGAGGCCAATAAAGGAAAGAAGGAAGAGAGGCTGTCGGAGGAATTAGGCCTCGCGTTTTCACGGCCTCTGCTTTGCGGCTGTAAAGCAGACAAGGGCGTTCGCTACACTGACCGAAGCCCAGTGTTCAAGATCACTGAACTCTGAAACTAATCAGAGGTGGTGTTGCTTATTGTCCTGGAAACAAGCAAGACCTGCAAAAAGGAAGGCTGTCAACCTCCTGATTACCGAGATGGAAGATAAACACTGGTCTATGTGGAGGCGCATCACATCTCAACACGAACAAGAGCTATAGAGTTCTCCACGTCTGTCTCTCGCTCTCATGAATGCACGGTTTCACATGGGTGAAGAGAGAGAGAGAAAAACCCAACAGCTCCAGCAAAGTCACTTTCCTTATAATCGCAGACACTTTAATGCTTTGTAACAGAAGTGCAATCTTTGACCTCGATTTTCAACATTTTGTCACAGGAAAAATTGAATAGGCCGCTTCGCCCAGATCAATTACAGCAATGTAAGTGCTGCTTGAATCCCCAATATAAGTTCCTAAAGTCATTCATTATCAAATGTGTGCTCAAAGGTTAGTGTGCTATTGTGAGTCTGAAATAAACATTAATTTGGGCTCTAGGGCCTGCCGGGGCTTCTGGTGACTCAAGACAGAGGCAGTTTGTCACCGGGCCACACATCAGGTACCTCAGTCTAGCCGGCAGCGTGTTGTTTGCTGCTCACTGGAGAATAGCGGGCCACACTTAAAAAATGGCTCTCTGGCGGATATATTTCAGCCGGAGTTCATCAGCAGCATAAGCCGACACAAAGCAGTCTTTTCTTTCGCTCTGCCTGCGTATGCTGCTTTTCTTTCTTACTTTTCTTGCTTGTTTTTTTTTTCAGACATGGAGCTCTGTTGCTTTCAAGCCCGAGCGCTCGTTTTTTTTTTTTTCTCCCTCTCCCCCCTTTTCCTCTCCTCCCTTCTCTCCGAAGAGATTTGGAACAAGGGGGATCCCTTCAGCACCTGCTCAGGTTTTCAGCGGATCGGAGGGGTGCCCATTTACACGGTACCATCCTACTGGCACCAGGAAGACTTCCATTATACGGCTCGGCAGGGACGGCGCTTAAGAATCCGCACTAGTCATTCATTGTGAAGGTATGTGCAAACGGCCTTTTTAAAAAGGCTAGCCATATCTGGACAGCATCCAGACTTTTTACTGCAGTTTGAATAAATCATGCCATTGTTTTTTTCCCCCTCTACTACAGTTAATACATGAAAGTGAGGAATGTGCATGACGCATCAGGGCCTCTGATAAGTCAGAAGCCCTTTAAAACAACAGAAGCACAGATGAATCCCTCAACATTTTATTGTATACACTTTCTAGGATTGTATATTATCTATTTATTTTAAAAAATAATTGTTTTAAATTCTTAATTAATTAGATTTCATCCAGCATCATCAATTTCAGTCCAATAGACAAGCTATTTTCAAATGCATTTTCCTTTAGGACTTTAGGTACAGAGCAGTAACCCCTAAAACTAATTGGGTAAACAGTTAACACAAAAAACACGTCTCCTATGCCTCGTAGTGCCCTTAAAATTCCAATTTCTGTTTTGTAATGAAGAGTTCATTAATCATTCATCTTTAATAGATTATGCAAATCGCACAACATAAAATCAACAAGATCAATGGCAGCGTGAATTTTAATTGGCTCAGGAAAACATTGCTGGGAATGAGCATAATCTCCAGCTCTATCCAATGAGAGGGAGTAATTTATTCAGAATTGGCTCTCAGTGTAAATGCGTAGGGTAATTTAGCACCTCCTTTAACTCTGTCCTTATTCTTATTTCCAGTTTATCACATGCGAGTACAGCATAACATTACGTTACTGCATCTTTGAACTGCTTTCTTGCTTTTTTTTTTTAATAAATGAAGTTATTACTGCCAAAAGTCATTTAGAATACGACATGGAACAGTTAATATATAAGACTCTCAAAAATGTCATTTGAGCCTAGACGTTCTAAAAAAGCTTTAGAACGTAATTACAACTGCGTTTTATTTATTTATTTTTTCAGAACATGCTGAATTTAGGTTGCCAGGGGTAAGTATTCTCATCATGCATGCATAAACCAACACCGTTGTGAAATCATTAACAACAATAAAAGCAACCAAAATCTCTAGCAAGGCCGTTTCCTACTGGAAGCAAGAGGTGGTCTCCACTAAGACCCCCAGTGTGTCCCGTCCCAGGTGCAAGAAAGGCCACCTGCCATGAGGGTGCTCCCTAGACCGAGACTGCTTTCATACAAAGGACAAAAACACACCTTTCTTCTCCAGAGGCCCAACTTTCTGGAGGGAACTCTACCTCCCACATATTACCGAGGGGGGAAAAAAGCCCTTTCTTTTCACATAACATTATCCAGCTATCATTTGAGAAGGGGGCACAGCAATTTTCAATCATCCTGTCCTCCGCCCACACAGAACTCATTGGCTTTGATGGCTCCTGCATAATTATGTGAATTTTATTAAAAGCTCAGCGTATTAATCTCAGCACGACAGTTGGCTATCAGTAAACTTAACCTTCTCTGAGGTAATAACAGCCGCAACAATGAAACAATATTTCAATTAGCCAGGCTGACATTAACCACCGCATACCACGAGAAGAAAAAAAAAAAAATGCTGCAGCATTAAAAGGCCAAACCGCCATTTGGTGCTAGACCGCCATATTTCTTTCTGAGGTCTATGAGCTGAGGAAAACATTTCGGTTAAGTAGTAAAACACTGTTTTTGAACAGTGACACTAGCCAACAATTCTCCATAATCACTTTGAATGCATGCAAGTAACAGCGGCTGTCTGTTTCGATCGCTCCTCTCTTACACGGCCCCTCAGAGCAGGCAGCACTAATCCATCCACTTTAGATCAACATGTCACATTCCACTCTCACCTGTCCGCTCAACTTAAAAAGCTCACTTTACCACATAAAACAGTCACAAAGACTAGAATATGAACGTCCTGCCAGTATTCTAATGGTCAGACGGGACGGTGGATCCAGCGCTCTTACCTGTCACTACCGGGTAGCTCTGTGACACGCTGGAGCCCAAATCTGAGCTGACGCTGGTTGACAGACTGGGCTTGACTTCGTCCAGTCCAGGGTTCAGTGCTGGTAGCGAGTATTCATTAGCCTGCCAATGAGGGGAGGGGACACTTTAAGTAGATATATCTTGGGATCCAAGCATCATTTTAAGGTGTCCAATTAGAAAGCTTTCTGCCTCTGAGCTGCCTTTCCAATGTTATTTTATTTCTCTCTTTTTTTTTTTGTTTTTTTATTTAAGGGATTTAATGTAGTGGCGGCTCAGTTAGTGCGGCTTTGTAAATGGGCACCTGAAATCCAGTACTACTAAACTTACACAGTATTTTTTTATTTCCCCCCAGTCAGTGCATGTGGGTTTTGGTGGAGTTAATGTGAACTGTGTGTGCATACATTAAGGATGTGAGCGGGACAGAGAGTAGGATTTGGAACAGACTGAAAGGAAGGGGTGTCAGCTGTCTCTTTGTGCTTGACTGCAGTCATTCCCCTGACCAGCCAAGGGAGGAGACGGGTCCGCTTTGTTCGATTACCAACATGGCCTCGTTTCGAGACCATTTGTAATTGTTTTCTTTAGGATGAGAAAATGATGACACGAACATAATCCCAAAACAGCTTTCTAGTATTATTTCGAAATGCTAAAACATTGACGCCTGGGTTTGTTGGATTAAGCTGCGTTTGAGGTCGTTTGTGATGCTATGATCTTCTTTAAATAGATTTCTTTGTATCTAACGCAACAAATGAGAATAGATTTCCGGCTGCCATTGTTCCTCGCGTATTAAACGGCGAGCGTACATATGTCCGTATACGTCTGTGTGCGTGTGTGCGTTCGCGCATCTGCGCACGACAATAGGGCCGGCGTCCCAATGGGAAATGCTGTGACCCCAGACTTGTCTGTCTCTATTCCAGATAAACTCTAATTGTCTGCTACAAATGTTCAGTTGGCCAGTAGCGGATGTTCCTCTCTATTTGGTCTGGCCTCAGATGCACAACAGCTATTTTATCATGCAGATAGGGGCAAGTTGGGCGTGGGGCAACTGAAGAGCCATCTGAAAAGGATGACCAAATGGCTGGCAGAAGTGTGGGAGGGGTGAGCCCATTGAGTTTAGCATTTCCAAAATGGCTTTTTAATGCCCGGCCTCACACACCAGACATGGCTAATAGGTCCGCTCTTTCAAGAGTTAAAAAGGGGGCACAAAAACGGACCAATAAATGGGAATGTAGTCTGATTAATATTACATTAAATTAAAAGTGATTTTTCTGGACTGTTCCAGGGCTGTTTTTTCCCTCGCGTTTAGCCTCTTTCCTTGCCTTTTTTAATACCTTCTTGGCTTCTCTTTGTGATTGCAAGTCATTTCCAATTCGTTTTGGTATTGATCTTCCAGTAGAAATCAGTTTTGTAATTAGCTGCAAATTAGGCCCTCTACTAGGGGTGAGGGCTGTCCCCCTGATTTATCACCAGTGTAATTCTCTGCGATCGGAGAGAAATTAAAATGAACTCAATTAGGCCACTGCTTTTGCTTTATGGGCCTCTACTTGGAGTTTCAAGGGAAAAATTAATAGTCACTGGTTGTTTGATAGTATAATGAAAGTAAATAAAGCTTATCTCCTGTAATAAGCCACAAGCTTTAAATAAGAGCTTGTATATACAAGGTGGTGTTTTTTTTATTGTTTTTCACAGCGTAATTTTTCGTGAGACTGAAGATTTGTCAATTATTTTTCGTATTCGTATCAGTGGATTCATGTTGATGTGCAATTATTAAAAACTAAATTAATCTGGCTTTAATGCACCTTACACTATTTAATGCATATATTAGTGATGCTTGGGCAAGATGCATCAGTTAACATTGGTCTCGGATTAAATCGTATGGTGACTTGATTTCACTAGTTTATCTTAAGAAAAATAAACATCTGTCGGTTCGAATGAGCTCTGCTGTCCGCTCACACAATTTGGTTAAAGTATTAGTTTGTTAGTACCCGTCCATTTGCCTCAATATTACTAACCTGCTCTGGCTTGATGTGTTCTGACGTAGGGAAGACGTCGGGATATGACGGCCGCTCAAACACCCGATCCAGAGCCTCCAGCTGCTGTTGAGTGAAGGCATCGGCCCTCAGGTGCTTCCGTAAACTCTCCACACTACCCTGAGAATCACTGTTTGGGCCAGAGCCATCTGAACCATCTATGAGAGGAGAGAGGGACAAGGCCACATGCTAGTACCAGTCGTTATGGTCCCGTTTCTCCCCATCCCGCCCCCCACACAACAGCTACGTCTAGTGCTGTAGTGCACCTCTCAGCACCACTGGATGAAAGATTGGAGTATATCAGCTCAAATTCAGTCAGTGCTAGCCTCAAACTGATCCTAATAGCTGTGGAAAGATAGAGCACATGAGGCTGGGAGAGAAAGAGAGAGGGAGAGGGAAAGATGTGGACGGTGCAAAGTGGGAGAGAGAAGACCCACACCTCCCCCATCCCAGATCAGCATCAGCACCGTCATCATCTGATAGGCCTGCGGTAATTGATGGATTACCTTCAGAGCAAACATATACTTGTTGGGAACGCCATGTGTTTTAGGCACAAGCCACCTTGTTCTCTTTCCCGTCAGTGGGCTAGTGGAAAATGGAGAGCTATTATTTAAAAGGCACAATTTCCTTTAGAATGTAATGCTGCTTTCACTTTCAGATTGCTTTTCCCTGGAAAAATGGGAGGCCAGTCCCGGCTTGAATACAATTACACAGCTTGACTGCCAGCTTATGCGTTTGCCTCCATCTCGCTCTCTATAAACAAATGAACAGTTTCCCTTCAGACCGTGACCTCATCACCCTTCCGAAGCAGGTAGCCTCCTTTCCCCTGCGCCTCATTTTGCTATTCCGGAAGCCCTTCCGCAAACGTTCGGTAAAAGCTCGTGCAACCTCGGCAGTCTCCCGCCTTTCGCGTCTCTGGTGGTGGAGGGGCTTTTTTTTGCTCCCTTACAAATCTGTCATTCTAAATTTGCAGCAGATTATGTTCTCTCCTCGGCGAGAGCGTAGTGATATATGATATGCAAGGCCCCTATTGATTGCCTGATCTGGTGGCAGGAGAGAGGCGAAATGAACTTGAAATGAACATCATGCCTCAACTCATTGTGCGTATAATACTCTACTTAATCCCACATTTTTCTGTGCTATGGAATTCAATTGATCAATCATGTTCCACTGATAGTACCATTTCAGGGGCTTTATTGCCATTCTACCCGCCAGCTTGACCTTTTTTCAATGGCTGAGGCCACAGGATGAACTGACTTTCAGGAGAAATAGATCCACAGAGAGGTCTGATAAGAGACTGGGAGATATTACGTGTGTGTGTGCGAGTGTGTATTTAAGCTACACTGAGGTGACATTTTTTCTCTTCCTATTAATTCCAGTTGTGGTTGTTTTGTGGTGTTTTTTTCTCTCCGCATTATCTGAGTCATTCCATATCTGAGCGCAGGCATTTTTTATAGACAGCTCCCTTGGGGGCCTTCTATAAGGCTGCGTGTTGTTGCCGTATAAACCTCAATTGTTCTCTTTGGTACAGAAGAAAATAGAGTCATTAATTACTTTCTATCAGCTGGTCTAAGTGCAAACTGCGATCAATAAGCAGGCGTTTGTCATTTGCTTCGGTGCAGCATGTTTCCCATACTCAAAAGCCCAAAGCGCGCAGGGCCGCTAGTTGACACGGGGGACGGAGCTGTGGGGGGCTGGGCTGCTCTCCGTTACGTTACAGTTAGGGGAGATTTAGGTTAGACCAAGGTTAGATCAGCGTTTCTCACCGGGATTTTTTAAACGTTTAACAGAGATTCAGTGTGAACCCAGTTCTGCCGTCTAGACTATGTATATGGCTCCTGTTTACATCCCTGCTCGTGCTATATTGATTTCATTGGAACACTTGAGTGTGTTTGTTTTGACATCCCACTGCATTAGCACTCTGGTGCTATGGGACTAGAGCTCTGTCAGATCAGATAACCAGAGTCCATAAAACAGGCCTCCCCTGGGCTTCCTCCTCTGGAGGGTCCAGTTCAAATAAAACTAAGAACAAGAGACAGTCAAAGGCTTATCATGGTGAACTTGTCATTTTAATAGATGCACTGTACATGCACATGCTTTTGAATAATTTAAAGTGAAATGCCCTAAATTTGTGATATGAACTTTATATATTTTAGGCTTTAGGAAGTGTGTGTTTAGGGTTGACCAGGCAGGTGTGACATTCTTTTAAGAGAACAGTGCTGAGCTTCCTGCTTTCATCTCATCAGATAAGCCTGGTCTGGATGAGAGGGCTTTTTGAAAAGCAAATGAGGGTCTCGTGACCCCTGTGACCTATGACCTGATATCACACATCCACTCTTACAGGGGTTGTTCACCCAAAAACCTCTGTCATCATTTTGCTATGACTTTCTTCTCTTAAAAATGTTTTGAAGAATTGTTTCAGAAGAATATTGAAGAAAATAAGCAACATTTAAAATTTTAGGTGAACTGTCCCTTTAAGCCTGAAGTTGAGTGTTCCTATTTGAATTTTTTTGATCCAAGAAAAAAGTAACTTTGTTATACTTGCTCAAAAACTAGGAATTTGTGTGGGTTTGCACTCATTATATAGACTGGAGAAGCAAATAGAAAAAGAGGCTTGGCACCCCTATTTATGAAATCTACGGTGCGGCAAGGCTGCACAGCACATAACTAAATCAGAAGAAGATGAGACAATGGGAGAAAGAACAAGAGAGAGATGAAGGGAGAGAAAGAGCGAGGTGGCAGCAGCAGCAGCAGCAGCACAACCGGGGCTGTTAATTTCCTGTTATGTTACAGCGTGTTTAAAGGCTTTATTAATTCAATTTAGCGTTGCTGAGCAGTGTGCAGGCTGCCAGTAGGAGCTGCGCTTTCTCTCCTTCCCCTTTTCTCTTTTCTCAGGCTACCGCTGTCAGCATGGGTTTCTCCTCTCACCCATAACACACATTCTTTACTGTACTCACACCCGGTCCGTCATTTAGCACATCGGCCTCATGTGACGCAGCGTTCTGGAACGCAATTAATGAACGCGTATCTCCCTCGCTCTCACTCTCTTTCCTTTTAAAATCTGCGTAATGCGGCGCACCATTAATTCTCAGCATCAGCGTTCATAATTGACTTTTCTCTGACATGATTCCGCTTTCGGCCGAACCACCCTGTCTTTAGATGTTTTCGTCGCTGCAGATTTTCACGTTTGAGCTATCGGCCAGGCCGGGGCGGCGGGTCTGCTTGAATGCAGATGTATCAGCCAAGCGGGGGCATAGACCTTTTGTGTCCTTTGATAAGGAGCCCGGCACCTTCTTCTCTGCCGGTTCCGCTCTGCAGCCTCTCTCAAATCTGGTCTTTCTCTTTCATACAGAGGCCATCATCATGATGAGATCGGTGGGATGTTCTTATTCGATTTAGACTGAAGCCAATCCATTTCTTGGTTTGGATGTATTTCATTTCTATTCTTTTTTAAAGTAGAATCCATATTGACACAATAGAATCTCACAGGCCATGAAATGGAAGCACAGGTTAAAGCATTCTAGCTGTGGGCCAAACTATTTTAGCATGTGGATTTAAAGTGTGTTGTCGCTCACTATCAAAGCCATACTTTTAGATGAACAAACAAGCTATAAGTGAAACTTTTGCGTTCTTGTACCACAATAGCACGAATGTAATCTCTTTATCGTGCTAACGTCAGATAAATACGCCGCTAGGCCTTATAAATCAACCGTCTTTCATGTGAACGCACGCTCCCACAGCCGATTCAAGCGCCAATCTGTGTTTTCGCATGCAATTTATTGCGTTCGCCCTACTCCCTACGTAGGCTATGTTTGGTTTCATACAGATGGAAGAGAGCCGGGTCACACCAACCTGCTAATCAGCCGACGCAAGGACAGGTGAGAACGAAACAGCGTGGAAACGCGCGACTCGGGCCTACGCCGCTAGTAATTAACTCAGTTCATTCATTTGTGTCATTTTGTAACAAAGTATTAACTTTGACAAATGAGAAATCCCAAACAGGCTTAATTTCCCTCTTTTGCCATTAATGCATTTGGCAAGAGAGGCATTCTATTTTCCATAATGAGATACACAAATAAATCTGGCAATGGATTGAAGGGCCTGTGAAGGCAGCAATAAGGTTGAGGCGCATTCTCTGTGCTGGCATAATTGGTATCACTGCTTGCAGACATATAAACCAATCTTTACACAGATAGGGCTGTGTCTCTCTCTTCCCCTTTAGGCTATTTCTTTTGTCTCCTCAATAGCTTGCACATCCACGATAGAGGAAGGGGGTGCTAATTTGTGAATTAATAGCTTTTCTCTGCAGAATTGCAAATTCTCTTAAATGTCACTATGTTCAACTTGCGGGGAGCTATTGCCACCAAAGAACTAATCTTGGGAGGCTCCCCCCAACCCTTGCCTCCCTCCCTCCCTCTCTCAGACGGTCCGAACGTCACCCGTAGCCGGCGAGCAACACGCTACTTTTAATTTGCAGTAACACATGAAAATGACAGATTAATGACTCTTATGACACCTGTGTCCCTGAAGCTCCTCTTGCAAAGACCTGGTGTACATAACGCGTGTCACACTACATTATCTCCATATCACTCTTGTAATAGGGACCTTTTTTTTTTAAAGGGCACTAGCATCATCAAATATAAAGACTGCGGAAGCCTACATCTTTTAAATCAAACGCTAACTCATTACACCGACCTTTTTCTCCTCAGAACTGGCTGGTTTTAACCTCATTTCACACGTGTTTCAAAGTGCATCTGCGCAGCTCTTCCTAAAATCGGATTAGCATATTTCTGTTATGTCATCATCTAATGAAGGGAAGATTGGTCTGCGCCCAGCCAAATAAGGCTCAGGTAGCCCAAGGCTGCTGGGCTGCTATGAAATTGAAACCATACACTGGCTGTCGCTCTGCCTCCCTGATGTCTCGGTGTGAAATAAGGGCTAAGTTTAAATAACACAAAGCTTTTTAGACATTTGGCACTGTATCAAATTACCAGCCATGAGCTCTTCATCAGGGACACGGCATGACATATGCCCTACAAATGTCTGGGTGCACCTTGAGAGACCTGCATAAGGTTGTGTGATGCCAGAGGAGGGGAAACACATAGGCAACAACGGGAATATTTACTCTAGTCGTTATAATGAAAGGTAATCCTCGCTGAAGCGGTATTAAATTTGATATTGCGCACGCAAGTAAACTCGTGTTTTCCCGCCTAGTGTTTTATGATGCAATTACACTCAAGCCCTTCATCCACTCTTCACGTCGTGTCAGTTCTAATCAAACTAGGAATAACTACCGCCGCCACCGTTTGGCTGGGTAATCCCCTCTCGCTTATGTTATGTCCCTTCTCTGTTTTTAGGAGCAAACGGCCTATGACAGTGACAGAGGAAAAGCCCCACAAGCTTGCCACGCTGTAGCAAATGTGATTTGCCACAGTCGCTTTCTCGCAGTGTTTATATATGATCCAGAGCTCTCTCCATAAAGATATCATTAAGCGTCAGTGCGCTCCGTCTCATCCCCCTCCCCTCGACACACAACCCTACACATACACGTGCACACACACACTCACACACACCCTCACAGAGCACTTGATCAGACTCGAGTGGCTCGTGATTGAGCAAGCAAAGAGAAGGTGGGCTAACGGAACTTACAATATCCTATTTTCCTCCCATCCAAGTGGTTGCCACTCCAGAGAACTAAAGAGATGGAAACATAAAAGAAGCAAGTAGCCCTGCTTTGATAAATGTTTTAAGAGATCATTTCCAACCACTTCAACCTCCCTCCCTTTGACTACAGCACTTTCTGTGTTCCCGTTCGGCCCGGTGCCACATGGATGTTTATTCACTAGCATTCAAAAGGCGATTGTATGAAGAGCCGATCAGCCATTAGGCCTTAGGCGGTATGTGCCCTCTCATTTAGAAAAAGGAGAGGGAATGTTGGCATGAGCAGGTTGGCAGCCCCCTTTTTTGCTGCTATTTCAGTTCTTCAAAAGCAAAAATACACAGCCAGGAAATTGTGAGAAATTAAAATGTCAGATTGTGTCAATTACAAATCGCACGTCAGGTCGTTTTTGCATCATATTCTGCATTTCCACTCGGCTCTGAGCGCATTTTTTGCCACTTCCTCATGCATCTCTTTGTAATTACGTTGCTGATTTCTTTGTCTTCATTTCGTTGACCTGTATTACTTACAAAAACCATAAAGCCGTATCCCTGACGCACATGATTCGGACCGAATGATAGCATGTAGGCATATTCTTGTTTGCGCAGAGCTACTGTATCATCAAATAAAATGTGCTACAGCCGTGCAAACACCATAGTATCAAGCGGCTGAATGAAATAGTCCAATCTGCTTTACTATATAACAAGTCACTTGAGAGCGCTTTTCTTTTTTTCTTTTACAAAATGCTTTGTCCAGTGCTATCAAAATGCCATCTTCATCTCCCCACACAAATTGGAAATTACAGGGGGCTGTAGAGAGGCCTAGAAAAGGAGTGAAAGGGGAATAAAAGCGATGGAGAGAAATCCAGTCTCTTACCATCATCGCGTTTTCTCTTTTCGCCGTTGGAGCGAGGGATTCCTAGGATGCCATTAATAGAGTAGGACCCCACGGGGTCATTGGAAGCGCTTGACACAGGTGGGGAGGCTGTGCTGGGCACTGAAAGAGCACAGGAATAGGTTAACGTATATGGAGTGCTCTCAAGATCACCTTAAAAGAGAATGAATTAACATTAGGTCACAGGCGTAATTGATGTCATTGCGATTTTTATGTTTATATGCAAAATATATGCTGGCTCACCTATAGTGTGTCCCGCTGTGGTGAGAGGCGTTCCTGTGCCGTCGGAGGATGGATGGAAAGGCTGCTGAACTTTGGTTCGAATTATCCTACGGAATGACAGTTAAAAGAACACGATGAGTCGAGGGTGCGCTTGGTCGTCTGGATCGCTTTGCGATAAGCTTTCGCGTAGTAAAACTCTAGTGTTGTTTTGGGGCTTTCCTGTATAGATGCACTGATTCTGTCACAAATAACCAATCTTGGGGTATTAGGGCCAATCATGGAGTAGATGTGCGAGGCAGAGTGGGAGCTACCGTGGAGAGAGTGGATTCAATCAAATGGGATCCCATCTTTAGAAATATGATAAAGTCCCACTACCTCGAAGGTGTGATATGGGGGAAAGTCTTCATTGCACTTTGGTCTGAATGATCTTGCAAACAAAGCATGAAATCACATCAATTCACCTCAATGATGAGCTTCACTGCCTCGAACTGGCCTCAGCTTTAATAATCTCTCTCTCTCTCCCTCTCTCCTTCTTTATCTATCTCAATCTCTCCCTCTATCCTCCTCCTCACTGAAGCAAGTGAAGATTGCTTGTAGAGTGTGGATACTGACTTCCCAGATCCGACATTTTTTTCTAGCACAAACATTCAGGGGTGCCAGTGCGGATGAGGCCCTATTGATTGGGACTTGGGGATAAAAAAAAGTTGGGAATTAGAGGCAGAGAAGAACAGATGCAAATGGAGGGCTATAAATTATATGTGACAGGAAAGCAATAGTGTCTCATTGCTTCACCAAAGCCCACTGCAGCATCTGATGTCTTTAATCTGGGACACGCTTTTGAGAGAAGAAGCTGTCACCTTATTCCAGGAACACATTTATACTCGTTGGCTACACATTTGCACATTTGTATAAACTATAATATGGCTGTAAATTTCATTACTAAGGAAATCCTTATTCCATATGTTCTGATGCGTTTAGAAAAGTCAGTGCTTATGACTAACATTTGAGAGAAAACTGACAAAATTTTTATTAAATATATAAAACAAAATCGCAAATCTATAAGGATCCTCTTGGACCAACACCATGTTAGTATTTCGCAAATTTTTTAACATCCAGCCAAAACAATGATTTAACCCTGCGAATTGCATTAGTCCCACAGATTCAATAGCTTGGATCCATGTTCTCGCTATCGAATGAGCTATTTGGAAGGTGTGAATTAATGACTTGCCAGGGTGCTGAGAATTCCCTGTAGAAATATTAAAATATGAATCGATGCTATTGAAAGGACGCTTAGGATTCGGGCGATAGAAGGGCTCAGAACTGGTTGTGTGCCAGTGACTTCATGCTGTGAGGAGGACACAGAGAACACCCCAGACAGTGTGTAATCTTTAATAATTCATGCAGGGAAAATGTGCTTAAAGCTGGGACATCTAATGTCAACAGAGCAGAGGTCAACCTCTTAAGCGCTCAGTGCATGAGGGTCCTGCCTCTGAAGTCTGCTCACTGGTGTGGGAATACTTTTAGACAGGGTACAAGAACACCTGTTTGAAATGGCACAAGGCTTACAGCTCGACTAGGCGACGTGTTAAATGTTCTGTTATGATCATAGGAAGTGATAAAATGTAGTATTTGCATTTTGTTTATACTTGCCTGCTTTCAGCAGTCTCAAAGGTAAAGAACAGTGTAACCCTAGTGTAGTGTAACCTACTTCGCCTAAAAGCTCAGCCCTCACTGATGTTTGCTGTAGCAAATCCTATTTTAATAAATAATACAGGCAAGTTTTGAAATGATTAGCTCAGGTAGTCTTAGTGTTCCCTGAGAACAGTAAACCCAACAGTAAACAGAACAGTAAGTAAAAGAACAGTAAACCCAAGTTTGTATGATTCAGAATAGCAGTCCAAATAAATTCCAGCTACATCACTATACATATTAATTAAATACATAAACAGAGGTTCTTACAATGCCCTCCTCTGAGATGACAACTTCAACAACATTGGAAAGGAAGCTTTATTGGCTCTTCTTTCATGTCATTAATGCAGATTAAAAATTTACCGCATACATGTGTTGAGACCTGTTCAAATTGCCCTTTTTAAGCAGCCATAGTGCATGAAATGAATTTTTTCAGCCTCTCTCTCCCCCGTTTTTTTTTTCTAGGAAATGTCTTGTGCGGGTCGGCCCATGATCTCTCTTCAGCTCATTAAAATGTAATGCTGCTGGCCAGCTCTATGGAACAGTGCCTCCTAACCAAAGTTCATTACTCCTGCTTGCAGGTAGGCCTTTTTCACCTTGTTCTTCCACTCTTCCACCCCCCCTCCCACCACCACGACTCTGTCTCACTTGGGATAGTCTTGCTAGCCCTTTTATTTTAATAAGAAATAAGAAAAAGAACGGTAACTAATTGTTAGGACTATTTATTTTCAGCTGACTGACTTAATGTACGCATATAAGTAAAGTGGGGCTGCATATGATCTCCATTGCATTATTTACGATAACAAGAACTACAGGACCTGTTTGTTAGTCCTTGCTAACTTTAATAGCTCACTGAAATTGCTGAGGTAGAAGCCCATTTACACTCCCACCATATTTCAAATTATTACAGAATTTTACTACGCTATTATTGTTTCATAATAATAGTAATAATTAATAATAATACTTAATAATTATAATTTATTAGTTTAAATGAATTGAAAATATGAAAAACAACACATCGCCTTTTTTTCAAATCCGTTTAAATACTTTAATTTTTTAAGTCTTGCGTACCATTTTTTTTTTTTTTTTTTTTTTAGAACTACTGATTCCGTATAAGGCAGTGATGTCTAGTCGCGTATTTCCCAGTGCAACTGGATCTGGTTACAGAGTATTGATTGGTTTTCATCTAGACAGATGTGATTTTCGCGACCTCAACTATAGATCCTCTGCAGGCTGTGGACAGATTTGGGATTGAATTGCACATTTGAGACCACCCCAAGAGCAAGAATTAAAAAAGCAAAAAACGTCACCCATTGAATACGCATCGTCAATTGAAAACGATACGTAGTTTTCAAGGCCTCTAAAGGGTTTTCAAATTAGCTGATGATAATTTGGCCGTTAGTGTTTGGATTCGCCGTTTTATTAACAGCACTAGAGAACGGAATTAATAGTTTTGTTCAGTCATTGACATTATGCTTTTCAAATGAATTTGAAATTTCAAAAGTGAAAATCGAATTTCGAACGGCTTTACCTGTTTATAGATGAAACACTTGGTACTGTGTCGTTGTCACAAACGCCCTCGGCCAGGAGTCGGTCTCTGATTTCCCAGGCGAACATTGTGGGATTCTGCCGCTTGTATTCTGCGATTTTATCCACAACTTTGGGCGTCGCCACTTTTGGTTTGGACCCCCCAATAACTCCAGGTTTAATACTGCCGGTTTCATAATATCTAGAAAAAGATGAACGATAATTCGTTATTTAAAAAATCCTTTACATGTCAGAGTACTGGCGTTTTCTTTTCGCTAGCGTGTGGCATTGAGCATATTTATAAACAGTGCGATGTGAATACGGGCCATAAGTACGTAGATTATTTATTGATTTAATTATTTTTTTGAGTTTCAAATAATCAAATTTTATATTTTTCCCAACCCTTGCGACGGGAAAGTGTGTAATTTTTATTAACACCTACATTTGATAGGTTTTGCGTATTGAATCATTAACATTCGTATGCTACGATCTAAAATCGTAATCATCCATTTATCAAACGGTTTCCTTAGCGACTGATGTATGTCCCATGCACCCCACGATTAATACATGCCACCAACACATATCTCATAATTTCTAAGGAACATTTAAAGTGCAGAATACCTTATAAGATCCTTTTGATAGCTGAAAAAATATTTCAGAAAATTCAAAAATCTATAACAGTTTCCTAGAAAACATATCCTTCTTCCTCCACAATTAATTTAAGGTCAGAAATGTTTAATATTAGACCTTTTCACTAAAAGGGAAAAACTTACTAATACGACACATAACAGCAGTACAATAATGTTTCAGATGTTTATTTACATGAAGCAATAACATTTCATTACTATTGTTATTTCTACACGGGTAAAACTGCTTTTTGCTACATCTGTGCTTTTTCGTACCTTCCGAGAATTTTGCTGACACAGCCATGGCTGACCCGTAGTTGTCTTGAGATGTCACAAGGTCTGACTCCTTGGTGTGCGAGCTCCACGATTCTTTGCCTGACCACGTCAGGTAGGGGTCTGCCATTCACAAACACCCCTCCTAGCTGGTTCACACCGCCGTGCCCTATATGGGATACAACAACACAGACACAAAAAGCATAACATTACATACATATAGAAGATAGGCTGCGCCGTTAACATGGCTACCAAACAGAAGCGTTTAATTTTCTCTTTCTCCCCATGCTCTCTCTCTCTCTCTTTCTCCCCTTTAACACTCTCCGCATGGAAGCGCGCACACACACACTACCTGTATGTGCACATGTGGACAACGATAAACAATAAGATAGTTATGCTATAATGTATCTTTTAACTAAGAAACATTATGGAAAATGTATCTGTAAAAGGTCTTGATGTCCGTGTTCTTTATTTGTTGGTTTGTACTGTTTTTCTACTAGGATAATATTTAAAAAAAAAAAATATTAAATCGAAAGGTTCACGGAGCGGCATTTAATGTTTTCCTCATGCAGTTAAAACTAATTAATTTTGCTCATTGGACAGTAGTTTTTAATTTATCGCTAGTTCAATTAATTACTTTGTGTTTTTAGATATATTTTGTATGCACAATGTGCAATGATAAATAACTACTGTTCTCATATTATTTAATTGTTGTACTGATGATAATAATAATAGTAATAATTAATAGTAACAATGATAATAATAATGCACATATAACCATCTTTTTACACGCACTCATGATTGTAAACACTGGCAAACGTCATGTGCTATTCTACCCATAAGACCCGCTGCAGTTAGGTAGTATTTTCCTCTACTATTCCATTGCAGCCAAACACATGTCGCATAGATTATGTTTCAACCTGTTTAATTTTCCTTGCACAATTATTGTAAATAATTAAAAAGAGCTTTGATAACTCATATTACAACCATGGAGTAGGCTACTGCAAAATAATTAAGAATTAATTATTTAAATTAGACCCAGGCCTTCCGTCATCTTGTTACAATACGGTGTTTTCAACAAATATCGCAGACAACTCTTTTAAATTATTATTATTATTATTATCATGCCAAACAGGAAGCATTTTTTCTCAGATTTTCAAAACGCAGACCACAAATAATTTTCAATTAGAAATTCCTCGCTTTAAAATGCTGATTTTTTTAAAGGCAGTGTTTTGTAAAATAATAATTATTGCGTTGGCGCACGTTTGACATTTTTGGCGATCTTAATTTATATTTTTTATTCTTGCTGTAACTACATCTTTCCATCCCGCATGTATCAGTAATTTGCTCAGACACTGAACTTAACAATGAGAAATATATAGTTTGAAATATTCACGAATCATTTACGTTTTACACACAAGACAGAATAATTAATTTTAAATTACGCTAAATATTGTAATCGACTTTTTTGAATGACTTTTTGTCGATTTAAACAAACGATTTAAAGACCGATTTCTGTAAGAAGCGATCGTATTTTTTTTCGCGGTGACTACTTTTCGTATTCGCTTTATTGAGCTTGAAGTATAAAACATTTAAAAAATCATTAATACATTTCTTGTAAGAGGTTTGGAAAACTTAGTAAGGGTAAATAGCTTAACGCGCACAGGTTATATAGTATTACAAAGCCAACTCCACCGAAACGAACAATTTAGACTTTATTTACGCTAACCAATGTAGAGATTTTTAAGAAAAAAAGAACTGATATTTTACTCACGGTGCATCGCCGAGAAGGGGTCTGCTTTGCAGTGAATATCCATGGGATAGCAAAGGAAGGAAAGATAATCGACTGAGGTCGCCGTCTCGCCTTGATTATGTAGCTTTAATTGGAATTAATAAAGATCGCTATCCGTTCAAAGCACAGTGCTTCCGATGCCAGTGTACAGAAGTTCTTCAGCGAGCGACGAACTTTATCTCGTGCTGATCAGTCCATTCAATGAAGACACGAGGCTGGTCAGGTGCAGATCATGTCCTGCACTGGTCTCTCAAAAAAATCTTTTACGCAGGAACGTTAGCGTAATCAGTCGTTCAGTTAATATTTGTTAGCTACATATTTAAGGGAACGCAAGCATTAGTGGTTGCGTCTCCTCCAGTGTCCTCTGATGAAACTGCAGTGTAAATTCCTCGATATGGAGAAGCGTTTCTGGTCAAGTCTGAGGGGTACAGTCAGATTCGAGCGGGGATGACAGGAAAAAACATGGACACGGCGAGTGTCTCTCGGTCCCCCTCTCTTCAAGAATGGGATGTGCCTGTTAGAAGCTTTGGGCTGAGACTGAAACCCCTCTTCTCAGTGTGTCTGTTTCTAAAAGCTGCAGTCCACCGCCCCCCTCCTTCCCAGATCCCCCCTCGCATAGAGATGGATGACATGTCAGACAAAGGCAATAGATTCCAACACTTTGTGATTCGCCAACGCAAAAAGCTGGAGCACCAAATGAGGAGGTCTCTTCATCTGACACTTCGGAAGGGGAGGGATGCAAACAGGGAAATGAGGAGAGATGGGTTTAAAAAAATCGAGGAAATTAAAAGACAAGTGGAAAGGAAGCGGTACCACCAGCGGCCAGGCATCGTGGTATTTCTAAACTGTTTGTTGTCAAACTACATGAATCATGTTTGAATCATATACTGGTGATCTAAACGTAGACTGAATGTATTTTTATTTATTTATTTATTTTTTGTTTTGTTTTGTTTGTGTTGTTGATGGGCATAATGTTGTCAAGATGAGACTAGTTGAAGATGAAGAAAGGTCTTAATCTTTATAAAAATGTTTACTATTTCTACTGTTTTTCTTTCAATTAGGTGTTGTCGGGTGTGTTTGTGTGTGTGTGTTTTTCCCCGGATATCTTTTATAATGTATTGGCGTTAAATATTATTCAATTGTTAAGTCTGTGCCTTTTCTTTTTTAAAACAGGAAATACGGAAAATGTAAACAATACTATAAAGCATAAATATGCGCCGCGTACAGATAAAAAAAAAATGGCCTAAATATACAATCTCAGTTTCTCACAAATATTTGCTGCATCTGACAGCTAATCGAGAATTACTGTATAATCATTGCTTTTGATACTATAACAACACTACTAAGTTCGCTGGCCTGTCAAATGTTAGTGAAAGGATTGTGTCTTGACCATGCTGTTTGGGCTGCTGTATTGTAGGTATCTCTGTAGATGGCGCTGCTTAGTTTGCTTTATTTGACTGAGGGAGGCTTTTGAAGTTTGTTTTATGGCTCTCCAACAAAATTCTTGATCGTTGATGACAAGTGATGAACTTAATGTTTGTTAGTGAGCTCTAGGTTTTATTTCTTTTTTTTTCCTTACTTTATTCTTTTTTTTTTTTTACTCAAATGTTTCTAAAAAGTTGTGTAAAAGTGATATCGATGGTTGTTCATCGCTGACTCGTGGTTTTGTCAGTTTGTTTATGCTATAATTGATTATTGAGTGTACCCATGTGCTTAACTTGACGCTTTTTTTCACTTATTTTTTATTTAAACTCTTCTATCTTTCCGCTATTTTTAAAAAATCTGTCTATCTATCTATCTATCTATCTATCTATCTATCTATCTATCTATCTATCTGTCTATCTATTTATCTATCTATGAAGTGTACTTTTCTAATAAATCGATATAAAATGTTTATATACTTGTCTCTAAAAAATGTATTTTAGATGAAGTTTTTACATCCTGGAACATATAGTGATCATGTTTACTTTCATCGTCTAAATCAGGTGATAAAGTCAGCGTCCTGTTTACTTAAATTTTAAAATTATTCTGAAAAAAAAAAAATATATATATTATTATTTATTTATTTTTTACCTGCTAAAATTCAAGTACAACTGTGTGCACTTATTTTGCGTATTGCACTCAATTATTATCACACTGTTATTGTTTTTGCCAATATTAATGTTTTTACGGTTTTCTTTTTTTTTTTTTTGGTAAAATGGCACGTACGCACATATCTGAAATTAAACACCATAAATGCTGTGTTTAAAAACAAAAATGTTTGTAGTAATTAGTAAAAAGTGTAGGCTTTGGCTTGACTCAAGAAGGCTCTTACACATTTATGAAGTGTTCGCACTGCGACCGTTGTAGGTTCGGCTAAAAGAACAGGAGGCTATGTTATGTTATGCCTCCCGGCTAAATTTGGGGACGATTCTTCTTTTTGTTAGTATTTTTGGAGGGAGCTTCTGGTACAATATGTAACACCATGGGCTGTAATTTCACACTCGACTACACATTTCCCCTAAAGCTGCTTTTATTTCCCCGCAAGACCCCAGCTTTTTGCCTCCACTCCCCTTTACTATATTAGTTACTTCCTCTGTTAAATGATAGGAAAACTAATTGCAACTGATCGTAGTGGCCATTGAATACTAAAGTCGGGATAGTGAGACTTTGTCTATGCTACAATGTAGAATTTTATTTCATGCGGCTCCTCAACGTTTTTACTGAGATTTTTTGTTTACTTCTGTATAATATTCCGTCCTATCACAGCTGGGCAAGGGAAATGTGTAATAAATTGCAATCGTGCCATTTTAAATAAACAGGAAACATGCAAAATATTTTTAAATGTCTGGTTTGTTTGAAAACACATTTTTTACATTTTGTATTCCTTTCTTTAGACCAACCCAGGAGATTTTACTCTTAAGAGAACGATTGGGAGAGAGTGATCGAACGTGTCAAAGAGAGAGACAGAGAAAGAGAGAGAAGGTGCAGTGGGTATAGTGCATCTGTTTTGACAGCCTCTGCTATATGCCACATAAGTTTGTTAGTCAAAGTGAACAGCGATGAACGTCCAATGAGAACGCAGGAAATCACTTCTGTTCCACTATCCAATATTTCTATTTCCACTTTTAAAAAGCCCATAGGTTTCATCTCATTCACTGTAATATTCTCAACGTCACCAATCGATACTTTCCACTCCACTGGACCGGCTGTCCACGTCAGTGTGCTATAGCTGAATGCAAGTATCCTTGGCTTTTACAGCAGGAGTAACCCATAATGGAATTTTAAGAAGTCTGATACGCTTACTGCGATTTTCAGTCGCCGGATTGTTTTAAAACAGTGTAGTTGTGTTTTTCGAGAGGTACAGAGTTATACAAACACTGGAAAAAAAAAAAAATTCGTTTTGTGTCCAGTGTAACCAACTGTTTTTCCTTGGAAAAAAGTTAAAACCGAGAAGTTTAAACAATCTAGTCAAGTTAAGATTATATTCACACAAATTAAATAGATGGATTTCGCAAATAACACTGGCATTATTATTATTATTATTATTATTATTATTAATGATAATAGTGTTATACAAAAACAATTTTATCCCTAAATTATTTTTAATTAATGAATTGTATCCCTAAACAAAAATATGAAGTTTCCAAAAATGTGACCGCTGTAACCAAAACAACAAAACGGCATTCACAACGACAGTCATGATATCAGCTGTCTTTTAGATTACCCATTCATGATGTCTATAGAGTGAACAGATGGACCATCAATTGAGTTCTGTCCTCAGCATCAGAGATTGATTTTGTACTTGCTTTTAATTTTACCATAATTAATTAGATTATTACAAGTGTTATATTGATCTTCACATTTACACCCAAAATAGAGAAAGGTGAATTAGCATATGATCTATGTTTTCAATTACCCGAACAGCATAAATAACAATGACAACAGCAGTAATATTAATAACAACAACGACAGTAGTAGTAGTAATAATAATAATAACATTGAAAATATTAATCTGTTTATGTAATATTGCCATAAAACGATGCGGTCGCAAAAAGGCTGATGTTTGGGGTATATTAATATTTGAATGATGCAATGGGAGATCCCGCAGTAATACTATTATGGATTACAGTGAGCAGTTATGTCAACACACGGGCCCGGCTAATAACATCGCATAATAGCATAATCCCAGCGTGAATCAGTTGCCACTTTAAATGTACAGATTGACAAGGCAAATGTCAGACTTTCCAGCACGCAAAGAACTACCGTAAGAGCAGACTGCGCTTGCAACATTACAGGGCGGTCAATAAAGGTTAGTCGCTGGTCAAGTAGTTTGCGTTTGTAAAGTACACCTACTGTATGTTCTTACCTGAGCTGACGGCGACTCCCCTACCGCTAGAAAATAAACACTCACACTGTTTGGCGAGACGAAAAGAGAGCCCTGCGCTTACCTGATCGACCAGAGCTGTGAGCCATGGCTTTTCCCTGTCTAATGGTCCGTTTCGTCGATGCAGCCCACTAGATCTGTCCGGCCTCCTGCGTTCCCTCCTCGGCTGGGCGTCCTGCCTCTCCCCGCTGCTTTTCACAACCTTTGACCGATCATCCAAAACTAAACGGTTTAGACGACAACAAAAAAGGAGAGCAACCTCTGCTCCACTGAACTAGATTGATAAAGGAGGGAAAATAGCAATCAAAGCAAATAAAGCGTTGCAGGTGTTATATAAAAAGAATAAAAACTTGTCTGCTGGAAGTAAAGAGGGGACTATGAGTATGGAGATATGCTAAGATCCGCACGCAGGCGATTGCGTTTATAGGAGACTCAAAGGTAGGACTTGTACCGATGAATATTCATGATCATTTCAAAAATTTATCTATATGCTTATGTGTGCACTTATCAGCTTAAAATGATCTGATCGTGAACTTGTATGAAGTTTGCTCAGAAGTTCGTGTAGCGGCTGCGTGAATGGCTGTGATAACTGATTCGTGCTGCTCATTGGCTGAACTTTAAGGTGAACCTGTTCTCAGTAGGAGGGTCTAACTAAATAAACGAGCTAATACGGAATTTGGAATTATGTTAATATATTACGAGGTCAGATTAATTACACGTTGTTATATTAAGTCGTTTTGACATGTTTTGTTACTTTGTTACTAAGTGCGCTTGATTTTTTTTATTTTTTATTTTTTTGTGGAAGGGGGTCGTGGTTTATATACATACATACATATATATATATATAGAGAGAGAGAGAGAATATAATGTCCTAAATGTAACATTCATCATGCTAACGCTGTTGAATAGTTATCTTAATGTTGCAATAATTAATTACCAGTTTAATGCAGATAATGCCTGATGACATATACATTACTGTACAACAGTTGCACAGCATTCATAAATACACGTCACCGTTTCATAAAGCTTTGAAATGGGTTAAGAGACTATAGCCACCTTACAGCACAGTAATCCTTATCCTACCCGCCTCACCAGCCGGCAGAAAAAAAGGAAAGGCCAAACTTTTCAGTTGAGCAGTCAAAGGTGTGCTCCCCCCTGTCACGGAAACAGGCCAATACTCATTTATTGGGAAAGATAGTTGGTTGTATTTTAAACCAATGTAACGTTTCCTGCTTTGGACAATAACACTGCAGTTCGTGGCTTACATCATTTGCAGATTTGTTGTAATTATAACTATTTTAAATATCTTAGTAAATGTTGTATTAAAAGTCCGTTTATGTTAAAAAAAAAAAAAAATAAAAAATAAAATTATAGCCTATTATATTAATGCCAGTTAAAGATAAAAAAAAAAATCTAGGGCAACTCCGCTTGGGTAACTTTCAAAGTTTAAAATAACATTTGTCGCTAAGGGATTCGATTTATAAAAAGAATCTTGAGAATGTCAAGTCCGTGTTAAGGCTGAATTAAACCACAGCTAGTCCTGCTTTTCTGGCTTTATTTCTTAGAAGCATTCTAATAGTTACACGTCTCTGTCACTAGTAATTAACATTCAGGACAATTAAATTAGTCTGATGTAGGGCATTGCACATGTAACAAGGCGTCCACCCATGTTTTAATGAAATCGATTTCTCCGGCCCTCTCTGGCTTCAGTAAGCACAATTCTGACGTTTTAGATCCCTAAACTCTGACAACATCAGATTCACACAAAATGTTTGTTAACTAGGCGAAGTTCAGGCCGTAGTAATTTAATGTACAGTTTTATGGCTTTACCACGCTCTGTCGTACTTTTCGATATTGTAATACGGCATATTTGCAAGTTACTTGTCTGTTAATGTTCCAGTTAGTAGACTTTATCATCCCTTTCCTCTCTTCGCGATCGTTCGCGTTGTTAAGCTCCGGCTGAAGTTTCCACTCATCCGCTCTACTTATATGTGCATTTGTGATGGAGCTATACATGCATCTGCATCGAATATTTGAACCATATTGCTCACAACATAATTCCGTGTCATTTTGCTACTTTAATGTACTGAAGCCTTGAGTGGCCGCGCGACTGTTCTCCTCGCATAGTTGACGTTTTGCAATAAACCACATCTATGGTTTTTATGTCGAATCAGATGAATACGCGTATTATTCGTTGTAAGAATGTTTCAATGCACAGCTGAGCTACAGAAATAAATATATACCAAAAGTACTGATTTTATGATGTAGTTAAACCGTAGATACAATTATTTTAAACTGTTGTAGCCTATTTATTTCAGTAACGGTTGATCAGCTATTATTATTTATGGATAATATAGCTTATCAACTTTTATTAATTTTCTTTCTTTCTTTCTTTCTTTCTTTCTTTCTTTCTTTCTTTCTTTCTTTCTTTCTTTCTTTCTTTCTTTCTTTCTTTCTTTCTTTCTTTTTAAATAAAACAAACAGAAAGAAACCCAATAATTAATGTTTTTGTTTTTGATTTTTTTTTTCTTATTTTTTAGAAAAAAAAAATGCCTGTGTGTGAAACTCATTATATAGGAATATTAAAATATAGTATTATTTGTAAATTAATGAGAATTGATGTTATACACATTCTTTTTTATTTATGAAACTGTGTATATACATATATTATATATACACACACACATTTCAAATGTGTGTGTAAAATCTGAAAAAGAAAAATTTGTGCAATATATAATTTCTCATGAATTTACAAACAATATTGTGTTTTAATATTCCTATATAATGAGTTTCCAATTGCCATTTGTGTGTGTGTGTGTGTGTTGGACCCTGAGGCAGCCCAGGGTGCTCTCAAGCCAGCTGCCACTGTTTAAAACAGACAGGAAACAGCTTCCACTAACACGACTGCAATATGGAAAGCAGCGACCTCCTCAATGCACCCCATGGCATGATTCTAATATCCCCCCTCTCATTCTTCACGCACACACTCACATACATGACTTTTGTTGAATGCAGTGTTAAATGGTTTAATGTCTTACCCCGTTTTGTCATTTATAGTTTCGACGGCATCGTACGGTTGATATTTTGGAGATCGTTCATAGGACCTTGACCTGTTTCAGCAGTAACTCAGAAGCATTTGGTAACGTGTGGTTGGTTGGATATCCCTGTGCCGTAGAGATGCTTTGTTTCACTGTAAATGTGTGTGTGTGTCTGTGTGAGTGCATATCTATTATCCTTCTGAGAAATACAGAGCCGCTCGGCTCCCACACTGGCCTCTGATCATCGCCCTGTAAATGCAGCCTGTCACCTTCAGTGGTGTAATGATCACAGAAACAGTGACCTTGATCTATGGCAAGTCATAACGGAGAAGAGAGAGCATCTCCCACACTCCTCACTCAGATATAACAGTGAAACACGGCATACAGGGGAAGCCAAAGGAGGGTTCAGAACAGGGCCATTTGATTGGCAATAAAGGTTGTTGGAGTGTCTGTAATGGATGTGAGATCTCTCCTGTTATCATCCATTTGGATAGGGCATCGACTGAAGGCGACGTGATTCCAGATTGAAAACTCAGGGAGTGGCTGATTATGGTTTTATTGCATAGTCCATTACACTGGTCAACACTACACACTGTTTCTCAAAGCAGAGGCTGTGCTGGATTAATGGGGCAGCTCTTCTGTTCTCTCCAGCCCCCTCGGACATACGGGCCTTTCCTTCCCTTCAGCAAGGCTTTTTGAATATGTCCCAGTTCCTGCCACATTTAGCTTTAAATAAGTTTCACCCTCCCTTCTTTTTCTTCGAAGAAGGGCGCAGTGGGTTCATGCACCCTATGAGTTCAGCACTCATCATTTATCATCCCTCTCTTTTTGGAAACCATGAACAATATTGTGTCATATTGACTCCCCTTGTGATGCAGAAAAAAACTTCTGGAAACTGTATGTGCATATTGTACCATGTGAGAAATGTGGTGTTTTTTTTTTGGTTTTTTTTTTTGGTAAAGTTTTTTTGATAGCATTTGATAAATGTTAAAGGAATAATTCACCTAAAATTAAAATTGTCATCATTTACTCACCCCATTTCATTCCAAACCTGTATGTTGATGCTAGATCTTTTATTTATTGTTTTATTAATTTATGTTTGTGGAACCCAAAACATAATAATAATAATAATTGAAACTGGCTCTCTTTTTTAATGTAAATGTATTTTATATGTAAAAATATATTTTGGTCCTTTTTGATGGTGATATGCATATACATGTGGAACACAAAACATTAAAAAAAATAAATTAAGAATAATAATAATTAAAAATTCCTCTCTTTTTTTGGTCAAATTTGTAAAAATGTTTCTTGGTCCTTTCCGATTCATGAATATGTATATGTGTGTGTGTGTGTGTGTGTGTGTGACCCTGGACCACAAAACTAGTCTTATGTTGCACGGGCATATTTGTAGCAATAGCCAAAAATACATCAGATGGGTCAAATTTATTGATTTTTCTTTTATGCCAAATATTATTAGGATATTAAGTAAAGATCATGTTCCATGAAGATGTTTTGTAAATTTCCTACTGTAAATATATATTAAAACTTAATTTTTGATTAGTAATATGCATTGCTATGAACTTCATTTGGACAACTTTAAAGGTGATTTTCTCAATGTTTAGATTTTTTTTGCACCCGCAGATATTCAAATAGTTGTATTTCGGCTAAATATTGTCCTTTCCTAACAAACCATACATCAATGGAAAGCTTATTTATTGAGCTTTCAGATGATGTATAAATCTCAATTTCAAGAAATGTACACTTATGACTGGTTTTGTGGTCCTGGGTCACACACACACACACACATATATATATATATATATATATATATATGTAACTGAATACTGAATGTGTATATTATGTATGTATACACAGATTCTCACACTCACATTTATGAAGACTCATTTAACTTCTTTTGGCCGGTCAGTGATGGCAGTTTTTATATATATTCACTATCCCTTTTTACAAATATTTAGTTTCAACAAAAATTGTTAATATGAAGATTTTGCATTATGGGCAAATTCAATTTCTCAAAATCAGACATGATGACAGAGTCAGCAAAATGTAACCCTGCATACCAGTGAAGTGCACCAAAAACAGTAGTAAGAGACAAGAAATAATGTAGGAAAAAGTCGAAAATTCTCCCTGCAGAAATCTGGACGCTTTTGTGAAATCTGGTCCCCACAACAGCGAGCCCCATCAACTCATCTCCCCTTGCCAGCTTTTCATATTTAAAGCCAGTACGGGTTTAATTACCAAATGATGACAGTGTCATATGGTGCCATGATGGCACAGGATATGTGCGAGACACTGACTGACAGTGGGAAGCTGGAAAGCAAAACGGGGGAGAAAAAAAATAGCTGAGACAGTAAAACATCTGTAATTTGCAATTCACTGGTGTTCAGTGGTTGCTCATGGATTAAAGATTAAAAACTATTGTCTAGCAGATGGAAGAGAGAGAGAGAAAGAGAGAGAAACATGGAGGGAGGGGGAGCTTCTAAGCAGCCCATTTACATTTGTATATAAGCAGCACTGTTAGGATAATCACATGGAAAAAATAAGCTGTCTCCATCACACACCCAAGGCAATGCCTCCATTAGCCCCATCTCCAGATGCAGATGCTTCTGTTTTCAGATCGATTTGTGGTGACAGCATGTTGCCCTCTGTAACAGCTTGGCATATAGTTTGATGCAAGTACAGAGATAGTTTTTTAGATATTGTCTGAAAGATGCCACTGTGCTAAATGCAATCCTCTACATATTTAAAAATAAGGTTTTTAACTGGTGTTAATAGTTCTGTGAAGGACCGTTAAAATCCATTGAGTCTTCCAAGATTCTTTATAGTGAAAAAAGTTTGTTTACATTAATAAAATGTTCTTTACACTAAGAAAAAAGTTTTTTAAGAACTGTTCACTGAAAATGGTTCTTTTATGTCATCACTGACATTTATGACATACAGCATAAAACGTCCTTGAATATGCAATGCTTATTCGGTTGACCAGTGTCTAGAATCCATGTTAGATTTTCTCTGTTGGTGATTGAAGACACCAGCTACACCTGATCTTTTTGTAATTGTAATTAATTAGTGTTTTGTTAGTCTTGCTGTGCCTTAATTAGTTAGCACTGCCCATAGAGAGAATGAGAGACAGTACCTAGTACACCGCAAATAATTATTAGAAATGGCTATAAGCTAATGCTGTGAAGTTGACCCTACTTTGATATGCTCATAGGTTCCTTTGATGCATTCGGGTGTACGGGGGTAACGGGCAGCCTATTGGAGCATGGCAGACCACCTGAGAGTTGTTTTCTGGACTCTGGGAGGTCACCTGATACCAGCGCTCTGGAGAAGGTGCACCGCACTGGATTTCACGTGAGTTAAAGGACCTCTTCAATAAAACATCACCAGCTTTCAATGGTGCACGCTTGAGCTGCTTGTGTAATTGACTTTTTGACTTTTTTCGGATTTGCATGGACTCTCCAAAAGTAGCTCACCTGGCAAGTATCGCTCTGCTACGAAATTACAGTAGTGCTGTGTTATATTACAAATAATAAGCACTCTCCACTGACCACAGCTACTCATACCATCTTAATTTAAACTCACCTCTTAGACAAGCTGTAGTAAATGAGAGCCTTCTGATATCCATACAGTTCCAACAGAATAAAATAAAGGGATAGTTTACTCACAAATGGAAATTCTGTTATTAATTATTCACCCTCATGTAGTTCCAAACCCATAAGACCTTTGTTCATCTTTGAAACACAAATTTAGATATTTTTGATGAAATCCAAGAGCTTTCTGACCCTTCATAGTCAGCAACGCAACTACACTCTTATTAAAAAATTTTTATTGGCATCAATGCTTCTTTGAAGAACCTTGAACATCCATGGAACCTTTCAAATGCTGAAAAGGTTCTTTATAGTTGAAAACATATTTTTTTTTAAATGTTCTTCAAAATGGTTATTTGGGGAACTGTTCACTGAAAGGTTCTTTGGGAAACCAAAAATGGTTCTTCTATAGCATCACTGCAAAAACACCTTTTGGAACCTTTATTTTTAAGAGTGTATGACGTTCAAGATCCAGAAAGGTAGTAAGGACATCGATAAAATAACCCATGTGACATTGGTGGTTCGACCGTAATGTTATGAAGCTGTGGGAATATTTTTGTGTGCAGAGAAACCTCAAAAACAACAACTTTAAACAATTTTAAACGCATGCGTGTGGTACTGCTGACGCGTTGTGGTACTGTTGTGAACGCATGTCAAAAAATGACACGGAAGAGAAGAAACTGTTTAATAAAGTCATTATTTTTGTTTTCTTTGCACACAAATAGTATTCTCGTAGCTTTTATAAAATTACAGTTGAACCACTGATGTCACATGGACTATTTTATCAATGTCCTTCCTACCTTTCTGGGTCTTGAACGTGTCAGTTGCGTTGCTGTCTATATAGCTTTAGGGTTTGGAACAACATAAGGGTGAGTAATTAATGACAGAATTTTCATTTTTGTTATTTATAAAATGTCGTTATATACTTTTGAATACAAACAACATTAGATCCCAATGACTCTCAATGTATGAACAAAAAACATTCAGACTTTATTCTAAAAATATCTTCTTGTATGCTCCACAGATGAAAAGAGATTACAGGTGACATGAGAGTGAGTAAATTATGAAATAATTTTCATGTCTGGGTGAACTGTCTCTTTAATATATTTTAATAGCTGTAAAGGCCTCTCAGATGAAACGTGAGATTGGAAAATACTGTCTCTCTCGCTGAAATAAAGCAAGACTGCTCTGTAGGTGAAATTCAATATGTGCAAACCATTTTAGCCATCTTAGGAGTGAGGAGACGAATCATTTCTGTTCTGAATGGATGATTCGGAGCCAGAGGTGAATCATACAGGGGTTTGTTTGTATCTGTGCCTTTGATCCCCCTCTGATAGTCCCTACACCGCGCAACATCTGTCACGCGGCGTGCCACAATCGCTCACGTAGAGCTTTAGGTGATGCTGGTGTATGGTTATTCCTGCCACATGGTCCACATGGGCATCCCCAACGCCAGCGCTCATTAGCAGGCAGGTGGCGTTAGAGATTCGACTGGGGCCGAGACGAGGAATAGAACCTGGCAAACCGGGTTGTACGTCCGCATCGGGTAATCCCCGCCAGATTGCCAGGATATCAGAAGTGACATCACAAAGCCAACAAAAATTAGCATCCCTAATGGTCTGCCAGGCCAAACATTATTCTTCATGATGAGAAGCAGTCATGCCTGCCCAGGGCTCCTGATGATTTGGCCAAAAGCAGTGGAGGCCCCTAAGCTCTCAGCTCCAGCCAAAACCAACAGGCTCTGTTCTCCAACCCATGAAGACCGGTTCTACTCTACCGCAAAGGAAGTTCCTGAGGAAAATCTTTGGTGTATCCCCATCATCCTGCTGATGCCTTCAGATTCTAGAAGATCTTTGGAAATTACTCACCTGGTGCTTGATAACCAGTGAAAAACACCTCGACTAGATTTAGAAGCTAAAACCAAGAAAGATCAATGAGAGGAGAGGGGGAGAGTGGCAGATTTAATTAATTACTGCATATTAGAATGTTTGTTTACAAAAGTGAACAGTTACAAGGGGCCTGATGGTAATTAATTTAAAACGTACTTCCCCCTGTCCCTGCCTCGCGTCGGCACTAGACGTGGTTGTTTCATGGCAGGTAAGCCTACGTCTCATTGGATTTCCATCAATTGCTCAAAGGTGTGTTTGAAAACAAAGATGCATGGTACGCAAATTAGCCTGAATGTTAACATGATTGCATATTAAGAAACCTAATTAGTATTCAAGGGAATCAAAAGGGAAGAGCTGCATGATGTTGTGATAATGCATATCTAAGAGGAAAGTTTCACCATTTTTCACCTTGCTTTTGTTCTCTGTAGTGTTTAAATGTAACTTAACATTTTAAACAGATCTGTCAATTCTCTCTGTGAAGATGACTTTATTTCCCCAACAATGTCACAGTGGTTGCATGTCTGTGTGTTTTCAGCTGTGGTCAGGAAGGTCTCTCGAGGTCCCCCTCCAGGACAATGATGTATTTAAGTCCCCTAAGAGGTCAGATGGACTCTGTCCAGAACATCACCTGCAATCAATAGTGTTGGTAAACCAGGCTCAACTGAGTGGCCATGAAGACTCCCCTTATAAACACGCTCACAGAGAGGCCGGCATGGCCCATTGCTTTGCTAAAACCGCAACCAACATCCTGACACACACACACAAACACACACACACAACACATGCCACCACTCTGAAAACAAGTGTTGATGACAAAGAAAAGAAAAATAACAGCACCTCAGCGGTAAGTGGAGAGCCTCCAGGTGATGAAATCCTCTCTAAAGTGACACAAAATTGAAGCAAATTGACAGCCATGTGAATGTGTTTATAAATGCTAGTGGGTGGCACTGTTGTGGAGCGGCCTGCTGGATTGAGGGCTTTTATTTTATTTTATTTTATTTTATTTTATTTTATTTTATTTTATTTATTTTAAATTTAGTTTAAGAAAATGCCTGAATATTGAAATTCACATACTTATGCTATTTATAACAGGGGTGATTATCATCAACTAAAATTAAAAATAAAAATCATTTAAAAATATTTTCATTTCATAAATACACTTATGAAATAAAAATAGTGAAATAATGATATTCATGAAATAATTTTTATTTTAGTTATTTATTTCATTTATATATTTTATTTAGTTATGTTTATTTTATTGCAGCTAGCTGCCAAGGCATTATTTCTCAAGGCATTATTTCTTTCTATTATGACAAAAATACAAAAACTTATCTAAAATGAAAAGGAAAATAAAAATGGAAAACATAAAAAATAAAAACTATAATAATAAATCAATAATAGTAAAATAACATTGATTCATAATGACTTTTAGCTTCATTATTATTCTTGTAATTTTATTAGAAATTAGCATTAATGTATATTAGCATTATTTCTGTAAGTCATTATTCTTGTTATTTCACTATAAATGTGCATAAATGTACATTGCATTCTTTCTCAGTCATTATTCTTGCTATTTTGCTAAAAATGTAGAAAGATTTATATTGGTATCATTTCTGTCAGTCTGATAAATGAGAAAAATATCAATAAACAATTAGGCGCATTGTTAAAAAAAGTTGAAAGAGAACAGTGTTTTAATAGTTGAAAGAGAACAGTGTTTTAATAGTAATTTTACACTTTTCCATATTGGTTTATTTCTGTGAATACAAGTTTTGCCTAATTATAATAATTCATGTTTCAGCTTTTTGTATTTTTATTTCCTAGCCATACCCTTTGCATTCAGCTTCCCTCTGTCATAGCAAAGGTTGCGCATTCTCCTTAACGCACAGGTGAATTGGGTGCACTGCTTCAATCAAGGCTTCACTATTGGGTTTGAGAGTCATCTGAGACCAGACAACAAAAGCAAACGCTACAGTGAGTGTCTCTACTGTAAGTGGCTTTTGAAGAATTGGCACAGTCATCTGGCGAACACCTCACATCTCTCACAAACAAATGAAGGCCTGGCGCTTCAAAGTGAGATTGATATCTCTCTCTGAACTTCAACCAGAATATTCTGAATATTGAGAGAGGTGCACTCCTCCCACGGGACCGCCGAGGCGCCTCTCTCCTCCCTCGTTCCGCCAAAGAGGGGGAAAAAGATTGCCCCTGTAGATCTTCCATGTTCATCAATATTCACTCATTCATCGTGAGACATGGCAGCTGAAATTTGGCCTAGTATTGCTGAATGGATGACCCGGGGATCCACTTTGTTGCTGTGAGGTTGTCTGCAATTGAGATTTAGGGTTAAAACAGAACAATACACCATTTTTATGAACTTCAGGCTCGTCTATATATTTTACGTTGTGACAGAAAACTTTTCAATTTGCTCTGGAAGTTCTTAAGAGTACCCATCCATTTAATAAGCCTAGAATAGATGTATCTACTTTGTTCTGCTTTCTGACTGTTTCAAATCTTTTTTCCCGCTTTTTGTTTTTACTTGGAAATATTTTTCAAATAAAATGAAGGAAACTACTGCTAAAGATGGTTGCCATAAATCTATATGTATTGCTGAACTCTTACAGTATTTGAGTTTTATAGTATATAAAACTGTATAGTACTGAATTATTGTTATTAAACTGAACTTGCAAAAAAGTAAAAAATGTCTTCAATGTCTTTACAGTTGCAGTGTGCATATTAAGAATATGTACTGCATACCATTTTATGTACCATGATGATACAAATGATCTTTTTTGAGTTTACTGTAAAACATAGAGCCATAAAATTAACTGTAGTACAAGCAAGATGCATTGACAATCAGGTTTGCTTCTGTTAGAATCTCACAGCTGTAGGTTTCTATTAATGTATCTTTCCAAGAGCACCTTAGTAGCTAAATGAAGAGGCAAACATGATGATGATGATGATGATGATGGATACATAGTTGAACCAATTTTTCGATGAATACCAACTTGAGGTAAGAAAATCGTACAATTTTTATTTAACATTTTTCCTGCTCCACTTGTTTCCATTCCAAGACTGTAAACCCAATCCCAGATAACAAAAATATGTTATAAGAACCTTTTGTTAACATTCCCATTAAGTTAAAGGGACACCCTCATGACGTTCCGAACCCCAACTTCATTCATCTTCAGAGCACAAATTAATATACTTTTGTTGAAATCCAAGAGATTTCTGACCGTGCATAGGAAGCAACGCAACTGAAATGTTCAAGCGACCCAGAAAGGTAGAAAGGACATCGATAAAATAGTACATGTGACACCATTGGTTCAACCATATTGAATCTTTCTTGAATTTTTTGTATGAAAAGAAAACAAAAATAACAAATTTATTCAAAAAAATTTTTATTTTCCGCGTCAGTCTCCAACACGCATTCAGAAGAGTACCGCAATGTGATGCATTGCTGTCTATGCAGGGTCAGAAAGCTCTGTTTTTGTGCTAATATTTTGTAAATGTTAGTTAATACCTAATAACACTGAACAAATGTTCTATTAATGTTACTGGAAAAACGTTTGTTCATAACTTTGATAGAACCTTGCCTGAACAATCGCCAAAGTTCTAAGAATGTTCCATGTTACAGTTGAGGTCAGAAGTTTATTTTTGCTCCAGAAAAGATGTGTAGATTTTTTCTTATTTTGCCTACATTTCCTATTTATTTATTTATTTATTTTATTTTATTTAGCACTTCCCCTCAGAAGGTACAGAAGATACTTACATGTTTCCCAGAAGACAAAATAAGTAAAATTTACCCTGACGCTCAAATTCAAAAAGTTTTCACCCCCCGGCTCTTAAAGGAGAAGTTCACTTCCAGAACCATTTTTTAGACAGAATTTACTCACCCCCTTGTCATCCAAGATGTTCATGTCTTTCCTTCTTCAGTCGTAAAGAAATGATGTTTTTTGAGGAAAACGTTGCAGGATTTTTCTCCATATAGTGGATTTCTATGGTGCCCCCAAGTTTGAACTTCCAAAATGCAGTTTAAATGCAGCTTTAAAGGGTTCTAAATTTATTTATCTTTGCTTTTGAAGTAATCCTTTTTGTGGTTGGTGTACCTGTTGTTCTGGATGTTGTTTTTGTTTGTTGTTAATTTTTCTGTAACATGTGTGTCTACTGAAAAGAAAAACTCCATTCTCATTTTCTTCTCCAACTTCAAAAGTGTCCTACATCACTGCAGAAGTACCGACCCTGTGTTTGCAAAGTGAACATGCAAGGAAGATCAAATGCCCTTTACAAAAAAAGGGTAAAACAGCGATGTATGACAATTTTGAAGTTGGAGGAGAAAATGAGATGGTAGTTTTTCGATATACCCTAACTGTCATGAACTGGAAAAAGCAGAGTTCATACAGACCTAGACAAGACAAGTGTTTAAGGTTAAAAAGGATATAATTGTTTTTATTTATTTTTTTTTTTTAGAAAATAATCTATCGTTTCGCTATATAAGACCATTCTTCCTTAGCTGGGAAGTTTACCCTTTGAAGCTGCATTTAAACTGCATTTCGGAAGTTCAAACTCAGGGGAACCATTGAAGTCCACATTATGGAGAAAAATCCTGAAATGTTAATTTATAATTTACATTTATAAGATGTAATTTCTTTATGACAGAAGAAAAAGAGACATGAACATCTTGGATGATAAGAGGGTGAGTACATTATCTGTGAATTTTTGTTCTGGAAGTGAACTTCTCTTTTAATGCATTGTGTTTCATTGTGGAGCATCAGTGAGCATTTGAACCTTCTGTAATAGTTGCATATGAGTCCCTCAGTTGTAATCAGTGTGAAATGATATTATTAAATGAATTATTAAATGAATCTCTGTATTGTTACAGACTGAACCACAAAGGCCACAAATGTAAACATTTAACA
Organism: Labeo rohita; assembly: GCF_022985175.1. NCBI lineage: Eukaryota > Metazoa > Chordata > Actinopteri > Cypriniformes > Cyprinidae > Labeo > Labeo rohita. Next base: position 20,926,136 of record NC_066881.1, on the reverse strand, counting down.
TCCGTTACTGCTTCCTGTGAATCCTGACTCCAGGTAAACTACTACATTTTAGTGGAAATTACTATGCAGTCACTATGAAATGCCATCTATTGTCTTTTATGGAAATTTCCCTGAATACAAACTCTACATGGATGCATGTTACAATCTATGTAATGCACAACAAAAACTACTCCATAATGATCTCCCCTCAGAGGTAAATCAATAATTGCAGAGCTACAAAAGAGTGTTTTGTCCTAAAATGGTAATTAGCACGGGTCTTGACCTCCCTCATGGCATCTCTCAGTCGCCCATCTGAGAGCCAGGGCATGTCCAGAGCTGACACTTAATGACGCTAACATTACACACTCGCTGAACATTGTCGGGCTTTTGTCTTCATTCACATCGAAATGAAGTTCTTGGGGCCCACGTTTATCAATCATGGTGGGGCTCCAGCTGTTCGCCAGTCTTTGGCCTGACTTCAACAGCCGCGCTTACAAATTGTCTCTGAATAGTGTGGAGCTCTGCCTCCCCACCCTTCCACCCCCTTTTTGTCACTGTCTCCTGACAAATGTTCCACTGCAGCTTTTCCCAGACATGGCCGACCCTACCTTCTGCTCCTCGCCATTCAGAGGGGGGTTCTGGCCTCATGTTCCTCTCACAAGATGAGCATGGTAATCTGCAGTGGTAGCCATTCAGACTCTTACTTAAATGCGCAATATTGTGATTTCTGTATTTGGTATCAAGAATGACATAAGTATTCATAATTGCATTCTGATGCATTAATTATGAACTGCTTGATAAGATACATTTATGATCTCGCTTTGCTACTTTATAGATCTCATGCTACCTGACATCCATCAAACATTTCTCGAGTTTGTCTGGCGAAACTTAAAACAATAGAACAAAAATCAACATGGGCGAAGAGATGCTGGCTGCCTCAGAGGGATGAATGACTGATACAGTTTCTCTTTCACTGTGCTTTGAAAAGTGAAATAATTAAGATAGATGGGCAGATGAATTAGTTGTCTTCCAAGGTCAAACGCTGATTGCCTTATTACTCTATTTCTCCACTGTTGTGAAACTGTTACCGCTGACACTTTTTCATGATATTCTTTACATCCACAAAAGAGAAGGAATGAGTGAAGGAGTGAGAGAGATACAAATTGATTGTTTGGCGGCCAAATCAGTCATAGTCATCTTGGGTGGAAGGATTAATGGGTCTGATGGCTGTTGCAGGTTCAGGCAGGGAGACGGGCAGAAAACAAGAGAAATTGGTTTGGGCCCCCGGGAGCTGAATCGATGTGAGTAGCATGTAAGCAGTGCACTGTTGTTTTGTGTGTGTGGAATGAGAGAGAGAGAGAGAGATGTAAGGCTATGACATATTTGTTTTTTAATAAACACAAAAAAATTCTTCTGTAGGATAACACTGAATTAAAGCAATATTTTGGGCTTACTACAAGTTAAGCTCAATTAATAGCATTTGTGATAATAATATCTACATCTACATCTATCTATCTATCTATCTATCTATCTATCTATCTATCTATCTATATTTATGTCTGTATCTATGTTTACACACACACACACACACACACACACACATATATATATATATATATATAAAACACAACACCACACTAACACAATAAAACACAATGAAAACATGATAACATAATAAAAACATGAATTAAACAAAAAGGGGACACTCTGTATTTAAAAAGCATAAATGTGAAGCCTAATTAAAATAAATAAAAAAATTATTCCTCTATTGAAATTTGTGTATTATTTGAGCTGTGAAATATTTCATGTCATTTTGATGGTCATTTTGGGTTCTAAGGAGTTACGTTGTGATGGCGATGAAATTGTACAATTACACAGAAAACGACTTAAAGATGATTATGATTTTAATGGTTAAAGACTGTAAAAATTGTACAGTAAAACATTTAATGTCATTTTATAGTAAAATACAATTTCTGGAAGTGATAAAGATCATATAATTTACAGTGAAAAAATGTAGAATGACATTCCCAAAATTACTGTGTTACATTTCCAACCCGATCTCATGGCAATTTGTACATATTTTACGAAGTGGCTAATTCGTACAAATTCGTATGATTTTTGCTAAATCATACAGATTTTTTTTTTCGTATGAATTCTTACAAATTACCTACACTTATCCCCACCCCTAAACCTGTCTATCACTGGGGTCTTGACAAATCGTTCAAAAGTTAGTTAGCGTTGACATTTGTGGCCCTGGACCACAAAACCAGTCTTAAGTCGCTGGGGTATATTTGTAGCAATAGCCAAAAAATACACTGTATGGGTCAAAAATATTGATTTTTCATTTGAAAATCATTAGGAAATTAAGTAAAGATCATGTTCCATGAAGATATTTTGTAAAATTCCATATAAAATTTCATATATTTGTAAATATATGAAAACCTAATTTTTAATTAGTAATATGCATTGTTAAGAACTTTATTTGGACAACTTTAAAGGCAGTTTTCTCAATATTTAGATTTTTTTTGCACCCTCAGATTCCAGGTTTTCAAATAGTTGTCTCTCGACCAAATATTGTCCTATCCTAACAAACCATACATCAATGGAAAGCTTATTTATTTTGAAAAATTGACCCTACGACTGTTTTTGTGATCCAGGGTCACATTTTACATTTGATGTTTTTTTCTTTTAAATAATGGTTTCTCCTTAGTTTTTCTTATCAGTTATGTTCATTAGGGTTTTATGTTACAACTAATATTGTAAAAATTCTTTATTTGCATTAGTACTTATTTGTGTGAATGACTGTGCACCTTCTATAAATATTAGTGTTTTCCTTCTTAGCTTGTGGAAAAGCTGCTTGTGATAAGTGTTGGTTCATAATTTGTCCTTAATTTGTCCTATCTTTAATCAGTGTATTACAAAGATACTAAATCAAATTTCTGTGGTTATCAGAATATTACAAAGGTACAGATTTCAGTAGGCTACTTCAAAAGGTTGGTATATTAACATTATATCAGTTATGGAAATACATTTTTTAAATGTAATTTTTAGTTAAATCCGTAAACATGCTAAACAACCACAGCTGCCGTGTTGTTACTGTAAATTTTACAGATTTTCTTTACAGTGTTGAATATTAAAATTGTGGAATATAACATATTTTAAAATCTTTTTTAGATTATATCCCTGATTCTGATATGTTTTTTTCTGAGCTTCAGGTTTCCTCCTCAAAATGGGCCCAAGGAGGTTAGCAGCTGTGACAAAAATCAAAATCCATTTTCTGTGGCCAAATGTAATGAGGACCAAATGGTGGATGTTCCATTCATCTCTCCGGCCTGTCTGAGCACTCTTAGGCCACAGGCAGCAGGCTTGTGAAGGCAGGTGTGAAAGCTGCGGGGAGTCTTATGAGCAACCCCATGATGCTCCATGTACAGGCATGGCATTTTTACTAGTGTTTTTATTAGATATATAGTTATTTTTTATATATTTTCTTATATTAAATCACCACATCAATCTATGTGCGTATAAGATAAATCGTCCTGGTTAGAGGTCCATCTAATCAGGCGTCACAATTCTGGCTTCAGGAGTGGGCCGTTGTTCCCTTGAAATTGTTCCTATTTGTGGACCAAATAGGGTTTGCTTCGCATACTGAGAAACATCACATGAAAATTGCTCCAGGATTATGACTGAGAGCCCCTCTTCAATCTTCAGAAAGCCCACCCACACAAAATCTGGCTGAGCAATTCACTATGGTGAAGTCAGACCTCGTGCGCAGCCAGAATATATTTCCCTCCTTTGCAACCGAATTCGTGTAAAATTAATCAACTCCCCACTGTAATTCCAAATATTTGCCACGTGGACTGATTGGGGTCAACGGCTCAATTCAACATGAGGGGAGCGCAAACTCCCCATCATGATTGATTGCCAGCATAGTCACACATATTATTATGAAATGAGTTTATTAGCTTTGAATCTGCTGGTTATGCACCACTGTTTTAGCTCTTTGTGCTATTTTCAGAGAGTCGTGAAAGCTTGATGATGTCATTTCGAAACTCTCACCTGGTTAATCTGGCAAGAGCTCTGTGTTTCAGTGGTGATCAAATAGTCCTGAACTCCAGGAGATTTCTGCCTGTGATTTGTATTTAGACTGAACGCTCGGGACTCTCACTGAGCACCAGTCAAGGCTCGTTATTCCCTCAGATAAACAGGCGGGTCAATCGTAGACCACCAAGCCAATTCCCGATTCTTCTGTTTTTTATTTTTTTTGCCGTATTTATGTTGTAATCTTCATTGCCGTGATTTCGCTTGGCAGTCATAAATCATAATTGCAAAGACTATAGAGGCACCAATTTACTTGCGGATAATAAGGTCTTTGTATTTATAGCTACGCTGGCAGTATATTTTATGGTTATGATCATGTGCATTACACCAGTTCATTACAATCAGCATTAGCTTGAGCTTTTTAATAGAATAAGAAGAGTGCCAAATGCCTGTCTATTTTAACCTGCCTTTCTAATAGCCATATGAGTCTGATAACTAAGCAAAGAGCTTGGCGGTAATGAGTCATGTGACACCTCATGGGGTTTTCCATAACTATTTGAGTAAATGTTCGCTCTCCACCAACAATTCCCTTTGATGACCCATTAGATATTATGGGGCAGCCTGCTGTGAGCTCCATAGTCATGATCTTACCAAATTTGTGTTTAATGCCCAAGAGACAAACAATAACTAGATTTTAAAAACTTCCTGACATTATCTCTCATCTGAAAGTCTAACAAGTTTTGTTGTGAGTGACACTTAATTTTTAGATATTAGTGATATTCTTGTAGCTACTGGGGAAAAACACCCACAAGGAAACAGTGGGGGGAAAAAGTCTGAGTATGATTTTTATTTATTTATTTATTTATTGGTGCATGTTTTGGTATTTTCATTTATATAGTATATATTCAGATTTATTTTGTATTGCACATTTTCCTATTTTGTTGTATTTATATTTATCATTTTGAATATATAATTATGCATAATTTAGATTTTACATTTAAATATTCCTCATTTTTAATATTTCCCAATGTTTTAGGGGCTGCTCTTATTCCTATGACACCTATTTGAAGGAGAGAGAGAGAGAGGCAGAGCTTAAAGGGTCCGTCTCCTTTTGTTTTGAGACGTATTTGTTTCATTGAAGCCTGTGCCACTGAAGCCTGATCAACTTCCATTGCAGACGCTTGTCAGCTGGGGAATATATAAAGATAAATGGTATTATGTTAAATTCCACTTAATGACAAATTTTTAATTTTCTGAACACGGTCATTTTCTGGCTTGTGAATCAAGTGTAAGGAGCTAATTACGTGAGGATCTGAGCAAAAATAACTCCTCATCTCAAGGATAATGGAAGAGAAATGTTGTAGATTAATGGCACTATTTATCTTTTTTAAATTTCTATCTTTCTCTGGTGATAGCTGCGCTCCCCAAGGAAAATATTCATAAAATGAAATTGAAGTCGTAACTTAATAGGTTATTAAAATTTTTGAGCGCATATCACTTCTTCTTTCGCGGCGCTGTAAATTTAAATTGAAGTTTGTGGCGTTCGGAGTCACCAGCAGAGTTTTTTATGATGGCACAATAGAGGGGGAACATGCATCTTTGTCAGGAGGTATTTGCTATTCTAATTTTATGGCAGGCCAGATTATCAAAAAGGAATGTCATGGCGCGGGCTGCTGACAACACCTCAGCCTTCAGCCATGTGTTTCCATTAGGTGACTGAGCCGTCCGGGGGTTTGTTCGTCCCATTATTTTCCATTTCTGTCTTTTATCTTGATTTAAAGTGAGGCTCACTGCATATTCCTGTGCTGTCATTTCCCTTCCTCTGCCAGAGCCTGAGATTGGGCGGTACAGGGCGCCTCAGCACAGGGACTCGCTCTCTCTCCAGGGGCCGTGCGTAGAGCGATTCAAGGTGGAATATCTTTAGCCCGCCTGTATGTTTGGAAACACCGTGCGAATGAGAGATGGTGATGGAAAGAGAGAGGGGCCATCATCACCGCTCTGGCGGTTTTTTTTTTCTTTCCCCTCAAGGTCAGGGGGCCAAATTTATTTATTTCCCTGAAAGTTACGATGAAATTTTACTGACTACTTTGCAGTAATGATGAGGGACATCAGCAGCCATAAATTTCTCTTGCCATTTGTTCGCCAATGATGAACCATTTTTTATTTAGCCTTCAAGGACGTTACTTGGTATTTGTATGGAAGCGGTGTTATATGTAATGATATCCATTTCATAGTGTCATATAACCCGGTGGAAAAATTAAAAGTAAAACTGACTGGGGTGCATGCTATTCATATTCAGCTAGAGCTATTGAAATAAATAGTAAATGTCAGACACAATTTGTGACCTCCTTGTCTGTGTGTCAAGGATATTAAATAGCTGTTTTTAAGAGCAAAAATGCTACTGCAAAACATGAATCATTAAATACATTTAATTAATTAATTGTTCACATTTCTGTATAGATTGGAAATGTGGCTTAACAATATCATCAACTTATTTTTCTGTTCAGTCCCTCCAGAAATCCACAGATTTCTGCAATCTAAAGGTCATGTAATTAGCATAACATCATGATGTCTTTTATTGATTGGCTATTTAAAATCCCATTGTAGTCCTGGGAGTAATGTTAATGGGTAGAAGCCACACCTCTTTATTGCCTCTATTATGATATCCCATGAGCCCTTGTGGATATTCCTCAGTGGGCACTCTTTTGTAGTTCATTAATGGTCAATTACTTAGAGCTCATGGGCCCCGCTGTGTCATCAACAGCGACACTAGCCAACCCTCTTTCAAGCCTAACCAATCCCTGCTGCCTCCTAAACAAATAATAGAAAACCTTTCAGTGCGCAAAGGCTAGAATCACAGCCTCTTAACCAGACGATGCCGGAAAACCCGAAAGTTCCCGGTCCCCTGTTATTCGAAAATTAATACCATTTTGTTTCTCAATTTCAGGACGTTCAGCGTACATTTGTCATCTGAGAGATAGCAGCCTCCATTGTTCCCCCAAGGATATTTTCCCTCTTTTTTTTTTTTTCTCCCCCCTCCTCGGTCTCTACTTAGAGATTCTGCATGCTGAAAGCTTAAAGTAGAACATATTGGAATGTTCAGACAATCCTGACCTGTTTATGCAAGCAGAGTTGATAGGTTGTCAGGCCCCCAGCGAGAGGGCCCAGAATGAGGCGAGCTATCCTTTAAACTGCCTGCCTGATATTTGTGGATAATAAAAGAAATAAATCAGACAATAGGCCTGAATATTTTATTTGTTATCCATATTCCTTATGGGCAAAAATGATACAGAAATGTAAAAACAGCAATTTCGCCCTGGCCCCTGACGGAATTGTAACACAGCCGCTGCTGTTTTCATGTCTAAAGACAAAGTGCATTCTTGCCACTCGGCTAGCTTGTGCTATATATGCTATAACTCTATTCAGCAGGCCGTTATCGTGTTTTTTAATGGGGCCATGGCTACCCCTTCACACACATCACCCAGCCTCCTAGAATTTCATCCTTTTCTCTTAAAGCCCTTTCTTACAGCGGTTGGCTGTGTTGCAAATGTCGGCGTTACAGTATCTTAGCATCGCCTGTATGTAAACAGAACCTGAGGCCTAGCCAGGTCACACGGCTGACCAATGTCCGTCGCCTATCGCCCTTCATTTAGCATCTCTCGCCTTGCTGTGCCATGCTGCGTCTCTGTGAAAGATGCCTCCATCAGCAGAATGGTGGTGACAGTCAGAGGGGAATGAGCTCGTGAAGTGATTACGAGAACGGGTGGCAGTCATTCAGACCCCCGAGATGACAGCACATTCAGAGGGAAAGTGCCCGACTGGCATTAATCCCGGGAAAATCGCCGGCCTCCAGGAATGCATTGTGGGCCTGATAAGATGGTCGCTGTAATATGCACTTAATCTGCAGGTCTCCAATGAGCCTGCTTGTATTTCCAAACTGGAGGGAGCCATTGTTGTGAGGCCTGCAAGATCAGGGGCAAAATGGTAAGGTTTTATTATATTCTAATGCAAAATGTGGCTATATCATACTAAACCTCATCTGTGCAAAGCTATAAAATCTCAGACTTGTATAGAAACATTTAAAGGGAGAATTCTATCATAATTTGCTCACTGTCATGTTGACTTTGGTGATACTGGTTGCATTTCATGTAATGGGACTGGATCTTTCAAGCTTCAAAAAGTATGCAAAAGAATCATTATCATATAAGCAGTCCATATGAATCATGTCACTAAGTCTTTTAAGGTCAACCAGACCAATATTATGTCATTATTCACTGACGTCTCCTCCTTCTGTGAGCTGTTAACCACTGCGACTGGAGTCAGTGAGAACTGTACCAGATTTGTGAAGTCATTATTGATTAAAAAGATCTGACTCAAAAGCCATTTCATGGCTTTAGAAGATTAAAACACATTTTGCAATATGTAATCTTATGTTATGTGATGCTTTTATGATGCTTTTGCATCCTTTTTGGAGATTGACAGCCTTAGTCCCCATTTTTAATTGCACAAAGTTACCAATTTGTTATTTTAAAAGTTTTGTTCTACATTGTAAAAATTATTTTTAGTTGTAAATAAAACAAAAAATATTGAAATATGTTTTACAATAAAATACCATTTTTTGTCCTTCTACTTAAAATTTTCACGTTTAATTCAGTATGTTATGCCATGTTCCAGACGAGGTTGCAAGTGGAAACAACTGAGTTGAAATATCCCAATTCCAACCTCAGTGAGTTCTAGTCATTATCTTGTCGCTTTCATAAAATGCCACTATGACACAACAAGAGCATTTTGTGTTTTTGTATCAATTATGCCAAAAACAGAAGAAAAAAAACTTAAAGGAAAAGTTCATTTTCAGAACAGATTTACAGATTTACAGATAATTAACTCATTCCCTTGTCATCCAAGATGTTCATGTCTTACTTTCTCAATCATAAAGAAATTATATTTTTTAAGAAAACATTTCAGGATTTCTCTCCATATAATGGACTTCTATGGTGTCCGAGTTTGAACTTCCAAAATGCAGTTTAAATGCGGCTTCAAAGGGCTCTAAATGATCCCAGCCAAGGATCTCCAAGGGTCTTATCTAGCAAAATGATCTGTTATTTTCTAAAATAATTTACAATTTATATACTTTTTAACCTGAAATGCTCGCCTATTCGGTTCAAAAACTCGGTCGAAAAACTCCCATTTCATTTTCTTCTCTAACTTTAAAGTCCTACACCACTGTTTTACTTTTTTTTTGTAAAGGGCATTTGATCTTCTTTGCACGTTCACTTTCACTAATAACTGGGTTGGTACTGCAGCGATGTAGGATGATTTTGAAGTTGGAGAAGAAAATGAGATTGGAGTTTTTTGAGTTCATACAGAGCTAGACAAGAAAAGCATTTGAGTTTAAAAAGTTTATAAATTGTAATAAAAAAAAAAAAAAAAAAGATCTTTTCGCTAGATAAGACCCTTCTTCCTTGGCTGGGATCGTTTAGAACTCTTTGAAGCTGCATTTAAACTGCATTTTATACGTTTAAACTCGGGGGCACCATAGAAGTCCTCTATATGGACAGAAATCCTAAATTGTTTTCCTCAAAAAAAAACAAAAACATTTTTTTTTTCACAACTGAAGAAAGAAAGACATGAACATCTTGGATGACAAGGGGGTGAGTAAATTATCTGTAAATTTTTGCTCTGAAAGATAACTATTCCTTTAACTTAAAATGCTGCTGTTCATTTTGAAAACAGCTGACGAAAAGCAAAAGCTCCACACTATGTTTGATAGAAGCAGTTAGATCAGATAACATGATTGATCGATCTCGTCCGAGTTCACAGGTCAGATGTTCGACTTCAAGCGGCATTCTAGACGTTATTTCCAGGTCAGAAGTCAGAAAAATCTGAATTTCAGGTTGTCTGGAACACAGCATTACTTGCTACGTTAAAGCTACATTCTGTAAATTTTTGGTTAAAAGTTATCTAAAATCAAATAATGAGCAAGTACATAACCAATCACTGTTCAAAACCTCCTTACTTTAGCCCAATTAACAATGGTAAGCTTAATAATGTTTTATAATGGGAGTGGTTCAGGTTGTTTGTTTTTGCATTAATACATTATGTCTGTTTACATAAAGAAGTAGTACCAACTGCTATATCATTGTGTGGATGCTGCAGCTGGCTGAAAATTTGTAGCCTCCTATTACAGCAGCTGTATAATTAAAGGAGAAGTCCACTTCCAACAAAGATTCACATATAATGTACTCACCTCCTTGTCATCCAAGATGTTCATGTCCTTTTTTCTTCAGTCGTAAAGACATTATGTTTTTTGAGGAAAACATTTCAGGATTTTTCTCCATATGGACTGATATGGTGCCCCGATTTTGAACTTCCAAAAATGCAGTTTATAAATGCAGCTTCAAAAGATCCCAAATGCGGTTGTAAACCCAGCCAAGGAAGAAGGGTCTTATCTAGCATAACGATCGGTTATTTTCATAAAAATAATACAATTTATATACTTTTTAATGTCAAACGCTCGCCTTGTCTTACTCTGCCTGGACTGTTTTTTTTCCGGTTCATGGCACTTAGGGTATGACGAAAAACTCCCATCTCAACTTCAAAATCGCCCTATATCGCTGTTTTACATTTTTTGGTAAGGGTTTTTGATCTTCTTTGCATGTTCACTTTGACCCCAAGACTGGGTCGGTACTTCTGCAGCGATGTAGGATGATTTTGAAATGATTTTTGAAGTTGAGGGAGAAAATATGATCAGGGTTTTTCGACATACCCTAATTGTCTTGAGGCAGAATACACAGAGTTCAGGGAGAGAAAGGCAAGACAAGCGTTTGAGATTAAAAAGTAATTGTATTTTTTTAATAAAAACAACTGATCGTTTTGCTATATAAGACTGCATTTTGGAAGTTCAAAATCGGGGCACCATAGCAGTCCATTATATGGAGAAAAATGCTGAAATGTTTTCCTCAAAAAACATAATTTCTTTCCGACTGTAGAAAGAAAGACATGAACGTCTTGAATGACAAGGGGGTGAGTACATTATATGTGAATCTTCGTTTTGGAAGTGGACTTCTCCTTTAATAAACAATTGTGATAAAGGATAATTAAACTTGTCATTTTAGAAGGAGTTCTAAAAAACATTGAATTGTTTTTTTGTGGTTAAAAGAACCATTTCTTTTATCACCCTTCAAACTGAGCAAATTGAAATTTCAAACTGAAAATTCCCTAATGGAAACACGTTTCAGAAGCGCCCTAGAAGCAGCTTTCCATGCTGCTTTGCTAAAGGTACAAGTCAACGTCTCTTTCAATTAAAATTAATAGCTAGTGTGGAGGTTGCGTTATACATAAACCTACCAACATGAGTCGTCATGACTTATTGTGTGAGGAAAAAATGTTGTTTTAGTCGCATAACATTGGTTAATGGAAACGGCATCATTTCGCAATAGTTTTTTATTGATATTTATCAAATATTGCAAACGTTTTGTGTTTTTGTATCAATTATGCCAAAAACAGAAGAAAAAAAAAATGAAAGGAAAAGTTCATTTTCAGAACAGAAATTTACAGATAATTAACTCATTCCCTTGTCATCCAAGATGTTGCACCTAATTTTGAAATAAAATTGAAATCTAGAGATAACACTAATACACACTAAACAAATGTAGTCATGCAATGTTGATATTGTTAACATTAATAATTTAAGAACAAAGTATGTCAGTAAAAATAGTTTGCATGGTTTGACTTTGCAATCATTAGATTTAATCACCTTTGGTGGCGCGATTTATTGTAAAACTTTTTTTTCACTTGCTCAGAATAAAACAGGCAGACATTTTACTTGTTCAGACATTTTCTGGTGAAGCTTATTATTTTGGACATACTTAAAAAATGCAGTATCTGTAATTCAGTGAATATCCACACTGGTGCATTGACTGACATCCCACTTGTACAGCTCAAAACATTAGATTCATCCTTGACCATACACAACCCACGCAAAGAAGATAAGTCTGCAAATAACTGCAATTGCAGGTTTCAGACAGAGATGGCGACAAAGAGGCAAAACTTGCTTAATGCAGCTTTAATCTCCGCTATATCTGAGAAAAAATTATTTCTGAGCCTTTTTTCAGTGTACAGAAGAAAATAAGTCATACAGGTTAAGAACAATATGAATATGGCTATATAAACATTAAACTAAAATACATATAACATCAGTACATAAGAGCATTCAACATACTTATTAAAAATTAATCTAATTGTAGAGTGAATGGGTAGCATGAGACGAAACGCAGTTCCTGCAATAAACCAAAACCAACGTTCTGTGCCAGAGAGAAAGGTCTATGTTGTTGGCCAATAGCTGATTATGTCCACTCAGCACATTGTCAGAGCAGAGCCGACAGTGCCCCTTTCACTCTGTCATTAGGCCATTTAGGGGTGAAAATATGGGGTTGTTCTGAGCGGGAGGAGAGCACTCTCTGCCTGTTATTATCAGTTTTACCCTGACAACACCCTGGTCTGTAACTTTCACCAGTGAGATGGAAGGATGGAGGTCCCAGTTGAGAAAGGAACCATTGACTGAAGGGCAATTTCATCTGAATTTCGTCAGCGCTGCAGTCTAAGTGCTTCCCTTTTAAGTAGTTCATGCAGGTATTATTTTAAAGGTGTCACATTTTTTTATTTTAAAATGCTTTCTCATATGCCATTTTAATATGCAACTACAAGTAAGACACCCCTGGTGACAAAACAATGTTTGTTTGTTTGTTTATTTAAAAATTCCGACCAGCCTGACATGTGGCTCAACCAATGGTGTGAGTTTGGGGCGGGGCTATTGTTTTGTTTGACCAATGGCAGATGAGGGATGTGTTTGGGAAACCTGTTTGACAACAATTCTATTTTTGCAGGTCATTTTGGTTGTGGCACTGAAATTACACACTTCAGCTTTACTCAGTTGTTTGCATAGTGTATGTATTTAATTATAATGTTCATTAAAATTCCAGTATATCAAATTGTTTATATTTTGTGACTTTTCAATTCTCTTCTCATCCTTTAGAGTAAAAACACTCTGGAACAGGTGTTGGGAGCTAGTCCCTGCCATAAACTCTTTAATTGAGCTAGTTGATGATTGATTTTCATGCTTCGCTGCTGGTTCTATTGGTCCACGCCATATAAATGTTGATTAAAAAATAAATATCACATACCTCCCACTGTCATATGAGCTCACAACTTGTGTTTGCCAGTTTTAGCCCACTAAAAGCACTAACATGCACATTCTCTCCACCTGTGACGGCAACGTCGCTGGCCAAAACGGGGTCGCTGATGTAAACACAGCCAGAGTTCTTGCAATGTGGTCGCACTGCTCCTCTGATTATTAATGATGGCGGGCCAGTATGGAGTATGTGATGAGAGACCCAGGTGAGCTCCAGGAGAGTCCGTACACCACACCCTAGGGTCCCACAAATATCACCCTTGTAATTTCATGCCTCTGATTATTATTGCACACTGTAGCTCCGAGCACTGCTCCTCCACCCATTCTCTTTTCTTCCCCAGCTGAGCTGCTGTTTTAACAGGACAAGCCCACCTCCTGCTCTGTTCCCACACACACACACACACACACAAATATGGGCATGATCACCTACTGTATTCACTGACTCGCTCTCTTTATCTCCGAAGCACATACACACACTTTAATCTTTATTTTTTAATGTTTTGCCTCCCTGGACCAGTCATGAGCTTTCTCATTTCTTCTTCTCTCATTTTCTGTTAATTCGCTACCATCTGCCTCAGCATCTGTTTGAGGAGCTAGAAAAAGTGTCTGCCATGATGGAAAAAGTCTCGGCTCTTTCTTTCTCTTGTTTGGAGTGTAGTATCTCTCTCACTCTCTCTCTCTTTCTCGCTTGCTCATTTACATGCCAACCATAGATTTCTCTTCAGTCTTTGTTTGGGTCTCTGCTCCACCCCTTTCACCCGGTCGCTGTTTTAGCATAATCTCCTCAAACGCCTTTTTGCGCCCTCACTCTATCTGCAGTGAGTAAACCGGGCGGCCTTCTTCCTCCTTTGGCCTCGAGACAGAAGAGGGAGTCATATCCTTTCCATGTCCGACTGCTTACTTAATATCCACTGTCAACAGGAGAGCACAAAGGATTAGAAAAAGTGCAATTGTAATGCCCAAACAATGCTTTCACAAGGTCCTCCCGACATCTTCCCCTTCCCCCTGAAGGCCCGTACCCCCCAAATCCCTCCCAGCCCGCATCTTTGAGGCTCGCCGACAATAGCGGCAGGCCTGCTGCAGAGCAGAGCTTGGGCCCGGCATCACCCCCAGCCAACCTGCAGATTACAGGCATTCTTTGTGAGGGCCAGGGTTGCTGCGGTCCCCTCTGAGGAAGAGGCAGCGGCAGAGGCTGTCCTGCCTCAGGCTGCGTTCTCCTCTGTTTAGAGAAGTTATTGTGTTCCCCCGGTTTGAGTGACACCGAACCCATCATAATCTCCTCCCCGCAGGGACTTGCGCCAGTTGTCTAGCAGACCTTACAAACTGTTTCGACCCCGCGTCCTCTATTCCGTGCCGCATTAGTGTCATTTAATTAATTCGGGCTCGCGTTTCATCTTCACTTACATCTCCCCGGTGGTGTCACGGTAAAACACACAAAATTTTAATAGATATAAATATGTGGAACGCAAATTATTTTCCGAAGGAAACGCCGTGCTCTGCATGTTCTTGTAAATAAATGTAATTATCATAAGTGCAATGTTGTTATAATTAAATTGCTGCGATAAATTGTATTGAGCGTCCTCTCGGACCGATATGAACTCTGGGGGTATGAACGGAGACTTCATTATTTTATGCAGATGTTTAGCATTTCAAATTTAAAGTTATAATCTATAACCTATTACGGTTCAGATTATTTGTCTCGCGGTGACACTGACCGACCATTTCTGTATGATCCTCTTGGCTTTGGATAATAACTCTAATAGAGTGGATGCATTTGGCCTAAGGTGCTAGTGCATGGCATTCATTTCCCATAATGCCTCCCTCGCTCTCCCGCTTTCTCTCTATTTCTCCACAGGGAACACTTTGCTGATAAGTTGCTGCATTACATACTAACTTTTCAGCAATAGCTCTGCATTTGACTCCTTTATGGTCCAAGTCCTAATGGTTACCCTCAGGCTCTGCCTCCGGCACTCATGTCACAAATAAATAGAGGCTGACACAGTCATTTACTTAAATCTTCTTTCTGCTTTTGCACCATTTTCCCTTGGAGATTACGCCTGTAACAACAGTTATTTGAAATGTCACTGATTCCTGCCTTCAGGCCATAGACAAATGAACATTATAAATCTATTAACACCTATAAATATTTAAATATTTGCAAACACTTATTTTTTTTACTATAGAGGTTTAGGGGGGAAAACATTTATTATTGTATAGATTCTTGTAATGTCTGTCCATAGGTTTAGATGTGTTAATTTCTAGATATTAAAATAAATGTTGCTTTGAACAGTGCAGTTTATTATATTGATTTATTTATTTCCTCTATTAATAATATGTTACCCAAGCATCTTTATGATTGAAATTCTTAAATACAGATACATTAGCTAGTTGGGTAGTCTATTTTCATAAGTCTTGCTGATTCCCAGAACTTCCAGTGTGACCCTGGACCACAAAACCAGTCATAAGGGGCAATTTTGAAATTTAGATTTATACATTACTGAAAGCTGAATTAAGCTTTCGGATGTAAAGCTTTCCACTGATATACGTTAGGATAGGACAATATTTGGTTAAGATACAACTATTTAAAATTCTGGAATCTGAGGGTGCAAAAATATCACAATACTGAGAAAAATCACCTTTTGAAGTTCTTAGTAATGCATATTACTAATCAAAAATTAGGTTTTGATATATTTACAGTAGGAAGTTTACAAAATATCTTCATGGAACATGATTTTTACTTAATATCCTAATGATTTTTGGCATAAACGATAATTTATGATCCATACAAAGTATTTTTGGCTATTGCAATAAATGTACCCTTGCTACTTATGACTGGTTTTGTGGTCCAGGGTCACATATGTGTATGTGTATGTATGCATATTAATTTACTTTGTTAATTACATTCTTTTCAACCACCTTTATAATATATTTAGTACATAATTATAAGAAACATACTGTCACCTATAAATAAATATTTGCATTTATTTACATATTTTAATTAGCCAAAGATTTTCATAAGTTGCTTATTAACATAATCTGCAGTATTTGTCTGTGCATACTGTATATGTACTTATTTTATTAATTTAGTACATATTTGCATACAGTTTAGTAAAAACAACATTTAGTACATCACAATTCTGACAATTCTGACAAAATAATTGAAATAAAAATCTGACAAAAATATTAATATCTATAAATACATTTTTGCATTTATTTGGGAAATCATTTTTGTAAGTTGCTTATTCACAGAATCTGAAGAATATTTTATGTATTCATTTACTTATTTTCAAACACCTTTACAACGCATTTAGTACATTATAATTCTGAGAAAAACATTAACATCTACAAATAAATCTGCACATTTACAATAATTAATGTATTTATTTTAATTAGTGAATTTTTGTACATTTTTGTAAGTTGCTTATTCCCAGACTGTGCAGTACGTCTTATGTATTCATATATTTACTTTATTAATTACCTCTTTTCAGTCCACCTTTACAACACATTCAACATGTTAAAATTCATTGTCCTCCTGTGCTCCATTGTAACTGTGTAACAAGGGTTTGTTGATGTCTGAGTGTGAGGTCATCTTCTTTAAGCACACTGCTGCTGCTTTGATGTTTCAGTATCCGTGGTGATGAGAGGATCTGCTGTGGTGACGCTGGAGTTGCCACGGGGACTTTGTTTGTGTTTAATTTCCTCGCTGGCTATTGTTTAGTGTGGCCGTGTCTAGAGAGGAGGGGGATCTGAGGCCGCTGTCACAGAAAGTTGTTCTACATGACCTCCTGTAACCTTTCTTCTGGCCTTTGTGGCATCCCAACATCCCTATTGACTGCCTCGGCTGATGAAGATATTTTCACATTCACATGCAGAACATCAAATAAGTGAAGCAGATTAATCCACAGACATGTTAAAGTCATGCAAAGAACTATAGAGAATAAATAAGACACACTGCACTGGCCCAACTTGTAATATATGGGTAAAATAAATCATTTGTAGACTTTAAAGTCTTTACATCATACTTTTTTCCCACAGAATTAAAGTGCACCCAGTCGTATTCCACTATGGTGCTGATGTTCACTTAAAATATGATGATATAATGATATTGCTCACAGTATCAATCTATTCCATTTGATTGCTTTTTTGAGATGGGCTCAAAATCCATCTAGGAATAATAGCACCATCTACCTCTTTATATTGCATGTATTTGTTACCTTTAGCCCAGTAGCAATAAATTCAATCTAGTCTCTTGGATTTGGACCACTGACCACTAGGAACTGGTCACAGTGAGCTACCACAGACCACTTTACCTCCACCTCAACGCAATGACAGCACCACAACACACACAGACACACACACACACACACACACACATCTTCATTCCCTACACACCTTTATGAGTTAATTTTTTATGAGATAACATTTATAAGATATCAGTCTAAATCTTTTTAAACTTTTTGATGGGTCAGTGCAAACTTTCTACTTTGCCTGTATTTTCATACGGTCTCAGTTAAGTAGATTCTTTAACTACTGATGCGCCGTTCAAAAGTACACTGTAAAATAGATTTGTTAACACTTTACAATAAGTTTCATTAGTTAACATTCGTTAAATACATTAGTTAACATGAACTAAGAATGAACAATACTTCTACAGCATTTATTAATCTTACTTAACATTAATTTCAGCATTTATTAATGCATTATTATAATCACAAGTTGTGTCTGTTAACATTAGTTAATGCACTGTGAACTAACATAAACATTGAAAGATTAATGAATAGTGTAATTAATAATAGTGTTCATTGTTTGTTCATGCTAGTTAATACATTAACTAATGTTAACAAATTACACCTCAGTGTAAAGTGTTACCAATGGTTTTCAAAGATGTTAATAAAACAAAGATTATTTTACAAGAAAATACTATTTCAGTTTTACTACTTCAAAAATTCATGTTTAATGTATTAAGTGTTTCTAAAAGAAGCACCATTTTTTCCTTAGTGTATTTAATTTTTTTAAGAGGTCTATTTTTTCTTAATAAGTATGTAAAACAAAATTACTGTGAAATATTATTCTAATGTAAAATCACAGTTTTTTATGTTTATATTTTTTTAAATGAAATCTATTCCAGTGATGCAACCCTGAATTTTCAGCAGCCTTTACTCCAGTCTTCAGTGTCACATGATTCTTCAAAAATCATTCTAATATGCTGATTTAATAAACATTTCTTATGATTATCAAGGTTAAAACAGTTGAGCTGCTTAATATTTTTGTGGAAACTGTCATAGGCTACATTTCTTTAAGCAAAAGCATTTATTTAAAACATTTGTAACATTATAAATGTTAATCAATATAAAATGTTAATCAAAAAATGTTATATCAATTTAGTGAATCTTTAATAAAAGTACCTAATAAAAGTAGTAATTTCTTAAAAAAAAAAAACAAAAAAACAAAACAGTAACAGTTGCACGTTACAATGTGTCATTTCTTAACATTAATTAATATATTAACTAACATGAACGAACAATGAACAATGGAGGCTTAGCCTTCCACTGGCAACGGGACTTCGGGCAAAAATGGCAATAAATTGGACAAAAATCCCCCTGCACAAACAAATTAAATATATTTCGTCTGTTGCTAACAAAGTTTTTAAAAAATGAGTAGAAAGTGTCGATTGCGGCATTAAATTAAGACCTACTCATGTTTTTAGGCGTTTTTTATAGTGTTGCACATTATAACCAGTCACGCGCTATTCTGTTGAGCTTAGGAACGCAACGGCCAATCAGAGGCGTTTAGATCAGTCAACGGTTTTGTTAAGAGCGCGCAACTCTTGAATTCTCTTATCATTAACAACAGAGCGCAGATGTAGGTACAATGTAAGAGATTCATTTCACAGTGTAGACAGCTTCAGTGATTATAGCGATACATTTGTTTTAGAGTGCTTAAACTCGAGATCTTTCTATATATAATTTATTCGCTGTTTGAATAACCATGGAAATGAAACGTTATAATTATCAACTGCTAATGTTTTTATTAAATTGTTACCACGTTAAGGGAGTTACTTTCACTTTCTGTCTAGTAAATTGACTGAAGTTAAGACGTTCACTGGCATAACTAATACGCAAAGTTTTTACGTTGCTTGTGTGATATCCATTGGCTCGCCTTCATGGTTTAAAACAGAAATATCTCCAATATTGCCACGTAAGTAACCAAACCCCCAAGCGTATGTATCTTAAATGCGGGGAGACGTGAAAGAATCAACTCGGTATACCGCGCTTCTTGTGGTTTTAAATAGCTTGAACGTGGAAATTGGCAAATTAATCTGCAAATCAAATCAATAGGCTATAGCCTGTATAGTCAGAGAAATCTTTTATTCACTCATTTAACATGAAATCATCAAATTGCTACTCCATATCAGTCGCAAACAATGAAAGTACAGAATAATTAGAACAATCACTTACGCACAATAAATAACAGAGCATCATATCTATACAAATTTTCCCCAGAACGTTCTCGCGACCCGGTAGATATTCTTCCACGGCCCAGTAGTGGGTCGCGACCCGGTGGTTTTAAACTATAATACATTAATATGGTATCTCCTAAAAATCTAATCAATTTTCCCACTTTGAGTAATACATAATACTTGTTACACAAATACAATTTAAATGTTGCAATGGTTTGACGCTCTGTTTTAAACTGAGTCAAGTGGTTGCGTGTGGAACACGTGTTGCTAGCAGAACAAAAACAACTTGACATTTAGGAGTCAAAATCGAGTGAGTAAATTATCTTCTCCTATTATTGTGATCATTGCTTAATATGTCTACAGGGAACGTCAGTCTCTGAGCATCTCACTCATTAGTTTTTAAACTTCGCGACATATTGTTTCCTGCAAGTACAAACATTCAGAAAGTAAATTGCTTATGAGTGATTACTGTCTTTCATTACTGTTCCCACGGGAGCTGCTAATGGAGCCCAGATGGCAAGTAAAGCCACTTTAAGAAGAAAGAGAAATCGGTGACATCAGCCTATGTACATACATTTTGCTTTTTGTCCTATAAAGAAGCCTAAATGTAGAGTTAAATTATATATTTGTTGTTATTACGAAAGGTAATCTTTGGAATCTTTTCACTATGATTATGTTCTGTTCTAGACCTGTTAATGTAATGCCTGACTTTATTTTCCAACATAACTGAAAGTTTGGTCAATTAGGGCAAGAGTGCAATGGTCTGCTGATGAGAGAGTCCGATCTGCCAGCTTTACAGTTTAAAAGTCAAGGTACTTTTTTGAGAAACTGCTTTTGATCTCATCACATACTGTAGCACAAACTCTTGACTAATTGACATGACAAGGCAAAGCTGATCGGCACACTAAACTATGCCTTTCTAGTCTTGCTGGAAATGTTATGAAGTAACTAGCACAGCAATTAGAATGCTTGCGTTGTAGATGAAAAATTCAGTGACTCCCGTGACAGTGATGTATTCTACATTGATCATCCTCTGTAATTTTGACTTGCTAATTAATCAACTTTATTTATGCGGTAAGGAAAAAAAAATCCTAATGAGCAAAATGCCTCAGCAATCCAGACGCGCTCAATCATATAAACTTTTAGAAATATGCTAAATATGTACATACTTTTACATAGGA
This sequence comes from Labeo rohita, assembly GCF_022985175.1. NCBI lineage: Eukaryota > Metazoa > Chordata > Actinopteri > Cypriniformes > Cyprinidae > Labeo > Labeo rohita. The sequence goes on along the minus strand of NC_066881.1, from coordinate 20,905,288 downwards.
TAATTAACCATTTTTAAAGCAGTCTAGGCATTGTGGAGAACCAGAGACAGAAAAACATACACTTGAGAGACTTTGACCAGCTTTTCATTAAGATGACAGCTTCCATAAAGTAAACTGATTTAGTGAAAAAATAGTATTTAGTGATTATCTAGCAGGAGCGTTGAATAAAACTGTCCATGCACTATTTGACAGAGCAGTTTGTCTCTTAATATGTGAAGAAACCTTTTTGAAAACATATTTCTGTTTAATTTAGCAGTGTAAATTTGTACTTCTCCAACTTTTTTTCTCCCTCTTAATGTATACATTTAAATTTGCATTGCATTGAATTGGCTTTAGCAACAACTCTGTAATTATTGGTAACATTTACCAGAAAAAGAATATATTTTGTGATGAATATCTCTTCATTTATAAGGATGAGTGTGATTATTTCATTGTCTTCTTAGCTAGCTTATTTACTAAATCAATCAATAAGTAGTCTTATTTGAATGTTTGAAATGCAGTATGCTAATTGTTCCAATTGGTGCTGATGTTGACATGAAACTGCATGATATACAGTGGCATGCAAAAGTTTGGGAACCCCTTGCAGAATCTGTGAAAATGTGAATAATTTTCACAAAATAAGAGGGATCATGCAAAATGCATGTTATTTTTTTATTTAGTACTGTCCTGAGTAAGATTTGTTACATAAAAGATGTTTACATATAGCCCACAAGACAAAAAAATAGCCAAAATTATTAAAATAACCCCCTTCAAAAGTTTGGGAGCACTTAGTTCTTAATACTATGTGTGGTTACGTGGATGATCTACAATTCCTCCAGGTCCTGCAGATTCTTTAGTTTTCCAGCATCTTTTGCATATTTGAACCCTTTCCAGCAGTGACTGTATGATTTTGAGATCCACTGATGCTCCAGAAGGAAACATAATGCATTAAGAGCCAGGGGTGAAAACTTTTTGAACTTGAAGATCAAAGTAAATTGTCTTCCCGGGAAACATTTAAGTATCTTCTGTTGCTTCCGAAGGGCAGTACTAAATGGGAAAAAATGATATTTCAACAAAATAAAAATAATTGGACATCTTCATCCTGTTCAAAAGTTTTCACCCCCGGCTCTTAATGCATAGTTTTTCCTTCTCGAGCATCAGTCAATGTTTGAACCTTTTTTAATAGTTGTGTTTGCGTCCATCAGTTGTCCTTAGTGTGAAAAGATGGATCTCAAAATAATACAGTCAATGCTGGAAAGGGTTTAAATATGCAAAAGATGCTGGAAAACTGAAGAATCTGCAGGAGATCTGAAGGATTTTTCTGAAGAACAGTGCTCAGTTTAACTGCTCAGAACAAACAAAGGACTCATGAACAACCATCACAAAACAAAAAAACATTCGTAGATCAACCAGGTAACCACAGAAGGTATTAACAACCAAGGGTTCCCAAACTTTTGAGGGGGGTTATTTTAATAATTTCAGCTGTTTTTTGTCTTGTGGACTTTTATGTAAAAGATCTTACTCAGGACAGTACTAAATAAAAATAACTTTTACATGCCTCTGTATATTCTAATATACTGTACCTTTTTACTGTAATGCAGCTGATAAAGGAGTAAATTTGGCACCTTTCCTATTTCCAACTACTGTAATCCATCCAGTTTTGCTACTTTGGATTGTAATGTAAACTTTTTATTAGTAAACATTTTCTTTTACTGTTTCGTGCATATTTTGTCATTTTTGTATATAGGAAAACTTCAAAACGTGCAGCGATCACTGACCAGGCTTGACTTCTCAGCTTTGGGTAAGACATGCAAATGGCCTGTTTTACTCCACAGACTTTTTAAAAAGTTTTTTATAAATTGAGTGTCACTTAAATTCATTAGACCCCTAAATGGCCTCACCTTTCATTGTAATGCATGTACACCAGACCAATATATGTCTATATATGCACACCCTCAACCCAAGGATCTTTGCATTGGGCAGCCCACCGTATTTTATGCAGTTTCTCTTGTGTTCATTTGCATTTTTATGCAAGGTTACACACAGGGGCTCGATTACCATCGTGAATAGATTAAGGAAACTATCAATCACGTCTCTTGTTGGACACAATGAATCAGACACACCGCTTACCTTAAAATTGGAGATGTGGACAGAGGACTGTCTATTCGGAGAAGGACGACCCCAGATATGATCCAACAAATGTCTTGCAAGGTAATGCTTTCAGGTGAACTTTTAGAAGTTATTATGAATTTCAAGTTTTAAAATTAAGAAATTAATAGTATCATTCTAAATTAAACACTATAGCTATGTTTTTGCTTTACAGATACTCTTCATTTGTCAACTTGTAGAACAGAGAAGCTGTTGCTCAGTACAAAACTGCATTATTTCTAGGGCGAGAAGGCTTAAAACTTCAGGCTAATGATAACAAATGACAGCTAATGAGTTGTCCAAACATAACAAATGAAAAGAATTAAAGGCTTAGAAGCACCACTGTTTCATTAAAATGCAATAAGGAAAGGAAAGATTAGGTTTATGGATGAGTGAGGATTTTTATTGTGTAGGTTTGGTTCGAAAATGGAAATGCACAAACAAGGGGAGAGTCATGTTTGGTTAGCTGATGGGATGTGATAAGCACCTATGCGATTTAGCCTACTTTGGCATACGGGGACGTGCGTACAATTCGGCCTGCGAATTTTACAATAATCTTGTGTGATTCAGGAAGTCTCGCTGCTTTAATGTTTCTTTTTCATGGTTTTTGGACATCGTTTTTTTCCCCCCCAAAGTCTTTGCACTCGACATTGAGCACAATATCATTTATCTTTATGATTGTATTCCTTGAGTAGCAGTTTTCTTAGCAATAATCAATATTGAAGTCGCCATTGGCCAAAGCGACCAGAAGAGCACAGCTGTATGAAGAAGGGGGAGGTGAGGGAATTCTTCCACTGAATTGACCTTGTCAGTGTAACAGTGCTGTTTGAGTTTGGCCCTGAGCATTCAAACACGCTCTCAATCACCTCTGGAACCCAGCAGTCCACACTTGGCTGCAGTAGTAGCCCTTCGCTATGATCTCAATTTGTATGTTGTCTCGGGCTGTTACGACTTGACATGGTAAAATGAATGGATTGATCTATCGTTTGAGTATATCTCCTTCCTGGAGGCGGGATAACTTGTTTTTGAGACTTGTGTGAAGAATAAATAATTGAAATGAAACGCCGCAAAACGTCGCCAGACGTCTGATTTTGAGACGGGTTATACTAATTGCAAGGAATAATTTAAAGAACGGCTCGAATGAGGATGATGATGCTTTTATTATTGGTCTGTATTATCAGATATTGCTTTTTTTTAATCCTCTTATCCTAACAGGCAAATTATTTTCTTGTTTTTGAATAATTTCATTCGACTCGTGCTCAGTACAGTAGATTATTATTCAGTTTTGCTCTATTTGCTCGATTTGCATAAATTGAATTTACATTGATGTATTTTGTATGTTTTTCACATTGCTAGGCCGGGGCTCATTTGTGTAATTTTGTTTTTATTCCGCAGCAGCTCTACAAACCATATAGTCTCTGCCGAAACACTGTCTTAACTCTTGACTGCATTACATCTGTTAATGAGCTCGCATATTCGGAGTGCCGCCGTGAATTACTTTGCATGTTTTTAAAATGCCCGGCACAGAGTGGGTGCTGTGTGCTACCCATCTTCCTGCAGTCTCCCATAGGGAGTGGAGAATTACACTTATGTTTACTGCAGAAAAGGAGGCGTGCTTACAATTAGATTGCAATAGAGAGCCCAGCAGTCTGCTAGACTTCATGCCAGGATTTACAGAATGAATACATTCAGCCTTTACACAAAGTCAAAAGGGGCTTCATTGTGAGGGCTGGTTTGTAGCTCAGTGTGATGGGTCAACATTGGATAGCCCATAATAGTGCTGCATTACTATTCATAATCCTATGGCCAAATACACCCATTTGAAAGTTTAAAAGGAGAAAAAAATGATCATTTTGGCATCACTGACTTAGCTTTATGTTTATATTTTAAAGAACGTTTCAGTAGTTTTTGTTCATTCAGGGAAAGCCAATGTGGTCCAAAACTTTCAAGCTCCAAAAATGAGTCCATATGACTTGACTGCATTGATCAATGTATGAATACACATACTGCATCAAATATGATGCGTCATGATGTTTTGGTACAAAAAAAAAACAGTGATGTTTCATATTGATTGACAGTTCTTGTTGCCATATTTGATGTAGTCTGAATGAGCTGATAATTGGTTTTGGTTTGATTTGAAGGTGATTTATGGCGTATATGAAAACAAAGTGATCATGTCACTGAATGTCAATTAATTTCACACTAACTTTGTTCTTTTGAAAGCTTTAAAAGTTTTTGACCTCATTGCAGTGATATTTTAGTATTATTTGTATGCTTTTATCGTACTTATTTTTATTTTAATTAGATATTATTCATTTTTAATTTTAAGTTTTAGTAATTTTGTTATATGCTTTTATTATTATTTTTATTATTATTAGTTGTTTTTTCCCTATATAGCTTTAATAAATGTCTGCTTTAGTTTTAGTAATTTTAGTACTTCAACTTTAACCTGTTTATTTTAGTTTGTGCCACGGCCCAAAATCTTAATATATTTGTATCCAAAATGTAAATTGAGATGAAAATGAAAATGAAGATGAAAAACATAAACATGATGCTTCATAAAGTTATGGTTGAACCACATTCTTACTACACTGTAAAAAGTTTTTACCAGTTTCAACTTAAAAACTTAAGTTCAGCAGCTGCCTTAAAATTTTAAGTTAAATCAGCTTAAAACTACAAGTCATTTCAACTCACTACAATAAAGTGAGTTAAAATTACTTGTATTTTTAAATTGATTTAACTTAAATTTTTAAGTTGAAACTGGTGAAAACTTTTTACAGTGCATGTTTCTGGTTCTGGAAACATTTCAGTTACATTGCTGTCTATGGAGGGTCAGAAAGGTCTGGGATTTTATCATAAATATCTTAATTTGTGTTCCGAAGATGAACAAAGATCTTAACGGGTTTTGAACGGCATTAGGAATTAATGACAGAATTTTAATTTTTGGGTTAACTATTCCTTCAATTTCCGAAGGTTTATTACCAAAATGTACTATTTTTTTTTAAATTATTTCACTTTTAGTTGACAATAGCAGAACTGCTCTGTTGACATTTATTGTATGTACAAGAGCAGCTGAAACATTTTTTAAAATATCTTCTTTTGTGCTCCACTGAAGAAAGTCAGTCATACGATTCGGAACGACGTGGTGAGTAAATGCTAAAATAATTTTGCTTTTGTGGTAGTCCTTTAAGAGTACCATAGATATAAGTTAACATCTGAATTTTAAGAGAATTACATATGTATGTTTGTGTGTGTGTGAGGATGAGCGAGCCAATATCAGCAGTCACTAAATCATCCTGTAATCAGCTCTCTGTGTGGATCCATCCATGCATGTTGAGAGCGGAGTCTTAGCGTGGCCTGCCTGTGAACGCGAGTCCCCCCCTCCCTTAGCCGACCCCATCTGTAGCCCATCTCCTTCTGCATTATCTGGAACCTATAAAACTCCTGAGCGGCACAAAAGAGTTAATGATTCCTTTTGTTTTGTGGAGGGGGGGACGGCGCACGGGCAAATGACAACAACAGATCCATCAAACTTAGCGGCGCTGGGCATATCAGCACTTTCTCTTCACCGCTGAAGTGCACATATTGCGCGCTGCCCCTCCCCCAGGAGTGGCAAGCGGACCGAGGGGACAGGGCAGCCCTTCGGTGGCCAGCCAGGACTTGATAAATGACTGGAGCAAACTTCCCTGTCGCCAGCCGGAGAGGAGCCCCCCTGCAGTGAGCTACATCATCCTAACAGCATTATTCTTTGTATGCTGTTTGTCGATAAAGCCACCCCCCCATGATTGGCGTGGTAACATGGGCAGGTTAATTGGAAGGCTGAACTGTGAAATGGCACGGGAAGTGCACAGATATTGTCCCCACACCATAACATATGAAGAGTGTGTATCTGTCTATCGATTACATGCTGGGTTCACGGCACCACCGTGAGCCACAGATGATTGGAGATGGGTGATAAATGTATGCGGGGACAAATGTATGGACTCTGGTGCCATGAAGGCAGGTGCTTGATACAACTTGGTTGAAGCTTTTGGGATATTTTTGTTTTATGTTTTCATAGTCTTAAAGGGAAAAGTCACCCAAAATGAAAATTTTGTCATCATTTACTCTGAAACAGTGTTGCCAAGTCTGCGGTTTTCCCGCGGATTGGGCTACTTTTACACTGTTGCTGCTGGTAGTTTTTGGTGGCCACGGGTTGAAGCGACCCCAATAACGTCATATTTAACCCTGAAATGCAAATTTACCAGGGGAACCCTGACAAAAAAAACATGTATTTTATCCTCTGGAATGGAATTTTTAATGGCGGACCCCCTCGAAACAAAGTTGGGTGGGTTTTGGTGTGAAAACCTGGCAACCCTGCTCTGAAACCATGTGACTTAGGTTCTTCTCCTGCTTTTTGCTAGAGGTCACAAAAACATTATCAGAGTATCATGAAAGTATACATCTTGCGCATATGGTTTTGATAGACAAACAAACTAGAAATTACATTGTTATTTACTGAAAATCTGCCCTTGTTCTTTTCAGTGAAAAGTATGGATGTCTGGTTCATAAGTAAATCCTTCATATGAGTCAGGTTCATGAATCAGTTGATTTGGTTCACAAAACTTCTCTGAATGTTTCGTTCACCATTTGAATTAGTTCTCAAGCTCAGCTCACTAGCTGAATAATCTGGCTAGATAAAATGATAACAGCTCACTGGATTACATCAATTTATAATAATAAAATGTCTCCTTTTTATTTTTTATTTGTTTATTTTTTAAACAAAACTACTGTATGGCTCTATAAGACTATTATGATGGAGTAAGGAACAGTGTTATTGTAGTATAATTGAGATACTCTTAGTTTTTTTAAAATTTTTTATATTTTCTGTTTTCATTTTAATTTTAGTTAGGCTTTTTTTAAATGTTGTGTTTTTGTACTTTGTATTAGTTTTTGTTTTAATTAAAATAGTATTTTGACATTTAAAACGTTTAGTTTATTTCAGTTTTGTTCATTTTAGTACATTAAGTGTATTTTATACACATTTTATTTCAGTTAAAGTTAAAATTGTATTACAATTTTCAGTTATAATTATTATTATTTTTTATTTTTTTATTTTTAATGGTCTTGGTTTTAGTTTTAGTTAACTGCCATTTTGGTAACACTGTTATGGACTACTTTTATGCAGGGTTGCCAGGTTTTCACAACAACACCCGCCCAATTGCTACTCAAAACTAGCCCAATGGCGTTTTGAGGGGGGTCCCGTGTTCTGGGGGGTAAAATGCATGTTTTTTTGTGGGGTTCCCCTGGTAAAATGAGCATTCCAGGGGCTAAATATTACGTTATTGGGGTCGCTTCAACCCGCAGTCATGAAAAACAACATGGCAACAGTGTTAAAGTAGCCCAATTCTGCAGGAAAACTGCCAACTTGGCAACACCGCTTTTATGATACTTTCATGGTGCTTTTGCATTTTTTTTTTTTGAATTTCCAGTCCCCATCAGTCTAAATGTGCTAAAAAAAGAGCCATTCTATAAAATTTCTTCTTCTACCAAGCTATCATTCTCATTCTTTTACATATTTGTATTATTTTTATTTTTTAAAAATTTGATTTTTTTAATGTTCCGTTATTTTAATTTTATATTTATGATACAAGATTTATTTTTTTAAAAAAAGGTTTAAACTTTACTAAAATGTCATTGATATTGTATATATATATATATATATATATATATATATATTACAATATATACATATATGCACTGTATATATATATATATATATATATATATATATATATATATAAACCAACAAAAAAAATTTTTTTCCTTTTGTGTTTCACAGAAGAAAGCAAGTCATACAGGTTTAGAGCAACATGAGGATGAGGCAGATCTGATGAAGACGTGATGAAAGAATTTTCATTTTTGTGTGAACTGTCCCTTTAAAAATGAGTGTCTGAAACGCATTTTCTTTGACTCTCAGTGACAATTTATCACAAGATCTACTGCATGTAGACAGTGCTGAAAATGCATTTTCCCAAGGGCTTAACTGCAGTTTGGAGCAGCGCTAGTGTCAAAGAGGCATGGCAATGTTTTGTGTCTGGACTCTTACCTGTAGCAGCTCTCTTTAGACAGTGATCCTTTGCTTCAGGAGGCCTTTTGATCAGAGGGCCATGCCTAACATCAGATGGAGGACACTTGATACCAGACAGAGGAGGTAATATAACACAACGTCCTCCTCTAGAACTTTTGCTCCCTGTCTTGCGTGTCTGGCCACCCTGCTGCCTGATGCTATCAGCAAGAGAGAAAGACTGACAGTAGCCCGGTGCCAAAGGATAGGACATAGGCTTTTTACAAAGCTTGACAGGGGTCAGGTATTTAGTTGCTGTGCATTTTTTTCCCTTGAGAATTTCCCAGCGAGGGCGTAATATAAATTCGATAGCCTACACACGCATGTCATTTGGCTTGCGCTCGTATGTTCGTTCATCTAAACATTTGTGTGTGCTGTATGTTTCCATGTGTCTGGCTGATCAGGTTTGTTTGTTTTCCCTGCTTAACGTGTCTATCTGTTACCCAAGTTATCTCTCTTCGCATAAATGAAGCATTACGTGGTCAAAGTGCAAGCATCTCGGCAGTGTGTTACTTCAATTACCTTCCCATCATTCCAGGTAGCACCATGATTCATTGTTTGGGTATCAAGAGTTTCATTAGTTTGATTCCTTAGCCTAGAAATATAGCTTATTAATTCTGAAATTAATTGCAAACGTGAAGTGACATTTTACAAGAAATGTTTAGCATAGCATGAATGATGGCAATTGGGCCCATATCCTTGACTTCATTTTTTTTTTTTTGGCTAATAAAATGTGCCCTTCATCTCACTTTTTATGTGTTTGGTCACAAAAAATGGACTTCCTATATAGACATAAAGGTTTTTTTTTTTTTTTGGTGGTCAAAGTATGTCATTGTAAATTAATTATTACCCCTATAAAGCCCACTATATCTCATTGATGCACAAATAAATAAATAAAAAGAAACAGTTCACTTTCAACTCTAGGTATATATGTCTTTTTGTGAAGTAAGAATTCATTTTATTTTGTATTTATTTGTACATCTCTAAATTATGATTGTATTGCATTGCATATTTGTTTTGCCCCCTACAATGAAAACTACAGAGATTAGATCATAAAACTAAGCATGTAAATATAATCCTACAAAGAGATCATAATTATTGAAAGATATACAGTGACAACTGATGCTTGTATTCTTTAATATAATGTGCTAGAATGCAATAAAGATCTCATTGATTTACATGACAAGCTATGATGAATTATTCGTACCTTTTTGCCATAAAATACTGGCAAATGCACCAAATTGCATTTCTGTTTGGATGTCAAATTAAGTTTTATTTTATTTCCCCTAAATCATACTTTATGTGCCATAAAAGCCTGTATACACTTATGTGCTTTTTTAAAGTTGTATTTAATTATTTAAATTTTGTCTAAAGGTTCAATAAACAGTTCTGTTAAAAAATCTTTTAATTATATTATATAGAATTCTATTCATATACAGTATTTATATAATATGTACTTTAACAGTGACTATGTTAATATGGCTTGTTAAAGGATACAGTATTCTGAAATAGGCAGGATGTATAATTTACAGGCTCTACAGTCTGTGCCACACACTTTTCAAATATTTTTGTGATGCTCACAGTGGGACATCAGACGAATTGTTTTGACTTTCAGATCAATGCTGTCGCCGCAACTTTTGTCGTCTTTTACTTTAGTACGTAGTCAGATATCGTCAGCAGGACAACAATCAAAGCATCTTGCAGTAGCCTCGAGATCCATGTGTCCGCTTCATCTCCCGTGGTCTGCCCGTGTGAATGGGTGGAAGGCCCCAGCAGGCAGCGTTCTGGCCGCCTCCGCGCTTCCTGGGCCTCCTGGGGCTGGGTGAGTCTGCCTCCTCTCTGGGTGGATGGGAGGATAAGAGCGTCCCTCGCTGCACAGCGCCGGGGTCCAGATTGCTATACTGGGACAGTCTGGAGGTGGGCTATGGCACTCCAATTCATCTCCTGCTGTAGCTCAGCGACGAAAGCGCCTAGTGCCCACTTCTCATCTGTGGGAGCACTCAGGAAGATGGATTGGTTGGCCGGACCATCAGAGGAGGCAAAGCGTGTGGCTAAGAGCCTATGTAGCACGTGGCTGCTCTCATATGCAAGTTTGATGAAAGACATTCACAAACAGAGTCTGGGGAGCTTCTTCTGTATCAGATGTCTCAAAGTGGCGTACACTTTCGAGCGGGCGAAAGTGTGAAAGCGGCACACGCTGGCGTGGGCCATTCATCACTCGCTTTTCGCGTTTTATGGGGTACTTTGAATACGACGTTCAACGATGGCTAGGTTGGAAAATTAAGATGCTTCCTTAAGTCTGTTTCGGTGCCTTAGCACGTTCCACCTTGCTCGAGCCGCTGCTCGTAATTACATGGGCATGTCCAGAAAGACAGACTAAATTACACACAGATATAAGATGAGGTGCTATCGGTAATATTCTTATGATGTTCCTATTAATCAGCTTGGCTGGTTTTTATCACAGTCCGCCCGGCCCACCGCTGGCCAGGCAATAATCAGAAATACATAAAGAAATTCTAGTCGAGCCAGGACCCAGCTTTGTCTTATTATGGAATAAACCTTGTGGAAAATATCGGTTCATCCCCAGAAGCGGCTACAAATTGGTCCTGCGTGACACGCTTGGAATTTCCACCGCATTCCATGACCTAAAACAAAAATGACATGAACATTGACAAATTTGACAAAGAAATTTGTGCAAAAAACAACCTCTATTTGGTCAGCCAAGCAGCAAATATGTCGGATGATATGCTTTATTAAGCAATCCATTTTTCAGCAATAGCGGTGCCATCTGCAAAGGTTAGCGTGCATCAGGCTACAGAAATTTCATCTGCCTCTCTGGGCCTCGGCAAACACTCCGGCACATTTTTCATGTACATACAATTTTGGATGCAAATAGAATACTTGATGAAAGGGATGACCTTCTGAAGTGACTCCTTGGCAGTAAGGTAGGACGGAACAGGCAGCAGGAACAGAATGAGTTACTGCCCTGGCTGATCCAGCAGCACTGTAATATATGACTACTGTTCACACACAGAGTGAAAGCTCACCCCCACCCCACTCGGCTACATCTCGTTTTGCTGTGCCTGGATAAAGAAACTTGGCACAACTTAAAGGTGATATTCCTGCAATTTCGCCTAAAGACCCATTGAAAGCTTTTACACCGTGTTCTTAAGGTCTTTTAAATGACGACATCGTAAATAAATGTACATTGTATACTGTCATATTAAAAACAATACAATATGCAAATAAAATACAGATACAAAATATTAACTAAAATCATAAATATGCATTAAAAAATAGTAGGGCCCTATTAAATCTGTTTTTTTTTTTGTTTTTTTTTAAATTCCGTTTTTTTTTTCTAAATTTCATTTTTTCCAGTTTTAAGTTTTCTCAACTCCCTTTTAATGGTTAAATTAAATTGTATTAATCAAAGAGCATGTCTAATTAATTAAAATCATGAAACTTATACAATTTCACATAAGTTTCACATTAAAAAAGGTTTAACAAAAATGACGTTTAGGGCCCTATGAAATGTTTTATTTTTTCACACCATGTTTTATTGTTATCAAATTATGTGCTTTAGCATGTCTAATTATTTGAATGCATACTTAATTTATTCAAATTTATTTTTAAAATAGCCTTATGAAAGGGTTTTTTTACCCTCAGAAATTCTGTTGTGTAGTTAAAATGTTCAAAATCACAGTGAGCGTCACGCGTGCTTCAGTGTGTGTAGTAAACAAAACCGCTCGTCTGCTCCATTCATTAAAACAGAGACATGCAGAACATGCAGGATTCACATTTAAATGGTATTTTTGCGGTGTAATATTTACAGATACTAGTCCATATTGCGGTTTGATTTAAGTGTAATGACCTACACTCTAAACCCGGATAAGTTGAATTTACTTAAAAAATTGGAGGAAACTGGTTGCCCTAAAAAATTTAAGTAATGTAAAGTTTATTTAACTTAAAATGTTTTGTAATATGAATTACAAAGGTCATTTCATTTAACTTAAAATGTTTTGTAACATCATTTCATTTGCAATTATTATAACTATTATATTTAAGTCAAATATACTAATTTCCAAGTTAAATCTATATCAAATGTTTTATTTTTCCAATTTATTAACCTAGAAAATTAAGAAAAAAGCAAACAAATAAAGGAACATTAATGCAATTTTCCCTTTTATTTTAAATCAATTCAATTACAAATATTCAACTGAAAACACAACAAAACCATTTTTTCATATCCTGAAAACATTTCCCCATAAAACATGGGAGAAAAAAAAAAAGTTCAAAAAGATACTAGTTCAACAAATTAACTTATCGTTAAGCACACAAACAAGTTTTCCTCAATCGCAACAAACAGCATCAAAACGATATGTTTTTTCCACACTCTGAGTTCACACTATTGGCAATACTGAATTTTAGGTGTCAGCTCACCTTTTCCCGACAAAAAATATAAAATACTTTTCATACACTTAGGATAGTCCAGGTGTAGGCAGGGAAATCAGTCTGAAAACAATGGACATAGAAGGCCTGAGATTGGTCAGTTCATCCATTACCAAGCTTTCTTCCAAGATGATTCCCACTCTAGATGAGGTGAGCTGTGAACTTTCTTGATCAACGCTGAGGATTCTTACTGAAGTCTGTCTTGTCAGCTGCCTCCTAACAGAGGAAGAAACAGAACGACAAATACATTATCAAGTCAGTTAGACAATGCTGTTGTTAAATACTCAAAGTCATATGCTGCCTTCACACCATGTCATAATTACTTTAATTCTAGAGGACAACATTGTGATGTTCAGCTTGTGAGCTGTTCATGTCAATAGACTGGGAATTGCGCTTTTCTATGGCAACACTATCAATGTCTAAATTAATCTGGAGCAGTCAGATACAGTGGTTAGGTGGTACAGCTCTCAGAAAATTTCCAGTTTACAGATGGTAATTAGACTTTAGGGTTTACGTTTAATTGTACATCTACAGAATATTTAAAGTAAAATCCACATACAAACACTACTGGCATATGGTCAGGAAGATCAGTGTTATTCAGGAAAGCTTGTAAACAACAGGAATGAGTGCAGGACAGACTCACACCATCATCATTATGAATAATCTTCTGACACACACTGTGCTAGTCAAAGTGATCATCCTCAGAACAGGTCTCAGTTAACCCACGACATACAGTTGATCTTGAACTTTGGTGTGAAGGTGGCATAAATGTGAACAAGGAAATTGTTTTGTTCTTGAATAATTTCCATGTTTGAACAAAGAGACACAGGGTTTCACAGACAGGGCTTCACAGACAGGGCTTAGCTTAAGCCAGGACTAGGCCTTAGTTAAATTAAGATACTTAAATAGCTTTTATAAAAACACCTTAAAAACATTACTGGTGTGCATCTTGAGAAAAGAAAAATGGCACTGACATATTTTAAAATATGTCATTACAAGGTATTTTCAGTAAAGACTCCTTGTCATGTTATTAAACATGTTATTTTATTCTGAGACTGGCCTTAAGCCTTGTCTGTGAAACCAGGAGGAAAATGTGTAAATAGCAGTGCTCTCTTATCAGTTATTAGGATCATACTTACACTTTCAAAGCATCTCTTCCATTTCTTCTTTCTTCCAAAACAAGATAGTCGTTAAGAGGACTCTGAACCTAGATAGAACAGAAGTATATTCATCCGCCTTTGTATTTATACCGCTAATTAACGAAAACTTACGCTTTCAAACAATAGCCATGTCTAAATTAAACGTGGCACATTAACGTACTGCACTCACCATATTAGCTCCACCATTGTCGCTCCTCGGCTGGAATCGCGGCTACTGTATGAGTAAAACTAAATTTACACTCCTCACAAACAACAGCTCCTCGAGTGAAAAAGAAATCATTGAAAGAAAAAGGCAAAAAATGTTAGTCGAACTCGCCAGTCAGGGGTTCAAGCGCAGGCGAGTGAGAACACTAGCTATCAACGGATGAGAAATGTCCCGTCGTTTAGACGAACAACGACTTTTGCCGATCACAAAGAGTTTCTCGAGGGACGTGATAAAAGATAAATGGCGGAAAACAATGCCAATAGAACTATATAAATCTAAATTTCCACATTCATCCACAGCTTAAATTCATACACAATCACAGTGACAAAATGGCGCTGTTACTCGCAGCACCGGTGGAGGAGGCGTGGTCAGCAGATAAATTTCATAATACGAGTTAATTTAACTTAAGTTTATTCACAGGTTCAAATATGTCTACAAATTAGTAGAATCTACTTATATTTTATAAGCAATGCAGTAAAACTTAAATATTGTGTTCAATTGTAATTAAATGGTTTAATTAGATACAAAATCCGGGCTTACAGTGTACTTTCGATTCATTCATTCAAACTTTGACAAATTCCGTGACATTCTGTATTATTCAGTAAATTCTGTTTTTATGACTGGATTCCACGATTCCATCCACGTTTTCCGCATTGTGGAAATCATAGGGCCCTAAAATAGTAAAGTTTGGATGTTTTAATGCTGTTGAAAGAAGTCTGTTATGCTAAATCAAGAGATTGCAATTATTTGATTAAAAAAGTAAAAACAATATGAAGCATTGTTAGTTGAAAAGAATGGTTTTCTATTTTTATTTATTTTAAAATGTACATTTTTCCTATGATGTAATAGCTGGCTGAAGTTATTACTCAAGTCTAGTCATATAGATTACATGGATAGTGAATGTATACTTTTGTGTATAACATATTTAAATAAAAAACAGACTGTGGAGATAATCTCATATGTCATCTCCAGATTTGTATATCTCAAAAATCTTTGTGCTGCTCAGCCACCAAAGTCTTCAACTAGGGGTGTGTGATATCACGATTTTTGATCACGGACGATTAAAATGTCTCCACTATCTGATTTTGAAGAAATATTGTAGTATCATGCTACAGCACTCATTCTATCAGCTGCAGTTTTGGCGCCTCCGTCTCAATATCCACCTTATTCTTTAATGCGGAGGTAAGCCTATGGGTGAGACTTCCGGTACATTAGCCGAGTTGTTTTGTACAGCTAACAATAGCTGGACGCGGATGAGACTGGAAGCCAGACACATAAAATTTACAACTGGCCGTGCCCACTTTAAAGGGAAGAAAAAGGTGGATACTGTACAATACGGCATACATTTACATCAGATGTTAACTCAGTGGTAGAGTTACACTCACGGTACACTGCACTTACTTGCAATCACAAAACGACATTATTTGCATGTGCTTTAAAGTCTTGCCGGTTAAAAAAAAAAACTTAATTTGTGTGCTGTTCTGACGTGCTTTTGAGTGTGTACATCTGAATCATGCACACACTAAAAAGCCTGTCAAACAGTGTCTGATTACTGGACTAAGTTATCCTTCACGTCTGATTGCACGAAAATGCACAGTGTTTACATATAAACACAGCTGGTTATGTCTGAATTGAAAGTAAACATTTGAGAGAAAAATTTACTTGTGCCTTTATATTAAATGTTTGCAGTTCTTGTCATTAAAGGGATAGTTCACCCCAAAATTAAAACTCTGTTATTATTTACTTATTCTCTTGTTGTCCCAAACCTGTATTAATTTCTTAATGACAGAATTTTCATTTTTGGGTGAATCATTTCTTTAATGTTAATAAAACAACAAAACACAAAGAGAAGAACCACTCTTGACTGAAGAACTTTAATACAATTGCTTTAATAAGAATCAGTGTATAATTCATACAGTCAAGTGTATATAGTGTTTTATTTTTTAGATTTGTTCATTTAAGTTTCACAGTTCTACTGCTAAATACACCTACTGTATCTGAAAAAATAAAGCACTGTTTGTTTTATTCGTATATTATGTGCATTTGTAATTTGTATCTTTGTTCTTATTTTTTTAATAACAATGATAGAATAATGACAAAGATTTTTATCTTCACCCACTTTGGCCTAAACATCTGTCATTATTTTTTATTTCGTTTTTCGTTTTATTTGTTTTTAATAGGAAAATTAGTTTGGCTGAGACAACTGGCAAAATAGTAAAACCAACATGACAAAGAATTGTGATAATATTGTGAATCGTGATTCTCCTGCAAAAAAATAAATAAATAAATACAATTTTCCATATTGCCCGCCCATATCTTCTAGACCTAAAAGTCTGATATTGCAATGAGAATCTAATTCTTTCAGAACAGAATAATCTGAGCTATGCTATCGACATAATTTAGCTCTATACTGTATATCAACAATTGGTAGTTTTATTCTTTCCTCTAGAGAAACATCTGAGTCAAAACTAATGCCACACTTAAATGAATTCTGTCTCCTGTGCTATGAAAGAGACAAAAAAATAAATAAAAATCTGCCATGACTAAAATATTTCCATTCTTACATTGGCTACTGAATCTAAGCACAGTTTTTTTCACGATGATTGTGTCACCATGTAAGCAATGTTCTAGCCGCTCTGTCTTTGTTGTCGGAGGTTTAACAAATGGACAGTCAGACAGCTAGTGTTCCACTTACTCAGAGGTGTTGGTCTCATCTGTATTGTGGCTGGCAGCACAGTCATCTTCATTCTCTTTGTCCTTACTGAGGAAGGTGATCTATCAGACCACAGACATCATGGCGAATCTAGCTGGCCTCTGCCTTCTCCCATTTGAATTGAACACACAGTGTTTTAGTGCTCTGCAAGCGTTCCTTTAACCAGGACAGGATTGAGAATGAGTGAGCTGTCCTTGGCTTGTATTACTGTCCCAATATGATTGAGTTCCTTTGCTGGAATTGAAGAAAGGATGAAAATTGAGGACTTGACTTTCTGAACCGCCTGTTTCAGTAGGAATCAGTAATCTCATTTCCATCTAGGCCATTTTAGCAAGTTTTTATATTATGAGTAGTGAAGTGTTTCATAAAAACTTTATGGAGGATTTTAAGCGGACCTTACGAACAAGATTAGCTTTCTGAATGTATATAGTCTCATCTGCTGCGAGCACGAAACCATTAGGATCTCATTTTATTACAACAGCTTCATTATTGTTTTTGTTTATTGTTATAATTTAAGAAGTCTTATGCATTGAGGATGTTTAAAGCATAGTTAAGACAGTTAGTAGTGATCAAGAACGTACGTTTTGTTTGTGTTCCCCAACAGAGGAAGTTCTAGCAGAGTCTTGCAGGGGGACGATCACAAGGCAATAATTCGACTGACTAAGAAGTTCCTGCTTCAATGACTTTGTCCCACGAAGGGATGTGACTTCCAGACCTCTCAGATTG
Organism: Labeo rohita; assembly: GCF_022985175.1. Classification (NCBI taxonomy): domain Eukaryota; kingdom Metazoa; phylum Chordata; class Actinopteri; order Cypriniformes; family Cyprinidae; genus Labeo; species Labeo rohita. The sequence goes on along the minus strand of NC_066881.1, from coordinate 20,887,802 downwards.
ATTGTTTACTTGAGAGCTGAGGGAGAAGAGCATGTAGTTGTTTCCCAAGGTGAGCGTTTTTCCAAACACCTGCTGTTAAATAAGCGGGGCAGACCTCTGGCCGGCGCTCTCTGGCCAGGGGAATACACTGGCTTTGTCTCCGTGATGAAGGACTAGAGCTATTTATCCACCCCCCCTCCCTCCATCCGCTGGATGTGTCACCAGCGAGGTGCTTAGGCTTGAGTGTTATATATAGACTTCCTCAGCCTCTAAATAGAAATGAAATGGGATTGCCAGTGTTTTTGTTGGGCCAACATCGGAGGGAAAAAAATTAGAGATCCGCTCGCTGTGTATTTCATCACCTGCAAAGCCAATGAGGGAGAGAGCGCCGTGTGCCCGGCGACTGCAAACTGCGCCCAGGTTACTGCACGCTACAGTAGCCAAGAATGTGTGGTTCTGTAGATGATTAAATCAATACAATTTTGACAAGACATGTAGGAACATGCCTCTTTATTTTACGCAGTTCCTTCCCCACCGTCAGGGGGCATTTATCACCCAGCCCCGGCGCCGTCATCTAATGGAGATTGTTCTTTAGTCTGCGCTTGATCGAGAGGCGGGATTATGATGCATGTCGATAGTTTGCCGAGATATTGACACAGGGACAAAGAGCCCAGCCGTTAGCCCAACATGCGGCGACATACGCACACAGTCATCGCGGAAGTATCCCCCATGGATGATTCCCATTGATATCCCATTGATGAATCGGCCCGTGCTCCCGGGTGACTGGAGGCGGTCGTTAAGACCCCCGCAAACTCATTCAGCTAGCGATTAACGCCGCGAACGTCTGTCGCGTTTCTTGTCTTTATTTACCCTGGCCGTTTTCTCAATGTGTTCTTCTTCCTGTCCTCCCACGCAACTCTCCGACACATCCTTGGGACCTTTAACATGGGCTTCTCACAAAGGGTTAATGATAAAAGACAGCACGTGAGGGAAAGAACGCAGAGGGATAATGAATATGAAAAAGGGGGGCCGCACTGGAAAGAGGAATGAGATGGGGGGGAGCTAATGACAGGTGTAGCTGTAAATTCTTCATTCTGCATGGGCTGATGGGAAGCGCTCGGCTGTGCGCTCGCCTGTGACTTTACAACTAATCCTGTTTGTAAGTTATTATTTATCTTCAGCAAACTTTGTCAAACTTGGGCTTTGATTTTTTTTTTCTCCTCCCTCCTCCGATTTCCCTCTTGTGGCTCGCTCTCGCACATGCTCCCCACATAATTTATGACTGCCTCTGGTCCTCATGACAGATTATTAAAAGTAGAATTAGTTTTTTGCGCTGGATTTTTCCACTGGGAATTGGGAAGGCAGTCCTCTCAGAGGAAGGTCTCTTACGAGGTCTCCATTACTAATAGAAGTTTTTTCCCTTTTTTTGATGGGGGTGAGAAGACTAATGATTTGAATTTACTGTAGCAGGCGTCACGTGGTCGGAAAAGCATCAGCAGACGAGACAAGAGGTTAAGTTCTTCCCCGTAGAGAGCTTTATTGGATTGTTTAGCAGCAGAAGGATAATGTTTTTGTCAGAGAATGCCGGAGCGCGCTAGTCTGGCTACGGAGGGAAGAAAGATGAAGAGACCGAAAAAAGACAGAGTGAGAGCCAGATATGGGGAGACAGAAAAGAGCTTCTCTCTTATGTGGGTGGTTTATAGATAGAGGGACGCGGAGACAAAGTGGAACCGAGACAACATTGTTTTTTGTAATGCAACCGGACAAACTCGAAGCTGCGAGTTGGAGATTTTTAAACGCGATCTATTTTCTCTTTTGTTCTTTTATTCTTTCTGTCATGCGCTCACATGCAAAAACAAAAAAAAAAAATGCAGGATAGATGGGCACACATGCACACGCGCACACACACACACACACACAAAGTGCTATTTCCATTCACCTGATGGCCGTTTGGAGCTTGTTCTCCCAGCATGCTACTGCAGCATGGGAACCAGAGGGGAGTCACAGCACAGCTGAGAGCCTCGGCTTAATCTTATGCATCATTAAGCACTCAGCGGCAAGCCAGCGCTGTTCATATACATCATCCACGCTTAATAAACATAATGATGACATAAGATGTAATTCTAGATGAATTTTCATTTTATAGGGAAATGGAGAATTCCTGTAGAAAGGAAAAGAAAGAAAAAAGTAAATTATCAGGGAAGTACAAAATAAATGATGTTTTTTTCAGCAAGATGAATAGCGGTGTTTGGGGCTTTAGAGCGGGAGAGGAGAGAGAGTGTGATGCGGGAAGGGGATGAAGGGGCAGTGGAGGTGACTGCGAAAGAGGGGAGGGGGCCACCGGCCATTTGTACGTTTTAATCGCGGGAGTCTGATAGACAGGCTGAGGGAGTCGGAGTGGGACTCATCCATCATGAGCACCGAAAATCAGTAGTATGAGAGGTAGAGTTTCAGCCCGGGTCGCCTTACAGGGGAGGAAATAGAATTCTGATGAAAGTGTGAGGGGAGAGCGGCCCTAGACACTTGCCGTGGCGACCGGGGTCACCGAAAGGCAGAGGAGACCTGAGATTACCGCATCAGCTCGGAGAGGCGCCCATCCTGGACCACTCTTCTTGTAGCAAGGCGCCCGTGAATTAATGCAAAGAGGAGGGAGATGAATCGCCCTTTGAAATTAGTGAGCACTTTGAATTCCGACGGAGTGGGCCGGGCAAACTACTTCCCCTCTATCAGTGACTCTTGACACGGGTAGATAACGGCGCAGAACGAGCATCTACAAATCAAAGCGTAATTACGACTGCTGGCGTCCCATAAACGCTTTAGTCAAGATGGCCGCTCGGAGCTGTGCGCTGTTTGTACAGCTGTGTGAGCCCAAGCTTCAGATGCGGCGGAGAAGGAACGCCAGCAAGTGCACAGTTGCATGTCTGCCAAAAGGCTGAGGAAGTGGAATGCTCTGCTTCTGTCTAATGACTAACTAGAGCAGATCAGCCCCAGTGCAACCTCCCCAAAGCAGTACTGCAAAACATACAGTAGCAAATTTAGTTTGCATGTTTTTCTCTGGTAATCAAAGTGTCTATTATCTACTACTTATTTTTTCTTTAATTTGAAGTACATAGACACATCTTAAAATGTGAAAGCATATAGCATAAATGTGACCCTGGACCACAAAACCAGTCTTACGTAGCACAGGTATATTTGTAGCAATAGCAAAAAATACATTAAATTTTGTAAATTTCCTACCGTAAATATATCAAAACTTGAATTTTGATTAGTAATATGCATGGCTAAAAACAAGGTTAAAGGTGATTTTCTCAGTAGTTTGATTTTGATTTTTTTTTTTTTTTTTTTGCACCCTCAGATTCCAGATTTTCAAATAGTTGCATCTCAGCCAAATATTGTCCTATCCTAACCATTCATCAATGGAAAGCTCATTTATTCAGGTTTCAGATGATGTTAATCTCAATTTCAAAAAATTGACCCTTTTGACTAGTTTTGTGGTCCGTGGTCACAAATCATGTATAAACATTTATAGAAGTATTTGAAAGGATTTATATTTTAAATTGTACATTGTATAAAAATTAAATATGTATATGTATATATATATATATATATATATATATATATATATATATATAGACAGAGAGAGAGAGATTATTCTAAGATAATATATATAAAATATAGACTTTTATTCATCAAGGCCGCATCATATTGTTCGAAAGTGACAATAAAGACTATTTCTAAATATATAATAGATAAAAAAATTCTATTTCAAATAAATGCTGCCCTTTTGTATATTTTATTCATCAAATAATTCTGTTAAAAAATGGTTTCCAAAAAAAAAATATTTAGCAGCTCAACTGTTTTCAACATTGTTAATAAAATCACCAAATCAGCATATTAGAATGATTTTTAGGTATCGTGACATTGAAGTAATAGCTGTTAAAATAGCTGTTCAACTTTGCCATTTACATTTAAAATATATTAAAACCGTTAGAGTAAACAGTTACTTTCTTCACTGTATTTTAAATGGAAATAAATGCCATCTTGATGAGTATAAGAGCCTGCTTTCAAAAACATCTCCACTCGTGCCTACATATATATATATATATATATATATATATATATATATACATTTTATGATGTACATTGTATAAAAAGTAGTCATTATCATTATTAGTATAGTATAGTATAGACTTGATTTCATCATTTTAAAATAATTTGTATAAAAACAAATCATGGTGCAATTGTGAGTTGGGAAAATATACACTGTTTAGCACTCCTCTGTAGTGCCAGGACATGTCCCCTAAACTTGCTGCCAATGTTCAACTGGATCTTTTCCCAGAATGCAAGTCCTTGTTAATGTGGGCATACAGAGTTCTCAGAATGTATGATTTATGTAAATCATGAATTCATACAAGTGCAACAAACAAAGATGCGAATAAAAAAATAGCAAACATTCCATGTAACAGGCTAGCTAACACCTCCCCCCTCAACCACTCAAACAGTTACACTGCAATTCATTTGATTTAGAGCATTTATTTTAAAATGATGGCATTAGAATTATGCTTAGCTATGTTCAAGAATATAAGTGACTCTTTCATGCTTCTAAGGTGATGTCATTATGCGAAGCACCTGTTATGGAACATCCTGACAGAACCATCCATTGACCTTGTAACTCCTCTATGCCGTGGCGTGTAACTCAGTGCTAACGGCTAAGCTTTTGAAGTAATCTCGCTCTCATGAAGTATAGAGCTGTTCCTGGCACCACTGGCATACTGCATCTTGTTTCTCCAACTATTAAAAGTGTCAGCGGTTGTCTTCTATTGCTTTTATATGCTATTATTAACGACACAATGCTAACCGCCCAGAGTGTACATCTAATTAAAACCTCCAACAGTTATAGCAAGGAATGAATCCAAAAGATATGATATAATCATAGCAAATAATGTGTTTTTTTCTCACTGCCTTTGGAGGTTGGGTTGTAATGGGCTATCTGTATTCATACTGTGGGTTGTGAACCCACTCAATGATTGTTATAGAGCGCTGTAAAAGTTGCGAGTTCCTGCGGCAGATTTTATTACGGCAAGCTCTCTTATTTCAAAGCCTCTTTTAATTTATTACAGAGTGTTTATTTGGGATTAAGGTTAACTTATTGAAACCTCCTACAACTAAACTTTGTAACTGTAGTCCACACCTGTCTGCAAAACACTTAGGATAGCGCTAGCAATGCCAAGGTCATTGGATGAACTGACAAAATGTAGAATGCAACGTAAGTCTCTATGGTAAACAATAGGCCTCATAAGATCACACACAGAAAAAAAAATCTGAGAGCCATGTATATATTTTCAGAGCACTGTGATTTAGATGACAGTCCGTGGGGTGGTATAAATGTATCTTTCTGCCGTAATGCATTTTTGTCTGGTTGGCCGGGGTCTCGGCAGTTCCCCCCTCTTTCATTCCTGCCCTTTGACACAGTCATCTCCCAGAACCCGAGCCTGCTGGCCTGCATTCAAGCCCCCTGTCTTAACCTGAAGAATTATGTGTGCAGATAATTAGCTCTTATAGGTACACTTTCCATTTCTTCACTTCACTAAGCACATCATCTTCCTTCCCTCTTTATTGTTTGCTTTGCTTTGTCAGATCGATGTCTTGCTACTGCGTAAGTAGCAGTCATATCTAAAGCAACATAAATCACAACAAGGTTTCCTGTCGCACCAGTCAACGCGGTAGGGAGCGTCTTTTTCGCGCGCTCGCGGGTCTCGGATGCGGGTTTGACTGCGCTCGGCGTCTGTCTGTGTGGCGCTGTGCTCACTGGTCTTTTGCCATGTAAAATGGAATGTGATTACACAGTGCTTCGCTTTGGCTTTCAGAGGCTGTCAGAACATCAGGCATTTGTGTCAGATCCCTCTCCGCCCATCCCATAATATCCTCCTGCTCCCTTTGAGTCTGTTGAGGGGGAACTTATCAGATTATCCCCTATCAGGTGCCTTGGTGGGGAGCGGGTGGGCAGCATTTCTCCTGCCATTACTGCCAGCCCTGTGATCATGCCCCGCTAATGAATGCGCAAATGCAAATAGCCCTTCCCTGTAAAAGTTGACATTGTCTCCTGTGATAAATTTTCTGCTGAGGTAAGAGACAATTTAGAGTGGAATTACAAGCAGGCTCTTTGTCACTCTTCGGGTCCATTTACATCCGTAATTAGCTGTAATTCCACTGCACCCATTAGAGAGAGAGAGAGAGAGAGTCACCACTGAAACAGATAAGCAGTAAAAAGGGGCGAGAGAGAGGAAAAGAGAAGCGCCAGATCTCTTGATGCTTTGCACAGCGCCGTCAGCTGGTGATTTATATGCACCCCTACGCGCTTGTCGCCACGCCAATGGGTGTAAACATTGATTAGGAGCAGGAAATGAGGCACACACTTTGTCCTCTGTGTCAGGGTCTTTGGGTCGAGGAAGAGGAAGGCTCATGGTCTTAATGTGTACAGTCCTCAACACCTGAGCGCATTTTAGAGGGTGGCGTTAGATACGCCTCTCAAGCATTACCCAAACAAACACATGACATTGTGCCACAGCGCTGCTTGAGTGACAAGCTCAGACTTGTCATTGAGTATCTTTCAGACCTGTGACACTCACGCACACGGGAGTCATAGTGCATGCTTTTCCCGGCAAAACAAATGTGGATTGATGGAAAGCTTTGAGATGCACCAATGATTGCTTTGTTTCCTTCTACTGGTATGTTTTTCAACACATCTACGAGTGTCGCCTGCCACGGGAGGCAAATTAAATGCAGGACCTCAGTGAGTTTACCATGTATTTTCCCCTGCAGTGCACAAGGGGCCAAATAATCCTCAAAAGGTCAAGGTGCATGTCTCCTTCCCTACTTCTTCACCCCTATCTAATGAAAGTGTTTCCTGTGCTGTGTGTTTGTACATCTATCTCAGCCAGTCCTCCAAATCCTGTCATTACACTGCTTAAGTGTTTCCTGAACCTCCTGGCCAAATTGCTCATAACCCATTAGTAACAATAAAGTGTTTTCCTAGTGAACTTAGTAAACTAAAAAATGTTGGGGAAGCCAAGTTAGAAACAAACCATAATTTAAAGTGGGTTTTTTTTTTTTTTGGAGTAATTAGCTACAGGCTACAAACAAAAAGTGTCTTTAAGTTATTAAGGGGGGTGATAAGGGGGTACTTTTGCAGGCAAAAAAACAATAGGCAGTTTTTTGTTAAGTAGCTTATGTTGGTTAAAGTGACAACATGTGATCCAAACATAACAAGGCATAATTTGCATAACTAAATCGAAAACACAGTATATGGATTTGCAAAGGGAGTCAAATTGGTAATTAATTTTTAAATGTTCATTTACATGAACCGTATAGTTCCCAAAACTACACTCTTAAAAATAAAGGTGCTTTAAAAGGTTCTTAACAGTGATGCCATAGAAGAACCATTTTTGGTTCCATAAAGAACCATTCAGTCAAAGGTTCTTTAAAGAACCATCTCTTCCCTGGTGGAAAAAAACAGCATATGCTGGTAGGTATGTTTTGATGCTGTTTTTTTCACCAGGGTTTCTTACCTTTTTTATAATCTGAGGAACCTTCTTTCAACACAAAGAATCTTTTGTGAAACAGAAAGGTTCTTCAGATGTTAAAGGTTCTTTGTGGAACCATTTAGACAAAAAAGGTTCAATGTCATTGTGAAGCACCTTTATTTTTACGAGTGTACATAGGTGAGAGAAGCGTTTAGCACGAACCGATTTAATAGAATGATTCCGATGTTTTGGATGAACCGATTCACTAGAATGAATCACAGCTTCATTGGAATGAATCAGAATCTAGTGCTTCATATAATTGATTCTATGAATCGGACTGTCAGAGAAATAATGGACCGTTGAGGTAACGCGTTTGATTATTTCCTCATCTCAGATATAAGTTTTTTTTTTGTGTTTTTTTTTTTATCGCACCATGGCCCAGAACGGTTCTTTTTTAGGAGATGGTGTCGATCCAGGCTTAGTTTCTTTATTGTACTGGGGAGCAACAGTGTTATAAAGTACGGTGAAGCAAGTTGTCAGTAGCTTGATGTAAACATTGGAGCGAACACGGTCTATGGTGGATGATAATAAATGTAAACGTTCCTGAACTAGGTACAGTGAACATTTACTGACATTATATGAGTCAAATGTTGATACTGAATATGTACACTGCATACTGTACATCGCTGAGGAAAAAAATGTCAGCCTGCATAGTTTTGATAGGACCGTTTGGAAATACGGAAATAAATTGTCTTTACCTTCAAACCAGGCTGTGTTCATTTTGAAGTTGCAAGCGCGATAAATAGCTGTTTCTTTGCTGACACACGAACATAGAAGACATTTGCAAGAATTAGTGCTATTTTGTCCAGTTGAGAAACCGAAGCAGACGATTCAATGCGTTTGAGTGAACTGTCCGAATGAATCAAATTGAATCGCACACTATTTTTTGCTAACCATCTTGACCGATTACATTAGAGATTCATTCGCGAATAGCTAATTCTGATTCCAAACAGATGATTGAAACACACTTTACATGATTGCTGAGTTATTGTCATCGGAAATGCTCAAATTGGTATAATGTAATCTCCACCATCAGACAAGGATTTTCAGTAATATTTTACTGGGACACAACAGTATTTAACTGTAAAAAGGTTCTAGCGACATGGCTTGTTAAAGTAACTTGTTAACTGGATGAGTTACACCAGGCTACTTAAAAACAGATGAATTTTGTTCACAATATACTAAAAGTGTTTTTAAGTTGTCGCCACCTTTGGATAATATTCCCTAATACTGGTAAACAGTGACCACTTTATTCTCTTTCCCATTAATGGTCTGTTAAACAATGCCCTTTCATTGACCGTTTATTTGACCTCCAGTTGAGAGCCGTACCTGAGTGCTTTTGTAATGCCATCTTCTAGTGAGCTCTAATGAGGCTCATTGTGATGTCTAATTGTCTAGCAGACATTTAGCACATCAAATATCGTTTGCTTGGATTCATTAGCTATAATGAAGGAATCCACACTCCTAGATTCAAGGTTTAAAGCATTGTGTATGCCCAGCTCTGCTTTGTTGGTGCCAGCCGTTCCCCTCTCTCCTCTCTCTCTCTTTCTCTCTCTCTCTTTTTTATTTCCTCCAGTGCTGTTTCAATCCCTATGTACCTTCTGGTCTGTTACCCTGGTGCTGTAAAACATAGATGCCTGAATTGTGCATTAGGGCACCATGATTACATCCATCAATCATGTCAGAGAATTTGGAAATGATGGTTTAATGTACCTTTTTAACTACATGTAACTTTGTTGCTGCCTCTGTACATATTTTGTGCCATCGATATGAAATGCACGAGAAGGAAGGGTGGAAAAGAGAGCAAAAACCCATTGTGTTTTTTCCCTGTCATTAAGCTGTGCCTGGGAGATGATGTGGAAGCCGTATGTGGTCCAGGGGAAGTATTTATGGCCCTGCTTGAATCTGGTTGGGCTTCGCTGATAGCTGAGATAATGGGAGCGAATGGGATGCAGCGAGCTGTTCTAATGGCACCAACAAGACATGGGAACAGCCAGGATAAATAAATGTTAGCCATTTTCTCGACTCCACGCCATTTGCATGTTCCATCATTAAAGCTGCTTAAATAGTTCAGATAATAGAATAATAATAAAAGTACCGGTTGCATTTAAAAAGTGGAAAGCAGGTCTTTAAATTTTCTTAATGCATTTAATGCAAAGGCTCGTGTTTCAGCTGAATAGTGGAGTCGTGTTCGGTTGAAGATAGCGGGAGCTTTAATTTTAATTTGTTTTAATTCTGACACTTATGCTCCAGTGGCTTTTCTTGTGAAATGGGGATGAATACAAACAAGATTTCACTTCATTAAACAGCAACAAACTGTACGGAAATTGCACTTACTTATGGAAATGGATTTTAAGCATGCAAAGCATTACTTGCTCGGTCTACGCTGAAATTTGAAAAACATTACAGGGTGAGCCTATTAGCTCTGACAGAGTTGAGCACAATTACTGAATGGGGGGGATCAAGGTACAGCTAAACCCATGGTGATAAAAAGTGACAAGCTATTAGGAAAGTATATTGACCTTAAAAAGCACTTAATTTAATAAACCGCGGTTTGCACAGGTGGCATTACTCTGAGACTGGCATAAGAAAAGACAATGATAGAAATATCACTATTTTACAGACATATATTTTAGGATCTCGCTATTAAGTATAAATCATTTGTACACTTTATTCAGAGCTGAATATACTGTACTGTTAATAGTGAATCTAATTCAGTTTTGTGTTATATATTGTATATCCACTAAATGTGGAATGTTTATATAGTTCTCTGTGTTATTATTTATTTGGCACTGTTAATCATGAATTATTAATTTTAAAATAATGTAACATTGCATATTGACCCTTTTTTAAAAAAAAGAAATGTGGTACACTGTAAAAAAAATGTGGCTTCAACTTAAAATAATTTGTTACCTGGCTGCCTTAAAAGTTTAGTCAACACAAATATCTAAGTTGTCACTTAGTACAACTTAACATTTCAAGCTGACTGAACTTATTTGAGTTGACTAAACTTAAAATTTTAAGGCAGCCAGGTAACAAATTAATATAAGTTGACCCAACAATTTATTTTATTTTTTTTACAGTGTAGTTAAATGGAAAATATATAATGCAATATATAAAATATTGAAAATATATAAAGCACTTGTAGCACCAAGATGGCTGTCTTTCAGTTATAGCAAATTAAAAAGTCTGTATTTCAAAATGTCTTAAATGTAACTAGTAAAATCAGAAAATTTGGGTTGGTGACTTTTGTTTAACTTTTAATGTTATCTACATTTTCAGTATCTGTTGAAGTGGACTGGAGTTAGCTGGAGTGTTAACAATGGACTTTTCTTCTTCTTCTTCTTCCTGAAACGGCATTCAAAGGTAAATTCTGTTTTTTAATTCTAAAGGTAAGGCAACAATGTAATAGTTTGTCATCTTAGTTATTTTGCTTACAGAATTGGCAGTAATATAAAAAAAATATTTGTGGGCTTAAAATTTGTATAGCCATATCTAGTACTTAAATAATTCTCCATAATACTACTCGCTGTTTTTAAGGTGTCATTGTATTTATTTGAATATGAAAATGTGTTTTGTTCCAGATTAAATACTCATTACATTTTTTTTTTTTTTTTTAATTTTGCGTGCGGCATCATGATATTGTATTGTTGTACTGAAATGTCATAGGTATCTGTAAAGAACGCATGTATAACTACATAATTAATTCTTATGGTTATCAAGGCAGGCCTTCAGAGTAAACCTATTAACATACTACATTTTTAACTTCCTCTGTAACTCACCAACCTTAATGCGCCATCCTCCTTCAGCTCGCTTTTAGAGCTGAATGATCTCGGGGAGGTCCAACATGACTTCCCCGATCCTTTGAGATGTTAGCAGACAAGGATAAAGGAGTCCCCTTGCTCTTTTTTTTTCCCCTCCTCTCATGTCATCTTGTGCTCGGTCTAATCTCCCGAGCGTTTGAGGCCAGAATGCCGCTGGAAGTGAATAGAAACTTCAGCCTTTTTGTTTATGTGCTTCTCAGTGTGACCGCTCTTTGTGTCCCCCACCTTGTTTTGTTTTTCATGCTACTTAACAGTGACATTGAATACCATGTGTGTTTATCTGTCTTCAGTGCGTTAATCTGTTTGCATTACTGCTGGTATTCTGGTAGTCCCATTATATATTAGAAAAGCAATTATCACTTCATTAAACATCGAAGGTGTTAACACAAGTCATAAGACTAAGCCATCTGTTGAATTATCTTCTCTGTGTCCTCTTGATGCTATCCACTAAACAACGCTTCTCACCAATTAAGGTTATACTTGGTAATTTAACTTTGAAAATGGGAAGTGTTCTGTTACCCCTCTAATAATAGCAATGCATATGGCGGTTATTTAGACTTTTTAATGAGAGAGATGGCCCCTTCAATTTGTCTTTGAGATCTGGAAAAGGCAGATTGGAGCCTGAGGACTCAATTCACCTGAGCATATGTTAGAATCGGAGGCTTTTTTTTGCATGTGGTGCCAGACGTTATAACATTTTGGCCTATTTTTGTAGTCGGCTGTGGGATTGTATGACAGAATGATTTCACTTTTTTTTTTCTTTCTCCAGTTACATTTGTCGCTCTTGCTGCGTTGCGTTATTATTGTAAAGGTCAGATATTTGCGTGTTGGTGATATTTAATTCACGCGTCGGAGTAACCAGGTCGGGTGATGTATTTTGCGAGGCAGTTATTTTGTCAGAGCAAGTCGATTTGCTGTTTTCCAAACCCTTTTAAAAATATATCCTTATTGGGAATCGTCACACGTGATCGCTGTGAAATATAGTCCCTTAGTAGTTAATTTGAAGTGCGGCACTGATATGTCAAAGAGCCTGTCATCAACTTAACCTCATCTCACTCTGTAAAAATCAATAAATCAGTGCTGTAATTGGGCTGCTTTAACATGTTTTCTGTTTTGAATCACATGCTGGGGTAATTTGAAACTGAGCAGTCATAAGCTAACATCTTGAATTATGTGACATTTAGGCATCTTCAGCCTCTTAAATCTGAGACGAAGGCATTAAGACAGATAAACGCATCTAAAAATCAACTGGATTTAAAGCTGAATGCTTATTTTTCATGCCTCCAGTTCATTTAGTTTAACACATTCTATCCAGTTGGAGCTGTCTGTATTTGAGATGTTTTTAACGCTGATACGAACAAGATTTGTACCACTTTAGTTTTAAAGATGATGTTATCGCTTTAGCTGTGCATATCTTACAGATTTAGAGATTTAACAGCTTAATACCGCCTACCTTATCCTGATAAGCGAAGGATATGTTTGGCTAGGAGTACCAGCATAAGAAGGACTTAATTTCTGAAAATAAAAAATACACTTTTTTTTGTATATTAAGCATTTGTATACTGCTAAGAAATTATTTGAATTAAAAAAGAGACTGGTTATGTAAAAACCACAATAAATATAATGTTTAGGGTTAGTATTAGGTTGCAAACGCAGTGATCATAATCAAGTACAGTTGTTTAGTGAAGCGTTTCTGTTTAACGTTCATTTTTCTTTTTTCTGTTTTGAAGAAAGGCGACTGTACAGCACCTCTGACTGGGATGGAAAGGTTTTCTCTCAGCATCTTGCCATGTGTGAGTGTGTATTGACAGCTCAGATGGGAAGCTGGCAGAGGAAATGGCCTCATTTGTTTCCTATGGCTCAGTAATGGCAAATCACCTCTTAGGGGCAGTCAATTGACAGACTCCAATCCTAGTGCGCAAACATCCATGAGGATTTTATTGGCTTCCTCTTCAACTCCTCCACCTAATGTGGTTAGCCCAATGAGGCCCAAAAGTTGTAAAGGTATTACAGAAAAAAATCAATCACCCGCTGTCCAGCCGAGTTCTGTTTTAGGATGAATCGTTTAAATGAGGACATCAGTCAGACTTGTTGTGTTATGTTTATTCTAGTTGCGAAAGGAGACGTTTTGTCAGTTCGCCAGGATTTAGTGTTTTTAATATAGCCGGAAGATGGATTTTAAAAATCCGTTTAAATACACAATAGCTCATGACATTCATCATTCTCTCTTAAGCTCTTTCGGAAAGAAAGTTTTTCCCAAAATCTTCTGCGTCGTCTTAATGAACAGGTGTCTACATAACACAGCCCACCTCACAGATGGCTATATAATTAGCATTCATTATGGCAGCCTCTCCAAGGCCAAGATCTGTGTGGCCAAGAAGACTTGCTAACCTTCTCACCTTCAAGCAGACCCTTCCCTGTGGGAGACTGACACTTCTTTTTTTCTGAGCTCGGACAAGATTGGGGGCCCGTTCATAAGGTGTCATTTTAATGCTTGAGCATTACTGAGACATGAATTTAAATTCCAAGAAGGTGAAGGTCTCCTTGAGAGATTTTACATATCTGGATTAGCCCAAAAATGTGAATACAATGTACTTAAATAGCATGTTTTAATCTTTTTTTGTTTTTGTTTTATTCATGATGCTCCAGCCAGTTAGCTGATATTGAACATATTATTGTCTTCATAATAAGATTTAAATATTTAAATAGCATTTTAATAAATTATATTTAATATTTATAAAATATATAATATTCTTTGTATGTATGTATTTATTTATTGCCTTTTTACATTATTTTCTGGTTAAATAAAGGATAAGTAAATACTTACAATCTTTTATATTATATTATATTATATTTTTTGGTAACACTTTACAATAAGGTTCATTAGATGACATTAGTTAACTGCATTAATAAATGCTGTAAATTTGACCCTGACCACAAAACCAAAGTCGCATATGTATATTTGCTGCAGTAGCCAAAAATACGTTGTATGGGTCAAATTAAAGATTTTTCTTTTATGCCAAAAATCATTAGGATATTAAGTAAATATCATGTTCCATGAAGATATTTTGTAAATGTCCTACTGTAAATAGATCAAAACGTAATTTTTGATTAGTATTATGCATTGCTAAGAACTTCATTTGGACATTTTTTTTTTTCTGCACCTTCAGATTTTCAAATAGGTGTATCTCGGCCAAATATTGTTCTGACAAACCATACATCAGTGGAAAGCTTATTTAGTGTACTTAAATTGCGTAGTAATTTTTTTTTGTTTTTCATGATGCTCCAGCCAGTTAGCTGACATTGAACATATTAGTCTTCATAATAAGATTTAAGTATTTAAATAGTATTTTAATAAATTATATTTAATATTTATAAAATGTATAGCATTCTTTATCCCTTTTATACCGGAACAGCGCATTCATGCGAGGCTTCGCCGTATCTCCCGGAGCTTAAAACAATACAGTTTACTCCTGTAGTCACGGTTGTGGCAGTAGCGGTCAGGTCATTCCACGAGCATGTCAGCTTTCATGCCTGACTGGTTCTGTTGTGGGGCGAGGGGGGTGGGCCAGAGTGCAGGGAGCACGAGTAGGCCTGTAATTTTCTCCACTTAGAAATGAATTCCATCTAATCTCATTTCACCATGTCAAACGGCACTGTGACATGCTGTTTTCCTCGGTAACATTTGGTTATGCTGCAGCAGTCGACTGCCCTCCTGATGCAGCCTGACACCCTCTGGTTATTAAAAACTGTTTGCACTTTGCGATATTGTATGATGTGGGTTAAATGCAGAGCAATAGAGAGACTAAATAAACCCTCTCTGTTTTTTAGTTTCGTCAGCTGATGTCTCGTGCCGGTAGCTTGTCTCTCTGCTTTGAGGTTAGCTTGCCTGTCAGTGGGAAATACAGTTAATGGCTAATCCATCTTGTATTTCAGGTGTTGCGACCCCCTGGCCTTACCTTTTTTTCTCTGATTAAAAGCTATTTATTATAGTTTCTCTCTATTATAGTATCATTATAGTTGCTTGAAAAAATATTCATTTAGAAACACATTTGAAATTCTTTTAATAGTGCTATAAAAAGCTGTTTTCATTGATTTCACTAGTTGTGGGAAATTTTAATTTTACTCCAATTTATGTATGTATGTATGTATGTATCTTTTTACTCATTGCCTTTTTACTTTATTTATTTTGTTTCGTCTTGATTCACTGGAAGAAACTTTTTTTTTTTGTCAGTGGGAATAAAGGATAAAGTAAATACTTTCAGTATTTTCTATTTTTCTATTATATTATGAATTTTGTCAGGATTTTATTACTTTTTCATTTATTTTTTGGTAACACTTTACAATAAGGTTCATTATTTAACATTAGTTAACTACATTAATACATGCTGTAAATTTGACCCTGGACCACAAAACCAGTCTTAAGTCGCATGAGTATATTTGTAGCAGTAGCTAACATTGCATTGTATGGGTCAAAATTATAATTTTTTCTTTTATGGCAAAAATCATTAGGATATTAAGTAAGGATCATGTTCCATGAAGATATTTTGTAAATTTCCTACCATAAATATATTAAAACTCAATTTTTGATTAGTAATATGCATAGCTAAGAACGTCATTTGGACAGCTTTTTTTGCACCCTCATATTCCAGATTTTCAAATAGTTGTACCTCGACCAAATATTGTCCTAACAGCATAAATAGAAAGCCTATTTATTTAGCTTTCAGGTGATGTATAAATCTCAATTTCAAAAAACTGACCTTTATGACTAGTTTTGTGGTCCAGGGTCACAAATATATTGTTCATTGCTTGTTCATGTAAGTTAATATTTTTTTCATTACTACATTAAATGTGAAAAACAACAACAAAAAAAATATCAATACTTTAGTGTCCACTTGTGCCCTTAATATAAGTGATGCAAATGAAATGTAAATGGTAATTTATTTTATGTAGACAGTACTAATTATTTTTGGTGGGTTTTTTTTTTTTTTTTTTTTTTTTTTAACACTGTACAATAAGGTTTATTAGTTAACTACTGCACATTATTTAACATAAACTAAAAATGAACAATACTTCTACAGCATTTATTAGTCTTAATGTTAATTTCAGAATTTTTTAATGCATTATTCAAATCACAGGTTGTGTTTGTTAACTTTAGTTAATGCACTGTGATCAAACATGAACAATGAACGACTGTATATTTATTAACACTGACAAAGATGAATAAACATTTGAATAAATGTATTGTTCATTGTTTGTTTATGTTAGTTAATACATTAACTAATGTCAACAAAAGACACCTTATTTTTCACCTGTTCCTAATTATTAATTATGATGTACATACATATTAAAATAATAAGTAAATGCTTTTCTTTGTGTCTTGTACATTTAGACAAAAATATTACAGATTTAGCAGCAAATACTAAAAGCAGAATCTCTCGGTCTGTATCTTCATAGTGAGTGCAGACACACACATACACAGACACACTTTCCCCTCACCTCACAATAAAGAAGTGCGCATTTAGGAGATGGAGTTGCAGACTCTGAGTTATTTGCAGGGGTAATGTATTATTCTGTTCAAGTAATGATCAGGTAGTGTTAGATGAATGCGAGGTGTTCAGCTCCATTACTGGCCGCACATCAGTGAGGCATTATTACATTATCGCTGCTCCTTAGCAGGAGATTGGCTGTGTGACCAGGTTCTGAATACACTCATAGTGCTCGGGCTGGCATAAATTGCAGATTGGCTCATTGCTTTCAATGATAAAAAGTAAGAATTGCTAGTAAAAAGAACATGGACTCAGGCTGCTCCTCAGCTGTTTGTCAACTGAAGATGTTGGTGCATTAGAAGGAGGGATGTTAAACAGTCGCAGGCATTTTCAGATAGATCAAGAGATCTGCCGTTGGGCATTCACACCACCCTGAAAGGAAACACAAATCTTTAATAAATTTTTTTTCATTTGGTATTAAACAGAAAGGCATTATGAGCAGTATAAGAAGCCAATTTGATATATCCATAGAGAATTTGACAAATGGTATTAAAAATAAATTCATACATCAGATTTTTTCAAAACATTTGGATTGCTTGCTGATTGCTTTTATTTACTTATTCTTAGTGTGCCACCCTAGACCCTTGATGATCCTTAGGAGGGAAGGAAATCATTAAAACAAATTAGACTGTAAACATTCTAAGGAGCATTTGTCTTACGAATCAATATGTTCTGTTGTTCTTTCCTGGAGTCTATAGTGTTTTCAAACCATCATGAGGGAGATTATAAGAAGAGTCCTTTTTTGGCTTACAGATGGACCAATAATTATTGACAGCTTGGAAACTAATGACCGAACCCCTTTTTAACCCCCTGCCCAACTGTAATAGATAAACGTTATTTTTCTTGAAAATGCCAAAAGTGTTAATTATGCATTCTGCATAAAATACTGATTTTATTTGGCTTGGTTGTATTGAGATTGGTATTTTAATATAATCCAAGAATGATCTATTTTATCTAATAGTTTCAGTTTTTAATAATACATACAGTCAAACTAAAATTTATTTAGCACATCAACATTTTTCACATTATCAGTTTTTTCGCTATGGTTTAGAAAATGGTAATAAAATATCGTCGCCTTAGAATTCTGAGCACTTTTGAGATATTAAGCTTCAAAGTTTTTGTGTTCCATAGACTTCTGTAGATAAAAAACATTTTTGTTTTCTAAAAAAAGGCCCAAAATGTACACAGCTTACAAAAGAAACATCACATAATGTAAAGAAGTTGTCACCGAATATATGAATAACTAAATTTTGACAAAAACGTCAGATAGAACCTTATAATTCTAAGGAGACAATATGACAAGAACTCAGAGTTAAACTGTGTTAGAACAAATTCATCTTGATAAAGTCAGACTTTGATAGAAAGGTATGTTAGAAAACATGGTCAGGTCGAAGTGACAAATCAAATTTTTGGTCCCAGATTTTTTACAATTTTTACTGTTAGTCCATGAAGAATGAAGAATTTTTGGGTATAATATGTCACAGTTTGCTTTATTTTGCTATTCTCACTTACATAAATGAACTATAGTGTCCTGCACCCACTAGTAAAAAAAAAAATATAAAAAATTATATCTGGTGTCTGAATAATTTTTGGTTTGACTGTATATTGTACTTCGCTTTTTTTTCAATTATTAAATATATTTTAATATTATTAACTCATTTTTATATTATTAAATTAGCTTGCTTAAATAACTTCAGTCTTTGAAATATTTTTTTTTTTATGTTTTTGCTTTAAATTATTGCTTTGCCAGCATTAGCAACACAATCATGATTTGATCTGTCCCTTCTCTACTCCGTCCATATCGTGACAACGCTGTACAAAGCAGGTAAATCTAAGCTGCAAATTGAAGAAAAGTGTCCCATTAAATCAGCCAATATCACATGTATTCATTTCCTCCTCTTTGTACCTTTTAAGCTTATTTTCGCCGAGGATGAAAAGGAGAGAAGTGTCTTCTCTAGATAGGATTTAAGATAGGATTTAAAGGCCAATGTAACCAAAGCTCTATTGTCATTTACACAGTCTGGGCCCCTAACCTCTTTCCCAGTTATACGGTTGAGGCCTATGAATTTGTGACCCCCCCAGATAATAAGTCTTAATGGCAACAAAATGACTCCTCTGTTTCATTCTGTTGTTATGTTAAAAACAGCTAACCCAAAATGACCACTCTCTGCATATCAGGCTGGGTTGTTTGCCTTGCTTTTGGTGGGCTGCAAGTTGGAGTTCCTTCTGTTCCCCATATGGCAGCATTGTCTTGGTAATGTGCTACAATGCCCCCCCTTGGAGCGTGCTGCAGGCCCTGCTGCTAGAGGATAAACTATTGGTTTCACTTTTTCTCTCGGAGCCCCTGGAGGCAAGCCTATGGCCTGGGGGACATGCTGCTCTCTGAGCTGGGGGGGCTTTCAGCGCGTGGCGCCCCGCCACCCCCACTGCCACTGCCTGAGAGGGCCCTTAGCCAACAGAAAAAAAAAAGCAGAAAGGCCTGAAAGGAAGGATGCGTAGCTCTTGGGGGCTCTGAAAGGGAAAGCCAACCTCATTGTGCCCTGCATGGCGGGAATACAGCATACAGCCTCTTATAAGACTGGATGCATATTTTATAACCATGCCAATTATAATACTTATATAATAATAAGTCTGCGTACTTGTGCTTTATAACTTTTTCATTTTTCAGTTAGCCTTTTTCCCTAATTTTCAGAGGTTTTATTAAAAATGCATGTTTAATCTTGGTCTTTTTTTTTGAAAAAAGTGAAAACTTAGAAAATCAGGGTGTCACCCTTGAGGCATCATCTCAATCAAGAGCGTGCATTAGCCCAAATGACTAATGGGACTCACTAAAATAATTAGAAAAGAATTTTAAGAAGACCATTATATTATGTAAATGCATAATCATAAAAAAGTGCTGCATTTGCAAATATGCATATGATTTCATCGTGCCTGTTTTAATTAACCACGTTGTCCTGCCTGAGAGATAATATGATTTATAATCTATCATTAGCAGTTGATGCTTTCTCCTTTTTTTTTTTTCCTTCATTTGTTGAAGTTGTCTTGTAGTGTCCGCCAGTTTGATCTGTTTGCTTGGCTGCCATATAGTTCATTGTTAATGAAAAAATTAATTGCCAGGCGACATCAGGAGTGTCAGCTCAGAAAATGTAGGAGTCAGTTTGATAATGTAAACTAAGTAGCTGGATGATGCAGTAACCCAACCTTTCATGTTCTCTCCCACATCAAAAATATCAGAAGTAATTAAAAATATTTAAGCTTAATGCGATATGTTATTTAAGATGCAAACCTGATAAAATAGAAGGTCGTGTCATGTATTTATGTATGAAGCTGTGCTATCAATTTGAGACTAACTTATTATGACAGTGAAGTTGTTTTAATACGCAAATCACATTATTATTTTACATTGCTGCGTTACCGTGTACCATGCAAGACGTTGTTTTGTTTAATCTGTAAATTAGTCTGACACATTGATTCTAGTATTTTATGCGGATGGTATTTGGAAATAATACCAGTTGTTTATAATTTTGCATTAGTCCAGTTTCACATAAATTTTGCATTTGTCTTTTATCAGCAAGAATGTACAGTTACAACATAAAAACATTTATTAATGTATTAATTTATCATGTTTGTGGAGATTTTCTGTCAGACAATGATTCCGAATACTCTTTAAATTTCAATTTTTTAACTTTATTCAAAAAAATCTTTTATGATTTAATTAATTTATGAAAGTAAACTTAAATATATAGAACAATCTAGATTTAAAAGAATTTTTTAAGCAACGGGTAAGGTTAGGGACAGGTTTGGTGGTGTGGGTAGGTTTAAGGGTGGGTTAAGGTGTAAGAGATGGGTTAACAGTTTAACTATAAATGCAATTACAGAAATTAATTACTGATGAAGTTACATGCAGGTGTTTTTTCAAATATAAGTAATGTAAAATATAATGTAAAATGTATGTACACAATAAGTGCATTGTATCAGATTATTCATTTCAATTTAAGTATATAGTAGTTAAGGCCACCTAATATAAAGTGACCTTAACAAAAATATAAACCTAGATTTAACAGAATTTTTGAAGCAATGTTAGCATATTGAAATTCACAGTGGTATGAATAGTCTAGTAAAATCAATAAATATGAAAAAATAAATAAATTAGCCAGCAAGGAAATCATACAGTTCCTGAAAAGATATGGTCTTAAGTTGCTGGGGTATATTTGTAGCAATAGCCAAAAATACATTGTATGGGTCAAAATTATCTATATTTCTTTTATGCCAAAAATCATTAAGATATTAAGTAAAGATCATGTTCCATGGAGATATTTTGTAAATTTCCTACCGTAAATATATCAAAACTTAATTTTTGATTAGTAATATGCATTGCGCAGAACTTAATTTACACAACTTTAAAGGCGATTTTTCTCAATATTTAGATTTTTTTGCACTCTCAGATTCCTGATTTTCAAATAGTTGTATCCTAACAAACCATACATAAATGGAAAGCTTATTTATGTATGTCAGCTTTCAGATGATGTGTTTTTCAATTTTGAAAAATCGACCCTTACGACTGGTTTTGTGGTTCAGGGTCACATATATATTTTTCTATAGTACTATAAATACCTTATTACGTGCAAAGTAAATCATCACACAATTCCTGAAAAGATATATTGTGCGTACTGTCCATACTGTATATTTTCTACATTATTAAAGCATCTTTATATGTTCAAAGTGAATACTGTAAGAATTTAAGTGGCTACTTTGAAGTGGTCCACTCAGAAAATATCTATTTCTATTTGTATATGGATTTTTTGCCAGTATTAATGTACAGAAACAGCATAATTATTGCTGTATATATATAATAATTTGGTGCAACAGATTTAAAAAAATCCCCATCAAGTCTATTTTGCCTTATTCTGTGGAGTAACTTATGTACAAAACAATTATGAATCTCCTCTGAAAACTTTAATTGGCTTTGAGGTCGCAAAAGTGTCACAGAAGTTTTCTTTTCAGCACATTCATACTCCGAACAAGAACCTTTGGTTCACTGCTCACAAGACATACCTTTTTTCACTTCCTTTTTTTGTGCTGTCCTTCCCCCCCTCCGGGATTGTTTCTACAACACACATTTGTGAATCTGAATTGATGAAAAAGTAACAAAGCCGCTCTGTTGTGGCAGGATGAAAGGCCTGTGAGAACACTGGGGTTATCTGCTCAATAAATATGATGCTTCCTCATACTACAACTCTTTGTCACTGACAAAGAGCAAACAGCTGGTAGATGAAATGCTACATTGCAGCACAGGACAACAGACATTTTCAGCTTGGCTGACCAGACACTAGCCTTTGAGCTGGCTCTGGGAAGGCTGTTTGTTTGACCCAAAGGAGTGGAATTGACAGAGAAAGCCTGCAGCACTTTTCTCTTCTATGAGTAAGACGGCAAATTATTTTCCAGTTCCCTGTGTGAGGTGCTGTGTTTTTGCTAGCTCTCTCATGACCGCTTTGCACCTGCTGTGTCTCTCGACAAAGGGAGCACTTGTTGACTGAATTCTGCTTACACCTTCTTTTAACATTTATATGTCAAACGCCGACTCAACAAGCTCTTCATTAAATGTGTGCGACACTGAGCACCGATCTTCACGAGACGTGTAATTGCTTACAAAATTTGTATCGATTCATTTTTAAATGATCGATATGAACAGTCTTTCAGGTACCTCAAGTGTGCGCCAGTGTCTGTTGGTATAAACACTGCAATCCGCTGGCATTGATTTATGATACAGGGCACTCGCAAATTGACTTATATGCAAGAGATGTAAATGGGGAAGGCTGTTTGATGGAGACGCTCATTTCCTTCTATAAATGTTTTAAATTAACTCAACCCTTGTGGCAGAACAGCACGAGCTTTTCTTTTTCCCCCACTCTCCCTTTTTTTATTTGCAAGATTATCCTCATTATCAGGCAATTTGTTTCATAAACGGAAACATTTCCCTTTGATAGAGTTAGGACGAGGGAGTTTGATTAAGAGGATTCATTTCTGAAAGTAAACCTATGAAATTAGCCAAGGAACGAGCCATGTTAACAATGATGCAGAGCAAAGATGTTTATAATCAGAGCTTTTTGACAGCACATAGATCACAGTAAAGGTGGAAATAAAGCAAGATACCGAAGAATCACAGTCCCACAAAACGATACAATAGTATTCATTTATCAAGTTTGTGGAGCTTTTCCATCAGACCGTAGTCAATTACCGGTATGAATAGTAAAGATGCATGTGATTCGAGATTCAAGGCTCTTATTGGCTTTTTGTATTGCAGTGCTTAGGATAAAAAATGGTTTCGGAAAAAATATTTAGCCAGCCAGCAAATCATGACACAAAAGAAAAAAATACAGTTCTGCAGCACTGTATATATATTTTCTACAGTATTAAAAATACACTGTTTGTTCACTTTTTGTTTTGAAGTATGTACTTACATATTTCTCAGATTATTTGTGCAGTACTTTGTACGTTTTTTTTCTTATCACTATTTTAATCTCACATTTGCTTTCTTTTATATTTACATTATTGCTTTATTGTGTTGAACAAATTACTATTCAGTCAAAAAAAAAAACATTGTTTTATGTTTGCGGGATTGGTCCTACTTTATATTAGGTGGCCTTAATTGCAATGTACTTGCATCAAAAAAAAAAACACAATGTACTTTTAGTGTTAAAATTGTATTGCAAAACACTTTTGCTGCTATTGAGATGGGATACGGGTAAGGTTAGGGACAGGTTTGGTGGTATGGATAGGTTTAAAGGTGGGTTAAGGTGTAAGGGATGGGTAAAAAGTGTAACTATAAATTTAATTACAGAATGAATTACAGATGTAATTAAATGCAGGTATTTTTTCAAAAAATACAATGTAAAAACATTTATGTACACAATGAGTGCATTGCATTAAATGATTAATTTAAATGTAAGTATATAGTAGTTAAAGCCACCAAATATAAAGTGGGACCATGTGATTTGTATGATAAAATCTAGATATTAAAACTAGCTCATTTTACAGTTCCGTTTCACTCAAACTGTGTTGCTCCATCAATATTCAATCAGTATATGAACTCTGTATTTTTAATTTTGAGAAATCATGTTTTTATTAGGTTATCATGTTTTATTGTGTTAGTTAGCTGTATCTGTTTAGTTATTTTTACTTTATATTAATAACCCAACTGCAGATTGATGTGAATGCACAATTAAAAAACATGATTTTTGAAAACTGCTATCTGTTATCTGCCTTTGCAAATAAACTCGTCATATATATTTCTGTATTTTTTGACCATCACACACTGTGGAACCCGATTTTTAGTTACTTTTTAATCTTAAATTGGACAATTTAATTTTAAACTCAGCCTATCTCTTTCTGACTGCACATATCCTTAACTGTATGGTTTTTAATTATACGTCTGTGCCAACAGACCTTTCAGACATAAAAGTTATCTACCAGCTCAGAATCTGTGGCTCCTGCTTCCTAATGGCATGGTATTAAAATCCCACTAATTAAAGAGAGGAAATATACAATATGAAGTCATACATGACACAAACCGAGAGACTTGGCTGCTGTTGGCTCTGCTTTAGAGCGGGCATCTCCACTGCTCGCTGTTAGAGGGAGGACCCCTACTGGAGGCTCAACATTTTCTCTGAGCCATTGGGATGTCTGTGAGATCTATTGCGTTTGCACTGCTTTATGTCATGCTCAATATTTAAATGTTTTTATATTCTAAAAGGGAAGTCAGTTACAGTCAAATCTCTTGATGTTTTGGTCAAGAGTGTGAATGTGAATGTTTTTATAGCAGCACTTGTTTATTTTTAACATCATCTTGTAATTCATGACAGGCTTTAATGTTGACACCCCAACATTTGCTCTTGTTTTGGACTGATGATTATATGAATAATTACAGACTTGCTGTCACACAGTTGATGAGGTGAGCCGTAAGATTGTAAATAATTAAAAATACCTTAAAGTACTTTACATCATTTCATTTATAGGTCATCATAAGGGGTCGGGCAATCAGTCAAACTGCAACTGCATAACAATCAAAACATAACCAAAGAAAACATATAGATGTACTTTAATGGTGACAAACGGTCTTTTGTTAAAAGTTTCATCAAACCTTTTCCCACATTAGTTTTATCTATTGCTTAAGCTTAAAATTGTATTCTGTCAACATGGTCAGGTGTAGAGATGTGAGTTCAAACCATTCACAGAGCTTCCCTTTGTTAAGGCCCTGGGGTCTTGTTTCACTGATAGATTAAAAAACTAGCTCTCACTTTAACATTTTAAACATTGATGGATGTAGAATCAACTTTATTATCAAACGGTTAAAATAAAACGCAATGGTTCTGTGTGCTCAGAGGAAGCCTGTGTTTTATGTGTATTTCACAGTTATCCTCTTACGATGTTAAATGAATCGGGGGGGATATGTATGAACAAAACCTTAGTCCTCTGGGAGGGAATTTGTCTTGCTGTACTTAAGAAGCAGCCCTTGTAAATTATAAGCTCCTAATTTTTGGTAATTAAATACCACTTGAATATTTAACACCATTGTTTGAGTCTCCAGCAAAATGCGTACCATGTCTTTCGGACTATCAAGTGACTATTGTCTCCTAAATTGGGATAAAAACCGAAGTGCAAACCAACCCCTTGCTCCTCTCCATAATTTATTTGCATAATTAGCTCTTAATTTTAATTCACTATGCAAATATGTGCCTCTTTTAAATTGCATTTAAATGTGAACTGAGCTCACTGTCAAAGCTAATGTGAATGTATTGTTAAATCGTGATGAGAAATGATCGAAAAAGAAAGCAAGTGTAATGGAGAGCAGAGAGCAGAATGTGCTCGTAGACCAAACATATTGGCTATTTAATCAGTGAGAAATACGAGAAACCACTAGATATATATATATATTTTTTTTAGTAAGTGAAGCCTTTTCACTCTCCCATGTACTTTTTTTACATTTTGCTTTAATGCACAGACAAGATTTGTTTTTCTTGCACTCTGCTGATTTGTGTTGGATTTTTTTCTGTATCCATTTCTGTTTGGATGCTCTTTGTCAGTTTAGGGAGTATTTGCTCTTGTTTCTCTTAGAAAAGGGAGGCGTGCTTTGAGGACACTTATTACCTTCTATTATTCAAAGATATCAAGTGGTCAAGAAAACCAGGCTAACTCTCAGTGGCTAAGCCCATAGTCCAGCCCAATGGTGGCCTTTGTAGAGAAGGGAATACAAACCCTTGGCTGGGACAAAGTGAAGGGAAATTGACCTGCTTGATCCCTTTTGGGGGAGCGGCTCTGTCTCTTTCATCTCCTCTTGAGGTCCGTGATCTTGAAGTAGCACTTAAACAAATGAAATTATGCCCCTGCTGTCGTAGAAACTTTAATATTTGTTCTTAAATGTAGTTTGTTTAAAAGTCATTGACTCTTAGTGTTTATCCTGAATCACATGGATTTTGTTTTTTTTTTATCTAAAAGCATTTGTTGAGTAGTCTAATAGTTTTCGCTGAAAAATATTAAAATAAAACAGTAGTGAGAGAGCAGGAGCAGAATAGAAATATGAGACTGACAGGCCTTTGGGCCGAGGAAGTAGCCAAAAGGGACAAATTAGCTTTAAACAATAGGGGATCTCTTCCACTGGGGGATAATTAAATGTTTTCTTCATCAAAGCCAAGACAGTTTGCAAGCTGCTCATTTTGTAATCCTATCATGTTTGCCCCTGAGATATGCATTTTGAATTTTCTTCCCCCTCTTTCTTTAGGTTAGTCACTATCTCCATTGATGGCAATTCCATTTAATAACACTGTTGGGGGCGTTAATTATGCTGAGGGCTCAGGCCAGCCTGTTTCGGGCTGCTGCTAATGCAGGCCCTATGTTGTGTCTGTGGGGCTCCAGCCCACCGGATCACAGCAAACAAAGACCTTTGTCATTTTCAGGTAACAAGCGGAGCTTGCCAGAGACTCTCAGTTGGGTTGGTCTTTTTGTTTTTTAATTGATTAGTTTAAAAATAAAATATAT
This sequence comes from Labeo rohita, assembly GCF_022985175.1. Classification (NCBI taxonomy): domain Eukaryota; kingdom Metazoa; phylum Chordata; class Actinopteri; order Cypriniformes; family Cyprinidae; genus Labeo; species Labeo rohita. Next base: position 20,860,832 of record NC_066881.1, on the reverse strand, counting down.
ATATAGTTGTAAATTGGAAAAATAATAAATTAGAGAATTTTAGACATTTTATTGTTATATTTTATGGTGTTTTACACTTCAAATACCTTATAAGCAAAAAATGCCCAACATTGTTTAAATCTCAGAGCCAAACCTGTGGAGGAAAACTCTTTGCTGTTGCTCCTCGTCCCATTGCCTGAACCGGTCCCATCTGCAGCATGTGACAGGGACATTTTGTGCCCGCTCTTTCTCTTTGGCCACTGAGCTGTGGATTACATGGTTTGTTGTAGGCCGAGGATCAGAAGGAGGAAGCTGAATAATGTTACCCGTCTCTTTGAGGGAGGCCCACGGTCGGCCGGCTTCAGAATAGCTTTAACAGGATATCTCAGAGGAAACGATGGCTTTTGTCCAGTGCTTTCCAAAAAAGGTTAAGTCAAAAAGAGCTGGGGGTCGCCTTTTAAACAGTCGCTGGAATACAGCTTAAACCCGTGCCCACAGCGTTGCCTATCTAACCTCGTGACACCATCAAACGGCATGCTGGGACGTTCAAGCCTTGAATATGTCCCAGTGCAACATGCCGCCTGGTCCCTGTGGGCATGGCTGAACATTAATACCGTCCTTGAAGCGGAAATTTTTAATGTAACAGAGGGAACAAAATGCATACGGTTAAAATAGATGAATACATTGTATTAGACTCTTGGCACATATTCCTGGCTTTGGATCCATCGGTAGAGGGTCATTCCGGTGTTTGCTTTGGTGGCGCAGATTGTGGCGTGAGGATCCTTGAAGTGGAGGAAAGGATTGGCAAAGATTATCAGTCACAGTGAATAAGCAGAAGTGGAAAAGTATTTCACCTTCTAGGGCTCATGCTAATATGAATAATCAAACGTTCCCCAACCACCCTGTAGTCCAACGCACAACCGCCAATACTGTTCACAGTCCCTCAAATTATCATTTCTTTTCTTTGCCGCCACAAAGACAATATGTTTTGAGGGATAAAGCGACGCTGAAACAATTGCAGCGCCTTGCCTCGGGGTCTGACACAGACTCCGGGGACAGCGTTGAGCTCAGGGGCCTGTTTGCTCAACACAATCCGTCCTCTTTTCCCAGAAGGCCTGTCACTGCTCAGATCATTTAAATAGCCATTTCTCTAACGGGAACTGAAGCCTGTCTTCTTAGATGTAGATGAGCTAGCCTGTTTGCTTACTGAAAAGTGGGAATTATGGATTTAACCTTGCAATGCATAAAAAGGGGTCAAATTGACTCAGTAGGGTGTTATTTTTGGAATGTTTTTTCTTTCTTTCTATGAAATCATTCAGTTGTTTCCATGTATTTGTTTTATTGCCTTAGTAATGTCATTTACATATTTGTTGGCCATAGGTTGATAAATGTTATTTTTGTATCCGTATCCCAAGTCTATCAATTTTATTTTGCTTTATTACTACCATTCAAAAGTTTGTTATGCTCACGCTGTATTCTATTTGATCAAAAATACAGTAAAAACAGAAATACTGTGAAGTATAATTATAATAAATAATAACTGTTTTCTATTTGAATATATTTTAAAATGTAATTTATTCTAACATAATGATTTGATGCCCAAGAAAGTTTTCTAATTATTATCAATGTTGAAAAACAATGTTGCTGCTTAATCTATTTTTGTTTTTTGTTTTTTTGTTTTTTTGTGGACACTTTGCATACATTGAATTTTTTTTTCAGGATTCTTTGCATGTAAATATAGAACCTTTGAAAGAACACCATCTATTTGAAATAAATGGTTTTGTAAAATTGAATTAAGTGGGGGTTTTAATTGAAAAATGTTGTACAATATTACAAAAAAGTTACCTACCGTAAATATATCAAAACTTAATTTTAGATTAATAATATGTATTGCTCAGAACTTTATTTGGACAACTTTAAAGGCAACTTTCTCAATATTTTCTCTCAATATTATTCCAGACATTCAAATAGTTGTATCTCAGACAAATATTGTCATATCCTAACAAAACATGCATTATTGGAAAGCTTATTTGTTCAGCCTTAACGGTTTTGTGGTCCAGGGTCACAAATGTGGTACAATTTTACAAAAAAGTTGTTACTGTCACTTTAAGGCATGTTAATGCATTCATACTGAATAAAAGTAGTGATAAAAGTAAAAAAAAAAAAAATAAATAAATAAAAGAAAATAATTGAACAGCAGTGTTTTGTCAATTACAATATTTTATTCCTTGAAACTCTGTAGAATTCTCAAAATTTGTATTAATTACATTTGCATTGTACAATGTTTTTTGTAAATCATTAAAATGTTCTTGCATTAAAAATAATAATAATAATAATAATTGGCCACAACCAGTGAAAATTTGGACACACCTGGATTAATGTTTCTCACGATGCAAAAGATCACAATAAGTAGGCAGATTTGTCAAAATATCTTTTATTATTCTTTCTGAATCCAGTATGACCCCTTTATGCAGTATAGGTATTTTGGGCCATGCGTTCTACGGTTATGAGGTTTGCAAGATATTATAGGGAAAATGTTGAATAGTATAAGATTCTTGCTTTAAATGTATTGCCTTGGCTACTGTATTTGAAACACTCTCAGATTTCATGTCTTGAAAATCTTCATTTCCTCTGGGGTCTCCTCCCATCTCCATCTTCTGTAAAATATCCTGACAGTGACAAATGACAGGGCCTGTTTTACATTCTAATGTGCTTAATTGAAAATACCTATGTAATCTCAGTTTATACTGGGAGGTGAATAGTATTTTCACAAACCAATAAAAAAAAATAAAACATAAGCACATTAGAAAACCCCAGAGGCAGTTTAATAGACCTGCTACTGCTGCCCAGGGACCCCTTATGAATGTGTTTTTAGTTATATAGTGATATCTTGGAGTACATAAGCTGACAAAACTTGTAAAAAGTGAATGTATAATGGCTCTGTCAAGCCTGATGGATTTGCAGGCCGTCTGCAGTAGCTGCCTAAACTGAATACAATCACACCATGCTTTTATGTAAACAGGCAGCACCAGAGCTCTCCCCCACTTCAATTCACAGGCTGGTCAAAGCCCAGGAGCTCGGATCAATAAGACATTCATCCCTCAGTAAGCAGTGAGACAAAATACATGATGGTTAAAGAGTTCAGTTCATGAATCTGGAGCGACTCGTGAGGGCTTCTCACAGAGAGTGTGTTTTTTCCAGTAGTTTGGCCGAATGCAATCAATGGCACAATGTGCTTCAGCTCATTGATGATAGCCCGTCATTACAGATTACTTTCGGTGAGTAATGAGACCCCACTAGAGAAGATAATGCGATTCAATAACATGTTAACTGCGCTCATAGATAGAAAAAAAAAAAGTCTGTATACCTGAGCAATTACCCCCCACCACCATAGAACTAGCTTTCTCGCATACAGAGGATTATCCATCTATAAATAAAAGGGTTTGATTGGCACATTGTGCTTCCACAGTCCATAACTTCATGAAGCTACACCTACACCTGCACCCAGTATGAATATTTTAATCTAATCCAGGTCTTAATTTACAGTGTTGAAACAGAAAAAAACTATCCTGCAATGCCAATTAATTAGGTGTGTGTATAAATATTTTAATGGCTTCTGATACAAAGGTGACACCACACAGATAGAATTTACAGCCATCTGTATCAGAATATTAATAATGCAGAGATGTTATGTTTTTCTCAGTTTTCAGCGCAGTAAAGCCAATAAATAACTTTTTTATTATTTTATTTTATTTTATTTTATTTTATTTTATTTCATTTCATTTCATTTCATTTCATTTCATTTTATTTTATTTTATTTTATTTTATTTTATTTTATTTTATTTTATTTTATTTTATTTATTTATTTTTTTATTTTATTTTATACTGCATGTTCTATAACGTAATATATGATTTTGAAAATTTGGCTTTTTTCTTTCAGAAATCAATTTATATTTAATATTATTAATATTATTTTATTTTATTTCCAGGAAAAGCATACTGTATATTTTAGAACATGTCAGATTTTGTGTTTTGTTTTCTGTTTTTGGGTCATTATATGATAGCTCGTCTGTTGTGGATCATTAGCTGCCATGTTAAAAAAAAAAAAAAACATAAATACCTTACAAATTGTATGTTTTGTAGCTCTTTCTTTCAGGTGCAGGGATGTTTCAAGTCCTCAAAATGAGTCAGGCTTTGTTAGCATTATTAAGACTAATTCATGCCACAACTCTGCTCAGTCACTGTATACAGTCTCTTTGACACAAACATTATGATACGCATTGGTGCATTGGTTAGTGATAAAAAGAAGCCCATTATCGCAATTATTAGCATTTTTTGGCACCCTTGTGAAAAGGCCATTAACAATGTGTGTGTGTATGTGTTAGTAAAAGAATTAGTTCTATGCGCAGACACGGCAGGGAGCCCTCTCTTTCTACTCTAATTCACATCAGAGTCAAATCAGCATGCTCAGAAGCCATGAGTGGCATCAGTGCTGTGTGTTCCATCCCTGAGACAGGCCTCCGCCATTAATCACCATTATTGTTATTTTGAGATTAGATGACTAAATGCTGACATTGGGGGTAGTGGCACTAGAGTCGTAAGACCTTCAGTGTCTGATTTGCAGGGTCTGGTGTTTCACATTAAGTGTTTGGATGGAATGAAGATAAGAGATGGCAAGATGAATTTTAAAGATGCTATTACCTTGTCAATGGTGTGTGCAATCAACAAGGCAACTTTGTTTTTTTTTTATTTAAATTTTACTGTAGAAAGGATATATTTGTATCAGGGAGCTAGTGTTTCTTCAAAATATCAACGTGATTCCATGACGAAAATGTACCTGTGGGAACTTTAGCGCAAGATGCGAAATACATAACGCCATGTACGTTTTGTGACATATTGGATGTGAAATGTCCACTGAGTGGTGCTAAAAGAGTGTTGTTGTTTTTTTTAAAGTACATATGGTACGTTTTATTTGACATTGGTTTTGTACGTGTCACCACAGTTCTGATTTGAAATGTCCATTGAGTGGCACTCTAACGCTAATGCTTCGTGATGTTTTAAAATAAGGTACCATCTGCACTACACCTACACTTAACTGATAGTATAAACAACGACGAAGTTGCTAGTGGGTGTTCTTACTACTGGTTGCCTTGACAGCAAATCAGGTTTCTTGCCGCTAAATACAAACATTTTGCAGGCAAAAGATTAAATATAATATACATGTAAATTAAATCTGTACATACAAACAAAAACTAATGAGAAGCAGAGCCTACTTTTTTTCCATTGCGTATGTTTATCTATGGCTGAGAGGAGAACGATCACATGAGCTCTACCGTCTTCTTTCCTATTGGCTGTCGCTCCCGAAAGTCACTTTTCATTTGCATAAAGTTGAGGGATTCTTAACTTTGTCGCGTCGCTGTACACGCCCCATCCGGTCACCAGCGGTCGCTATAGCTTGATGATGCTCTTGTCGCAGGAAATTGCCAGCTCCCTTTTGAAATTAATGGGATTGTGTCGCTTGTATTTGTACTTACTATTACGTATTCTGCATTTTGCTAAAAAGTTCCCACAGGTACGTTTTCGTCATGAGATCAGGTAGCAAAATATTGAATTAGAAAAAATTGTAGTACAAAAATAAAACAAATATTACAAAATATAACACTAAAATTGTTTCAATCACTTCAACAGCGACGTTACAGTGGGAGTCTGGGTCTTTTTCACCTCCCCTGAGCCCATTGATTTTTAACAGACCCCATTAAAAGCCCCGATATACTTCAAACTAAATCAAAGAACGAACTGGTATGACATCATTTCAAACTAAATCAGGCCAAAATGAAGTTCGTTTTGAGTTCTTTTCAGAAGTTTAAAACTGTTCACCAAAGCATACTTTTTGGGGGAGTTCATTTTGGCTCCTAAACACCTTTGTGCTACCATTGGTCCATGGTCATTACACAGTCGGTGGGTGTATTCTGAAACTCCACCTTCATTGACGGGAGATTTTTTTCCAGTTTTATTTCTCATTCCACAGAGGGCAAACAGGAGAACAACATCACCACCACCAAGTTACTAGCAGTAGCAACATGTAATTGCTGAAGTGTCGAATAGCTGAGCTGGTACAAATGTATCCGTACCTGTACTAACACTTGTGGAGACACAAGATTCGGAGAAGTCATTCGAATTTGATTCGAAATTGCAACGAAGCTTGGTGTCGACAACCCGGAGTTATGCAAAAAGCCACGTAGAGAAACATCGGAGACATGTTTTCCAAAGCCATGGAAAGTATAAAAGGAAATAGTGGCGACGAGGCAGCGAATCCAAATACATGTTTCAAATAAATGTTGTTAGATACTGCTGCTGCTGTTGTTTTTTATATAAGCGAATTTAAAAGGTATGCAATAAATGAAATGCCAAAACATCATAGAATAATAAACCTTTGTTTTTATCAAAATTAAATCATGACACCACATAAAATAAAAAAAGTTTAGTATCTTACACCTAGATACACTTCATCATTGCATCGTTGTTGTGTTTGGGGATACGCGCGAGCGGCACAACACATATTTACATTATCTACAGCCCGCCTCCGCCTGTCGGAATGGTTGAAAACAGTATACCGGCGCTCAGCCGTTTAAAAAAATTTTTTGCCCCCAAACAAAGAAAGACAATGAACTTCAGGGCCTTAAGTGTGTGGTGAGTTTGGTTGGGGGTAGTTGAGAATTAATGGGGGAAGATCATGTGAGAGGAGGCAATTCCTATATTGTGATATGACTGGATATGAATGGTTATAATTGACTGTGATTGGTTTATGTGGTAAATCCAGTCTCTTGTGTTTGTGCGTGTTTGAATCAGTCTGAACAATATAATGGTGTTGATGGGAAGGCTAATTAAAACAACTCACACACTTAGATATAACCACTTTGTCAAAATAAGACCTCAATAAAATGATCTCAAAACATGATCTGTATAAGTTTTTAGTGAGTAATCAGCTTTTTTTTTTGTGCGTGTGTGTGAAATTTAAAGTACGTTTCTGTGTCTTTGACCAGTATTTATGGAGCTTTGATGACTGATGATCCAAAAAATACAAAAATAGTTAAAAGTTAACTATTAAAAAGAAAAGTTGAACAGAAGCTCACAAATAAAATATATTGTTTAAATTGTTACTGCCTTGGGTTATTTTTAATAAATGTAAAATGCTTAAAAACACTAACTAGATGAGATTCATAAATGGCTTTAATAAACAGAATATTGAATATATTGTTACATGTAAAAAACTTTTTTTTTCTTATAGTGTAAGTAATGTTTATTTAACCAAGAAAATGTGACTGGGACATGAATTTACATTTGATTAAAAAAAGAACAAAAAATGAAAAACGACAAAAAAAACTTTAAGGACATTTGTCAGCATTGGTCTGTAAAGAATACAGTTTTTTTTCTGTTTGGAATACTGTCTACTTTACGCTGTTTTGTAGAGTGTACAGTGGGGTAAAAAAAATCTAGCATTCATAATTCATAAAACAAGAAATGTTTCAGATTCTGCACTATTTCTAGGTGACTAATCAAATTTGTGCCGTTGACCCTGTGAACTTTGTACAAAAGTTCATAATGTTTTTGCTTCCATTATAGCAAAAAATGCCCTTTGATTATTCTCAAACCATGCTGGAAAACATGATCATCAGGTTTGACACAAATGTGTGAAGGTCATGTAGCTTGAGTTCCACTTATATATAGATTAACATATTTTTACATTCAAGTTTTCATAATCTTTATAATCTACATTTTAACTTTTACAATACGAAGTAAAAAAAAAAAATAAAATAGAATTGTTTTCTCTAGTGGTCTCAGACTTGTGGACCCCACTGTATGTGTTAAACAATCCTGATATTTCATCTACTTTTGTCCTAAAATCACACTTGTGCATACTGAAAATGATTAATCTAGGGGAATTCATCATGTGCTTTGATAGGTCCTGATTAACATGTATTTATGCAATTAATCAAACTGTTCTTGCCAAAACAATGATCACGCCGGTGCCATTGCCAAAGATTGTACACCTGCTGCCGAATCAACTTACACATTATTCCGAAGACACTGAAGCATTTATCGTCACATCCCTGTTTCACTCCACCGAAACCACTGAAGCTACAAGATTAAATTTATATCCTCAGCACTAATTTTTCATCCATGACCCCAAAGTAAACAAATTGTCTCATCACAATCTATCAAACAAACACCAGTGCAAACATGGTCATTGGACATGATCAGCATCACTCATCAAACAGTCAAAAACAAGAGGGTTTGTTTTACAGTGTCCAGAGGTTTCAATATGGTGTACACTCTCTGCAATAATTGGTGTGGTTTCCTTTCCTATAAAAAAAGCATGTAACCTTATGTTATTCATGGATTCAGTCATTTTCATCAGCATGGTTCGGTAGCAAAGCTGTAAAGTACTTTCAGATAGCCATAAACACATCTGATGAAAACAAATTAGAGCGGAGAAATATAACTGTCGCAAACATTACAGGCTGCAGTCGAAATGCATTAGAGGAAAATTTCGATGTTGCAAATAAATGTAAATGTAATAAATGACACTTGCATCACATAAAATTTTGAATCACTATTTCGCATACATCATTTAAATGCGTTTCTTTTCCATTAAACATGCTATTAGGAATATCTCAACACATTTATGGAAATAAGGTTGCTAAACTAACCTGTTGATACACAAGTAACCTTTTATGAGGGATAAACTCTCGCAAATAAAGTAGCCATAATCTTTTGACAACATGAGATGAGAGTTTAGCTGATTTGTTGGCGGGCTTCTGTACTATTCTTGTTAATGAATTTTTAATACCCTTAATGACAGCAGAGGAACGATGTAATTAAAGGAGCAAGTTAAGAAAAACGCTGACTTAAACTCTTTATGAGGACCATTTTAATGTTAGTTTAATTGGAACTAACACATTATCTTAATGAACAGATTGCCTTCAAGGAGCTTCTTTCCCTTAGCAAGCTCAAACTGGCCTGCGTGCAATTTTGAAATGTCTTTTTTTCATACCGGAAGGGATAGTTCACCACAAAATGTAAATTCAAAGTCTTGATTTACTCCAAACCTCTAACTTTCTTTCAGCTCTGGAACAGAAGAAACATTTTGAAGTACGTTTTACTCCATACAGTGAAAGGCAATGATCCAAAACAACAAAATCGGACTTTCATTGTATGGACAAAAAAAATGTTCGTCTCTTTAAAGTAGGACGTATTCAGGCATGTAAAATAAAACTCGACGTTGTACGTTTCTCATAAGAATTCAAAATTCTGCCACAATTGGCGTTGGACTGGCAATGTCGGTGTGGCATGAAATGGATGCAATGGATAAACCGAAAGGGTCCAAGGCTCCAGCAAATGGACTGTCCCGCAACATGACACAGTTGACATTAGCGAGACTGTCCTGTCTTTGTCAAGAATGTCTGTGCACCTGGGTCTGGGGTGGGGTGTTGGTGGCGGGATGGGGGGCTGTTTTTATGCGATGAAGCTTTGGGCAGTTGAGTTTAATTTGGGATTTACAAGTGACATTGTGCCCCCACACCCGTCCTCTTACTCTCTGGGGTTTATGGAGTGAGACAGAGGGTCTTCTCCTCATGAATAGACAGCCTGCAACCGGCCATGCACAAAGTATTATGGCTCTGCTGCATTATGTATCCAAATACACCTCAGCCCCCAGCTCTGTCAACTCGGCTCTCGCAAACTGCGAAGGTCAAGGTTTACCTCCAGCACTAAGGCAAATGAAGATGTTTCATAGCAGGTTGTGTTTCAGCCAAATTATTAGACTAGAATTTCACTACAAGAAAAAGAACATCATTTGAAGACCATCTTCATATTTGGAAATGATGTTGGTGGCGGTTGGTCAGGGTGTTTGGGACGAAGTGATGTATGAACCGCGAGCACCCAGATGTCGACTGCAGGGCTTATCTTCCAGAAGCGGTTTCCCTTAAGCCCTAGCATTAATACACTGATAGCCCAAGGAATAGCCAAGCATAAAATGAATGTAAAAGGATGAAGAAACAACAAGAAAGGCAAAGAAGAAAGAGCATGCGAGTGTTTAGGCCAAAAGTTCAACGGACCAGTAATACAGAACTACCAGGAGCATTACAGGATGGCTCGCATCCACATGTGTATAATTCATTTTTAGGCTGCTTTAAGATGAAGCTCTCCAAATGAACGTTGGAAGGATCACGTTAACTCTTTGGCATGTCAGCAAAAACGGGAAGCTCTTGAATAACCGTGCACTATTTATCATGCCATTATAAGCATGAACTGACTGATGATTGAGTTTGTCAACACATTATTCTTAGGGTCCAAAGTGCTGTCATTTAAATCTCCAGCTGACAAAGAGTGAAAATGATACATAATGTCCCAATTTTAGAACACAGTGGTATTATTGGGTAGTTTAGGGCCTTATAATTTCCGGAAATAACATGGAATGTCACAGAATTTGATGAATTTTGGATGAATAAATCAAAACTATGTCAGTACACTTAACACACGTCTGTGAATATTAAGCTGCAAAAATACAATTTCAATATGAGTCCTGCATGTTGTGCGAGTCTCTATGTGAATGAATGGCACAGATGCACGGTTTCATTTACTACATACATACTGAAGCATGTGTGACGTTCGTGGTGTTTTTAGCCTCTGCCGCCTCAATATATGAGTACATTAATACATAAACATAACTTCTAGAACTGCTGTGAGAGTCACTTTATGAGCATTTGACCATTTCTTGTGAGAAAAACTGTCGTCATGTATATATTGTCACACAAACAGAAACTTAAAAGTCTTCACAGCAACCTGTCAAAATAAAAGTTAAGTTGAACTTGAAGAAACTGTGACACATATTTTCAAATTGTCTCTATCTGTGACAGATATATTACTTAATGTAGTTATAGTACTGCTACTGCTACTAATTATTAATTAGCCTATAGGCAGCATCCATGGTGTTGCTCACGTTAAAGCACCATTTCTCTGTAGTTCAAAAGCACATTAAATCATATTCATATTGTTAAATTGCATCTAAAATTATTTTATATATGGTAAGAAAAAGACAAGTTACCTTTTAAATATACGTATCTTAATTTGATGTTCCTTTAGTACATTGTAAGTTAAAATTTATTAATAAGCCTATATATAATAAAGTTGTAATTTACACAATAGTTGAAATTATGAATGTAAACAGCTCAAGGGCAACTTTTTTTTGCGACACACCAAAACTTATGTGACAATTAATTTTTTTTAGGGATGTCGTCATCACGCACATTATTTTACCGATTAAAAAACCAGTTGGATGGAAACAGGCTGGAGACAGAAAATTTTTATTATGCATATTCTCTTTGTCGATAACAAAACATCGCAAAAAAATGCATGGAAACTTGGCTATTGTTTTATAAGGAATATTTATCAAAAAATTATTTACCAGAATTTATTTACCAGAAAAAAATTTAAACACACAGAGTATTTCTGAAAAAGATAAATAATTAAATATATATATATACCCCATTTTTTAAAGGGGTCATTGGATGCAAAGTTCAGTTTTTCATGTTTTTTGAACATTAATGTGTGTTGGCAGTGTATGTACAAATCTACCCTATAATGATAAAAATCCATGCAGTGGTTTTTCAAATCGAGCCATTCTCAGATGCCTGTCGTTGTGGCGTCACACTGACAGAGGCTGCTCCCATGATAGTTGATTGACATGCGCGTCTTACCTCAGATCAGCTCTCACAGTCCAACCTCCATTGTTTCAATGCCGGAGCAGGGATATAAGTTAGACAGGAATATCTCCGATTGAGCGATTGAGGTGTTGTGTTGCTGGATGTAATAATGAACATAGTGGTCGTCATTTACTCCAGATATCTAAGCCGCTGAAGATGCAGTGGATTAAGTTTGTTTGTGAAGGGAATGCGCCTCCCGATCTACATAAATGCATCTATGTTCAATTAATGGAAAACACAGAATTTGGTAAAAATAAAACTGAATTTGAGAAAAAAAAAATGTATTTCATAGAGCTTTAAAAAATTTATTTTTGTTAAACTTTAAATAAATTGCTGTTAAATTGTGTAGGTTTCATGATTTCAATTTAATCTGACATGCTTTTTGATTTAATATTTCTCAATTTAACCATTAAAACGCAGTAGAAAAATTAAAACAGAAAAATCTAGAAAAATGTAAACGCAAAAAAAATAAAACACATTTAATAGTGTTTTTTGTGGTTTGACCTGTTTGATTGTCCGTCCTACCAAAAAAACGAAAAAAACTACCAAAACATGCAAAGACTTTCTCTATATTATTTGATCAAATGCAAAGATGAAGAGGAGATATTAAGAGAGGATATTAACATTGTGTCTGGCCAGTAATTTAGCCTCTGGATCTTTTGCTCTAGTGAAGTGTAAAACAATTTGTAAAGGACAGTTAAGTCGTTGCCACAGCTCCACCTCCTCTGTGCACAGAACTATGCAGGAGTAGCCACGTTAAAATATATGAATGACCATGATTACATAAATACGGAGCCCCTTAAGGGACATGGTGGTGAAAAAAATCAGAGTGAGTGAAAAAAAATTCAGGGTGGGAGGAAAAATATTTTTCAGATTTTTTTGCGTTCTCTCGCAAAACATTTGCGTTCCCTCGCAAAACTTTGCGTTCCCTCGCAAAATTTTGCGTTCTCTCGCAAAACTTTTTGCGTTCCCTCGCAAAAAACTTTTTGCGTTCTCTCGCAAAGTTTTTTGCGTTCCCTCGCAAAACTTTTGCGTTCTCTCGCAAAACTTTGCGTTCCCTCGCAAAACTTTTTTGCGTTCCCTCGCAAAACTTTTGCGTTCTCTCGCAAAACTTTGCGTTCCCTCGCAAAACTTTTTTGCGTTCCCTCAAAAAACTTTTTGCGTTCTCTCAAAAAGTTTTTTATGCCCTCGCAAAACTTTTGCTTCTCTCGCAAAACTTTGCGTTCCCTCGCAAAACTTTTTGCGTTCCCTCGCAAAAAACTTTTGCGTTCTCTCGCAAAAACTTTGCGTTCCCTCGCAAAACTTTTTGCGTTCCCTCGCAAAACTTTTGCGTTCTCTCGCAAAACTTTGCGTTCCCTCAAAACTTTTTGCGTTCCCTCGCAAAACCAGTTGAGTTCGGACAAACACTATCTGTTTACTTTACAGCTTGTAGTGGTTCCTACATTGCACGTTCGCAATTGAGCGACTCATAGAGTTTGATTCTGAACTTGGACTCAAGTAGGCTATTATATAAATACATCAAGGCACGATTTTGGTACATTCTAAAATGTAAAACACTGTAGGACCAAGTTCAGTACACACCTTATATACCAGAATAGCTCAGTATATAAACGTAACCCGCTAAATTGCACGTTAAGCGTATCCCCCAGAAAGAAAAATTAACGGGATAATAGAGTATAAAAGGCCGAACTCGGTATAGAGTTTGTTATACATTTTAAATGTAAGAAAGCAGGTAAGCCCCGAATATGAACAGAAAGCTCTCCAATGTACCTTAGCTTAATATAAGAAGACAATGATATAAAAAGCCAACATTTTATGTTTTATTAAAAATAGGCAATTAATGAAGTAATCCATTAAACTAGTGGTTCTCAAACGTTCCAGTAGGTGGCGGCATGTCACTGTCTTAATGAGCAAGGCGTCCCGTCATTCATTCATTCATTCATTCATTCAATAACTAAGCAAATGGTTGTAGTTATGAATGGGTGATTAATCACGGACTCTCCGAATGGTTCAAAGCTGCAGATTAATTCAGAAACGAAACACCGCTGTTGCTTGGAGAGACGCCAGTTCTGTTGCGGATTTCGTTGGAACTATTATTATTTCGTTAAATATAACAAACATGTGTTTAAAATGTAGGCTACATTTAAAATGTCACTTAATATTACCCTTTTTGTTGAACTGCTATATAAAATAAATGTTGCATTTGCAGTCGTTTGGATATTGCATTCTCCTATTTTAAACATGAAAAACAATAACTCGCACAGGGTATTTTTCTGTATGGAAGACAGTTTTATATTTTTATATTATATATATATATATATATATATATATATATATATATATTTTTTTTTTTTTTTTTTTTTTTTTTTTTTTTTTACAGTTTATATTTCAGCTGTTTGATCGCGCTGGCGCCTCGCAGCCTGTTCATTATTGAAATAATACACAGAATCACCCAAACAGATACAAACTTACACTAGTCAGTTCAAATAGTCTGTATTAGTCTGTGTCGTACAGCGTGAGCACCGGTCCAATCCACTGCAGCACATTTTTGTTCACTATGATTTTTTCATGTCGATATTGGAACGTACAAAGCCCGGTTAATTTAATGGTTTAGCTGCAAATACATTGTGAATATGGAAACATTTGGATTTGTGCTGAAGGAGAGCCATACGTGAGCCCATACTTTCAGTTTCGCTTTAAATTATTTCTTTTAGTTTATTTATAGCTATAAGCTTATACCTATTATTATATACTGCATTATATTATATGTATTCATTAAAAATGAATAAGTTATAGTTTTTTGGTTTTAGTTTTTGGTCTGTTCTGAATACGGTTAAATTTAAAGGATTTGCTGTGAAGTGCAGGGAACTAATGGCCTAGGCTATGTGTGTTTATAATGTTGGTATTATAACACGCTGTAGGCCTGCTGGTAGTATTATTTCTGAATAAAATGGGACTAACAGGCTACGTGACTTGTTTGTTTTATTTTTCCTTTCAAAAACTTATAATTTTTTTTTTAAACAAGCAGCAAACAAATTAACCATGGTTACTATACTTAAACCACTGTAACTACAAATACCGTCTTAATTCGTCCATTAGCTTCCATTAAGCGTTTTCTGTATCCTAAAGGTTTTCTGTGGGAAGAAAAGCAAGTTGCATTTATGACTGCTTTATTGAGAGTAATGCTATTAATATTAAAATTTTTATTAGTATGAATAGCATTTATTAATACCGAATTGGGCCTCCGCTGTCACTGTTTTAGTACATTAATCCACATTAAGCGTTTTAGGATTTTCCCAAATCGTGCCTTAAACTATAAGCAATTAAATGACTGTATTTCTATAATAGGCCACTTGAGTTCAAGTTCAGTATAAAACTTATATGAACCGCTCCGTTGTGAACATACTGAGCTGAGTAAACAGGAAGTGTTTGTCCGAACCCAACCGGTTTTGCGAGAGAACGCAAAAGTTTTGCGAGGGAACGCAAAAACTTTGCGAGAGAACGCAAAAGTTTTTTGAGAAACGCAAAAAACTTTGCGAGAGAACGCAAAAAAGTTTTGCGAGAGAACGCAAAAAAAAAACTTTGCGAGAGAACGCAAAGTTTTGCGAGGGAACGCAAAAAAATCTGAAAAATATTTTTCCTCCCACCCTGAATTTTTTTTTCACTCACTCTGATTTTTTTCACCACCATGTCCCTTAAGGGGTTCCGTACATAAACTATATACTACATAAATAATAATAAAGTGTTGCAGGGTGATCCAGAATCAGTCAATCAATCGATCGCTCGCTCGCTGAATCAATCAGTCATCAATTAAGGAATTACACTGGATGGTTGGTAAAATGCTTTTTTGTTTCATACCTTGTCACCGTAATACTTTTATTTCCTTATTTTATTGATTTAAAAAATGCCCAGAGGCAGTAAAACATACAGGCAATGATTAATGTCCCTCTCAGAAAAAGAAATTATATGGAATAAATTAAACTACTGCAGCAGCAAATTGAAAAATAAGGATGTAAATGAGCTTTGAATACTTAATATCTTATAAAGAAAAATAGTCAATGAGGCCCAAAAATGATGAGGGATCGCCAAAGAAACATAATATTAACACTAATGACCAAGGCTAGGTTTCTGCACTGTCAAAATCTAACTGTCACATGTGATTTGCTACCCAGAAAATGAGTAATAGGGGACAATATAGACCAATTGAAAGAGCTAACCTTGTTCACAAAGCGAAAGACAAGAGCAGTAACCCACTGAATGTCGGCTGTGAAATATGGGCTAGAACAGTTTTTAAATTTTGAGCGTTTTAGCGAGAGGTATGATTAAGTCAAAGCCAAAACTATTAAAACAATCATAAATAACCACTTTTTGGCAATGTGAACTGTGAGAATTCAGCCGAAATCATCAAGCACCATGTTTTTTTTGTTTTGTTTTGGAATTTTGATGTGAGAATTCAGCAGAGAAGATCAAGCACCGTATCTTTTTGTTCCCCAAAACTAGAACCGTTAGTTCATGGCCTGCTAGAGACAATATGGTGCAGTCTTGGCACTCAAAAGCCCCTTCTCTGCTGAAACCCACCCAGAGGTGCTGGTAAAAGCAGTGGGGTGAGTGAAAAGATCTGGCGTTGAACCCCTCCGCTCATCCCTGCCCATTGCAGCAGTAGGGGAGAGAAGAGATGAGAGGAGGTGCTGTATATTAAACATCGCTCTTTCAATCGGAACCTTTAATTAGAGCAGCTCAGTATCAGTTACAACAGTCCTGCACAGCTGCCCGGGCCCTTCGAGGCTTGGTTACTCTACCAGACTTAATCTGGAGGGGGGAGGCGAGAACGCAGATCGAGAGACGACTCAGGATATTAGCTGCCTCTCGGCTGTCCTCCAATTACAGAGGCGGCCAGGGCCACATGACCCGACATCCAAGTCCAAGTCTCCAAAAATCTTCTGTTGTGTTATTGTTATTTGCGATTTCACACCCCCAACCCTCGCACTCCCTCCTCTACCACGTTGCCGACATCCGTTCCTGGCTCTCTCTCCTAAGGATATACTGAAGCGTGCGTTATGCACACCTAAAGACGCTATAAAAATTGCTGAGGTATAAAATCGAAAGTGCTCAAACTGTCGGTGCAGAAATACCTGGCTGCTCGGCCTGTTTGGTGTGAGGGAATCGCTGGCAAGGCCAGGAGCACTGTAAATCAGACCAAGTTCCGGCCTGTTTGTTTACATATCACAGTCTTTACTGTGGTCCCAGTAAGCTCGAAGGCCCTTCTCGACTCAGGCTATTGTATGGCTCATAAAATGAAAGAATATCATGATTGTGCGGGTTTCTCTCTCAAGCTTGTTTGCTTGTGGGGTCTATTATGGTCTGTGGGGTGCAGTGTTGAAAATAGAGTTCATGGTTTGATGAAAAAGTGTCCGTGCATTATGGAGCTTGACGTTCACGGCGCAATGTTCCCAGAAGTTGACATTTCAGAACATCGTAAAGTGTCATTTTGCTGAATTAACAGCTTACAGCATTTTTTTTTTTTTTTTTTTTGTAGGTTTATGTAAATGTCATTGTTTAGACAAAATGACATGCCCATGTCATTTTGGAAAATTCACATTTGAGGAAATGTTTTCAAAGCAGTCTGTTTAGTATGGAAGCCCGTTTCCTACACGGAATTAAGACTAAAAAAAGCTTACTGCGACTTTTTATCTCACAATTAAAGTTTTTTTCTCAGAATGGTGAGATATAAACTCGCAATTGCAAGTTGTAATATCCAGTTTTAAGGGTAAAAAAAGACTGATGTATTCTCAGAATTGTGAAATATTTATATCATGCCAGGCCTGTCGCCAAAGGGGGGCATTGGGGGGCATATATGTTGTTTATTACGAATGGCATAATATTTGTTTTATTGTATAATTTGTCTGTTTCTTTGCCATTATAATTTGTGTTTTATTTTATAATTTGTCTGTTTATTAATTACATTAATTTTGGTTAGACTTTTATATGTTATTTATAATGAATGCCATTATAATTTGTGATTTATTTTATAATTTGTATGTATAAATTTGTACTATAATTTTATGAAAACGAAATGCCTGAGTAAACTCTGAGTAAAAATAAAGTCGCAATTCTGATAATAAAGTCAAAATTGCGAGATATAAAGTCACAATTCTGACTTTATTTCTCAGAATTGCTACTTTATTTCTTGGAATTGCAGACTTTATAACTCGCAACTGCGAGTTAATATCACACAGTTCTGAAAAAAAAATCAGATTTGTGAGTTCAGTATCATGCAGTTCTGACTTCATTTCTCATAATTGAGTTAATTTGCGAGTTTCTCACAATTCTGAGAAGAAAGATGTAAACTTGCAACTGCAAGAAAAAAAGTCAGAATTGTGAAATAAATAGTCACAATTACGTTTCTCAACTTTTCATGCAGTGGTGGAAACAGGCTTCCATAGTTTAGTGTTCATATGTTGATGTTGATGCAGACATGATGATGTAGGGTAAGGAATTATATATATCCTTTTTTTTCTTTTCTTTTTTTTTGTGCTGCTGTATTTTAATACACATAAATATTAATTGTAGTAGTGTAATAGTATTAGATGTAGTATTGTCCAATCAATCAATCAATCAATCAGTCAATGTTTTTGTTGTTTTTATTTATTTATTTATTATTGTTTTTTATATTTTTCTGCTTTTGTGAGATTATCAAATAATGTATGTATTGTTGTTTTTGTTTTTGATGATGTTATAAAATGTTTTATTATTACTATTTTTATAAGATCAATTTAATTTTTTCAATTTAAGTTACCATGTTTGAGGTGTGAGTATCTTTACTTTTTAGTTTTGTCCAGTGTCAGATTATTTATAGTTAATATTAAATTAGCGTAGATTAGAGATGTGCAAATTATTTGAAAGCTGTGATTTGCAGCTTCTCTCTGTCAGAATTATGGTCTTCTCTGTATGACACTGGAGTTACTTCTTTTCCACTCTGGTTGCATTTTTAAAATGGGGTCAGGAGCACTAAGACCGTGTGGTTAGATGTCAAGATTTGTTTATAACGTATATGTTTACAGGTCATGCAGGCGCTCTGTTTTTTCCATTTTACATTAGTATAACTAATCAATGGGGTTCATAACTCATATCCAAGTATGTCTACAGAAAGAATCCTGCTGTATATCAACCGTGCATGTGTGCTTAAAATGGACAGCGGGGCAATGTGATATGTTATCACCTCTTCCTCTCCCTGTCCAGTGTGCAGCAGTAGCAGGCCTACAGGGAGCTGAACCAGACAGGTCAGGCATGCAATGTGGCTTCCTCTCTGTAATCAGAGCCTATAAGGACACACATACACTGATGTCTCCCTCAGTCCCAGCAGCCTGCATCACTGGGAATAGAGTCTCTCTCAAGCGCATGGCTGAATACAGTGAGTCCAAGCCCACCGATCTCATGGTGTTGGAACAAATATATACCAGGCTACAAGCTTGACCATTCCACTGAATGGCTACACCTTTCTTCATCATGCCTTGTCCTGCCTGATAAGCCAAGATTTTCACATTTTATGGTTTTGTTGGAGCCATTGTGTGCCTTTTTTCTTTTCTTTTGAGGGGGCACCTAGGCAGTCCCTAGTTGGAGCCCTAGCTGAGATAAAACATGGCAAAAGGGAAAGGAACCCACAATTGTAAACAGTATACTTCTTCAATACGTAACACTTTACAATAAGGTTTCCTTAGTTGTATGTATTAACTAACATGAACAAACAATGAACAATACATTTATTACAGTATTTATTAATCTTTGTTAATGTCAGTTAATGAAAATATAGTTGTTCATTGTTAGTTCATGTTAATTCACAGTGCAATAGCTAATGTTAACAAGCACAAGTTTTGATTTTAATAAGGCGTTATTAAATATTTAAATGAACATTAAGTAAGATTAATAAATGCTGTAGAAGTATTCTTCTTTCTTAGTTCACGTTAAAGTTGTTAACTAATGTTAACTAATGAACATTATTGTAAAGTGTTACCCTATAAGTGTAAGATGCATTAGTCCAGTGGTTCTGTTTTTTAGCCTTATACATATATACAATTTAAGTAAAAAACAAAACTAACCAAACAAACAAAAATAGAAAGTAGCATTTTGCAGTATTATTATTACTGAAAACAGTTGTGCTGCTTAATATGTTTGTGGAAACTGTGATATGTTTGTTCAGGATTCCTGGATGATTAGAAAGCTCATAAGAACAGCAATTATTTGAAATATGTATTTTTGTAATATTGTAGTAGTCTTTACTGTCACCTAAAAGCAATTTAATGCATGCTTGCTGAATAATAGTATTAATTTCTTTAAATATTATTATATATAATAAATTCTTCAATAAACAAAATGTTTCCTTTTTTATTTCATTTTTACTAAATCAAGCAAAACTGAATCTGACAAAACACATTTTTATTGTTTGGAAAGGAGCAGCCTTGGCTAAAAATTATATTTATATAATATGTATATTATAAACAACATTGTTTTGTTGTTTACTTACTACTATTTAATTTTCAATTACAAAATGTTTCTTTTTTATTTATTATTATTTTATTATTAATCAGTCAAACAAAACTGAATCTTAGAAAATGCATTTTTATTGTATGGAAAAGAGCAGCTTTGGCTTTCTGAATATAATTAAAAATATATATGTTTTTATTATATGTATATGAATAACAACATTATTTTGTTATTTACTTACTACTATTTAATTTTCAATAAATAAGTTACAAAATTTCTACTGATTCTGACATCCAGTGATCCAAATTTCTGTCGCACAGGAAAAAAAGCTTCAAACAATATGTGACCCTGGACCACAAAACCAGTCATAAGGGTCAATTTTTTGAAACTGAGCTGAATAAACAAGCTTTCCATTGATGTATGATTTGTTAGGATAAGACTATATTTGGCTGAGATACAACTATTTGAATATCTGGAATCTGAGGGTGCAAAAAAATCTAAATATTGAGAAAATCACCTTTAAAGTTGCCCAAATGAAGCTCTTACTAATGCATATTACTAATCAAAAATCAAGTTTTGATATATTTACAGTAAGAATTTTACTAAATATCTTCATGAAACATGATCTTTACTAAATTTCCTAATGATTTTTGGCATAAAAGAAAAATCTATAATTTTGACCCATACAGTGTATTTCTGGCTATTGCTACAAATATACCCAAGCGACTTAAGACTGATTTTGTGGTCCAGGGTCACATATGAGAATTGGAGGTTGATATGCACAAGCGGCATCAGTTTATATTAGTGTGATGCTTAGGTTTTAGTTTTTGTTGCACAGGCCAATTCTAAGACCACAGCACAGAATGGAGCGAGAAACCAATAAAAGAAGCTATAGTAAATGTGCTCGTTTTCCCTTGGTTGTAACTGAGCTTTAATGAATTTCACTAAATGTTGGTAGAAATACACCAGTAACAGTATTAAATGTCTACAATAGCCAGCCGTGTATTAGGAGGATTCAGCCTGCATGAGAATGAGAAGGACAGAGTGAAAGAGAGCTAGGGGGGAGGGAGGGACGGGGAGGGAAGGAGTGGGACAGGTAAACAAATTCCTTGTCATTTTCTGTTGTTGTCTTCACTGTGCCACTTGGCATTTTAATGGAAGCGAATCTGATGTAACATACAGTGGTATGGCGACCGCGGCATCATACAAGCCAAGAAAACTTAACTCCACAGACCTATGCATTAAACATATTGTAGAATAGAGTGTAACATTTATCACTGTCAATGGCAGAGAGTTTGTATAAATTTAAATGCAGTCAAGCGTGCTGGTCCCCCCCTCCCCACTGTATATGTGCACAAAAGCCCATTTTCCTGTCTTTTCCATTGTTCTACAGCCCTGTGCCAAAAATACCACTTGAGTATTAGGAATGTGCAAGACCATTTCTCACCATGATATGCAACCGGCTTTTTATGTATTAAGTTCGTGTCATATATTTTCCATGACATTATACAAAGTATATTTGTGAATGTCACAGTGCATGAGTTGCACTAATTATTGTGATCACTTGGAATTGTTCTAAATGCTTTAAATGTGTTGTATTTAAATATAACAAAAGGTGCATATATGTCAAATTTGATTTGTTTAGCACCACGTTTGCACTATTTTGCATTACCTTGCAGCGAATAACACTTTAAGCTTCAAGCCGCAAAAGTAGAGAGCCGGACTGCTGAATTAGAATGTGAGGGTAATTTATGGGGAGCACTTTTGCCAGAAATAAGGGCTGATTTAGAAAAAACAATCACGCCTGTAAGTGTGGAATCTGTCGGGGACCAGTGCATGGCAGCAGTGGTAGCTGACACTTTGCACATTAAAATAAATTACCTAACCTTTCCACTTGCAGTGACAAAAACAGGAGAAATGAAAGATAATGGGTTATTATTCACGGCAAGATCCTATACATAATAATGATATCATCAATAATGGCCATGATACCACAGCTCCTGCGGCTTTTAAAAAACATTTAATGGAATTACTTTTCGGAATCATCACTCCTCGTCCAGTCCCCAGTTATTCAGCTGGAAAGGAGCAGGCGAAGAGAAAGTCTGTGTTGGAGAGAGAGAGAGAGAAAGAGAGAGAGGGGAAGAAAGAAAGAAAAATGGAGAACATTATATTCCTAGAAGCCTGTTACCAACCGCCAGTCATGAGTCAATTTGCCCAATAATGCAAGCAGAACTAGAGAAAAAGGGCCATTTTGGGACCTGCTTGACTTTTTTTAGGCAGCGTGCGGCCATTAGTTTTAGCCAATACTTTCAACCAACTCTTTTGACGATTGGCTGGCCTTCAGGGACAAATATGTTGATGTTCTGTTTTGAAACTTCAGGTAGGCACAGACTATAGGATAAGATGGCATGAGCTGAAGCTGGGCACATTTTGGAGGGCAGGAGGCAAGACTGGCACAGAGACCCAGGGGGCTGGAACGCTCGGCTGCCCGTCACTCTTCACTGTTGCCCTGCTTAATGAGAATAAATCCTTTGAGTGGAACACTCACAATTTGTCCTTAGGTGCTGGGCAGTAGTTAGATTTTATTATTTCTTTGATATCGGTTGAAATAAGGAGGATAGTTTTTTGCAGAGCTGATTTTGGATCATTTAAAAGGATGAAGTTGGATGGTGTGGAGATCAATTATAAACCTGGCACTTTCAGCAAACAGAATACTGGAAGTTAAAAGTGATTTCAACAGTGTCTACGATTACAAAAATTTTCTTAGTTACTTGAGGATATTGATCTTGATTGTTTTGTGGTTTATGGAGCTTAAGCAAGTTTTTGGCATTGTGTCTCATCTCTTTAATGCATATGCACATATGGTGATATAATGCATTTTACTTATCCATAATTATTTTGTAATAAATCAAACATAAATCAAGCAACATAATCTGACATCTAGTGATCAGAATGTATGTTTGTTGTATGCAAAAGCTTAGCATTGGCCTTTTGATTCTAATAAAAAATATCCATGTGTATACACTGTAAAAATTAAAGACTTCAGTGGTAAAAGACTTCAGTAAAAACCTATTAACTGGTTAACGGTAAGTTCCCTTTCTATATATGGTGATTCCCAGAATTCCCTGTTACATTTCACATCATATGTTTTTCTTTTTTTTTTTTTAGTTGAAGTAACTATGTTTCTTCTTAGTTTTGTTATGTTCATTAGGGTTGTATGTTACATCTAATGTTGTTAAAACAATAGGTTAGTACATTAACATTATATCAGTTAATGAAATACAGTTTTTAAATGTACATTTAAGTCCGTAAAACCTAAAAATTTTCTACCATATTTTTTATAGTCAAATTCTAGCAAGAATTTTTTATATGCATAATAGAAACTGTATTGTTTTGAGTATACAACTGTTTAATCTTGAATAAATCAAGCAAAATTACACCTAAATCTGACATCCAGTGATCAAAATTTGTTGTTTTAAAAAGAAAGACTTTTTTTTTAATAACTCCTTTTGTGTTTCACAGGGAGTTTCAAGCAATATGAGAGTGGGTGAATTAAGATTTGTGGTTCGTTATGTTTGATGAAGCTTAAAGGTAGGGCTGGACCATATATATATTTCTTCATTTCGGTCGATACAATATAATTCCGATATTGATGTGAAAATTATTAACAAAGCCTCAGAAAAACTGCCAAGTCTGTATCTACAAACTTCTGAAAAATGAATTTGCCTAATGAATTTTGCATGAAACCTCCTCCTATAAAACTATATAATACTTAAAAAAAAATGGCACAAATAAATTAATGTTCACCTTTTGTTTGTATTTATTCTTCATACAAACAAGAAATGTAAAATCACTATCAAATAAACTTAAGACTCTCAGACTCACTTTATTAATATTAATATATTTAACTTTAAACTATAACATAAGCAGATTATTCTTACAGATTAAAACAAAAGTGCTTCAGCCAGGACAAAGAATATGAAAAGTGCTCGGAGTTGCTGCAGAAAACAGAAAAAAAAAGAGTGAGCAACAACAAAAACACGTTGCTGGAGACTGGGGTTGGGTATCGAAAACCGATTCCATTTTGGAACCCGTTCCAAATTTCCAAGAACTGGGTATTCGATAAGACACGTCCGTTTGATTCCATGTGTTCACGATTTTTGTGTTCGCATTTTAATGTGATTTTAAAAGATTTCCGCACAGGAAGGGAAAAAACTTGAGCACTGTTTGCGTGCAGCGCACACATTGGAAGTGCAAGCACAGAGAACAGCGGTCCCGGTGTGGGATCCCGGGCGGCGTCCATTCTCGAAGCGTTCCGTGCATTTCCATTGCAGAAGATTTGTTCTGAGCCTAAACGTGCTTTTCTTTCACATTTACCGACCAATATGCACAAAAATACATCAGTATATCATCATTAACAGCCGGGTTTTTTTGTTTTATGTGAACGTATATAGATGTGAAAGAAAATGCATGTGTAAAACTGGTGGTGGATGAGGAGATACCCCCTCACAATTTAAAGCGCTATATAAATGTAATGAATTGTTGTTATTATTAATTATTAAAAAGCAGCCAAACACTTTGTAAAAAGACAATAAGTATGTTATACACCTAAATGTTTCACTTAAAATATATATATATCAGATTTTCTGTTATTGAATAAAATTATATCGCAATATTGATAGTGAATTATTGTCCAGCCCTACTTAAAGGGGTAGTTTACTCCGAAAATGAAAATTCTGTCATCTGTCAAATTCTGGTAGCCATTAACTTACATAGTATGGAAGAAAACTACTACGGTCAGTGGCTACCGTCAACTGTTTGTTCACTCACATTCTTTAAAATATCTTCTTTTGTGTTCAGCAGAAGAAATTGATACAGGTTTGAAACAACTTCTGAGTGACTAATGCATATGCGCGTATAGGGATATAATGAGTGTATGTATTCATAAATGGGCTGCATACCGCGTAAGTAAGATTGCTAGCAGCCTTGTTTTGTTTTTAATGTGACATGTTTGTTTGTGCACATTTGCACACCCTTGCTTATCCTGAAATTGAATACGAAGTTAAGAGTAAGTTCCTACAATAGATAAGATGTCCTGAGCCACTCTTCTCTGAAGAATCACAGTGATTAGCTTTTTTAATTAACATTAGCATTATGGCATATGTGCTGTGACTGAATACCTTCATTTCACCGAGCATGGAGAGTGGAGCAGTATACTCTGCAGAAAATTCACTAAAGTAAATTTAACTGTCTGCATCCAATATAGTCCACCGGAGATTGCTTTATGCATTTGACTTCATAATTAACAGGTTTCAAACCCATAAACTTAAATCATTGAACACAGCTGGCGACCTGTAATTAAATGCATTAAATATTTGAATGAACATCTTCCACAAAACAAGACAGCAGTGTTGTTACATGGCAAGAACTTTAAGCTTAAACTTCAGCTGGAACGTGTTTATCATTAAAAAGATGGTGGAATATTTTGAAATATTTTAATAATTTAAAATAGCTGTACATAGATCTATGTATTCTGAATGTATACTGAATTTTCAGCAGCCACTATTCCAATTTTCAGTGTCACATGATCTTTCAGAAAAACAAAAATCTAATATTTATATACATTTTTTGTTTGTTTTTTGATGATCTTCACATATTTTCTTACAATATCATCCAGTTTACTGCATTTGCCTATATTCTTCTCAGTTGTTCCAAAAACATTTCCTCCTGAATAAGAGCCCTAACAAAAGCTGCGTTGATGGACCACCGCTGTTTGTCGGATTCTTTTTATTTTTTTTTTCTGTTTCTCCTCAACCCACCAATGATGCAGGACTCAATGAGATGTGTCCTGGATGCAGTGTGAGATTGGTTAATACAAACGCTTGTTGGTGAAAACAATGTCCTCTCAGTGGTGACAGAGACAAAGTAGCTCCGTTTGGGGGACGCGTGCGCTGGAGACAGGTGATGGCTGCTAGGGAGCCTTTGAAGAGAATTTGAATTTCATGTGCAAGAGGAGGCAGCTCGTCATTAAAAAACCTTAATTTCTATGTCAGGTAGTCTTACAGGTAATCGATCATCTTGTCAGATGGATTTTATTTTTTCCACTCCTTCAAAGTGGCCCTTACAACTCTCCAATTATACTTGCAGGTGAAACGGAAAAATGTCTGATGCTGTTAAAAGAAAAGCCTGGGACTTTAAATTCGCAATAAAATATAAATGCACAGGCCCTGATCAGTCAATACACAGCATCTAATCCTAAATTAGCACTGGAATATATTGCAAACGAAGCACCGTTTTTACCTCCTGTCCAATCAGGATCAGATCATTTATGAGGAGGAAAATCCTTTGCGCACATTGTATTACAGATCAGATTTTCTTCTCAGCTCCCATTCTAGTTTACATCCCGTTTTCTACGACTAAGACGTACACTAGGTTCACCACCATTGCCCAGAATATCTCCACATGAGAGCCATTTATTGGTAAATTTCTAAACGTTAACGCTTGTCAGCTCCAATTTCTGTCCCGGACCTTCTTGTACCTGGGGAACAAAATGCTTGTACACTTCTGCTGGAGGCTCTGTGCCTCCCAAGGCACACATTAGATCAGACAAGGAATGACAAAAACCACCAACCGACAGTATTGGACACTCTCCTGCCCTTAAAAGACATTTATGGCTCTTGCACCACAGCAAATGAACAAGTGTTTGGATGAAACCAATAATGGTGAATGAGTGACATATCATTTGGGTTTATAATGGACTGTTTTTGTGTTATATCCTATTTTAATATATATATTTAAAGGTAATTTGGCAAAATTCCACCTAAAAAAAAGTATTTGTAATAAGCAATAAGAAAAATTGGCCAGGAGCTCATTAATAGTTTGCCTTGTTGGTGCTTGCATATTAACGAAGCCAAATTAAAAGTTCTTGCAGTTCAAATTCAAATTAATTTATTACTAATTAAACTTTCCTAATTCACATGTGAAGTCATTTAAAAATTCTACAACAGCATGTGAAAACAGCCCAGTGCAAACGCACTGAGCATATTGAGGTTTAGCTACAAGGAACCTTAGAACATGAATGTGTTCTATAGCCGCTCTTATAAAGCCTAAATGACAAAAATGCCAGAGCAGCAAAAAAACGGTGGAAGAAATAGAGTTGATTAGCAGAACCTTCCCAGCATGCTGTGCAGTGACAAATGATTGACTTGGAACAATATCTAAGGCGATCAGGATAAAGCACCGGCCATTTCAAGGCTCAGCAAAATTCAAATTCTAATTAGACTCTGTACCACATTCCAAATAAAAATTGTTCCCTTGGTATTTTACCCTATCAGGTGTCTCTCTCCGACCAGTGAAACAAAACGAATAAAGAAAATGATTAAAGTGATAACAAAGGCATAAAATTTAAATTATTGCGGCATCACATCTGGGATCTGTATGTCACTGGGCTGCCATTTTTGCCCCCACACTCAGCACTCCATTTTTTCTGCATGAGGGCAACTGTGAGAACAGAGGAGAGGGAAGGAGGGAGAGAGAGAGAGAGAGAGAGCGGGAGGGGGAAAAAAGGGTATGAAATTAAAAGGTAGAAAGCGAGAACGCAAATAGGCTTTCAGCTTTAGCGTTATTAATGACTCTTCAAAAATCTCCGACTTTTCCAATCTCTCCGAGAAGCGCTTGAAGGAGCTTGCAGATGAAGCTGACCTTCAAAATGTTCTTTGGTCTTTAGTTAAGAAATTCACTCACCATTATGGCATCATTAGGGAAACAAGGATAAAATTACTCCATGGTTAATGACCTATAGGATCCCCCACCAAAATTTGTTTCAGATCTAATAAAACTGCGCTTAACACACTCGAATGAATTATGAAGACTGTTACGTGGGGTATTAAAATGTGGAAAATAGATTTTCTGAAGCTAGGAGGACTGGACTTTTCAAATCAGATAGTAGAATGGAATTTTCTGGGCAATAAATTCTACCATGTCTCAATTTCATTTTTTTCCCGCACGGAATTTTTCAGGCTATGATTGAATCTCTGAGTGGGATGGCCTCTAAAAATTCATTGCCAATAGCCGGCCCCCCCCCCCAAAAAGCTCCTCTTATGATCGAGAGATTGACGGATGCGCGGGCAAATAAGTGTAGTGCGTTTATCTCCGAGCAATGAAAAGTATTGATATGTGATACGTGAACATGGATATGGATAAAATGGGAATTTAACCTCCTTTAACGCACAACTTTTTTTTTTCGCCGTGGATGCGTGACACATATAAAAGGAACAGGAAATATAGAATAAAGAGTTTAATTAAGAAGATCTGTGTTACTGAGCTTGATAATTTTACCATGAAGACCTTTATGAAATTGGATTTGCATGTACATTTACTCAGCATGCTGGCCAGATTAACGAATGCCAAGGTGCTAATTAGCAAAATGTGTCCTAGAACTGAGAAAGCATGCAAAAAGCTGTTAGGGAGGAAAAATGAGGCTGCAGGCTATTGGACCTGTTCTCTTGCACACACACACATGCGCTCTCGCACGTGCACATACACACACAGTCATTTAGGCAGATATTATGTTATTCTCTGCAGTCTTAATGTCAACTTATTTTGAGAAAAGGGAGGAGAAGTGGAGAGTTTGGCTTAGCGAGAGCTGCTTATAGCCACTGAGAGGTGGTTTGTGCGGTAATGGCATTTGCTCTCTTTAAACTTTAATCTTTCCTATTAATTCCCTGCAACTGGAGAATGTGCAAGAGTTAATGTTCCATGAACGTGTTGCTCACTCTGCAATCTCTTCAAGCTAATTACCTTCAGGTGCTAAATGGAGGGAAATTGCAATCCATTTGGATGAGAGAAATTTCACCTCTCTGTCCCCTGTGCAAGATTTTTGGGTGCTTTATTGAAGGAGGGTGAAAAAGATGGGGGGATGGAAGGAAATGAAGTCTAAGTAGAGTAGTTTTCTAGATGTATCGTTTAGTGTGAGTGTTTTTGGGCCGGGCTGCCGCTGTCTGTTTGGTGTGACCCATGAGACGCTGTGATACTTACCTGTGGAGGTCACTCAGAGGTCAACAGGTGTTGCCTGTGACATGTGGACAGTTTAGCAGATGTTTGATTGACATGAATCATTTGGATGGCCCATTAAAATCTTGTGATGGCGAGAATTGATAACACAGCCATTCTGAAGCGTAAACAGTGAACGACTCTAAAGGTGAAGAGCCTTTCAGTGGCCAAGATGTTGAATGCAATGAGTACACCTGAAGGTTAATACGAACGTAATTATCATCTTCATTTTTGAGCTCTAATCATAATCGACCTGCTTCTGTTGTGTGACATTTACTGTATGTTAGACCCACGCAATCTGCACCCATTCCATGTTATGTTATAACTGAAAAAAAGCAATTGTATTTTATATTTTTACATTAACAGTGTAATCAATATTCTGTTTATTTCAAGCCAAGTGTCTCCTCCAGTTAGTGTTTTTGAGCATTTTACATTTATTAGTATAATTTAAACAATATATTTTATTTGTGAACTTATGCTCAGCTATTCTTTTTGATAGTTAACTTTTAACTATTTTTGAATTTTTCGGATCATCGGTTTTCAGAGCTCACTAAATATTGGTCACAAACACAGAGATTTACTTTAAAACAACACATTCTCACTCCCAACTCGTCACATATTGACACTTGGTCAGGACCCCTTGGTGTCACTCTTTGACGCACGGGGTACCCATTTAGCGTTATTTTGTGTCAATATGCTGATGCGAAAGGCATTGTTAATTTTATCGTCATGATTAAATGACGTATTGGGCAATAATTTTGCCATTATTGCATATATGTTGGGGTTTGTTTTTTTTTTTTAATGTAAAGTCTTCCGAGGCAAAACGATTGATTTCTGAGAGGAATAGATGCGATCACCGTCTGTGCACAAATTTAAAAATTGCCACCAAAAGAAGCATTACATCAGCTTTGGTTGTGAAATGCCATTGGCTCTTGTGTGTGTCGTGACTGATTGCATCATGCTAAACAAATTCAGGAGTATCTTTTTGAATTTGATATGTGCGGGAGCAAGATCATTTTCAGCGAATAAAACCTTATGTTTTCTCTGTTCCTTGCATAAAGACATGGAATGTAATAAATATCTGTCACTGTACTTTTATTTGCTTGTTCCATGTTTTATACACTGTACAGGGGGGGTTAGGTGCTCCAATGTATCTATGAAAGTATAAACGTTTTCAGAGTTCCTCTGAAACCCTCCACCTTCCCCAGCTCCACCTGTATAGATCTGCTACAGGTTATTTTATATGCTATTTGTGCAGCAGCAGCAGCAGCAATAATCTACAACTACAGCAATAACCTACAACAGCAGCAATTCATCAGCAGCAGCGGAGCAGATCTATTCCACCAAGACCAAATACATTAACATTATCATTTACATTACCATGCTAAAATTGTCATGGTAGAAATTTATATAAAATGATTTCTATTTTTGCAAATGCATGCAAACCATTAAATGTGACACATAATGCAAACAAGTAAAAGCAATAGAGGACCCTGCACATCCAAAAGTGACGCTAAAGGGCACCCTGAACTTCAAAAAGTGACACCGAGGGATCCTGACCAATATGTGATGAGTTGGGAGTGAGAACGTGTTGCACTAAAAACTCCCACAGATCATGTTTTCATGCCATTTTAAGCCTTATTTCGATCTAACAAAGTGGTTGTATGTGTGACTCTGTGACCTCTGAGGGAGGTCTGTTAAAACTCATGGGGCTCAGGGGAGGCGAGAGAGTCGTGGACTTTCACTGTAACTTTTTCGCTGTAATGTTTCTTTAGAAAAACAAATTATTTATTATATATAGTTTGATATATAGTTTTTCTGGTAACACTTTATATTAGGGAACACTATTCCTGATTACTTAGATGCTTATTACCATGCATATTACTAACTTTGTTGTATGTTTTTCTCATTTTCAGTAGTTTTTTTTTTTTTTTTTTTTTTCTATATGTCTGTGTAGTTTTTATTAATTTTTTATTTCATTTGTAGTTATTTTTGCACATTAAGTTAGACTTCAGTTAAACTAAATTTAAATTAAATACACACACATCAGTGTGTGGTTTTCCCGTGTATTTGGGCTACTTTAAAACTGCTGCTGTTGGTTGTTTTTCATGTCCGCGGGTTAAAGCAACCTCAAAAACGTGATATTTAGCCCCTGGAATGCAAATTTTACCAGGGGAACCCTACCAAAAAACCCCCACCACCCCCTACCTAAATGCGATTGGGCTAGTTTTGGGCTAGTTTTGAGTGACAATTGGGCAGTTCTGTTGTGATAACCTGGCAACCGGACACACATACGGTCTATATTTTGAAAATATTTACATGGTTTTACGTATATATTTATATTCATATAATTGATGTTATATGTAACCCTGGACCACAAAACTAGTCATAAGGTTCAGTTTTTTGAAATTGAGATTTATACATCATCTGCTGAATAAATAAGATTTCTGTCGATGTATGGCAGAGATACAACTATTTGAAAATTTGGAATCTGACGGTGGAAAAAAATCTAAATATAGAGAAAATCGCCTTTAAAGTTGTCCAAATGAAGTTCTTAGCAATGCATATTTCTAATTAAAAATTAAGTTTTGATATATTTACGGTAGGAAATTTACAAAATATCGTTATGGAACATGATCTTTACTTAATATCCTAATGATTTTTGGCATAAAAGAAAAATGTATAATTTTGACCCATACAATGTATTTTTGGCTATTGCTACAAATATACCTGTGCGACTTATGACTGGTTTTGTTGTCCGGAGTCACATACATAAATATTTTTAATATATAAACAACATATTTTTCTTAAATATATACATGCATGTGTGTGTATTTATACATACGTAATAAATATACACAGTACACACACATATATATATTATGTAAACAATTACATAAATTGTGATAAATTGTTTGACAGCACTAATTTGATTTTATTTCAACTCATATTTATTTCAATTATTTTAATTTTAGTTTTTTAGTTTTAGTTAACTATAATAACTCAAGATTTTTTTGCCCTTTTTTAATTCTGTGCAATGTACTTACACATAGTAGTAAAGTGTATACATTATATATTCTTCAACTGAAAAAGTTCAATAAATGAACATGCAAAGAATGAAGCATATAAGATAATGAGTAACATTCCACTTCTGCAGAAATCTGCACAAATGCCTGTGCAATTCTGTACGCACTGATTCCTTTTAGGCCTGCTGATTGGGCCCTGAGGTTACATAAAACAAAAAAGTTGGAAAAGTTTTATTGATTAATAATTTAGTTTGAGATGAAAATAAAAGTTTGTTAAAAAGCTCATTGCAATTCGTTCATAAGCCGCAGATCAGTGTCTTTCGGATTTTTCACCCAGAGTGACCCAGTGCATCAGGCGTTTTTAGAGTCAGTCACAGAGACATCTCATATCAGACATGTGAAAGGGCCAGCTGGGGAGGGTTGGCCACATTGTGATCACTCACCTTCATCCTTAATTTGTTGTCATTACTTTTACGAGCATTTCAAGATCAAAAACAAGCAGAGAGGGAGGACTGCCATGTGACAGAGCGGGATTGAGGGCTTCGGCGGGAAAGTGAAAGAGCGAGGAGACATTTTGGATACCCTCTGCTTCATTATGTCTTTCA
This sequence comes from Labeo rohita, assembly GCF_022985175.1. NCBI lineage: Eukaryota > Metazoa > Chordata > Actinopteri > Cypriniformes > Cyprinidae > Labeo > Labeo rohita. The sequence goes on along the minus strand of NC_066881.1, from coordinate 20,827,925 downwards.
TTATCCCAGTTAGTGATGAACAACATGCTCTTTCCTACCCAGCATGCTCTCCTCATCTCTCCTCGTGTGCCACTCCTACTGTCTGCACATGGATCCAAATCCTGCATTTCTAGTGTCTCAGAATTCCAGATTCCTGTGGTGTTTGGGGGCAAATTGCCTTTCTTGCGCTTGCAATAAACCCCAACTGCTAGCTATTGACAGATCTCCCTAAATGTTTGCAGGAGGGGGATGTAATTATCTTTTATCAAATTTTTCCCTCCACCTTGCGGGAGGGTCCTCAGGAGGGGGCTAAAGGGAGAGGAAGTGAGGAGATAAGAGCAGAGGGAGGGGGGTGATTATCTGTAATAGAAGAGCATGGAGGGACACTTTGTCCCCTGTTTGATCTGTCCCTATAGATGACACAGCAGGAAATTAAAGATGAAAGAGCTTTACCACCACTGTCTTCTAAGCAGCGGGAAAACACGCACTCATTTGCTGGTCGCGCACAACTCCTGCGATGGACTTTTAGCGCGAGGCATAGCCGTCTGTTGTAGTCATGCTTCTTGTTATTTTTATATGAGGTTAGCAAGTTATGTAGATTTTTTTGTGAACTCGTTTCTCTGAAATATATATTGTCTGACACATACTGCATATATATATATATATATATATATATATATGTGTGTGTGTGTGTGTATTTTTTTCTTTAATTTATAGACAATAATTGAGGAGTTTATTTGCAAAAACAAGTAACTCCATTTTTTATTTTATTTTTTTACATTTTTAAAAATCATGTTTTTTATTATCATGTTTTTGTGTTTTAGTGTGTTAGTTAGCTGTATTTTTAGTTATTTTTTTTGCAGTTTGATTGAGATTAATTGGAATGCACAATGAAAAAACAAAATTTGTTGTCTGTTTTTGTCTGTTTTTGCAAATAAACTCTTCACAACTAATATTTTTAGAATTACACTTTTTTTCGCACAATTGCATAAACACATTTACCTTATGTTTTATAGCCATATACCTTAAAGTTATGACTACATAAATACTTTTCAACATTTCCAGATTGTTCTGGAACAAAACAAACATACAAACAAAAAAACATTAATACTGTTCAGTGAACACATTTTGTGACTATAGTGGGGCATGTTTTCCCACTATATGGGGTAAGTTGTCACAACAGAACCTGCCATTAAACTGCTATTCAAGGTTATTCAGCAATATTAAGAACAGTTGGGAAAAGGTACAAAAATATGGGCTTCACATGACCGTGTGATTAAGTGTGTGCGTGTGTTTGCTTTTGATACTTTGCGTTTTTATATATATTCATAAAATGCATATGTTATTTTGCACTTAACAAAATTTAAGGTAGATTGTTTTTTTGGTCAATATTTTGGTCAAAATATTAGGTCACAGTTTATTTTAATGTCCATTTCTCACTATTAACTAACTTTTAAATATGACTTTTGCCTAAATAAAATTCTAGTTACTGCTTATTAATAGTTAATAAAGTATTTGTTTACGAATTGGGTAGGATTAAGTGAAATAGAATATGATCATGCAGAATATGTGCTTTCTAAGTACCAATAAACAGACAATATGCTAGTAGTATGCGTGCTAATAAGCAACTAGTTAGTTAATAGTGAGAACTAGTCCTTAAACTAAAGTGTTACCAATTATTATAATTAATAATTTTTATAAATGTATTTATTTATTTATTTGAAACTAGTGTTTGAAAACAACATGCATAACTGTTGTTAGAGAAAACAAGTTTTATGCATTTGGACTTTTAACTTTTAAAACCTACTATACTGAGATATAGCTCTTTTGTGACAACTACCCCTTTGTCCCATATCAAAAATATTCAAAAGCAATGTTGAAGCTCCCAGCATAATTACCAATTTACTGTAATAATGCTTTTTTACTGTAAAGAGTAATAGTTGTGTTTTTAATTTAAAATTCGATCTAGTTTTTTCCAGAGAGAATCTGATTTATGTTACTCATTACACTAATTTAAACAGAAGAAAATCTCTGGCATGATGTTCAGAGGGGCCCTCACATTTTTCTTTGGCCATATTTCACTAGGGTAATAATAAATGAATTAGCACAGAGGAGGTTTCCAAACAGCCTGTATCTTACACAAACATGTTGAGTGACAGGGCAAAGCTCCCACTGTGGCAAAGAATCTCCCACAATTAACACTCCCCAACATATATTTCAACAGCTGAGAGGGGAAAGAAAGCTGGCCGACTTCAAAAGAGAATCATCCCGAATCATCATATATCTCTTCAGCTTTGAAAAAGAAGAAAAACATATCAGTCTTAAATTTCACAAACTTGTTAAATGATTAATTGATCTTATGAGCTTGCTAGTAGCTAATCATCGTTGACAATCATAGATTTGATAACAAGGATCATATCTCTCTCCCCTGATAAACAGACAAGCCGGTTTATTTAAAGAAAACATTCTGAATAGTTTATGGTAGAGAATGTATCAGCTTGCTGGGTATTATGAAGCATATATGCCCTTTGAAAAACGTACGAGCCACTGATCCTTTGCTTTGAAAAACATTGACATTTTAAGTGAGAGGAAAAAAGCACTCATAATCTCTTAGATTTTTCAGTCGCTTGCCACTGTATGTGTCAAAGAGGCAAATATTTTTGCAGAAAGCCCTTTCTATTAGCCTGTGTGTGGGTATGAGACTCTCGAAATGAATTGCTCGCTAGTGTCTCTACCCTAGAGCAGTACTTATCCTTCAATGTAGCATGAAATATCAAATAAGAGTAATCGGCTTTGCAAAAAAACACTAAAAGTTAGTCGCTAGAAGTCTTCTTTATCTCCCTCTCCCCCTTTTTCTATTTCCCCTCGCATTTGGAGTTGAAGCTTTGTTTTATTTTACTTTGTTTTTTTACGTAATGTAGCTTTGCCTGTGCAATGTATGAAACAATTATACGTAATATATTTTATATAAATATGACTGTTGTGTCTGTGTTATATCATGGCTGTAGTTCTACATTTAAAAAAGTCTTAACTTATTGACATCAATGAACTTGACTTGATTCATCATTAGTTAATACAGAAGACAGAAAAGTTTCTGGTTATTTGATGGAAATGCTTAATATGGTGGATATTAATACGTTGCTCCCTCTGCTGGCACAGACCCTCTAACAATGTGTAACTCAAAATAAAAGGTGATTTGTCTTAGAGACGGCGGCGTATGTAATACCATTCAAATCCAGCCTAACACTATATTGTTTTTAAATTCCTCTTACACAGATTGTGTATGTAAAATTGGCCAAAGCTTTAGTTTACAGGTATTAAATAATTCAGCAAAATACATTTCTGGTCGTAGCGTTTGGGCATGTGAATAGGCAGGTCGATGTAAATGGAGCAGCTGGCAAAGACTGTGAGTGACTCTCGCAGCAATACTGGAGGTGGCTCACAGCACTCAGAAACATAGATTTACTATTTCACGCTCCAGAGTCCATGCTGTCCTTAAAGACTTAAAGGCATTTCACACCAGGATTACAATTTTACAATCACAGAGAGTGACCTATCACTCACTCCCAGGTCCCACTACTCCAACCAAATCACCTATTCTTTCTTTAAAAATGAGCTTGCCCTCTATCAGCATTATTCATTCTCTCCCTGATGGGAATTAACAAACTTTGTCATGAGAATTTCACTTACTAGATTCCAGCAACTTGTTAAATCAAAACCGGCCGGTAACTCTGTAAGAAGTGAAAGGAATTAGAATAAAAGTCCTTTCTTTTGTAAGGTTGGACGAAATGAAAAGCCACTATCGACCTCACGGCAATCTTGGATTGTAAATCCAGATTATAAATATGAACTCATCTGCCTCCTAATTCATCGAAAGTCACTTTTAAAGTAAATAACTTAGAAGCGACTTTGATAACTGGGTCTGTTTTGCTTTTAACATATTTGCTTTTGCAAAATTTGGGATAGATTTCCTAATTAAAGTCTTTTACCAATGCATGCAAAATAAATGACTGTTTAATAGCATGTTTAGACAAAAGTCATTTAAAATATTGTTTTTAATCTAAAGTTTGGGGTCAGTAAGATTTCATTTTTCTTTCTTTAAAAAATTAAGAAATGACTTCAGCAAGAACATTTTAAAGTAATGACATTAAAGACATTTATAATGTCACAAAAAAGATTTATATTTTAGATAAATGCTGTTTTTCAAACTTTTTTCATCAAAGAATTCTGAAAAAAAACCCACTTTCCACACTTCATTAAGCAGTACAACCATTTTAAACTAATAAGAATAATAGGAAAGCTTTGTTAAGCACCAAACCAGCATGTAGTATTAGAATCATGTATCATGTAATTCAAAAACTGTAAAAAAAAATTCAGCTTTGCCATTTAAATAGAAACAGTTATTTTAAATTTTAAACATTATTATTGTGTTTTTTATCTTGAAATGCAGCCATACATTGTTCAACATTATTCATTTTCTTGTCAGCTTGCTGCTTTTTTCCCCCTTTTTGTCACACTGCTTAATTTTTTGGTCAGTGACTATCATACACTTTAGCACTTTTCCAAATGATAAGTGGGAACTATTTGGAAATGTGTGACCTAAAATGTTTGACTGTTCACGTTGTTGGTTTTTAATATTTATTCTATTACCGAGACCATACCAGTGATCTCTTTCTTGTTTTCGTCGTCAAACTAAGAAGTTTAACTGTGTATACCCACTGTCAGTAGAAGAGTGCCATGTAAAATAGTACAGTCAGGTGGCTTGAGCAGGTAGACAGACTTCTGTGCCAAGCTGTGACCATTTAGCCGCCGATAACGCAGGTAATTGCATTTCTGGAAGAGCAGAAGCAGATGAAACACGACGCGAACAGATACCACCGGCACACCGGCCCCTTCTGTCGGAAAATTTCATTTCTTTCCACGAGGAAGCCATGAATGCGAAGGCTGAATCCAAATCCGTTCCCCCTGCACGTTTATCAGGCCTGGCCCACCAAGTGGGGAGATGGAGGTAATTCACTCAGCTGAGACTCACCACTTTAATCCAATTTACAGCCTCCCCCAGCAAGAGATAATTACAAGTCTTAAACCAGTTAGGAGAGGGGTAGAGGGGGAGAGGAAAAACCTTCGCTCTCCCAAACTGCTCCCGGGTCTGCAAAATATCGACAGAGAATGGGAGAGAAGATTTCTGCTGGGAGGACTCAAGCAAAGGCATTGTTAAAAACTAAGAAAGTGTGCAACTAATGAGGCAAAGTGAATTCCACTGCAAATGGAAGCCTGGGGTAGAGTGCCGAAATACACCCCGGGTCATGTTTGCACGTTTATGTGCACCCTGGCAAAAGGAAAGCTGCCTTTAAGGTCAACGCTTCGACGCTCGGTGCGTTTCTCTGAAGAAAATGGCCAGAAAGCACGGCTGGGTGTCGTTTTATTATTGTTGTAGTGCACGAATGGCATCAAGTGCTTTGTTAGCAAACTGCTGCCCTCACTCAAATCTCATTTGTGACTTGTTGCTGAGTGTTAAAACATAACATAGCGTAGCTTTCCACTTTGAAACTTTCCACTCTCGAAATGCTTGACAGAACCCATCCTGTCATGTTACGGTGAAGTCTTTTTCCACGCTTAGCCTGCGCAACTACTTCAGCTGATTATGTGTTCATGCCATCACCTCGCTGTGATGAAATTTATCACTCTACATATATATTCAATTTTCAATGACCTGTATCCCACTAGCATCTCAAAAATGTCTTTGTAGTGAGCCTTATCGATTTTCAAAAAGACGTTATAACAAAAGAAAGGGCAGGTATTGATTTTTCTCCTCTGAAAATAATGTAACATTTAGCCCTTTGTAAACAGAATTAACCTGGTATCACTGGCCTATCCATGGGAAGTGACACTTGCACTGTCACATTAATAACCATACAGATGGAGTGTCATTGCGTGATCCCGAGGTCATGAATTGTCATTATTCTTTGCAGTCAGATCTTCTGAGTGTCCGTCGGAGAGTGTGTTCATGCCTTTGTGTGTGTGTGTGTGTGTGTGTGTGTTTTGGGATGGTTAAAAAAACTGATATTCCAGATATCTGGGTCATTTCAGCCGTGTCATATATTTAAGTCCAATCAGCACATAATCAGAATTAATCACATGAATGCGTTCATTGATTCTTTTTGTTCATCCTTGCGAAGAGTGGCATTTTACATTCTGCACTAGAAACTACAATGGAAAAGCATTGTATTATATAAAATAAATGATTTTGGACATTATATTACACTGTTTTAAACTATGTTTATTCATATAATGTTGCTCTCTGCAATACATGATTCATTGCTTTTTATGGAATTCATTCCCTTTTTTCTTTTTTTTCAGATCCAGAGTCACTTGTAGGTACGTCAGTTGCATAATATTAGTGCTAACTATTTTTGGTAGTGATATTAAACACATATTTCAATGTAAAAATAATTTCAGGGCTGCATAAGCTTAAGTAGATCATAGAAACTATTTGCAGCAACTTTTAAGAAACACACCCCTAATTCAAATTATTTTTAAAATGTAAGGAAAAAAACATGAAATTGACATAATGTATATGGAATTATTCAGTATGTATAATAACACTACAAAAAACAGCTAATATAAATAGCAGCATATATATTGTGCAATTGAGGTTCTTATATGTGACTTTTGATGCCATCAGGATATCTGACATGAATTGACCGATCAGAATCAAGTATTCCAGATAATTCCATTACAAGAATAAGCATATAATACGGTGTAATATAATATATTAAAACCTGGACACTTTATATGTGACCCCGGAACACAAAACCAGTCATAGGGGTACATTTTATTGAAACTGAGATAAAAAAAAGCCATATTTGGCCAAGATACAACTATCGAAAATCGCCTTTAAAGTTGTCCAAATTAAGTTCTTAGCAATGCATTTTACTAATCAAAAATTAAGTTTTGATATATTTATGGTGGGAAAGTAACAAAATATCTTCATGAAACATGATCTTTACTTAATATCCTAATGATTTTTTGCTAAGAAAAATCTATAATTTTGACCCATACAATGTATTGTTGACTATTGCTACAAAATAATTGTTACATATAATAAAATGCTTTTCCATTGTAGTTTCTAGTGAAAGTCGTACTGAATGCAAAATGCCATTCTTTGCAAGGATGGAGAAGTTTCTTCTTAATAATTTGTTTTCTTATGATATTTAGTGAGATATTTTTGTATAATGACTTCAGATCAGGGGTTGTTTTATGATTAAAATCTCTACATTCATATCTTGCATATGTTTATTCATTGATCATTCTAATTCACCATTGTTTATGAGCTGAACTGAAGTCAAAATGAAAGTACAATTTTCAATAATTGGTTAAATACATGCCTGTTTTAAGTAGAGGTTGTATTTTGCCATTGTAAAATGTCATGTAAGCTACTGTACTCCCATCTTCTCTCCAAATAATCCAGTCGCCAAGGCTAAAACATGCACAGTATGCAACTGCAGCCAAACCAGTGAGCGACTGTGGGTCCTCTTGTGTTCTTTGATGTGAGAGCTGAGGAATGGGGTTAAGTTGTGTTAAAGAATGTGAGGAAATCATAATGAGGCGGACTCTCAGGGAGCGGAAGCGTCAGTGAGCCCTAATTAATGGAGGCAGAGACACTCCTAAAGTCTCCCATTCAGCGCTTCACAATGGGCGTCTCTCTGAAGCAGAACCTGCGGTGGAATATTAAAGAAATGAATGAAAACGGGCGCAAATGCCGGACTCTCGGCCACCCCCGCCCCACCTCCCGTTCCTTTGGCACCCTGGCTCTCATTGTGTGCCTGTTCTCGAGTGTCTCCTCCAATCTTCTAGGGGAGTCCCATTCAGCGCAATCTGCTTCAGAAGATCCAGCCGCGCCGTTTTGTAAATATGGCCCGGGACAATACGCACAAAGGGAAGGCACATTGCCAACAAGTATCCAATTTAGTGCTTAAAAAAATGTTAACTCCTCAAGCTCCCCTTGACTCTTTTAGACGAGGCACGACGTGAAGAGCGACAGTGCCGTCGATGCTGAGGCGCGTTGGGTCGGGGGCTTGCTGGAGAAGTGTGGACCCACCTGTCACTGATTATCCCTCCTGTTAAAGGGTTTAGTCTTGACCTCTCCTCCTCCTATCTGCCCCTCACCACTAATCTGTTCATTAACCACCGCCAACAAAGACTAAGAGTTTTTAAGGGGTCAGTGCAATGTGGCGCTATCCAAGGCGTGTGTATGTGTGAAATATGAACGCTGAACTTGTGTGTAACCGTGAATGTGAATAACGGTGACTGTGTGGCCCACCAGAGCGCTAGTTGTGAATGGCTACATCTTGTTAGCGGCATATGGCTTCATTTTGTTCTGTGTTAGTTGTGAGTTCCTGTGCTTTTTTAACCATGTGGAGAGCCATAATAGGCAGGACATCACCTTTGACCCTTACTGTATTATGGTGGGCCTACAAACGAAGAACGTTTGGAAGGCTTCATTATTGTTGAAGGTCAAAGTCCAGTTCTTTGTTTAAAACAATGCTTTAAGTCTTTCAAGTAATTTGGGGAAATGTGTTTGGTGAAAATGGCAATTATCATCTAATATTAAGAATTACGTCTTTCCTAGACACAACTGTGCCAGTAAAGTGAACAAAAAACTCACTTGTTTATCCTAGACTACAAGAAGATTAAATGAAGAACAAAGAGCTTTTGCGTCAGTCTCCAGCTTCTAAGATTTTCTCAATCTTTTACTGAAAGTCAATCGGATTTATAATGCTGCACTAAGCTACCTCCCTCCTTAGTTGGTAAAATTCAGTTAATTAAAATAAGTGTTTTACTTAGATTTGTATAGAATTTTCAATTCGATTATAGTTCATTTTACATTTATATTAAATCCAAGAGTAAGTAAACATCTGAATCCAAGTCCAAAATAGACTAATTTGTGCTTTTAATCTTTTGTTGTCCCTGTTGTGCTGAATAAGCAATGTAAGATGTTAGCCACTTTTTAGCCACTGCCTTTGTTTAAACTCACAGACACATTCTGTCGTACTGGAAATTCTTGCTCAGATTCTGTCATGGGATTCTTTACTCAATTTTGTTGAGAAGAAACCATTATATTTTTAAAGTTTACTCAAAAATAAAAATTCAGTAATCACTTACCTGTGTTGTTCCAAACCTCTGTGACTTTCTTCCATTGTGGAATAAATAATAATAATAATAAATTCCTTTTTTTTTCCTTTTCAACATTTTTCTTTTTTTTTTTTCTTTTTTCATGTTCCACAGAAGAAAGTACAGTTGAAGTCAAAAGTTTACATACACCTTGCAGAATCTGCAAAATGTTAATTATTTTACCAAAATAAGAGGGATCATACAAAATGCATGCTATTTTTTATTTGGCACTTCAAATGGAAACATAATGCATAAAGAGCAGGGGGGTGAAAACTTTTTGAATTTGAAGATCAGGTTAATTTAACTTATTTTGTCTTCTGGGAAACATGTAAGTATCTTCTGCAGCTTCTGAAGGGCAGTACTAAATTAAAAAAATAAATAAAAGGTATTTAGACAAAATAAGAAACGTATAATGTACACATCTTCATTCTGTTCAAAAGTTTACACCCCTGGCTCTTAATTCATCGTTTTTCCTTCTGGAGCATCAGTGCGCGTTTGAACCTATACAAATAGTTGCATATGAGTCCATCATTGTCCTGAGTGTGAAAAGATGGATCTCAAAATCATAGTCATTGTTGGAAACGGTTTAAATACACAAAAAAGCTGAAAAACCAAAGAATCCATGGGACCTGAAAGATTTTTCTGAAGAACAGTGGGTAGTTTAACTGTTAAGGACAAACAAGGGACTTACTATCACAATGATCACTAAACAAAATAAAAAAGCTGTGGATCATTCAGGTAACAACACAGTATTAAGAATCAAGTGTATGTAAACTTTTGAACTTTTGAGTAATTTTTAAAAACTCAACTATTATTTTCTCTTGTGGACTATATGTAAACATCTTTTATGTGAAATTCCCTATTCAGGTCAGTACTAAATAAAAAATAACAATCTTTTTGTATGATCCCTCTTATTTTGGTAAAATAATTAACATTTTGTGTGTATGTAAACTTTTAACCTTAACTGTAAGTCATATAGGTGTGGAATGACATGAGTGGAATGACATTTTTTAAAATCTATTTGTGAATGAATTTAATGAATGAATGGATCTTTTTTACTTTAATTTAATTTCTGTTCCAATAAAAAAATAGTTTTAAAAATCTGGAAATAACCTATGTAGAGCATTTAAAAGCAGACATTGTCATATTAATTCCCTGGGAAGCTGTAAAAGTCAGTTAGTTGTGTGTTTATTAGTTTGTGACAGGCATAAAGACATGTAGATTAATTCATGACCCCAAGAAAAATTGGACAACAATTACTGCCAAACGTGTCTGTCAGAGCAGAAAAGTAAAGGTAGCAAAAAGATGACAAGAATACATGCTCAATTCATTATACGTATTAATGAAGTTCTGCTTGATTACTTGTAGGTGACATTCAACGCCAGTGTGTTTTTTTTCACCTGACATAATGGACACTCACATGTAAATAATTGAATCCTCAATGATTAAGCATAGTAACATTTTGAGTTTTATTAATGTCCTCATTGATAGGTCTAGTAATTAAACGCAGTGCAGTCGTTGGTCATAATTAAACTATTAAGCATCTCAAGGTTTGACCTTTTCGCCTCTGACCCACAGTTAAAGCAAATGTAATGACTCAGAGAAACTCGTTTGTACAGGCATAGTGGGGTGACCTTTTAGTGGCATAGGACTGGGGGTTTTGTAAGGTTTCTCCTGAATTCAGTTTGAACACATACAGTCTTTAGAACAAGATACCTTATTTGTACCTTATTTCACAATCTACTAAAGCTCTCAAATAAAATTCTAAATGATTTTTTAAAAATGCGTGTGTTCAGATGTTTTAAAAAAAAAACATTCTTTTTTTACTCTCCTACTAATTCCAAAGTTTCATTTTGAATTCTTGAAGGTAAACTTACAAATGACTGCTGCCTTGAATCTTGCAGCACTGACATCTTTCCTCCATTTCTTCTCATTCCATCGGTCCAGTAAACAACATCTGCCATTCCATTTGCCCACCTTACACTGTAACCTCTGTCTAGTATAGTTAAGTGAATGCACAATGGAGGGTAATGATCTTCTACTAATGTCTGCTATTACCAGCACTCTCACAGTGATAGATTAGAGTAGATACCTTGTATATTTTCCCAAGGCCGCTGTTGTCTAATGTGCTTGCATTGATGTTTTTCATAGAACATTTTGCTTTTTGGTCTTGTTTTTCTGTTGTTTATTTAAGGTTTTAATCAATGAACTGAATTAGGATGCTTGTGGTGGTTTTCGAGCAGTTCTCTGAGGACATCCGATTTTTTCACATTATAGGCTTGGGCTGCGTTAAGCTGTTGATAAAGATAATTGCCCTCGACCTCGGCTGCATTGGCTTTATAAGTTTGCCACTGCGGCCGAGCCGTAGATCAGCCTCTTACATGCAGATCAGGGCTGGATCAATATGACACTACATCCTGACCCCGAGACCTCAGGTCAATACCCCTTAAATCAGTGCGCTCAGAATTAGCCGTCATCAACCTCAGTTAATGGAGATGCTTCATCCATGCCGGTGAACTGAATGGCAGTGGCTTTTTTTTGCTTTGTTGCAAGCCAGGGCTTGTCTTGTGTTGTAGCAGCCCTCCCAGAATGCTGTGTTCACATTTGAATTCTGGTTTGTTTTAAAGAATTAGTTCACTTCCAGAATAAAGATTTGATCATTTACTGATGATTTACCCCAATGGCATCCAAGATGTTCATGTCTTTCTACATACCAAGGTTTTTGAGAAAAACATTCCAGGATTTTTCTCCATATAATGGACTTCAATGGTGGCCAGCGGGTTGAAGATATAAAATGCAGTTTCAGTGCTGCTTTGAAGGGCTCTACACAATCCCAGCCAAGGAATAAGGGTCTTATGCAGGGCTTCTCTCTAACTTTATATTTAGGAGAACAGTCAAAATTTCAGAGCAGCTTATAATTAATAATCAAAAAATCTGATTAAAAAAAATTAGCCTTCCCATTACATGGTGATATTTCACTTGTTAAAGTCATTTACAGGGAAATTTAGTGTTTACCTTTGTAATGGCATTTTTCTAACTTTATTAAAAGTATGTCATCTTTTATGTCAGTTTTTTAAAGCTTTTTAACATTTCTAAATAAAACAACAGAATAAGACCAAGTAGAATAAGAATAAATTACCAATCAGATGAAATCAGTATTAACTAAATTAATTTGTACTACAGAGGTGGAAACAGAAGAACACAAAAGTGGATTGTACGTGTATTTTCATGTTTAATGAGGCTCAGAGGTGACATGAATGCAATCGAATTCATAAACTCGTGTTGAGATTAATGTTTTGAATATAACATTTTGAGTACAGAAATATTAAATATTTTAAATAGCTGAAAAGATACTTTAAAAATGAAACTAAAACTGCCAGTAGGTGGCAGCAAGTTACTGATTTAATTACTAAATCATTCATTTAATTCGTTCGAATGTCTGATTCATTCAGGAATCAAATAACTGTCTTTATGAATGGGGAATTGAATCATTGATTCGCTAGTTTAAAAATGCATGTTCATTCATAAACTAAACACTGCTGTGTTTGAATGGAGATTCGCAGCAGCTCGGTTGTGACTTGTTCCAGACTATTTTTGACGACGAAATACACTGTAAAAAACAATTTGTTGAGTCAACTTAAAATAATTTGTAACCTGGCTGCCTTAAAATTTTAAATTCAGTCAACTCAAAAAAAGTTTCTTCAACTTGAAATGTTAAATTATACTAAGTGACAACTTAGATATTTGAGTTGAATCAACTTAAAATTTTAAGGCAGCTGGGTTACTTACCCATCTGTTAAGTTTAGCAACCACAAATATCTAAGTTGTTACTTAGTACAACTTAATATTTCAAGATTAATAAACTTATTTTAGTTGACTGAACTTAAAATTTTAAGGCAGCTGGGTAACAAATTATTTTAAGCTGACTCAACAAATTGTTTTTTATTTTTTACAGTGTAGAGCAAAATCAGGCAATAGTGTTATAGTCAGACAATGTAAGTCACTTAATATTCACTTCTTGTTTATTTAACTGTTGTATTAAATCAATATCTCATTTACAAACTCCCTTAAAAGTCATTAAAAGCTTTCACTCATCTTAGTTCATCGCAATCTCACAAAGTTCCATTATAATCAACGAAACTGCACAATTAATCTCTTATTTACACTCTCTCTATGCTTTGTTTATGAAAGGATACATGAGATATGTCTGTGATACATTACTCAACGTTGCAAAAACATGTAGCAACCTTTGAAGCTCCCCTCAGCGCAAACACAAATATGCTGATCAGGTCAGGGCACACAGTAGTTTTCAGCCGCAAATGTGACTGAAATGGTCGCACTGTAGAGCCCAGTTATGTAGTGAAACAGTCATTTTCTTAAAAATATGAAAATGTATACTTTTTAACCACAAATTTGTCTGGCAATAGCTCAACTTGATGCATTACGTGGTCACGTTGGAAGGTCACCTGTGACGTAGGCAGAAGTACAGACTCAGTATTTACAAAGCGAACGTGCAAAAAAAGGTAAAACAATGACGTTGGTCAATTTTTAAGTTGGAGGAGAAAAATAGATGAAGTTTTTCACACTACCCTATCTTTTTGAACCGGAGTATACATGAGGAACTAACCACTCGTGACCTTTTCAACATCATTATGCAACGCGCAAAGTTGCAGACATGCATCGCAGAGCTAGTGCAATGTACTTTTTGCAGTTAAAAGTATATACATTTTTATTATTATTATTATTTTTTTTTTTTTTTTTTTTTTTTTAAAATGGCCGATCATTTTGCTAGATAAAACCCTTATTCCTTGGCTGGGATCTTATAGAGCCCTTTGAAGCTGCATTGAAGCTGCAATTTGGAAGTTCAAACTCTGGGGCACCATAAAAGTCCACTATATAGAGAGACCTGTTGGCCACTATTGAAGTCCGTTATATGGAGAAAAAATCCTGGAATGTTTTCCTCAAAAACCTTAATTTCTTTGCCACTGAAGACAGAAAGACATGAACATCTTGGATGACATTGGTGTAAATATGAGATAATTTTTATTCAGGAAGTGAACTAATCCTTTAACTGTCAGTTCAGTTTAAGTGGGATCTGTGTCTCAATCAGAGTTTTGCATCCATTTTTTCCCGAAAACAAGTTGAAAATGTTTTCATTGTGGCTCCAAGCATTTCCTTAGGGAAGTAATATTAAATTCAAAATATGATGGGCTCTTTGAACTCATTTACTCATGGTTACTGTTTAATCCACAGGCGTTTCATTTACACTGGTGAGTAGGAGCAGTCTGAGGGATATTGTTTCCCTGAGGAGATCATTGACTAAAACACTTTGCATTCCATTCACTGTATGTAAGTCATTTTCAGAGGTTATAACCCAGAGCCGGTGAAGGAGGACACGATCGCCTTTATGGTCCGAATCAAACGTCCGAAGTTTCCTTTCACGACTGGCACCTCTCAGCTTTAATATTTTACTGTTCTGTGTAAAACAAGTTCGAACAAGTAGACACATTTACACTTCAATCGTTTACTTTCTTTGACGACTTCTTTTTAAATAAACACTTTAAAAAGGCCGTCGGCATCCTCGTCGCATTTGATCAACAAGTGCACGGGATTATTCCGGCCTCACCGCCAGACTTCCCCGCAGGTGAACAGATCTGAGAGCAGCCATGCGGACCCTGCTGCTGCTAAAACTGACCATCACAATCCCAGAGACTTTAACTGAGCAGCACAAACTGTTTTCTCAACAAAGGGATTGGCTCAAACAAATGTCATAAGCCTTTAATGAGAGAGCTGATCTCACTAAAACCTACTTCTATTCACAGGCCCTATAGCCATTGGAGTCACTGAGACTAAACAGAGGCTCTCTCTCTTAGGAACCCACTGCAGCCAAGCCACATGACAATGCAGGTCAATTAATTGGTTCAAAAAAGTGGGAATCCAATTAATGTGTATCAAGCTGGCATTTTTGCATGATGATAGCTCATTAGTGGGGGTGTTTTGCTGGATTATCCCCCCCTCATTAAAAGGCTGTCTTTCTCAGTAGGGCTTTAGGCAGCAGGGAGGGGATTCTTTATGCAACAGGTCTGAAACAAAAACTCTATGTTATCCTCATTTAATGGATTTAACGGTGTTGAATTTTTAAATGGCTTGGGCAGATGCCTTTTGACAGGGCACTGCAATTCACATTCACTTTCACACTCTTCCTAAATTACAGAGGAGCATTTAGTGAGAAAGGGAAAGCAAACTTAAGTGAAAAATCCAGATCTAACTATGTTTGGTCATTTTTGTGACACCACAATATGGAAAGCTGCTATAAAAATACAGAAACCTACCAATAAACTGAAACCATTGTATATATACCACATTGAAAAAGACCTGGTGTAGAAATTGTGACTAAAGAACCAAGAAAAATAACTGAGGTGTAGAAATGCCTTTTGTTTTCTCTCATTGTTGCCCTCCTTTACAAACAATTACAAAAAAAAGGCAAGTAATGCACTGAATTAAACACAATACTGTGAAGTAGAGAAGCTAAAATAGCTAACATATTTTCTCGTAAAACCAATTATTATGCTAAAGCTTGTCAAGATATCTCGTCAATTTAAATTGCACTTATTCATTATTGCGCATATTGGGTATTTTTCAACATTGAAAACGGGCACAAATTGCATTTTTCACATTTTCCTCAGTTGTTTTTAGTTTGTCTCTGAGCAGAAGATTGATATCCTTGCCATACTTGTGTAGAATAACTTCACTTTAATCTTGTTTGAGGCAAAAATTCAAGTGGAGTGTGTCTAGTTGTTTCCGAGATTACTTCATCTTTCTCTCTGCAGCCACTTCCGCCTTTGTCCTCTGGCATTCAATGTCCCATTACCCTTCACAAGCAGCTAGTTTCTGCTGTTTGCCCAGTGCTTTCCACTGAGGCCAACATTACGGCGATGTGTAGGAATGCCTTTTCTTTTCTCATCGTTGCCCTCTTTTACAAAGTCTGATTAATTGATGATTGTGTGTGGCGTGGGCCATTTTTGTAATATTCACCGCCAGAAGGAAATTGCAATTTTTTCTTTTTAATTAAATTATGAAGCTTTTAGGGTAGACTGTTCTTGTTTGGGTCAAGTGTTTGTTTTGGCCAAGGAAAATCCTATGTTTGTGTCATGTGACATGTTCAGGGAGCTGTGAGAAGGACAATTAGTCCAAAGTCACGCGGTGTTGGGAAGTTACTGATCTTGGGCACATGATTTAGGTCACCAGGACTGGGTTTAAAGTGCTTAGAAATGTTGAAAAAAACATGGCGAAATAGAAATGGGTTGTGCTAGTTCTATCCTGTAAGCTACCGTCACTCGTGCATCAAGTCACACCCATAATTCAACCCTTTTGTACATTCATAATTGTTTTAATTAGTTTTTAGTTCCTTCTCCCTTTTTTCCCTATTTTTCCATCATGTTCAACAAACAATCAGTTATCAAATCAAATTGCTTCCAATGGTTTATAATTGAAGTTAGTAATTATAGCCTTAGAACATTAAAAAGTAGTTTTGTATATTTGATATGTGCCCTGAACACTATGCAAAATCTAAAACGGAGTGTCTATTTCATGAGGGTATCAAAGTTTAGATTAATTCAGCCTCAAGTCATGGCAAATGTTAATTGTCGACGAGTAATGATGAAGTGAGAAAATAATTAGGAATATGTTAATCATAGTGTTTACTATGCAACCCAAAGCATCCTAATTTTAGCCTTAGATTGCACTGAATGTTTTTTCCCCCATACATATTTGGTCATTACTGAAAATGTATAATGTGCTGGAATTTTGTACACCAATCTGTTTTGACAGAAAGTAAGCTCTTTGTGTGTTTGTGCAGTAGTATTTGAACTGTGTTTACCCACCAATCCCTTCCTAAAAAGAGTCTGACACATCACAACATAAAAGAGAGCTTCTATTACTTCCTGTCTAATCCTAAGGTCAAACATAGCACATGAACACATGGTACAATTACATCTGTGATTTTTTTTTTTCCTACTAAGAATTAGGCAATTTATCTGATTCCAAAACAAAGAGAAGTGATTGTACATTTTATGAGCTCATGTATGTTATTTATTTGTTATATTTAAGATTTTCCACAACAATACTGTTCCCTCCAAATTCTATCATTTTCATTTCTATATGTGACTCTGGACCACAAAACCAGTCTTAAGTAGCACCAGGTGTATTTGTAGCAATAGCCAAAAATACATTTTATGGGTCAAAATTATCTATTTTTCTTTTATGCCAAAAATCATTAGGATATTAAGTAAAGATCATGTTCCGTAAAGATATTGTGTAAATTTCCTATGATAAATATATCAAAACTTAATTTTTGATTAGTAATATTCATTGCTAAGAACTTCATTTGGACAATTTTAAAGGGGATTTTTATTTTTATTTTTTTCACCCTCAGATTCCAGATTCTCGACCAGAAATTGTCCTAACAAACCATACATCAATGGAAAGCTTATTTATTAAGCTTTCAGATTATGTATAATAAAAAAATTAACTCTTATGACTCTTATGGTCCAGGGTCACATATAATGTTCGTAATTTAATCATCTTTTATAGATGGACAGTATATTTTACTGATATTCAGTAAAAACTGATTTTTAAAAATGCTGTATTTTATTTCTTCTTTTTTGGCAGTATTTCCCTGTCATTCATCTCCTAATCATCTATTCTGTGCATCCAGGCGTATACATTGACAAATGTCTCCAACAGTAGGTATTTACCTAGCGTAGATAAAGAATGCTAAACATTTCCAATACCTACAGCATTAGGCAAATCTATATATGAAGATGTTTTTCCCTCTCTGAAACACTTTCTTGTTTATGAATATCAAAATACGCTACTCACACAAATCTAATGGATTTTAGTTCTTTTTTTAAGTCTCTTTTTCTGATTGAAACTTGACGTGTTTCAGAACCTGTTGTTTTATAGGCTGATAAAATGATTATGGTGATTTCAGCTTAATGTTTTGAGGATCTTAATGCTTTCAGACGTGCTATAATAGACATGTAGAGCTTTAATGGGCTACATCCCACCTAGGCCTTTCAGACTGGTTGGGTTATAACCCTAAAAGTGTAACCGCTGTTATTTAAGCACTGTTTTAGCTATGCAGACTGTATGTATCCATTTCGAAATCAGTTTAGACTCTAGCAGCGAGTCGAAGAGTAGCCGTGGGGTTAAATCCTTTTCATTCATTCGCTGTAATATAGTGAAACACAGTACAGTACGGCAGTGCATCGGGGAGTTTGATTTCAAGCAGATACTGACCCTAACAATGAACAGATTTAATCTGATTAGAAAGCGGCAGTCCCTGTAAAGCAGGGTGCTTGTGCGGGACCAGCCAGTGAGTTTACCCACTCATGCCATCTGTTAAGAGGCTGCTCCAAAGTTCAGCTTGGATTCACAAGCCCCAGGAGTTCTACCAGCTTGCTTACTTCTCCTGTCCGCTGGATCGTGGCGCGTGCGCGTATGTGTGTGGGTTATGTTTGTATGTGTGTACGTGTGTTCATGTGTGCATGTCTGGACCCACCTCTGCTCCACATACCTAACCGATTGTCCCTGCATTCACACAGGCAGGTAGGAGGCTGGCTGTCTTCAGAACAGGGTAAGCCTACCGTAATACAGCGTACCGTTGAATATTTGAACCACAGTAACATATTAGAAGAAAAACTTTAGTTTTAGTCGCTTTCGGTGTGTTTTGTTTTGTTTCTCAGGTGCTTCAGATGAATTACACTTTTCACGCTGGCTTTGAAGAACAGCTTTGTTTGTGGCCTTAAGTGCAAAAAGTCAAAGCAAATTCTCTGTCATTCTCTGATGTATAGCGCCACCATCATGCTGACTAATGAAATCTCTGGCAATGCATTAAGGCCGTATACTGTATGTTTCAAGTCAAGTTGAGCCTTTGCCCTCTTTTTTATTTCCTAACCGCTGATAATCACCTCTATTCACCGAGTAGATTTACAAGCACTTCTCTGACATTATTTCATTTCTGACTGAATTTATTATGCATGAGAAACTGACTTTATTTTCATGTTTTGGAACGCTTTCAAGAAAACTGACGCACAGAAGAAAATATATACAGTATATAACATAGACTAAGCTTTTGACAGAATATTTTTTAAATACGACTGTTATTTACACTTTTTAAGAAGCTATCTAAATGCAATTCACTACATTAACAATGAAATAATTTACTTTACGTGGAGGATGGCTGTACAGATAGGAGTTGAATTATGAGTCTGTGCTGGAAATATGTCTGGATCATGTTAATAAAACTGTTACGTCTACTTTATCTCTTGTACGTAATGTACAAGGTAGTACGTACTTCGTCTTTTTATATATATATATATATATAGAAAACACTTAAAATTAGTGCATTAGGCTTATGATTTAACTCCTATATCTTGGATTCCTTTGACTCTCCCCTGGGTTTTTGGGTTAATAGATAACCACAAACAGCTTGTTGAAAAATGATTTAGTTTGACCCACAAAATCATTAAAAACTCTAGCCGTACCCGTACATACTTTACTATTGAAATGCTTTGGGGTTGTGTGATTGAATTTCTGACCTTTATGTGAAATGAGCATGAGGGTTTTTTTCTGGATTGCCGTAGAGACAAAGCTCTCAACTTGACTCCTGTAATATGCTGTGTGTAGAAGATAAGGGTGGCCATTTTAGACGTAGCATTTATGAATGATGTGCTTTTTGGGGATAGATAAATCTTAGGGATTTACTATAGGAATTTCTATAATATAATAATAATAATAAATTATTTAGAAAAAACGTTTTTGCTTATACTGCTCTTTCAATTTAAACTATTTGCATTTTTGCATTGTTGTAGGTATTTAGTGGTTTTATTTAAAGGTGCTTGCATATTAAATTATGATAATTAGCTCATCCTTGTGGAATATAGAAAAGAGAGTCAGTAAGGAGTCATTCGGTCAGTAAAGTGTGAGTCGCTGGATTGAAGTGTTGAGGGTGACTGTAGGAGACGGGATGGCGGGGAAAGTTCGGAGAGGAACCTGGCAGGGCCCGCCAATCAATCGCAAAGTTCACATTAAAAAGTGCTGACAGCAGTGGGAGAGAGAGTTCCCACTTTCATCTAGCGCAAGACCTCCAGCTAACCTTCACGTCACACTTTTCCTCTCAAGACCTTCTTTCTTTATTAAATTGTGTTGCATCCCACGGTGGAATTCAAGGCACCGCCTGCTTTGTCACTTATCACAAAACTTTTGACTCATTGCATTTTTCATATGAAAAACAATTCATATGATAGCCTTGAACCGGGGACCTTTTTTGTCTTTGTACAGCCCACACACACCACTCCAGTTCAGAACGTCTTTGCTTAATTGAGTTTGCTGAACAAAAGCTAGAATATCTACTGCAGATATAAAAATTACTGTGTATTGTTTAAAACCGTTTTTGTATTTTTTAATCTGTAGCTTTTCTGTCTTGTACATAGCAGAATTAGTTTGTCTGGGCTGAGTTGTTTTATATCCTCATCTACAGTAATTTACCAGTTTTTTAGTTTAATGTGACTAAAGGGAAGGACCAGCAAGAAACTCTGAAATCTAAAATGTGTAATAAATGTGTGTATTACGGTTTATGTTTTATAAAGTGTTTCTTTAATTGTTTTTTTTAAAGTTGCTTTTCTTTACAAAGTCTAGATTAATAATTTATAGCATTTACACACACAGTTCTTTCTAAGATAATAAACTACAAAAGATATCACGAACAGAAATTTAATGACAGTTTAAATAAAGTAAATGCATAAATGCATACGTTATATATTAAGCATTGCAAATGTGTGTTATAATTTAATTCTAAAAAAAATCTGTGATTTTGGCAATCCAATTTGAGACATAAAAATGAATAAATTGTACTGCATTTTAATCATACTTAAAAGGTTTTTAAAATAATTGTAGATGCAAGATAACTTTTTTGGTTTATATGTTTTTTTTTTGTGTGTGTGTGTGTGCGTGTTTAAAGAATAAAATGTGCATATACTGTACAACAACAGAGCTGATTTTAGCATTCTAACCAAAAAACATGTATTGAACTTCAGCCTTTGCCGCTAAAGGTCGATTAGTGAGATCTGCAGGAAACAGCCGGTAACTCCTGCTTACACAAAAATTAGCAAACCACAGTCTTTTGCTGCCCCTTAAGGCTGTGTGGAGGGTTATATCAATATGGCTATGTATGTAGTTCTGTATCTTTTTAACAAAAACTATATATGTAATTCTGCTACTTCACTTAAGCTTTAAAAAAAAATCATACAGTGAGAGCTAGTATGTTAATCTTACCATAAGCATATTTGCATATAAATTTGTGTTTAGGATCAGCTTAAGAATAACTTAAAACCAAACCAAATATCTTAAAGAAGTATCTACAGTGCTAAACTGATTCATATATGTGACTCTGGACCACAAAACCAGTCATAAGTAGTGTGGGTATTTTTGTAGCAATAGCCAACAGTACATTGTATGGGTCAAAATGATTCTTTTATACCAAAAATCATTAGGATATTAAGTAAAGATCATGTTCCATGGAGATTC
Organism: Labeo rohita; assembly: GCF_022985175.1. Taxonomy (NCBI): domain Eukaryota; kingdom Metazoa; phylum Chordata; class Actinopteri; order Cypriniformes; family Cyprinidae; genus Labeo; species Labeo rohita. Next base: position 20,806,184 of record NC_066881.1, on the reverse strand, counting down.
TACCGTAAATATATCAAAATGTAATTTTGTGATTAGTAATATGTATTGCTAAGAACTTCAATTGGACAAATTTAAAGGTGATTTTCTCAGTATTTTGATTTTTTTTTTTTTTTTTTTGCACCCTCAAATTCCAGATTTTCAAATAGTCACATAGCCAAATATTGTCCTAACCTAACAAACCATACATCAATGGAAAACTTATTTATTCAGCTTTCAGAACTTTAAAAAAATGGTTTTGTGGTCCAGGATCACATATGATTTTAAGAGATAAGTGGGGAAAAGTGCTGTGAGAAAAGTGCTGTGTTATACACTTTTCAGGTCAGTTATTAACAAGACAAGTCTGTGAAGTATAGCAAAGGCAAGCCTTTTCTAGAAATTATATTATTTGTTGATTCGTTTTTATGATTGAATGGATATGTTTTTTCTTGTTTCTTGATAGAATTTTTGACATATTTACTGCATGATGAAGTAAATATTCAAATTCAAGCAAGATTTGTGCCAGAGTTTGGAAAAAGGAAATGGCTGGTGTTACAGGAAATACTGCCATCAGGTGGTGAAAATATACTACAGCAACAAACACATATGGCACATACAGTACTTTTCAGGATTAAATATTAAATAATAATTCAGGTTCAGGATTAAGTAATAGTTAAATGTTAAATGTACACAGTTTTGTGTAGTTTTTATGAATAGATATACATTTTTAAATGCAGTTATGTATGCATTAAACAGTGCATTTAATTCAGTGTATTTCATAAGTTATGATTCTTTTTTTTTAAACAGTTTTTTTCTCTAACATCTTCACCATATATCTCTAAAGATAGATTTAATTGTGCAACGTTTTTTTTAACATGGCTTCTCTTATCTGCTCAGGATAACTTTTGTGCATATGTATTTACTCCATATATTTGGGTCATGTGGCTTTTGAGTGACAGGAAAACATCAACTAATCCATAATATTTCAGATATATTTTTGGCTTTAGCGCACATTTCCTCTGCCAGAGGTGAACCTCAGTGCACTTAACCTTGCCACAACTTCAATGAGACGGTCACTTTAGCCTTGTTACCTGTAAAATATGTCTTCTTCTCTCTTTTCCCCGAGCCCCCTACAAGCTGTCAAGTCTACACAAAGGAAGGAAGTAGGATATTAAGTTGCTGAGCTTTGCTTGTGTGCTGTGTTTATTTGCTGTGTCAGAGACTGAGAGATTACACTGTTTATATGTGGGGTGGCTGGAATCTGGTCAGGTGTCTCCTCAGGGCTAAAGTGGCAGGTCGGGAGCTAGAGATGCACTGTTGACACTGGAATTAAGAATGAAAGTTTGACTGGAGACTATTCACAGCGAGTAAGTGGCTGCCATCAATCATTCTGGGAAAAAGTGCACGTATCCTTAGAGTCTAAGGGTGTTTGTGGCGGGAAGAAACAAGATCCTGCTTTTAAAATAGTGCTTGTGTGATATGATATTTGTTTTTGTATATATGGCATGTTATAATAATATTAGTTAAGCAGTGTTGAAATCACATGAGTAGAGGAGACTAGGGCTGCTTTTAACTGTAGTTTTGGAAGTCCATTTCTGTGTAGAAACATGACTACAAAAAGTTACTTTTCCACTCTTTTTGCTCAAACATGGATATAGTTCATTGATCACACTATGACCTTTTGACCCCAAAGCGGGCCATGTTTTCACACTATATTGGGTAAGTTGGAGCTTGCCTATAAACAGCCTATTAATGGCTTCTCAACAAAATTTGTAAGGTAATTATAAAATAATATGCTTCTTATTGTTTATTATTATTAAAACACAAAAAAATACATGAAACAAAATAAATAAGTGCCAAATAAAATATAAAACCATTGTTTTGGAAACAAATATTGTAATTAATAAATTGTATACTTTTAACCACATCTTTCAAATTGCACACAAAGAACACAAACGTTACAGTTGAAATCAACCATCATCATTATATATATATATATATATGTATGTATAGGCCACAGGTCTCATTCAGTTAATATTAGTTAATGTATAAACTGATATGAACAAACAAAGAACAAAATACATTTATGACAGTATTTAATCTTTGTTAATGATAGTTGATGAAAAAACAATCATTTATTGTTGGTTCATGTTAATTCACAGTACATTAACTAATGTTAACAAGCACAACGTTTGATTTTAATAATGCATTAGTAAATGTTGAAATTAACATTAACTAAGATTAACAAATGCTGAAGTAGTGTCCATTCTTAGTTCAAGTTAACTAAAGTACTTAACTAATGTTAACTAATGAACCGTATTATAAAGTGTAACCTCTATTTTTTAATTTTGAAAAATAAATTCACAAAAATGTTAGTGACAACTAAACTAAACCATGTCTAACTTTTACAATTATAGTGCATTTTAATAAAATCATTTTCCCACTTCAAAAGTATTTAATGCATTCTTTAATAACTAAATACTGTAATAAAATACAAAACAGCTTTTTTGTAAGAAAAACTTCCTATTAAAATCTAAAACAACAACTTTGTAGCTTCAAAGTGGGCCATTGTTACACAAAATCAAATAAAAATCCGCCGTTCTTCCTCTATCGTTGTAGCGGCATCATCAGAAGCTAAAAATGGCCCGTTGCCCGGACCTGCTGTCATTGCGTTTTGATTGATTACCATAAAAAAATATCTGTTGCTGACTGTGTAGAAAGTTGATCCTGTAGACCGGAACCCATGTGAAAAATTGAGGGGATATATGTGAGCATCTGACTTATTGTCTGTAGGAGCAAAAACACAGTTAGCAGCCTTACAGTCATTCCTTGTAGTGCCGTATATAACCCGAGGCAGTATAAACAGTGGAAGTGCTCGGATATTCTCCCTCAGTCGTGGTCTAGCCTCTGTCCTGGCTCCACTGTCTCACTGATGGGAATAGATGGAGGTTTTTGCTTACGGTAGTTATTGAGATGCTATCAGAATGAATACAAATGTGTATGTGTGTTGTTTTGAATCGTCAGCAAGACACATACAGGTCTTCAAGGTCAAAGAGGATGTCTTTCTCTGTACTATGTTGCTGTATTCTTGCTTTATGGTGGAAAAATGAATTTTTTTTTTTAACTTGGCGAGTGCTTTTGAAACTAACGCACTGTGAAAGGGTAAGAAACAAAGGCATTTGCTGAATGTGATTTCCTTTTCTAACTCTGTCACTTCATTGTATTTCCTCCTTAATTAAAACAGTCACAAGTTTCACTGAGCTGGATATCAAAGCCCGCGACGTTTGGAAATGGACTTGGTGAAGTGTGCTTTCTTACATGTCAGGAAACTTTACAACTTGCGCGCTGACATTCTTTGTGATTGGTGGAAACGAGAACTAAACGTTTGATTTTCCCATTATCAATCCCTTAGGACCGCTAATCATCTGCATGTCAATGTACACACCAATTAGGGTCTGATTTCACTTTGATTTGGGGACAACGGCAGTAACGTGTTATTATCGGTGACAAGAAAGGAAAGAAAAATGTCCCAAGAGTGTGTTTGAGTAGGCCCATTATTGTTTTAATAATATATAATAAAGCTTTTATTACCAAGTTTAAATAAATGAATAGTAATAGTTCTGAAAAATAACTATATATTTATTGTATTTGCCAGTGTTATATTATTATTGTTTTTTTTTTTGTTTTGTTTTGTTTTTTTGTTTTTTATGCAGCTATTACAGAAGGTTCAAATACTCACTGATGCTTCAGAAGGAATCATGATATAAAAAACTTTTGAACAGAATGAAGATGTGTACATTTTTCCTATTTTGTGTAAATATCATATATTTTTCATTTAGTACTGCCCTTTATAAGCTACAGAAGATACAGTACTTACATGTTTCCCATGAGACAAAATAAATTACATTTACCCAGATCTTCAAATTCCAAAAGTTTTCACCCCCCTACTTCAGATACTACTATAATTTTATTACATTTTTTCAAATATTTTTTACATTTCTATTTACATTTTTATTTTAGTTAATGGTTTTAATATCTGTAGAATGTTTATTAATGTTATTTCAGTTTTAGTCTACTTTGTGTGTAGTAATTTAATTATTTTAGTACATCAAATGAAGCTAAATTAAAATGAGAAATGTTTACTATTTTATAATATACTTTTTAATTGTTTTAGTTAACTATAATAACGCTGTTATATGCACATATTTAATTTTCTTCCGTAGTGTGGGAAGCCCATCATAATTTCTGCGATAAGTTGTTTTGCATGCATTATAGACGAGTACAACAAGGATGTTCTCTGTGTCAGCTAAATTGTGAGGGAAAGAGCTCTTGCGTACTAGATTGTGCTGAATGATGCATTAGGCAATGCTAAAACAATTAAAAATGCAATGTTTATTTTAGTGGGCTAATAGATGTCCTCTTTCTGCGGCTGGCGTGGGATTCCCTCTCACACTGAGGAAAAAAATGTCATGATATCTGTTACGGAGAGCATGAATATTGCAAGAGTAGAACAAATAATCCAGAAATTACTAATCATAGTTCAGGTCATTTGAGAAGGTTCTCCCAGGAGAGTGACTGATGGGTCTGCGTTTACGAGGCGCCTTTGGATAGTGTGTCAGTGACGAATAAACTCTCTATTATTTATGTGTGCAAAGTGTTGACCTCACAGCGTGCCACCAACCTTTAGAAGTCCTCTGGAACGTTTTAAAAAAAGGGAAAAGTGAAGCTCTTGTGGTAAACCGATGTACATCATGTCCCTGTTTTCCTTTTTGGTTTACATGAAGATTTTTGGAACTTTCCTTGGATTACTTTGTTGTTTAAACAAAGCTTACAAAAGTATGAGCAAAATCCAAAATTGAGAAACTTTTGTGTTCATAAACTACAAGAATCAAACATAAGCCATAGGATTATTATAGCTAAAAGTTAAAAACTAAAACGAAACCATAAAAAAAAGAAATGTACTTGTACATTTAAATAAATTCAAATTAATTAAACTAAAGTAAAATAAATTAAACTGAATGTAAAAAACTCTGTTTCATTTAGTTTATTTAATTTACTTATACTAAAATAACTAATACTAAATCTGTAATAAAAACTATATAGATATACTATATAAACTGTATATTAAAAAGCAAAGCCTCATAAAAAATACAAAACACAACAAAACTATTAAAACTTTAACCAATATTAAAATGAAAACAAAATATAAAAATAAAATCTAATTCAGAATATTAATAAAAACTATAAGTAACACTGCAAACCATGGAAACAAAAATATTAAAGTTTAAAAAATGTTAAATAAAGGTGTATTGGGGAATAAAAGCAAGTAAAACAAAAAAAAAACTTTTTGCCAAGAGTTAAATTATACATTCTGTTGGATGTTCAAGTGTCTTACCAATTTTTTTAATTCCTGAAATTTTATTTTATTTTATTTAAGAATGCAATTATTATGTAGTTATAGTATATAATTTCTTAGTAATTTGCTATAACTTCTTTAGTGGTCACAAGTCCCCTTTTAGATTTATGAGCCACAGCACAATGGCAAAAAAAAAAAAAAAAACTTGTGTAAATGTATTTTATTTGTTTGTTTTTTTTAATCTTTAAGAATGCAGTTATTATGTAATTATATTATATAATTTCTTACTAATTTGCTGTATAAATTCTTTACTGGTTAGAAGTCCCCTTTTAGATTTATGAGCTGCAGGTTTTGCAGCACAATGGCAGAAAAAAAAACTTGTGTAAATGTATATTTTATTTTATTTTATTTTATTTTATTATTCTTTAAGAATGTAATTATAATGTAATTTATATTATATAATATCTTACTAATTTGGATTATAACTTCTTTAGTGGTTAGAAGGCCCCTTTTAGATATATAAGCTGCAGGTTTTGCAGCACAATGGCAGAAAAAGGCTTGTGTGAAGGTATGTTTTATTTTATTACTCTTTATAAATGTAGTCATTATGTAATTATATTATATAATTTCTTACTAATTTGGAGTATGACTTCTTTAGTGGTTAAAAGTCCTCTTTTAGATTTACGAGCCACAAGTTTTACAATGGCAGAATAAAACTTGTGTAAATGTATTTTATTTCATTTTTGTTTTCATTATTTAAGAATGCAATTATTATATATTTATATTATATATTTTGGCGTACAACTTCTTTAGTGCTTACAAATCCCCTTTTAGATTTACGAGCCGCAGGTTTTCGCAGCACAATGGCAGAAGAAAGCTCGTGTAAATGATAGGGGTTTTGTATTATCAGAGAACTGTGTAAAGCTCTTCCTCATTCAGCCAGACGCAGATGTCCACCATCTCGCATTACAGTGGAATCCAAAGGGAAAGGTCCACAGCCAGAACAGGTAGATGATGGACAGCACGCCACTCCTGTGAGGGACCATAATAGACCTGACATGCCATTTTCCTGACAAGCTGCCAAGCATCTCCTTTACTTCTCCCAGTTTGCTTAATTAAAAGAACACAGCCATAGACACAAGTGTCAGTCCAACCAGTATTCACCAAAAGACAGCTCAATAAAGATTACTATGTAATGAAGACAGTATCAATCTCAGGATCTTCACACGCATAATAAATGATGAAGTATTGGTTGTACTGATGCTGTTTTGAAGTTAGATAACTTGGTCTTATGGATGGAGTGAACATCAAATATTTTTTGAGCAAATGTTTACATCTAAATATAAGCTCAAATCAAATGGCGTCTTTTTTAAAATACAAATAAATCTTCCCATGACCGACATCCATAGTTCACTGCTCTCAGATTGTGGGCTGGTCTGATTTGAGGACATGCTTGACCTCTCAACGCTTGGTTTCTAATCTCTTTGAAATATTCATAAGTGTCTTCCCTGCATATGTCTTTCAGTGGGAGGGTTTAGAGGTGGGACAGGGTTGCTTGGGGAAGCGCTGATGTTTGTCGTGTAGACGGCCAGGTCCTCCTATCAGCACACACATGACCAAGCCGCTCGCTTTTAGCTTGTAATTGGTCCCCAAAAAACAGGATCTCCAAGCCCTCGCCCCAAGCTACCTTTATCAGAACTGGCCGTTTAAAGAGATGCGGCAAAGAAAATAATCAGAAAACATATTATCTGAGAAGAGGACATGAACCATCTGTGTTTGCACTGCCAGCTCATTCTGGGATGGAAATGTGAGCTGATTTGTATCTGTGTATTTTGATTGTTTGCAGTAATAATGAGAAGGACAGGGTCACTGCCGCACATTCAAAGAGACTGACTTCTGCCAAACTTGTAAACATTTTAAAGCAGTAGTGCAAATAATTTATGTATCAGTGACCTTGAATGCAAAAGAAAGAGTTTATAAAAAATGCCCTGGCTGGAGCCCACACAAAACGTCTCCGTGCACAGAACGTTCCCTTCCACAACACACGCTGATAGAGGCTGTTTCCTTTGGCATTAAATCACTCATTAAAGACCAGACATGAAAGTGCTCGCAGAAAGCTACAATGTTTAGACCTAATATGCCAAATAATAAGAGAGGAACAACTCTTTCAAGAAAAGACGAGTGACGGTTATGGAAGAGGACATTGTCTGAATGTTTTTTTTTTTCATTATGAGAGCGGTACCGAAGCTTGACCCCATTTTATTAGTTTTAAAAGACAACCGCAGACCACGGAAATGCTTGTTAGGTCTTTTATGGTCTGCGGTCTTGAGGTTTCTTTGATCATTACTGTGACTTCTTTTCAGCCTCTCAAACAAATGACTAGATGTTTGTGGATGTTTGAAATTAGCATTTACAAATGTACCTTATTCATTTAGTTGTATACAGTCTGTCCTCATTACCAGAAAATACAAATGTCCATATTAAATTTACTTTCAAAATTAAATCAAATTGTAACAATAACAAGGACATATGCAGACACCATAATTAAAAACAGGAGGCTACTCAAAATTCAGCTTTGCCATCACAGTAATAATACTGGATGAGAAAAAATATATATATAGTGTAGAAAAATAAAACAAAATATAACATTACCAGCAGGTAAAGTTACAGCGGAAGTCCACGTCTCTCTCTCCTCCCCTGAGTCCATTGAGTTTTAACAGACCTCCTAAAACGTGGGAAAAGTCGCGTAAGTGGAGGCGTAATATGATTGGATATGACTGGTTATGTTCGGCTGTGATTGGTTAATGAGATAAACCCCGCCCCTTCGGGAGTCAGTATCTGAATCTGAATGAGCAATATAATAGCGTTAATGCGTAGCCTAATTAAAAAGTAAGTAAACAACTAACACACTTTATTTATAACCACTTTGTTAAGTCATATTAAGACTTAAAATGGCATGAAAACATGCTCTGTGTGAGTTTTTAGTGAGTAATCAGCTTGATGAAATGTCTGTGACCAGTGTTCACCGAGTGTTGATGACTGATGATCCAAAAAATGTAAAACTAGTTGAAGGTTAACTATTAAAAAGAATAGCTGCGCATAAGTTCACAAAAAAATTGTGTAAACTATTACTGCCATGAGTTATTATTTTGGAATAAATGTAAAATACTTAAAAATAAGATTCATACATGGCTTTAATAAATGGAATATTGATTACACTGTTCATGTAAAATATAAAATATTTTTTTTCTTTTTCTAATAGTGTAACTATATATATATATATATACACACATACATGAACCCACCCATCTATTTTTATGTCCTTTCTGCAGCTTGAGGACAGTCTGTGGCTAGTGGATGGCTGGATATTGGTACGGTGTGCCCATTAGGAACAGAGCGATAGGGCTGGGCACCCCTGTCCGCCATTAACTGCGGATTAGTGCTGGACCTCACACCCTTTGATGAGCGGTTTCTTCACATCCGCTCTACTGAAAGTCGGCATGCAGTCACGCTCCTGCACACACACTTTTTCCAAACCTACTGTATTGAAAATACAAACGGTGTGTTTGTCATATTCATTATTCCATGAAACTGTATCTCGTTTGTGGCAGAAGACAATTCTTTTAGTGTGATTTAAGATTAACGATCCCACAAACTCTCAGAAGAACTTTTACAATTTAAAGTAATCATCTTTTGATGTGGGTGTTTAAAGGAGTGAGAGGTTATTTTGAGAATCTGACCTGTTTCAGAGCTGCTCTATTGTCTAGTGCACACTGCCCTCTACTGTCACACAGGACAACAAACATGTGAATCGCATGAAGAAATTGAGGCTTCAGGGTGTTTTCTATTTTGGACCCATTTTAGTCAAACACCTTCATTGTTTGGGTATTTTGACCCTTTAAGTTTGAGGGATTTTTAAATGTTATTAAAAAGACTCTCTTCTGCTCACCAGTTTTGCATATGTTTGATCAAATGTAACATCTGTGACATGTTATTATATTTTCAAATAATTGTTTGCTATTTGAATATGTTTTTAAGATTTTTTGTGTGTGTGCTTTGATGTTAAATCTGAATTTTCAGCTATTTTTTTTTTTATTATCAGTGTTTAAACCACTAGATATTGTTTGTGGAAATCAAGATAAATATTTAAGAATTAGGAAGCAATTGGGGAGGTCAAAAGAAAAGTATTTATTTAAAAATATAAATATTTTGTAACATTGTCACTGTTGACATTTTGATAAATTTAATCTATACTTATGGAATAAAATAATTAATTTCTTTAAAATGTTTTTACTGATTTTGAACAGTAGCGTACAGTCTTTACCAAATGGTTTAGGTTACTTAATTTTTCAGAATGAAAAAAAAAGTCCAATAATACGACACTCAGAAAAAGCAGCTTTTATACAGAAAGAAACGAAAATAAATAAATAAAGCAATAAATAAATAAATGAAGTCTTTAAAAGGATAGTCCATATAAAAATCTCTCTTTTACTCACCCTTATGCCATTCTAATCCTGTAGAACTTTCTTTTTTCTTTGTAACTTAAAAGCAGATTTGTTGGTAATTTAATTTCCCATTTAATTGTAGTCTATGGGCAAAAATAGAATGGAAGTCAATGGGAACCAAAACTTTTTGGGTACCAACATTCTGCAAAATATGTCCTATTATGTTCCACAGAAGAAAGAAAGTCATACAAGTTTGAAATGATCTGAAATGATGAGCAAATTTTCATTTTTGTGTGGACTATGACTTAAAATATTTCTTATTGTGACATTTAAAGGGTTAAGCAATATCGGAACAGGATCTCTGTATATAAGCAAAATTGCAATTTTATTAAATTTTAGGGTTAGTATTATTTAAACAATATTATTTATATGATTATTGTATAATGTACATTTTATACTCAGTATGGCCAGTTATTTTGTGTTAATATTTTGTAACCTGTAACGTATTATGAATATTATGGTTGCAGGCACAACTGCACACGTCAAAATACACTGTAATTAATAGTAATGTTAAGAAGTATAAGTACTGAGATCATGAAGAATGGAAACTTTATCATTTGGAGGGCTTTCCAGGGCCTGTATTTATTGTTTGTTGATGGTAATTATTGGCATAAGCAGACAAGTCAGAACCGTCCGACTCACGCCCTCTCTCTCTGGTCAAGCCACGTATTTTCCTCGCTTTTCCAGTGAAGACTTCAACCAGACACTAAAGATAAACATCAGCAGTGAGACCCAAGACTGCATGACTAAGCAACAACTCAAAAATACCCTGAAAGGAATTTTTTCCATAAACACATCCTTTTTTTTCCTCTTCACAAATACCTTTTTGTCCGGTTTCAGACGTTATTTTTTCCTCACGTTATTTGCGAGGCATCAATGAGTCAATTCGAGAGAGTGGAATAATCCCTCTGTGTTGCATACGATTAGTCAGCTCAGGCCTTAGCAGGCCAGCAGGCTTCAGAGCTGTAAACAGGCAACGCTGTGTGCTTTACAGACTGGAAGCTTTGGAAAGACAGTATAAAAGGCCTGTTCAACGGCCGTCTGAGCCCTAGTGTGGACAGTGCGCCACTTAGAAGGTGTGGCACATCCTGAGAGAGTGGAACACATGCACATACACATCGAAACTGATTTCCTGTTGCCCTGCCTGCACAACGCTCTCACAGTACTCCCAAATCAGTGAAGAATGAGTTAAAGAAAACATACTTAGAAAAGGAAAATACTGTGACATTTGTTTTCACAAGCCATCATGTCTTATATGAACATCAGAGATGTGTTTGATATTGATTTGTGGAGAGGAAAGACCTGTGCCAATGAAACAAGTCATTTGCATATGTCCTCAGCGTGAACTAGCAACAGAAATCCTCAGGTATAAATCACACTTTCTGTTCAGCATACTTGCGTCACAACATTTTCACTTGGAGAACTGATTTTTCAGTTCATCCTTGTGGAAATCAGCTTTCACAATGCGACGATCACTGCACATACGCTGAAGCAGAGCGGAAGCTTCACTGTTTTGTCAATGCAAAATTTCCCAGTGGACTCATTAAATTAGGGATTCTCACTCCAAGGGATATTGCAACACTGGTGGATCACAATAAACCCATATTTAGTGAAATACCAGTGTGATGACAGACACTCCGCACTCTCTCGCTCTTTGTTTAACAGATGCTAGACTCTTGAATGCACATTTATAGTGCCAGCTAATGCAATAACAGATCTTAAATTATTTATTGTTGCAAAAAGAAAGCAGCAGTACAATTAAAGAAGCATGTCCTGGTGTGCAAATATGACAAATGTGTGTTTTATTATTTTCGTGAATAACATTGTGTGAATTTGTATTGTGCATGATGTGCTTTTTGCATGCGTGCACTCTTAAAAATAAAGGTGCCTAAAAGGTTCTTAACAGCGATTCCGTAGAAGAACCATTTTTGGTTCCAAAAAGAACACTTCAGTCAATAGTTCTTTAAAGAACCATCTCTTTCTTATCTTTTTATAATCTGAAAAACCTTCTTTGGCCACAAAGAACGTTTGTGAAACAGAAAGGTTCTTCAGATGTTAAAGGTTCTTTATGAAACCATTTAGACAAAAAAGGCTCTTCTATGGCATCGTGAAGCACCTTTATTTTTAAGAGTGTAAATGCAACATTTTCTTAAAGAACCACTGTATTATCAGTGCAGATGTCTGTAATCTTTGGCATGCTAGGTCCCCATGGCCAGGAAATAGTTTGAGGGTGATGTGGATATTTAATTAAGATAAGATTGTAAAGTTACTTGTGCAGAGATCACTTGTTCTCAAAAAAACTGTTTTGAGATTATATTGTAAAATTATGTGTGCAGAGAAAATATCACTGTTCCCAGTCTCTTTTATTTTGAGAATGTCTGTGTAGACTTGTGGTCACATAAGACTTGTGGCATGTGCTTCCTAACAATAATTCACAGTCATTCTAAAAATAAAACTGTGATGTTTGAAATAGCTTTGGCATTAGGGCTTTCGCTGAAACTAAATGCCATCCACCTATTTTAAAGGAAAAGTCCACTTCCAGAACAAAAATGTACAGATAATGTACTCACCCCCTTGTCATCCAAGATGTTCATCTCTTTCTTTCTTCAGTCGTAAAGAAATTATGTTTTTTGAGGAAAACATTTCAGGACTTTTTTCCATATAATGGACTTCTATGGTGCCCTGAGTTTGAACTTTCAAAATGCAGTTTAAGCACATTCCCAAATGCGGTTGTAAATGATCCCAGCTAAGGAAGAAGGGTCTTATCTAGCGAAACAATCGGTTATTTTCATAAAAATAATACAATTTATATACTTTTAAATGTCAAACGCTTATCTTGTGTAGCTCTGCCTGAACTTAGTTTTTCGGTTCATGACAGTTATGGTTTGTCAAAAAACTCTCATGTCATGTTCTCCCTCAACTTCAAATTCATCCTATATTGCTGTTTTACCTTTTTTGTTAAGGATTTGAGGGTTTTTCAAACACCCTTAAAATACCCTGTGTTTTCGACATACCCTAACTGTCTTGAACCATAATACACAGAGTTCAGGCATAGCAAGACAAGATGAATGTTTGAGATTAAAAAGTATTTAAATTGTATGTTATTAAAATGAAAATAACCGATCGTTTCGCTAGATAAGACCCTTCTTCCTTAGCTGGGATCATTTACAACCGCATTTGGGAATGTGCTTAAACTGCATTTTGAAAGTTCAAACTCGGGGCACCATAGAAGTCCATTATATGGAGAAAAGTCCTGAAATGTTTTCCTCAAAAAAACATAATTTCTTTACGACTGAAGAAAGAAAGACATGAACATCTTGGATGACAAGAGGGTGAGTACATTATCTGTAAATTTTTGCTCTGGAAGTGGACTTCTCCTTTAAAAATGATATGCTTTTTAAAAGTCTACCATTAAACTAGCTAGAGAACAGTGAAGGATGCATAGTATAGCTCCTGAAGAAACTGATGCAGTTTTTTTTTTTGTTTACTATTCCTGTGTGGCAAAGAAGTAGATGCTTTTGGAAAATGTTGGTGTTTTCTTCAGTATTTTGCTGTTGCTGTTGAGTATTTTGATCCAAATTTATATGTGACAAACCATACAGGCACTAGAAATGACAGTTGAGTCATTTTATTTATTTATTTATTTTAGAAGAATAAAATTAGTTTTTAAGCTATTAACTTTAGTGAAAGTTTCTAAGCATAAAGACATGTAAGTTTAAATTTTCCAAACTTTTCTTGTCATGTACTATTTTTGTGCTTTAAAAAATTAAATATTAAACAGATGTAAAAATATGGATGGACAGAGGTCTATTCTACACTTCAGTTTTTTAGAGAATAATGTCACGATTGTACTCCGGGAACACAGCTGCATGTCAAAAGCTGCTTTTTATACTGACTGCCTCTTCGCACAGTGGAAGTTTTTCCTCAGTTAATATCTAGATACACTGAAAAAATAAATTATATCTTACAATAATAAGAGATGACAAACTCCCACAGCCAATTTTGTGCTTTAATTTCAACAAAGCAGCCTGAAACAACTCTGCTGACCACACATTACTTTAGCAGCATCTGCACCACACATAAATAAAACGCCTGCTTGTTTTGCTTCCCTTTTGTGTAATAATGATTAGCTTTTTCTTCAGAAAAAGAAAGTTTTCAGGTACACACAAACATACCTACATTCCCAGGCAGATCGTGTCTCATCTGAGTATGGATGATTTTTGTCCTCATCAAACTTTGTATCTAATACGAAGGCATCTACAGTCACTCATAATAATCTCAGTTAGGCTTTATGTTTAAATAAATCAGGTGATGCATGCCAGAAGTACCTCAGTATAAGCAACATCCCAGTGTGCTACAGTGTGCCAGTGTCTCTGCTATGCATATTTTTAGTTCACAAATAAAAACAAAACATTGTCATATTTCACGCTTGATTGTCCTGTAACAATGTATGCATCAAAAAATGTCAAATCTGTGTCTAGATAAATTGTTTTTCTTCAAGCAAACTAAAAGATCTATTCAAAAGTGTCTGTTCACTGTCTACAAATCTATACCCAAAAAGTTTCATGGTCGGTCCACAGACTTTCTGTACAACTTGGGCCAGTTTGAACGGTATACTAAGTCGCCATTTCTCCACCTGTTCTGAAGAGTTTTTTTGGGTGGAATACACCCCACTTGTCTCGGTTGATGCATGCGTGTTTTTGAGGATCCAATCCCGTGCTTGTGTCGTCATCGGAAGCCCTGTGAAACTGTACATTTCTGCTGCTTTTTGCATGGGGTACCTGGCGATATCCTCGTAGCGTACTAGCATATAACGGTTTTTCAGCCATTCCGGCTGACTTAAGCCCAACTCGGCAGAGATGCGGATATTATTACAGTTTCCTTCAAGACGTTTGACCTCTTCATCCTCTATAGGAACATCTCCATTCACTGCCCAGCTTTTCCAGTTCTGGTACTTACTTGCAAAGGCCACCATCCTTGATGCGAGGATGGCTCGAGGGTCTCTAACCAGCTGGATGAATCTGATATCCAACCGAGGGTCATCTGCTAGAGAACGAAGTGTGTCTAGTTGTCGGACCCTCACTGTTTTGATCACCCTGTGCTGTTTTCCTAAGCAGGCATCGGACGCCAAAGTCAGATTGAGCGGCCCGCAACGTCTCGTCTTGCAATGGTACCTCTCAAAAACGTCTTTTACAACTGGAGAGCACACTTGCTCCTCACATAGGGCCTTGCTAGACTCTCTGCGGAACAGGGCAGGGGTGATGTGGTCCCGTGGAGGAGGGCTGATGAAGCGCTCCAACATAGAGAAGTTACACAAGAAGAGATGCTGTAGGACATCCCTGTACACCCAAACAGAAGTGCTGGCATTTGTCCCACTCGAGCCAATCGATAGCATCCTCTCTGCGTGCCAGAGCGGCTCAAAGAGGTAAAACATGTTGCTGCCCTGTTGGTTGAAGAACTCGCCAACGAAGGAAGATCCTGTGCGAGTGGTTGCCATCAAGAGGATGTGCTTTCGCCCTGCCTGAATGGCGTTCTCAGCATACAGGTCTTCGGGATAGGAACCGTTGTCGTCCATTATTACAAGAGCATCGGAAGCATTGTAGGGCAGTGGAGGCTCCGTCTTCGGGCTCCGTCTGAGTGTCAGCTTGTCCGAGACCCTGCACATTTTAACGTGATGTAAAATTAATTTTTTGTAAAACACTTCATTTCAGTATTTTTAGTTTATCCAAAAATTCTCACCTTGAAATAATGTTGTTTTCCTTTTCAATGATGACAAGTGCCACAATGCAGATAATGATGACTGCATACTTGTTCCTCATTCTCAAATGAACTTCGATTTCGGAAATGCCTCCACAGACTGCTAATTAGTCGCTGATGCCGACTGTTTTGGGTTCATCTCATGTCAGAACCTGGGTCTACTATTCATCTGCAATAAACAAAATCAAGACAGGAGTTTTGGCACCATTTCCACACAGACATAAAACTCACTAACACACCAGCCCTATGTATTGATTCCAAGCGGTGACAGATTTATACCGTTTGGCACAGGGGAGCATAAGCAGACACAGACAATTTCAGCTTTGTTCCCAAACAAGCGGCATGCACTGTCATCACCTGTCCAGTAATTCCACTAATGTGGAATGATGAGAGATGATGAGGTCCGCAGAACACAATGTCTCTCTTTGGTAACTAGATACTGTGGATCACGATGAATCATAGAAAGTACTTCTTTAGAATTAAATATGTATATATACTATATTAAATATATTAGTATTTACATTGCTGCTCAAAAGCTGTCACGATTCCTGGTTTTGAAATCAAGTACTTGATTTTTTTTAAAAAAATCCTCAATTGCGTTTTGCCAGTGTTAAGTAACCAGCAAAATACCAGAAGTGGCGATTTCCACGGACGAGAAACCACACAAACTGTTATCATTTACGTGTAGAGTGTCTCAAACTCCATCTATTGTAACACCTTCGCTGTGAGTTTATACGTTTTGATGTCCACATATTCAAGAAATTACAGTGGCTGTAGCATTTCTGTCATAAGAAAATGGCCAAATATTATAGATTAAGTGGACATTTTAATTAAATGTTGTTTAGTCAATATTAAAGTGTAAAAACAATCGTCAGGCCGCTGCACTGTCTGAGCCGCTGCCCATCATGCCCTCTGCAGTCATTTCTATAATGCGTCATGTACATTAGCTCTATGTGTTTTAACAGTTTTGTTTAATAAAACCATATGATTACTTGCTTTTGATACTTTATCTGAACTAATTATTATTGCTTCATTGCTATTATATATGTATTTTAAGTCTTTTTAAAGGGTATTGGTTGCTTAGGTCTATTTTTATTACCTCAAAGAAATTATTTATAATTGCCTGATTACTCGATTAATTGTCAGAATAATCGACAGATTACTCGATTACAAAAATAATCATTAGTGACAGCTCTAGTTATATTTTCAATGTTTTTGAAAGAAGTCTCAAATGCTGCATTTATTTGATCAAAACCAGTAATATTGTGAAATATTATTACAATTTTAAATGACTCTTTTCTATTTTAATATATTTTAAAATGCAATTTATTCCTGTGATGATACTATAGTCTTCAGCGTCACATGATCCTTCAGAAATCATTCCAATATGCTGATTTGATTTTAAACAGTTGTGCTGTTTAATATTTTTATGGAAACTGTAATACATTTTTTCTCGTCAATGAATATCAAGTACAAAAGAACAGCAAAGTAAGAGCATTTATTTGAAATATAATTTTTTGTAACATTATGATTACCTGTCATTTTTGATAAATTGAATGCATTCTTGATGAATAAAAGTATTTATTTCTTTAAAAAAAACTGAAAAAATGACCACAAATAGATAGTAGGCTATTTTAATCACTGTAATTACTATATGTTTTTTTTAATCATATTGATTTAATGTTAAGTATTTTAAGTAATAAAAATGATAAGAATCAGAATGAGAATTGAGTGATCTTCAAGCTTCAGAACAAAAAATAAACTCATAACTTTGTACTTACAGAATGTTTTGGCCTCTGCAACCCACCGTCAAAAGGAAATGACATTTCCTATTGCAGCAAGTTTGAATTGTTTTTATTAAATATTGGAAGCCAGATGGTGTGGGTGGAATTTTGTTTGTTTGACAAAGAGAACATTTTCTAAGAGTTAGGTCTACTGTTTGTGTCCACAATGCTATTCTTGTAGCATTTCTTTAATATACAATACAATATTTCTTAGGATGGATGGAACATTAGCTACATTAAAACACTGGTCTGACCTTTGAATCCACAAGCCATTTGTTCATCGTTGCTGTTGTGGGGGAAGTTTTGGTTAACCTGTTTAAATAAACCCTTGTTTTGATGTTATAAGGATTTTATCTGATTTTTTGCTTTATCACAGTTATATCACTAAATTTAAATTTTCAAATAGTTGTATCTCAGCCAAATATCGTCCTATCCTAACGACCATACATTAATGAAAAGCTTTTTTATTCAGCTTTCAGATGATGTATACATCTCAGTTTTGAAAAACTAACTCTTATGACAGGTTTTGTGGTCCAGGGTCACATATATACAGTAAATAACATTTGAAGTGGATCAAAACCTTTCATAAAAGGTGTCCCAAAACCAAAACAATACCCATTCTTGTCTTAGGACAAGTTTGATGAACTTTTTTTGATCCACTTCAAATGTTGACTACTGTAAATAACAGGTGAGTATAAAAACTCCTAATGTAAAGAAATTAGGGAAATGGTAAAGGAATGACACCACTACAAATATACTGGGCTATTGTGTTGCAATAAAACCAGTAGCTTAAGGGCATGTTTGACCCCAGATAACCCCACCGAATGGCTTTAAGTAGGTGAGCTGCCATAACCAGACGTAGCTCTATTCAGGGTTGTCGTTTACTAGCAATAACGCATTGTGTTACCTTCACAGCAATGCAAACAACACCGGTTGACAGGGTTAATCTGGACCATATCAAGACCACATCTGTGCAAATAAACCTAACAGACCTCAGCCAGACAGAATGTGACATTTTCCTAAACCGTGCTAAAAACACGAGGAGAGCCAGTGCAATATTGTAGTCGTAAAATAAGACGTGTAGCAGTGGGAAAACTGTCATAGGTAAATGCCATGCAATTTGTCTGTACAAAGACTAGCATTTAGGATATGACACAATTTTCGAGCCGTCAAGGAATGATAGTGTGCAGTCTAAGTAAATATAAACCAATTATGTGGGCTTATTATGCCATAGCCGTCAAACTGTCAGGCACGGCGGTTGAGCTGAAATCTTTACATATTCAAGAACCACTGAAGCATTTGACAAATCTGATGATCTGCTCAAGCAGAAACGGACATCACTCTGTTCATCATTCCCATACAAATTACATTAATGGCTTATCTTACAGCCTTATAGATGTGTTAGAAATAAAAATGCTTAAATAATCCCACCCTAGCAGTGTTTGGGTTTATTTTTCATTGTGTAAAAGCATACTTCGATTTGATTTGTTCCCCAGAGACGGAAGATACACATCAGTAGCTTGTTAAAATAAACTACAGTGCATCTGATGCTTTCGGACTGGTCTGTGACGTACGGTCAATCATTTTAAACCTTTGGGACAGTGCTACTTTTTTATCCAGGAGTATTACACAGATATAATCTAGTGGCATTTTCTGTCAGAAACATGACACAGGAAGTGAGTTAGCATGGGTATCAGAGAGGAGTGTGCAGTCTGGGGCCAGGGAGCATGTTTCATCCTTGTGTTTTTGTCTTGTTTCATTACGGAGCGCTTTGCGGTTCAGCAGTGCGTGATGGCGCCTTCTGGGAGATAGGCAGTGTTTAGCTGGAGTTCTTCTATATGAGATAAATCCACTATCACCAGTGACAGGCTCGCTTGTGCTGCCTAGGCCCACGACTTGCAGCTGCAGCAGCGGTGGAGGAGGGGAACAGCAACAGGGGCTGTATTTGTCATGGACATATCACAAAATGTAAACCTTAAAGAGACGTGGCACCAAATGGCTTCTCTCTCACACACGCACACACATAGCAAGACCACACCATGACTTTCACTTGCTGTTTTGAACTAATCAGTGTGAATGAACTGAGGAGATTGAGTGTAATGACAACAATCAATGCTAATTAGTAGGTAATATATGGTAACATGATCATTGCATTTAAAAAATGCTTTAACTGCTGCCGTAAATGTTCACATCAATGTTTATATCAATTCAAAGTGGTGTTAAAGTCACAATATGCAGTAAGAAATTCATTCCTTTTTCAACCACTTTATTAATGATCAAGGAAATTTGTTTTCAACATTTTTGTTTTCAAGGAATATAGACAATTCTGTAATACATCTTTTAGAGTAGCTTTAAGATTAGATTAAATTAGAATTTGTCCACATCACTGATTTATATGAAACTCACAAAAAGTCAGTCATTTTTAGATAGATAGATAGATAGATAGATAGATAGATAGATCTGTGTGAGGTAAATAAAAAGACAGAAAAGAGAAAAAAAAATCAAAGTTTAGAAAGTATTTACAATGTGAGATAAAAAGACAGAAAGGAGCTATCTCATATTACTATAGTAAAGTTGCTGTTAACGTTTTTACAGAACTTTGGCAGAGGTGAAAGTTAATACTCTGCTCTTCTCTGTTTTAAAGTAAAAATAACTTCGCCATGACTGGACTTATACCAGCAAGACTGAATGAAATCTTACCTTACAGACTGAACGGGTCTCCAGTAGTTCATCTTGAGCATCCCGAGTGATCGCGTTTGGTACACATTGTTCCTCTGCGTGTGTGAAGACTCCAAAGTACTGCACTTATTAAAGTGAAAACGCTAATTACACTGTGAAGTTAATGTTTGATAATACGGACCCTGTTATTTCCACGAACAAAAGGAGATCATTTATTGTTAAGGAAGTTCCAACTTAGACATTTTTTTGCTGGAACTCGTTAGTTGAAGACTCCTAAAGTTATTTCCAGATGCTCTCGGCATTGAAGAAAGGCTTTTATTAATTTATCTCCATTTGCGCTTTTTTCCGGTGCAGCATGCTGGAAAACGTGTCCATTACTCGGCGGTCTCCAAGTTTGGGCTATCCTTGGATACACGGTCACGTGGTCAAGTAAGAACCCCCCAGTGTGAGTGTTCACAAGGGCTTTTCTGTTTGAGGAGGGCCCTGGGACACTCCTACGTGGATTCATTCATCCCCCTTTTGCAGTGGGGAGTCGAGAGGGCTGAAATCTGGGATAAAGCACGCTGCGTTCGTTTACGGAGACTGAATCCGTACACTCGCTGAATAAATAAAGGGGCAAAAGTTGTATGTGCGAACTACGCACCTTAGTGTTCCTTTAATACCTTCGTAATTATGGTTTTCCAAACAGTTCCAATAAGTTACTATTGTTAAAGTGTATAGCATATATATATATATATATATATATATATATATATATATATATATATATATATAATTTGTAAACAGTGTAAAGAAGCGTATTTCCGTTGTTTATTTATTTAGATGACAGTGCTGGCAATCCTAAACAATTTTAATCTAGGGACTTAGGTTTTTTTTTTTTTTTTTTTTTTTTTTCGTGTGTGTTCGTGTATTTTTTCGTCTATATTTCGTGTATGTTTGATGTGATGCTGTTGCGCACCCAATTAGCCTTTTTCACAAAAATCGGAAGTGACGTCAGCGCAGGGTAAAGTCAGTTCCGCTACAGGTCTGTGCCTATTATATTAATATGCTCTTGTCTCAAATAATGCCTTTTACCTTTTCTTTTTTGTCTGCTTTCCAAGTTGTTATATAATCAACAAAGAAACAACATTTTACTTGTTTGTAATTTATATGGGCACTCAGACCGGTACTCGTCAATATAATATATGCGCAACATAGCGCCAGCTATAGTTTCTGTTCTCCATCTCCGGTATATTTAAGCGTATTTTCTCAATTTACTCAGTCATTTCCCTCGAATCACTACATCATGGTAAATTATGACAGCGTTTATATCCAAATGCACATTTCCCCAAGAATAAATGAAACAATTCTGAGTCCGGATGATGCATAAACTCAATACAACAACGTAATCCAGATCCAAAAGGAATAAAGCCATTAATCGGAGTCATGTCTTATTTAGTATTATATTATTTTATTATGTATATCCCTGGGCACATTATGCAACGTACATTTACACCCTAAAGTTAATAATGCAAAGGAGAGCAAGTAGAAAATACAATATTACTTTCATAATAATAATAACAATATTAATCGCGAAAAAAAATGATGTGAAGAGTCATAATGCACAGCCAGCACCGAATAGACAGTACGGCAAAACTTAAAACTGTACTGTATTATAAGTGCTAACATTCATAATTAAATAAACATAGTATTTGTGATGACCAGACGCTGACACAAAGTTTTTGAATAAATGTTTGCTATTTTTAGAGTAAAACACCGGTATATATCATAGTATCATAGTATCTATTTTGTAAAAATATACTTTGATTCCCGAACTTACTCTTGTTCAGTACGGCCGCTGCTGTCAGCGGAAAAACGTTTACTCTGCAAGCGCCAATCCGGAAGCCAGAAACACGGAAGTGTGAAAAAGGCTAATGAACCCTGTTGGATCACTAAAATAAATAGACTAAAGTACCCTATGTCCAGCGGTGCCACGAAGGAGAGCCTCGAAACGTTCACCATTAACGTTATGTAACCACTTGGGGGCGGTGATGTACAGTGTTACTGACAATAACCAACTACAGTACACTGACGTAAACGAATTTGACTTTTTAACAAACTACAATGACATCAAATGTTAACATGAAATATTCATATTCCCAGCGCTTTTGGTGTTGAATAGCCAGTTGTAGCAAATAGGCTATAGCCTACTAATAGACACTGCCAAGCTTCCTGGATCTTATCAAACTACTGCCAACGATGTGTTTAAAGTTCTGTTCTAATCTAATCTAATTTAAACAAGTTATTGCTTATTGGTCTGCACTTTTATTTATAGCTAAAGAACAAAACCACGTGTGTTTACATTTCCAACAGTATTTTGGCAATACATGAGAAAAAAAATGATTGTGTTGGAAGACCACGTAAAAGCTTAAAGTCAAATACATAATATATTTGCAGATGAACTGAAGTTTGCAAGAAGATTAAAATGACTCTAATATGTTGATGACCCAGACATTGCATCCAATCCAAAGCTTATTTGTAATCCAAGAAGTAACATTCAAACATGTGAATTGAAGATTTCAGATCTTTATATATTTAATAATTACACATTAATATTAAAACTGGATTTCAATAGTTAAATCATGTTTAATAATTAAAGGAGAAGTCCACTTCCAAAACAAATATTCACATATAATGTACTCATCCCCTTGTCAAGATGTTTATGTCTTTCTTTCTTCAGTCGTAAAGAAATTGTTTTTTGAGGAAAACATTTCAGCATTTTTCTCCATATAATGGACTGATATGGTGCCCCGATTTTGAACTTCCAAAATGCAATTTAAATGTGGCTTTAAACGATCCCAAATGCAGTTGTAAACAATCCCAGCCAAGAAAGAAGGGTCTTATCTAGTGAAACGATCAGTTATTTTAATAAAAATAATACAATTGATATACTTTTTAATGCCAAATGCTCGTCTTGTTTGCCTGGACTGTTTTCGTTCCAGTTCATGACAGGGTATATTGAAAAACGCCCCTCTCATGTTCTCCCTCAACTTCAAAATCATCCTGTATCGCTGTTTTACCTTTTTTGTTAAGGGTGTTTGATTTTCTTTGCATGTTCACTTTGCAAAGACTGGATCGGTACTTCTGCAGCGATGTAGGATGATTTTGAAGTGATTTTTGAAGTTTAGGGAGAAAATGCGATTGGAGTTTTTCGACATACCCTAACTGTCGTGAGTCAGAATACACAGAGTTTAGGGAGAGAAAGGCAAGAAGAGCATTTGAGATTAAAAAGTATTTAAATTGTATTTTTTTTGAATGAAGATAACCAATCGTTACACTAGATAAGACCCTTATTTCTCGGGTGGGATCGTTTACAACCGCATTTGGGATCGTTTGAAGCCGCATTTAAACTGCCTTTTGGAAGTTCAAAATCAGGGCACCCTTTCAGTCCATTATATGGAGAAAAATGCAGAAATGTTTTCCTCAAAAAACATAATTTCTTTACGACTGAAGAAAGAAAGACATGAACATTTTGGATGACAAGGGGGTGAGTACATTATATGTGAATCTTTGTTTTGGAAGTGGACTTCTCCTTAAATTTTAGTTAATTTTCCTAATTGATGGTCCCAATTTAGACACATAAATTCAGAAATTTTATAAATATTGATTTGTTTTCATTTTATATACAGTTATTTGCTGTTTATTTTGTATAAAATAGCACTGTTATCATTTAAAATTACTGTAGCAGAGCGAGGAAGTCATTTGAGGTTTCTTTCAACTGTAAACTTTTTTTTCATGTCCTATTTTAGACCATGGCAGGATAATCGCTATAAAAGCGATATCTAAGACCTTTTATAGTCACGTCAAAAACAGATTTAAGAAGATGATAATATTTTGCATAAATAGGAAATCTGTCTGTCATTCAAGGTTTCTGTTTTTTCACATAATCCACACTGCTGATGTATGACTGACGCACATGATCACAATATACAAGAAATTTTCCAGGGTTAATCTTACGATAAACTGGATTTTTGACCTACTTTTCTTTTTTTCTCTGATTGTAAAACCAAACAAAAATGCAAAGACTTTCCTTTTCATCATTACTTATAATTTCATTATATGTAATGCCATTAAAAAGTGAGAGCTTTGCAACATATTTGATAATCACAAGCATTCAAGGCAACATTTTCATAGTCATATAAGGTAACCGATATGTTCAGATCTGCCAGAGTCCAGTGTTTTCTGTGGTGTACATGCAGAGACGCTTCTAGTTTGTGTGTCCCTGTAGACTGGCCCTGAGCACTACACGATGATGAAGGATTATTGTAGGTTAATCTGCTTGCCTGCCATCTGCCTGCTCCAAACAAATTAAACCTGAAAGCAAAGCCACACTCACAAATGTAGATGAAGGTAAATTGGCAGGTGTTTCATTTTCTGATCCGCACAGCTGCTCATCTGAGCAAAAAGTAATACGAAAACAGTTTTAATTCTATATGGCAACTGGATTCTGAAACATGCAGTGTGATCTTTTTTGAAGCCGTAATACACTGTCATCCACCCTTATCTCTTTGATTGATTTTTAAAAAATGTATATCACTGAATGCTATATTTATGCATATAAATGTTTTTTCTTCATTCTAATGTTTTCCTCCTTAGCTCTTGACCTGGAGAAACTATAACCTAACTGTGAAGGATTTTGCTAAGCATTCAACTTCAACTCTGAGCATAGGTTAATGTTAAAAAGGTCTTATGATAAAGGTAGCGAAAGAGTGAGATGCTAATGTTGATAAGTATGAGACTTCATAACTTTATGATTTAAGTGCAACCTGAACGTGCGTTTTGAAATATAAACTTGATTGTCAAAGAGATTAAGACAATTCATAGACTAAAAGGCCTGTAAAAATTCTGATGAATGCTTACAAATGTGCTATTCATTCATTCACAAAACAAGTTTTATACTTGTTATGATTCTTTTCATAACATTTCATAGGTGTTCACTGGTGATTGTTCCTTTAAGACAGAGATCCAACATTCCAAATGTGGGATTTCAGTAGTACTGTAACTAAAAAGATTGTCTCTAACCTGTCATATCAGGTCAGGTGTGCTATTCATGAACCCCTCTAGTGGCCAATAGCTGCCTGGAAGAAAAGATGGGCTTCTAAAAATGTACTCAAGGGTTAAGGCGTGTCATTGGATTAGGCTCTTAGCACCTGCCTTAGTTCTCCTCAATCTGAAATAAACACCCTCAGAAGGACACTGCCGTAGCTCTCTTTACTAGCACGCTGTAACTGCTTTGCTTAATTAGGATGAAGAATGATATGGAAATACAGTTTTCATCATTTCTTCTGCTAGCGCATTTCTGCTTTGGTAAGTATTCATCAACATCTTTGAATATGGATGTGGCTTGGGCGATTAAACATTCCTGTACTTGATTATGTTATACTGTTAACTAACGTATGTAATCTTGACTGTTTTTGATGTTTCTCTCTCTTTTGCATCACCTTTATTCCTGCTTGACAGTAGGAGGTGAGCAAATAGAGACTCCCCTAAAAAAAAAACCTAAAAGTCTAAATCTGAATATACATATAAATTCATTTGATAAATGAATTTATGTAGTGAAATAGCTTTGGTGAACCAAGGGATATTGAAGCATTTGTGACGTAAGACACGTGTAATCCTAGGCAGGTGGATAGAGAGAGTCATTAGTGTTATTGCATTATGCCATGTGTGATCAGCCTGATGTCAGAAAAATGACAAATATTGTGATAGGTACAGTTGTTGTACAGCACGTGATGTATGGTCCTCAAAAAAATCAGTTAAGAGTGTTAATTGAGGTATGTTAATCTGTTATCTTATTATTGTTGTTTACAGCACAGACTGACTACGCACCCTATTTCTATGATAATGGGCCTAACAGTAACAGCGGTAATATGGCACTGTTAAATCTCTCAGAGGATACGCCAAAAGGTGAGGTAAAATTATTGTACCATCTGATTATAATGATGACACCTGTTGATATCTCCTCTGGCTAGGTGTAAACAGTATTAACATGGCAACTGCTGTTTTCCAAAGACCATGTGTTTTGAGTTTGGCACAGGGTGGTGATTTTGCACTTTGACCTTTGTTGTTGATTGTGGTATTGCTGAAATTAAACAGTATTGTTTCAAATTTAAACTTTTTGACTCCAGTGCCCCACATTGTCCTCCACAATAATCACAAGGCCCCATGACCATCCATTTGTTTGTGATTTACTGGATAAGGATTGAGGAAATTGTAAAAGTATTTTTTACTTACAATTTATAAATAAATATATAAAATATTTTAGAGCTGGGATTAACTAGAAAAAAACATTATAAGAATGCCTATGTAGTTTAAGATTTTATTAATTTACAGTACGTGACTTTTCCAGGAATTCACACTTTTAAAATTAGACCAAAATTAGTCTGCTTCATCTACCCAGGTTTTGTAGGAATGCTGAGGGGCTAAATTAAATTAAAAATTACCCTTTATTATTTTTAGTAGTTTTAGCTTATTATAAGTCATCTCAGGGCCCCCAATCGAGAACCGCTGCTTTAGAGGACATTTTGACTTTTATAAAAGCATGGAAATAACTACTTACAATTGTGAATTACAGGAACTCAGATATATGTTCTTAATGGAACTGACCCTGAAGGCCAGCCAGTAAAGTATGGAATGACCTTTGAACCCGGATCCAAAGAATATTTTCGTGTTCATCCCAAATCTGGAACAGTAACTCTAATAGAGGAACTCGACAGAGAGGTACATTTCAAAACATGTGTCATGTTTTAAATGTGCTGGGAATATTACAGTGACACTACTCTTTTTTTTATTTCACAGGCACAAGATGAAATTGAAGTCTTTGTCAGTATCTCAGATGGCCTTAATAAAGTAAGTTCCACAAGTTGCAATGCAATTTTTCGTTTAGGTGCGTCAATCCATTTAATCACTTTTATGCAAAACTCTGATTCACACTCACATAAAGCAAACTTTTCTTTTCGTTTTATTAATTCATCACCAGAGGACAAAGACACAAACGTTTCGGCTCGCAGGCCTTCTTCAGTGTGTTAACGAATATAAAACCTCCACCCACTTTTTAAATCACTGATTTGACGTCATTGTTCATTCACCAATGTTCATTCATTAATTTTTTTTTTTTTTAATGACGTGATTATTAATGATGACGTATGTCTGATGAGTTTAATCATTTCATGTTTAATGCAGATAATGATGATTGTTCATTTTAACTGCCCGTTCATATAAGAGCGATAAATATGTAATCCTATGTCATTTTTAATTGAAGAAGATGTATATTGTAGAATTGTGGTGGGTTTAATAGTGTGTGTGGTAATTGAATGCAAGCTGTTTAATTGGTGAATGAACAATGACATCAGATCAGTGATTTGAAAAGTGATTGGAGGTTTTATATTGTTTAACACTCTGATGAAGGCCTGTGGACCGAAACATTTGTGTCTTTGTCCTCTGGTGATGAATTAATAAAACGAAAAGGAAAGTTTGCTTTATGTGAGTGCGAATCAGAGTTTTGTATAAAACTTAATAAAGTAAGTATCATTGAATTAGGAATCTCATCCAGTTTATGTGACGAGTTTTGTAGTGATCTTTCTAATGCTCTTGTGTCATGCCAGGTAGTTGAAAAGGTTTCAGTTTTTGTCATGGATGCCAATGATGAGAGACCACAATTTCAGAACATGCCTTCCATTGTAGATGTGCCAGAGGTGAGGAATTATGTCTCTTTTTTTAAATTATTATTTATTGCGTCATTTAGCTTTCTAAAGAATATGTTTTGAAACTGGCTATCAAAAATGGTTTTGATTTGAAAGTGGTTTGTATAAACGGGCTTGTATATGTGTGTGTACACAGAACACTACATCTGGGAGTAGCATCTACAAAGTGCAGGCAGTGGACAGAGACACCGGCTCAGGGGGATCAGTCACTTACTTCCTCCAGGTAACATCTGGCATCCAGTTGAGAGATCAAATCTGAACTAAATGTTAAATGAATGTAGTGTATATCTTTTTCATTTCCCTCCCTTATACAGTGTTTCATTAGAATCTCCATGTTTGTTCTTAAATCCAGAGCAGTGAACCGAGCACAAAGTTTGCCATTGACCACCATAGTGGCGTGCTGCGGATAAAACCAGGTGAAAGCCTTGATTATGAGAAATTCCGCACACATTTCATCACTGTGGTGGCAAAGGTGAGAGAATGTGATTTTGTTCTCCTTGTTTTACAAGTTCAAGCTTAGTTTTTTCTTTCCAGCCTTTATCTGCTGTACTGAACTATTATTATTATTTCTCCCAACCTAATAAAGTAGGAAATAACACTAACTTTTGTTTTCAGGATGGAGGTGGCATTTACAAGGGCAAGCAACAAGTGATGTCATCATCTGCCACTTTGACAATAAATGTGATTGATATTCAAGACACTCCCCCTGTGTTTGTTGGGACTCCTTACTTTGGTTATGTCTATGAGGTCTCCTCGCCTGTGAGTATCCCTCGTAAAACTACACCATGATTGTGCTTCAGTGTAATTAAAAATAATTAAAGCCAGCCTTCGGCTCAGACATTTGTTATGCTCACCAAGGCTACATTTGTTTGATCAGTATACAATAAAACAAGAAATACTGTTAAATATTATTACAATTTAAAATTGAAAACAGAAATGTACTGTTAAAAACAGATGTAGTGATTTCTTTTAACATCATTAATTTGAAAAATAAATCTTTTGTAACATTGTTTTTAATGTCATTAATCTTTGATCAATCTAATTCTTACTGAATAAAAGTATACATTTCTTTCAAAAACAAATGCTACATATTAGAGGTTGTCTATGTTACAGTTTGAATCTGCTAAAGTATTTGGAGCAGCACAGATGTCTCATTCTGTGCAGCTTAAATCAGCTGGAAAAGACTATACTGAGCTACTGCACACAAGACAAGACAGCTTATCTCCTACCGAACAGCAACGAAACATTACAGTAGAATATAGTTTTCTAGAATGCATTCAAATATCTTCTCCTTATACATCTGCTAATGTCACCCTATAGCTTTTTGAGAAATGCAAAGTTTTCTCAGATTCAGTTTTTACCAAAAATCAAACCTTTCTGCATCTTGTCTAAAATCTAATTTTGTCTACAGGGATCTGAGATATTTACAGTTTTTGCTAAAGATGGAGACATGGATAATCCAAATCCAATTGTATATTCAATAGATTCTGGTATGTATTATTGGTTAATATGAAAATGCATTTGTTTTACATATCTTTTGATGGCTTAAAGGAAATTTTATGAAGTGTTTCGATTGCACACTTGGTCAAACGTCAACAAATTCTCAATCTATTTATTCAGGAGCAGAAGGGGTTTTTGCCATCAATCAAACCAGTGGATGTATAACTCTGAAGGTGTACCCGGCAGACCTAAAGAGAGAACTCTTTAATATTAAAGTCAAGGTAAAATGGGTTGTCCCCCTGATCTCTGACTTGAGAGAGGCTTTAAGCCAGTTTCAGGAATAAGCCAATTACTAAAATCTATCTCTGTCCATGGTATTTAGCTACATCTCTAAAGCATGTGCATCTTCGTTATGTCTAGCCAATCAATTTAACATGGCTTTTTGCATGTCGGCTGGTATTAATGTGTTTAGTGGTATTAATAATCAACAATATCTGCCTCTCTCAGGCTACTGAGGTTGAACCAGAAGGAAAAGGCTTGGACTTTGCAGTCACCACAGTGACCATTCGGGTAGTGGATCTGAACAACCATCCACCCACATTTTTTGGAGAAAATGGACCACAGAATGTGTTTGAGTTAACTATGTATGAACATCCTCCAGAAGGAGAGTTCCTGAGGGGCTTGAAAATCACAGTCAATGACTCCGACCAGGTGAGAACCATTTCCTTTTTTTAACAGGCTTGTCATAGATAAAAGCTTAGCTTGTTTTAAAAGAATAAAAAAAAACTGAGATAAAGAAATTGTGTTGTACAGATAAACCGTTATTCAAAAACCAACAAGGCGCCATTAGTTTATTGTAGTACTTCCATCTTTTCTATGAGCAGATTCAGCTATAATATAACATTGTCATTTATGTTACATAAATGAGAGGATGGCACCCAAACAAGCAGTTGATCCCTTTTAAGCTTTTGTCATATTATGCAATATTTTTAGTTATTCAGCATTTAGTCACATTGAGATGCAGAATTTATTACATACAAAAAGATCACATGGGTGAGCACAGCTGCCGAAAAAAGACGATGTTTTCCTGATCGTGCTAACAGTCAACAGCTAACAGTTTTTTTCCATCCATGTAATATAGTTTGATTTATGCCAATTCAGTATTCTCTATATTAGCTCTGCATGTAAGTTTTGTGTTACCAGATGTGTTTATACTGTACCTTTTCAGGGATCAAATGCAAAATTTCACCTCAGACTGGTGGGCCCAGGCCGCATGTTACGAGTGGTCCCTCAAACCGTCCTGAATGAAGCCCAAGTCACTGTCCTGGTAGAGGATTCTGCTGCAATGGATTTTGAGAAATCACAATTCCTGACATTTAAGGTAAATAGAATTTTATGGGAATTTATATATATAGTATGTGCTCGGTCTTGAATATATGGACAAATAACGGAACAACAAATTTGTTGCATATACAGTTGAGGTCAAAAATTTACATACACCTTGTAGAATCTCCAAAATGTTAATTTTACCAAAATAAGAGGCATTATACAAAATGTATGTTATTTTATATTTAGTACTGACCTGAATAAGATATTTCACATAAAATATGTTTACATATAATCCACAATAGAAAATAATAGTTGAATTTATAAAAATTATTTGGTTTTTCGTCATTTTTGTGTATTTGAACCCTTTCCAACAATGACTGTATGATTTTGAGATCTGTCTTTTAACACTGAGGACAACTGAGGAACTCATATGTAGGTGTAACATGGAAGCTTCAAACGCTCACTGATGCTCTAGAAGAAAAATGACGCATTAATGAAGATGGGTACATTTTTCTTATTTTGCCTAAATATTATATATATATTTTTTCATTTAGTACTGCCCTTCAGAAGCTACAGAGAATACTTACATGTTTCCTAGAAGACAAAATAAGTGAAATTTACCCTAAATGCATTGTGTTTCCTTCTGAAGCATCACTGAATGTGTGAACCTTCTGTAATAGTTGCATACAGTTGTCCTCAGTGTGAGAAGATGGATCATAAAATAATACAGTCATTGTTGGAAAGGGTTCGAATACACAAAAATGCTGAAAAATCAAAGAATTTGTGGGACCTGAAGAATTTTTCCAAAGAACAGTTTAATGGTTCAGGACAAACAAGGAACTCGTGAACAACTATCACTAAACAAACAAACAAACAAAAAAAATACTGTTGGATAATTCAGGTAACAACACAGTATTAAGAATCAGGAACAGGGCCATTTTTATAAATTTTCTCTTGTGGACTATATGTAAATGTATTTTATATGAAATATCTTGCTCAGGTCAGTACTAAATAAAACATAGCATGTATTTTTGGTGATCCCTCTTATTTTGGTAAAATAATTAACATTTTGCAGATTCTGCAGGGTGTATGTATTTCAACTGTACTATACAATACAGACACACATGTGTCAAGGAAACAGTGGACATGGAAAAAAATCTGGAATTTCACAGGGTCTTTCTCATTAAATTGTGTGGTTTTTCAGGACAATGTTAAAAAATAACAGGTTTAAATAAAAAGTAGGTCAAATTATACATTTTCTTAATAATATTAATGAAGAAATTATTCTACATCCATGTCTTATCTTTTTTTATTCTATTAAAATTTTATAGTCACAAAAGACTAAAAAAAAAAATTAAACTACTTTTGCATTGAATGCAAAATGAATTTCAGATCATTTTCTCACTTGTACCCTACACTATTATAAATATAGAGGTGTTACTGATAAATGAGTCCTCTGTACATAGATTTCAATAATCATAATATGTTACCAATTGCAGAAATGCGTTATCCTCATTTTTTTCCAGCTCCTCGCTGTAGAGATTGACACCCCTGAGAGATTCAGCGCCACGGCAGACATAATCATTCATCTCCTAGACACCAATGATAATGCTCCCAAATTCACCTCTGATTTTTACATTGCCCGGATTCCAGAAAATTCACCTGGAGGATCCAGTGTTGTGTCTGTGACAGTGAGTACAGAACACATAGACATGATAAGCACAAAAAGATTAACATGTTTGTCATTCTCTCCAGACTGTTCTCTGTTACGGAAAAAAGACGCATTATACGCATTATTAATCTAAATATAACATTTGAGGGGTTGGATCAGAATCCAAAATCATGCTCAGTATGCGAATGCTTGCTAAACAGTCTATTACGTAGTAAGCTGCCAGATGGCTATCATTTTCATTCAGTTGTGTAACGCTAAAACCCCAGATTTGAGCTTTAATAGACAAAAATATCATCAGGATGTGGTCATATCATTATAGCATTCAGGTGGAAATCTCTTTTTTTATCAGAATACTGAATAAAATGGTATCGTGGTAATCTATGATCTGATCATTTTGAATGATTTTTGAAGGATCATGTGACACTGAAGACTGATAAAAATTCAGCTATAGAATAAATCACATTTTACAGTTGTAAATGTGATCATATTTGACAATGTTACTGTTTCTACTATAAATTTGTATAAGTAAATGCGGCGTTGGTGACAGTAAAAAAGGGGGGGGGTGAGATTGAACCCTGTTGAGATAAACTCTCACCTTGTGTAAGCCACACTTGCCACATAGGAATTAGCCTTTTTCCAGACTACAATCTTTTAAATGACCTGCTGGATTTTGACCTTGGACATAAGAACATGCTACAACCATGAGTACAAGGCAAATAGTGTTGTAGTCTGATTAACAAATCCCAAATTGCTCCTAATGTTCTGCCTTTTGGCTCAAAACGTCATCTGTTCTGTTACGTAGATGTTGGCATCACAGTTACGTATGGGAACAGATGCCAGTTGCTGACGTTTGCTCCTTATGCTCTCTGCAGGCCACAGATCCTGATTCTGGTCTTTGGGGTGTGGTCAAATACTCCATCTATGGCTCAGGAGCAGACTTGTGAGTACCCCAACACCTTTTAATGTTTATTTCCCTTATGTTTTCAGATTGTGTGTGGTCTTTTAAAAGTCTGGAGTGCTTTAAAGATCCTACTGATGCAACGGCAGTCGACTGGAATAAGCCACATGAAAAAAAAAAAAAACAGTTGCTTATGTAACATCATTAACGCCAAAACACAGACTATTTAGTGAGTGGGAGAATGGGAGGGATGTAAGCTCACCTCAGTTCATCACACACAGCCTACAGATACTAAAGCTGGTCAGAATTCAACTTCCAATAACTTTGCATGTTGTTGTAAGACTGGCTGTAAGGACTAGCTGTACCCAAGAGGATCCGATTTTATTTTCTTTTATTAGATTCCAAAGTCACCACACAAATAGCTGAAATATTCTCGATGTCTTGGAACAGGGTTCAGTCCTCCTGCTGTTCTCGGCTCCTAATTTAATAAATCCTTCTCAAGCCTTCTAAACCCAGAGATAGATTCATAATCTCTGATAGTAGCGTTCTTCATATTTGTAGCGCATAAACATAAATACAAACCATATGAATGTGTAAATGATGGCTTGTTGGCAGAACAGGCATATTAAAGCTTTGCAATTAGACTCATTTCTAATATCTTGCACTCTTGTTGGAAAGGCTGAGTGAGCGTGGGATCTTTTCTGTTTTGTTTTTGCCAGATAGACTACACAGTCTGGTAATACCAGCTTGTGTTTTATTGTTTAACTGACAACAACTCTAAAGTGTCAGTATGCTGCCTTCTATTAATTCCAGTTTTCTTCATCGTGTTTTATGTTATCGTCAGTATTTAAATAATGTCTAATGAACAGCATACATTTTTTTTATTCAGAATCAGTAGTAGAACAACAAAACTGATTTCTGGAGCACTGCAAACAAAGAGTTACCTGCCCCTCCATCTTGGTTAATCCACTAATGGGATTTGGGCAGGAAATAGACTGTTCTCTTGCTCATGTAACAGCCACACTTAAAGGTGCAGCACGTCTTTTCTGGACCACACAGAATTAAACATGATAATAATTACAATTGTAATCAGACAGATTTTTCGAAAAACTCATTGTTTGGACAAACAGCTAGTCCAAGCTAGGCTACTTTTGTCCAAGCTTGGTTGCCATCATTGCTGTGTTGGGCCAGTCAAACAGAGCAGTATATACATACATTATTTATGTATTTATTTTATTTGTTTTATTCAGCAAGGATGCATTAAATTGATCAAAAGTGTTTTACAAAAAGATTTCTATTTTACATAAATGCTGTTATTTTTTAACTGTTCACAACAGTGATAGAATGATTTTTGAAAAATCATGTGATACTGAAGACTGGAGTAATAGATGTTGAAAATTTTGCAAGAATAAATTATATTTTAAAATATATTAATATAGGAAATAGCTGTTTTAAATTGTAATAATATTTCACAATATTACTGCTTTTACTGTACTTTTTGATCAAATAAATTAAGCCCTGGTGAGCCTAAGAGACTTCTTTCAAACATCTTTCCTAACAACCCCATAGCATGGAAATCAACGAGAACTTGTGGCAAAAATGCCACCAAAATGAACATAAATGCCTCATAAATTCAAGACAAAGGAGCAACAAATGCCCCTGCACGATTAAACAATATATTACGGCTGTCGTGATTAAAGTGAATTGTGAAAATGAATGACACTTACACACTTTGTTTTTGTGCAACGTTGAGCCTTATAACCAATCAAATGCGTTTGTGTTGAACTCAGGAATGCACTGGCCAATCAAAGGCGCTTAAATTAGTCAGCACTGAAAATGGCCGGAGCGCCCTCATCATAAACCGTCGTAAACAACACAGTGCAGATACGACGTAAATAAAAGATTAATTTCGTAGCTTCAGTGATTATAACGGGAGTTTGTGAAGCCAGAATGTAATGTGCCCCAAAAAAATGTTTTTATATTGTGTTTTCTGTATCGATATTAATAATCACTATTACAATGTAAAGTGCAATAATCTACAATAATGATTTTTGTCATAATATTTGCAGCCCTGTGAGCTTCTGTTTTTTACATGTATAATTTAGATAAAAGTTTAAACTGTCTATAGTTATTAACAACTGTTTAAAATATTGATTAAAATAATTGGGTATATTTAAGTATTTGACTTATAGATGATTATAAAAACTGCCGTCAGGATTGTAAAAAAAAAAAAAAAGTGACTGGAAAGCAATTCCAGGGGGCAAATATTGCCACTTAATAAAAAGGTTAATTTCTGACCCTGGTGTAGCCTGTATAGACAGTTGACTATAAAGATATGATATTTCATCCTGTTGACAATAAGTATACATAACAGTTTTCAAGTGGAGAGAGTACCAGCAACTCATTTATATTGTGTTCTGAAAGCTTTAAATCATGTTAACATCTCCCTGAACAACAAGCCCCGTGTAATCCTGGTTGTCCTATAGAACTCATTTCCTGTTTTATACTTGTATGCAGGTTTCTCATTCAGTCTGACTCTGGAATCATCTACACTCAGCCCTGGGCCAGTCTGGACGCCGAAGTAAAATCCAAGTATAACTTCTATGTGAAAGCCGAAGACACAGAGGGAAAATACAGCCTTGCAGAAGTCTTTGTCACCATTATGGACCTCAATGACCATTCACCAGCATTTAATGAAAACTCTCTAGAGAAGACAATGGTGATTGGTGCACCAGTGAAAATTGAGGTTAGCTATATTTGTCGTGTTGTATTTTCTGTTTGTTCTTCTAATAGTACACTTGTGAAATTATCAGTTGACTGATGTTTTGTAGGCGATTGATGAAGATGCAGAGGAGCCCAACAATGTCATTGAATACTCCATCATGAAGTCTGACCCAGACAACATATTTGACATTGATGCAGAAACAGGAGAAATAAAGCTAAAGCCATACATCAAGTCCATGGACATAGTCCAGAATATCACCAATCACAAAGACTGCACATGGTCTGTGGTTGTTCAAGCCAAAGACAGAGGTTCACCATCCTTCAGCACCACCACAGTGGTAAAGATTGACATCACAGAAGCGGTAAGTGGGTCTTTATTAATGCCTTTTTTCATAGAATCCATAGAAAATATTGTATATAAGAAAATATGATTGCCATTCAAAACAACTCAAGAAACCTTCTCATTTATGCATTTTGACAGTCACATAATTGCACATGTAAACCAGAAATATAAACTGATCTCCTGAATGCATAGAAGAATCAAACCTAGTATAAGCTTTGTGTTATTGTGTGCTTTACAGATCAAATCCAGAATGATTTCATACTTCTTGAGTCTGAGAACTCGGCCCTGGACTGTTTTCAGCATTTGTATGAGCATTGTAGTCCTCGCCATCTGTCTGACCGTTTTCATATCCACCATAATTTTCTGGAAATCTGTGAAAAAGTCCCGGGTCCAGCCAAGGGGCAAGATCAGAAAGATTATTAGGAGGCCCTGACCATGAGACACTTTGACACCGACACCAATACTTAACGTTTCCCTTCCTTCCGTGATTTTATTGTTGTTTAAAGGCAAGTAAAAAGTCTGTAAAAGAGTACACAAGCACAGTTAAATCTTTTTTCTGAATATTTTTATTTTGCTGTTATGTGGCTCTGAACAATATCCCATTTTAGTACAGTAGATGTTTTTGAGATGATAAAAATGAGGCTGCATGGTCTTAATTCTGGGTGCCTCATTCAACCCTTCTGATCTTGTCTTACTGTGCAACCAGACTCTGTTTAAACATTCAAATCCATTTAGTCTTTAACAGAATTGTCAAATTAATTCAAAAATTAGCACCAAATCAGTTATCAATCTGTTCTCAGCTTTTGAGATGCCATGCAGTGCTTTCTAACCCATACTGACTCTACATACATTTAACACAAGTATGCTTTTTTGACTGCTATTGGCCTCTCTGGGAGTTAAGTTGTTTATTTGCCTCATTTTTACCATGTGTCTCTAACCAAACAGCGAGTAGCCTATAGTACATCATCCTTGAGTCCTATGGACTTGATTTCTCTTTGTGCTCTTTTACAGACTCAGCTCAAGGGACCTTTGACGTCCTTTTTATTGAAAAGTAGGGAAAATCCCTTGCAAATCCTAGGCTTGATCAGTGGTGTCATTATAATCATGGTTTTTGTGACAGTATTCATCTCTACTGTTATATACGTGAGAAATGTCAAGTCCAATAAGATCCTACCGTCCCGTCGCATCATACGAAGGAGGCGTAAACCCCGGAGACAAGATGACTTCCAGCAACCCTTCAGAGATGGAGGTACGTTTCAAAATGAGGGTCTGGAGATCCCTACAGCAGTCAATATCAACTATAACAATAACATCAAAGTGGGTTCTCATCGATCCCCTCCGTCGCCTCCTAACGCCCCCGTCATGCCCCCGCCGTTGCCGAGTCACTATAGACATGGAGACCGGGAGTGGACGGTACCTACAGTTTCCGCCTCGGTGGTCTCCAAAGCAAAGAGAAGATCTCATAGGGGTAAAGACAATCCTGTCAACACAGCACTGGTTTCTGAACTCAAACTTAGACTGGAGCAGAAAAACATGGCGAACCGATACTGATGAAATGCACGTTTATAAATACCAGTGTTCAGTGGAGAACGTCATGTTTGTTCTGACAAAGGAAATTTCAGGCAAGGACAAGATCTCAGCAGGCCAGCTCTGGAAGCTTCTTACTGTACAGTGTCTTTTCTAATGCATGCAGAGTTTAGCTGGGATTGCAGGTTGAACCTATTGGAAATGAGGGAAAGTGTCACCAGCCAAGACTAACACCCTGCTAATCAGTATGCTAGGACTCTGTTTACTGCCCTCTTCTGGATGGAAAATAATTGATTTACTCAGTGTTCCTTGGATGATTCTCCACCTGTGGATATGTGGAAATATATTTTTTAACTGTGGATAACTTGCAAGGAAATATGAAATATCCCTGTGAGTTTTTATTTTTCAGAATCATGTAGTACTCACTATATGGTTTTTAAAAGGGATTAGTGTTTTGTTTTTTTTGTTTTTCCAAAAATACAATAGTGTCACTTGGGCCAGTGAATAAATCCATTCTGGGTCTCAAAAAATGTTTTGGACCTTGAATGAACACTTACAATGCCAAATTCTAAAATTGCTTGTTTATTTGATAAATGATTTTGACTGATGGACCCCTAAAATTGCAAACAGATGCAGTATTATCTAATTGGGAACATTACATTACAACCCTACAGTTACATTATCAGTTTGTGCTGTGTTTCATCAGCGTAATGTACCTTGTCAGTGTTCATGAAGTTCAGTATTAAATGTCAACTAATTGTTGGGCTGATCTCTGTTTTTATTCAACCTTTTGTAAATAAATCAATATTTCGTTCAAAAGTGTGATGTTTCATTATTATTTGTTTATTTTTTTTTTTTTTTAAAGGTGGACCTGATATAAAGCTGCTTTGAATGTCATCTTAGCTTCAGTGTAATATAGGATTGAGACATTTTTATTTTTTACTTTAATACAGTTTGTCATATGATGCAGTTGGTGACCTAAATCTTTTTTCTGTTCATTTTTTAAAACCCAGATGTGATACAGATTTTTTTTTCTAAATACAGATGTTATGTTGAGTGACTGACAGATAACTCAAATATTTCATAAACTCTCCATGTGCAGCTGTTATTTAGCTATTTTAGCACGTGCTTGTTCATTTGGGGCTTTACATGAAATTCAGATTGGTGGTGACATTAAGATTTAGAAGACAAATTATGAGTTGTATTTCTTTGGATTTCCTAAATCTCTAAACACGTGTTTATACATTTTAAGACACATATGCACTGTAAGTTGTAAGGTGTGTGCTATTCAACTTTGGGAATGTGTATGTCTGTTTATTAGTTATGGAATGGTTATTTCTTCTTTAAACTACTCTTGCACATGAGACAAAACTGCTGTGATGAGGAATGTCTGTTTGCAGAGAGTGAAAGCAGCGCTGGGGGTAAAAGCACAAATGACATGGAATTATACCCTGTAGGAAGCAAGTAGGATTACTGGGTTTTTTAGAGAGGATTACAAACTTGCAAAGTGCGCTGATGGACAAGGATAAAAGAAAAACAGAACATTCAAACCAAGATGCGTACATTTCGTTTTGGACTTGTTGATTTTGGAGTCCTCTGGCTAAGGTCACTGAGATCTGGAAATAAAGTCTGAACACTCAGAGTTTAACTCTGTAGACAGAAGATTTTTTTCTCTTTAAGCACTTTTACAGTGCATTAGAAGCATTTGCAAAACATTTCCACTTACAGATTCCTCAGCATTGTTGGCTAAGCATACCGTATATGTAGAGAACGCAGTGAGTCTAATGACTCCTGATTGGTCACGTACATTTTAATCCTGGTTTAGCAGCACCACAATGGAGAAAGAAAGTGTAACTGTCAGCAAGCCTGGATTGGTGCAGAATGTAGAACTCAGTAGGCCCCATAATCCCTAGTGATGCCACTGTATATCTCAAAATCAACTACAGACACAAGTTCAGTAATACATTTCCATTGCAGTTTATGCATTTACCCACAGACAAAGATACCACCTATCACTCTTTTTTATTACAAAAAGGAAAAATATATAATATTTTAGAAGCAAAAAAATACATATATAACAATATTTATGACATTTATTCCCTAAAACAGCAACTTACAATTAGTGTTCGAATTAGGATCAATATCACTTCCTTTAAAGTTCATTTTGTTTCAGTCTTGTGTCAGTCATTGTTTATTTTTATTGTCTGAATGTGGCATTTTCATTTGTCAAAGTGGTTGCTGGCTGATGCTGTCTATTTTAAAGAGGATATCAGATGCAACTTTTACATAAACGTGTCTGAGCGGTGTGTGGATACAATGATAAAAATCCTTTCACTCCTTTTTAACTACCAAAAAAACTTAATCTCAATTATCAAACGTTTTGATTTTCTGAACAATAGGATGTGAAATAGCTCAAGCCCCGCCCACGACTGCTGACGGACTGTCCCGTATTAGCATATTTCCGCCCTCAGCCGGTTTTACGCTGTCCGCCATTTTCTCTGCGCTCCAAATTGAGGTGTTTTGTTGTTAAAGTAAGAGTTAGCATAGGAGTAAACATTTTCTCCCGACATCAGAGCCACTGAGGACAAAGTGGATTAGTTTTGTTTTGGAAGGTAATGCGCCACCCAATACACCTTTGTTTATGTCTGCCCGAAACATTTTACACCAGACTGCTTTGTGAATGAGGAACAATTCAAGGCAGGTTTTGCTGAAAGTTAAAACTCAAGGATAGATTAGTACCAAAGTCCCTTTAAGGCAGGTCATTTCACTCGGCGGCCATCTTTGAAACGCTTCTCTATTTCTTTGAATGGGGAAACATCAAATTCTCCAAAACTGTTCACCAAGCTCACGATTAAACTTCATATTTGAAATCATCAATGAAATCTGACAAGAACTGCCTCATAAATATTGTTCCTTATGCTCCAATAGTGTTAAAAAGCTTATTTTTCAGGCAAGATCAGCGAGTGCGTATGCGCAGTACTGAGCGCACGTCTCAGAGCGCTGACTGTTTCTATAGCAACCAGGACTTCTAACAGCTGCTGCAGTGGCGGCCTTACTTTACTAATCAATAATTGGCTCTTTCAGGGCTTCAGGGCCATTCAAAACTATAGAAGTACAAGTCTTGGGTATTCTGTTATACCCAGTTTATCCACTGTTCGTGATCCAGCTGCACTTCCTAAAGAAGCAAGTTCATATTTTTTCATGAGTATTTGTAGAGATGTACCAATCAACCGGTCAAAAAAGAAAATAAATTTGTTATATGTGGTTAAGGTACGCAACATTGCACCACCAAGATGTTTTCCAGGATTAGGCCTCAACAAGATTGAGATTGATTTTAGAAAATAATAGTTTTGTAAACAAGAATTTAAAATGTTAAACCTGAATTATTTAATAAGGTTATTATTATAAAAAATAAATGACATTTATAAGAATTGTGGGAAATGACATGTTTTGTTAAATACAGAAACAACTCATTTTCAGTTAACTGAAAACCGTATAGATTTTTGTGTCCATATGCTGTCAATTATAGCTCTTAGAAAGAAAAAATCGGAATGGCAAAAATAAGAGTAGGCGTAAGAGAGTAGCAGTGTGAGCAGAGCTTATTAGCATTTAAAGAGACATACACAGAAAAGGGTCGCAGAGTTTTTGACAAGATAAAAAGGGTGTTGTTTTACGTGACCATTGAGGTTGCAGACCATAAAGACCATAAAGATTCATACCAACCAAAATACCAATGTCCCCATTTGTTCTGCTGTTGGATTGACATGATATGGATCAGGCATCAAAATCCTAATCTGCTTTTTTTCTCTCTTTGTATTATGTGCATTAAAATAAATCTGTTACATAAAACATGACATGAAGTGCACCTTAACCCAAAATAATTTGTATCTTAGAATAGAAATATCATCCTCAACCACTCAAAAACTGATAAAAATACATTTTATATACAGTAGTTATATTATGAATGTTTTCTATGTTTTGAGCACTATTAATTGTCACTAGTTGTCAAAGTGCATTTGTTCCCTTCTGATTATAATTGTACTAGAGAAGCATTTGATTCAGTATATTAATAGTCTTTGCTTTTCTTTAAAGATTTCCTTTGGTTTCTACCAGTTTGTCTGGTAAAATTCTATCCAGCAACAGCTGATTCATGAGTTCATGACCAGTTGAGACTCTCCTCTGAAGATTGTGGCATCCATAATAAGCATATTAACTTTACTCGGATCTCCACTCAAGCTGGATAAATGTCACAATGTAATTAAAACTTAGGCTTGCCTGAATCCTTTCATGGGTATTAATGAGTCTATAGATGTCTTTGATTGTGTGTGTGTGTGTGTGTGTGTGTCAGTACAGCTCGGCTGTTGGTCTTCGTTCATTCTTTGTTTTGTGTAACTTCTCAGCAGACCTTCGTCTGGCCTTCCGCTCTTTGCTGGACTCCTTGCAGAGGCCCTCATCACTGGCAGCTTGGAGACTGTCAAACGTGCCCTGCCTCTCGTCAGACGTGTGAGACTGTTCGGAATGTCTCCTGTTTCTCCACATCTCCGCACATCGCTCAAAGCAGTTGAACTTGGCATCGGTGGTGCAGGCATACATTCCCGCGGGCACAGCGAGCACC
The DNA here is from genome assembly GCF_022985175.1 of Labeo rohita. Taxonomy (NCBI): domain Eukaryota; kingdom Metazoa; phylum Chordata; class Actinopteri; order Cypriniformes; family Cyprinidae; genus Labeo; species Labeo rohita. Next base: position 20,763,837 of record NC_066881.1, on the reverse strand, counting down.
ATGGCAAGTACAATGACGACAATATGAATGAGCTTCTCTCTCTGTTCCATCTCATTGAAATCACTGCCTGTCACAAATACAATGCACTGGCCATTCCGAGGAGCCTGGTTTTTTAAAGTAACACAGATTTCATATTTAGTGGCTGGTAGCAGGTCTGTGACAGAGTATGTGCTGATACCCGGCCCAATGTATATCTGCTCCTTCTTAAGTGTGTCGTAGCGGCCAAAATGGATGGTGAACCAGGTTTCAGCTGGATTGTCTGTCACAGCATGCCACTCGATTGTGATGCCGTAGACTGTCTGCTTGGCAATGCGGATATCGATGTAAACATTTTCCTCTGCAATGGCAGCAGGGAAGCCTGAGGAATGAGACACTGAGCCTTCCGGAGACTTCACGTCCAGTAAAATGCCGATGGAGGAATTGCTGATGAAATTGTTGGCAGTGCAGGTGTAGAGCCCTCGATCGGCTGGATGGAGCGAAGGAATGATCAGCTGAGACCTGATTGTGTCTTCATCCACACGGCTCTGAATCTCTGAACGCAAAATAAACAAACAAATACAATTTTTGAAACTAAGGACAATGTAACAACAACAGTAATTATTATTATTTAATAATTGTATTTAATTAATAATTAATTAGTATTGTAAATAAATCTATGTAAAGTATAGCCATATTTTATAACAAATAATGTATTCATTAATAATAAGTAATATTATGATGATAATAATAATAATAAATTATTATTATATTAATCATTTCTAAATCTATTTTAGATATGTATATTAATATAATAATATTTTATAATATAATATATTTTTTCTAAATCTATTTTAGATATGTATATTAATATAATAATATTTTATAATATAATATATTTATATAAAATGTATTGACAGTGTCATAACAGATGATTGGAATTTGCACCCATTTTTGTTTATAATTTTATTTATTAAAAATAAATGCTACTAAAATGTTTTGATACACTCTTGAGTGATTTTTAAAAACTTTAAAGAACAGAAATATGCTTATTTTATTTAAACTGAATGGTGTAAAACTAAGTCAAAAGTTTTTGAAGAGTAATGTTTTTTTAAGTCTCTTCTGCTCACCAAGCCTGCATTTATTTGAACCAAAATTTTGAAATATTTTTACTAGTTTTCTATTTGAATACATTTTAAAATGTAATTTATTCCTTTGATTTCAAAGCTGAATTTTTTTGCATCATTACTGTAGTCACATGATTCTTCAGAAATCATTCTGATACTCTAATTTGCTGCTCAAAAAACATTAAACATTAAAACAACAGAATAATATTATTTTCTTTCCCAAAAAATAAGTAAATAAATAAAAATGATACTGAAAATCATACTGAATCCAAGCTTTGAATCTTTCTATTCATCAAAGAATCCTGAAAAAATATACTCAACCATTTTAAATATTGATAATAATAATAATATTAATAATAAAATGTTTCTTGAACAGCAAATCAGCATATTGGAATGATTTCTGAAACATCATGTCATACTGAAAACTGGAGTAATGATGCTGAAAATTTAGCTTTGCTCACAGGAATAAATTATATTTTAAAATATATTCAAATAGAAAGTTATTTTAAATAGTGAAAATATTTTACAGTAGTACTGCTTTTGCTGGATTATGGATTAAATAAATGCAGGCTTGGTGAGCAGAAGAGAATTCTTTAAAAAAAACGTAAAAATCTTACTGTTACTGGTAGTGTACATGTAATTTTGTAACATATTAAAAGTGGTGTTATTGCATATAGGCCTATCATTTGCATATGCGTGCACTGATTAAGGGTTAAGCACCTAATTTTTAGTTAAGATAAACGTATGTAAACATGTTTTACGGGAATATCTCTTACCACGAAATCCTCTTAGCATCTTAAGACCATATATCCACCGAACAGCAGGTTCAGGTCTGGCCGTGGCAAAGCATGTTAGCGTGATGTTCCCGCCTAACGGCACGGTGATGTTGGTGTCTGGGGCGGTGACCACTGGCTTGACACACGTCTTTAGATCGACCTCGTGGAAAAACTTCCCTGCCTTGAATTCGGGGGCAGAGCATGTCAAATATGAGTTCATTAGAATGAACGGTGGACTCAGCGACTTGATAAACTCAATGAAGCCTCCCAGGCGACAGTCGCACAGCCACGGGTTGTCATTAAGTGCCAAAACAACGTTGGACGCTGCAGGTTGTTCATGCCTGTTTTCTCCGTGGTAGAGAGGCCAGTTAAGGAAGACGTCTTTAGAGATGACCGAGAGTTGATTAGAGGACAGATCCAAGTAGGTCAGGCCTGGAAGAAACTTTAAAGCGTGTTCAGGGAGGGCGTCAATGCGGTTGTGCTTCAGGTCTAAAATCTTTAGGTTGGGTGTTTCCTCAAACGCTGTCCATGGTACTGAACGCAGTTTGTTACCCTGCAACCGGAGCTCCGTCAAGTTACCCAAACCTTCCAGACTTTTGATATTTATGATGGCGATGTCATTGAAGTTCAGCCAGAGATGCTTTAGAAACTTTGCACTGGAAAACGCTGCCTTTGGTAGTTCACTTAGCTGTGATTTCTCTATTCGTATTTTAGTCAAATCTGCCGGTATGTCGTCAGGAATGCCGGATAATGGCGTTTCCATACACGTGAGTGACCTAAAAAAACATTCAATACGTTCAACTGTAAAATATTAGTTTTTTTTTTTTTTTTTTTTTTTTATTAAAGTTTGGAAAACCCCTAACTTTGGATTTAGTTAAAATAATACAACATTTTTAAATGGATTTTTAAATGCAACTAATACAAAAAATAACGTGATTAATGACACTTGACAAAGCAAACCCAATACAGCTAGATTTTTAAAAATTAATTTCTTTAACATTAGGGGCAAAAAATGATTCTAGTCATGCATATATTCATATTTACAGATTATAGCTCTCACAATATGCTAGCCTTGTTCTACAGACATCTTTGCTCAATGCCACTATTGACGTCTGTTAATACTGTGTGCAATGAAAGGAGCTGAAACTAACCTCCCATAACGGTCAGTCCCACAGGAGCATCCTGGAAAACACTCTGCGCTGATATGAGTTAATAAATAAAAGAAAACAATCAAACGAAATGTAACCGAGGCATCCATAGTCTTCTATAAATGTTACATCCGCTCCGTGTCTGCGCACGACATGACTGCAGGTATAGTTGAGCAAAGCCTATTATCAGTAATCCTTGACGTATCCCGTGAGAGACTGATTGGAACTTAATTGTAGGTCTGACCTACTATTGTTGAAAAAAAAAAAACCACTTTTTAAAATATATATACAAAATTTATTTTGAAGCATAAAAGGGTACTACTGAGCAACCTGGGACAGAAAAGTTCTGAATGGTTCAGGTGGCACAAGTTTCACATGGTAAACAGAAATGTCACATACACATGGTGCATACAATGTAAAAAATATTTTTAAAAGTTGTACATAAAGATTATCGGAGAAAACATGATTTAATGTTGAGTTCCATAGCCCCTTTCACACAGTAATACTGGTAACTTGGCATAAAATTACTGGAATGACTTTACAGGTAAATACAAAAAAGTTGTTCCGTCTTTTACCGGTAAAGCACCATTCACACGTCAATTTCAAAATACCTGTAAATTCTGTGACATCATTAACTGGAAATGATGTCTAAACGGCTGCATCTCCCAGTGTTGTGCTTGTAAACGTGGTCAGCATTTTGTTGATGTTTTCAATTTTGCATCAAACGTTCATATTTATGCAGATGCTTTTGGCCCATGGGACATGAGCTGTGTCCGAAACCGCTCCCTATCCCCTATATAGTGCACTATATCAGGTGTCAGACATTTTGTTGAGCTGTGCGAATTTTGAGTGAACGACTTAATTCCCAACATTCCTTGACCCTGTTTACACTAGTGCGTTTTTGTTTTAAAATGAAAACCTTGTCTACACTGGTGTTTTTACTGCATTTCAAAAAATCTGTCTATACTACACAACCAAAAATGCATGTCACTAATGTATGCAGTTTTTTTTTCAGGCTTATTCTTATTCAAGGTGAGTAACTGTAATAAAATTATTGACTGTTATTCCTTGGGGTGTAAAAATACTGTAATTTCATTTTTTACTTTGCAATTTAACGGTTACTTTTTTAAAATGAGCCTCCGAAGTGAGCATGAGCATGATGTTTTTATTTACATAGTCGTCAAGGATATGCAGAGTGAATGCTGGCAGCCTTGCCGTCATTTTCAAAAGTCTAATTTTGGGCAATTTAAACTGAAATGCAACCTCAGAGTTTGAAAGCTAAAACGCGGTCTGCAGCATTTTCGAAAGTGTCAGTTTTTGAGGGTCAAAAACGCCGGAGTACTATAAACAATAGGTGTATTGGTAGCAAAAGTTATGCATTTTTAAACAAAAACACACTAGTGTAAACATAGCCTTATACCCACAATGCATTCTGATTTTAGGTGTACAACCAATGTACATTCGCCAAAGCACTATTCCCACAATCCAATGCAGAGAAATAGCGAGCTGGAAAAGAGAGCAGGAGCAGGCAAGTTTGAATTGTTATTGTTATTAAAATTATTTTCTAAAATAAGGTACATGTAAGATAAAAGTACGAAGATTTTTTTTTTTTTCGTTGCCATCCACCGTTCATTCTTCTTATATAGTGCACTCAACTGCCATACACTATATAGGGATTAGTGAATGAGTGAACGAGTGAAAGATTTCGGACACAGCTATGATATTAGAAAACTTTAAACTAAACTACACAGCATGGAGTAAATGCGTTATCTGCGTCATAATGTTATGATTGGTGCAGAGTTGATGTCTTATATCAGCATTTCCTGAACTCATACGTGCTCATACCCTTAATCTCGTTCTGTGTTCACACAGAGCACATTACCTGTAATTTACTTGTAATGGTACAAGTTCTCATACCAGTAAATTACCAAAACAAATTTACCGGTATTTCTGAAACTGTCCTGTTCGCACATGATCTCTTAACGGTTGATTCTTTTTTTTTCAGTGTATGAAAAGCAATATGTTTTCATTGTATTACACCTGACTAATATTACACATATATTAGTATTATTACATATTAATAGATTTTTTTCCATATATACAAATAGACAAGAATTCATATGAACATTTCCCTTTGAATCAGTTCCTCCTAGCACTGTCAGAAGGGGTAAAAGTCTATATCTACATGTTCCTGGGATTGCTCAGCCACAACCCCACCACCAGCCAAAGGCTTAGTTTAGAACCAAGTCCAAAAGCACAGTAACAAAGAGCAACGTTATCAAGAGAACATAAAAGTCTTCGCTTGTGCACTTTGCTACTTATGCTAAGTATCCAGAAACTTCTTCATGGATGGCCAGTCATGTACTGCTGGTACAGATTATGTGCACTCAGGTACTGCGGCTGGGCCTGGATACTGTGGTGGCTGCGTGGTGGAATTGTGGCTGAGGGATATTGTCAGCAGAAGTATTCGTTGGGTTGTCCCTCAATCTTGGCCGTGGACTCCGAGTCTAGGCTGGACCGGGCTGACAGCAGTCTGTTGGACTCTTCTGCATTCAGTCTGTTGAGATATTCCCCCTCCAAGCCTTTAGCCTTGGTGCTGGGAGACAGAGTCTCAAACGTCACATATGAGTCCTGAATGTCTTTGGACTTCTTGCCCAGAAACTTCTTGATTTTCCTCTTAAGTGCCCCGCAGCACACGATCACAGTCAGAGGCACGGCTATCACGCAGGCAACCGTGATTACTACTACATTAATGAGCTTTTGGGTTCCATTAGCGCTTGCCGCCGCATCTGTTGAGAAGATTACACACTGCTCCTTTCTGGGGATCAGCCCCTTGACGCACACGCAGGCGATGTATTTGGTTTTTGGAACCAGTCCCTCGATGATGATCCGGTTGTTGCCTGGACTGACGTTAATTCTGCGCATATCCCTCTCGCCAAACACGGCGTAGAGGACGCTGAAAGCCGTAGTGTTCTTGGCAGTCGGCGCCCTCCAGTTCAAACACACAGTGTAGTCCGTATCGCCAATCACTTTAACAGAGCGCACAACCCTGTCGGGATCTTGCTGCAGCGAGGACGTGTTCGCAGCCAGGTTGCTCAGATTGGTTTCTAGGAACCCATCAGGACTGGCCGTTTGGGTATTCGTCCGACTGTTCGCAGCATTGTCGCTTTCCATACCTGGATATGGGCCTGTGTAGCTCCCGGTGGCACCGGGTTGTAGCGCATTGTTCGGCGTTGGAGAAACAAACGTGGCGATGTGTTTTTCTTGATAGGCTGCCTTGACTATTGGGTTTGGCTTCTTGGACTTCACTTTGGTTTTTGGCTCCACAGTTGGATTCTCAGCTTTGGGTGCATCACTTATAATCAAAGAAATGACGGCTTCTGCACTCCCTGCATAATTCGTTGCTTTGCAGATGTATTTTCCCGTGTCACGATAGGACACGGCAGGCACGCTCAAAATAGACCAAACTATTCCCTCCTTCGAATTCTCCAGCTGAGCTGCAAAATTTGAAGGAAAAAGCAGAACGCTTGAGTACATTCACAATTAGTATTGTGTAATTACAGTGCATTGTTGTGTCCGCGCCAGCAGTGTAATCACTGTGCATTAGCACTTCTGGCTAATGCTGCTTAGCCACTGTGCTGACTCACCTGTCCCATTCAGTTGCTTCCCATCTGCCCTTCTCCAGGCCAGCTCAGGGATGGGAACCCCAATAGTTCCGCATCGCAGCAAGACATTGTTGCCCACTGCGCTCCGCACACGAGCTACGGCCGTGTGGACGCGAGGGCCCTGGCAGCGCCTGAGCTCGGCATCGCTAAACAGAACACCAGAGAGGCTTTCTGGATCAGCACACCTGAGCCTGGTGTCAATGAAGGCCACCGATAGACTGGGAGACTTCTGGAACTGGACCAGGTCATATAAGCGACAATCGCACAACCAGGGGTTGTCATGAAGACCTGGGACAAAAACAAATGATCAGTGGCAAGTTACGACAAAACTCTTAAATTAAAAGAAAAAAAACTTTATAACTGTAATAAAAAGTAATGGTTGTAAGAGCATTTATCTAAAAGATTTCTTAAGAAATTAAGGGATTTTTTGTATTTTATGTATTTTTATGCAAGACTTTTTAAAATGTATTTATATTGAAGATATATACTGAAAAAAATGGTGCAGAATTTACTTTTAAATGATTATCAGTAAGAAACTGCTAGTAAATTTCACAAATAATTGCAAAGAAAGGGCAAGTAACACTGAATTGAACAGGATTATATTTAAATAATTTAATATACAAATATTTAAAATATACAGTAACCTCAAAATATTAAAGAAAAGAGGATGAAGAAAAAAAAAAAAACTTACCAAGAATCATTTTTGAACTTTCTGCTCCCTGGATGGGTTTGACTGTCAACCAAGTATTGAGGACCTCAGATGGCACTGTCTGCAGATTATTGCTGGATAAATCCAGGTAGGTTAAATTTTTCATGTAGAGAGAAGCATCAGATGGTACTGAGGACAGCTGGTTGTTGTGTATATCGAGTAGCCTCAGACTGGGCATGTCCATGAGGGATTCCCACGGAAACGAAGTGAGCGAATTTCCATCGAGCCTTAGTTCCTCTAAACTGTACAAGCCCCGGAAACTGTCCGAGTTGAGAGAGGATAAAACGTTAAAAGACATCCAAAGGAACTCTAAGTTGGAGAGATAGCTAAAAGCCTCGCTCGGGATCCTCTTGATGGCAGTCTTTTCAATCCGAAGTTTCGAGGTGTCGCCTGGGAACGTGGCAGGCACCAGGGAAATCTCGGGATCGTTGCAAATCACGCTCCTGCAAAACGCATTAGAAACGAGAATAAAGAGTGATAATCAGGGATTTGAAAGCATGCGCATATGGATCTTTAAAACCAGCGGTTTTGACTGACGATACAAATGCTTCTAAAATAATCACAAATTTTAAACGTTAGTGATTATTTGTGTTAAAATGTACACATATTGCGCAATGAAAATGGAAGCTCTTTTCTTTATTGAACTGATTTAAATTGCCATATTTTAAAACCTTAAAAAGTACTGAAATAAATTAATGAAGACATACATACATTTTGTGTGGAAATATATATTCTAAAGTGTATTGCATATATGTATGTAAAATGCGAAAAACAAAATGCGCAAGTGCACCACATTTCAAGTATGGAAAAGCATGAATTGAATTGAAAAAAAAAAAAGTAATAAAACACAGACTGACCTCGCTCTTGATCCATCACTTAGGTTATGATAAAAGCAGCTGCATTGGGTAGGACAGGTGCTCCGAACAAGTGGAAAGCCACCAGATGCCAGTAGCAGACTCAAAAAGACGGTAAGAGACATTTCGCTACTAGTGTCAGCAAAACACCGCCGAACGTCGTTTTAATAAAGAACCATCCACTTGCAATTATGGGAAAAATAAGCAGCATGTCATCGTCTCTCTGCTCCGATGTCCCATAGTGATCTGACTGCTATGAGTCCAGCAGATAAAAAGGACAGATGAGGATTAGCAAAAGCACACGCGTTATTTTCATTTAGATGCGGATGCCTCTTGGAATCTGATAGGCTACACAGAGATACAGCTGTTAATTATAGGAGGAAATATTTCGGAATTGGCCATAATGTTTAATGCCCATCCCCCATCTAGCTCTCTTTCAAACCATCCTCTACCTGACAGCTAAACTATGAAATTTGTTGCATCACTTCTAGATTGTGTAAGAGCTTATGGTCTTTTTGGAAGCTGGTGTGTTCTGGCTGTACCAGTCACTATCACCTAGGTATTCTTGCAGGGGAGACCAGGGAGTGTTGAAAGATGGCTATCTATCTAATTTAGCAATGTTGTAAATAATATTTCCCTGCTATAAAATGTGCAAAGTATCATCAGCAGGAGAGTTGTCTCTCAGACTTGGACGTCCAACTTAGTGCACAGCTATTGTTGAGTGGCATGTCCGATAGGATTTTTTAAATATTTTCCGGCATGTAATCCTGTTAGGCCTTGGCTGACAGGCAGCTTGCGCTCTTCCTAAAAGCCAGTTGCTAGGGTTTGTAAAAACAACTGTTCTTAATAGACAGATACAAGCCAATGTAAGAAAAAAATTAAACCTCATAAGCTCAAAACAGTAAACAAGAAAAGCACAAGAAATGTTAATACGTATTTCAACATTTTCCTGAGTTTCTGGAATAAGGACCACATGCAGAGGAGTTAAAACTTTCCACAGATTTTGTTTCTGAAAGTGTTACATGTAAATCCATCTTTGGTATAAAACTAGTATGGCGTGTCTGTTTAATGAGACTGTTTTCCAGTAACTTGGACCACAAGAGTTATTTCTGCCAGAAGTCTGTTTGTTTATGCTACTGTAGGTTTGCAAACACAACATGGGTTGAACCTTGGAACCAGGTCGTCGGTTCTTTAGCGCCAAGTTGTAAATATGAAACAGAATTTCTCTACTCTGCCATGAGTTTGAGGGAAGATATCATCATATTGTTTTGAAATATATCAATATAGAAAATGATAAACATTTAATTTAACCTCTGACTTTCTAAACCTCTCCCAAACACCTACTAAGGTCACATTATGCCCTCTAGAGAACTTTTTGTGAGTCTCAGAGTTGTAAAGTATAGCTAGAGAATTCAGTAAAAGCTTACAGCTTAAAAGCTTACAAGTTACATTCATGTAAGGTGGCGAATCTAATTTTCACCAGCAAAACCAAATTCATCTTTTAAAAGTTATTACATATTAGACCTGTATGTGAGGAACATATGTATGGATCATAATGTGTGAAAATCTCAGTTTAGAGAGTTCAAGTCACGGCATTTAAAAGACTTCACTTTTTTTTTTTTAAACCAAATAATGTAAAATCGTTTGACTTCAATGCATATAAAACATTGTTGATCTGTGGTATATACTGTGTACAGTAAATCCACAGTTTGACGGTTTACAAAAAGTATTTTTCTAACATACACTACCAGTTAAACATTTTTGGACAATAAGACTTTTACCAAGCCTTCATTAATTTGATCCAAAGTACATTAAAAAACAAAACAGTTGTGAAATATTTTCACTATTTAAAATAACTGTTTTCTCTTCGAATACATTTTAAAATGTAATTCATTCCTTTGATTTCAAAGCTGAATTTTTAGCATCATTACTTCAGACTTACTAGTGTCACATGATCCTTTCTTTGTATTATTATTTTTTTTTTTTATCAATATTTAAAACAGTCCTTTTTTGTACTCAACCAGTATGTGAAAATTTAAGTGGAAAAAGATTTTGTATGGTCATATGACTAGGCATTTTTAACACGTAAATCATATTTCTCAGGTTTCATAACCTCATAATGTTTGACTGAACAACACCCATCTTGTTTATGGCATGTATGGTATGATAAGCTCTACATTTCTAAATTTGAATTTTGCAATTTCACGTCTCATTTAGAAATTACACAGCGTGTATACACAATATAAGACCCTGTATGTGGAATTACACAGGACTTCTTGTGATAGAACACTGATGATTGTAGATTTGCAAAACAAAAAAGTAGGTTAGTGTATCAGTGTTACTCTTTGTAACTTGAATGCAATCAGGAAACAAGGGCGTTTTTAAACAGAATTTAGATTGGCTATTGTCTCAAAATATTCAGAATGTTTCTATTTCAACACTGAACACAGGTTACGATTAAGACTGTATAGGATGTAAGGGCTTGATGTTGTTAATGATCCCAAAAATATTTCTTAGAACAACTATTTGTAAAGACAAGATCTATTCATTATTCAGTTATTTTCTCCAATGTCTCCTACAATTGAAAAACGCCTTTGTAAATGCACAGTTACTCTAATCATCCCCGTGAAAACAGTCTAAATACAATGTTCATTAGTGTGAGGAGTGACAGCTCGACAACACCTGTTGTGCAGCCAGCAAACAGAACACGACACACTGGATTGGCACAGACTGGACTGGTTCTCATCGACCCCGGTCTTATTATCAGAGCGCTCAAGCGTCCGACACACAAAGGCTTGTTGTGTAACTGAATGAGCGCTTTACGGTCGCCCAGTGTAAATGCGTATTTGAGGTCAATGGTAGGAGTTGTTATATTCATTAAGACATTCTTGCGCGGATTGAGGCAGAGGGAGAGGGCTTTACATAATTACGTTCATGCTTTTTCACGTGAAATGCTCCTTTAAAAGCAGGCTTTGATTGAACACACTGAGGCACATCGCGCGCGCGAGCGGACTGTGGTTCTGCACAGTTCGGTATCAAAATTGCGTTCAAAATGGTGACGTCGTACCCATTACCGGAGGGATTTTCCGAGTTTGATGTGTTCTCCCTGGGATCTTGTCTGCTCGTGGAGGGTAAGAGTCAAATTCAGGTTTAAGAAAAAAGTCATATACGCATAGGCTCGATAGGATGCGCTTTATCCGGGAACTATAGAAAAACGGTAGAAAAAAATAAACACACAGCGGTGATTTAAGACTAGTCACTGAATGCATGTTACTGTTGTGTAACCGTGCTGTTTTGGGATGTCGAGAAGGCTCCTAATGTTCACACATTTTCTGTGTCCTCTGAAGGTCTCCTCGGGTTCTTCCTGAATGCTGTCACCGTTGTTGCTTTTCTTAAAATAAGAGAATTACGGACCCCAAGTAATTTTCTCGTGTTCAGTCTGGCCATGGCAGATATGGGTATTTCTATGAACGCCACTGTTGCTGCATTCTCCAGTTTTCTAAGGTGAGCACCCGCACGTTTGTGTGTTGTTGTTGACGGAAGCCCTTGAGGCGATGCAGCGTCACGGACGTAGTGTGTAAATACAGCTGTGATGTAATGCTGCTGAATAGGGCTATTTTTTCCGTAATGAATGAGTCACGTGCAGTTGGTAAGATAAAGGGACAGTATGGGTTGCAGGGTTTTTCAGTTGTCTATGTAACGAAATAGAGTTTTTAATTACACCCATGATAAATAGCATTATTCAAGGTGATTTTCTGGTTTTAGCTGTTCTCCCGGTCTGGTCAGACTGGTTTTAGAGAGGTTTTGGGCATTTTTGGCTGCCCCTGGCAGTGACAACCAGCGGAGCACCAGCTTGGCCAGGCTGGAAAACTATTTTTATTATTATTATTATTATGGTCAGCAGAAATTCATTGTTGGAAAATCCAGTATGGTAGTTGGTTTCCAATCGTTTTCCACGTCAGTCATTAGCTAGTCTCACGTAGCCAGACCTTTAGACTGACGGCAGAAGGTCTGGGAACTTTGACCGCTTTGAATGGCCAAGGCCCGCCCAAGAGGCCATATGACTGACAGGTGAAGCAACCAATCATGTTTCGTTTTGAGTCGTCATGTTTAGGGGCGTGGAAATGTCGCCACAATAACAGAGTTTGAGTTTGTTTATTTTTAAAGCACGTTTATACAACCAAGGTGCTGTGCAAGCATACAAAATTAAAATAACAAGGATATGCTCAATACAATACACAATACAACCACCAAAACACAATATTAATTACAAAACCAATTAATATTTAAACTCTGGCTGATTAAAAGCAAGATAGGGCGTTCCAGAGTTTGGGGGCAGCAACTGAAAAAGCACAATCACCTTTGAGTTTACATCTGGTTCTAGGAAGCACTAAAAGAAACTGAGCGGACGATCTCAAAGGCCTGAGAGAAGAATATAGGCTCACCATTGTTTCTAGATATTTTGGGGCCAGACCGGTGTGTAAAACTCTCGGACATATGTGACCCTAGACCACAAAACCAGTCATAAGGGTCCATTTTTCCAAATTGAAATTTATACATCAACTGAAAGCTGAATAAATAAGCTTTCCATTGACGTATGGTTTACTATAATAGACCAATATTTGGCCAAGATACAACTATTTTAAAATTTGGAATCTGAGGGTGCAAAAAAATCTAAATATTGAGAAAATCACCTTTGAAGTTGTCAAATGAAGTTCTTAGCAATGCATATTACTAATCAAAAATTAAGTTTTGATATATTTACAGTAGGAATTTTACAAAATATCTTATGAAACATGATCTTTACTTAATATCCTAATGATTTTTGCCATAAAACAAAAATCAATAATTTTGACCCATACGATGTTTTTTTGGCTATTGCTACAAATAAACCCCAGCGACTTAAGACTGGTTTTGTGGTCTAGGGTCAGATATTTTAAAGTTTCTGTACCGCAAACTTTGTATTTTTCACATACTTTTGAAAATCCAGCGTTAGTTGATCCTAAGCGTTCAATGTCACAGTTGTAAATACAACAGCGTTCCTCTTTCCTGAGGGGGTTTGGCGTCATGGCATTTTTGTTTCCGTGTAACGTTAAAGAATGCAACACACACGTCTGCCGGAAATCCTGTGTAATCTAACCAATCCGATGACGACTTTGAAACTCCTGAAGTGTTTCCACTTTTGTTTGCCTTTGCATCAGACGTTCAGCCAACAGTCCATGGGATTGGCATCTGAGGCTAAGACTAGTCATTAGCTAGTGCAAGCTAGACCATTTTAAACCGGAAAAAAATTGGTTAAATGTGGTTAAATATTCTAGAAAGAGGAAACAATTTAGAAAAATACATTATACATCACTATTAATTAAATGTTTTTAATACACATAAATAACATAAGAACATCAACCAGCAAACTTTGATCTTTATTAATATTGATCTTCTTGAAACTCCAGATACTGGCCTTATGGATCAGACGGATGTCAGACCCATGGCTTCCAGGGCTTTATGACTGCTCTCGCCAGCATTAATTTTATTGCAGCCATTGCTTGGGACAGATACCACCAGTACTGCACAAGTGAGTAAAAGAAAAGTAAAAGAAAGAATGAGATTCTTCTCACCACTTCACATGCTTTGTTCTAGTTCAGCCCACCCATGTTGCCAAGACCACCAGCTGAAGGCACTTATAGTGCACATAGGCTTCACCAAAGGCCATTCTTTTCAGAATGTCAGTGAATGGCTATTTTAAATTAATATGTGAACACTGAGCAACTTGGGTCTGATATGTTGTGGAGTGTAAATGTAAATTCTGTAACAAAATCAACAATGACAAAAGTAACATACACAACCATTCTAAACGTTAACTTTAACCCCCAACCAGTGTTCATTGTCGTCTATTTCCTTTTTTGGCTTTATTCTTATGTATATGTATGAACATGAATGTCTAAAGATTGTCAGCTAATAATTAGCTGTACCACTCTTGTGTTATTGTAAAATCTGAAAAAAAAAAAAAAAAAGAAAAAAAACATGTTTACATGCCTCAAACCTTTTAACAGAGTAACTGAATTAAAAAAAATGTTTAGGTTTATTAATTAAAACAATTTAGTACACAGCACAACTTGTATTATTGTACTAAAACCTTGTGTTTTTAGGGACAAAGTTGCAGTGGAGCAGTGTTATCGCCCTGGTTATCTTTATTTGGCTCTTCACTGCCTTCTGGGCCGCCATGCCTCTGATTGGCTGGGGAGAGTATGACTATGAACCACTGAGGACCTGCTGCACACTTGACTACAGCATAGGTGACAGGTAAGATGCACAGTTAATCACTATATTCATAATTCACATCATTTATGTATGATTATAAGATAAAACAATGCTCAGCAGTGGCCACATTTGAACCCATATACACTACCAGTCAAAAGTTTTTGAACAGTAAGATTTTTATGTTTTTTTTTTTTTTTTTTAATTCTCCTCTGCTTCAAGCCTGCATTTATTTGTCCAAATTTGGGATTCTTTGATAAATAGAAAAATCTGAAGATCAGCATTCAAAGGATCACGGGAAAAATTACATTTTAATATATATTTAGAATTGTAAAATATATAACATTTTAAAATATACATTTTAATTAGTAAAAATATTTCAAAATTTCACTATTTTTTACTGCTGTACTTTGGATCAAATAAATGTAGGCTTAGTGAGCAGAAGAGACTTCTTTAAAAAAACATTCAAAATCTTACAGTTCAAAAACTTTTGACTGGTACTGTATTCAAATATGCGTTCTGACCCATATCTACAAACATAAAAAGCAATATTAGGGTCATGGAGAGGTCACATCACATGAAATCTGTTCACTGTGAAATAAGACCTATAACGTAATTGTGTCTGTCCTTTTACACAGGAACTACGTGTCTTACTTGATCCCCATGTCCATCTTCAACATGGGCATTCAGACATTTGTTGTGCTGTCTTCCTATCAGTCCATTGATAGGAAATTCAAGAAGACTGGCCAGGCCAAGGTAAAGTATCCTCTGTAGCATATTAGAATTTGACATGTGAGACCAAAGGGTGCATGAAAAGAACAGAGTATACATTTCCCCTCACATTGCATAAGACCCTGTTATTCACAGGGTTTGAGTAGGTCAATAAAGATGTTTTGCCTGGGAGCACAAAGGCATCTCTGCAACAGCTACTCAACTCTTCTCCAGGACAGAACTATTATGTAACACAGAAAAAAAAAAATTGCATGCAGACCAATATCAAAGTGATAGGGGATTTCCTTAGAAAGCTAAGACTGCCACAGAACAGAGTTATTATCCTTAAATAAAACTACTGAAACCATTCTGTTAAATGGAATAAAGCTAAAATATAAAAATAATGATAACAATAAAATTGTTAGCTTATTACATTAGTTCCAATTGTCTCACTTTGTGTGTTTTTTGTTTTCCCGTTCGCTCACCAGAACAGTAGAATGTGTAATGGTGTATATGTTACATCAAAGTTAAATCTGCAGCATGTGACTCAGAAATCCATCTAAGACTAAATCTCCTGCTTGCTCTCTATGTGCAGTTCAACTGTGGCACTCCTTTGAAGACCATGCTGTTTTGCTGGGGCCCCTATGGTATCCTGGCTTACTATGCTGCTGTGGAGAACGCAACCCTTGTCTCTCCTAAATTGAGAATGGTGGGGAAATCATGTTTTGAAGCATTTTTTTAATCAAATGTAAATTTGTATCAATTTGTATGACAGTTTCCACAAAAATATTACGCAACACAAGTGTTTTCTTGTTACTTTAGCACCAAATCAGCATATTAGAATGATTTATAAAGGATCGTATGACACTCAACACTGGAGTAATATCTTCTAAAAATTAATAAAATATTCATACTGGATTTTTGATCAAATAAATGTACAGATTGTAGTGTTAACATCTTAGTGTTAACAGAAATTGATACATGACATTTCTGTTAAACTACTTATTTAACAATGTCCGTATAATATGAATCTGTTCTGAATGTGTTCTTACAGATCGCACCCATTTTGGCTAAGACATCACCGACTTTCAACGTCTTTGTTTACTCCCTTGGGAATGAGAACTACAGAGGAGGTATCTGGCAGCTGCTCACTGGCCAAAAGATTGAGACTTCTGCTATTGAGAACAAGGCCAAATAAACTAAGAATGTAATAAGAGTTAATGTCCTGGTAGTTTCTAACAGGTATGGTGTTTGCTTATTGGCATTGTTTGCTTATGTCATTCTTGCTGTATTGTTGTGGAGTGTTTGTGGACCTGAGTGTGGAGTCTGTGTTTGTGGTAGTTAGGTCTTTTATATTTAATATAGAAGATTTCAGCAAGTAATAAAATTTCTAAACTGATGTTTTGACAAAGCACATAAGCTGCTACTAAAGAAAATGTCACAGAATGGTGTCCAATTTTATCCGTGTCATTGCAAAGCACATTTAAGAAGAGAATTTGTGGCTGTCATTTATTAAGTGTTAAGCTGTTTCCATATATGGAGTTCTGAAAGGACCCATATAACCTATTTTTTGAGGTTGCGGGTGAACTTTCAAGATATTTAATTGCATATAAGTGCCATTACACTGACTGTACATCAAAACTGGCTTTTAAATGTCAGCCTTAAGAACGCAATAAGAGTTTACCATCTCTACAGTATATTCGTTTATTTTATCTTAACCAGAATGTTCAGTTTGGCACACCCAGGGAATAAAGTGTACTTTATTTTCCACATAGGGAAATCATTTGCTATGAGATAAAGGTCTACATCAAGCTTATGAGACAGAATTAGGCAAGAAACATTTTCTAATCCCAGAAACAACGGTGCTTTTCATGAAAACACATTCCCCAGTGCACAAGATTAGTCAAAAGGAAAAGATTATGCACGAGACTCACTGCAATTCGAAATGTTCAGTGATCTTGTTTTCCCTCTGCAGATTCTGTCTGTTTCAACATGAATCATTCTGGCATCTGAAAAATAAGAAATGAATGCCAAATCATTTTATGGAGGCATTTTTTACACTGTCACGAAAACATTTTGTCAGCTAACATGAAAATGTGTTTTATGTTTTTAATTAAAAGTATTACTTAAATATTTGTGGTTTCACTTTTTAAAGTGTGCATAACAGAAATATTATTACTACATGCACGCCACTGTTCAATAAAAAGGCTGTATATCACAAGCCAAAGTAGCATATAATGGCACATATTTTGCAAAGTGAATATTTTTAGCTAAACAGTGTTTACTTTAAAATTTTAAAAATTCAATTCAAAATTTGGAGATTTTCTATTCAAGCCTGTTCTGTGGTGCATTTCCCAAAAGCATCGTTAACCAAGTAAGTTCAGTCGTTACCAACATAGTTCAACGATTCAGAGTGTTTTCCGAAGTACTGTAAACACTCTGAATCGTTAGTACTGTACTGGCTGAGTAAGATATTTTACACAGAAGATGTTTACATATAGTCCACAAGACAAAAACAAAATGGCTCAAATTATTGAAATACCCCCCTCCCCCTCAAACGTTTGGGAACCAATGGTTCTTAATACTCTGTGTGGTTATGGATGATCTAGTTAAACTGAGAACTGTTCTTTAGAAAAATTCTCCAGGTCCTGCAGATTCTTCAGTTTTTTAGCATCTTTTGCATATTTGAACCCTCTCCAGCAGTGGCTGTATGATTTTGAGATCCATCTTTTCACACTGAGGACAAAAGAGAGACTGAAACACAACTATTAATAAAGGTTTAAACATTCACTGATGATTCAGAAGGAAACACGATGCATTAAGAGCTGGGGGTGAAAACTTTTTGAGTTTGAAGATTAAGGTAAATTGTGTTTAATTTGGCTTCCGGGAAACATGCAAGTATCTTCTGTTGTTTCTGAAGGGCAGTACGAAATGGAAAAAAAAATAAAAATAAAAAAGATATAACAAAATAAGAAAAATTTGGACATTTTCACCCTGTTCAAAAGTTTTCACCCCCTGCCTCTTAATGCATCGCGTTTCCTTCTGGAAGCATCAGTGAATGTTTGAACCTTTTTTAATGGTTGTGTTTGCGTCCCTCATTTGTCCTCAGTGTAAAAAAAAGATGGATCTCAAAATCACACAGTCATTGTTGGAAAGGGTTCAAATGTGCAAAAGATGCTGGAAAAACTGAAGAATCTGCAGGACCTGGAGGATTTTTCTGAAGAACAGTGCTCAGTTTAACTGTTCAGAACAAACAAGGGACTCATGAACAACCATCACAAAAAAAAAAAAAAAACAATCGTAGATCATCCAGGTAACCAGGACAGGACTAAATAAAAACATAACATGCATTTTGTATGATCTCTATTATTTTGTTAAAAATATTCACCTTTTCACAGATTTTGCAAGCAGTTCCCAAACTTTTACATGCCACTGTATGCATATGTGCATACAAAATAAAATGCAATACAAGTTAACTATTGTGTTTCAGTGAATATATAGAAGTAAAACAGATAAACAGAAGTAAATAACTAGAATACAGAACAAATACATAAATCAAAATTGTCAGAAATGGCTGACAAATTTACAGTAGCATCAGCAACTAGTAAACATAAGGATGCATAAGAAGATACACTTTTCTGTACCACAATGATTAAGATATTTTTGATGAAATCCAAGAGCTTTCTAAACCTGCATAGACAGCAACACAACTACCGCATTCAAGGCCAAGAGAGGTACTAAGGACATTATTAAAATAGTCCATGTGACATCAACCTTAATGTTATGAAGTTATGAACAACTTTTTGTGTGCAAAGAAAGCAAAAATAACGTCTTAATTTCCTCTACTCTGTGTTGGTTTTCAATGCATGTTCACGAGAATACCACAAGGTCACAAGTCACTGCTGACATAAGGGATGGCTTTAGTGTTTGCATATACAGTACTAAGATACAACTTCTTATTTCTAACATTTTAATGATCTTGCATTCAGAAATCCAGACAACTCAAACTAGAACACAAAAACTAACTTCCTACTTTATAAACTATTAATTTTGGCTATGTATCTGCATACCACTAAAAAAATAAAACATTCTGGCATTAGAAAGACTTATGAAAATAAAACAATATTTATAAAATACCCTAAATTATTATTCCAGATGTCGTCTAGAAATGTGGCAAATTTGTGGAATTTGTGGAGGGCAGCCAAGTCCCAAAACTCATTAGTAATTTTGAAACACCACTGGTATTTACAGTGGTTTCACAGAGGTAAACCAATGCATAAATGCCATAAACATGGAATTTTATTGTCAAGACGGATTACATTTAGAAGGAATGCAGACGTGTTTTTGACATGTATTTTAATACTTGAAATATTTGTCCCAAACAAAAAGGAAAGACTCTTCAAAATAGTCTGAAAATATCAGTCTCCTGTATTATAACATGAATGGCCCACAGCTTTGTGAAATCCATGTGGATTTGCTTTGAGGTCCAGACAAGTGAAATAATAAATCACACATGTGATTTCACTATAAAAAATACAAACGGTTCTTTGGTGCGCAGTCAAGTTTATAACATGTAACACATTGTACTGACATGGAGAGTGTCTGAGCCACTGCCATGCAATCCGGAGTAATCAGACACAAGCTTACGATCGGATGTCTAAAGGTTCGAGCACAGAGTGAAAGGTCAGACTGGTTGCCAGAAGTCATGCATTTTCTATTTGATTAAACAACATTTGAAGCAGATTATGCAATCGTTATGCAAATGTAAATAGGAAACAGCCTGTCATATCAACAAATGTCAAGTTCTGTCAGTTCATGCTGGCAGCGTTTTCACAAAGAGTGATAGCCAACACAACATCAGTGAAAAATAATGAAAGCGAGGTCCATTTAGCACCAAACATATTGGGATACTGGGGATTTGTGCCACTGTGTGTTCACAAACGTTAAATAAATGTATGAACAATTAGACATAAAACAGTAAAAAAAAAAACAACAAACAAACACATTTTTGGTCTTTTTTGTAAGAAATTGTATTTTAAAGGATTATGGACATAGTCTAATCTGGATTACTGATGTGTGCGTCATTGCTCTTTAGAGAGCACTGTGTTCTCAGTCATTTAAAGCACTAAAGTCATAACTATATTGTGGAATGAAAAGGGATATATGCATATTGCCTACATGACTTTAGTAGTAAAAAACCTGGATGTCAAGAACTAACTAGTACAAAAATAAAGGTAATACTTTACAATAAGGTTCATTAGTTAACATTAGTTAACATGAACTAAGAATGAACAAAACTTCTACAGCATTTATTAATCTTAATGTTCATTTCAACATTTACTAATGCATTATTACAATCACAAGTTGTGTTTGTTAACATTTGTTAATGCTCCGTGAACTAACGAACAACTGCATTTTTATTAGCTAACATTAACAAAGATTAATAAATAGTGTAATGAATGTATCATTGTTCATTCATGTTAGTTTTTACATTAACTAATGTTTACAAATGACACATTGTAAAGTGTTGCCAAAATAAAAAATAATACTGTTAGTGGATTATTGAAATGCTATCTATATACTTTTATTGTTTTTATGAATGTTTTGAATTAGCTTTAACGTTTACATTTTGAATTTTTTTTTAGGTTTTATATGTAGCTTTAATTTTATTTTATCTCAGTTTTAGTTTTACTAACTCAAACTAAAGCTACTTATTTTAACATTTCCAATTTTCATTTGTTTGTTTTTCTTTTAATCCAATATCTAGATTTTATTATAGCTTCATTTGAATTACCAAAATATAATATTTATTGTTTTGGTTAACAATAACACTGTCCATTAATTGTCAGCAGGGCGAAACTAAAGTAAATGGGGGGGGATGTCAGATTTGTTTTCTTTTTATTTATTACAAAAAAGCATTCTCTATTCTTGTTCTATTCTATCTAGTTGTTTTCTTTTTATTTATTATTATTTAATTTGAGTTGTCACAATACTTAATATATTACTTCATACTTAATATATTACACAATATTGCTCTTTTGTTGGTTTGATTGCTTCTATTGCACTCATTTGTAAGTCACTTTGGATTAAAGTGTCTATTAAATGACTAAATGTAAATATTAATATCAGTACTAAACTTGAGCCACTTCAATATAATGGTGTAATAAAATCAAATCTTAAAGCTGCCAACCACAGGAGAAATTAGTATAAACAAGTTGAATTTATTTAGCAAACAATGAATTTAGATTATCATAAGAACTAAGTGAAATTGAACTTTGACTTTTAAAATATTTAATACATTTTCTCTATGAAAATGTGGACAATGGGCACCACAGATTTTTAGAACTATTTAAAGAAAAAAATTAGTCTCAATTTAAAAAAAAACAAAAAAAAAAAAAGCAATGAAAATGGTCCACAATAGATGCTCAATCTGGTAACATGACTTTTAAATGTGAAACTGCCCGTCCATGTTTTCGTCTGTTAATATGAAGAGAATATAGAGCTGATGATGTGTGACGATTTCTTAGCTTGGGTTAATTTTACAAGTGACTAGCTTGGCTGCTGTCTGAGCCAGCCTCCATTAATGAAATTGTATTTTCTCAACAAGGTTAGCTTAATCCTTTTGTTTATGATTCACTAAGGCACATGGATTAAACATTTTTAATCATTTTGTCCCTGCATATTTCAATTTCACATGTCCACATGTGCAGCAGGTCTGCGATTTGTTACTTGGCATGACAAGAACACGTGGTTTGATGTCAAAACACTGTATTCTTATACTCTACAGTATGTGCATGTAAACATTAAAACAAACATACAGTGCAGCCAGTCTGAAAAAATTATGAAATTCTTTCTACCACATTCTGTTTTAGTATAAAAACAGATTCAAAGATCAACCACAAATGAAATTGGCTCAGAACGTGCCCACGCACCAGATAAGTAAAAGATTCAAGATGATGATTTTATGAGCTTGTAAAAATGTTTTTCCAGATTCAGTGTTTCTTTTCTTTAAAAAATAATTCAGAGTCGTAACGATCCTGTCAACAGAAGAGCAAATATCTAAAAGTGTCAAAACACTGAAATAAAAGACAGCCTTCAACATACTACAGTTTTTTCAAAGCCTCTAAAATGGGAGTTTAGCCATGATTGCTTCAACTTAAACAGACATCATGAATTAATACTTTTTACCACAGAAGATTACATGGTGAACTTGTTTCCCGTGATTTCAGATCAGATCAGAATGGAGTTCAAGCTGGAACAGCACAAAAACTTTGATCCTTAGGGAACGAATCCAGTGAGGAAGAGGAGGAGGGATTGGGGATATGACGTATGTGCTTCACGCCAAGCCAACGCAAGGAATTAAAACCATATTATTTCCAGTGAATGAATAGACTGCAAAGACAGGCGGTGGAGTGAGGGATTAAAAAGAGAGGGAGAGGAAGACAGAAAGAGCACATGAAAACAACAGCTCCCAGAGGGAAAACAGACCATTTGAATGCGTATTATGTAGTGCACGACATGTCACGAATAAACGCACAACATCATTTGATGCAAACGTTTATTATTATTCATTTTCTTTTTTGTGTGGGTTTATTTATGATGTATTTCCCTGGCATTTGAGTGAGAAAACATACTTAATACGTTTTTTCATAATGGAATTACGCCACTTTGTCTGTAGAATAAGATCCAAAATAAATATTGCTTACTAAATTATTAAAAACATACGGAGTGTTTGCAGACCGTTCAATTGTTTTTCATAGGATATTTTATTAAAAATATATATGTAAATATTATACACGTCTAGCTGAGTATGTATGCCCTACTAAGGCCATCTTGTGGTAGAAGTTAATATAACATCGTTTAATTAATTGTTGCTTGTATGCCTATATCCCCTAATCAAGATAGCGTTATTTAATTTAGGACAGGAATGAAAATAAAATGATCTAAAATTAAAAAAATTATTAATTAAATTAACTGCTTTAAATGTTGTTAAACATATTCAGCCAGTATTCAGCTGTCAAAAAAAAAAAAAAAAAAAAAAAAAAAAAAAATCATTAGATAAAAACTCCATAAAACAGTTTTAAATATTACAATTATGTTGTTTACAATTAAGGAACTGCAGAGAGTTCGTGAATTTTAATGTTTAATTAAATTTAAAAACAAATATTTCAAATAACAGCAAACAAAATAAAACACTGGTTAAGATGATGAAATATTTTGTTTACACTAGTAAGATTTTTTATTTTTTTTAAACAAGTCTCTTCTGCTCACCAAGCCTACATTTATTTAATTCAAAGTACTGCAAGAAGAGTTTTTTTTTTTTTTTTTTTTTTTGCTATTTAAAATAACTGTTTTCTATTTGAATACATTTTAAAATGTAATTTATTCCTGTGGTTTTAAAGCTGAATTTTTAGCGTCATTACTCCAGTCACATGGTCCTTCAGAAATCATTTTAATTCTGATTTGCTGCTCTGAAAACATTATATTATTATTATTATTATTATTATTATGTTGAGATTTTTTTTTTTTTTTTTTTTTTTTTTTTTTTTTTTTTTTCAGTTTTTTTTTTTTTTTTATGAATAGAAGGTTCAGATAAACAGCACTGGTATAGCTTTTTATTTTAGATGCTGATCTTTGGGTCTTTCTATTAATCAAAGAATCCTGAAAAAAATTTACTCTACTGTTTTAATTATTTATAACAACAATAATAATAATAATAATAATAATAATAAATGTTTCTTGAACAGCAAATCAGCTTATTAGAATGATTTCTGAAGGATCACGTGACACTGAAGACTGGAGTAATGATGCTAAAAATTTAGTTTTGATCACAGGAATAAATTACATTTTAAAATATATTTAAATAGAAAACAGTTATATTAGATAGTAAAAATATTTCAAAACCTAGCTGCTTTTTCTGTACTTTAGATCAAATAAATGCAGGCTTGGTGAGAAGAGACTTCTTTAAAAAACATACAAAATCTTACTGTTCAAAAACTTTTGACTGGTAGTGTATGTGGTCATGTAATCAATAAAAAATTAAAAATGTAACTATCTAATTACAAGTTCTTAATTTTTGGATTATTCTACATCAAAACACTAAACAGAAACAACAACATAGCTCTAACCGGTGTTTTTCCTAACGATTTCAATAGGTTTTTAACTCAAGTTGAGTTTGTATCACAAGCCATCAACTAACAATATTGTATCTGTGATGAACCGAAAGACAGCGTGTCCAGATTCACCATGTAGCACAGGTTTGACTCGCTGTAGTATATCAAACAAACCACCAGATGTCACTAACCCCCAATTTTTGTTCTTCACCAGGCAGAAAACGTCAAACAGAGTTCGCTGGCGGTTTTGCACAGCAGATGGCGTTACACTATCACTAAAATACTGATCATATACTACGTTAACAAAAGCAAACGTTAAATCCCGGCTGTCAGTCAACTGCAAAAAACAAATCTTTAAAAATGACAGTGCTTATTCCTGTCACTGCTACCTTGAAAGCTTCCGGACAAATCTTCACAGTTTACAGCTGATCAATCTTTGCTTTAAAAGATGAGGAGCTGTCCAACCAGCTGTGGTGCTGAAATTCAATAAACCGTTTTTATACAATACATCAAATGTATTAAATGTTAATAAAAAACGCATTTTATCTTATAATGTATCTTATAATACATCTTCTAACGCTTTTCATAAATGCTCGTTTTGAGTTTATGCACTATAGTCCCTAATCATAAAAAGCCTTTGATCAAACAAATTAAACCCATTTTAGCCTTGCATGATATAATTGCAAGGCAATTATTCCACTTTAGTTGAATTTCGCACTAGGTGTAGGGGGTAGATTACACATTATGTGCTTAATTTTTCTTTTCGGTTATTTCCTTGTGCCTTTCTGTCGAATTGAAACCTAAAAACGTGAGCAATAATTGTCGGAGAATCATACAACCGGTTTGGGGGGGAAATACATGCGTAGGACGCAGTGTTTATTAACATACAACTATGCAACTTTCCAACGCACAGTTGTAAGATCAAAAGGAAAACGCACGGTGTCCTTCAAAACAAATAAGGGCGATCAATAACTTATCAGTAAGTGAGTGAGTGAGCGAGTTCTCACTGAGCAACTAAAATAACACTGGCAGGCATCTTCCTCGCAGTCAGCGTATCTGTCGAGCTCGGTGACTTAAGGTTTGTGGTCCTAAGCAGTTACAGAAGCTCGCTCGATATCTGGAAGTTATAAAGCAAAGCACAGCCTGGCGTTACTGGGTAGGGGCTTGACGTGTTAAATGAGCATAAAAGACCCAGCTGGTTGGGGAACCACTTGAGGGGGTAGCAAACAGTGCGTCACATCCTTGGGAAAAAAGAGGAGCGATTCCAATGGAATCAACATGTAAGCGCATCTGCATTGGGTGGCATCAATAAGAAGACAGCTGAGGAGAAATGATGACATCGCGCTACAGGTGAATTCTATTCATGCTCATTCGGGCTCGGTGCGTCCTGCCACAATGACAGCGTGAAGAAAACCAAGAAGGCGCATTTTTGACCTGACTGTGAGTTTTTGACTTGGCGTCCTCACCCGAATACGATGAAACAACACTGCCTGACAGCAGTCGCGAGAGAGGAAATGCACACGAAACGAAGGACTGCAAGGTAAAGCAGGAAAAGTTGGTCCCGAGGCTTCACTATTCAGGGAGTGCTGGACAACCCCATGTGCGCAGACTTTCCGTGGGAGAAAAGCACAGTGTAGAAGAGAGTTAGAGTCTTTCGCTTAAACCGACCAAAGTGTGGATCATGGCTACGGAGGAATCGGGTGGCTTGGCGCAAACCGCCGCCGTTAAACTATCAGAGATGGGGGAAAGAACTAAACAGTTAGGAACCGCGATCCAGGACCCCGAGCGACAAAGAAGGATTATTCTAGTCATTGTATGTGTGGCACTTCTTCTAGACAATATGCTTTACATGGTCATCGTGCCAATTGTGCCCGACTATTTAGCGCGCTTAGAGAGCGAATCAGAGCAGGCGCATGTAAAGGGTAATTCTTCATCCAACATCACGCAAAACGAGAACTTTGACTTGCAGATCGGCGTGCTTTTCGCCTCAAAAGCCATTTTGCAGCTCATTGTCAATCCTTTGACTGGAACTTTCATAGACCGAGTCGGCTATGACATCCCACTTTTAATTGGACTCAGTATAATGTTCGTTTCCACATGCATTTTTGCCTTCGCCGAGAACTACGCGACTCTGTTCGTTGCGCGCAGTCTGCAAGGGCTCGGCTCGGCGTTCGCAGACACTTCTGGGATTGCCATGATCGCAGACAAGTTCACGGAGGAGGGAGAGAGAAGTCGTGCGCTGGGCATTGCCCTCGCGTTCATCTCGTTCGGAAGCCTGGCGGCGCCCCCGTTCGGAGGGGTACTGTACGAGTTCGCGGGCAAACGCGTGCCGTTCCTTGTGCTCGCCTGTATATGTCTGGCAGATGGCATACTATGCTTGACTGTCCTCAAGCCCTTTTCCAGTAGGACTAGAGAGAACATGCCGGTTGGCACCCCAATTTACAAACTAATGATTGACCCCTACATAGCAGTTGTGGCAGGAGCTTTGACCACATGTAATATCCCTCTTGCTTTCCTGGAGCCCACTATCGCTAACTGGATGGAGGAGACCATGGACTCATCCCAGTGGGAAATTGGGCTCACCTGGCTACCGGCCTTTTTCCCTCACATATTAGGTGTTTATATCACTGTCAAGCTGGCAGCACAGTATCCACACTTGCAGTGGTTTTACGGGGCGCTTGGTATGGTCATCATTGGTGCCAGCTCTTGTATTGTGCCGGCTTGCAAAAACTTTGAGCAACTGATAATCCCCCTGTGTGGCATTTGTTTCGGTATTGCACTGGTAGACACAGCTTTATTACCCACACTCGCTTTTCTCGTAGACGTCCGTCACGTGTCTGTATACGGTAGTGTATACGCTATTGCAGACATCTCCTACTGTGTTGCCTACGCGTTGGGTCCCATCGTGGCCGGTAAAATAGTGCACGATCTAGGTTTCGTGCAGCTCAATCTGGGCATGGGTCTGGCGAACGTTCTTTACGCACCAGCCCTGCTTCTCCTGCGCAACGTGTGCTTAATGAAACCATCTCACTCTGAGAGAAACATGTTACTGGAGGAGGGAGCCACAGGTCTGTACGACACCATCAGAATGGAGGAACGCCAAAGAAAGAAGCACGGCTACAGCTCATCCGGTAACTGTGTGCCTATCGACGAGAACGGGACATTTGCTGGACAATCAAAATCATTCTCTGAAGAAGAGACGTCTGAGCCAGAATACATATAACCTGAGTCGTCCGTCCTAGTTCATCTGTTACAATCCTGTTAGAACCTCTGCTGAATATGAATATTTTTCATTCACTCATTTACGTGTTACTCATTGTCCCGAGAAAAACTATTGGTGAACGGCATACAGTCTTACAATGATTTAATCTATTTACTGAAATGATCAGCTCAATATTTTTTCTCCTAAAGAAGAAGAAGAAAAAAAGATAATTTCACTGTATAGTATTCCGCTGTATTAAGTTGTATTCAGGGAAATAAATATGGTGCAAACATATTAAATATGAAGATGCGTGTGTACGTATTATGGGCCTTCGTTGAAGTTACTCCGCCGATTTTGTGCTGTTACAAATAATATGCAAAATGTCACCTGACACCTTCAAAGAAAAAAAAATGATGGAACTGGTGTGAATCCTGCCTTTTCAGTGTCTGTTTCAAGTATTAAATGTTTAGGGTGTATTTCTGGAATGCATTACTGTATATTATGGAATATAATGGTGTACATATGTGCATATCAAATGTACATAATTAAAAAAAATCTACGAAAACTGCTTGTGCGCTGTATCTGTGACTTTTACAATAAGCATCTACAAGTTCAGCTTCAAACATATACATTCACCTATATACACACTGATTTTTAATTCATTTCGTTTCGAATTACATTTTTCTTACGAAAAACAATGAGTAATTACTGATATTAAGAAAATAGAAATTATGGTCAACGTAAATTAATACCGTATGCGTTTATTTTGTTTAGTGCAGTGGAATGCATCAAAGATCAAACAAAACAAAAAAAAAAAACCCGTGATTATTTATACAAAGAAACAACACCGCATAAACAGGACATCTGATAAATATAATGACTACATGCATATTTATAAATATGCATAAAACACATAAGGGAGTGATATTCTTGAGCATCAGGGTCCTCCGTGGTGGGGAACAAATATGTTGCATACATAATAAAAAGGCTGTGCTAAATACTTTTATTTCCACTCAAAAAAAAAAAAAAAGAAAAAAAAAAAAAACATGAATATAAAACGATGAACCAAAATAGACATTAGTAAATCAAAGCTATTTATTTGAAAGAAAAAGCATTTCTTATGGTGCAAGATGTTTTAAAATAAACCTCTCCACTTTTCGTTTTAATTAAATTATCGAGCGCGTTCGTGTACGGACATTTTTCCTCTTCGAGATTTGGAAGGGTGCTCATAAATTTCGTTCAAGGACTCGACTTAAAGTAAGTATGAGGTGGGCTGGCAGATGCGGCATCGAGCGAATGGAGTTTAGTGGGTGGAGTCTGCGAAAGGTACCGCTCCTTCAGCATCCTTCAGCATCTTTCCTAAGGAGCACCCCAAGAAGCTCCTGACTTGCAATGAATGGGACGCAAGTATGCCGCCTGAAACAAGTTAACGCACACTATTAACGGCACTTTCCTTTTAATAAAAACACGACGGGACTATGAATCTGGATAAATCCTTTGAGACACCGGAGCACTCTACAAAGAGCATGACATTTTGGTGAGTATTTCTTAAGTTGACATTTTTAATAATATACATTTTTTAACACAGTATTCTTACAACCTTGAATAAGGACCATATCGAACTAAAAAAAAATTAACTATAGTAGACTTTCTACTTATTTTACATTCAAGAGAAAAAAATCTGCATTAGACCTCTATTTCATTTTTGAATAATCACAGGTTGGTCATAGCTTTGTCTAACTGATGTGGCTGACGAATGCAAGCTTTCTCTCATACCTGTATATTTGTTCCAGAGGGAACTGGGAATATTATCAGTGGATTTTCATCTTTCTTGACTGAACCTCTTCAACTTTGAGGATGCCGGTTTTGAAAAGAGAACAAGCAAGAGACACAGGAGATGCAAATGTAAGCAAAAGACTAATGTAAAATGTTGAAATTATGTGGCTTAACTAAACAATATTACATTTTTAACATTATCTTCTAACGATGATTACAACATTGTTAACTATAGTACTGCATTCAAAACATAAATGATCTAGTTTTATGCCATTATAACAAAGGTGATTTTGTTTATCCAGCCAAGTCAAACTATAATACCTGTCTGGGATTATTTGGAGCATGAATGATTTACTAGGGCTCTATCAAGTCTAATTAGACAAGAGACTCATTAGATTAAGAACCAATACCATAAGATTGAGAAAACAAATGCTACGTAAGTAGAAGCTGTCCTTGATGCTGAAATATAAGTTAATAAATCACACTAAAGCTCTGATCGTGATCTCGATTTAGGGCCTCCCAAAACTCCCAGTGCCGCCCTTGCAGCAAACACTGGACATGTATCTGAAGTGCATGAGCCACCTCATACCAGAGGAGCAGTTCAAAAAGACAAAGGAAATTGTAGAGAAATTTGGAGCACCTGGCGGGATAGGAGAATTTCTTCAGAAAAAGCTACTGGAGAGAAGCGTACAGAAGGCCAATTGGGTAAGGACTGCATTAACTGCTAACTATTGTTTAAAAGTTATTTGCTCATACCCTGTCTCTTTTTGTACAATGTCTAAGGTGTATGACTACTGGCTTGAAGACATGTATTTGAGCAACAGATTAGCACTACCTGTCAACTCCAGTCCTGTGATGGTCTTTCCCAAGCAGAACTTCAGGAGTCAAAGTGACACCCTCAGGTATGGGACTCTGGGGATACAGCAAGTACAGTTTTTACTCTTAAAAAATTAAGATGACTATGATCCTAATGCATGTCTTCATTGATATAAATTTGTTTAAATAGAAATGCAGATGTCTACATACTACACACGCATTAGGATTGTGCAAAGCTGTCAGTTCTGTAAACTGCAGTTTCACCCACCAACTGTGTAGCTCCATATGGCAATGCAATTGAGGGGACATTGATTAAAACTTGATTTCTCTTTTTAGAGAGTTTAATCTACAGGTTAGCACATGCGCAGACAAAGTCCCCCTCCCATGTTGATTTCAATCCTAAAATGGAAACTATACATCCTATGATGGACATTTCTATTTTAGACTTAAAGAATAGGTTGTTTCTAATAAAACAATTCAAAATGTTAAAGAATGTAATGATGTTCAATGTCAGTCTTGCATTAGCCTCATTTGATTAAGTGGCATCCTAAAAACAGCTGTTTTTGTCACTGATAATAATAATAAATGTTTCTTGAGTGCCAAATCAACATATTAGAATGATTTAAATGATCATGTGATCAAAGTAATGGCTGCTGAAAATTTAGCTTAGCAATCACAGGAATAAATTACATCTTAAAATACACTAAAATAGGTTTTTAACTGTAATAATATTTCACAATATTACTGTTTTGACTATATTTCTGATCAAACGAACACAGCCTTTAAGCATAAAAGACTTGTTTCAAAACCATAAAATTTCACATTTCATAAACTACATAAACTGCATATTTTTTCCTTTACAGATTTGCTGCCCATCTCATTTCTGGTGTATTAGAGTATAAATCTCTTATAGATGGGTAGGTTATACTCCTTTTTTTTTTTTTTAAACAGTGCAAGCATTTTAAATATTATTAATAATTAATTGCCTATTATTCTAAACATGGACGTATGCTGCTCATTGCAGACGTGCCCTCCCTGTAGACTACGCTCGTGGGCAGCTGGCTGGGACGCCCCTGTGTATGGATCAGTACAACAAAGTCTTCACCTCTTACCGTCTGCCAGGGCCAAAACTTGACACTTTAGTGGCTCAGAAGAGCACAGTTATGCCCGAACCCGAACATATAATAGTGGCTTGTAAGAATCAGGTACGTATTACTACACTTAGTAGCAGGGACGGAAATTAACGAGACCTTGTGGCAAAAATGCCACCAAAACAAACAAAGATGCCCTATGAATTCAATCCCTGCTCAATTAAACAACATATTAAAATTAATTGTCATAATGTGTGAAGTGTGTCACTTCGCAGAACTACATTTACATTCTCCCACACTGCATCAGATTGCTTTTAAGCTCTGTGTTGAGTAGCGTTGAGCCTTATAACCAATCAAACACGTTTCTGTTGAACTTAGGAATGCACTGGCCAATCAGAGGCACTTAGATTATTCAGCACTAAAAATGCAGGAGCCGTTGATGAGTGTCCATGCTCGCGAATTCCCTCATCATAAACAACACAGTGCAGATACGACGTAAATAAGAGATACCTTCAGTGATTATAACATGCGTTTTGCATAACTGGTGCTAGACTTGGTTAACGTCATGGACTGACATGTTTGTCTTTGACGTGCCCAAAACGAAACAAAAAAGTTTTATACTGTTTTCTATATCGATATTAATAACCATTAATATAATATAAAGAGCTAAAATCTACAAGCTCTTGATTTTAAATGTACAATTTAGATACAATTTTAAACAGTTTATTGTTATTGACAACAGTTTAAAATATTGATTAAAGAAATTGGATACATTTACATATTTGACATTAAAGACAACATATGGTTTTTATAATAAGGTCATTATAAAAATTGCCCTCACAAATGTAAAAATGTCCCTGGAAATTAATTCTGAGGGGCAAGTATTGCCCCTTAATGGAAAAGCAAATTTCTGACCCTGCCTAGTAATGAATCTAATAACTATATCTGATGTTTTTATGTTGATATGCTTGTTACTTAGATTTATGTTAAAATTAGCCTCAAAAAGTCATAAGCAAGCAGTTAAGACAAAGCTTTGATGCTGTATGTGTTTGCAGTTTTTTGTTCTCGACGTGGTGATAAACTTTCGTCGGTTGAATGAAAAAGACCTTTACACTCAGCTGGAGCGCATCAGAAAGATGGCAGACATTGAAGAGGAGCGTCTGCCTCCGATCGGTCTGCTCACATCAGATGGCAGAACACAGTGGGCCGAGGCTCGCAGCGTGCTGATCAAAGGTCAGACACATCATTTATTCTCAACTACACAAGCTGTATCTGCTACTAGACCTTCAATTTGACATCAAAATATTAAGAAACAAAACAACTTGACTCTATCTGCAAAGCAACTCTCTCACAACTCTAAATTCCCCTGATGACACAAAAAGTTCTGCACAGGTTAATGGAATTCACACACATAAAATGTAACACTTCTCAATCGGGTGCAGATTCTACCAACAGGGACTCTCTAGACATGATTGAGCGCTGTCTGTGTCTGGTGTGTTTGGACGAGCCGTCTGGCACTGAACTGACTGATAGCAACCGAGCTTTACTGATGCTCCACGGAGGGGGTACGGACAAAAATGGGGGCAACCGCTGGTATGACAAGCCCATGCAGGTAGAAAAACAAAAAAACACAGAGATGGATTCAAATTGCATTGATTATGACCAGATGAATTCTAAAACATGATTTTCAGTTTGTAATAGGTGCAGATGGATGCTGTGGCGTAGTATGTGAACACTCACCTTTTGAGGGAATAGTGCTTGTGCAATGTACAGAATATCTACTGAGATACATGTAAGCCAAATTATTATTTAATTTATAGAAATTAATTTCAAAGTACCCCAGAATGCTCCGTTGGTCTGGCAAAATCAAAGAACACATTCACTTCTGAAAGAATCTGTAATATCTTTCTGCATGCTTATTCTCACTAGCACAGTACAGTTACATTTATGTATTTGCCAAAGAGGCTAAAAAATGATAAACTCTAATGAGACGACTTGAGATCTATACCCACAGACTGAGAATAGCAACTAAGCTAGTGAAGACGGCGCAATGTGATGGATTGTAAGATTGTTTCTCTCACAGGAGAGGAAGCCCTTCTAAGCTGGTGAGGGCAGCCAGCATGAGTGAGCTTCCTGCCCCCAGGCGACTGCGCTGGAAATGCTCGCCAGATATCCAAACGTTCCTCACGGCCTCAGCAGACAAACTGCAGAGGTATGTTAACATTCAGACGATATGTGACCCTGGACCACAAAACCAGTCATAAGGGTCAGTGTTTTTAAAATTAAGATTTATACATCACATGAAAGCTGAATAAATAAGCTTTCCATTGGTGTATGGTGTGTTAGTATTTGTTAGAGATACAACTACTTGAAAACAGTGCAAAAAAAAAAAAAAAAAAAAAAAAATCTAAATATTAAGAAAATCGACTTTAAAGTAGTCCAAATAAAATTCTTGGCAAGGTATATTACTAATCAAAAATTAAATTTTGATATATTTACAGTAGGAAATTTACAAAATATCTTCATAAAACATGAACTTTACTTAATACCCTAATGATTTTTGGCATAAAATAAAAATTAATAATTTTCACCCAAACAATATATTTTTGGCTATTGCTTCAAATATAACTTATGACTGGTTTTGTGGTCCAGGGTCACATATTAGTTCTATACAACCTAACAGATTCCACTCTGATGTCATTTATTACACTAAACTTGCTTATCCTATCAAAGCATATTGTAAAAGACAACAACGTGAATTATTCAATAATTCATATAAATAAAACTTGAATAAGCATTGTAAAATACAAGAAATGTTTTAGTATCTTTTGTTTTTTTTTAAATGCGTTACTGTTAAAAGTTTGTGGGCCAATAAGACTTTTATTTGAAAGAAATTTTTACTTTTATTCAGGATGTATTAAATTGAGAAAAAGTGACAGACAAGTTGTTTCAACTTAAAATAATTTGTTACCCCACTGCCTTAATATTTTTAGTTGAGTCAACTAAAATATTCCAGTCGTCACTTAATTAACCACTTAAAAGTGGGCTAACAAATTATTTTAAGTTGAAACAACTTTTTGAAATAATTATCTTTTTTTTTTTTTTTTTACATTTTTTAATAAATGTTATACAGAAGATTTCTATCTCAAATGCTCAAATCAAAGAATCCTAAAATGTTTCATTGATAATAATCAGAAATGTTTCTTGAGCAACAAAACGGCATATCACAATGATTTCTGAAGGATCATATGACACTAAAGACTGGAGAATGGTGACTGAAAATTCAGCTTTGCTATCACAGGAATAAATTACATTTTAAAAGGTATTAGAACAGAAAACATACAGTTCTATTTAATTGTAAAAATATTTCACCCCAAACTTTTTGAATTGTACTGTATTAACTGTTAATTCCCACAGACTTGTGAAAAATCTGGATATGAATGTCAACAAATTCACTGGTTATGGCAAGGAGTTTATCAAGAGACAGAAAATGAGCCCTGATGCTTATGTTCAAGTTGCCCTCCAGTTTACATTTTACAGGTCAGTCTTTCTACAATTTAAGATATGTTAGTACTACAGAGTGAAGGTTTATGTCTAACATTGTTTTTTCCTTTTGCACAGATGTCATGGACATCTAGTGCCCACCTATGAAAGTGCATCGATACGCCGCTTTCAAGAGGGACGAGTTGACAACATTCGCTCCTCCACACCTGAGGCCTTAGCATTTGTGAAAGCTATGGCCAATAGCTCCAAAATCACTGTATGTAGTTTAGTCTGTTTTCATTATACTCTATTCAACCTGCCATGTATTTTGCAACGGCAGCTCTTTTGTAGTCAATGCTGTTGGTATTATCAACACAGTCTTTCTTTATTTATTTAGGATGCTGAGAAAATGGAGTTGCTTTGGACTGCCATTAAAGCCCAAACCAATTATACAATTCTAGTAAGTGAAACAGACAACTGAATTTAAACTACAATTACACAATCTGTCAGTTACAATCATGTTTGACTGTGATTATCAAACTGCGTTGGTCATACCATCCACATACTGCTTGACCACTCTTTGGAAACAGGCAATCACTGGGATGGCAATAGACAATCACTTGCTGGGGCTGCGAGAGATTGCCAAGGAGCTGAAACTAGAAAAACCAGAGCTGTTTTCTGATACAACCTATGCCACCAGCATCCACTTCATTCTCTCCACAAGCCAGGTTCACTTTATAACCTTACTGAAATCATAGACCTAAAACAGATTTGTGATTCATGGTGTGCATGCATCTTTATTTTATTTAAATGTCGGAACTAGACCACCAATCTTTTTTGTTCAAAAACGCTTTTTTGAATAGGTTCCTACCATTGAGGAGATGTTCTGCTGCTATGGTCCTGTCGTCCCTAATGGCTACGGAGCCTGCTACAATCCTCAGAAGGACCACATCATCTTCTGCGTGTCAAGCTTCCGTGAAAGTGCCGAGACCAGCTCAGATTTGTTTGTGAAGACTCTTGAGGGGTGCCTGAAGGAAATGCAAGATCTATGCCTAAAATGCAACACTGAAGCTAAACCAGCTGACTCCACAGAAAAGATGGACGGAACAGCCAAGGTAATGAAGAACGGAAGCAAGTCATAGCAAGAAGCTACATTGCTGGAATCATATGGAACATGCAGAAAACACTGTGACTGTATTAAGATGGACATAATATGAGTCTCTAAAACATAGCAAGGCTCATAGACAGATTTAATGAATACTTTTGATATGCAAAAGAGTCAAAGTAGGCATTCCCCTTGAGATTTTCTTCTATATTGCCAAATTTTATGACCAACAGCAGTGATATAGATATTCTATAGAGCTGTAGTCGCTTTACAAAAGTAGATCTATTTAGGTATTTTGCATTATTTGGCCAATGAGAGCATATAGCAAGAGTAGCAGATATATGCCTTCTTAATATGACCTGAACTAGCTAAGGTCTGTCTCCAAGAATCCTACCCAGCTTCTCCAGGTTGTCTAAACGTATATTATAGTTGACATTGTCAAAGGCAGCGTTCAAAACATAGCTCACACAAAAATAAAAATTCAGTAGTCATTTACTCACCATCATGTCGTTCCAAATCTGTGGAACACACTTTCATCTGTGGAACACAAAAAAAGATATTTTAAAGAATGTTTGAACAGTTTTTTCAACTGCCTTGATGCTTGGTGCTGGAAACCAAATTGGAAATTGTCCAAGTAGTGGTTTAAGTTCATGAAAAAATTACATTCTCATTATGTACAGAGTAAAGAATCTCATTATTCTGCCTTTGAAATACTGTATATCCACTTGCTTAGTATGCAAAATTGTGATTTGAAAACCTATAGCTGTTTACAATCTATAACCATTTTTATGGTCATGTCAGAGTTAACTTACGCTTACAGATGCCTGTCAAAATATAGTACTCTGAATGACAACCCTGTGGAACTGGACCAGAAGCTGCTATGTAAATTTGTCTTTGTGAGTCTTATCTTTTGCACTTTAAAGTTAATTTAATGTATTTTAAATTACAAAAAAAGTATCTATATATATATATATATATAGCAAAGTCTATTTTAGGTCTTCAGTATACAAACAAAATATCGGGACCAATGTCAAGCATTATAATTTATACTGTATGGTATTGTAGCTTTAAAGCGTGCTGTGTTTTATGTGTTCTATAAATTGAATTCTCACTGGCTCATATTCTGAAATGGAGTCTGAGGTCTTAAAAACAAGCCAATGTGTGTAAATGTTTAAAGAATATGAGCTATTGCGAATGCTAAATGAGCATTGTTATGTGTTTCCATTCTGTGGGGTTGATTTTCAATGCAATAACAGAACAGGAATTTTTGATTTCTAATGCAATAGTAGAAAACTCTCAAGCAATGATGAATAGTTGAATTACAGTGGCAAATTGATAAGCTTTTTTTTTTTAAAAGTACAATCATCATTGTGTGTGTGAAAATGTGCTTATATTAAGTCTGAAAATGACATTGACGTGTTGCACACTATATCTAAACAAAAAGGAACAATACTTGATGTCTGTCTAATGTACACAGATAAAGACTGGGTGAGAATATGTTTTTATATTGTGAATATGCATACAACACTGTGTTTTTTAAATGTGTGTAATTTGTAATGTGTTGATCCAGTCGTGATAGTAATTGTGAAGTAGATCAAAAAACTAAATCAGTGAAATGTATTTTAGCACTTTATAACTTGAGCAAATATGTACTGTAGTAAAATAGCGTATAGCTGAAATAGACTAATAAACCACTCAATCATGTTACATATACTAGAGTATATATAAAAAGAAAAAGAATATGTATAATAGACAAATAGAGAAATTATAGCCTTAACCCAAGTATTAGTAATAGAACATGTTTGTTGTTTATCATCATGTTAAGCATGAATACTTGAGAACAGGCAAAACAGAAGAAACGTGAAAATGAGGATGTAACAGAATGTATTTGTTAAACAGGTGGTGGAGTCCTTAAACTGTGATGTTATTTAACTCTGGGAAATTTATTTTTTTCAAAAAGAGTTTTCACAATATAAATGGTCTATTTATCAATATCACTGTATCCTAATGATGCCATAAAAAGTACTAAGCAAAACCAATGATGTGTGTACTGATTATTTACCACCACTATGAAATGTGTGTATTCTGGCACAGGAACATAAAAAATATTCTACATTTCACATTACATTTTTTTCATGCCAACTGCAATGATTTAGGCCAAGTATATTAACATTTGTCATATAGGGGAGGGGGGCGTGATGTCACGGCTCTCGTGCCGCGGTGACTGATGGGAAAAATCGTCATATTGCGAGGCCACTTGTTGTGACGCACCGAGGAAGTTTCAGTCATGGGATAAACTTGTTGCGTTGTTGGATGTATTGTTCGTTCACACAATCGACAGAGCAAAAAAATAGACAACAGACTTTCTTTTTATTATTTTCTGGCCTGGAAACAGAATGAAGGGAGTCATGCGGATTGGTCGCGCGATGCTACTAAAGCCACGAAGAGCATGGAGGAAAGCAGAGCGCTATTATCATCAGTTATTAAAAGAGAATGCATTATTGGTTTCAGTGTTGTCACATATTTGCACACAGTATTAAACATTCCTGAAACTTCCGCCATCACAATGATATGAATAATATATAAAAAAAATTAACTATTCAGTTATACTTGAACAATTAAATTTGCAGAAAGCACGTACTTTGTGGTCATATGGTCAAATAAGCCTAAAATGCAAAATAATAAGCCTGATTAGGGGTAGAAAAGCGTAAACATAAAATCTGTAAAGTTGCACTCACAGTTGTGAAAATGAGAAAATAACATATTTGTTAAATACAGGTTTATTTATCATATGTTCTCACATTTAAATGTTTTATTTTTAATGTGTTTTTGTAAATCCATAGTCACAGTTTAAACATTTTGTAGAGTTTTAGCAATATCCTGATACAAACGGTCTTCAGACAGAGCGTGAACACAAGCCTGGAACCGTTTGAGAGCAGCTGCGTGTCAGTACCGGATTGAGTCCAAAGAGCAAATACCCGTCCGACCCACACCGCACCCGACACATGAATATTATTCCACCCGTTACGTCAATTTTAGCGGGTCACCCGTTGGGTACCTGTCCGTGTGTAGGATTTTGCTATGTATAGTACATTTCATTCATTTAATCGACTTTTCAACATTGTTTGAGACACATTTTCGTGTAGTAATTGGTTGTTTTAAGTCTCGCCCGATGTGGCCTCACAATATGTGACCCTGGACCACAAAACCAGTCTTAAGTCGCTGGGTTTTATTTGTAGCAATAGCCAAAAATACATTGTATGGGTCAAAATGACTGATTTTTCATTTATGGCAAAAATCATTAGGAAATTAAGTAAAGATCATGTTCCATTAAGATATTTTGTAAAATTCCTACTGTAAGTGTATGAAAACTTAATTTTTGATTAGTAATATACATTGTTAAGAACATTATTTGAAGAACTTTAAAGGTGATTTTCTCAATATTTTGATTTTTTTGCACCCTCAGATTCCTGATTTTTAAATAGTTGTATCTCGGTCAAATATTGTCCTATCCTAACAAGCTTCTTTATTCAGCTTTCATATGATGTACAAGTCTCAATTTTGAAAAAATGACCCTTACGACTGGTTTTGTGATCCAGGGTCACATATGGCAACGCACTCTTGTTTATGTCCCAGAATGCACTGCAAAAACATTCTGAGAATGCCACATCAAGCACCAAAAACAAACCTAAAAATAACTTATAGTACAATTAAAAGGCACCATTTTAATTTCATATTGGAAGAACATTCCAATAATAATAATAATATTTCAGATGTAAAATAAAGTGGACTTATTTATTATAAATTACACTTTTGAGAAAGACATAGCATTTAATATATTGCTAAATAAAAATTAATTTTTCTACCCACCTTATTTTTCTGTAAATCGCGGCCATTTGTAAATTTAATGGGTCTGACTTCCGGTCGTTCCCTTCCAACTATGTTTAGCTGTACAAAAAAGCTTGTAAACTTGTGTATGATCATATCTTAATTATGAACACACTGCTTTGTATTGCAAACAGTTTTACCGTTTTTGGCACTTTGTTATTCTTCTCGTTACTTACAGCTGCTAATGAACCGGAAGTCCTGGACATTTACAGAAATCGGCTTACTTCTGCTTTGAAAAGTAAGGCAGACGTAACCTATATATATATATATATATATATATATATATGGCTTTAACTGTTTTGATACACTTGTGTTCCTTGTGACCTGTTTGCATGTTTTGGGTTACTATTGGTCAGTGGTTGCTATGGAGAGGAATACACACACAAACGCAGTTTTGACAACAGCCTAGCCCTGAGGTGGCTACACAGATAAATGTATAATTATGCCGGCTAATTCAGTAGTAACAATCAAATATGGTCCATATGAGTCGTGTGGTATTGTCGAGCACAGAACATTTCGCCTGGACGGTTTACAAGGTAATCCTTAAAAATGTGTCATCAGGTTTAAGTAATTTCGTTACAGTTTTACCCGGTTACTCGTTTGTAGTAACAATACATGTAGCACTATTGTAATTTGGTGAAAATTACTCTCACTTGTAGCAGTCCTAAAAGGCGACGGCCACAGATGTGTCCTCGAGAAAACGGATGACTGGAATATAGTGGAGCTCATTGTCAATGGAGAGTGCGTTTACACGTGCAACATTACTGACCTTGAGTTTGGTAATTTGCGTCAACAATTGGAAAATTCTGCATTCTGGATGATAAGAGATGTGATGCTCAACACCGTCAAACTTCTCTTTGCTCATAGGGGGTGATGGACGACTTGATCCGCGGTGCCAGGAGGCCATTAACGCGGTGAGGGACGCGTACTGAACGCCATGTCTATGTCCGTGTTTCAAATGGAACACTAGCATACTTTGTACTGAACACTACGCAGTATAACGTCTGCTCTTTTTTTATTTGTGTCTATGAGTGAAATAACAGCAGGCCTGTACTATTCTTTAAATATAAGTGAACGGTAAACAAACGTACACTACCAGTCAAAAGTTTTTGAACAGTAACATTTTTTATGTTTTTTAAAGAAGTCTCTTCTGCTCACCAAGTCTGCATTTATTTGATCCAACGTACAGCAAAACAGTAAAATTTTGAAATATTTTTACTTTTTAAAATAACTGTTTTCAATTTTAATATATTTTAAAACGTAGGATTTATTCCAGTGATTTCGAACCTGCATCATTACTCCAGGCACATGATCCTTCAGAAATCATTCTAATATTCTGATTTGCTGCTCAAAAACATTTATTGTTATTATTATTATTATGTTGGAAACGGCTGAGTACATTTTTTCAGGTTTCTTTGATGAATGGTGATATTTTCAGATAAATGCTGATCTTTCTAATCATCAAAGAATCCTGAAAACATTACTCAACTGTTTTAAATATTGATAGTAATAATAATAATAATGTTTCTTGAAAAGCAAATCAGCATATTAGAATGATTTCTGAAGGATCATGTGACACTGAAGACTGGAGTAAAGATGCTGAAAATTTAGCTTTGATCACAGGAATAAATGACATTTTAAAATATATTCAAATAGAAAGCAGTTATTTTAAATAGTAAAAATATTTCACAATTTTACTGTACTTTGGATCAAATAAATACAGGCTTGGTGAGCAGAAGAGACTTCTTTAAAAAAAATCTTACTGTTTAAAAACTTCTGACTGGTAGTGTAGTTCACTACATAGTCACATGACCTCACTATATGTGAGATATAATTTAATCACAATACATGCTGAATTCAAGTCTAGCTAACATCTCAGAAAAAAAGTTGAATATTTTTAATTTCAAATTTGTCAGTCTTGTCAGATAATGAGTCAAGAAAGCACATACTGTATTTAACTTATTTCCAGTTTATTCATCATACTGGAAACAGTAAGTCAGGAAATTAGCATATTCCGCACAGTATAAACACTACATAATGCAGCACATGTAAGAATTGTAAGGTACAGTATACTATTCTAAACATAGACAAGGTCTTAAAATCTAGTGAGCATACTAACCAGACAGCATTTTCTGGCATGTATGTTATAAGTTCACTAATGTTGTCTTGCTGTATGGGAAGGCAGCACACTGTCTGTGGAGAGACCTCTTTTGGATGTGCACAGGTATATGAAAAATGATATAACCAAGCAAGCATCCATCCTTTGTCGGTGACACACAGTTTATTGCATTATTGTTGAGAAACGTCTATCATTTATCACAATCTATCACAGTGAATTATATTTATGATCATTGTTCTCCATGAGCTATGCCTACTGTCTATAATATACTACAAGCAAATCCAATGTTTTTTTTTTTTTTTTACCTTTTTTTAAACATGTACACTAAATTCACTATCGACTAACATATGAATACCCTACAGCACAGATTCAAGTAAAATCCAGTTAGCTGGATTATAGTTGCTAGTTCTAGCTGTTTAGTCCAACTTGAGTGACAGAAAGATCACACACAGAATGTTGCTAAATTACACTACAAAGCAGTTTCCTGACAGATTACACAGAAAGATACTGCATCAGATACTTGTGCTTATCAGATTGGCGGTATAAGTAATTGTTTTGTAACTTCCTTTTATTTCTTTCCCAACGTGCATAGCATTTCAAAGTTGTCACAGACATGTTGACGTTATAAATGTCGTGATTCCCACAAGTCCTAAACGGCAAAAGAACCCTAACGTCTAAAAAGGAAGCATATTTTGTGGAAGCTACAGAGAATATCACCACTGCCATGGAGAATATTGTTACTTGTCTACATGCCATCTGTTTGATGTCTCAGGATGAAGCCAAGTGTGACAGTTATGGAAGACAAATAAAAAAAAAAGAAGAATACCGATTACTTAAGACAGATAAGGGATTTCTGGTGGAAATCTACGGATAAATGAGCTAAACAAATTTCTATTTGCCGTCTTGTGCTCAATTGATCAATTTTGCATACTTTGGCAACATGAAAATGCCCTTATCTAATAAATTGTGCATTGATGGCTGTTATATTTCATTTTAAAATCTAATTTCCACAACTAACACAATAAGATCAAAAACTCCTGCCCTTGAATGCCTCAAGGTTAAACGCTGTGTCCAAGAACCTCTTCAGCTCAGCCAGATGAGCGAATTTGTTTCCTGTGGCAGGGGCTGCAGCAGGGTCACGGCCAACATACCTAAAAGGAAATAGTTTTTAGTTTGGTCTATACAAATTTGATTAGTCTACACCAAACATGCTTAAAATAAAAATTTAGTGGTGTAATGATACATTTTTCCAAATCTGTTCCACTGAAGAAACAAACTCATCTACATCTTGAATGGCCTGAGGGTGAGTAAATTTTTCAGCAAATTTTCACTTTTGGGTAAACATTCCTTTAAAAAGAGACTCACCATATTGGATTCTTAGGGTGCACTGTGAGGAAGCGTGGCCTTATGTAGTCATAGTAGCCCATATTCTTGTGTTCCTCTTGACACCATATGAGTTCAGCATTGCTGT
Source organism: Labeo rohita (assembly GCF_022985175.1). Taxonomy (NCBI): domain Eukaryota; kingdom Metazoa; phylum Chordata; class Actinopteri; order Cypriniformes; family Cyprinidae; genus Labeo; species Labeo rohita. The sequence goes on along the minus strand of NC_066881.1, from coordinate 20,720,552 downwards.
ACTTTTCAACCTCAGCCCTGATGAGGTCAAAAGGGAAGGGTGATATCTAAAAGGGAAGAACGTAAATGATTATTAAAATGGTCATTTCTGCAGTGTCATTACACTTTACACCACAGGGAAGTATAATGGCGACCTGCTCCAATCTGACAACTGCAACATCTTTTTCCAACTTAAGCTGTTTTCTCTCTTTTGCCAACTCATAGTACACTTTTCCGGTGCAGAAGATGACCCTTTTGACTTTTTCTGGATTTTCAGATGCAGGACCATCATCTGGAATTATCCTTAGGAATTTTGTCCCTGCAACATAGATGAATTAGATATGGGTAAATTTTATCCCCAAAAGCTGGACAGAATTTAAAGTCTATCAGAATTTTGCACCTGTGATCATTTCATCAAAACTGGAGCGCGCCTCGGGCAGCCTCAGTAAAGACTTTGGTGTGAAAATGATCAGCTGAATAAGAATATGAAAATGTGGTCAGTCAAACTGTTTTTGATTTATAGTCGCATTTAGGCACTTTTAGACTTTAAAACTTCAATCTAAGGGAACGCAAAAAATAGTAATAAAGACACAGCTGTGAAACCAAGCAAAACAGTAAATTAAGAGCACTTTCATACGAAACAAACAATATCATCCCCAGACGCTCACAGTTTAATTTGCTCAGGAAGAGATTTTCTCATGCTCCACAAACCTCTGCATTTCTCTACAACAGGGAATCACTTTAGACAATTGCAGTGGCACAGAAGCAAAAGAGTGTGGGGACATACGTCAAACTTTCACATAAAATCTAAGTTAAGGCTTAAGTTAATAAAGTCTGTCAAACTACCATGATAGCAGCTGTGAAAGTAAACGTAAGTCTAAATCCATAATGCCAATGTAGCACAGAATACTAAATCTTATATTTTACATATGGGCTACTGACGTGACATGGCATTTTCACTGTCCCACAAGATAAAAATGAATTAATATTGTCATTATTTAAAATGCAGTATATTGTCAAACATTTCTTTATCCTACATGGACAGTGTTATTCGATTTTTTTGTGTTGTTGAGGCAGATCTCAAAATTGTCCTATGGTGTGACTGTCTCAAGCATGGTTCAGTAAATTACAACTTTTTAAATTAAAAAGAAAAGCATAAAAATGTTAATAAATACCTTGGCATAATTGTACAAGTGTCTATTTTAGTAGCAATCTTTTTTTTTTTATACATGTATTACTGAAAGAGTAGGAACTTGATACATTTTGTCTCTGAAAACCATGTCCTCTGCTGTGACACCATAACGTGATTTTAAATCGGCCAATTCCAGAGAAACCTTCAATTGATTGAAAGACCCCATTCATGGTCATGTTACTGAAGCCCCTTGTCAAGCGCATGACGTGCACATGGTAAATTTTTTACGTTTAAACGACATAATCATGGAAAATTATGCAAACGTGTCTTGCTAACTGCTGATGACAGGTTAGTTCGGAATAGTAAGGTCATTCATTTACACAATAAGCTAAACTGTCTTATGGTGTGACAGATAATGTCCACCGGTGTGACGCATGTACTATCACACCACAGGACAAATTACTCTTTGTTTAAAAAACATGTTGATATTGTTTGCATCAAAATGACACTTTCTTTGAATAATTAAATTAAACAAAAATACTTTAGTTACCATTTCTGTCATTTAGTGTGACGTAATGTCCTATGGTGTGACACGCATAGAAGAACCACAGATTTGTTTTTATCTAAAAATATCTTTAAAAAACAGTTGAGTATTGTATAGGGGAGATATAAATATCACTTATCTTGAAATAATATAATTTTTTGAAGTTTTGAACGGATGACAGCAAAGTTTGTCTTGTTTTTAAAGTTTGTCTTGAAATTGTCCAAAAAAAAAAAACATGGTTATCATAATTTTATATTAAATAATAAACAGAGTAATTCCAATAGGGTCCTCACAGTGCGGTGCTCAGGCCCTAATAAATAACACTATATAAAAATTAGTGTCTAACAGTATGGATAAATCTCTCTCATGCTATGTATATATTATTAAGAGGGTTTTTACCCTTCATTTTTGCTGTCACACCATAGGACAACTTTAAAAACAAATTTGTTTAAAAAAAAACTATGAAAAACTGGTTAGTGATATTTTCTTAAAGATCAGACTTCACACTACATAAATATATGCATTTCCTCTTTAAAAATATTTTGTCTTTTACAAAATAAGCATTTTTTACTGCCTATTTGTTAACTTCCCATATATAAAATGAACCCACAAAATACATTAAAAATATTATTATGCTGACACAAAGGAAAAAGGGTTGTCTTACTGGCTTTCTGAATGGTAATAAGATTTGCCTTCTAAGCACATGGAAGTAGCTGGCAGGTGTTGAACAATTGACCACGATCCAATTACAGTCATAGAGCTGCTGGACCTCAAAGTCTCCAGTGAATTCCTTAAATAAGGTAAACAAAGCACAGCTCATTAAAAATATCATGTCAAAAAAATCCCATAATATGTCAAAGTAAAAGCTTTGTTTAAAAAAAAATCCATCACATTTCAATAGATGTTTATCCTTTTTAAATATTTAAAGAGATAGTTCACCAAAAAATTTAAATTTTGTCATTAATTACTCACCCTCATGTCATTCTAAATCTGTAAGACATTCATTCATCTTCAGAAAAAAACAAATTAAGATATTTCTGATGATCCAGAAATATCCAAGAGCTTTCTGAAACTGCATGGGTCAGATCCAGGATCAAAAAGATCTTGGATTTCATCAAAAGTGCCTTCAATTCCGTTCCAAAGATGAGCAAAGGTCTTACTGGTTTGAAACGACATGAGGGTGAGTAATTTATGACAGAATTTTCATTTTTGGGTGAACTATCCCTTTAATGATTCAGGTATTATTATATAAGATTCCAAAATAGCACAAAGATTTGATTTTTTACATTTTCACGAAAGACTTCTTCTGCATAAAGAAAACATTCATGAACTGATTTAACTTTCTGTCAACACCCTGTTTAATGATCACATCTTTAAAATACTTTTCAGGGTTGTAATTAGTACAACTACTGTAATTAGTACCACTACCCTATGTCTTTACCCATGATGCTCTGACATTGTAACTGACATAGTGCTAGACTAAAAAGAAAAGCAGTATTAACAAGAACTATATTAAGCATCAAACAAATTGGCAATCAGTGAAGTGCATCCATTTCAAACTACCTGTGTCCATTCAGCATGAGGCACGGCAGGAAGCGCCACTTACCGGATAGCGATCAGGGTCATCCTTGCTCATCTGCAGGAAGCGCTCAGGCCGTGCTGACGAGTGCTCCGGGCCCTGCTCATTAGTGCAAACACACCAGTGCTAATGAGTGTAGGTCTATCAAACGCCACACTAAGCTAAAGAATTATAGCCTCATTTATTGGCTCAGACCAAACTTGAGTCATCATTATTGATCTTAGTACAGCTATTCTGCCTTTGAGTCAAGGAAAGCATTGAAAAAGATTTTACCCTGCGTTTTATGCCTGCAGGAAATTAAATTCAGTGGTCAATAGGATTGTTATGATCTATATAACCAACTCTAAAAATAGCCTTAGCTTTGATACAGTCTAATAGGGCAAAGGCAGAAATAACTAAGGAGTTAATAAATTATATTTATTATGGTGTCTTGTGTATTTTCAATTACATATGCAACTGGAACAGACACTTATGTAATATGATACAACAAATCTGTTGAGAAAAAATATGGAAGAGTATTATAATTAAAAATATATATCTTTTCTATTTTAATATATTTTAAGATTTAATGTAATTCTGTGATGGCAAAGCTGGGTCTTTGCAAAAAGTTACTGCAGTCCTCAGTGTCACATGATCCTTCACAAATCATTCTAATATGCTGATTTGGTGCTCAGTTATTATTAATTATTATTGGTAAGCAGTGGTGCACTTTTATTTGTTTATTTATTCATTCATTCTTTTGATTCATTCATGGGCTAAGGGCTTAATACTTTTATTCATTTATTCATTATTGATCAAAAGTGACTTAAAAAACATTTATAATGTAACAAAAGATTTCTATTACAAATTTTAACATTCTATTCATCAAAGAGTCCTAAAAAATGTATTACGGTTTCTCAAAAATATTAAGCAGCAAAATGTTTTCAACACTGTTAATAATAAGAACTATTTTAACAACTAAGTACCAATAATAATTAAGCACCAAATCAGAATATTAGAAAATTCAGTTTTGCCATCACAGGAATAAAATATTTTAAAATATATTAAAAAACGAAAAGAGTTCTTTTAAATTATAATACTATTTCACAATGTTTTTGCAGTATCTATGATCAAATAAATGCCTTGTTGAACATAAGAACACTTCTTTTAAAAACAATAAAGTAATCTTAATTATTGCAAACTTTTGACCAGTAGTGTATAAGACCCACCATTCCCTCCATCCCATGGGGCAACAGTAAGATGATGCCATTGTGGCGGACCCACTTGGCCTGGCCTGCAGAGATGAACTGGTCTATGATGCACTGGGCTGTGTTTTGGAAGTCACCAAACTGAGCCTCCCAGCACACCAGGGCATTAGGACTAGCCATGGCAAAACCCAGCTCAAAACCTAAACAACATGAACATATATCAGAATACTTGGACATAAAAATAGTACTGTATAAAAGCTTGAGTATGGATTTGGCAAATAAATGTGCTGGCGAATTTTGGGAGCAGTTTGTTCTGTACAGGCTGCTCATTTCTGGAGGTAATTTTAAAGATATAAAAAACAGGGAATACCTGTTTTTTTTGGGGTTTTTTGTGCACGCTGATTAATAACCAGATGCAAATTGAAAACAGGTGGTTCTTACCCAAAACACCATATTCAGACAGGGAGCTGTTGCACACTGTGTAGAGAGCCTGGTTCGGCCACAGGTGGTTCATTGGAACGCAGAAGCGCTTATCAACTTCCTGATCATGCAAGACATGGTGACGATGACTGCAAAATGAGGTAAGAAGATGCACTAAGCAGGATGAAAAAGATAACTCTCTATATGTGGCCCTGGACTACAAAATCAATCATAAATATCACGGCTATATTTGTAGCAATAGCCAACAATACACCGTATGGGTCAAAATTATCAACTTTTCTTTTATGCCGAAAATCATTAGGACATTAAGTAAAGATTATGTTCCATTAAGATATTTTGTAAATTTCCTACCGTAAATATATCAAAACTTAATTTTTGATTAGTAATATGCATTGCTAAGAGTTTAATTTGGACAACTTTAAAGGCGATTTTCTCAATATTTTGTTCATTTTGCACCCTCCAATTCCAGATTTTCAAATAGTTGTATCTTGGCCAAATATTGTCCTATGCTAATAAACCATACAAAAGTTTATTTTTTTCAGCTTTTAGATGTATTAACTTAAAAAAATGGACCTTGGTTTTGTGGTCCGGGTTCACATATATACTCCATCTATTTGTTATATATATATAGGGCCTGTGTTATATTAATGGTTTTACAATTTAAAATAAGGGTTTGTATTTTAGGATTCTTTGACTAATAAAACGTAATATATATATATATATATATATATATATATATATAAGAATGATTTCTGAAGGATCATGTGACACTGAATACTGGAGTAATTCAGATTTGATCACAGGAAAAAAAATAGATGTATATTACAATAGAAAAACTTTATTTTAGATTGTAATAATAAAGACACTTCTTTTAAAACATTACAAACTGTTGAATAGCAGTATATAAGACAAAATAAAATAAAATAACACCTTAAGGATGTTTTAAGGAATCTTTTCTTAAGCTGTAATGCCAGAGGCACTCTAACTCTTTATATCCTCTCAGTGTGAGAGCTCATGGGCGGCAGTGAATTTCAGACAGGAGATGTGATACGTTTTGCTGGCTTCCTCTGATGCGATGTTCAAGCCAGCCATCAGACCCAGTGCGATTAGACAATCTTTAAAGTCCTTTAAATATCACAGTAATGATGTCCTGCGCAGGCCGTCTCAAATTCCAATAAGTACATAGACATTACATAATATTTAAATACAAAGTTGACCATGTATATTTCCCAACAAGCTGGGTAATTCACATTTGACAAATACGGGCTCCTCTGATACATAATGTTGCAAAGTGGAGAATGTAACCTCAAGGAATGTGTTTAGGCTAATTGGGGTCTGTCTGCTACGCTCATTTAATCACAAATGTAAATCAAAAGTGGCTCTTTAAGCTAAAGTGTCCTGTCTCTACGGGCTAGCTCTGGAAACACAGAGAACCTGGGGAGTAAACAGTTTCCACTGTGCATCAGCTGTGTGTTGCTTTCATCAATCAAGGGACCAGAGCACAGTACTCAGTGCATTCCCAAACACAGTAGACTGAATCAATTACTCATAGCCATTAACTCCCTGAGTAACAAGCAGAAGCAGCAGACTGGAGCACACCAATATGTTCGCTCCCAGAGCCTTTGCATGCGAAAAAAAAGATTGAGACCGAATGTACGCACCAGCAGACAATCTACTTTGATAAAAAGGCTCATATCACACAGAAGCTATACTTTGCTGGCGTATTTTCCCACATTTTACCTTCATTACGTTCTAAGCAAAACATAAAACTGTGCAGTGTAGCCCATTGTAACTCTAGAGTCATAAACTGTAAAGTGAATCTGCAAATAATGCCATTTGTGTTGTGATAAATTCAGCTACGCTGATGCCTCCGAGTTTCATTGGAAACACAAACCTGGCTGCCAAAATACCTTGCTCATGACAGTAACAAACAGACGTGGGAGTATGTGTCTGTACTGCTGTAGGGTGACATAAAACGGGTTTCCTTCAGAAGCAGTACCGTGACGGCACCATGTGGGTATCTCTCAGAGGACTCCGTCTGTGTGCGACAAGCTGACGTCATTTGTCAATGTGTTGACATTTTAGTTTTAATGGAGCCATAAGGTAGAAAATATACGCTTTGTTATTTTTAGTTACGGAAATCTAGTCAGCTTAAGACTGCAACGTGGCCCAATACGTGAAATCACAAATATATGACAACAACTGATGGTCTCCCATGACTGTCTTACCTAAATGTTCCTCTTTCCACATCTTGTCCACTGAGTCTCACATGAATACCATCCTTCAGCAAAGAGCCGAAGGCCATGTACTCTGCCAGAGCCCAGTCTACCGTGCGTTTCGTAACCATATCGGCTCGGCCTCGAAGAATACGTGACAAGCCTGAAATAACACAGATACAAAACATATAGAAAATCACAAACTTGTACCTTTTGTTGTGTGACGCTTTAAAAATGCAATTTACTAAAAAAGTAAAGTTGGTCAAGATAGACTTTGATGTTGGCTTGACAAAGCCCTGTTTAATAGATAAGCTAGTAGAAGCTTTCATTGGAAGTCTATGGGATCTTGTCTGTCCAACAGGAAAAGTGTAGGAGAAAACATAGAGTTAAAGTTAGTTAGCAGAGTTAGAATGGTCTCAGAAGAAAGTTTTTAAAAATAAAAAAGCTTTGTCAAGCCAACATGGTTAAGTTAACTTTTTATTTACACACACAGAACAAAATCACATTTATAATGTTAATTCATATTCAGATGTAAAATACTTTATACGGTTGAGGTCAAAACTTTACATACACCTTGCAGGATCTGCAAAATGTTAATTATTTTACCAAAATAAGAGGGATCATACACAACGCATGTTATTTTTTATTCAGTACTGACCTGAATAAGATATTTCACATAAAAGATGTTTACATATAGTCCAAACAAGAAAATAATAGTGGAATTTATAAAAATAACCCCATTCAAAAGTTTACATACCCTTGATTCTTAATACTGTGTTGTTACCTGAATGATCCACAGCATTTTTTTTTCTTTTCTTTTTTTATTAGTGATAGTTGTTCATTAGTCCCTTGTTTGTCCTAAATAGTTAAACTGCCCGCTGCTCTTCAGAAAAATCCTTTGGGTCCCACTAATTCCTTTTTTTTTTTTTTTTTCATTTTTCTTTGATAGGACAGTGTAGATGAGACAGGAAGTGAGTGGGAGAAAGAGAGGGGGGTGGGATCGGAAAAGGTCCACAAGGCGGGATTCTAACTTGGGACACCAAAGGCACAACTGCACCACATGTTGGCGCACTGTCCACAAGGCTATTGGTGCCGACTTCTTTGGTTTTTTTCAGCATTTTTGTGTATTTGAACCCTTTTCAACAACGACAATATGATTTTGAGGTCCATATTTTAACACTGAGGAAAACTCAGGGAGTCATATGCAACTAATACAGAAGGTTCAAACACTCACTTTCTCTTGTGGACTATATGTAATCGTCTTTTATGTGAAATATCTTATTCAGGTAAGTACTAAATAAAAAATAACATGCATTTTGTATGATCCCTCTTACTTGACATTTTGCAGATTCTGCACGGTGATTGTAAACTTATGACCAGAACTGTATATGTACTGCCTTTATCGCAAATATTGTCCATGTTTGTTTTTATTTATTTTCTTTTTGGGCTCTATAGAAAAAAAATAAGATTGTTTCTTGTAAAATTGTATCTACACTTTTTTTTTCTTTTCCTCATATTAGGTATCATCATCACTTTTGAAAATAAAAGTTATAATATATGTGATATCTCCATGCCATATGTGTTAAAATACCTTTCATGTTTACAGTTCATGTTTATGAGTATCAAACCCATCATAGTACCTGAATTTCATACCCAATATCCCATTGGAATAAAGCACTGGCCTGTGTCAGAGAAATACGTTTGCCGGTGGGTTGATTTGATGCTGTGAGGTAGTTGTGCTTAGAGGCAGGCAATAAACAAAGTTTATCTGGAGGGCTATGGTGGTTAGGGTGATTTAGCAGAATTTAAGGCAGCCAGATTGGAGTCGGCTCTTTAAGTGCAATGGTCCCATAGTGCAACTCCATCAATCCACTATGGCTCCCCTGCGTCCGCTGCTCAGTGAAAGAAAATTATGACCCGTGTGGAGCAATGAGACATTCCTATATCAGAAGTCTAAGGATCATCTGTCAGGGCTTTGCTGATGTTCCACACCATTACCACCATCATCCTGCAATGCTTTGATGTCAGTTTCTAGTGTTTTGTCCCTAGTGGTTAAAGCTTAACAGTACATAAGATATAATCTAGTTGATGATCTGACTGCTAGAAACAGGCCTCTGGGACTCCACAGCAGTAATTAAAATGACAGTTCAAGCAAAATTGAAAACTCTGTCAACATTTACTCACTTTCATGTCCTTTGAAACTTGTATGACATTCTGGAATCCATGGAATGCATTTTCTCTCTTTTCCAAGAAGTTAATAGTAATTGTTAATCAAAAATTTTAAAGAAAGCAGCACCTTTGAAAATATCTAAATATAACCAAATAGTTTTACTAGTTTTATGATACTTTTATAATGTATATTTGAAGTTTGACAGGCCACTGGTCTACAACACCCCAAGTTTAAGAAATCATACTTATATAGTTTTGCTAGAAACTGTGGCTTCAACACTGCCTCAAATACATGAAACTCACCACTATGGATGGCAAAATCCTTTAGAGGGACTGAGCTGGCTACCTCACCAATGTGCCTGAGCACCTCTTCATTCAGTCCAGTCGAAGGGCAGCTCATGCTCTTTGGCTCTCCATCTGGTTTGAAGAAGTCTTAAACACAAAACAAAGCACATATCACCACCAATAGGGGTCTAGATCAGTGGTGCTCAACCAGTGGGCCTTAGAAAAGACTTAAAATATTTCAAAATGAGACAAAGCAAGCATTAAAATCAAATTCTACAGTCTTGAAAACCCAGATATGCAAGGTAGCGTGATCTCTAGACCTGGAAATGTTATGCTGTATAAATGTATCTTACATTTTTTTTATAAATAATATATATATTTTTATTTTTTATTTAAAATTAAAATATTTTACTGACAAGAAATTGTGAGTAAAAATATTTTTAAAAATCCTTTAAAAATCAAATACTTGATCTTTATCCAGTAGATCACAAATGACACTGAAAATTTAATTAATTATTTCTTATTATAATTATTTTAGAAACTAGGACGGCCCATAGATTAAAATGTAATTAAATTAAATAAAAAGTTAAAAGTTGAAAGTCTGAAAACAAAAGGACTAGGGAACCTTCAAGTATTGTTGTGGACCCTACTGTCTTTAGTAGAGCTGCTTAATGCTGAATTAAACTTTTTTCATAATGAATGAACACAATAATTGAACTAAACTGAACTGAACTGAACCAACACTGAACTGACTGACGCTGAATAATGATACTATTGTCTTACCACATCTGCTTTACAGAAGAATTTGAATTTGCCTCATTTTTGAAGTTTGCATCATTGATTCATTGATTATTTTCCTGTTCAATACTGTGAAGATGCTTTAAAACATCTCTAAAACCTCTAGCGCTATATAAAAAACAAAGGTGACAATGGGAGGATTTGGAGTGAAACGCTTATATGTTTTCACCAAAACACCATGCATCTGTCCACCTTTTTATTTAATGCGAAAGCAAGCCAACAGTATGGGTAAGACTTCCGGTTCATTAGACACTATACAGTAATATCGAGAAGAATAAAAACGTGCAGTAAACGGTAAAATTGTTTGCAATACAAACCAGTGTGTTCATATTTAAGATAGTATGTAGTTGTACAATTCAATTTATGGGAAGAAAAAGATGGATAAAGTCTTCAATATGTACCTGGCCAGGGAGAGTCAAGCCAGTGGCGGATGTGTAGGATCTTCTCATCTTTAGAACTGGTGTACGCCTCCTCACAGATCTTGTCATATTTAGCAACCTCCTCCTGAAAACAATTCACAGTACAGCGCTAGCCCGCCATCCACTATATTCATCAAAAAACCAGACACATGACACATTTGTGACAAATTATTAATTAATGATTCATGGCACCTATGTGCTACGGCGTGGAGAAAACAGCAAGATTCCAGTCACAATTTATTCTCTAAGTGAAATCCCCTGAGCTATGTCAGCGAGTGAAGAGTGACAGGGATGCAGTTGTAAATAAAACGAGCTGTCGCCGGGCGAGACAAGGTGTCAGCTATCCGCACTGGAGGGATGGTTTGGTCCGACGATTGTGGTTTCTACGGCGACACAAATCTGAGGGTGGTTAGGAGGGGAGGGGTGGCTAGCTCTGAACCCAGGGAACGAGAGCCTGGGTCAGCGGGTGAAGTATGAAACGTGTCATCGCCAGAGCGAAAAGACATTGGCTGAGCATCGGAACACAGCCTCCATCAATTGTCAGGAAACAATATCCAAACGGCACAGGAAACCCATCATTTCCTAATAGGCCGGGAAAACAACAGCTGTGGAAAAGATGCTTTAGATGAGTTAAAAAGGTCAATTAGGATGACCTGTGGGAGGAACAACAGCAGGTGGACATCTTCGCATTACATAATGACACACTAATGAGATTTCCATAGAGTGAGACACAAACCTCAAACTCTTGCAGTGTTACAACTCCCTCGGAGATGAGCTTGTCGGCGTACTTCTTCAGCACATGTTCCTGTTTACGGATCTGCTTGTACATGAGGGGTTGAGTGAACATGGGCTCATCCATCTCATTATGTCCAAACCGCCGGTAACACACCTATAAAAGAAATGTCAATATATGTGTATTAATACGCAAATTCAGTATCATTAATCAACCCCAAAAGTTTCTGTTGTATAAAAAACACTATTGCCACTGTTCACCTAAGAGTCAATGTCTATACTGTTTTTACACTTTTCTGTTCTTTTCTACATATTTAACAGTTACAAATTAAAGTATATTTTAGACATTGTTTCAACTGGAAATAATTCCCAAGTAAGTTTTCAAATACCTTTCCTCAGTGTTCCAAATTAGTTGCTAGGCTGTGCCACTCAGGACCATATTAAAACCTAAATTACTTTCTTGAAGTGATCAGCACATAAAACAAAGCTATACTGTACCTAAAGCCCAATTTAACTCTATCTAACTAGACAGAATACGCCCACATCCAGAATAACAGGGTTTAAAAGTTTAACTTCCCTTGATTCTTAATACTGTGTTATTACCTTAATGATCCACACAGTGTTTTTTTTGTTTAGTGACAGTTGTTCATGAGTCCCTTGTTTGTCCTAAACAGTTAAACTGCCCGCAGTTCTTTAGAAAAATCCTTCAGAGCCCACAATCCAGTATTTCTAGTATTTTTGTGTATTTGAACCATTTCCAACAATGACTGTATGATTTTGAGATCCATCTTTTTATACTGAGGACAACTGAGGGACTCGTATGCAACTATTACAGAAAGTTCAAACGCTTAGTGATGCTCCAGAAGGAAACACGTTGCATTAAGAGCACGGGGTGAAAACCTTTTGAATTTGAAAATCAGGGTAAATTTAACTTATTTTATCTTCTGGGAAACATGTAAGTATCTTCTGTAGCCTCTGAAGGCAGTACTAATATAAAATGATATTTACGCAAAATAAGAAAAATGCACACATCTCCATTCTGTTCAAAAGTTTTCAATCCCCAGCTCTTAGTGCATGGTTTTTCCTTCTAAAGCGTCAGTGAGTGTTTGAACCTTCTGTAATAGTTGCATATTCCTTCAGTTGTCCTCAGTGTGAAAAGATGGATCTCAAAATCATACAGTCATTGCTGGAAAGGATTTTTCTGAAGAACAGGCTGTTTAATTGTTCAGGACAAACAAGGGACTTACAAACAACTATCACTAAACAAACAAAACAAATAAAAAAACAGCTGTAGATCATTCCGGTAACAACACAGTATTAAGAATCAAGGGGGTGTAAACTTTTGAACCAGGTCATTTTTTTAAATTCAACTATTATTTTTTCTTGTGGACTATATGTAAATATCTTTTATGTGAAATATCTTATTCAGTACTAAATACACAATAGCATGCATTTTGTATGATCCCTCTTATTTTGGTAATATAATTAACATTTTTAATAATTCTGAAAGGGGGATGTAAACTTTTGACCTCAAGTGTACACAGACGAAGAACTAACTACGTGTGACCTTTCTAATGTGATTACATATTTTTTGGTTAAGTTACGTATTTTAAATTTACATACATTTGTGGTTAAAAAGTATATACATTTTTATTAATATTATTTTTTAGAAAATGACCAATCGTTTCGATAAGGCACTTATTTCTCGGCTGGGATCTTGTGGAGCCATTAGAGTCGAGGTGATGACATCGAGGTGAGTAAATTTTTAAAAAATGCAAAATATTGTGTTTAAAAATATTGATATGTTTTGGTTTTAAATATCTGTGCATGGAGCCCCTGCAGTACCTTCACAAACCCTTGGTTGACATTCCTACTGTGTAAAAGAAAAGACTGTGATTCTTGAACCAGGATAATAGATCTTTAGTTGTGTAATCGAGAAGTCCTTACCAGTACATGATTTATCATAACATTCAGTGATATTTTCAGTGATATGTACGATGTGTCTTCACAGTATTTACCAGGTCTATCACCACATCCTTGTTGAAAGTGTTTCTCCATTCTGCAGCAACCTTACAAACATACATCACAGCCTCTGGGTCATCAGCGTTGACGTGGAAGATGGGTGCGTTGACTACACGAGCCACATCCGTCGGGTAGGGAGAGGAACGCGCCATTCGGGGATCTGTGGTGAATCCAATCTGGCAACATCAGATAACACTCATCAATCTACAACATACTAAAAGGTCAGAGGTTAAGCCACTCCTCAGATTTGAAATAGGTCGATTTTAATAGGAAATCTTATGTTTGATGCTAACCTGATTATTGACCACAACATGGATGGTACCATAAGTGGTATATGAAGGGAGTTCACTGAGATGGAAGGTTTCATAAACAACTCCCTGACCTGCAAAAGCAGCGTCACCATGCATTAGAATAGACATCACCTGCAAAGAAAGAAATTGATGGCATTATTCGTTTGTATGTATTCAACCTTCTAAACAAATGAGCCATTATACAGCAGAAAAAGAAGAATATGTGGTTATATTTTACAGTAGCTATATCTTAAAAGATAATCTGAAGATACTACCCTCCTTCCTTCGGTGTCTCCTCTGTAAAACTGCTCTGCCTTGGTCTTGCCCTGAACGACAGGATCTACCGCCTCTAGGTGAGAGGGGTTTGCCATCAGAGACAATGTGATATTCTTATCTGTTTCGCTGTTTATCCGTTCGTGGTACATCCCCAAGTGATATTTCACATCTCCTGAACCCTGAAGAAAATTAAAGTGTGAAATGTACATTGGAAGTGCAATAAGAGAATGAAAATGAAATGAAAATCATCTTTCATCAGATGAAATTGTTTTACCTCATCTGCAGCCTCAAGTTTGGGATCGAACTGACAGAATATCTGATCCAGATCTTTGCGAACAACGTTGGCCAGCACGTTCAGTCGGCCTCTGTGTAAATCAGAGGTTGTGTTATTATTTCTGGGGTGGATTCATAAGAGCAGAGTGAGATTGAACGAAGCAGGTTTTAGAGGTACCTGTGAGGCATTCCCATAATTACACTCTCTATACCAGCTTCACTGGACTTGTCAATGATCATTTTCAGGGCAGGGATGAGAACCTCACAGCCTTCCAAACCAAAGCGTTTCTCTGAAGACCATTTGCGAGCAAGAAAGTCCTCAAACCTAGAACAATGAAAGTTCATCATAAAAATTCTTTCATTGTCAGCTTGACTTCGCTAAATTAAATAGAAATAAAATGCAGTTCTGATTCCAATAATAAAATAGGTTTTAAGAGATAGTTCGCCCAAAAAGAAAATTCTGTCATTAATTACTCACCCTCATGTGATTCCAAATCTGTAAGACCTTTTGGAACACAAATTAGGATATTTTTGATGATATTTTTGTGAATGTGTGTGAAAAACTGACACAGAAGAAAAGAAATTGTTGAATTATGTCATTTTTGTTTCCTTTGTGCACAAAAAGTATTCTCGTAGCTTCATAAAATTAAGGTTGAACCACTTATGTCACATTGACTATTTTATCGATGTCCTTACTACTTTTTTGGGCCTTGAACCTGTCACTTACATTGCTGTCTATGCAGGGTCATAAAGCTTTTGAATTTGTCAGAAATATTTTAATTTGTGTTCCAAAGATGAACAAATGCCTTACAGATTTGGAACGACATGAGGGTGAGTAAGTAATGAAAGCAAGGAAAAATAAGTCTCTAATATAAAGACAATAAACTTTATTTTAAACATATGCACCGTGTTGAGCGAACCAGTCGGGCCAGCAAAGTCCTCTTCTCTCGGTCAGAAAACGTCATGATTCCCGGAGTTTCAAACTTCTGTCGGATCCACTGGCACTGCTCCATATTGTTGATGAACATGAATTCCACTCCTGTATGACCACAGTATGATGTCTGAAACATTCCAAGCAAATTCTGTTTACCCTTTCATTCATTAATGCATTCATTTTTGAAGTATAATTAAACATCAACATAATGTAAGAGATGAGCTTGTCACATTTGCCCAAATTACATCCTTTCAGAATAGCTAGTAAGTGTCAAATCTGAATCAATCCAAGCACAAAACCAGCTAATGAGGAATGAGGAAAGAGTATTTCTACTCAAAGACTGGGTAATATACAGTAATCCAGCATCTACCCACCTCAAGTCTGTGTATGATTTCTCTCAGTGGGAGTGTGCTTTCATTTCCCCCAATAAATGTAGTTAGTGGCAACTGAAATGATTTATCCAGATCAGATTCTTCCAAGCCGTAAGAGCCTAAAGATTAAAGAGGAGAAGCATATTAAAGCAAAAACAGCAACAAAACATGCTGTAATGAAAATTAATAAGACCTCTGCAATGTTACTTTTTAAACAAAACATATTTGCAGTGAAGTAAACATCAGTGATGGGAATAACAGCGTTATAAAAAAACGGTGTTACTAACGGCATTACTTTCTTAAGTACGAGTAATCAAACAAATTACTGTTCCCCCTTTACAATGCTGTTACTGACAATAAAATGTAGCGTTACTACAATTTTTGTGTTGCGTTCTTCTTCTGAGATAAATTCTGGCTTATTCCTCTCACCGCATCTTCTTCTAGAAATGAAAAGCAGCCGAAATGGACTTGATGAATGTTCACGTTTGTTTACAGAGGTGATGTGTGTGTTTACCTACATGTCTGCCCATCTCCCATGGATGTTTAAAATTTGAAAAGCGTGATTACATTAGAGATAAGTTTAGACAGTAAAAACTGGAGCTTGCGTTGGCATCGTACGAATTACTTTATTACTTGTTTTCAACGTGACTTATTTACTTAATGAAAAGCAGACATTTCAGGCTTTCTATACATATATTTCTCATGTCTTTGAGGCACATATTCATCAAGATTCAGATTGTTTTATTTACATGTCTGTTACGAGAGGTGATGGAGACCGAGATGGCAGAGACCGGACACTGTTTATTTTATTTATTTTACAAAAGCACATTGTTTTGTTGTTATTATGATGTTTTTCATGTCCGCGGGTTAAAGCGACCCCAATAACGTGACATTTAGCCCCTGGAAGTTGTCTCTCATATTGTCCCACAGCAACATGGAAATAGTGTAGATTAGTGTACAATATTTTATTAATTTATCATATTTTATATTGGTCAAATCTAAGTTATTTGACATTTTTGAACATTTTTTTTTTTTAAGTAAC
This sequence comes from Labeo rohita, assembly GCF_022985175.1. Lineage (NCBI taxonomy): Eukaryota > Metazoa > Chordata > Actinopteri > Cypriniformes > Cyprinidae > Labeo > Labeo rohita. Next base: position 20,703,864 of record NC_066881.1, on the reverse strand, counting down.
ATAACAGTTACTTTCCCTGGTAATTGGTTACTTTTATAATGATGTAACTCAGTTACTAACTCAGTTTCTATTTGTGAGAAGTAACTAGTAACTATAACTACTTACTTTTTTAAAGTAACATGCCCAACACTGGTAAAGATATGTTGATTATGGCTCCAACAAGTCACTTTCCTTTACAACTCTAACCCTAACCCTATGTAATATTAAAACTAAACATGCAGTGTATTACAGAATACCATTATTAATTTACACAACAAAACTCTCTTCTGAATTATACATCACAGTAACAGTTAACAACCGGCTAGTTTTCAAAATGGCCATAATTGAAGAATGACTCACCATCTCAAAAATGGGTATGAATAATTTATAGAGTGAATCTGATTCAAACAGCTGCCTTACAAGAGTGTTTTGTGAATTTTTTTTGACTGACTCATTAAAAAGAACCATTTCATAAGAGTCATTTATTTGTGAGCTTGTGTTGATTTTGTTGTTGCTTGCAGGAAACACTGCCACAAGATGAATTCAGATCATGTTTATATTGTATGCATATTTTTTTGGATGCAATTCGAGCTTTGGAGTTGTTGATATATTTAAAAGTATGCATATTCATAACTATGAGGTTAGTGATTAAATCAAAGCAAGACATTGTTTTCAGACATACTGGCACAATTTCATATTCTGACACATTTTCAACAATTTAGTCACAGCCTAGAGCCCTCATATGTAAATCCTAACTAACATCATTACCAATTTCATGGTTAGTTACACCCCTAAACGCTGAAAGAAAACCAGGCAATCATAGTAGGTTGTAAATGCTTCCTGTAGATAACACCGGGGTCTATCAGTAAGACTGTGTCTCCTCAAGAGAGGAGCACACACAAGAGGAGACAGGTGCAAATGTAATTAAAGCCCCAGTATAGATAAAGAGGAAAGATACATCATACTGAAATTAAGAGTCTCTGGTCCAATACACGGCCTTATTAGCAGCACAGAGGCTATAGGAAAAGCTCTGACAAAACCTGACCTGACCAAGAGTGTACTGAGGTAAAAGAGGCATGTTTTGAGAGGTCTTCTCACCGGCTATTACTCTCTCTTTTTCGATCTGTTGTGAGAACATGTCCTACATCCTTCTACTCTGGCGACACTAAAGGCAATAGGACCCGACAGGAGCAAAGGGGAAGATTTATGGGCCTTTATCTCAGATAACATTAACCTGTGCTCGCGATTGAGTCTGGGGCATAGCTCTCCCTTCCAGCCCCTGTCGCTGTCTGAGACTGGGGAATCTGTAATGGCCGAATGAGGAATTGTTTGCTGACCACTTACACATACACGCCCTTACTCCCCCCCTTTCCATTAATCGAGCACTATGAGTCACCAAATAACCAAAACGCGAGCACTGGTACGAGCAGTGTTACTAAACTTCATTACAATATCTTGATCCTTATATAATGTGAAGTGCTATCAGCTCTGATTATGAGATTAGGGAAGCAACTTCCAATGGTCTTCGGAAGCCCTGTACTAAAATGAAAAGACTGATCTGAAAGATTACACACGCGAACATCTTAGAAATAGCACGCCACTGGGTTTTATGTGCAGAGAATTCACATATTCTATACATTCAGCATATTTAATGAATAATATGTTGCATTTTAATGATATGGGGGTCAGAATTTGTCATTTGATGAATGGTCTAATAACTGGAAGTCCTCACTTTGCAATGAAAGTGTTTTTTTCAGTCAGCTCCGCCAATCTAATTTTCCTTTCATAATTAAAAAGGAGATGTATGCAGCGGATGGGTGCAGCTTTGTTGCTACAGTGACGTATAAACACAGTGGCTGGGGTTGGTAAGGTCAGCCACCAATTACATTAGACACAGCTCCGGTAGCTTGTAATGCAAACGAGAACTGTAGCGCTGACGTTAGACAAAATCAACCACAAAGATAAAGATTTAAAATATTTTTAGACAAAGTAAAGACAAAAAGACTGTTATATATTTTTTGGAAGCCTGAAATCTATGGGTCAATGACATAAGAGTGCTCACAATAAAAGAGAGAAAGAAAATAAATAAATAAATAATAAAAAAATATATTTATATATATAGAGAGAGAGAGAGAGAGAGAGAGAGAGAGAGAGAGAGATTTTAAAATTAAAATTTCAAATTATAATTTCAAATTTCATGGTAATTTAAAATGTTTTATTTCAAATATCATGAGTTTATTAAAGGTCAAGTCATTCAATATCATAAATATCAATATTTTGAAGAGTCATGCCACATTTTACAACTTGAACTAACCAGTCCTTGTCATAAAAATGACATTTTAAGAAATTGAATGATCTTGACAAATAGTCATGTGTATGTAATTTCTAATTTTATTATTATTATTTTTTCCTGCATGTTTCTGCTTGTTGGTTAAAATACATCCTTTTTTAAATACAAATAAGCAACACAGTAGTTCTGTAAATTTTATATAATTTATATATTTGTAAATACATACAGTGACATGCGAAAGTTTGGGAACCCCTTGCAGAAACATTTGAATAGGCTTATTTGAATAATTTCGGCTTGTGGACTATATGTAAACTTTGTTTATGTAAAATATCTTACTCAGGACAGTACTAAATAAAAAATAACATGCATTTTGTATGATCTTTTTATATAAAATGATTCACATTTTCAGATTCTGAAAGGGGCTCCCAAACTTTTGCATGCCATTGTGAATACAAATATTTTTTATTTTAAATAGCATTTTTAAATATTTTTTATTATTATAATATTAAATATTATAATATTATTATTTATTATTACTTATATTAGATTTCATTATTATAATATTATATATAATATTGTATATAATACGTTTTTTTCTAAGAATTAGTAATAAAAGATTATGCCAATGTTCTTTAGTTTTCTTTTCAACAATTAAATTCTTTTAATAAATCTTTTTCTTTTATTAGTATGTTATCTAAACAGGACTTAACTTTATTAAATACATTTTAATACAGAAATGCTTAGTGTCAAGGTATATATGATTTGCATTCTTAATGACTAGACAAAATATGACACTGTCATTAAGTTTGCAAGATGCAATGTATTTAGCAGTAATTAGGAGCTCCTATTCAAAGAGAAGTGTATTACTCAGCAGCTGCAGTATTGAATGGTGCTGAGGGGGAGGCTAACAGAGAATAATAACAAAAACACTCTTAAGGATGAGCCCCAAGCAAGGAACTAAGTCAGCATTTACTGGATGTTTTTAGAACAAAGTAGGACACTGAAAGGTAGTGAGTGGTTATAAGAATCATGAAGTTAAATTTTACGCTAAACAGATATCTCACCAAGCTTGTCAATTGATGTGATTAAATCTGAGGGAACGAAGGAATCCAGATCGGCAGTGAGGATGCCAAGAGGGTCCAGCCTGGCCACATGGTGACCACGTACCTAAAGTAACCAAATGCATAAGATTGAATGTGACTTCTTCATAACTAAAAACAAACAAGAACCAGAAGCAAGTTCTGAGCCGGGAAGTGCATTGACTCAACTGGGGGATATCTGACCCGCACAAATATGAACCAGCGTGACACATGACTAACAAATCTCACAAGGATTCACAATAAGTTGAACATAAACTCCCAACAGGCTGGCAACAGGAGATGGAAAGAAAATGCTGGCTTTGCCAAAAGACAGAATTTAATAAATCCCTACGATACTTCATCTAATTAATTAGAGGAAGCAGGGAAAATGTTACCACCTGTTTTGATTCAAGCAATCTCTTTGATATAATCATTTTCAAAAGGGAAAAAAGCTAGTCTAATTAGGCTAGAATTAATCACGTGATTTGCATAACTACACAGGGACACTATAAAATGTACGGATGTACAGGCCCGTCTTTGATTTATTCCAGTCCAGTGCCAATGTAAGAGAATATGACTGGATTATTTTATCAAAATAATTTATTGTGTATCAGATTCTCTCAACTGCAGAAAAAAACCCCTCTGAATTTCTGTCTTTAATACTCAATTTAAAGGCCTATTCACATCAAGAATAATAACTACAATAATAACTGCTGGAAAAAATTGTGATTCCAACAATAATGTTCCTCTGTGCTGTTATTGTTATAGCTGTAGTGTAGACTTTTTTATTGTTATACTTTACTCTTTTTAAAACATAGTTATGGTTATCATAATAGTTATCATTCAACAGTTCACGCAAAATTAAAAAACTTACTAGAAATTTACTCACTCTCAAGGTATCCAAGATGTAGACGAGTTTGTTTCTACATCAGAACTGATTTGGAGAAATTTAGCATTATATCAGGTGCTCACCAAAGGATGGATGGGTGCCGTCAGAATGAGTGTTCAAACAGCTGATGAAAACATCAAAATAATCCACATGCCTCCAGTCCATCAATTAACACCTTGTGATGAGAAAAGCTGCACGTTTGTAAGAAACAAATCAATCATTAAGACATTTCACTGGAGAGGAGGGTTGCCAGGTTTGCACAATAAAACCCACCCAATTGCTACTCAAAACTAATCCAAAACTAGCCCAATCGTGTTTCAATCTCTCGTTAAAAATAGCGATTCCACTGGTCAAGACGTTTTTTTTGGTGGGGTTCCCCTGTTAAAGTTCACATTCCATATATATCACATTGTAGGGGGTTGCTTTAATCCCTGGACATGAAAAACAACCCGTGGGAAAACCACAGACTTTGGCAACACTGCTGCAAAGGTTCTATTGGTTAGCACATGATGTAATGTTAAATTTCTCCAAATCTGTTCCTAAGGAAAAACAAACTCATCTTTGATGGCCTGAGGGTGAGTACAATTTCATTAAATTTCATTCCTGAGTGAACTATTCCTTTAACCCAGAGCTCCTCACTTTACCTGATAAGCTCTGATAAGAGTGTGGACTGCCAGATGATCCTCCACCACCTTCTCTGACATGGCAGGTGTCTGGGACATGGCTCGGCCCTGGAGCAGCGCAGACAGACGCTTCTCTCCAGTATCCTCTGAACCGCTGGCTTGAGCGTTACGAAAGTATGCATCCCAAGACTGTTGCAAATATAGCAAGAACACATTTCAAAAGGTTACATTTTCTGATCTATTAATTCAAAACAAAAAGCTTCAAGGTTATCTGACATTAAAAAGATCATTTACTCTCTCTATAATGTAATTTCAATTCCATATGACTGTGGAACTCAAAATGAGATATTTAGCAAAATGTCCAAGCTGTTTGTTGTTCTCTAGTCCCCACTGTGTTTAAAAGCAGTTTAAATACTGTTAAATACTTTACTTGTGCTCCAGGCAAAACTGTAAAGTTGAGTCAACTTAATATAATTTGTTACCTGACCGCCTTTAAAATTTTAAGTTCAGTCAACTCAAAGTTTAGACAACTTGAAATGTTAAGTTGTACTAAGTGACTTATTTATATGAGTTGATTCAACTTGAAATTTGAAGGCAGTGGGGTAACAAACTAGCAACAAGTTTAACAAACTAACATTTTAGTTCAGTCAACTCTAAGTTGTCACTTAGTACAACTTAACATTTCAAGTTGACTAAACTTATCTGAGGTGACTGAACTTAAAATTTTAAATTATTTTAAGTTGACTCAACAAATTGTGTGAAAAGTGAAGAAAAGTGACATGAAGGTGATTAAATGATTGGCCTTAACTACTATCTACTTCATTTAAATTAATCATTTGATACAATGCACTTATTGTGTACAAACTTTTGTTTTTACATTGTACTATATTTAAAAATACCTGCATGTAATTACATCTGTAATTAATTTCAGCAAGTACATTTACAGAATACTAATGACGCATCCCTTACACCTTAACCCACCCTCAAACCTACCCATACCACCAAACCTCTCCCTAACCTTACCCATATCCCACCTCAGTAGCAGCAAAAATTGCACTCATTTTTTGATGTAAGTACATAGTAGTTAAGGCCACCAAATATAAAGAGGGACCAATACATTTTAGCACCGCAGTACACTTATATTACTAGCAACCACACTAGGTTTCTGAACCGTAATAGAGTTGGAGTGTCTTTAGTAGATGTTCACTGCACCTCATGAACATTTTTGTGATCTTCCAGCCAAGCGTAGTACATCTCCACAACGTAGTTGGAGCTGCAGGCCGCCAATGAGGGCTCAGCAGCCTCGCTCGAACAGTTACGACGTGGGTCAAAAACTCGCCTTCCTGTCCCCACGTGTCCCCTCATCCATTGGCTACTGCTTCTTAGAGCACCAGCCAAGGACCTCAGCTGACTCATGTCTGAAAAACTTCATAAAAAGGAAACAGAAAGGTATTAAGGCAGAATTAATCAACAGATCTGCTCTTGGAAGGTCTTGTAAACAACATTTCAGACATGATTTGTGCGATTTAACCCTGAAAACACCAACTTATAAACTGGATAGCAGTGAACTAACTGCTGTTATGATGTTCACCAACACATCTGGGCTGGTTAAGGTAGTTGACGAGCATTAAGTGAAGATGGTCATCCAATGTGGCCTTTGTGGTAGGGTGACCTGCTTCATGTACATAAATAATAATAAACTAATGTACAATTGAGTGTACTGTAATGATATTTTCCAAAAGTAGGCTACTGTTTATTTCTTTAAAAAGCTTAGAGGTAAAAAAGTCAAAACTGCACCTGCACCTAAAAATATCCTCGTTGATGCCGCAACTGCATTTATGGATGCTCTCATGGATTACCTTAACCGTACTGTGCCGTTAAAATGCTCTGTCTATAGCCTAGCTTCAAGTACCGGCGATTTATGAAAAGGGCTTTTAAATAGACCTCGACCTTCATCTCCACCTTTTCAATGACAAATTGATTTAAACAACCTAAAAGCCCGTTTCCACAATCACATCCAATACATTTATGCGATGCAAATATATGAGCGGACAGTCGTAAAGATGCATCGATTACAGCTGTTACGCATCTAGGTTATATGTTTCCATTCGCTCGACACAAGCAACGGCGTCCACGCTTTTCCTCTACGTCATAGCAAATATATTTCACCTTGACTGCGCGCAGATGAAGATGGTCTCAGATGGTCCGCTTGAGTTCAAATGCGGTCTGTCGTTTGATTCAGGCTGGAGTTTGTTTTCTCTGTCCTATAATCTCTCCAGCGTCAATCCGTCCCATAATCCGCATACACGTGCTCAGCGCTGTACTGCAGTTGGACACTTTGAGCTCTAAACTGCAGCATCAAAAATAACACCTGGTTTAGAATATCATATAGGCTATTTGACTTTTTTTTTTTTCTTATCTTTGTATAGTTTTGCTGTTGTATAGCATTTTTACGTTGCTACACTATGAACTACTTCACACCAATGAGTAAATATCCAGTTCACTACAACTGCGTTAATAGCCTAAATAAATAATGCAGGAGGAAGCACCTGTGCTGTGATGCCTATGGAAAGGGATCAGATATAACCTACCTGCATATCAGAGTTCGGCACCAATCAGAAGTGAGAATGCCTGGGAAATTCCTAGGTAATTAATTACTTAAAATGGAATTGCATAACCCTAAACATAATATGGGTATATGGGATATTTTTAGACACAGATGAAAAAAGCCTCTAAATCCGTTAGACGTATTTTTTTTTAATTGTTCTTTCTGGCTATTTTGTATAGGTTTCTATGTAGGTATTGGTACTACTAAGTGGGCTCAGGCTGGAATTTAGGTAAGTTTAAAGTAAAAGTATTTGATGGAGGTATATGTCAGGAGCATTCACTCAGTATCATCATCTCATCTGGTTTTGCATCTTAACTCTTTATATATATATTTTCTGAAATGAGGATATGAATATTTTCTTTCTTTGAAATCTTATATCATTTTTATTTATTTATTTATTTATAAATATGTCATGTATTTTTTTTATTAAGTTTTAGGTTTATTTTTAGTTATTCACATAATGATAATGAAATAAATTGAGAAAATCAGGAGGCAAACTCAACTTTTTCCATGTTTCATTTTTTAAAATCAAATGTAAATTAATGTTCCAGTCACATTTTCTTGGTTAAATAAACATTACTTACACTTTCAGAAAACAAAAAAAACTATTTTCTATTTTTAAATTAAGAATTTAAACAATATTCTGTTTATTATTATAATTTTTTTTTTAAATCAAATGTAAAGTTCCAGTCACATTTTCTTGGTTAAATAAACTATACTTACACTATCAAAAAACAAAAACAAACAAAAAAATGTCCTATTTTTACATTAACAATGTAATCAATATTCTGTTTATTAAAGCCATGTATGAATTACATGTATTAAATTAATATCTCAAGGCAGTATAATTTAAACAATCTATTTTATTTGTGAACTTATGTTCAGCTATTCTTTTTAATAGTCAACTTTTAACAATTTTAAAATTTTTCGGATTAACAGTAAACAATTTGGTAAACATTGGTCACAGATGCAGAGATTTACCTTAAATTTCACTAAACAGATTACTCATTAAAAACTCTCACAGATCATGTTTTCATGCCATTTTATGTCTTATTTTGAGGTATCAAAGTGGTTATAACTAAGTGTGTAAACTGTTTACTTACTTTTTAAATTAGTCATCCCATTAATGCCACATTGTTCATTCAACTGATTCGGGAATGCACTTGACACACAAGAGGCTGGATTTAACGCATAAAACAATCACAACCAAACATAACAATCATATCCAATCATATAGAGATGAAGGCTTTGCCTTCTCTCACGTGATTTCCTCCCATTAAAAAAATCATGGCATGCTATGGGAGGTCTGTTAAAACTGAAGGGGCTCAGGGGAGGAGAGAAAGATGCAGACTCCCGCTGTAACTTGTCCTTGTTGGACAATGTTTCTTTAGAAAAACGAGTGATTTATACACTTTAAATTATATGTTTTATATCATTGGTGTTGTTTTATTTTTTCTCATCCAATATTTTGAGGAGACACTGCTTCCCTTGCCTCCTCTTTTTTATTATAATAGAACAATAATCAAAAACCTATCATTATTATAGAGCTGGGTGACTCATCAAATGCACGCTGAAAATGGATACTGGAAAATGCTTGGCTTTTCCACTTAATACCACGGTTTCAATGCACTTTCCTTTTAATTAAGGTTAAACAGTAATTAGACAAGCATAAACACGGCAATCACTGTGTTTAAAATTCAATGAAATATTTATAAAAATGATTTCAAATTAAGTTGTGCCAGGGCTTAATGAGAACATTGATATTTTCAGTAACCTCTGATTCTTAATCACATTAGACAATTACGCTTTCCTAATTTTCTGAGGGATCGTGCAGAATTCTCTTGACCATGTGGTTTCAGTCATCTAGATTGATGTTGGCGGATTTTACAGTCTGAGCTAATTGCCTTCCCTCCCCCTCAGTACCTCAAAACTAGTTTCATCACTCTTACCAGAAAAAAGAAAGGATTGTCATTAATCATCACTGGGCTGCTATCATAGTCGTTTCAGAAGTAAAACAGGCATGATTAAAATACAGCTGTAAGAGAATGCCAAATGCATGATTTTCAGGATCAAAGCGTCATGCGTGACCTTTCTTATGTCTTCAATAGAGATGTTAAACATTAATGATACTCGGCACATTTGTATTATTCCTGCTATAAACACAAAAGTGCTGCATAACAGCAAAACAATACAAGGTGCCATATGAGTCACAGGTTCATATTGTGGTGCTGTTATACACGTCATTATAAAAAAAAAAAACATCTACATTTGTCCCTCTCTGTTCTTGATCAGCGTTATAATCGAAACTCTAGATTGGAGGACTGTCAGAGCAAAAAGCGTCTTGTAACCAAGCATAAGTAAGGTCATGCAATTATAAGTGAAAATGCCATTTTGGTGCTCTCTGACTTCAGCTCTTGAAGCAGACGGAGCTGAGAGCCTCCCACAGCAGGGATCTTATTAAAGGCAGCCGTCATTTAAAAAAAAGAAATGTGATTTGATACTTCCATGGCCACAATTTCATTCTTCATGAAACAAATGTTGACAAGAATGTAATGCTTCTTAACTCATTTCACTGACATTTAAATTTCTATTAAAGTCTGGCCCTTTATTGACCCCAGTATTTGAGAAAACTAAGGAGATACTCCGTCTGTTATAAAACAAACAGTGCGCTCATAAGGGACCATCTTTTGGACGCCAAGTGGTACTTGTGCTCTGGGTTTGAAGTGATGAAAACCTTCAAAAGCATTTGAGATTGATTAGGAACAGTCAGAACAAAAGTGGTGATCAAAAGAGGTCAGTTAGGACAAACTAGAACTACAATTTATGACTAACATGGTCCGTATGTTGAAAAAAACAGCTGACAAGTGTCTGAATCAACAATTTTAATTATCAAATCATAATAAAATAAAGAGCAAAACATATGAAAATATTCACTACCTTTACATAACAACCCCATTTCTTAAAGGTGCCTTTAATCAAAACAATAAATGAAACTGTAAAAACCTTGAGTGTAATAAATTGCTAAAAATGTCATGCAGAGACTATATATGTTTTCCCACAGTCTGATTTGCAGCAGTTCTATTATACTTCTGATTATACAAGTTGTTTTCACCAGGTAATATTTCCTTTTCACATCTTTCATTATCAAACCTATCATATTTGAGGAATTAAAAAAAAAAAAAAAAAAAAAAAAAAGGACAAGTCTTGTGCAATACATTTGATAATCAAGTGTCACAGGGGACTTTACTGTGTATTTAGAGGTTCTCATGCATGCATATTTTGTTAATTATCTCTACACACTTAACTTTGAATCACTGTTAGTTTCTGAATAAGAACAAAAAATTAAAAAAAAAAAAAAAGACTACAACTTGGTCACCCAACTTAGATGAATCACTTAATTCCGTAAGATCATGCAGTAAGTTTGATCCCTGGGAAGCTTGTCTGGCAACTATCCCGGGATCAAACCTAAACGATGTTCACCAGAAATAAGGATTTACAGTCTATCTATACTTTCCGTCCCCTCATTCATAGTGACTCAAAACATACTCACTGGTAGAAAAGAAAAGAAAGGCATAATGTGCTCTCAAGACAATCACCCAAAAAGTCTTCCTAAAGGAAAAGAAAGCACTGAGGCATTTTGGACAGGTTGAGTTGGCTGTTGACCAGCATTAATGGCAGTCTGCAGGACTGGGGGAAGGCGTAGTGGTTAAGTTGCTGTCGCTGGGGCAGGGGCTGGGCTCCGGGTCCGTATTTGTATTGACCTTATCATAGATGTACCCATAGAGACTGATGTTAGGCCTCTGGAGATGCTTAGAGTACACCTCATTAGAGTACTGCTTTAAGTAGACGTACAGAGTGCCTGAGAGACAGACAGAGAGAGAGGGGGAGAAAGGGGGGAAAAAAAAGATTTGAGGGATGACGAGCATCATGGCGTCAGCCGAGTCTAGAGCCATTCATAAATCAAAGAGCGCACGAGTTTACTGCCGTCTCCACTTTAGTACAATAGATGGCTGACAGCGTTTTCTCAAAAAGGTTTCAATAAACGTCACAAAGGAAAAATGGGACAGAACAGCGGGGTCAGTTGAGGCAGAACTTCACCGTACCGAAGAACACTAATGGTATCATTTAATTATGCGAAACAAATGGTTCAATATTGTAGTCATTTCAAAACTGGTAAATTTATTGTATGGTTTGTCATATTTGTTTGATTTGGCAAGATATTTAAAGGGACAGTTCACCCAAAAATGAAAATTCTGTCATTAATTACTTACCCTCATGTTGTTTCAAACCCCTAAGACCTTTGTTCAATTTCAGAACACAATTTAAGATATTTTTGATGAAATTCGAGAAATTTCTGACCCTGCACAGACAACTACGCAACAGACATGTTCAAGGCCTAGAAAGGTAGTAAGGACCTTGGTAAAATAATCCATGTGACATCAGTGGTTCAACCTCAGTATTATAAAGCTACGAGAATAATTTTTGTGCGCAAGAAAACAAGAACAACGACTTTATTTAACAATTTCTTCTCTTCCGTGTTGGTCTTCGTCGCACATACACAAGAGTACCATGACACATGAAACAACGTATAAAACTTCTTAATTTGTGTTTCGAAGATGAACGAAGGTCTTACTGATTTGGAACGACATGAGGGCGAGTAATTAATGAGAGAATTTTCATTTTAGGGTAATCAGAATTTTAGAGCTAGCAAGATATATTTTTAAAGTTGTTTACACTTATTCTGTAAGTATTAATTTGATTAAAAAATAAAAGTCAGTAAACATTGTTAAAATAAATATTTTCAATAAACGCATCAAAGAATCCAGAAAACAAAGTATAATGGCTTCCACTAAAATAAATACGTTTTTAAAGAAGTCTCTTCTGTTCACCAAGCTTGCATTTATTTGATCCATCAAGTACAGCAAAAACAGTACAATTTTGAAATATACTACTTTAACCATTTTAAATAACTGTTTCTATGTGAATATATGTTCAAATATAATTTATTCCCTTGATTTCAAAGCTGAATTTTTAGTATCATTACTCCAGTCACATGATCCTTAAGAAATCATTCTAATATTCTGATTTGCTGCTCAAAAATATTTTTATTATTATTATTATGTAGAAAACAGCTGAGCATTTTTTTTTTCAGGTTTCTTTGATGAACAGAAAGTTCAGAAGAACAGCATTTATCTAAAAGAGAAATCTTTTCTAAATAATAAATGTCTTCATCATCACTTTTGATCAATTTAAAGCATCCTTGCTAAATAAAACTATACTAACTAAATGCTGATCTTTGGATCTGTCTATTCATCAAAGAATTCTGGAAAAAAAATGTACTCCTCTGTTTTAAATATTAATAATAATAATAAAAATAACTGTTTCTTGAACAGCAAATGAGCACATTAGAATGATTTCTAAATAATCATGTGACACTGAAGACTAGAGTAATGATGCTGATCACAGGAATAAATTACATTTTAAAATATATTCAAATAGAAGACAATTATTTTAAAAAGTAAATATATTTTAAAATATTACTGCTTTTGCTGTATTTTGGATTAAATAAATGCAGACTTGGTGAGCAGAAGAGAATTCTTTCCAAAAAAAAAAAAAAAATATATATATATATATATATATATATATATATATATATATTGATATATATTTATTTGGATTAAATAAATGCAGACTTGGTATTCTTTCCAAAAAAAATTTATATATATATTAGGGCTGCAACTGGGATTTTGACTGCATTTATTTGGATTAAATAAATGCAGACTTGGTAAGCAGAAGAGAATTCTTTCCAAAAAAAAAAAATATATATATATATATATATATATAGTTTGACTGGGAGTGTATATATATAACCCACTGGCAATAAGAACGGTACAAACATACATTTTTAAAAATGTGCACCAGAAATCTGAAACAGATCTGTCCAAAAATAATGCAAATGTACGTAACAGGCCCCTTACCGACAGTGACACACTTGTCTTTTAGAAATTTGTGCATGGCATGCACGTCCCTCATGAGAACCTCATCTCCAAAAGTGAAGTAGGCCACATCTCTCCCCGCCTCTGAAGCCGCCATCAACTGCAGCAGAGCTGGAAGGACAAATGGACAGAGCTGACAGTGAGCGAAAGTTTCACTGGGCCTGCAGCCATGAACGCCATTTAGGAATCCTTTCTTATTTCACAGTCATTTCTCTTTAAACCATGCATCCCAACAGAAATGACATGCATACATTTATGTATGGATTCCTGCCATTAATGCATGGGAATATGGAATACCAAAGGAGAAAAATTCTATGTAGACGCTTCTCCCACCCCCCATTAGCACAATGAAGGGCCAATCAACCGCTGCATGCTCTATGTATGATATATTGCTGATATTCTCAGAGGGTCCCGAGTTAATACTGATAGGTGCCTAACCTAAATGACTAAACATGGTGCAATACATCACTAACGCCAGGAATCTTTTGTTTTGCTCCATGTTCCTAGCTATAAAGAAAATGACTAACACATTCAATTTTTTTTTTTTTAAAGGTAAATAATCCATGTCTAACAACCCCTATTAAGAGACTCAATCTTAGTCACCCAGCTTCAAATTGAGTCTAAAGATTTTAAATATTTAAAGAGGTTGAATGGAGTCCACTGATGAATGAACAGTGTTCAAATGAGAGCAGCCAATTACAATGGGTAATCTGTAGTCAAACCAGAGCTAAACTAACGGATTGGTCTAAAAAACTCAGCCTCAAGATTAATTTACCATGTGGCAGGTCATTGGGAGAAATTAACTAATTCCACATACAAACATATACAGATGGCTCATGGTTCAACAATGATGAACTATCAAAGATGGAATCATCTCATGAAATGGTTATTATCCTTACAACAGAAAACGATCAGCTGGCACAAGCTTGCCATGAATTTATGGATGAGGCTGGAAAATCAGTTGCACTTTTAATGGAAAACATAAATGTGTGTCAGCTGATCAATAACAGGAAAGTGGAAAAACATGTCTTGGGCCAAAAAGCAAAGTGAGAGAGATTCTCTGTATTGTCTGATTGCTAAAACACAACAAAACTAGAAATTATGATAAAAAAAAATTTATAGATAAATATGTTCAACTGACTATGTATGATTACAAACAGCATTTATCATACTCCAAATTATAATGCAGTGATGTTTACATTCATTTGTAGCATTTAAAATGCACATTTTAGGGGTTATTTAGTCAGTACAGCAGTATAGACTTTAAATATTAGCCATTAAAGAATTAGTTCACTTCCAGAATAAATATTCCCTGATAATTTACTCAACCCCATGTCATCCAAAATGTTCATGTCTTTCTTACATCAGTTACAAAGAAATTAAGGTTTTTGAAAAAACATTTCAGGATTTTTCTCCATATAGTGGACATCAATCGTGGCTAATGGGTTGAAGGTCCAAAATGCAGTTTCAGTGCAACTTTAAAGGGCTCTACATCAGGGTTGCCAGGTTTTCACAACAAAAGCCGACCAACTGGTACTTAAAACTAGCCCAGTCACGTTTTGGAAGGGGTCCCTGGCAAAAATTGCATTTCCGGGGTAAAACCATTTTTTACCAGGGTTCCCAGACATGAAAAATAACTGCGGCAACAGTGTTAAAGTATCTCAATTCCATGGGAAAAGTGCAGACTTGGCAACACTGCTCTACACGATCTGTATCGAAAACAACCGGCCATTATCTTTAAAAAAAATTCACATTTACATACTGTTTCAACCACAAATGCTCATCCCGCACTAGTTCTGCAATGAGTGTCTTCACAAATTACGTAATCATGTTGAAAAGGTCACGTGTGGTTAATTATTTGTCTGTCCACTGTAATCATAGGTCGGTACTTCCGTCTACGTCACACATGACCTTTCCAACATGATTATGTAATGCATGAAGTCGAGCTAGTGCAAGACGAGCATTTGTGGTTAAAAAGTATAACCATTTTTTTGTTCATTTTAAGAAAACGACTGATTGCTTCGATGCATTAAAAATGCAATTTGCATCTTCAAACCATTAGCCACCATAGTAGTCAAATTTAATTTCTTTGGGACTTAAAGAAAGACATGAACATCCTGGATGATATGGGGGTGAGTAAATTATCAAAAAAAAAAAAATTCTGGAAGCAAACTAATCCTTTAATGAGCACCAAAAAATGATAATTAACAGCTAGAATGTCAATAACGGTCATAACTGTAATATTTGTGAATGAAAATTCAAAAATGTGCATCTTCAGAATTGTGTAGCTTCACTTTGTGAGGAACAGATGATGGTTTTATTTTCTACTCCACGACCTGCATGTACCTTTGAGTCGCGTGTCGCCTCCAAACGCACCGCATCCCCAGTTTCCTGTGGCAACAGCGGAGAGGTTCTCAGGGTTCGGAGTATGTCGCATGAAACCGCAATATGCCTGAAAACAGGAGACATCCTTATACCATAGAGAAACAAAAACAAGCTAATCACTAAGAGACTGACAAGAAGACTCATGTCATGCCTCATTAAATCCTTTAAGCAACACAGACTGGCAAGGTTAAGAAAATCAAAGGCCATTAGGGCTTGACGGGGGTCAAGGATTTGCCATTTTATGTCATCAGTGTGAAAGACAGAAGAATATTTGCTTAAAGCCTTTGCTGACCTTGTTTAGCTCCCGGGTCATTTTCTCAAACTGAAACTGTTCCATGCAATTCCTGTATTTTAGTGCATCCATGGCCACAATCTCGGTGCACCTCCGCTGCCACCCGTCTCTGAGCATGTGAAAAGGTGTTTGTTTAATTCCAGGCTTTCCTTATTTTTATTATCTGAATTATGATGCGTGTCTTTGTTGTTTGGTTTTCAGGATAGTTAACTACATTTTAAAAAGTTAAGAGGTGTTTCCTGAAATTATTGTCATGAGTAATCCATGATTGTCCTTACCTGGGTATCTCATCTTTGTAACTGTCTTCCCATTTGAAGCTCTCTGCATAGCCAGAGTACTTGCTGTATTGCTCTGTGCCTAAAGAAAGACCAAATACAACAGAAATACATGAGAAATGGGTATTTTATAAAACAGTATGCATCAGATTTTTATTATTATTGGTTCCACTTTATATTAGGTGGCCTTAATGTATATTTATTGTGTCCATATTGTTTTGCAAAACACTTTTGCTGCTACTGAGGTGGGATACTAAGTTTAGGTGGTACGGGTAGGTTAAAGGGTGGGTCAACAGCGTAACTATAAATGTAATTACAGAAATGAATTACATATGTAATTACATGCAGGTATTTTTTAAAATATAAGTACAATGTATGTACACAATAACAGATTAATTTAAAATGTCATCTAGTGTAAAGTGGAACCCAATTATTTTGATTGCTTATAATATCCATGTAGAAAACTACATATAGTTTTCCAGCTCTATCATAAACAACTATATTATAAAATTGGACATGTTATTATAACTAGCTGGAAGGGCTCTCATTACATACTGCACACAATTTTCCTTCTTGATCATTTTTTAATTGCATGTATCTGTTTTATTACTTTTAGGACACGCAAATCAAACCACTTGCTTAAGTGACCGTATCCTGATGGAAAAACACTTCCAGTCACTGCGCATCTCCCCACTACCATTAAGAGACCTCCAGAATCCTCCTCCCTCACCTTGATCTAATTAGCGTTTGTGGCCAGTTTCAGTGGCACTCTGACAAAGAGCAATCGCGAGATTAAAATCCAGTCCCCGTACCAGCGCTTCAGCATTTCTGCCAAGTCTACTGATGCAGAAAGAGTGCATTAAGGAGCCCGTGTCATGATGCATTACTGGCGGGATATGATTTGCTGCAAAGGCGAGTTGCTGTGCAATAGAAACGGAGATGACGATGAATATTTCGTTTGTTGTAATAACCGTGATGGAATGGCTGGATCCATTAGAGAAGGCCGTTCCCGCAGTCATTCATTGTGGCCAGAGGTAATACCGCTAAGTGGAAAGAGGGGGCAGCAGGGGTAAGAGAGAGAGAACGTCAGTAAAAGAGAGAGAGATGACTAATATCTGAGCTTGATTCCATGTGAGGGTATTTTGTGATTGGGGTGGAAAGCGCCAAGTTCACAGTGACTTTGAGGCTGATTTCCAGAATTATAACTCACTAACACCTTTGAAAATGACTTCCCAATGGTGTATAACCACTTCTAAATCTCTTCTATTTTTCCAGGAAATGACAGAGTGGTTTGAAAGCCAAAATATTTTGATTTATTAACAGTGCATTTGGAAAACAACAGAGGGCATGGATGGATTAGAAATGAGCGGGACAGCAGGTGTGCGAGTGGGCAACAGCCAATCAGCGCAACATTTCTATGTGGATGTGACTGCAGTCATTCCTTAAAAATAAGGAGAGCATTCAACTATGCAAACAACTCTCTGTAACAGGTGAACGATTTGACTCTTTTGTCAACCATGTTTTTTGTCACAGATTTTGTAGTCTCAGCCTCAGACGTCACGGCCACGGACCATTGGCTGAACGTCTAACGCATATAGCGGACAAAACTGAAAACACTTCAGGAGTTTCAAAGTTGTCATCGGATTGGTTGAATTCTATATTTTTGATTTCTGGGAGACGTGTGTGTCGTGTTCTTTAACATTCCTGCTGTGAAGCCGTCATGTTTACAACTGTGACAAGCACTTATCGGGATCAACTAAATGTTGGACTTTCAAAAGTATGTGAATTACGTAAAGTTCGCAACATAGACTCTGTAAAATCAAGATCAACATCTAAGAGTTTTACACACCGGTCTGTTATTGTGGGGACATTTCCACGCCCCTAAACATGACGTGGCACAAAATGAAACGTGATTGGTTGTTTTACCTCTTGGGCGGTCCTTGGCCATTCAAAGCGGCCAAGGTTCCCAGACCTTCTGCCATAAGTCTGAAGGTCTGGATACCCGAGACTACAGGTTTTGAGTAATGTCTTTCTGACTGGATAATACTTGGTGATGAACAAGTAACTCTGTTCCATTTTAGTGAGAAAAACAGACAAATATAAAGCTCAATTTATATCCTGTCTTCATCACCAAATAGGAAAACAAAGACACATGGCACATCATGGTGTCAGCCTTGGAAGAACCTTTTTTATATAACCAGGTAAGAGGTCATACATTTCAGTTTCTCCAAGCCGTCACAGTTTTTCAGGCTCAAATTTCGCTTGAGGAACATTTATGACACATCAGGGCTATTACAGCAACTAAAAGTAAAACCTTAAAAAAACTGTTACCTTAAAAATAAAATATATGTTAAGTGAAATGTCAACTTTATTGTAATTTTAGTGCATTAGGGTATAGTGCATAATTGAAAAAAAAAACAATAAAAATGGCAAAAAACTTTGACTAAAATTAAAGTGAAAATAAAATATATAAAATAAAACATTCAAAATGAAAAAAAAAATAAAAATGATACAGTATATCTGATACTAAAAAAAAAACACTGTGACACACTGGATTGGACTGGCATGCAATTTACAAGCACTACGCAATTAAGTAATTGTGTAATAATTATTTAACTACTATGTAATTATTTGTAACTATTTAAATGGATAGCTCAACCAAAAATAAAATTAAAATAGAAATAAAATAAATAATAAAAAGTAAATATACTGATATATGTCAGGTTTTTTTTGCCTATATATTAAAAAGTCAATGGTCACCAAAACTGAACATTCTCCTAAACATCATCTTTTTTTTTTAGTTTTATTTTCAGATATGTGAAGCAAAACATATGTTGTATAAACAACATTACAAACATTTTTCTTCAATAATAAAATAAAACAAACAAACAAACAAAAACTCGAGAAATAATCTATTTAGCTGTCTTAATTATTAATAAAAAAAAACAACAAATCAAAACCAAAAATCTAAAAAAAAGTAGTTCCTTTCCGTTATTTTGCAATAAGAGAAGGTAAACGCTCCAAAAAAGAGCCCAAATTTTTGGCAACAGATTTCGGTGATTTTCTAACATTGAAAAGGATTTTCTCAGGGGTGCAATATGAAATGAGTTCGTTGATCCAGTGTTTTCTAGATGGAGAATGAGTCGGCTTCCAATTCACTAATATACATTTTTTCCAGCCGTACCAGCCAAAAGTATGAAATATTTTTTTATGATGAGATGAATCTAATAATTCAGTATTCCCTAATACCCAAACTCTATGATTATAACTGATTGGGATACCAATAACCTTTGAAGATATATCAATTATATCTTCCCAAAAACCCTTAGACATCATCTTTTTTTAATATCTATATCTATATCTATTTTTAATTGTTTCAATTTTACTGTTCAAGAAAAAGTGGCAGCTCTTGTAGGCTGCATTTATGTAGCACTTTGTGACAAATTAATTTTCAATGACATTTCCATGACCAATCATTTGTGATTAACTTGATGAACCTTAAAAAACGACTTTGATTGAGCCAGTTGAATTTTGATTCTGAAAGAATCATTTAAACTGCTTTACAAACGGATTCATTACCAAACTTACACTCTCAAACTTA
Source organism: Labeo rohita (assembly GCF_022985175.1). NCBI lineage: Eukaryota > Metazoa > Chordata > Actinopteri > Cypriniformes > Cyprinidae > Labeo > Labeo rohita. The sequence goes on along the minus strand of NC_066881.1, from coordinate 20,683,847 downwards.
CAGTTCTTAAGAATCCATAACTAGTAATTAAAACCAATAGCCATCAGGTAACCTACACTACCAGTCAAAAGTTTATGACCAGTAAGATTTTTAATTTTTAAGACGTCTCTACTGCTCACCAAGCCTGCATTTCCAAAGTACAACAAAAACAGTACCATTTTGAAATATTTTTACTATTTAAAATAAGCGCTTTCTATTTGAATATATTTTAAAATGAAATTTATCCCTGTGATCAAAGATAAATATGCAGCATCATTACACCACTGAACATTCAGCAATCATTCTAATATGCTGATTTGCTGTTCAAAACATTTATTATTATATTATCAATATTTTTCAGATTTTTTTTGATGAATAGAAAGATCAGCATTCATCTGAAATAAAAAGCTTTTGTAATATTACACACTATACAGCAGTTTTCAACATGTTTTTAAAGCAGCAAATCATAGTATTAGAATGATTTCTGAAGAACTATGTGACTGGAGTAATGATGCAAAAAAATTTAAATCACAGGAATAAATTACATTTGAAAATATATTTAAATAAAAAAAAAAAAACAGTTATTTTTTCAAAATTTTACTGTTTTTGCTGTACTTTGGATCAAATAAATGCAGGCATGGCAGTCAGAAAAGACTTGAAACTTACTGTTCAAAAACTTCTGACTGGTAGATTATGTACTTCTTATACTAAATTGACTAATATTAAAACCACTTTAAGTTGTTTTTTTTTTTTTTTTTTTTGATTAGCACTGAAGTACCACTACTTTCTACTTCCCTAGGTGTGTGTATCATTCTGTAGCAATAGAAGTTGGAAATCAGCAGCAGGGATCACATGCTACAAACAACAAGTGAGGAAGTAAAGGGACAAACTGTTTGTAATGTATCGGATGCAGGACACTTACTCATGACCTGGGCTCCTCTCCAATCCTGCCACTCAGTCAAAGAGCACAGTTCATAAAGGAGGAACAGAGTGATGGAAGAAAAGCACAGAGACAGAGAGAGACACAGAAGAAGAGGGAGAGATATGTAGTGAGAGGAAGAGGGGGGGGTTGTCACTTAACGTGTTGACTCAAGCACAGTGAGTTGGAGGGTGAAAAATAGGGCAATTCAGCTAGAGAGAAATGAGGAATAACAGGACTGCCCTGAGTCCAGCGTGAATCAATGTAATGGATTTACGTTCAAATTGGATGAGGAGGGAAGACGGGGGGAGGGGGTGGTAAGAATGGAGCTGAATGTATACACAAGCTTCAGTGAGAAATGGCAAATTGCTTGCGGCAAAAACATGTGAGGTGCTATTCAGCTCAGTATAAGTAGTGTTAGAGGAGTGTGATTACAGGGACTGACTTCATTAGCCGATGAAAACAAACCTGAGCTCACCGATAATCGGATCCTGCATTAAAAATAAATACCTAATAACAACCATGATTACTCTACTCTGTCCTGATTCAAACCCTGCAAAATAAGGTGAATGATTTTATGGTTTTTGAATGTCTCGTTGAAAATTAATTCAAATAATGTACTAAAACACTGTGACACTCATCTTTGGACACTGTCCAATTTTTGAATGAATGAACTAATTTTTCAATGAATGAGGCGCAATCTGAGCCACTTAATTACTTATGGGCATCTCTATGGAAGCCTATTAGAAAAAAAAAATAAAATAAAAAAAATAAAGTAATTAGAACTTTTGATCTCAAAAATCTGTGAGATAAAAGCTTTTTTTCTCAGAATTGTGATATAAACTACAATTGAAAGCTCTAAAGTCAGAATTGTGAGAAATTCGGTTGCAATTCACAATTGTGAGATATGAACTTGCAATTTTGACTTTTTTCTCAGAATTGTGAATTTTGAACACAAAATTGTGAGTTATTAAGTCAGAATTATGAGATATAAACTCTCAATTCTAAGAAAATATCAGTCCCCTCACTCATTTTCCCTTCAGAACTGGACTTCATAACTCACAATTGCGAGTTTATATGTCACAATTCTGAGGAAAAAAAAAAAAGTCATAATTGCAGGATACAAACAATTCTGAAAAAAAGTTGCGATTGCAAGTTCATATTTCACACTAACTTTATGTTCTGTAATTCTCACTATTTCACAATTCTGACCTTATTAACTCGCAATTTCAAGTTTATATCTCACAATTCTGAGACAAAAAGAAAAAAGTCAGAATTGTGAGATGAAAAGTCGCAATACATCCATAAAGTCCATACACAAACAAAACAGAACAAACACAAAGAAACAAAACAAAACAAAACAAATACTATTTTGTTTAGTCTGTTACTGTTTAGGCAAGCGACAGTTAACATTAAATATTTTTACTTAAAAAATAATTTCCTTGCACTAATTGTAATACATTTAGTAAATTAAAAAAATATTAGTTTTATTATGTTTTCTATGCTTTCTAGTTTGTTTATTAGTTTTTTTGGTGAAAAGTGCTACATGATTTATTTGAACTGAATTTAAATGCTTATTTTCATGTTTATACAAGATTAATTACAAATACTACCAGTCAAACGTTTTAAACAGTAAGATTTTTAATGTTTTGAAAGAAGTCTCTTCTGCCCGCTAAGCCTGCATTTATTTGATCCCAAGTACAGAAAAAAAAAAAAAAAAACTGTAAAATATTGAAATATTTTTACTATTTAAAATAACTGTTTTCTATTTGAATTTATTTTAAAATGTGATTTATTTCTGTGATCAAAACTGAATTTTCAGCATCATTACTCCAGTCTTCAGTGTCACATGATCCTTCAGAAATCGTTCTTTTATGCTGAAACGTTTAGATTTTTTTTATTATCAATATTTAAAACTAATTTTTCAGGATTCTCTGATGAATAGAAAGATCCAAAGATCAGCATTTATCTCAAATAAAAAGCTTTTGTACCATTATACACTATACCATTCAAAAGCTTGGAGTCAGTATTTTTTATTTAGCAAAGATGCTTTTAATTGATCAAAAGTGATGATAAAAACATTTATAACGCCACAAAAGATTTATATTTCAGATAATTGCTGTTCTGTTAAACTTTCTATTCAACAAAGAAACCTCAAGGATCATGTGACTGGAGTAATGGAGCTAAAAATTTGGCTTTGAAATCAAAGGAATAAATTAAATTTTAAAATGTATAGAACACATTTATTTTAAATAGTAAAAATATTTCAATTTTTTTTTTTCTGTTTTAAAAAGTTATTGCTGTACTTTGGACAAAATAAATGCAGGCTTGGTGAGCAGAAGAAACTTCTTTAAAAAAAAAAAAAAAAAAAAAAAAAAAAATATATATATATATATATATATATATATATATATATATATATATATATATATATATATATATATATTAAAAATCTTACTGTCCAGAAACGTTTGACTAATAGGCCTGGTTTCACAGACAGGGCTTAGACTAAGCCAGGATTAGGTCATAGTTCACACTCCACTTTTTTCGAAAATAGGCTCATTGTCCAACTCCGCTAGAGTTGAACAGCTGAGTTTTACCATTTTTGAATACATTCAGCTGATCTCCGGATCTGGTGGTAGCACTTTTTGCATAGCTTAGATCACTGAATCTGATTAAACCGATAGCATCTCGCTCAAAAATGACCATATATAATGACGATATTTTTCCTATTTAAAACTTAACTCTTCTGTAGTTACATTGTGCATTAAGACTTACGGAAAATGAAAAGTTGTGATTTTCTAGGCTGATATGACTAGGAACTATACTCTCATTCCAGCGTAATAATCAAGGAACTTTGCTGCCAATCTCTACCATGGGTGCAGCAGGCGCAACGATATTGCACAGCGCCTGAAAGTGACCGGCACTAAGTTTGTGTAGATGCAGAGTTGACGGCTGCGTAATATCATTGTGCCTCCTGAACCCATGGTACGCCAGCAAAGTTCCTTGATTATTATGCCGAAATGAGAGTATAGTTCCTTTTCATTTTTCGTCCATCTTTGTGCACGATGTAACTACAGAAGAGTCAAGTTTTAAATAGGAAAAATATTGAAATGCTAACGGTCTAATCGGATTCAATGATCTATGCTAAGCTATGCGAAAAGTGCTACCGCCAGACCCGGAGATCGGCTGAATAGATTCGAAAACCGTAAAACTCAACTGTTTAACTCTAGGGGAGTTGGAAAATTAGCTATTTTCAAACAAAGTGGAGTGTTCCTTTAAGTCATTTTTATAAACGCGTCTTAGAAAGAACATTACTGATGTGCATCTTGAGACAAAACAAAGGCATTAATATATTTTGAGATCAGTCAGTGCAAGTTTCTTTCAGTTAAAAACAGCTCAGACTTACATTTTAGACTGGGACTAGGATTAAGCCTTGTTTGTGAAACCATGGGGTAGTGTATTATCTTTTTATTGTTTATTACATTTAATACTAATTATTTTATTTAGAAAACAACACTATTTTCATAACGCTTAATAATTTTCCTCACAGTACAAACGCAGCTGCCATGACTTTTTGAAAGGGGTCCCTCGCAAAAATATTGTCATAATTGTCATTAAAATCATTTCCATGTCAAGAAAGTAAAATCATTAAATTCGTCATGATTCCCAAGCCAGCTCATTATATAATGAGCCATAGGTTCATCCAAGCAAAAAAAAAAAAAAAAAAAAAAAAGCTAATATTTTCACACTTTTTAGAAAACAGGTGTTTGAACAGCTAGAAGGGAGGAACACGACACTTGAGTGGTGGCTTAGATCAATCAGACAGGGATGTGTGATGGTGTGCAGGACAGACGGGAGGGAGGAGCGGACCGTTTCCACTGCTGTGCATGTGTGTGTGTGCTAACCTGTGATGATGAGACACTCGTTGTAGTCCAGAGCTTCCGTGAAGAGGCGTGATACGATGAGCTCAGGGTTGATGATGAAGCGTATCTCCTCCTGGACCAACCCCATACCTGTCACCCCTCCACCCACCATCCTGTTCGCAAAGTCCACCTGCAGCACAAATAAAAACACATGTTCATCTTCTGCAAAATTGTTCAGCTGGTCTAAAGGGTAAAAAAAAAATATTATTTCATCCTTGGTGTGAAATGATGTTACGGTACAGAGATCTATGACACTTGTCTGAACATTCAAATGGTCAGACTGTAAGCTAGGATGTTTGTCCAGTATGTCACGAGAGATTATAGGTTCTGGGTAAGGGACAGGGTGCTAAAATGCACGGGGTGGAAAATAGAGTGCTCTACCCGACTGTGCGTAAAACTACAAAAGACGAGTAAAGTAAAAGAAGGAAAAAATTCTGCACAGTTCTGGAGACCTTCAATTTGTGCAAAATTTTTGGTGCATGTACAAATCCAAAATTACCTTTTTGCTACACTTGCTGATGGCAAATGAATTCAGAAAATTTAATGGCCATAAATATTTCTCAGCCATGAAACTGTAACTGTAATTTAAACAAAACAAATAGCAAAATCTAAATTAGGTAAATAATTAAAATAATAAATAAACATCCAAAATTATAATTATATATAATTGTAAACATGAAAACATTTTCACTGAGGTAACACACAAGCAGAACAGGCTTCTTTCAACTGTGACCCTGCAGGTTGCTGCCAAGGCCAAATGTCCACTTCCTCTTTACTGAATAATGGATCTATTAAGGACCGGTCACTAGCCATGAAGGTCAGATAACTCAAAACAAATGAGTAAATATGTTCACAGCTTCCAAGCAGACTATTTAGGCTGTTGTCTAATTTGTGACCCTGGACCACAAAACCAGTAATAAGGGTCAATTTTTTAAAATTGAGATTTATAGATCATCTGAAAGCTAAATAAATAAATTTGTTAGTATAAGACCATATTTATCCAAGATGCATTTGAAAATCTAGAATCTGAGGGTTCAAAAAAAACACAAAAACAAAAATGTGATGGGAAATCACCTTTACAGTTGTCCAAATGAAACACATAGCAATGCATATTACTAATCAAAAATTAAGTTTTGATATTTTTACAGTAGGAAATTTACAAAATATCTTCATGGAACATACTCTGTACTTAATATCCTAATGATTTTTGGCATAAAAAAAAAAAAAAAAATCTATAATTTTGACCCATACATTGTATTTTTGGCTATTGCTATGAATATACCCGTGCTACTTCTGATTAGTTTTGTGGTCCAGGGTCACATTTAATACTCTTGTGTTTTTATTTATAAAATTATGTCATACTGCAACACATTATATCACACTATACAACCATATTACACGTACTATTGGTATGCATTAGTATTTATATACCATTTATATACCATATCAGGGGTATCATATAAGGGTGGCCTGATGTTTTTCCAGAAAAAGTGCCTGACATAAAATCAGTTCTGACATAAAAATGAAATAAAAAAGTTTTGCACTATTTACCATATTAGTGGCACTAAAATGCTGAAATGGCAAAAAAAAAAAAAAAATTATATATATATATATATATATATACACATACATACATACACACATACATACACATGCACACACACACATATATATACACATACATATACATATACATATATATACACATATATATATACACACATATACATACATACATACATACATACATACATGCATGCATGCATGCATGCACACACACACACATACACACATACACACATACATACATATATATATATTTTTTATTTTTAAACATTTCTATTCCTAATTAATAAAAACAATTGACATAAAGAAGAAGTGTAGGAGATATTTGATGTAAAACACATCAAATACATAATTATATGAGTTACATGAGTGATTGATTTGTGGCACTGCTAAATTCTGCTGTGGAAGCCATTTCCTCAGTGCTGTCTCCTATTGTTATGCATTTTTATATTTCACAGACTGGGAGTGTGGGCAGCAGTGCTAATATTGGCCCAGGACAGCTTTGAAAAGGTAAACAGGGTAAGAAGTGTAGGACCCCTTTGAGGCTGTGTTTTGCAGGCTGTCAGGCCGGACTCACTGGGCCACAGCCTCCTCAGTGAGATGGAGGAGAAAAGGGGAGGGAGGTTGGCAGGCTGCCAGATGATCTCGCTGATCAGGTCACTCAACTCCAGCTCCGACCGCCCCGCCTCTCCTCAGCACTACTGACAACCTGTCAGACCGTCCCACCCTTCCGGAAACATCCGTCAATCCGGCCGGCAGGACCCCGGGCTCCTGGGACCTCCCAGGGCTGTTCATGTGTGCCCATCAGCTGTCAGGGTGTGCCCTGCCCCAACTGGGGAGAGATGGGAAAAGAAGAGCAGGGCAGAAGACCCCGGCAGACAGACTCTGCAATGAACCCGAGAGGTGCAAGGAGGGACGTGATCGGGGCCAACGGATCTGCAGAATCTCAGTCAATTGGGTCAACACTGAGATGTTTAGGTTGCTGTTGTTTTGTTTTTGACATGTTGCGTCCAATACAAATTTGTGCTTCACAAAAACAAAACAAAAAAATCTTGCTATATAAACAAAAAGACTCTCCTCGCTATACTATCAATAGCGCTGGGCGGTTTGGCCAAAAATCTGTATCACGTTTTTTTTTAGGATTCTGACGGTTTATCACTGACTGTGCCTTTATATTAATCAGAATGCATGAAACAGTTTCAGAACCACTACATTTTAATCATGATTTAAACATACATGCTACATATAGCATGAGCAGTTGTTGTTATAATTTCACAATTCAAAGCAAAAACAGAATGCTCTGATCTTAGCTTTGTGATATTATGCTACATAAAACATCTAAACGAAACAAAAACAGCAGACGGGCTGAACGAGAGCACAAATTCACTCTCTGACAGCAGGTGGCGCTTATGGAACAGCAGGGATACAGTGTTTCCTTGGCTACTGCTGTAAACAAAGCAGCACAGTGCAACGCAACACTTTTAAACACCACATTAATATGCATTATATGGAGGTGAGATGAAAAGAAAATACCATTTAAACTTTTCTAAACATAGTCGGTTCCCTGCAGAGATACACTCATCACCTTTTGCTCATCCTGAATAGTGAGCTGATCTGACTGCTATAGTATGTTCTCTTCTTTGTGTCCATCTTCAGCATCTCTGGCTTCTGTTAACAGCCATTCCCATTTGGTTTACTTGCCCAGTTAAAGAATTAATTGTGTGCTATTAACAGTTCTCTAACTATTAGTCAGAAGTGTATGCAGTTAACAGGGATCTCCTCTCAATTAAGGACACGTGTATGTTGTTTAGCCACTTGTACCGGTACGCCATTTTTTTTTAAAAATTCATACCATTTGCATAATTCAAACCAGTTTACCGTTCGAAGCGGTATATCACTCAGCACTAAATCAAAACTGCATATCTTAAAAAAAAAAAAAAAAAAAAAAAACACACAAAAAAAAAAAACTAAAGATACGCATAATGGAAATAAATCTACATTGAAAGCCAATCAGAATCCATCCTGCTTTAAGAAGGGCTTAAGAATTTAAAGAGAAAGATGACAAAACTGCAGCACAAGTTTATGCAGGATTCATACAGATACTGTAAAATGAAATTCCAGGACTTTTAAAGACTTTTTCTTTGATTTGATGTTTTACTGTTTAATAAAAAGGTTGTCAGAAAAGAAAAAGATTCACAAATCTGCTCCGAAGTCCCGAACTGAAACTAATGATTCGCGAACCTGCACTCGCACAAAATCCCGATCTGAATAATGATTCACAAATCTTTCTGAATCAAATTATTCACAATCCACACTCTAACATCCCGATCTGAATAATGATTTGAAAACTATCATTACAGGTCACAACTCCGAGCGCGGATCGAGAATCATTCAATTTGCTAAATGATTCACAAACCCCTTCCGAAGTCCAAATCTAAATCAATTGATTCACGATTTGAAGTCCTGATCTGAATCAAATGAAATTTCCAATCTGAGTCATTCATGAACCCCCTCCGAAGTATCAATCTAACTCAAATGAATCGCGATACGCAATTTGATGTCCTGATCTGAATCAAATGATGCGCGATCCAATTGAAGCACTTCGAAACTATTAGTAAATAATTTTGTGACCCAATGGTGTAACTGATTTTGAGTTTTGAAAAGCTTAATTTCACCCATCACTACACGTGCTTTGTATAAATGACTCTTTTAACTTGATCTGTTTTTTTCTAGTGAATCATTTGAAATGAATGAAAAGTGACTCACTCAATTGATTAGGTTCATCTGTTCCTCTTTTTGTGACTTCAGTCATGTTTACATGGCATTGTCAGTACTACTACTGGTTTAGTTTTATGACATTAACTGAAATAAGAGAAAAAGTATGACATTTTTTGAATTGTTAAATTTTGCATGAAAAGACGTGCTTACTGAAAACAATATTTTTTAATGCTTATTTCATAGATAAACTGTCTTTTAATAATTCAATCACTTTTAAAGTACCTCTTCAGGAATATTTAAAATGTAAAGGCCGTTTTCAAGGCCTTTACATTTTAAAAAGTCAAATTCAAGTACTTCACGCACGTTGTACAAACCCTGTTTATAATAAGTAGAACGCTATTTGAAGTCAAAATGGCATCATCCCTTAATACAAGTTAATACAAGTTAAAGCCTTCTCTTCTGCAAAATAATTAAACTTTATTTGTCTTTAAAAAAAAAAAAAAACAAAAAAAAAAAAAGTAATTTGGGGGAAAAATAATGCCAATATTGCCAAACAGTTCAAGATAAACTGCCTAAATTATTCACAGCTGGAACAAAACCAGCACAATTAACATTAAAAAAAAAAAAATTAATAATTAGTATAATTAACACCTATGCAAGTCCTTCTTGGGGAGAGAGGAAGGATGACAGAAAAGGTCTTTTGTGTCAAAGACCTAAATCTCCAATCTGACAGATGTCACAATCAAAGCTACCCATGCATGACATTCACCTGAAGCATCCCGTAGCCCTCATCCTCTATGGTGCCCTTACAGGTGATATGAAGACGGGTGAGCTGTGTCTTTGAACTAAGGGTTAAAAACAACTCCATCAAAACACTACAGGCAAAATAACAATCACTCACTAAAACATTCATTTATAAGTACTGTTAAACAGCTGGATCATTAAAAGTGGCAGGCTAGAAATGTTATAGTGAACTAGGAGTGCAAGGTTACATTCATGACTTAAGCAATCTGAAATACAACCATCTCAGCGGTAAGAGTTTTCTAATAAGCAAAACAGAGAGGCGGTTTGGCCTCGCCTGCACTGCCAGAGGAAGCAATTGGCCAAAGTGACTACACAGTGCCAAAGTTCATTTATCAAGCACAAAGCATTGTAAAGGAAAAATCTCTGTGAACTACTTTAAATGTCAGAGAGCCCTCTAGCTGTAGCATATACAGAAATAAATGTGAGGTTTATTAATTCGCCTTTTTTTTAAATCAATACAATATATGCCATTTTTTCTACTTTTCCCTTGTGAACCATAAAGATAAACTGATCCCCAAAAGGGAAAATCCATACATTAATAAAATAAAATGAAAATAAATAAGTATAAAAAGTCATTTAATATCAAGCATTATAAATAAGGTACCTTTCCCATTTTGGAAAACTGCTCAGGCTTTGTCTTGTGAATGTGATAAGGCCAGTGGGCACTGAAAGTGTACAAAAAACAACAACAACAGGAATATAACAAATACCATTTTAGGAAAGTCTGAGTGTTAAAGGAGAAATTCACTTCCAGAACAAAAATTTACTCACCCCCTTGTCATCCAAGATGTTAACGTCTTTCTTTCTTCAGTTGTAAAGAAATTATGTTTTTTGTGGAAAACATTTCAGGATTTTTCTCCATATAGTGGACTTCTATGGTGCCCCAAAATTCCACGCAGCTTCAAAGGGCTCTAAACAAGCTAAGGAAGAATGGTCTTATCTAGCGAAACGATCGGTTATTTTCTAAAAAAAACCAAAAAACAAAAAAAACAACAAAATGGTACAATTTATATACTTTTTAACCTCAAACACTCTTGCCTAGCTCTGCTTGTATTCTGGTTCAAGACAGTTAGGGTATGTCGAAAAACTCCCATCTCATTTTCTCCTCCAACTTTAAAATCGTCCTACACTGCTGTTTTACCTTTTTTTGTAAAGGGTGTTTGATTTTCTTTGCATGTTCACTTTGTAAACACTGGGTCAGCACTTCTGCAGCGATATAGGATGATTTTGAAGCTGAAGGAGATGGGAGTTTTTTGACCTACCCTAACATGACCGGAATACACAGAGTTCACGCAGAGCTAGACAAGATGAGCACTGGAGGTTAAAAAAAAAGTATATAAATTGTACATTTTTTCAGAAAATAACAGATCGTTTGGCTAGATAAGACCCTTCTGAGATTCTGCTGGGATTGTTTAGAGCCCTTTGAAGCTGCATTTAAACTGCATTTTGTAAGTTTAACATCGGGGGCACCATTGAAGTCAATTATATGGAGAGAAATCCTGAAATGTTTTCCTCAAAAAACGGATTACACTAAGGGTGATCTATTGTAAAATTGTAGCTGTAATTCCCACCCCTGTCCAGTTGGTGTTGAGCGTGCTCCAGTCTGGCAGCAGAGCGCTGGATCCAGAACAAAAACGGAAATGTCACGAATTTTTTTATATGTTTGATTACGCACAGGCGAGTAGACAGAAGATACAATGATCTGTCACGCCACATTAAAGAGCGGCAAAATGGTATTTATTGCTTGAATTTCCTTATGAAATGGACATAATTTGAAATGTAAGACTTTGTTTTATATCAAAAGTAACACAAAGCCTAGCCTATTGCTACTTTTTATAAGGAAGACGCACTATGTACTGTTTAAAACATCGATTGTAATTTAAGAATCTAATTTGGTTCATTAAAATCAGAATCTATTAAAATCGAGAAAACGTTTATTTATTTATTTTTTTTACCCAGCCCTAGCATATTTTGTGCTGTCATACTGTAGGTTCATTATTAAAAATGAAAATGTGAACAAAAATAAAAGCAATTAAATGTTTTATTCTAATCAAAACATGAAAATTATAATGAAGGGAAATAATAGATTATGACAGAATTTTTACGACCCTGTCTGTCAAAATGAGGGACAATGTTAAAGTCTAGCGCAACCTCTGGACTGTAGAAAGAAAGACATGAACATCTTGGATAAAAGGGGGCAAGTAAATAATCTGTACATTTTTGTTCTGGAAGCAAACTTCTCCTTTAAGTGGATATTTGTACGGGTCGGCAGGTTCAGACTTACTTGATTCAGTGACTCTTCTGAAATAGCACAGGAGAGCTTTCAGTTTCTCAGTCTTGCGTGAGGAGGAACCTTCAAACAGTCTAGAGAATGATAAAGATACACAAAAACGTTGATTAGGCACATACATTAGCGAAATCAATTCACACAATCTACACGTTCACTTTCAGAGGATGTATTACCAACGCGCTCATAAACGACCATTAGAGGGAGACGTTTAGTTCCCAAAGTCAATGTGACGTATATGAGCTTCAGCACCAACTTCTGCAGGTTAGTGCGTCATTCTTGGGAACACGTGAGAGAAAAAGAGGCCTTCCGTGTGATCGGACTTTGCCGCTTCATCTCACAAGTCCTGTTTGCTCAGCACGCCTGCCTGTGATGGCCTCTCTGTCAGGACAACAGTGATACGGACCCGCGCCTGCGGGCTCAGCGCTGCGCTCGTGTCCCATTTCACAAAAGACGACGCAGAGAGGAACACTTCTTCATTCCTCTAAAGACCATTAAAGAACTGCAGGCTTGCTTTTAAAAGTCCCAAATAGCAAAAGCCTTACAGTGATCAGCCTCCCCCCACACCAGCAAATGGCTTTCTCCATTTAGAATACTGCAGTCTTCAAGCTAACCATCTTCCACTTGCATTCATCCTTCTTCTTACTTGATGTAAATGGAATAAGCAGGAAAAAAGAGGAAACAAATGAAATGACAGAGGAAAAACTGATGCACTAAAAGCCCTTTGGGAAGGAAGAGAGTTACTGAAGCCTCCTATATATAGTCTCTTTGATGGTGGAGCTGATTTTATGTAATGTAACCCGGAAGGTAACCCGTTATTGACAGAAAATAGCTGCTTTTTTAGTTAGAAACAGATTGTTGACCTTTAATATGAGAACTGTGGGAGAAAATATGATTTGATTTAACAAGACATGCACCTATTAAAGGACTTTATACACCTGACTTCAATAACATGACAAGCTGGGAATTGCTATGCTAAAATGGACAATGAAATTTAAATGCTAAACTTTTTTTTTTTTCCTACAGAACATGTCAGGCAAAATGAGTTTTGTGTCCAGGTCTAAAAATCTACAAACATTTTGGAGAACTGCCAATGTATAAAACTTATGTTAATTATTTGGCCATTAGCCATGGATTTTTGAAAGTAGTGTTTATCGCTAAATAGTAGCTGTGAGGTAAAATGTGCCGGAAGTTTTAGGGTAAGTCATCCCAGTGGCATAGTGAGCCTTGCATTCAAATGCATAAAAATACGAATAACTAATATAAATACTAAATCATTCTAATACGCTCATTTGGTGCTCAAGTAAAATTTCAGTGTTATCAATGTTAAAGAGTGTTGTGCTGCTTAATATCTTTGTGGTATTAAGGGAGTTGTCCACTTCCAGAACCAAAAATGTACAGATGTAATCACCTCGATCCCGAATGCAGTTGTAAACGCTCCCAACCGAGGAAGAAGGGTCTTATCTAGCAAAACGATTGGTTATTTTCATTAAAAATATACAATTTAAATACTTATTAATCTCAAACGCTCATCTTGTCTTGCTCTGCCTGAACTCTTGTGTGTTCTGGTTCAAGAAAGTTAGGCTATGTTGAAAAACTCCAATCTTATTTTCTCCCTCAACTTCAAAAATAATTTCAAAATTATCCTACATCGCTACAGAAGCACCGACTCAGTCTTTTCAAAGTGAACATGCAAAGAAGATCAAACACCCTTAACTGAAAAAGTAAAACAGCAATATATGATGATTTTGAAGTTGAGGGAGAACATGAGATTTTTTCGACATTCCCTAACAGAAAAAAACAGTTCAAGCAGAGCAAGACAAGACGAGCGTTTGACAATAAAAAGTAAACTGTATTATTTTTATGAAAATAACTGATTGTTTCGCTAGATAAGACCATTCCTCCTCGGTTGGCATCGTTTACAACCGCATTTGGGATTGTTTGAAGCCGCATCTAAACTACATTTTGAAAGTTCCAATTTGGGGCACCATAGCAGTCCATTATATGGAGAAAAATCCTAAAATGTTTTCTTCAAAAAACATAATTTCTTTACGACTGAAGAAAGAAAAACATGAACATCTTGGATGACAAGAGGGTGAGTACATTATCTGTAAATAATTTTTGTTCTGGAAGTGGACTTCTCCTTTAAGCATGTATAAATTGTGATACATTTTAAGTTTCTTTAATAAATAGAAAGTTCAAAAGAACAGGATTTATTTTGTAATGACATCTTTTTAATAATTTAATGCTTAAATCTTAGCAAAAATTTTAAATGGTATTGTACATAAAGAAGTCAAAAAAGTTGAAGCACTCAAATTTGAGTTGATAGCAATCATCTAGAATTATAACTGCTTTCTTTTTGACAAAAGGACACATAAATATCATTCAGTGAATGTAGTCGATGCACTACACAATGTGAGTCGAGCAAGGTGACAAACATGGCAACAGAAGCCAATTTGGCAGCTCCTAAGCAAGCTATAATCAATCTGAATCTTTACAAGAAACAATGACAGTTGTTCGGATCTCACTGGTGGATCTGTATTCATAGTTTTGCAGGTGTAACGCAGGAAAGCTTGCTTTGATGTGCACATTTTGAAACTAAAGTAAATATATCTTCAGCAAGCCTATATGTCATTTCCCAGAGGGCAGACTTTGACAGCTCTGCCAAACAAGCAATCTCTAAATTGCCTGGTGCTAGATAGCAGCAGTGCTCAAGCCAATGAGTAAACTGATGGACAGTCACTCAATTAAAGTGGGCTGCACCGTAACGATCCACATGTCTGGATGCTCTGCGGTCTTGCTGAAACTTGTTTTCTGCTGCATGGCTGAAGTCACGGCCTACAATGTCCTAAATAGTAATACTAAAAGAAAAAAACAAAAACAAAGTAGCAATACAATGGTACTTGTTTGTTAGGGTATTATGTTCGCACACAGTCTGTGTCTCTGTGTTCACCTGAATGGCCAATTAGGTTTATACTGATATCGCTCAGACCTTCATTATCTAAAGCACTCTGTCCAGCAGGGTAGAAAAAGGCAAAAACAGGGCAATGGCTCCAAATGTAAGCCAAATGTATTATATTTAGCTCCTCTGTATGTCTAGGAGTTAGTATAAGTACTTGAAGTGCCTGGGGAATCAATAGTCATCTCAGCATGACAGAGTAAAACTGAGGGCTGCTATGTTTTTCTGCAAGTGTGCGGCACAACGAACCACAGGCAGTTTTCTTAAAGAGCTTTTAAAGGATGGACTCTGACTTGCATGAAAACAACTTCATTAAAGCAGAGCCAATCTATGACAGGCATTTCTACACGACAAGTGCTGTTATTAAAGCCATATTAAAGATGAAGTGTCTAATTTCTGCACTTCTACCATCGTCAAATTAAAATGATGACTGTTTTCAAACAGGTTTCCTGATCACTTTCCTGAAAAACAATTTTCAAGTTGAACAAACAGATTTGTCAAATTCATGTCATTATTTAAAAACACAGTGGCATAGTATTAATACTTTTTGTATGGCTTACTTACATCGCTATGAAGAAAAACATTTTTAAACCGGTATATTAAAGTATTAAGTCATTTTACCATCTACAGCATAAACAAATATTTCTTTCAGTTGAGGTTAAAAGTTAACATACACCTTGCAGAATCAGCAAGAGGGATCATACAAAATGCATGTTATTTTTTTCGTTTAGTAGTGATCTGAATAAGATATTTCACAAAAGATGTTTACATATAGTCCACAGGAGAAAACAGTAGTTGAGTTTATAAAAATCGCCCCGTTCAAAAGTTTACATACGCTTGATTCTTAATACTGTGTTTGTGAATGATCCACAGCTGTGTTTTTGTTTAGTGATAGTTGTTCATGAGTTCCTTTAAACTGCCTGTTGTTCTTCAGAAAAACCCTTCAGGTCTCACAAATTCTTTGGTTTTTCAGCATTTTTGTGTTCTTTCTATCAATGACTGTATGATTTTGAGATCCATCTTTTCACACAACAACTGAGGGACTCATATGCAACTATTGCAGAAGGTTCAAATGCTCACTGATGCTCCTGAAGGGAAAAGGATGCATTACGAGCCAGGAGTGTAAACTTTTGAACAGAATGAAGATGTGCACATTTTTCTTATTTTGCCTAAATATTATATTTTTTTCATTTAGTACTGACCTACAGAAGCTACAGAAGATACTTCCATGTTTCCCAGAAGGATAAAATAAGTTATATTTACCCTGATCTTCAAATTCAAAAGTTTTCACCCCCCGGCTCTTAATTAATTGTGTTTTCTTCTGAAGCACCTTCTGTAATAGTTGCATACGAGTACCTCAGTTGTCCTTAATGTGAAAAGATGGATCTCAAAATCATAATCATTTTTGGAAAGGGTTCAAATACACAAAAAAAAAAAAAAAAAAAAAAAAACAGCTGTGGATCATTCAGGTAACAACACAGTATTAAGAATCAAGTGTATGTAAACTTTTGAACAGGGTCATTTTTATAAATTAATTTTTTCTTGTGGACTATATGTACATTTTCTATGTGAAATTTCTTCAGTACTAAAATAAAACATAACATGCATTTTGTATGATCCCTCTTATTTTGTTAAAATAAATAAACTGTGCATAGTTAACTAGATTAAGACACAACCTACTGCTCTGTCCCTGATGTGTGCACTTTGATATACTGTTGCTGAATACCAACAACATCTCCATGTAGTGAGATGAGCTCTGGCTGCAGGGGGATCCTGCTCATCAGAGGAAGACATCTGAGTAGGCACGATGACAGATGAGAGATTGATGGTCACGCACTTCACATCAGTCTCTCTAGCATCTCATTCATTTGTTTTAATCAGCCTGTAAAGGCTCGATTTAAGTACTGTACCACATGAGTGGCTTTGTTGTAGAGCTGCAATTTAAGAGAGGAGAGGAAACTCCTACACATTGTCTCCTCTGCACACTGTAGAATGGCAAAGATGAAATCCATCAAACCAAACAACAGCAAACTAGGAGTTGCAAAGTCAACCGAGACCCAAAAAAGTCTCTTTTTTGTAATATTAGCCACATCATGGCAGTATTGAAACTTTAAAATATAAAGCATGATTGTGTTAACGGATTCCAATGTGATTGGGGTATGAAGCATCATTGCCCCCTAATGGGTGATTTAATATTAAAACATTTAATGATGGAAAGGTCAGAACAGTGCAAATGTTCATTGTAAATGAAAATCACATTGTGAATTTGTGAATGTGGAGGAGTGTAATTTTGATAAAGAGGAGCCTTCAGTAAATTTGATACTTGAGGCCTCCATATGCCACATTAAAGGCCAAAATCCATTGTAAATGTAATAGAAACAGACTACTAGATAATGGGAAGCTAAATTAAATCATGTCGTGACTTACCTCACAGCCTACACATAAACCCTAATTTGGATGGAAATCTAAAACCTCAGACAATCAATAACTAGACCGGCAAAATATGTAACAGGTCTCCAGAGCGACGCCACTAAAGAGGAGGCAGTACCTGTAAAAATTGATCTCGGGGTAGTTGGCATACTCGGACTTGCGCGAGTTGCGTCTGGGAAATGTACAGAAGAAGGCATTGGCAAGAAGGCAGGCAATCTGTTTCTGTGACATGGTCAAGGACTGATTCATCCTCGACTTAAGCAGCGGGATTGGCTGTAGAAGAGGAGAGAGAGGCAAAGATAATTAGTTTACCAATTGACCAAACAGGGAGACAGAATTACATTAAGCAAATGGCCAGCAGTAATTAAGGTGCCCTGCTGTATCCCACCATCAGCCAGCAGCATTTACACCGAGCGTCATCCATCTCTACTGATTGGACTTAAAGACTCTTAAGGGCAGTACAGATGACTAATCAATGCAAATATTAATAAAATGCACATAAATAAAGAGTGCATCTGAGCAAGAAGAGGTTTTCCTTTTTAAGGACAAAAACTCAATTCTTAAAGGCAAATGTCTGTGCAAAATTGTACACAAAGAGTGATTCAATGGCTGAGTAAAAAATAGCTTACTGAATGGGATACTAGCCTAAATTTCTTCATTTTAAAATTCTAGGAAATAGAATTTGTAAATGTTTCTAAATAGTATTTCAGAATTTTAAAAATAAATAATGTAAAACACCCTGCTTAAAAAAAACAAAACAAAAAAAAACAGCTAAAACCAACCTAAGTTGGTTGGCTGGTCTCAGTTGGTTTAAGGTGGAGGTAGCTGGTTTTGGCTGGTCTCCCAGCCTGGCCAAGCTGGTTTTAGATGGTCACCAATCCTGACCAGCTAAAGTAGTCAAACCATGACTAGCAATGACCAGGCTGGAAGACCTTTTTTTTTTTTTTAACCAGGGAAATACATGAGGCTTAAGATCAAAGTAAATTAGTGAAAAATTAAGGCATTAAATTAGGACATATTTAAGAATACATCCTTAAACGATGGAAACTTGTTATCGCCATTGAGTATAATAAGTAATTGTGAGTTATCATCTCACAATTCTGACTTTTTTTCTTGCAATTGCAAGTTTACATCTCACATCCGATTTATTTTTCCCTCAGAAGGGATACAAACTCGTAGAATTGTAATTCTGACTTTTTTTTTTTCTTAAAATTCTGACTTTTTTTCTTGCAATTGTTTGGATGTCGCGATTCTGACTCTTTTTCCTTGTAAGTGCCCATTTGTATCTTGCAATTCGGACTTTTTTTCCTCGTAATTTAATTCTGACTTTTTGTGTCAGAATTGTGAGATATAAACTTGCCATTCTGAGTTATAAAGTCCAATTCTAAAGAGGAAGAATTGAGAATTATGTTCTCAAAATTGAGAGTTTATATCACTGACCTAACTCTAAACTGCGTTTTATAAAGTCGGCACTGAGAGATATAAACTCCCAATCTGAGAAAAAAGAATTTTGAGTTTTTATCTCACAATTCTGATTTTATTTCTAAGAATTGCATCTTTAGTTTTGAGAATTGCAAGTTTATACCTACAGTAGATATTCAGATTTTCTCAGAATTGGGAGTTTATATCATGCAATTCTGAGGAAAAAGTCAGAACTGTGAGTTTATATCACACAATTCTCAGAAAAAGTCAGAAATGCGAGACGTAAACTCAAAATCGCAAGAAAAAAAGCCAGAATTGTGAGATAAGTCGCAATTACCTTTTTTATTTTTTATTCAGTGTCTCAACAGTGTTGTTCTGATGGACGTCTACCATTGGCTTCTAATGATCTATTAGTGCTGTTGTGCTCATGTGGAAGTGTCCTTCACTACCTAACGGTTTTACACCGCAGCACGCTGGGCCCATTGACCTTTATCTGCCAGACACGACTATCGCTACTAATTTATTTCTGCCCCAAAACCTGAGCGTCTGTCCCAGCCAATGTTAAGGACAGCATAGGATTTTGTGTAGTCTTACCTGGGTGCAAATCATGGGTGTATTCAAAACCAGTTCCATCATCTTTGGCAATGTGATGTTAAAGAGATGCTGTACTTCGTCATTTACCAAATCCTGCAAGAGAGAGATTAAAAGTTGATAGCTAAACCGATTAAGATTAACAAACAATTGAAGAAACACGCCTGTTCACACTTTAAATGTACACAACCATTTAATTTGGTTTAGAGTTTGCAAGACTGTTTAATGTTTTGAAAGAAGTCTCCTTTGCTCACTAAGGCTGCATTTATTTAATCAAAACGGTAATACTGTATAACAACAAAATTTAAAACAGCTGTTATAATAACGTAATTTATTCTTGTGATAGCGAAGCTAAATTTTCAGCACCATTACTCCATTACTCCAGTGTCACATGATCCTTCAGAAATCATTCTAATTTTGCTGACACATCTTACCCCAAACTTGAACAGTAGTGTATATTTGTTTATTAAATTGTTATGACTAAACAAAATCTTAGGAATGCCTTCAGTGACGCCTCTGCTTAGAGAATGAATCATACTGTTGACTATTACCAATTAAAGATTGACAACATTACCATGTCCTCAATCTAATAAGAAAGAAAAAACAAAAAACAAATGTCAACTGTCTAGTACAAAACAGAATAAATAATGAAGTCTTTACAGCATAGGTTTCTTTGCTCCTGAGGCTTTTTTTCCTAAAACACCATTTAATAGAAAACAACTGTCAGAAAAAGGAACCATATTGTTGAATAAGACACTTGAACCCAGCTGTCGACTTGTCACAGAGACTATTATTCATGTGTCAGAAAAAAAAAAAAAAACGATAGGACGTCAGGCTGTCAGGATGACATCAATAGGTGAACAAAATTTATTTGCATCCTGGACTGCTGGCTTTCGGCAACAAAAACAGGTTGCTTTCAGCTTTCGCAAATAAAACGCATAGAAGCTCAGAGCACACTGGATGAACACACGAAACGCAATATTAACCATATTAGCGGAGTTCCTATGGGTAATCCCAGCAATCATTTTATCTCTCTATTGCCTGGAGCATTCAAACAGCTTGATTCTGGGAGTCTATATATAAAACCCCTCGGTTTGTCAGTGTACTAAGGAAAAAAAAAAAAAAAAAAAAAAACTCACTCATATCTGAAACGCCAGTAACAAAACTTGATCTATTGCACAAAGGTTACAAAAACGTAATTTTGTGATATTAGCGCAGCTCCCACTGGTGAATGACATCACTGAGGCTGAAATAAAGACAAAGCCCTCGGTGCACTTTTCATCTCTGTTAAAATACGGCTAAGCAACGTCACCGTAGATCTCTGATCAGGCAAACAGCACTGCATGGTGATATTCAATCTGAAGCTGAGGGTGTTAAAACAGCGCACGCTGGCTCAGCAACCTTGTATGATTTCAGGAAAAATAAATACGCTACTGTTTTATCATCACACAGATTTACAACACACTTATTTACAAATATATTGGCTGCGATTGGCAGCGCGCTCAGTCATGGGCCCATTTCATCAAGGTTACTGGGCGTGCTCAGCTGATTAAATGGGATTCCTGGAACAGATGCAAATGGGTTGAGGAAGGAGAGGCGGCGCGGGGCTCTTCTGGACGGGAAGCCTCGTCTGACAATTTAACCAAGGAGCATTTATACACCCGCAAAGGAGGCCTGACTAAATGCTGTCATAAGTAATGACCTGCTTGACATCGTAAAGTGCTCCTCTGGGTCTAATGAGTGAGGAGAGCTGACAGGCCGGATGGGCCTGAGCTGAGGTTGCAGGAGTTAGACCTCACTAAATCAAAC
The DNA here is from genome assembly GCF_022985175.1 of Labeo rohita. Taxonomy (NCBI): domain Eukaryota; kingdom Metazoa; phylum Chordata; class Actinopteri; order Cypriniformes; family Cyprinidae; genus Labeo; species Labeo rohita. The sequence continues at coordinate 20,662,437 of NC_066881.1, read as the reverse complement.
AGCCTCCTTCATTCCCCCTTATCCTGCCCAACCAGAACCTGTTAGATAACACACTACAATCTTTATCCAATCCAACCAATAAAAATTCAAAGGGCGGAAGGGGTCATTATTTTCTTGTTTTTTTGATTTGTGAGAATGTAAAAAGAAAACAAATAGCCGTTTTTCTTGATGATGCCTCATTATGTGTACATGACATATCATGCATGGGTATTTTACACTGCCTTTTTTGGATTTTAAAATGAAACATGAAAACATGAAACATGACTTCAGACATCATTTACAAAACCTCATGTTGCTCCAAATTCATATGTGACCCTGGACCACAAAACCAGTCATAATTTGCATGGGTATATTTGTAGCAGTAGCCAAAAATACATTGTATGGCTCAAAATTATTGTTTTTTTTTGCCAAAAATCATTAGGATATTAAGCAAAGTTTATGTTTCATAAAGATATTTTGTACATTTCCTACCGTAAATTTATCCAAAATTGATTTTTGATTATTAATATGCATTGCTAAGAACGTCATTTGGTCAACTCTAAAGGCGATTTTCTCAATATTTAGATTTTTTTGCACCCTCACATTCCAGATTTTCAAATAGTTGTATATCGGCTAAATATTGTCCTAACCTAACAAACCATACATCAATGGAAAACTTATTATTCAGCTTTCAGATGATGCATAAATCTCAATTTAAAAAAATTTACCCTCATGACTGATTTTGTGGTCCAGGGTCATATATGACTTTTTTTTAAATTCTACAGAACACTACAAAATAAAATAACAAAACAAAACAAAACAAAACAAAATAAAATAAAATAAAATAGCCAGTATTTCTCACTTCTAAAAACCAACCAGTTCCATTCATATCATGATTTACAAATATAATTAGCATTTTTCTGCGGGTCAGTATGGTTAGACAAACACTGTGTGTTGGCTTCAGGGAATCCCGCTATTCTGAGACATTGAAATAAGATGGTTGTGTAGGCGAAGGCGTTTGTGGAAGGCTAGAGGCTTGAAGTGGAGTTCTGTGCACTGAGCCAGCAGTGTGAATTTATCAGAGCCCACTGCTCTGACACTTTCATTTCAGGGTAGGGCTGAGGCTCAACTACAATTTATGACAAGACAGGTCCTAATTTGTATTTTGCTTCTTTCCATAGCCATTACACCTCTGTTGTCAATCAAAATCCCAGCAGACGCTCAGCTTTGTGACAATTATGGGAGTCCTGCGGTAACAGACACAATTTTAAGACACCAGAGAGCCATTCTATTTGCTGTCTTATATAGACAATATAGCGTGTACATCACGGGTATACACAGAGTAACAATGGGTATAAATAAAGCCGCAGACTGCATGTGATCTATTCAGATGACAACTATATTGCAAGTTATACTGTTATTCTTAAGCTTTAATCAAACTGAGAAATAATAGGAGTAATATTTGATACTCGCAAGTGCAGAATAGTCTTATAATTTCTAGACTATTTCCATTCATATCTTTAAATGTTATTTAAAAGCTCACAAACTCTGTTGTAATGCTCTTCCTGTTTGTTTTATATAACTATCATAATATGTTCAAAAGCAAATGCTCATACTTATTATTCCTTAGGTTTTCAATAACACAAACACCCATCCTGAAATTTAAATTCGCTTAGATGGACATAATTCAGCCCACATGAAGAAGACCACTTTACGTCCCAGAGAAACAGCATTTGTCACCCCCCAATCACCCACACCCAATTACCCTCAACAAACACAATGATGCCTTCATGCATGTCAGGCTTGTGATCAAATTTTAGTATTCCACTCAAAAAGAGCAATATTGTTTCTAGTAGGGATGTAATGATACTATCAATATCGCAATGGTACAACTGTCTCGATATTATCATGGTCACATGACGGTATTCCGGCCATCTGGACAAAAAGAGTAGCTTTTAAAATATATTTAAACTTCTTATTCTAACATAAAAGGTCATTAAAGTTGTGTTTTGGGTCTTTATGCTTTGACACAGTATCTGTCAACAAACTAAAACAGAAAGCATCAAGTCTGTTTTCGCTGCGTTTCAAAGCGAAGTGCACATGTTGAGGCGATGAGCTTGTGATCTGGTATTTTCTGTGCCTCAGAATGGCTCCATTCACAGTGAAAGAATGCAGTGAACTCATTTAGTGCATGTGCTAAGTTTAGCGCACGAACGCAACGACCACAAGTTATGCTTTATTTTCATGGCAGATGATTACAGCATTTCACCAGATTTGTAGTGAGACACATTTTTGTAAGCCTGTTTTCGCCGAAGCTGGAGTTTTTTGTCAAAATAAAAGCGTTCCTGTTTACTGTAACGTTACTGCAGTCCAAATTCTAGATATCTGTGCAAAATCCAAAACCTGCGAAATTCTCAGAACAAAAAGGTTCTCAGAACATCCAATATCTGTATTTATTGTATTGTTTTACAATTCTTTTGTTTTCTTTAGAAATACTGTAAGCACTTTATTTTTTATTGATTAAGCAGATGTAATTCTTAAGTTCGTTAATTGTAACATGGTTACAATTGTAAACTTAAATTGTAAAGCAGGGTCTTAAAATATATATGGTCTGTTTATAAAAGCTTACATTTTAATAACTAAAGAACCTTGCAAGCACGTTATTTTCCCCCTTTACTCATACTGCACAAAAAGTGATTCAATAACATTGAATGGTTTGCATATGGTGGTGTGTTCTTAATTACAGCTTTCCTAAAAAGGCGCTTGATGTAGGGCGTTTCTTTCAGAAAAGTTGAACTTTTTTCAACTTGAAAAGATGCTCTGAGCTGCAGAAAAAGACACCGGTGGTGGCATTTAAAAAAACATGAAAACATGGTTTACTCCATAGGCTAATGTAAAACAAACGCTGGCAGTTTAAAAAAAGACACCAAGTGTAAACATAGCTAAATTTTCCTACTCTAGTGTAAAGCAAAAAAAAAAAAAAAAAAAAAAAAAAACACTATGAAATATTCATTTAATTTATTTTACATTTTTACAATATATGGCTACTACTATCGTTGTTATTATTGTTATTATTATATTCTAATTTGTCTGGCTCCCTAAAACACCAGGGTGAATGTAATTTAGACTGAGACAGTATAATCACAAATAAAAAGAGGGTTGAGTCCCCTTTGAAGTTCAGGTACAAGTCAATTCACTGACTTTTTTTTATGAATTAAAGTTTTCTTAGTTAAGAACATGAGCTGGAGCTCTTAATTTTGAACTCTCAAAGTGCATTAGATAGAAAAATTAAACTTTAAAATGTACAAAATTGATAAAACTGCAGTGTGCTCTTATAATTAACAAAAGGTTATCATGTGTTAGTGTGGACACTAATATAGCTATCATTATAGTCATCTTTATAGTTGTTCTTGGTGTGAATGAGCCTTAAGCCTGCACTGCCGCTTCATTTCATTCACAAAGAACCAAAGCAGAGCGCGAGAGCTGCCATATTTTCACTACGGCCTGTATGCAGCACTGAGCAAAGATGGCTTTATTTTTTGACGTGGTCTTGTTGCTCTATATTCTGCTTAAAAAAATCTTTTGATTGACAGCCACAGTGCAAGCGCACATTTGACATGCACGATTCAGAACTCTCTTACAGTTATTAACTGGCTGCTGTTCAGTGATGTTCCATTTAATCTCTTAAATTGAAAATCAATCGCCAACTCTCCAGGCTGACATACCAGTGCCCTCTGTTGATGATACTGGGAAATAAAACAGCTGGCTTGTGCAGAACTATAAAAAAGCATTTAAATATTTATGCACATAATCTATATACTGTAGTACCCTAACAGCACCATAACATTGCGGACAATTTAGAAAAAGGGCACTGATATGGATTCACAAAAACAATTATACATGGGAAAGTATGCATTTGAAGGCATTGGGATGCTTAATTACAACTAAGAACGTATAGCACAACATTAATTAATATCTACATGACACCATATAGTTAACAAGATTGTGTTTTCAAACTCTGCATCTCATCAGTGAGAACGGACCGTAGGGTTGATGTATGATCACCAAAAGAGTACAGTAATAAAATGATTACGGCACAAACAGATACATGGAAAAACACTGGGGAACGTGAAGATGCATCGTGCCTGAGCCAAAGAGCAAAGGCGCAGCTCAAGCTCTTAAGTGGACAGTTTAAGGAGCTGGTCCACTCAAGCATGCTTCATTAGAACGCAGTGCACTTTGCTAATGGCTTTGATTGGCTCCCTTATAGATTTAATGGCTGTGGTTAATTAAATTTGATACAGCTATAAAAAGTCACAGACAGCTATTGATTTACACAGGTCTGAGATTATTCTATCAAATCATCTTAAGCATGGAGGGGACGTCGTTCTGACGTCTTGCTGAAACCATAACTATAAGAATAGCACTGTAATACATAAAATGGCTTTTGACTATTAATCTAAGATACGGTGTAATTCAAAGTCTGGCATTTATTCCACCCTGGAGAAACACTGTGTTCTCTGGGAAGGGAGAATTAGTACTATTGCCAAACCAGCAACTGTAAAAGTATGAAATGTGTTGTCGCTTTCAATAAGAAAGTGTTCGCTAAATGACATTCCTATTCCTTTAAAACATCCTCACTTATGAGTCATATAACAATGAAATAGCATAATGAAACCAATTTCTGGTGGGTAACTACCTGGGTATTTATTTTCCACCTACTACAGTTACACCCAGTGATCAAATTGGGCTAGTAATCACGAGTATCAGAAATTAAGGCAAGGCTGTACAGTCCGAGTGAAAACTATTTTATCAGCATATTTGTGTTTGTACTGAGGGGAGCTTCAAAGGTTTCTATGTGTTTTGGCAAAGTTGAGTAATGTATCACAGACATATCTCACAAATCCTTTCATATATGTAGAGAAAGTGTAAATAAGACTGTAAATTCACTGTGCAGTGTAAAGAGCTTTGATGATTACAATAGAACTTTGATACGCAATGAACTAAGATGAGTGACAGCTTTTAATGACTTTTAAGGGAGTTCGTGAATGAGATATTGATTTAATACAACAGTTAAACAAACAAGAAGTTAATATTAAGTGATATTGTCGGACTACAACACTATTGCCTGATTTTGCTCTATTTTGTCATTAAAAATAGATTGAAACATGTCACAACTGAGCCGCTGTGTATCTCCATTCAAACACAGCGGTGATGAATGAACGTGTTTTTTAAAATGAAACTAATGATTCAATAAATCAATTAACCATTCATAAAGACAGTCACTTGCATATTCCTGAATGAATCAGCCATTTGAATGAATCAAATGAATGAATGATTCCGTAATTAAATCAGTGACTTGCCACCACCTACTGGCAGTTTTAGTTTCATTTTAAAAATGAAACTAAAACTGCCAGTAGGTGAATTTTATTATGAATTTGATTGCACTCATGCCACCTCTGAGCCTCATTAAACGTATGAAAATACACCTACAAGCCACTTTTATGTTATTCTGTGCCACCTCTGTAGTACAAATTAATTTTGTTAATACTAATTTCATTTGATTGGTAACTTATTCTACTTGTTCTTATTCTGTTTGTTTTAATTAGAAATTTGAAAAAGCTTATAAAATATACATTTAAAAAAAATAAAAGGTGAGTTATGCTATGTTTCAGTTAGAAAAATGCCATTACAAAGGTAAAAACAAAATTCCCGTTACTCGCTTTAAGGAGTCAAATATCACCTCGTAATGGGAAAGCAAATTTTTTATCAGATTTTTTGATTATTGATTTGAAGGTGCTTCTGAAATTTTGACTGTGCTTCTAAATTTAAGTTAGGAGCACAAGTGCTCCTAAAAAGAAAAGTAAGCGTAGAGCCCTGTAAGGTGTGATGATATCATTAAATCTTCTGCCCTCATAAGAAATTCCTATTGAAATGTCTAGATTTTGCCTGCAAAAATTCACATAACAATGTTAAATGTAAACGCACCTTTAATCTTAGATACCAACAGTTGTCACAAATTGATAGGTGCTCCAAAAACTTGACTGGTGATTGGATTCTTAAAGTTTTTTTTACAGATATTAGGGCATATTAAGATATTAAAATTTGCAATGCAGTGATAATTTTTTTATTTTTATTTTTATTTACAGAACGAACAGAATTTGATTATAATCATAATATAATTATATTTTAATATTAATGTTTCAGCCTGATTTTGTCTAAAGTAAGAAATCAAAATTGTTTAAAAAAAAAATTCTGTATATACCTTTATAAGGTTAACTGACCCAAAAATGAAAATTCTGTCATTAATTACTCACCCTCATGTCGTTCCAAACCCGTAAGACCTTCGTTCATCTTCAGAACACTAATTAAGATATTTTTGATGAAATCCAAGACCTTTCTGACCCCGCATAAACATCAACGCAACTGACACATTCAAGGCCCAGAAAGGTAATTAGGACATTGATAAAATAGTCCATGTGACTTCAGTGGTTCAGTGGTACAGGAATCGTTTTTGTGCACAGAGACCAAAAAAAACAACAACTTCATTTAACAAATTCTTTTCTTCTGTGTCAGTCTCCACTGTGCGTTCATGAAAGTACTAGGATGCATGTATGTTGTAGACATGTTGCTGTCTATGCAGGGTCAGAAAGTTCCCATATTTCATCAGAAATATCTTAATTTGTATTTCAAAGACAAACAAAGGTCTTTAGCAATTAATGACCGAATTTTCATTTTTGGGTGAACTATCACTTTACCATTTTCAGCTTTATATTTTAGGAAGGTGGCCCCACTATCATCATATTTAGGAATCCTCAGCATTAATAAGTATGAGAATAACCTGGGCCAACATTTAAAACAAAAACAGCATAAACTGTATGACTGCAACACGTACTGAAGAATCTTCTGTACCCACAGAGCTCACCAAAAGTCAAAATTCACCTTAGTTAAGATTGCACAGAACAAGTACTGTAGCTCAAAACAGCCAAAGGGCCCTCATTCAAGTCAAGCTCTTGGTGGAATAGGAGCACTCAACCTCAAGCATTCTTAAGTCATCTCCCTATCAGAGCCACCATCAAGAACAGCTTCTGGCTATGCGGAAGACCATGGCCCATCTGTTGAGTGTGTTTATTTGCAGTAAACAGGACCCTCATCTCCCTGGCCTTCCTCTGCCAGCTGCTGCTCGTTATGCTGAGTGCCCACCTCTGTCTTAATTGACTACTGCTGGATGCAAAGAGATCCCTGGGGACGAGGTAGCAGAAGGGGCAGACGCGGACTGCTTGGTGCGTATCCACTTGGAGGCTAACCTGCTTCTTCTCTCTGACTGAAGAGCGTAATGCCTTTAGTGTGCCAGTAAATTCAAACCAGTCAGACTAAACAATGATGGAACATTTTTAGTATCATGGGACCTTCTGGTCCCAACTGTGACACGCCACAAGAAATCAGACTTTAGGATGTTCACTTCATTAACGCCACAACGTTAGAGCTTTCATTTTATGGCAGCCGTGGTTATGATATAGATCGTCAAAAATGCATCATGAAGTGAAATGTAACCAACTGGGGCCACTTGACACTTTTTAGGTAAAGTGGTTTATTTAAGCATTAAACTGGTTTCCTAACCAGTTTACTGTGCAAGCATAATGTAATGCTGAATTATTTGTGCATGTACACTTTGTTTAAACTCATTAGTGCTAGCAAGTTGTAGACTTAATTTATTACTTTCTGATTTCATTTCCACTAATGACACTATCAAATGCAAATCAACCATCTGCATGCACATTATTTGGGGTGCTTTGATCATCCAGATGGGGTAGGTCAAATGCTTTGTACATTAACACATGATATTGACACAAATCCAATGGACAATTGGACAGCAAGTTTCTTTGGTCATCTCTATTTAACACAAAAGAAAACATGCAATCTGTCTTATTTTTCCTGGAGAAAAAAAAATCTTACCTCAGTGCAGAGAAGGTTCAAAGCTGTGAAGTCCCATCTTTTAGCAAGTGCTATGTTGTAACTCAATATTGCATCCTGTAAAATTATAAAGGTTGAAAACATTGTTTTCTTTTTAAAATATTAACAATTACATTTTTAGATTCCCTTTATATCTAAGAAAAGGTAAACCATTGAACCACATTCACAAGTAAATACAACCGTTTGGTAAAACTGTAACATTTATGAGATAACTAAAACCAAGGAAAGAAAAGGATGCCTCACATCTTGGAGCAATTCTGCCACCCTCTGGTGGGATTCATCACTTATTCATTTAGCACAACTCTTATGTTTAGACATTATACCTACACATGTTAGCATTCAAGTTCTTAAAACCAAAACTTACCTTAATATCAAGTGAACTTTTGCATTCTCCTTTCAAAGCTGAACAAATCAACTCCCACCGACTTTGTTCTACACTTACATCCTGAAAAAAAGAAACATCATACACACTATATTACTCAAAATTTGGGGTTGGTAAGATTATTATTATTATTTTTTTTTTTTGAGGAAAGATGCATTAAGAGGAACAAGTGACATATTTGTCACAAAAGAGTTCTATTTCAAATAAATGTTTTGAACTTGAAAATATGGTTACATAAAAAATATTTAGCAGTACAACTGTTCTTAATAATGGTAACAATAAAAAGAAGTTTCCTGAGCACTAAATCAGGATATTAGAATGATTTATGAAAAAACAAGAGACACGGGAGACTAGAATAATGGCCATGAAAAATTCAGCTTTGCCATCAAATGTTTTTTTAAAGAAGTCTTTTCTGCTCACCAAGCCTGCATTGATTTGATCCGAAGTACAACAAAAACAGTACAATTCTGAATTATTTTTACTATTTAAAATAACTGTTTTCTGTTAAAATGCAATATATTGCTGTGATCAAAGCTAAATTTTCAGCACCATTACCCCAGTCTTCAGTGTCACATGATTCTTCAAAAATCATTCTAATATGCTGTTTTGCTGTTCAAGAAACATTTTTATTATTATTATTATTATTATCAATATTTGAAATAGCGGAGTACATTTTTTCAGGATTCTCCAAAGATCAGCATTTATCTGAAATAAAAAGCTTTTGTAATATTACACACTATACCATTAAAAAGCTTGGAGTCACTATATTTTTTGGGGGAAAGAAATTATAGAAATTAATACTTTTATTTAGCAAGGATGCTTTAAACTTTGATCAAAAGTGATGATAAAGACATTTATAATGTTACAAAAGAATCTATTTCAGATCAGTGCTGTTCTTCTGAACTTTCTATTTATCAAAAAAAAGGAAAAAAAAAAAACTACTCCACTGTTTTCAACATAATAATAAAAATAATAAATATTTTCAAGCAGCAAATCAGAATATTAGAATGATTTCTGAAGGATCATGTGACTGGAGTAATGATGCTAAAAGAAATCACAGGAATAAATTACATTTTAAAATATATTCAATTAGAAAACACTTTTTAAAATAGTAAAAATATTTTACAAATATTTTATTTTGATATTTTACCATTAAATATTTTAATTTGACTGTTTTTGCTGTGCTTTGTATTAAATAAATGCAGTCTTGGTGAGCAGAAGAGACTTCTTAAAGAAAAAAAAAAAAAAAATACTGTTCAAAAACTATTTCCACTCTTATAGCTAAATATTGCAAAATCTATATAATTTAAACGGCAATGAATTTTTAGTGAGACTATTCTACATGGCACCGATTAACCTAAAAGATGGCATTACCTCCACAGGAAACAGGTTCTTTTTTGAACAAGGCATCTTTACAGTCATATCATCCCAGGAATCTCTGAAGTTGCTCGGATATGGAGCAATGACACGACGTTCTCTGAGCATGTCTGTCTATAAACCAGAGCAGACAGAGAGTTATTTACCAATTCATTTCACCTTTGAAACAATACAGCCATTACATAATCAGGTCATTATGTCATTCTGATACTTAATAACAACATTTTTTTCTTTTATTGGTTTCTTAAAAATATTTAATTAATTAAAGCCTACTACAGACTCAAACACTTGTGATGTCAAATATGAAGTAAAAACTATTTTCTGCTGGGACAATTTAAGTACTATCCATCCACTTCAGTCCAAATCCTTTCAATGAAACATCAAAACACTGAGTTCTATGTTGTACAGGCAAAGAGTAGAGCTGCTTGGACATCCACAGCAGCATTAGACTCAAACTGACAGGAAGCCCTTAGGCGCTGACCGAGAACATCACAGCGTCGCTGCGGAGTGCTGTGGAGAGCGTGGCTTACCCTGATGAGTACTTTGTGATTGTCTGTTGCCCTGAGGTGTGGCAGGGGCTGTCCACACTGAGGCATTCGTTTAAGCTCCTCTATCGGGGTCCCGAGCCATTGCTGTTCTTCCTGCTCTGCTGACACTTGCTCTCTGGAGAGATGGAACAAATGTTATCTGCATTATCGTAATCTATTGCATAATAATATAATATCATTGCAATATTATTATCATGTTTGTTTCATATTTTCATATGATTTCAGTGATACTAGTACCATATTGGTTAATGGATTTATATCAGCCCATATTGCATATTTAACTGCACAACTAGCTCATTTTGCCCATTTTTACATTTAGATTACCTGTGTTGTTACCTACACTTTAAAAACACTATTAAATGTACACTACCTTTCAAAACTTCCTTTGGAGTCGGAATTTTTTTAGCAGTAAATGAGCATGCTAGAATAATTTCTGAAGGATCATGTGACGCTAAATACTGGACTGCTACTGAAAAGTGGAATCACAGGAATAAAATACATTAAATATTTAGCAATATTACAGTTTTTACTGTATTTTTGGTGAGCATAAGAGACTTCTTTTAAAAAACATTTAATAAATCTTCATATTGTTGTGTCTTAATTGTGTTTTATAGGAGAAGTCCACTTCCAGAACCAAAAATTACAGATAATTACTTACCCCCTTGTCATCCAAGATGTTCATGCCTTTCTTTCTTTAGTCAATAAGAAATTATTTCAGGAATTTTCTCCACATAGTGGACTTCAATGGTGCCCCCAAGTTTGAACTTCCAAACTGCAGTTTAAATGCAGCTTCAAAGGGCTATAAACAATCCCAGCCGAGGAAAGAGGGTCTTATCTAGTGAAACAATCGGTCATTTTCTAAACAAATTGACAGTTTATATACTTTTTATCCTCAAATGCTTTTCTTGTCTCGACTCTGTGATGTACACGCGTAGTCTGTGTAATCCAGGTCAATATAGTTAGGGTATGTCAAAAAACTCCCATTGTTTTCTTCTTCAATGTCAAAATCTTCCTACATCGCTGTTTTACCATATTTTGTAAAGGGTGTTTGACCTTCTTTGCATGTTCACTTTGTAAACAGTGGGTCGGTACCTCTGCAGCGATGTAGGATGATTTTAATGTTGGGGAAGAAAATTGGTTTTTCAACATACCCTAACTGTCTTAAAAAAAAATAAATAAATAAAAAAATAAATAAAAAAAAGTTCACGCAGACTTAGACAAGATGAGCGTTTGAGGTTAAAAAGTATAGAAACTGTCAATTTGTTTTGAAAATGACTGATCGTTTTGCTAGATAAGACCCTTCTTCCTCGGCTGGGATCATTTAGAGCCATTCGAAGCTGCATTTAAACTGCATTTTGGAAGTTCAAACTTGGGGCATCCCAGAAGTCCATTATATGGAGATAATTCCTGACTTTTTTCCCCTCAAGAAACATAATTTTTAATCAACTGAAGAAAGAAAGACACAAACATCTTGGATGACAAGGGGGGTGAGTCAATTATCTGTAAATTTTTGTTCTGGAAGTGAACTTCTCCTTTAAAAATCTATACACTGGCCTGTACACTGCCCTCCAAAAGTTTGGAAACACCCCTGGCAAAGTGTGGTTTTAGACGATATCAGCATAAATACTTTTTTGCTGCAAATACATTAAAGTAACTTGTCATTATCATTGAAGAGCAGCAATAATAATTTTCATTTTAATTACATAATAATGGCAATATATACACGTCAAAGTCAGACTTGCCCCTTTGCCAGCTGTGATGCCTGGTTACTGGTTTAAACTTGACCCAGGTTTTTAAAAGATTTTTGGGTCAACACACCTTAATAGCTTCAACAACTGATTGCCAGTTAAGTTTAGAATACAATGAATTTAGGCCCAGATTATGCAGAGCTGTAATAGCTGCTAATAGTGGATATTTCAATGAATCGAAAATGTAAGTTTTTTCTATGTATAAACTGTTTATGTAATAAAATATGTTTTCGTAGTTTGTGTTGTCCCTTATCAGTGCAAAATGATCACAAATTAAAAAGGATTCATGCCAATATTGTCCAAAACCCCACTTTTCTAGGGTGTTTCAAAACTTTACATATAAATGTTTATATAAATAAATATCAGTAACAGCCAAACTTTTAATATCAGTGCATCTGAGTAGTCACTGATAGTGTGGTAAAATCATTTTCTACAGCAATGTTTCTAAAAACAACAATACCTTTCTGGAGACGGCATCTGTATCGGTTTACTTTCATCCTGAACAACATTTTCGGGAACTAAAGCTTCAGCACCAGAGTTTTGCCCCTCTGTGTCATCTGTTTCCATTGGTGTCTCTTCAGATTCGTTTTTGATGTTGTCTACAGCTTCTGGAACAGGGGCTGGGGGTGCAGGCTCCACCACTGGGCCATTATTCGAACCAGGCTCTTCCAACTTGGGGCAGACAGAAGAGTTGCTGGGCTGGGACTCTTTGCATGCTGGACTCTCTGGCCTCATCTCCACATCTGTGCTAGGTGTGTCATTTTCGGAAACATTGACGTTTGTCCCTGACATCTCTGTAGACACGCAAGTCATCTTGGCCAGCTTGGCATCTGGTGAATTTGATTCCAATACCTTTTCTCCACTGCCTGGCTCCGTTTTAATGCTTGCATCATTAATATCAGGAGTTTCTCTACAAGTGATGCCCTTTGTGTCCTTGTCACAGTCTGACAAAGAGGGCAGCGTCTGGTCCACATGATCATCATTTTGCTCCTTACGTTTTCTTGTTGATTCACACAGCTTTTCATTATCATTTATTTGTGTCTCACTGTTTTTCTCAGTTTCAAAGGTCTCGTGAAGATCACATCCTGCATCCACAGACATTTTATCCTCATCTCCATGGCTGCCAAAGATTAAAAAAAAAAAAAAAGTGCTTCAGTTTTCAGTTGCTTTTCTTACCCATGAAAAAAAAAAAACACTTACCTATTGATATCAGTATTACAAGTATCCATGTTCATCGTAAGCACACGTCCTGCCACACTAGTTGCTGTAAAAGGAAAAATGAAACTTTAAACGATAATTAAAAGTTAGTTACTGTCATATCTACATCTGATATGCCAGAGCAATGCAAGGATTGCTGCAATACGAGAAAGCAAACAGTTTAAATGACAGTTTACTGTAAAATGTGAAGCAAGTTAAATGACAGTCTTCTTTCAGTTTCTTCTCGTAAATTAACACCTTTCAGAGAAGCTCTCTCTTTCTCTCACACACACAGACACACATTAGTGACCCTGGACCACTAAACCAGTCGTAAGTAGCATGGGCATATTTGTAGCAAAGGGTCAAACTTATTTTCCTTTTAAGCCAAAAATCATTAGGATATTAAGTAAAGATCATGTTCCATGAAAACATTTTGTAAATTTCCTACCGTAAATATATCAAAACTTCCTTTCTGATTAGTAATATGCATTGCTAAGGACTACATTTTGGACTTTAAAGACGATTTTCTCAATATTTTGATTTTTTAATTTGTTTTTTCTCCCTCCCTCAGATTTTTAAATAGTTTTAAACAACTATCATAACAAACCATACATTAATGGAAAGCTTGTTTATTCAGCTTTCAGATGATGCATAAATCTCAATTTAAAAAAAAAAAAAAAAGACCATTATGACTGGTTTTGTGGTCTTGGGTCACATTTATCTCTACTGCCTGGGTGAAAATCTGGGTGGGGGTCCTGTTGAAAACTGTTCTTAACGATTACATTATATAACTACTAACTGCTAGGTTAGTGCGGATGACACTGGATCGGTTTAAACATTAAATGTGGATAGATAACGTTCCTAATCATTAGGTTTATGTTATTGTTGTTGTTGTGAATGGCTAAGCTAGCTGACTGAAAAAAGGCAGCTCAGAGTTTGCACAGATTTTTAGTCTCATAAGTTACATCATCCTAGAAAGTAAAATTCATGTGTGTATCTTTTGAATCAATATATTCATTATCACATCTAGAATATGTATTAGAATAACTAACAACTCTAATAAAAGCTAATACATAACGTTACATCCCCTCTATCATTTAGCTGAAGCTTTCAAATCTCAATAAAAATCAACCGCATATACATATATTTTTAACACAAAATAGGTTTCCGCTATTATTACTGCTAGAAAAACCAACAATACTCCTTTAGTACTTCACGCTAGTATTTGTATATTTGACAGGCTGCTTTACTGTCAGTCTGTTCGCTTTTATCACGGATAAAATAATCATACTTGCTCTCTTTTTTTGCTTTGTCTTCGTATCGCTGTGAAGCTCACACACATATTCGAGCTCTTTCCAGCAGACGGAAAAACTACACCTATTTATGCAAAGGTTTGCCGCTTTTTCCACAGTACCAAAGACAGAAAGAACACAGTGGAATAGAATTAAACACAACAGAAATGATAACTAACTACTGGAGGAGGCATCAGTTCCGGGTCGTAACGTTCGCTGCTGATTGGATGGATTCTTGTCACGTGATTGAAAAAAAGCCTCTCTTTATTTCAAGTTCAACAGGAGCCGGTTTCTTTTATATATATACATATAATAACATTTAGACTAAAATATCTTTGGTTGGTCAAAAAATAATTGTAATAACGTAACGTTACAGTTAACATAGCAAGAAAAGGAGATACTTTCAACACATAAATCTGTAAAGCTCCTATAAAACGAGTAGAAAACAGAATAGCTCTCTTGCAGAATTTACTTTGTCCACCTAAGCCACGTCCTTAACTAAATATTTATTGAAAAATAAGATGTAGTATCCTGTTCATGGAATCTGCGTACTAATGAATCATATGTTTTTAATGCAGTTATGAATGCTAATATTATATACAAGATATAAGAATAAAAAAAGGCATAATGAACAACAAAGGTGCAGATACATCTGAATATAGTTACTTACAATTGCATACTTAAAATCTGGTTGTAAATGACAACTTTAACAGTATATGCACTGTATACATCCCATAATTCTACAGTAGCAAAACATTGCAACGTAAGCACATCTGCAAATTAAAAACAGAAGAAAAATAGGGATTGGAAACAATTATAGTGCAACTTCTAGCAGCATTGTAATCTGCCAACCCAGTGTTGTCTACAAAGAAAAAAAATAGTACTTGGTTATACATTCAAGTATTTTTTGAGGGCTAAAATAAAGGAAAATACATAAAAATAAAAATTCTGCTGGTTCTCCATTGACTGTTCCACTGCAGATCATTGCACCAATATCTTGACGTTTTCCAATTAATACGGCTTCACGATTTTCATGGAAATGTAGTTCTGGAAGAATAAAAGAATAGAAATTTAGAAAATGCGTATGATAAAGTGATACTTTGCTTATTTACTACTACTAATAATATCTCAAAAGGACTTACAGGGAAGGAATACAAGAGGATTCCAATGAACAGGATCACCAGTATGAGAATAATAAGTCCAATAAAGAGCCATTTGTATCTGCGCCATATTATGAACTTCATGGTCTTGCATGGATTTGTGAACCAAAGGAAGGACGTATCTGGACGGCTGTTTGAACATATAACAAAACACACAGTATTACTCACATTATCTAATCAAACATGATACTGAATTGCCAAACAGTGATATTCTCATACTTTGGAAGATCTAGTTTGGGGTTCATGTTGGGTTCATCTCTTCCTTTCCCAGCTGGCCTCTCTTCTGCCTCCTTCTCTTCCACCACTTCCAGTGTCATCTCCACCTTACCCTAATGCCGCAAAGAGAACGGTCTTCACTATTTGTACTGTATATGCAGTATGTGTCATGTATCTTATTTTTATCAGTATGCTTGCAAGCTACACTCACAGCCAGGATTTTTTTGCCATCTTCTTCCATGGCACAAGGCCACCAGCCTCTCACTGACTTCTGGGAGAAGAGTGACGTAGGCGTGAGGTTTTTGCCAGTTTGGGATAGCATGCTTAAAGAGCACTTTTCAGGAGTTTTAGCTGGAGGGATGAGGTGAAGCATATCCAACTCCACCGTGCCTGTTGGAGAAAGCCAAAACGCACGGAATTACCTTGAATATTTCTAAAGAAACCCCAAATAATGCATAATAATAATCTAAATAATCCAACATCTGGTGGGTACGAGAATTCACCTAAGTAATCATCCAAAGAGAATTTATCATTGTCCCAGATCTGAATGATTAGTTTAGGAGGGATTCTGAACTCGGTTTTGTCAAGACTCCAGAAGTGTTCCTGAAAATGAAAATACATATGGTTTATTGTGACTATCAATTAATGAAAACACTTCATTTAATATTTATTTGCACTTTTCAAACCACTAACCTTTCTAGACACAAGACACAGCTGTTCTGCTGGCAAATAATCAAAGCCAAAGACAAATCTCCAGTTGAAATTTCCATCTCCATCAAGAGACCTGTAATGGACATCAGTTTTCTGCTTGTCCTCTTCCATACCTGGCATCCACCTATAAATACATACAAGCATAAATATGAATAAATTACATAAAATATAAATAAATACATATACACTAGTGTTTGTAAGTTTGGGGTAGGTTTGATTTTTTAATGTTTTTGAAAAATAGTCTTTTATGCTCACCAATGTGGCATAAATGCAGTAAAAACAGTAAAATTGTGAAAATGTATTATTATTATTATATTAGTATTTTAATATTATTAAAATGTATTTATTCCTGTGATGCAAAGTGTCATAAGATCCTTCAAAAATCATTCTAATATGCTGATTTGATGCTTTAGAAACATGCTTATTATTATCAATATTGTAAACAACTGTGATGATTAATATTTTTGTAAAAACCCTAGACATTTTTTTCAGGATTCTTTAACTAATAGAAATACTGACACTTTTGATAAATTTAATGGATCCTTTCTTAATAATAGTATTAATTTCTTTCCAAAATACACTGATGTTCAAAAGTTTGTGATCAGTAAAAATTGTAATGTTTTTTAAAGAGTTCTCTTATGCTCTTGAGGCTGCATATACTTGATCAAAATGCAGAAAAAAACAGTAACATTGTGAAAATATTATTACAGTTTGAAATAATGTTTTTAATTTGTTTTAAAATATAATTTATTCCTGTGATGCAAAGCTGAATTTTCAGAAGCCATTACTCCAGTCTTCAGTGTCATATGATCTTTTAGAAACCATTCTAATATGCTGATTTATTACTTTTTGAAATTTTTGGATTTATTACAATGTTGGAAACAGTTCTGCTCAATATATATATGATTCTTTTTCGTGATTCTTTGATGCATAAAAAGTTAAAAAGAAAGTCTTTGCTATCACTTTCTATCAATTTAACACATCCTTGGTGAATAAAAGTGTTATTTGTTTATTTATTTATTATTTATTTAAGAAAGAATAAAAATGTACTGACCACAACATTTTAAATGGTAGTTTATATTGTTACACAAGATTATTTTATTATTTCTGTTTTAAATAAATTATATTCTTTTTACCTTTGTACCACAGGTTCTATCAAAATATTAAGCAGAACAACTGTTTTCAACACCGATAATAAATCAGCATAATAGAATGATTTCTGAAGGATCATGTGACACTGAAGACTAGAGTAATTATGCTGAAAATTCAGCTTTGCATCACAGGAATAAATTATATTTTAAAATATATTCACACAGAAAACAGTTATTTTACATTGAAATAAAATTTCACAATATTGCTTTTTTTTTTTTTACCTGATTTTGATCAAATAAATGCAGCCTTGATGAGTGTAAGAAAAATCTTAAAAATTAAAAATCTTACTGATCCCAAACTTTTGAATAGTAGTGTACTGACCCCAAACGGTAGCTAATATTATAATAAACATATTACCCTTTCACATAGATGTCACTCATGTTTTCTCCTGTGATGCTGGTTTCATCCAGGATGACTTCAGTCGTATTCCAAACGATGGCTCGCAGGAAATACCTTCAATGTAAAGAAACACATTACAACACCAAACACACCTAAGCAGTTTTACAGTTGTTAATAAAAGTAGATGGTACTTTTTGGGTTTGCGAGGAGTGATGTCACAAAGGGGTCCTGGAATACCAAGGCTTTTGGGGAATATTTCAACCCACATCTGGACTTTGCCCTATGAAGACAAAATGGACATAAGCCACACAAACAGTACCTCTGGATAAACCAAATGCAAAGTTTTTGAGTATGTATTAGAAAAGCTAAAGATGTGGGGACTGACCTGAGAGAGAGTGGGCTGGTAGGTGCTGTACAGGGTCCTGGTCTCTACATGCTCTGGGACGAGGCCTTGCCTCCTCAACACATGTGCGCAGATTCGCTCCTTAGGTGGGCCCAGGTGTGGATGGATGGTTTTATTGGCCTCTGTGAGCAAAGTAATATCCATTTGTGTTTTCATTGCTTTTTTACAGTATTATAAAATGCTTATTTAGCAATATATGATACTGCAAGTTCCAAACAAAAGTAGAAGCGAAGCATACATCATGTACAGTTGTGCTGAATCAGGTAAAACTATAGTAAGAACAAAGTGTACCTTTATTTGCTACATAAGGGGTTCTTAAGGTCATATTCAGAGTACTGTTTAAAAAGTTTGGGGTTGATTTTTTATGTTTTGAAAGAAGTCTGCATTATTTGATAAAAAATAAAGTAAAAACTGTAAAATATGAAGACAATTAAATAACTGCTTTTTTTCTTTTAATAAATGTTACAACGTAATTTATTTCTGTCATGACAAAGCTGATGGCATGTCACATGATCCTTCAGAAATCATTTAAACATTACTTATTATTATTATTATTGTTGAAAACATATTTTTTGGAAACCATGATACATTTTTTAGGATTCTTTGATGAATAAAAAGTCCAAAAGAATAGCATTATTTGAATTTTTAAAATAATTTTAAATAGAATATATATTTATTTGAAATAGAAAGCTTTTATAACTTTTATCACTGTCACTTTTGATCAAATTTCTTTAAAAAATCTTACTGACCCCAAACATTTGAATAGTTATGTACAAGACAAGGTCTAATAGGTTGAATAAGCATACCCAGTTCATCTAGTCTGTACTCTCGTCCTCCAAACGACAGGAAACTTCCATCATCTGCGATCTGAGGAGCAGGAACTCCTTTCATCCTGGCCAGATTCTGTAGGATCTGAGATGGTTTGAGCTGATCCCTCCACTGGTTCACTCCAGATCTTTTCCAAACATATTTTAAAAATCATTGAGTACATAAATATGTCTAGTAAACGTGAATGAGATGATAAAACTGTACACAACCAGTCAAAAGTTTTTGAACAGTAAGATTTCTAATGTTTTTTAAATAAGTCTCTTCTGCTCCTCAAGCCTGCATTTATTTGATCCAAAGTACAGCTAAAACAGTAAAATTCAGAAATAGTTTTACTATTTAAAATAATTGTTTTCTATTTAAATATATATTAAAGTGTCATTTATTCCTGTGATTTCAAAGCTGAATTTTTAGCATCATTACTCCAGTCACATGATCCTTCAGAAATCATTCTAATATTCTGATTCACTGCTCAAAAAACATTTATTATTATTTTACTGAAAACAGCTGAGTAGATGTTTTTTCTTTCTTTTTTTTTGAAGAATAGAAAGTTCAGAAGAACATCATTTATCAGCAATAGAAATCTTTTGTAATATTATAAATGTCTTTATCTTCACCTTTGATGAATTTAAAGCATCCTTGATGAATAAAAGTATCAATTTCTATAATCCCCCGCCCCCCCAACTGTTTTAAATATTAATAATAATAATAATGATAATGATAAAATAATGTTTCTTGAACAGCAGGTCTGCAAATTAGAATGATTTTTGAAGGATTGTGTGATACTGAAGATTGGAGTAATGATGATGAAAATTCAGCTTTGATCACAGGAATAAATTACATTTTAAAATATATTCAAATATAAAACAGTTATTTTAAATAGTACAAATATTTCAAAATTTTACGGTTTTTCAAATAAATGTAGGCTCGGTGAGCAGAAGAGACTTCTTTAAAAACATTAAAAATCTTACTGTTCAAAAACTTCTGACTGTTAGTGAATGTGAAAAAGTGGCCGCTACTAAGATAAACACTTACACACAGTAAGATTTTGGGATTCCACAATGTGAGCCAAACCGAGAAAGAAGTCGATTCTCAAGGTCTATGACTGTTTCCCCAACTTTCTCATCAGAGCTAAGCAGGTCGTAATCAAAGATGGAAATCTTCAAGTCCTTGTCTTGTGGAATGTAGCAGTTAAGTTCAAACACTCTGTGAACATATTTTAAAATAGTTAAATAGAACAATCATAAATACACAAATATCTGTATGTAAATGCATGATTCGTCATCACCTTCCAAATTCTGGATTTAGGGTATTTGGTTTGTAGTGATCTCTGTCATCAATAACTTTCTTCCCCAGAGAAATCTTTATGTAGGGATCACACTTCATGAAGAAAACATATGCACATGTTACATGTCTAAAATGTGATGCTTTGTAAACCATCAAAATATTTCACAGTTTTAATTCTGAATTTGCTATATACACACCATGCCATTGTTATCTTTGGGTTGCAGGTCAAGGCAGCGTATGATGTAGATTCTGACCAGGCACTCTTGAGGACAGCTCTCAGGCAGCTCTCTAAACTGTCGAGGTGGGTCTGAGACATTTGGGTCGTCTGACAAGGGATACACTCGAAACGAGCCCTGTGAACGTAGCCATACTAATATCAAGTGAAATTTGCTTGTGTACTTGTCTACCACTAGATGGCAGTCTAATATAAGTACACTCTTTTTGTCTTTTGAGTCGATTCTTAGTGTATAGAGTTTTTCCAGTATTTGGAAACTTGCCTTGTATCAACACCAGTAGGGGAAGAGTTCTTTCTTAACAATCTAAGATTAAATGCCTTACACAATATGAAAATTGTGATAAGTCTCCCCTAGTGGGACTGAACCAACAACCTTTGTGCTAGCAGCCTAGATTTTTAATGACAAGGAAACCACCACCCCTTATAAAAAAAGCCACTCTATTTAAAAACAAAGTGCTAAGTGCATTGCTGAGTGGCATAGACTTGCCTTGAACTCTCCCACTACAGAGGGGTCTTCCTCATCATCCTCAGTTTTTCCCCTCTGCAATTTGAATGTAGTGCAGAAGTCTGTCAGCCCTCTGAATTCTGGGACCGCCTCAAGCTCTGTGTTATAGACCTGAAACAGACACATACTTTTAACACTGTGCAATTACATAACAATAGCCATACCTTATTTGCTTTAAAACATTAGCAGGATGCAAACATCCATACAGGATGGTAAGATCGGGCAAGTGAACTTACTGTTAAAGTGTCATATCCTTTCTGGAGATAAGGGCCGCACTTTTCATTCTCGTTAATGGAGGCATAGAATTTGCTCCACCAGTCTACCGTATCCTCTTCCTGCAATAGGTTGTGGTATAATAGAAATGAGTTCGGCTCTAAGATGCTGTAACAATCTGTCTGAAGCTATTCGCACAATAACAGTGTAGCTTCCAGACTGTTATATAACAATGGAAAAACGCTGTTTATCATTTTTCTGCTGATCGTGGGAAAACCACGAGTGGGTAGATATAGAAAAGGAGAGGCAAACTAATTATCAATAAATTACATTATGCTGAAAGCTATTCATCTGTATGTACCTGTTTAGGAAGGCTGGGCATTCGGTCCCCCATATCAATGACAACATCTCTGGGAGCTGATGCCATCATGGCCACTGAAACACATTAATTATAAATGAGATACATATGGAATACTTTCTGCTAAAAGTCAACTGTCAGGAAAAAAAAAGTCAGCAAGTCAATATGTTAGAATATTTCTGAAGGATCATGTGACACCTAAGCCTGGAATAATGGCTGCTAAAATACTGCCGTTTAAAAGTTTTGGATTTTAAAAGTTTAAAGAAGTCTTTTCTGCTCATCAAGGCTGCTTTAATTGATTAAAAATACAGAAAAATATGTAATATTGTGAAATATTATTGCAATTTAAAATAGCAGTTTTCTATTTTATTATACTTTAAAATAGAATTTATTTCTGTGATGCAAAGCTAAATTGTCATCAGCCATTACTCCAGTCTTCAATGTCACATGATCCTTTGGAAATCATTCTAATGTGCTGATTTATTATCAATGCTGAAAACAGTTGTGCTGCTTAATATTTTTTTGAAACTGTGATACTTTTTTCAGGATTCTCTGATGAATACTAAAAGAAACAGCATTTATTTAAAATAGAAATCTTTTGTAACAACACACTAGCTTTCAAAGTTTAGAGTCAGTAAATAATTTCTTTCTTTCTTTGTTTAAAAGAAATTACTTTTATTCAACAAGAATGTGCTAAATTGATAAGAAGTGATAAGACTTACACTGTTAGAAAATATTACTATTTTGAATAAATGCTATTCTTTTTAACTTTATATTTATCAAAGAATCCTGAAAAAAAGTATTACAGGTTCCAAAAAAATATTAAGCAGCACAATTATTTCCAACACTGATAATAAATTAGCATATTAGGATCATTTGTCTGTGTGTGTGTGTGTGTATATATATATATATATATATAATGCAGCCCTGGTGAGCATAACAGACTTATTCTTTCTAAAACATTAAAATTCCTCTTCTTATTATTGTTTAAATTAATTAAAAATTACCCTTGGCAGACATAGCCACTTCAGTGGTGGTTATGAAAGGATCACATCTGAACTCTTCCAGGGAGTTTATAGTACACTGTCCAACAACTGGTTTTCGACCAAAAGGCCTGTGGTCAATTACTTTGAGGACAATTGGTGGAGTGTATATCTCATCTTTAGGGAGAAGCTGAAGAGAGAGAGAGAGATAGTTAGGATTCTCCTTGTCCAAAATCAACAAAGCTTCATTTACAAACACAACTACTTAGTAATGTTTAGTTTTTGTTTTCACTGTATGTATTTAGATCAAAACATGGTTAAATCTGAAAGCAGGGCAAATTTAGTATATTACCTAGACTCTTGGGGCACATGGTCTTTTAAAAGCAAAATTTTAGACTTGCAGCCACAATCCCAGGGAGTTCTGAGTGAGTTTAGAGTTGTTCTGGGTTGCTATAATGTTCTAGATGATTGCTAGCTCATGACTTGGTGGTTTCTTACTAGCTTATGTCACAAAAGTGACATCTTAGTCTATAAGGGTTTGTTTTTAGCCAATTTTATCGTTTGCCTCATAATTTGTGTTTACATTTATTTCTGCAGCACAAAGGGTGTAGGATGAGTTACGCATCAAAATGTATTCAAATCTCAAACCAATAAAATGAGCAACAGCACAGCTTGCCTTAGCAAAAACCACTAATTAGCATTGCGGGCCATCGTGTTCATGAGAGAGGCTGAAAATAGAACTTAATGTCACATGTGGCAAAAATCCTTCTATCCTTTGTTTTGTATACACAGACATTTCAACAGTACTGATTCATTTTCTGTAAGTTAGCAAAAGCTATTTCTTTAGGTTAAGGAGGTGCTGTACCACTTTGAGGAACAGGACAGATCCAGGGAAGTTAGGATTTTTCTTGATGTTTTTGATGATGCCAGTCTGAACAGTATGACCTCCACATTCAACTATAAGGCTCGGGGAAGACACTGCAGCCAGCTGATATGCCTTCATGTTTCTTAAACCCCAGGCCAGGATCTGTCAAAACACACAGTATGAGACACCATCAGTAATTTTGTTTGGTTTCAGCGCATTATTCGTAAGGATGACTGCATTACCTCGACTGCGGTGAGCTGCACCACAGGCCTGATTCCCTGAGGAACCATGTACAGATTCTCACTTCTTCGAGGTGGGACCAGAGGAAGGTTAACGTCATTTGCCTGAGGTCAACAAAGAACAGCATACTGGATAAGCAAATGATAATGGTGCTGTGGTTAAGAGACACGCTAATGGTGACAACAGTTAGGTCAGTGGGTGAATATGCCACTCTCCAGTTGTGTATTTCCTTGGTAGTGGTGATTTTTCACAGAACTACTTTTCACAGAACTACTGGCTACACCCTGCAAATTTAAAACTGCGGACAACCCTATGATACATACAGTATTTAAATTAGCATCTGTATTAAGACAGATAATGGTGAGTTGTCTGCTAAAAATATATTTACATTCTACAGTACTGTATTAAATAAATTATTAATAACAAACAACCATATGTGACCCTGGACCACAAAACCAGCCATAAGTAGTATGGGTAAATTTGTAGCAATAGCCAACAATACATTGTATGGGTCAAAATTATCGATTTGTCTTTTATGCCAGAAATCATTAGGATATTTAGTAAAGATCATGTTCCATGAAGATATTTTGTAAATTTCCTACCATAAATATATCAAAACTTCATTTTTGATTAGTAATATGCATTGCTAAGAACTTAATTTGGACAACTTTCAAGGCAATTTTCTCAATATTTTGATTTTTTTGCACCCTCAGATTCAAGATATTTAAATAGTTTTATCTTGACCAGCTTTCAGATGATGTATAAATCATCTCATATGTGTTTAGCTTTATCCAAAAAGAAAAAAAAAATATGTTGAAATTAAACTTGTATAAAATAATATATGAAAGCATATTACTTTCATATATTATTTTATACAATGTTAATAATTAATACATGTTGTCATGGTTTAAAGTATAAATGTATGAGTAGCAGGGTTATTACTGTTAACTAAAACTAAAAAAAGCACCAAAATTACTAACTGAAAACCAAACTAAAAATATAATTACTACTATACTATACTAAATAAAAAAAATAATAATAATAAAATAAACCTTAATAGTAATATTAAAAGAAAACAAAACTAATAAAATGACAAATACACTAAGATTAAAATGAAGCTGAATGTATAAAATTAAAAGCTAATTCAAAATATTAATAAAACTATTATAAATATAAATGATAACACTTCACAGTGAGGTTCCATTAGTTAATGTTAGTTAATGTATTAACTAACATGAACAAACAATGAACAATACATTACAGTATTTATTAATCTTTGTTAATGTTAGTTACTGAAAATACAGTCGTTCATTGTTAATTCACACTGCATTAACTAATGTTAACAAGCACATATTTTGATTTTAATATTGCATTAGTAAATGCTGAAAATAACATTAACTACGATTAATAAATACTGTAGAAGTATTCTTAATTTTTAGTTCACGTTAAATAAAGTAGTTAACTAATATTAACTAATTAATCTTATTGTAAAGTGCTTTCATATAAATAATACTAAAATAACACTGATGTGTAGTGGGAGAAAAATATTAACACACAAAAAGTAAGAATAAAAACAACCTTATCTTTAAGCAAGAGCTCTGCTGCTACCAGCATTTCTCCTGCATTTCGTCCCTTCATGGTGATGGGGAACCAAAGGAGTCTAGGTGTTACTTGGGCGGCAGGTTTCAGCTTCACTACTGGAGGGCACGTGCATCTACCCATTGGCTCATCCTTCCCCTGCAAAACATCCATGGATCAAGATTAAAATATGCAGTGCTTTTTGAAGACTCCCTGAAGGCCAGAGTTCGTATTAACAGAGTCATACCACTTGGTCACTATCATAAACTTCCAGAACGACACTGGGCGGGCTGTGAGCAATGGTCTGAGGGTCTCCGTAGATTTCAATGTCATCAAAAATAAGGGTTTGGTCCCATGTGGGGTTGAGACTGGCCTTAATGATCTCTGTTGTCTTGCTGACATGCATGAACGACACATGCACATAGGGATCTGTGAAAACAAGATACAAAATATCAGTCAGTCAATATTAATAATTAAAACACGTGAGGTGATGAATTGCATTCATATTAGATTAAACATTTCTCACCAGAAAAGCTGTCTTTGTCCATAGGCAGAAGATTCTTGGCTTGATATACATAGACTCTGAGATGGTAGATGAATGACTCTGTTGAGACACATGGTAAGTGATAAAAATGTTTCTCAAGGATTAAAATAAGCATATTAGAATGATTTCTGAAGGATCGTGTTGCACCAAAGACCACAGTAATGCTGATTGTTTTTAATGTTTTTTAAAGAAGTCTCTTCTGCTCACCAAGACTGTATTTATTTGATCCAAAGTACAGCAAAAACGCTACAATTTTGAAATATTATTACTATTTAAAATAACTGTTTTCTATTTAAATATATCTTAAAATGTAATTTATTCCTGTGATTTCAAAGTTTAATTTTTAGCATCATTATTCCAGTCACAATATCCTTTAGAAATCATTCTAATATTCTGATTTGCTGCTTAAAAAAACATTAACGTTAAAAACAGCTGAGTAGAATTTTTTCAGGTTTCTTTGATGAATAGAAAGTTCAGAAGAACAGCATTTCTCTGAAATATAAATCATTTGTAACATTATAAATGTCTTTATCATTATATTTGATCAATTTAAAGCATCCTTGCTTTTTGGTGCTGAAAATGTAGCTTTGATCACAGGAATAAATTACATTTTAAAATATATTCAAATAGAAAGCAGTTATTTTAAATAGTAAACAATAACAATATTACTGCTTTTGCTGTATTTTGGATCAAATAAATGCAGAAGAGACTTTTTTAAAAACATTAAAAAATGTACTGTTCAAAAACTTTTGACTGGTAGTGTATGAACAGTAGTGTAGCTATTTAAAATGGTGTAATAATTTCTACCAGCTAGGTGTTTGGTGCTTCCTTCTCTTAGTGAAGTTTGTATAATAATCTAATTAATCAGCACTGCTCAGGATTTCTATTGGCTCCCGAACTGTCCTTGTTATTTCGTTTTGTTTTGTGCAGATTGTTGGGAAGAGGAGGGGTGTGTTAGTCTCAGAGATATAATCAGTGTAAGGAATTTAGAAGGAGTCCTTTAATCAGCAGGCATGAATAAACATTACTCACTGTCGAATCTGCAAAACACAGTGGGTGTGTTGGCACCAAAGAGTTTAGCTGTGTCCTTTTTGCTGCCTTTCTCGTCCTCGTCTATTCCCTATAACCAAATAAAAATAGGTGAGGAACATCCTTCAAAATGACATTCTAAATAAGTCATATCAGACTGCAGACTTTAAACTACAACCATAGGAATGGCTCAAAAACAAATAAACTTTTAATCTTGTTTAATCTTGTGTCAGGGACAAATAAATGAACAAATAAATTCAAGGTTGTCCTCTACCCAAAACAGAATCTATTTTAAACAACTAATGTTGTTTTTAACTCTTACAGTCAGTCAAGACAGTAAATAGACTAACCAAAGCCCCTTCCAGGTTAAAGATAGCCGACGCGCCCACGCGTTCAGCTGGTGCCATTTTCCTCCTCCAACGCCTGCGGCGGAATGTGTCCGAGGAACGCTCCTTCCTGTGGAACTTCCACCCAATCAGAGACGAGTATTCCCAGCCATCACCAATGTCTTTTTTCTGTTTTGAAAACATTGATTATACATAATACAGATGATGATTTTCACAACTACTCAATCAGAAGTGAAAGGCAGTCGCAGTACAAGACAACAATGCAACTTAACATGGTGCAATTCAGAAAAATCGCAAAATACAGATCAGAAAGTAACGGTAGTGAGGTGTTCTCACCTCTATAGTGGGCGTGTCTGATATCTTCCTGCGAGGTCGGACCAGTCTTTTCCTGCGATGGATGTGGTACATTTTCTCAGCAGCAACCCAGGACCTGGGCTTATCATCAGGAGGAATGGTGACACCGTATTCCCATCCTGGCATTCAACACAAACAATGGAACATGCTTTAACAACAGATGCTAAAGTATTGGATCATATCCTCATCAGTGTACACTGCCATTCAAAAGATTTTTTAATGGAGTCTCTTACACTCATCAGGGCTGTATTTATTTGATCAAAAATACAAAAAACAGTAATGTCGTGAAATATTTTTGCAATTTCTAATATTGGTTTTATCAGCCATTATCAGCCGATTTATTACCAGTGTTGAAACTGTTTTGCATGTTGTGTGTCTTTTTTTAATTTAATGAATAAAAAGTTAAAAAGAACAGGACTCATTCAAAATAGATTTTTTTCTAACAATATAAGTCTTTACTATCGCTTTTTGTCCATTTAACACATCCTTGCTGAATAAAAGTATTAATATTTTAAAAAAAGAAAGAATTTACTGACCCCAAACTTTTGAATAGTAGGGTATATTTTAACACAAAATCTCTATTTTGAATAAACATTGTTTAAATTTTTTATTCAAAGAATCCTGAAAAAGGTATCATTGGTCCCAAAAAATATTAAGCAGCACAACATTGATTATAAAACAGCATCTTAGAATGATTTCTGAAGGATCATGTGACAGAAGACGAGTAATGATGCTGAAAATTAAGTTTTGCTTCACAGGAATAAAGAATATTTTAAAGTATATTAAAATAGAAAACTGTTATTTTAAATTGCAATAATATTCGGTATATTTAATCAAATAGACACAGCCTTTAAAAAACATTACAAATCTTGAATGGCAGTGTACTTCATTGATGCAATAAAACAGTATTGTTGTGAATTATTTTTACCAATTAAAATAACTGATTTATATTTTTATATATTTTAAAATGTAATTTATTCCTGTGATGACAAAGCAGGATTTCAGCAGTCATTACTCCAGTCTTCAGAAATAATTATAATATATTTATTTAGTGCTCAAGAAATATGTCTTATTATTATTAATGTTGAAAACAATTGTGCTGCTTAATAAAGTTGTTACATCTTTAAGAATTCTTTGATGAACAAAAAGTTAATTTATTTGAAATTTAAATCTTGTGTGACATAACTAGCTTTTAATCCTGGTAGTCATAATTCCTGACCTTTCTCATC
Organism: Labeo rohita; assembly: GCF_022985175.1. Classification (NCBI taxonomy): domain Eukaryota; kingdom Metazoa; phylum Chordata; class Actinopteri; order Cypriniformes; family Cyprinidae; genus Labeo; species Labeo rohita. Next base: position 20,633,367 of record NC_066881.1, on the reverse strand, counting down.
CACTGCCCTGTTGCTGTCAAAATTCCAGTCATCTTCCCAAATCCATCCTGGAGGACACTCAATCTCTTGAGGGTTCTGGGCTTTCTCTCCATTCTGCACAGAACAAATCCCATCATTCAATACTTGAAGTGGTGATTCATCCAAAAACAACAATTCTATCATTGTTTACTCACCCTCATGTTTCTCCAAACATGAATAACTTTCTTCAATTGAGAAATGTGACATTTTGAATCATTTCAAGAGCATTTTATGTACACAAAGGCCACGAAAGTACAATAAAAAGTCTTCTAAAGCCAGTACAACAGTTTGGTGTGATGAACAAACTTGAAATTTAAATTAATTGTTATTTGCTAAATAATCTTTCACTTTGTGGGCCATTATCTCGAGAACCACTTTGAACTGATCCATGAGTCAGTGAGTTGAACTTGATAACCAAATCACACACAGTATGAATGAATGAATCAGAAACGGATGAACTGATTCATTAAAAAGAATCAGTGATTCACTCATGAATCATTCATCACTGCTTATCTCATGAACTTAACCAGATTTTTATCATATAAAGCTATCAAATAGCATATGGTTGTAGTTGTACTGTAAATTGTTATGATACTTTTATTGTGCTTTGTGATGAACAAGATGCCCATGATATTTGTCAAAAATTCACCTTTTTGTTCCACAGAAAGAACATTTGGTAAAAACATGAGAATGAGTCTGTAATTCAAATCATAATTCTTATTTCTGCATGAATTATTCCTTTACAAAACCTGCTCCATCCAGTGTATTACCACCCAGTGATCTAAAATTGAGGCATGTGGTTGTGAAGTTTCTATGAGACCACAGTACGTGGTAAAGTTTGGCTGCTTCAAATTTCCATACTGTTTTCAAAATTTAAATTCAAAATGCAGACATTGTGACATTAAAAGTTGTTCTTTCTCCTTGACTCTCCAGTGCTTGTTCACTCACCACATCAGTGAAAGGTTCACCAGCAGGTTTCCATTCTCCACCAGGGAAGCGAGTTTCGTTTTGGTAGACCTCATCAGTAAATTCAGAATGGCCTGCGTCAGCCTCTGTAAGCAGACTGATTCAAGCACAGAACACACAGATGAGGCGTTAGTGACATTTATTTCAACATGCAGTACACAGTTAAACACTCAGCCAAGGCCATGACTCCATACAGAGTAGGGAGTGGGGTCAGTGTAAGAGGCCCAGAAGAGCTGATTATATAAACACAGAGCAGAGAGAGCCTGGCAAAAAGACTATGTTTATGTTACAGCAAGGCTGACTGTGGCTGTATGCCAACTACCACAGCTTCCTCTGATTGTGTGCTAGGCAAAACTAAATAGATTTTAACCCACTTTACTTAAACCACAGAGTCATTAATAACATACTACCCTTTAAAACCACTGGGGCAGTAAGCTTTTTTTTTTTTTTTTTATAAAAATGAATAGAATTTAATACTTTTATTTAGCAAGGAAATAGTAAGTAAAATGTTTATAATGTTACAAATGATCTACAACTGTTTTAACACTAATAATAACAATGTTTCTTAAGCACTAAATCAGCATATTTGATTTCTAAAGGATCATGTGGAGTAATCGCTGCTGAAAATTCAGCATTACCATCACAATAAATAAATAAACTTTAAAAATATTTAAAAACAGAAAATAGTTATTATGATTTGCAATAATATTAAATATATATATTTTTATTTATTTATTTATTTTTTAATTTTACTGAACAAAAACTTTTAAATAGGAGTGTACATTCACACACATTTTCAGTGGTTTACAGAAAAAGTAAAAAAAAACAATATACCAGTGTAAAAATATTTAAACATCCTTAAAATAAGATACATTTATTTGAGAAGCAAAACTGAATTTTTAAATATCTAATTGTGTATATTTTTTAAGATTTATTATTATTACCTTATTACCAAATTGTTTCTTTTTTTATGTAAACTTTTTTTTCTTAAAAAGACAAAATATTTGGCCAATGACCCTTATGAAAATTAACCATGTTTTTTGGCATATTAACTACCATTTGTATAACCACAGTTTTACTACAAATACCATGGTTGAAATTATGGTTAGTGTAGCAAAACCATAGTTAGATTGGGGTTACCGTAGTTTAACTATAGTATTTTATACTTCAGATATTATATAAAAAGACAAAATACTGATTAATACTTTTTTTTGCAGTGCAGTGTAGTTTAAGCTGAGTGGGTGCTAAAAAGCAAAGCTCAATAACCACACTAATCATACCAAAAGATATATTCATATTGAAAATGTGCATATGTTGCATTCATATGTGGCTTACCAGCGCTCAGGGTCAATGAACCAGTCTCCTTCCCACTCCCAGCTCCTGGGTGGCATGAAACGTTCCTGCTTCAGTTTTACTTTTCCTGTCACATCTGAAAACTTATGCCGCCCAACCAGACCTGTGGTTCCCCACTTCCCAAAAACCTGAGCCTGATTCTCATACTGACACAGAAGAACAGAAGGTTTCGTCATAATGTTGCTAAGGGAAGTTACACACAACAGGCCACAAAAAATTCCAATATTATATAGGTTTCACTTCAGTGTTCACATTTACTAACCATCTCTGCATACACGCTGAATGTTCCTTCTGCAAAACTGTTGAATTTCTTCTCATGTGCAGACAGACCCAGCCACATGTTCACACGCAGCTGCACAGGGATCTTGAGACCTTTGTTTTTGTCCATTGGGTACTGAAAACAAGAAGTTTACATTTTTAATTGAATTTAATTGATTATTGTATTAATTTAGGAAATAATAAATAATTTATTTATTTGATCAAAAATAATGCAAAAAAAAAAAACATTAATATTGCAAAATGTTATTAGAATATAAAATAATGGTTTCTATTTTAATATACATTAAAATGTAATTTATTCCTGTGATGCAAAACCTTTAAATGGTAGTGTATATTGTTAGAAAATATTTCTATTTTAAATGCTGCTCTTCTTAACTTATTCAAAGAAAAGTATGACAGGTTCCAAAAAAATATTAACCAGCACAACTGTTTTCAACATTGATAATAAATCAGCATATTAGAATGATTTCTGAAGAATCATGTGACACTGAATAGTGGAGTGATAATGCTGAAAATTCAGCTTTGATCACAGGAATAAATTAGATTTTAATGTATATTAAAATAGAAAAATGTTATTTTACATTGTAATAATATTTCACAATATTACATTTTTTCCTGTATTTTTCATTAAATAAAAACAGCCTCGATGAGCATAAAAAAACTTCTTATGTCATGATAAATTATACTGATTCCAAACTTTTGACTGACAGTGTGTAGCTATAGATTTATTCTTAAATATTGGAAAATATATAAAAGTCAGAACAGAGAGTCCGTGCTTTAATTGATTTTCTAGAATTATACTTTAATATTATACTTAATAATTATTATTGAATATTTTATGACATATTATTTATTGACTACATCAAATACCTGTATGTTAAACATTAAAATTAATTAAAAATGGTGAAAACTAGCTAAAAAGAAGGTTTACCAGCAAAATGACCCTAAAATATATATTTTTTTATTTACAAAATTTTATAAACCTGAAAAAAAAAATACAGAGATGTATATACATGTCATGTCATGTCGTGGCACCAGTCTAACTATCCGTTTTACCTGCATAAAGATGCTTTGCGTCCTGCCGCAGTACTTGCCGACGGCCTGCTCGCTGTGGGTGGAGTAGAGAACCTGATTGGCTGGGATTCGGGCGTAAGCCACACGTTTCTCTCCTCTCAGCATCCATATGATAACATCAGGCATACTGTTCTGAGGCTGTATTGTGAATTCAAACAAACAAGGGCTTTTAATTATGTAGATGTGATGTTTAGATATATAACATTCTCTTAGTTGTCAGTAGTATAAGATCAATAACAAGGCAATGCCAAACCTCCTCTGTGATCTGCTGTAGTCGTTCCAGCCAGTCCTCTATATCAGGCATTGTGGCTCTAACATCAACAGCCTCTTCCCTCATGCGAATAGCTGCCTCTTTAACACTGGCCATGGTTTTGTCACGCAGATTCTTGATCTGAATATCAAGCGCTGTCAGATTCGGCTTAGCCTCCAAATCTGGTAACTGGTAACTAACAGCAACAAGATTCAAGTCACATGTCTGACATGGTAGGTAAATAAAGTTACACAAGGTAGTGTTCATTTTTACATTTGACTTTTTTGTTGTTTTAGTTTTATTGCTATGCTTATTTATTTTAGCCTATTGTACCTTATGTAGTTCATGAAATGTTTTATGTGAAATGTCCAATGTGATTCAGTTGTTTACTTTAATATGACTCAACATTATTTATTTATCATCAAAATTCATCTATTTCATCATGTCTTCATTTTTAATATTGACAAAATAAAAGCAAACATTTTAGTTATTTTGTTGTCTAGTTCAACACTGTTCCAAGGGCAATTCTAAGTAATAAAACAGAAGAAGATAAGAAAGTTTACCCCCTGGCATTTACCTGGAAAGGTCATCGATGAGCTGCGTGATAAGTCTCAGCCAAATCTCAGCTAGGCGAGAGTCGGACACTTTAGCCAGGAGCGCCGTCTTTAGAGAGACGACGTTGGATTGCTAAAGAAAGAGTCACATACAAAATATGACTGCTCTGAATCATTCATCTGTTTGCTCCATGGCATGAAAATGCATTAAAATCATACCAATCGGTCAGAAATATAGAGAATGATGTTCACTGCATCCAAACGGTGATTTATGTCCTCCCAGAAAGATGTGAGGATAACAACAGGCTTAGAATCAGCCCAGGGCAGGTAATAATAGTGATTTCCTATGAAAACACACACACACACAAAATTACGAGCAAAATAATGCAGGTCACAAGTCGCTCATGTTTGGACTATTTGTATCTGTTTAGAATCTCACCATCAAACACAGCACAGCTATACTGAGTGGTGGAGGCCAGAGGTTTGCATGTGGAGTCCAGTTTATTTCCATAGTTTCCAATGCTGACCTCAAACTGAATAGGTTCTCCAGGCTCCTGAAGCATACAGGCACTGTGGAACACGGCACATAAGGAATACTTCCTTCTCCGTTGGTACTTCTGCACAGTGAAAATGGATTAAACAAGAATGTCTAGTTCTTTTCTGCCAAAATAATGATTGTGATCTCAATTCCATTGTCTTCTCTGTCAGTAAAATGTGTAGTCAATGAATACATAATCAGATGAATGTTTCAGTGAAGCAATGGTGTGAGAAATGCGTGCTGTTACCTGTGCCACCAAAATGTCATCATTTGAAATGTCTTCCACTTTCTTGTCAGTTTTGTCATCCAGTTGAGTGGAAAGCTCGATCAGAACCCTTCCCCGATACGCCACCCCTTCACCCTGAAACACACAGCCTGAGTTTAACAGCTCTGACAACTGACATGGATTGTGCAACAAACATCTGACGCTGTGAATGTGAAATGACTGCATTTGTTTGTTGAATTTTTTATGCAAAGCAAACAGTGCATGGCATTATTATCTTCAAAGTCAGGGTGTTGCAGAAATGTTTTCCTTCTTAGATTATTGCTGGGGTTGGCCGGTATTTATTATGTTTTATATTGTAGCTCTCTGCATTTTTCTTTACAATACTCACCTTGCCACAATTCAGATCCTCATATGGGTCAGGTAGGCCAGTAAATTCTCTTGGACTTCCATAAAGGTTAACATAACAAGGCCCAAAAGCTGGAAGAAATCCAACCTCAGATTCTGTGGTGTCCACTGAATAAGAAAATCGATTAGAGGTACGTTGAGATGACCAGTAAATCAACACAAACAACTGAAATTTAAAAATCATTAAAGTATTGATATTACATTAAAAAATACAAATACACATCCAATTTTAACAATTCTACACCAACAGTGCCACAAATGTAACTGCAAAAAAAAATGATTGTATTCAAACAGGTTTCTCAAACACTCCTAGCTGTTGTTTTGAATGCCCCAAACACATTTATGAAGTTGCCTGAAGTTTACATGTCAAATGCTGGACATTAAAGAGGATTATTTTATTTTTGAGTATATTAACATCTAAACTACACAAACAGTCAAAAGTTTTTGGACAGTAAGATTTTTAATCTTAAAGATTTTAAAGAAGTCTCTTCTGCTCACCAAGCCTGCATTTATTTGCTTCAAAAACAGTAATATTGTAAAATATTTTTACTATTTAAAATAATTCTATTTGAATATATTTTAAAATGTAATTTATTCCTGTGACCAAAGCTACATTTTCAGCATCCTTACTCCACTTTTCAGTGTCACATGATTCTTCAGAAATCATTCTAATATGCTGTTCAAGAAACATTTATTATTGTTATTATTAATATTATTAATATTTAAAACAGTTGAGTACAGAATAATCCAGAATAATAGAATAATCCAAAGATCAGCATTTATCTGAAATAAAAAGCTTTTGTAACATTATACCCTATACTATTCAAAAGCTTGGAGTCAGTATAATTTTGGAATTAATTATAGAAATTAATACTTTTATTTAGCAAGGATGCTTTAAATTGATCAAAAGTGATGATAAAGACATTCATATTGTTGCAAAAGATTTCTATTTCAGATAAATGCTGTTCTTTTGAACTTTCTATTCTTTAAAGAAACCTGAATTTTTTTTAACATAATAATAATAATAATAATAATAATAATAATAATAATAATAATAATAATAATGATAATGATAATAGAATTCATAATAATAATAATAATAATAATAACAAATGTTTCAGCAAATGAGAATATTAGAATGATTTCTGAAGGATCATGTGACTGGAGTACAAAATTCTGCTTTGAAATCACGGGAATGAATTACATTTTTTAAAATATATTCAAATAGAAAACAGTTATTTTAAATTTTTTTAAAAAATTATTTTAAAAAATATTTCAAAATTTTACTGCGCTTTGGATCAAATAAATGCAGGCTTGGTGAGCGGAAGAGACTTTAAAACATTAAAAATCTTGCTGTCCAAAAACTTTTGACTGGTAGTCAAAAGCAAAATATAAAATAAAAACAAAAAATCGAGAGATTTAATAAGATTCACAATACCATTAAAAGAAGGAGGCAGTCCATTTTCTGAGGGTGATTCTGGTGAAGAAATCGAGTTTTAGACAGGATGCATACTGTTCAACAGTAAACATTTATCTGAAAGTTCTGTTATGCAAGTTTTATTTTAAAAATAAGTTTGTATTGTGAAGGAAAAATTCATTTTCATTAATATTCTACAGTAAAATCAAAATTACTCCACACCTCCACCTCATGAGACACAAACAGAGAACCCTACCCTCAATTTCCCCACCAGATGATGCTATTTTTGTCAGATTAAGGTAGGTGGTCCCAATAACGTCATTCCTTGACAGCCGATCCCTGTAAAAGGCAAGAGTCAAGAGTCAAGCACCAACCACATCATTAGAATAATTTCTGAACGATCATGTGGTACTGAAGACTGGAGTAGCTAATGACTGCTAAAAAATTAAGGTTTGCCATCCCAGTAATGATTTATTAATTTAATACATTAAAATAGAAAACTATGGGCCAGATTTACTAAACAGGGCAAATTAGCGTGAGAGCGCAATTCCGAATGTGGGTGATTTACTGACAATGCTCAAATTAAAGAACACAGATGCAACGTTTCATTTACATATCGACCAATGCAATATGCCAAGTGCAGCGCAAATTAGCATAGTCGCAAATAAAGAATAAAGAAGCCACAGCACGTTGAAAAGAACTGGAGGACAAAAATTAAAAGGGTTACAAGAAGTTTTGATAGACCTGGTATTGCATGACTCCTCCTTGTTGAGGGTTCTAAGTCACCTTTTATTTTCTGAAGCAAATTAAAAATAACATGGCTTGGCAAACAATATTTTCGGATAATGTGTTCTTCTGGCACTCCAAATTAATTAATACATGTAGAAATAACCTCTCCTTTCTACCACGCGCTTTTTTAGATATATATTTTTGGGCTTTTTTGTGCCTGTAAATGGACAGGACAGTAGAGAGATAACAGGAAAGTACCTGCCAGAGAGAGGGGAGCTAGATGGGATTCGAACTCAGGTCGCTGCAAGCACAGTTGTGCTATATTTTAGCGCACTAACCACAAGGCTATTGGCGCCAACTACCACTCGCTCTTCTGTACTCTGTTGCAACTGCAACAAAAACTGCAGCCATTTTAAGCGCAAAATTGTTTAAGACATGTTTTTTGGGGGTGTTAAATAACGGCGCAAATACCAGCAATTAGACAAGTGCAAACATTAGTAAATCGCATTGCGTGATTAATTTTAATACTTTCCTCCCATTCATTTTGCATCTGAAAGGCAACTCCTACAAATGCATATTCAGTAAGGTCAGGCACAAAAATAACTGCGTCCACACCTTTTCAGAGCTAATTCTTCACTGCGCATCTTTAGTAAATCCTGACAGTATTATTTTAATGCCAAAAGAGGGTTTGCACTGGCACAAGCTGTTAGTAAATTATAAGTTATATAAAGAACTTACCAGTCAAATACAGTAAGTTTGATGCGTTCACACATTGATGGGAACTAAAAGGAAAGATTGAAGAAATATTATACTATTCACTTCAACCACCATTGTTTCAAAAAGCATTCTAAGCATTTTACATGAAAATTGTTACTTGATTGATTACTTGATTTAATGAATTTGACTTGTATATAGTTTTATTAACCTATGAACCTAGTTTCCTACCTTAATCTGCAGGTGAATCAGCTGATTCCACTCTGGATTCGCATTCTTCTCTACAATCTTTGTACACACCTTAAAAGACCAAAATGAAGCAATTCATCACAATTCTTTACAAATCAATCCTATCCTTTTTCGGTAAACATCTTTTTTTGTTTTTACCTTTTTGCCAGCAAAACTGACTTCTAGAAAAGGATCCACCAAATTTTTCTTATCATCTGTTCCACCAAACATGCTCTTTACTGTCTGGGCAAATGCATCGTCCACTGAAAATGACCAAAGTGACAGAAGACGCATGTTACAGACTATGGGAATAGAAATGGGAGTATTTAGATTTCAGCTGTGTTGCTGTCATGACTACTTTGTGGCATGTCTTCAGCACGGTAGACTTTCAGACTCAGCGTAGCCCATCGTAAAGCAACTCCGGCTGGCAGCAGCAAGTTACTTTCAATGTCATCCTGTTCCTCGTTGGCTTCTCGCTTTTCCGCCTGACCAACAAGTTAATCATAGATATCACACATCAGTCAAGACCAAGTTTGACAGTTTTTTTGGACAACCCAGTGTAATATTAATTATTTTATTTATTTTATTTTATTTTTATTTTTATGTATTATTAATAGATAACTAATATTAACATATTAAAAAAACTATATTAATAAAAAAAAAATTAAATGACACTTATCTAAATTTGCATGTTTATTACAAAAAACAAAAAACAAAGAACAGCTAATTTCCCAGGCTGTTCTAATTTACCCCAAATGCAAATGGGTTTTTTTTTTTTAGGTAATTCATGTCGAAAGTGAAATACTTAATCTCCATATTTGCACAATCCATTTGGTTCCTCATTTTAATTCAAATTCAGGAACTGAACATTTAAAACTAATTATTATATTTCCAGTCTTTTTACAACTTTCGACAGCATAGTTAAGAAACAATGGGGAAGAGAAAGAGGGGACCTGGCCAAGGACCTGTCAGGACGAATCAGGACTCGAACCTGGGTCACTTGAGGTGCTGTTGCACTATATGTCGGAGTGACATTTAAGGCTATGGCACAGAATGCAATGTTTTAACTTTTAAACTTTCAGAGTGATGTGAGCTTACCGGTGGCTCGTCTCCTGTGCCCACTATCAACATGCTGACTTTAAGGTAGCCTCTGGCCCCAGAGATTGAGTCATCAGGGTCACTTAGCAGCAACCACTTTCTCATGACTGCATGTCCTGTCAGACACATCACAGATTATCAAAAAATGTCATGAGAAAGTTTTAAATGTGTAACTGTTACACAATTTTCATTATGTTGCACAATTTAACAGTTTAGAATCCACCAGCCAAATTATTCACATACCAGGTTCATCATAGACATAGCCGACATCCAGCTGTTAAAACAAGGTTTGAAAGAATTTGTAAGGACACATACTCAACATCAAAGAAATTAGATATCAAGATTCCAACCAAATCATAAAGACATGGAAAATATATTCAAATGACATTAGGATTGCATGGTTTATATCAAAGCATACCTTAAACTCCCCCATAAGACTGTCTGCTCTGAGGGAGTAGGCATTATACACCTGGATTTAAGAAATATATCTATTACAAGACAGACAATAAAAAGCTGCAACCATAATATGAACTAGAGATGAAAGTATAAACTCTCTTAGCAGCAAATATAAAACTATATTAAAACTTCCAGAACAGCAATTTACATATAATGTACTCACCCCTTTGTCATCCAAGATGCTTATGTCTTTCTTTCTTCAGTTGTAAAGAAATTGTGTTTTTTTTAAAAAACATTTCAGGATGTTTCTCCATATAACAGACTGATACGATGCCCCGATTTTGAACTTCCAAAATGCAGTTTAAATGTGGCTTCAAACGATCCCAAATGCAGTTGAAGAAGGGTATTTTCATAAAAATAATACAATATATATACTTTTTAATGTCAAACGCTCGTCTTGTCTTGCTCTTCCCAACCTCTACTTTTTTCCGATTCATGACAGTTAGGGTATGTTGAAAAACATACCCTATCAACCATTTCATATTCTCCCTCAACTTCAAAATCGTCCTATATCGCTGTTTTACCTTGTACCTTTTGTTAAGGGTATTTGATCTTCTTTGCATGTTCACATTGCAAAGACTGGGTCGGTACTTCTGCAGCGATGTAGGGTGATTTTGAAGAGATTTTTGAAGTTGTGGGAGAAAATACGATTAGAGTTTTTCGACATACCCTAACTGTCTCGAGTCAGAATACACAGAGTTCAGGGAGAGCAAGACAAGACGAGCATTTGAGATTAAAAAGTATTTAAATTGAATTTTTCTAATGAAAATAACAGATCGTTTCGCTAGATAAGACCCTTCTTCCTCGGCTGGGATCTTAACAGTCGTTTAAAGCTGCATTTAAACTGCATTTTGGAAATGTTTTCCTCAGAAAACACAATTTCTTTACAACTGAAGAAAAAAAGACATGAACATCTTGGATGACAAGGGGGTGAGTACATTATCTGTAAATTGTTGTTCTGGAAGTGGACTTCTCCTTTAACACGATTTGCACAAATAGGACATGCTCCTGGATCCTCATCCTGGTTTAATCATCATCAATCAACATTGTTATCAACCAATCAGTGTCTTCAGAGTTTAGCATCTGGTTGACAGAATGCTGATCAAGGAACATGTTCTACTTGTGAAGTTTGTATTGTGCCAGGACCATTTCAAGACCCATCTTACCCGGATCATGATGCTCTCATCGAAAAGCTCAGAAGGCAGCATGTTGACATTGTAGAAGAAAATCTGTAGAAACATCACCAAAATTATATTCACAACACAGGGCTCTCACAGGCCATGAAAAGCTAAGAAAAATAGAACTTTTGGTTAAGGTAGCCTCAACTGAATATGTATGTGAAATTAAGAGGTTGTAGACTCACTTAGGAAAGTGTGAGAGTGACAGAAATATCAAGGCAAAAAGAAGGAAGTGAGCACGGTTTTTAGCCAAAACAGGTGCAATGCAGAGTAAAGCAGAAGCAGACCAAAGCCATGGAGCAGTCCAGAGAAAGAAAGGTTTCTCTGTAGGAAAAAAACATATATTGACCAAAAAGATGTATTGACTTTAGTTCACCCAAAAATGAAAATTCTGTCATTAATTACTCACCCTCATGTTGTTTAAAACCCGTAAGACCTTCATTCATGTTTGGAACACAAATCGAGATATTCTGATAAAATCTGAGAGCTTCCTGACCCTGCATAGACAGCAACACAACTCAAATATCTTAATTTGTGTTGAAGATGAACAAAGGTCTTACAAGTTTGGAACGACATGAGGGTGAGTAATTAATGACAGAATTTTCATTTTTGGGTAAACTATCCCTTTAAGCATTCTTTGTTAACAAAGTCAGACGGGCTCACTGAAAACCGAAATACCTCATCAAAGAACGGATTGTTTCCTCTTCGGATCCTTGTTCTGTGTGTCTGTCCGCACACACTTACTTTGACGACTGGCTTTACGTTATTGCCGGGTAACTGTCGACCCTCAATTACTCGAACACGGATCTAAGTACAAATAACAATGTCAGCAGATTAAAGCTAAAAGCTCGGCAACTTCTCAGATAGGATGTTTAGCAAGAGGAATACATACCTGGAAATCCTGGGGTTTGTTGGCCAAAGTTCGTTGTCGCTTTCGAGTTGTACGGACCATCTTTTTTGGCTGGCCAGAGGGAGAAACTCCAGGTGCCCCTGGCTCAGTCCCAACAACTGCATCCTCATCACTATCAACACCTTTCTCCTCTTCACCAACTAGAACCAAAGCCAGCAGATATAAATAAAAAATTGTGAATAAATATAAATAAACATATAAAAAATAACATAAAAAGACAAATAATACTGAACTACACCTAAAATGCACCATTTAGGGACTAATATGTACACTAATAAGGTACTAATATGCATCCTTTAAGGTTTAAATAAGCTACAAAGCTGTACCGTTGGAAAATGTACGAGCCCAGTGACCTCAGTTTTTGCTACTGTACCTTAAAGACTTCTAGATGACTTTTGTTGACTTCAAAAAGCAAAGCTTAGCCAAGTTGCTGAATACTGTATACGTAGGTGTTGATATGTAAATGTGGGGGGTTACATGTTAATGTTCATACAGTAATTTTGACTGCAATATTGTATTGATTTCTGAATGTCCTCGTTTTCCAGCTTAGTTACAATATAAAACATCAGTATTGTTAAGCACACAGAGACAATGTGGCAGGCTGTGGTAGTCTTTTTTGTTTCTGAGTGTTCCATGTTCTTTCTCTCATTTGCATCAGTCATTTCCATACTGTATGTAAACACAAATGCTTAAAATCTTCCTGCAGCTCTGTAGGGCGGTCTAACCTGGTTAAACTGGTTAAAAAAAGAACAACAGTTTATGTAGGACAGTAAGATGCAAGAAAATAAAAAAATAAAAACACCTGCAGTTTCTCCAGTCTGGCCATCTGCCATATTTTGATCATTTGGGTTCGGAACAGTACTTGGAGGAGGATCATAACCAATTGTTAAACTGATAGTTGCCTAAAGTAGTAAATGCAGAGAAATACAGTTATGCTATGTAGTCAACATCATTATTTTTGCTTTAGTCTATAATGTACATAAATATTTACCCCAATTTCCTGTTTCTTCTCATTAATGAGAGGAACGTTCTTGGAAGGAAGAGATCTGGTCTGACCAGCAGCCAATTCTTTAAGAGAGATCTTTGCAGAACCAATAAATCTAGAAAGCAGAAGAAAACAATACTAAACAGGGAAGCAAACTTTACTTTTTAAACAAATTGGCTTTTGTTTGTACTGTTATATATTGAGAAAATAATCCCACGCTCAAAACTTCCACTATTAAAACATTGGTTCACTACTTCAAATTAAAAATAGAGTGACAAAAAAAGGTTATGACATTCGGTTATTCGATTTCACTTCTGCTTTTCTCACCCACGACAAGTCCAGTCAAGAACTCTCTGAGTAAGAGCTTACAAAGACACCTGAAAGAGACCATTTGTAATTTTGCAATGGCTGATGAATCAGGGTGACACAGCAACAGGACTTAGCTTGGGCTCAACTACCATATTTCGACATTGGGGAAAATACAAATGTCAAAGATAAAACAGCATCCGTGTATTCTGTTGAACAATTAACATTTTGAACTTCTTCTATCAACACTTCTACTGAACAATACCAAATGTTCAAAGGTTTGGGATCAAGTTCTATGAAGTCCCCATGTCGAAATCCAGTGGTTGAAAACTTGTTGGATTTCAGTGTTGACAGACTACTTGAATCACTAAATAATATACAGGCGTTTAAGAATTATCTCCTTAAATTCACAATTTGGTCTTATTTGGGAATTTCTGTAGAGGAAATTCAGGAAGTTTTAAATTTGACATTTTAAGCATAGTTCATGACTCACATTACATAGTTCATAAATCACATTACAGTTTCTTTTTTTTCTTTTCATCTTTTGAATGTGTTCTTTGGGCCACGTTAAGTCCGCCTCTGAAGACCACAGTGACTGTGTGACAAAGGAAATGCCAGCACATATTTTTGGCATGAAAATAAAAAAAGAAAAGTGCTGGTATGTCATTTTACGATAGTAAGATTGTATTTACCGCCCTCTCACAACAAACAGCAAGGGTATACATCACTGTTCGAACGTGGAGGGTCAAAAAGATTTTATTTTCAAAGAAATTAATAATTTTATTTATCAAGAATGCAATGTGATAGCATTCAAACAAATGCTATTTTTGTACTTTGATTCATCAAATAATTGAATTAAATTCATTAAAAAAAGCATTCCACAAAAATATTTAGCAGCACAACTATGGGGTTAGATCTCTGCCACAATTCTGAGCGCAAAAGATCATATTTTGAACATGCAAAAGTGCATTTTTATGGAGAAAATGTCCGCCTCGCAAAGAATAAAGTATTTTGAGTGCACGAAAATGAATTTTGCATTTAAAATAAGTTTTTGGATGTGTGCAGACCTTCTCTTTTGCACGTGCAACGTTTCACTAGCTTGCTCCCCTGATGCCCACCCTCAGTGCTCTCTAAATGACGGCTCGCTTGCTTAACACAAACCAGTGTTACAATATGCCATAATTCCAGCCAATCAGAGATGAGGCTGCTAAATTCTGATTGGCTGCCTTGACAACCAGTCACAACATTCCCTGCATTACCAATGAGGAAGAGGAAAAATACAGTGCACATCTACCCCATCTAACCCCATACCACAACCTTATTTCAAAATTGATAATACTAAGACATGTTTCTTGAACACCAAATAAACATATTAGAATGATTTCTGAGGGATCATGTGACACTGAATATAATTACTGAGTAATAGCTGATGAAAATTCAGCTTTGACATCATAGATGTTTTAAATTGTAATATTATTTAACATTATTACTGTTTTTACTGTATTTTTGATCAAATAAATGCAGCCTTGGTGAAAATATAAGACTTTTCTTCAAAAGCATTTAAAGCAATAATCATTCTTAAATGCTTGTATATAGATATAGTCATTCAGGTTTTCAGGTTTTCAACCACCAGATTTCGACATGGAGAAAATACAGATGTCCAAGATAAAACAGCACCTTTGTATTGTACAATAAGCATTTTGAAACCTTCAAAAGTTTGGGGTCAGTAAGATTTTTCATACTTTTGAAAAAAATGTCTCTTATGCTCACCAAAGCTGCATTTATTTGATCAAAAATACAGTGAGAATCAACTTTTACAATTTAAAACTTCTATGTTTTCAAAGTTCAATTTTCAGCAGCTATTACTAGTAATTTTATTCAGTGTCACATGATTCCACAGAAATCATTCTAATATGTGACCCTGGATCACAAAACCAGTCATAGATATATATTTTTAATTGAGGTTTATACATTATCTGAAAGCTAATCTAAATAAGATGGTTTGAGGCTGAGACACAACTATTTGAAAATCTGGAATCTGAGGGTGCAAAAAAATCGAAATATTGAGAAATACACCTTTAAAGTTGTCCAAATGAAGTTCTTAGCAATGCATATTACTAATCAAAAATTAAGTTTTAATATATATACGGTAGGAAATTTACATAATATCTTCATGGGACATGATCTTTACTTCATATCCTAATTTTTACTTAAATCACATTTTTTTGTGGTTGTGATGTCTAATGAACTGTGCTGCAAACATTAAAGTGCGTCCAAGTTTTCCATGATACGTCCCCTTTAAATCCTGGTTACTGTACAGCAGATCCAAAAGCTTATATACAACGTTAGGATACACTGAGAAGGAAGTAGAGAGAAAAACAGCTGGAAGCAATTACACCAAGCTGGAAACTTATGTGCCAGGCAGAGGGGACAAAAAAAGCATCTTCAGATGTGGAACGCCTGAGAACACAACTCTTCTGTACTGCCTTAGTTTATGTACAGCTTGTCTACAACTTCTGTAGTGAATCACACAATGCAAAGTGAGTAAGAGTGTAATATAAGTCATTTACATCACAAGAATACACACCGGTAACAGTAACAGCACATTCTGTTTGCTCAGCATCATCACAGCTGATACATTCACCATGTGGACAGGACTCAACATCATATGAAGATTAACCTGCCTGTTGTGTACCACTTTGGAATTGTACAGTCATCTGTCATAATCACAAAATAAATCATACTGCTTTGTGTTACAGTCCTGATAACCCTGTTTTTTGATGACTGACCTTGCATTAACAAAGCACACTTCAGAGGGCTGCTGGCATTGGCTTGTCATCATTTTGAAGTATTTAAACCTTCTTTCAGAAGATATAATCCTAAAATGACATTCCAGCCCTTTTTATTTGTTATTTATTTATCTTCATGCCAAAAATATCTGCTGGCATTTCCTTTGTCGCACAGTCACTGTTATCTTAAGAGACAGACTTAACATAGGCCTAAAGAACACTTCCAAAACATATAAAAGAGACAAAAACAAAAAACTGTGTACATGACTTACTTATGAGTCATAAAGCTTAAAATACGTCAAATTTAAAATTTCCTGAATTTCCTCCAAATGAATTTCCTCTACAAAAATTCCCAAATAAGGCAAAATTGCGAATTTAAGAGGATTTCATCATTCTTGCCTGTATGTAGATTAGTGAATTAAGTAGTCTGTCAACACTAAAAACAAACAACGTTTCACATGTTAACTTGTTAATACATGTTTTTTTTTTTATGTTTGTTGCTGTGTTACTCTCTACTCTGTGGCAACAAAGTATACAAACTTCAGCAAGTATGTGCAAACGTGTATGAGTGGCTGCAAACTAAAAAAGAAAAAAACTGCTATGGAGAAGTCATCCGAGTGACTCATGGAAAGTTCATTATCGTGGCAGACTGTGCACAGTAAAACTTGCCACATGGAAGAAAAACTGCCTTCTGATCCAAACCAAATGCTCAGTAGTTTAGGACCCAGCTAAGTCTGACTGCATGTGTCTCTTACATAGGATGTAAGCTCATCTAAGGTGCTCATCTAAGGTGCTCATCTAAGGTGCTACTTTGGACTGCTAAGAGTCTCTTGGCAGTATAACACTGCAAGTTTAGACAAGGTGGTAGGGTGTGGCAGTGAGATTTGAAAGGATTTCATGTCTAACTCTCCACTTCACTACCCATTGCAGCTCCTAAAAGTTCAAGCTTTTACAAAAGTACAAGACTCCCTTGGGTTTATCATTTACACTGCAGTGATTTCAACTTCAGTCATATGTGTATACAGTAAATAGCATGTGTGAAATGATTGCAGGGAACCCCACCACACCCACTCGGCAAACACCCACCTACACCACCAGAAGGAATGTAAAGAAAAATCTTATCTTTAAGCACGCTTGAAATAAAACAGTGGTAGATGCAAACATACTTGTCTTTTCCAATGGTTTCATAGTCTTTCACAACCACGTCAATGAACGACGAGGAATCCAACGGGGTACCTTTCAAATCAAACTCAATGATCTGAAATGGCAAATCAGGCATTGGTTATTCACATTTAAGATTGTGTAAATTGCATCATTTTAGTGTCCAGCAAAAAAAAAAAAAGGAAAACACTATGACTTGTACTGACCTCATTCCACACAGGATTTAATTCCTTGTCAATGGCTTTTGTTTTCTTTTTTTCACCTGAAAGTTGAAATGAGTAAACTGTCAAGTCTCTTAAACTATATTCTGACCAATCATTAGTTATGATATTAATATAACAGCTTCACAGTTACTCTGCATATTATATTTAAAATATAATTTTATTTCATTCTTTGTTTATACATTATATTTAGTTTCCAGGACTATATATAGAACCTATATAAGAATACCAAGAAAAAAGAATAACATTAGGGCTAAAATAACAACTGCACATTTTTACTTTTTTACAGTGTAGGGGAGGGACGTGTTTCCCTAACCATGGGTCATTCCAATCCCTTATAAGGAAATTTGCTGTTCTTTTACATGTAAGCAAACATTTCCCAAATGTATGGGACAAAAACTTAGTTTAAAATAGTAAGTTGCATTAGAAAACGTCATATTTATACATATTATTACAAAGGCATCGACAGTTTAACGTTTTAGTTAAACTCCGTTAACTTTTTAATTAAGTTTAATTAGGTTTTCGAACACAACATTTAACACAATAAATGCAAATAAATAGCAAGTAAATTACAAATAACCACATGAGGGGAAAACGTGAAGACTTGCCTTTAAAGATGACTGCTGCTATGGGATCTGGAACTCCAAGTGTCTTTTTAGGAATCCCTTTTGCGGATTCAACAACCACCTTCAACATGTTGCCAAATGTGGTCAGTTACTGTTGCACAGAAGATATCGACCTAATAGATGAACTTCATCATCAAGAGCAGAAACATTAACCATTAGAAAAAGAAGTGCCAGTCGGAGAGATGAGAAGCGCTGAATGAGAGGAGGGACCATGAGTCTGTAGCCTAGTCCAGTTACAGGAACCTCAGACAACCACCTTTTTCCTTTTATACTGAACGTTAAATAGATCATATAGTATTATAGTATTATTTTATTTCGATGCTTAGAATATATATATATATATATATATATATATATATATATATAAGGCTGTTTGCTTTGAGAAACTAGTGAATTTAGTAAGGCAAAGTTAAGGTAACGTGGTGATGATGTGGCTCTCGAGATTTAGCAAATCTGAGGATACAACAGCGGAGATACAAACGCATAAGAGCTAAGTGTAATAACAGTTCCTACACTGAAGCGAATCCTTTCCTATACACTGCTCTTTGTTTACTGTACATATATTTACACGCAACAAACACAGGCAATTATTTAAATACTAATTTGGGTTACCTGCACTCAGGCTCCACCGTGTGGCGACATAATTTACATTAATTCATTAATTAAACGTGGAGAAAACAAGACATGATTCATAATGTCTGCTAGCATTAGCTAACGTTCCGCAACAACAACAACATGTTTCCTATGTATTATTACTATGTATCATAGGCCATATGTTTCATTTGTGTTTTCAAATGTTTCATTAACAACAGAAGTTACACTACAAGTTTGTCAGGGCACACGTTTTCCCCGGGCAGCAAACGGACACTGATGAGTAAAGAAAAAAAGGGCTACTTTTTGTTAAAGGTACACTACCAGTAAAAGTAGTAGTTTTGGACGGTAACATTTTTAATGTTTTTTAAAGAATTCTCATCTGCTCACCAAGCCTGCATTTATTTGATCCAAAATACACCAAAAGCAGGAATATTGTGAAATATTTTTATAATTTAAAATAACTGCTTTCTATTTGAATATATTTTTAAAATGTAATTTGTGATAAAAGCTAATTTTTTTTGCATTATTACTCCAGTCTTCAGTGTCACATGATCCTTCAGAAATCATTCTAACATGCTGATTTGCTGTTTAAGAAACATTTTTTTATTATTACTATCAATATTTTTGAAAACAGTTAAGTACATTTTTACAGGATTCTTTGATGAATAGAAAGATCCAAAGATCAGCATTTATCTGAAATAAAAAGCTTTTGTAATATTATACACTATACTATTCAAAAGCTTGGAGTCAGTATAATTTTATGTATTTTTAATACTTTTATTTGACAAGTATGCTTTAAATTGATCAAAAGTGATCATAAAGATATTTATAATATTACAAAAGATTTCTATTTCAGATAAATGCTGTTGTTTTGAACTTTCTATATATCAAAGAAACCTGAAAAAAATTTACTCAGCTGTTTTCAACATAATAATAATAATAATAAAGGTTCAATCATAAAGGATCATGTTCCCGGAGTGATGATGCTAAAAATTCAGTTCTGCAATAAATTATTAAAAAAAAAAAAAAAAAAATGGTAACATTACATTTTACAATATATTCAAATAGAAAACAATTATTTTAAATAGTACAAATATTTCAGAACGTTACTGTTTTTGAGGTACTTTGGATCAAATAAATGCAGGCTTGGTGAGCAAAAGAGACTTTTTTTAAAAAAAACATTAAAAATCTTACTGTCAAAAAACTTTTGACTGGTAGTGTAGGCTATTAAACTCAAAAAATAAAAATCATTTATCATAATGTCAGTCAAAACCATTCTGGAACGACATGAGAATGAGCAAATGAACTTTAATTTTTACATTTACATTTACATTTTCATTTAGCAGACACTAATTTATCTAAAGCCACAGATTCATTCATCATGAAGAGACAAATAAACACAAGATATTGCTCGTGATACAAAGTGTCGGACATCGTTCAGATTAGTACAAGATCTGGAGAGTTTTTTTTTTGTTTGTTTTTTAATCCTAGGAATTTAAAATGTTATACTGAAAACATAAATATTATAGTTATTTGAGACTTCGTTTGTACATGACATTCTTCACAGAATCACAGACTTTGTACAACGTGTAGTTCCTTTAACTACCAGACGATGGTGTTAAATGACAACTTACATTATAAATTGGATTGAAGTGCACTTTTGTCTCAAGGCAAATATTCTACATGTGAATTTGTTTTTGTTCTAAATTTACATATGACATAATGGTCAGCTAATCCATATAAAACTAATTTCACGTGGGAAATACAATTTTCCAAATCCATACGCAAGACGTAATTCTTCCTTTAAATAACTTATTGTGCGGAACTGATTCATAATAAGTTGGACTGAACGAATGTCTGTCTGCCAATTTATTTGGTGTATTGTTAAGTGCTGAAAAAGCCCTCGAATTGCTCTAGGGGAAGATGGAATAGATACTCCGAGCAGAAGGCAATATATGATTACATGTCTATTCAACCATTTTAACCAAATGATGAAACAGGTCTCTTGCTCAAACCAAAAAGCCCACTGCAGCTGCCGGGGGCGATATCCAGACACTAAAAACCTTTTCACTCTCTCTCAATCGCTCTTGCTTCCTCTCCAGGGCATTATGAACACTTTTATCTCCGAGATAAACGGAAGAGTGCATCCTCTCCACATCTCTGTAACAAGTCTATAAAGACTGAGGGGAAAAGGTTCTTCACCCTGTAATGCATTTAATATGTCTTTAAAAAGCTTCAACTGGCGATACCGCAATCTGATTGCTAAGAGAATGAAATAGTTAGCTCTTGGCTTCAACTTTGATTTAATGATTTAATGCGGAGATGATCCTGAAGGAGAAAAAAAGCCATCATTTGAACTGCACAACCATTTTCAAAAGCCACACAAAAAACACACGTGTCTTGTTAAACTAGGAAATATAATTTATTGCATAAAAATTATATTTAGTTACAGTAAGAAGTCTAAACATTTATGTACAGTATTACTTTACAGCATTACATGGAAAAAAAAAAAAACCTCATGACTTCTTCTGTACCTTCTTTGATATAAAATAACATCTGGAAAAAAAAAAAAGGTTAAGTTCGGCCACACTTGAGTATCCATAAACAGCAACTACCATCCAGAGAGAAGCAAAGCCCATTCAGCTTTACATGTAACATGTTCAAAGGCGTTTTCATGTAACATCGACCGAGAGACGACCATTTAAAAGGTTCAGAGTTCAGAATCCATCAGGGATTTTCAATGTTCTTTGCAGCCTTCGTCACGTAGAGGGTTAAAAATAATCCTCCGGACAAACTGTTCATTGTGAGGGCGCAAGCGACTGCCCGAAAGCTTCCTAAACACATAAGAAGGAACGACACAGAGGTCATGGATCCCTGACCTGCAATTACAGTCATTTTGTTTGCATTTATTACGGTTGAGAGGCCTAGGAGGTCCAGTTTCCCCCAGCTTAGTTACAGCAGTGATCAGAAGAGGGAAAGTAGTCAGATTCCTATTCCATGTACTTCATACACGAGACATCAAGACGTCCACAGATTCACTTTTTGTTGTGCACTTGCATAGTACTTATAATGGGAAACGATGAATAACAGATGTGATGAAGCCTGTTCATTCATATACACTGTAGCACTGACTGGTAGGTTGGGGTAAACAAGCTCTCTCACAAGCACACACACACTCACACACCTCAGTTATTTAATTCACACCTGAACAGGCATGGACAGATACTGCACTTTCTTGTTTTATTTGTTGCCAGACATTTTAACACTTGAGAAAAAAGTCAAGAAATAAAAAAAAAAAAAAAAACAGAAATGGACCAACATCCACTTCAACTGATTATATGACTTCTGATAATAAGCGGTACATGGCTTTCAGGCTTACTCAAGGGAAACCCATTAAAACCTGAAAGTCAAAACAGACAATAAAGAGCAAGTGGGTCATACTGCAATCAACAGAGCACTTACGCCACCTCTCAAGGCTACTATTTATAATTTAAACAGCACGACTGACTGGCATCAAATCCCGAAAAGGGCTTTCTGCCATCCGCGCAATTTTCATCCT
The DNA here is from genome assembly GCF_022985175.1 of Labeo rohita. Taxonomy (NCBI): domain Eukaryota; kingdom Metazoa; phylum Chordata; class Actinopteri; order Cypriniformes; family Cyprinidae; genus Labeo; species Labeo rohita. The sequence goes on along the minus strand of NC_066881.1, from coordinate 20,610,733 downwards.
ATTTAACCAGCGCAGCATATCTGCAGTACGCGTTCCCAAGAAGGATCAAAGCACATTTAACCTCAGCGTAACATTTCGATTTCATCCCATCTCAGTTTCAATGACCAAAAAAGTCAGATTTTATTTGTGAAGTACATCACAAAACCTTTAAAGGAGAAGTCCACTTCCAGAACAGAAATTTACAGATAATGTACTCACCCCCTTGTCATCCAAGATGTCCATGTCTTTCTTCCTTCAGCCGTCAAGAAATTGTTTTTTGAAGGAAGAATTTTAAACTTCCAAAATGCAGTTTTAATGCGGCTTCAAACAATCCCAATTGCAGTTGTAATTGATCCCAGCTGAGGAAGAAAGGTCTTATCTAGCGAAACGATCGGTTATTTTCATAAAAAAAAACAAAATAAATTAAATACTTTTAATCTCAAATGCTCGTCTTGCTCTTGCTAAACTCTGTGTATTATGGTTCAAGACAGTTGTCGAAAAACTCCAATCGTGTTTTCTCCCTCAACTTCAAAAATCATTTCAAAATCATCCTACATCGCTGCAGAAGTACCGACCTAGTCTTTGCAAAGTAAATATGCAAAGAAGATCAAACACCCTTAACAAAAAAGGTAAAACAGCGATATAGGACCATTTTGAAGTTGAGGGAGAACATGAGATGGGAGTTTTTCGACATACCCTAACTGTCATGAACCGGAAAAAAAACTGTTCAGGCAGAGTGAGACAATCGAGCGTTTGACATTAAAAAGTATGTAAATTGTATTATTTTTATGAAAATAAAATTTTGGAAGTTCAAACTCGGGGCACCATATCAGTCCATTATCTGGAGAAAAATACTGAAATGTTTTCTTCAAAAAACTGTTTCTTTACGACTGAAGAAAGAAAGACATGAACATCTTGGATGACAAGGGGTGAGAACATTATCTGTCAATTTTTGTTCTGGAAGTGAACTACTCCTTTAAATGCATATTTATACTGCAGTCCTGCCTAAGTTCGGTCAGAGACGAATGCAACGACGCAAAATGATGCAAAAACAATAATCCACAAATAGGGATAATAACTTAAAAAAAAGTCCGTTCCCTATAGGAAACTAATATGAGTTTATCAGAAATCGATTGAATGTAAAAAAGAGAGGCTAATGAAGATATAAGAAAAAAGATGAAAAAATCCAGCAAGAAGTTTGGTCCTCTGCTAACGAGAACGCACAAATCCATTCCTGTATGCTATTCCAAAAGACACACACAGAAAATAACGCTTCAAACTAAAGTCAAAGTGAAGCAACTCTCTGAAGCATGTGGTTTGTTTCAAGTGAAATCATGAAAGCTAATTTTAGTGCAGATGATCTTAGCTCCTTGTAGGCTGCCTGTTTTCCGGGTTTCCATCTATACTCTTGTTTATTTGTGTGCAAGCACGTTTCCTGAGGAGCTTGGCGCACTGCTGTTTTACCGGACGCAGAATCTCAGTGTCTTTAAGCATCTAGCGGTCGCTAGGAAACAAAGCCAGCAGCTTGATGTGCAATGGCGTTTGATCGTGTACTTTCACACTTGGTATGTGTAGCAGGGAATCAGTGTGTATCAGTATGATGCAACTATCATTTAATCATGAGCCGATCGGAACCGTGCCAGCAAACTCAAGCCTTCCTTTTCAAACAACATCTCTGTTTTGCGATTGCAGCTTCGTCACATTTGCTACATTTCGATATGTATTATTCGGAGATCATCCAGAGCGCCCGACCCCAGCTCATGGGCATCGCAATCCTTGGAATATTCTGCATGAGCACAAAGGAACTGAGGTAAAAGGCAAGTTGTAACGATGCACTGAACGCAGTTTCCATCCGCTTGCATTTATTCTAGGTATTTAGTGGCCCTTTTTGCACTTTTTGATTTGCCGATCAGCAATCTCCGTCCGTCGTCATGACAACCAAGACCTCACTCTTGCCCATCTCTTCAAGAGCTGTCGCTAGGGAGACCAGGTCTGCGTCACCCTGGTGACAAGCTTCCCACAGGTCTAGCAGCACACCTGTGGGGCTGGGTTTGGTTGCAAAGTAGTTCAGATACCTGAGGGAGAGATGTGGAAAGTCATCTAATGTGTATATATATCTATTGTGAATATATATTATTTGGTGCTGTGAAAGATGCAGGCTAATACCTGTCGAAGTCCAGCCTGCGGGCCAGCATTCTCCAGTCGCAGCCGCGTGCGCTGGGAGCATCCAGACTGGCACAAATTTTCTGGCGTATGGAGACGGGCAGTCGGAAAGCATACGGGCCCACTTGAGACGAAGGCAGACACGAACCGCCTGCTGGCAATGGTGAGTGGGGGGGCAGAGTCTGAAAAGATAAAAAGACAAACACAGAGGAAAACAAGTCAGTACCAGTCATGTTTTTTTTTTTAAGTTATTAAATCATACTTGGCCATAAATAATGTATCTACATCCTGCTGTTTTCTGTACCTCTTGGATGTCAGTGTTAAGTTGGAATATCTGTCCTTCCCCTTCCACCTGTCTGACACAGATCTTGCAGGTGAGCTGGGAAACCACCAGGCTTCCTCTCTCCAGACTGAAGGTGCAATGCAACGGTCGTTGACTCCCACTCCAAATGTGGTAGAACGGGATTTCCTGGGAAACAGAATACATGCATTTAAGAGAAAATAACATTTTGAATTACATCTGTGGGTGCTCAAATAGGTAACATTTTAATAATACTTGAAATAAAAAGGTAAAATAAAATGGACACAGGGGCGCCATCCGATGACAAAAGAGGGGGAACGCGATTACTACCGAGGGGAACGTGACCGCCATTTCTACTGAGGGAGCATAGAATTCCCATGGAAGCCCATTCCACCACTGTATAATAAAATAAAAAAGATAAATGTGACTTTTCATCTCACAATTTTTATTCTCAGACTTTTTATTCTCAGAATTGTGATACAAACTCGCAGTTTTAACAGAATTGTTTATATCTTACAATTCTGAGAAATGAAGTCAGAAATATACAAGATATAAACCCACAATTCTGAGAAATATAGTCACTATTCTGACTTTTTCTCTCACAATTCTGACTTTTTTTCTCAGAATTGTGATATAAACTCGCAGTTGCAAGTTATAAAGTCAGATTCTGAGAAATAAAGTGGCTATTATGAGAAATAGTCAGAATTGCAAGATACAAACTCACAATTCAAACTTTTTTCCTCAGAATCTCATGATTCTGGCTTTATAACATGCAATTGCGAGTTTATACCACAATTAATTGTGAGAGAAAAAGTCAGAATAGTGACTATATTTCTCAGAATTGTGGGTTATATCTTATATTTCTGACTTCATTTCTCAGAATTGTTTATATCTTATAATTCTGAGAAAAAATGTTAAAATTGCGAGTTTGTATCACAATTCTGAGAATAAAAAGTCAGAATTGTGAGATGAAAAGTCACATTTATCTTAGTAGTGAAGTACTTTGCTGTAAAAGTACTTTTCAAGTGTCTGTACTTTATCACAGTGTTTTTCTTTAGAAAACTTTACTTCCAAAGCATAATATTGCACTTTTTACTGCACTAGGTTTCATTTTAAATATCATTTAATACTTAATTACATTAGAAATCTATTACTTTTTTACTTTTACTCAAGTAAAAGTAATTCAAAGATTTACTTGAGTACTACATTTTTAACGTGGTTAAGTATTAAAAGTAAAACAAACAAACTGTTATTTATGAAATGTAGTGCAGTAAAAAGTATGACATTATGCTTTGGAATGTTGTGAAGTAAAGTTTCTCAAAGAAAAACACTCTGATAAACTACAGATACTTTTTAAATTTACTTGAGTAAAGTAAAAGTACTTCACTGCTGTCCGCCTCTGCACATAACCAATAATAACATAAAATCTCTCACCTGATACTTAGCCAGGAGTTTACTTCTCCAATGAGAATGAGGAATGTCATGGATTGATAGCCGCAGGTTGTGGTAACTGTCCTTAAACAGGAGGGGTTTGGGATCCTCTAATAAAACCCCACCCAGACTTCGCTCAACCTCTAATACTTCCTACAAGACAAGACGACAAGATTTCAGCTTATTTCCAAACAATGTATTAGCATTTATTTGCATTATAAGGAGGAGGCACACTGACCTTAAGGGCATGTGGGGTGTCCTGTATGCAGTAGACCCTCAGGCTATAGTCCAAGGAGAGGCACGGAGCCCGGGGAGCAAAGAGAGCCAACTGCAACCTCTTACAGGCTGGCCGAGGGGGAGCCGACTGTCCCACCAGACCATACGTCCCCAGCTGCTCCATCAGAATATGACAGCTTTGCTCCTCCACCTGTAGATAGCATGGTGTTGACAGACTCTCCTCTCCCACAGTCAGCACCTCCTAGTGGACGGGTAGAAAAGAGTGTGTCAGAATATGCATCCTAAAATGCTCCCCACCTTCCTGCTTCACTGATTCTCTGTTATTATCAAAGGATCTAGGCTCTCTCATTTTTGACACATCATCCTCACCTCCCAGGCGCCTTGATGGTTCTGCATTTTGAGGGTGAGGGTCCAGTCTGGGAGCTCTAGTTGGGCGCAGTGAGGCAGAGTGAGGACTACAGGTCTGCTCAGCAGCATGCCAGAGGGCCCACAGCTCACCACCGGACTTAATACCGTCTGACTACCATCTGACGGCAACCTGACACAAAACACAGAGCAAGACAGGTTAGCAGCTCTAATTCACAATGACATTCATGCCACTAGCCAATTTCAATACAAATTAAAGAGCACAACATCAAAAACACAACAGTTTGTGCTCTCTCATTTAGAGTAATCTAAGATTGACATTTTTGAGGGGGGAAATAGTTCACACAAAAATGAAAATTCTGTCAATAATTACTCACCCTCATGTTGTTCCAAATCTGTAAGGCCTTCGATTATCTTCAGAACACAAATTAAGATATTTTTGATGATTTCCGAGAACTTTCTGACCCTGCATAGACAGCGACGCAACTACCATGTCCAAGGCCCAGAAAGGTAGTAAGGACATCGATAAAATAGTCCATGTGACATCAGTCGTTCAACGAAAATATGAGAATACGAGAATACTTTTTGTGGGCAAAAAAAGATTTTATTCAACAATTTCTTGTCTTTTGTGTCAGTCTTCGAAGCGCTTCACGAGAGTACCATAGCGCATGCAAGGAGAAGAAACTGTTGAATAAAATTGTTATTTTTGTTTTTGTGTCTTTATAAAATTGCGGTTGAACCACTGATGTCACGTGGACTGTTTTAACAATGATCTTACTACTTTTCTGGGCCTTGAACATGGGAGCTGCTTTGCTGTCTATTCTGGGTCAGAAAGCTATTGGATTACATCAAAAAAATTTTCATTTGTGTTCCGAAGATGAACGAAGGTCTTACAGTTTTGGTATGACATGAGGGTGAGGAGAAGGACTATGGTTTTGGCTCTGACAGTAATTATTATTGTTTTGAGAAAATTTATGGCACCTACAAATAGTGAGAAACACAAAGCTTGCATTCTGCAAGCTCTGAAGGCACAGTGATATTTATATATTTCATTTTTGACAATAAAACAAAGACTGTAAAAAAAGAGAGAGCCTCAGCAAAAAAAGTCAGAGCTCAGACAACCATTCAGTGTTTTCAAGACATATTTGTTTGTTTGTGTTTTTCCACTGTGTCATAGTTTTGAAATGTTATTTTCTCTCTAGCACTGCCATTGAGGTCACAGTGTTTGTGCAGTCAATATTGCTCTGCAAGGGCTGTTGAGATGTCTTGAACTGGACTATTCGTAAGTAAACAAAGTGACAGATAAATGCAAGTGCTATATGTTGGCAAATGACAGTGTGATGGGGCAGGGCACTGAGAAACAGTTTTAAGTGGCTGACTTACGTTGTTTTCTCCCATTTGTTAATAATGAGATACATCTCGTAGAACTTGCCCTGAGGAATCGTCCCTGGTGGAACCAGCAGGCTCACCCCTGGCAGAGGAAAAGGGGATTAAACAGAGGGAGGATTAAAAAACAATATGATTTTTTTAAATTTAATAGTTTCAGTATATCATTACAGTATTTTGGCACTGTAATGTGAGCTAGAAGGATGTTTGCAGACATTTTTATAACCTATTTAGCAAATCCATGTGTGTGCGAGTGTGTGTGTATACACACTTTAACTGCACCTTGCAGAATCTGCAAAATGTTAATTATTTTACCAAAATAAGAGGGATCATTCAAAATCCATGTTATTTTTTTTAATACTGACATGAATAAGATATTTCACATAAAAGATGTTTACATATAGTCCACAAGAGAAAATAATAGTTGAATTTATAAAAATGACCCTGTTCAAAAGTTTACATACACTTGATTCTTAATAAACTGGATTGTTACCTGAATGATCCACAGCTGTGTTTTTGTTTAGTGATAATTGTTCATTAGTCCCTTGTTTGTCCTAAACAGTTAAACTGCCTGCTGTTCTTCAGAAAAATCCTTCTGGTCCCACTATTTATTTATTTTTTGGTTTTTCAGCACTTTTGACCCTTTCCAACAACAACTGTATGATTTTGAGATCCATCTTTTCACACTAAGGACAACTGGGGGACTCATATGCAACTATTACAGAAGGTTCAAACGCCACTGATGTTTTAGAAGGAAAAATGATGCATTAAGAGCTGGGGGGTGAAAACTTTTGAACAGAATGAAGATGTGTACATTTTTCTTATTTTGCCTAAATACCTTATTTTCTCATTTAGTACTGCCCTTCAGAAGCTACAGAAGAAACTCCCATGTTTCCCAGAAGACAACATAAGTTAAATTTACCCTGATCTTCAAATTCAAAAAGTTTTCACCCCCCCGGCTCTTAATGCATTGTTTTTCCTTCTGGAGGATGAGTGAACTTTTGAACCTTTTAAAATAGTTGTATATGAGTCCCTCGGTTGTCCTCAGTGTGAAAAGATGGATTTTAAAATCATACAGTCATTGCTGGAAAGGATTCAAATACTCAAAAATGCTGAAAAAAACAAAGAATTTGTAGGACCTGAAGGACAGCAGGCAGTGTAATTATTCAAGACAAACTAGGGACTCATGAACAACTATCACTAAACAAAAACACAGCTGTGGATCATTCAGGTAACAACACAGTATTAAGAATCAAGTGTATGTAAACTTTTAAACGAGGTCATTCTTATAAGTTCAACTATTTTCTCTTGTGGACTATATGTAAATGTCTTTTATGTGAAACATCTTATTCAGGTCAGTACTAAATAAAAAATAACATGCATTTTGTATAATCCCTCTTATTTTGGTAAAATAACATTCTGCAGATTCTGCAAGGTGTATGTAAACTTTTGACTTCAGCTGTGTATATATATAAATTAAAATTTGCAAGAGCATCTGTGGATTTGACTAACATATGTGGATATCATCAAAATAACACTAAAAAAGTGTCTTTAAAGCCTATTACCTGTATTAGGTATGGTGAGACGACCACCAAGAGAGCCTAGTGTGGCGCTTGCACTGTGACTGGGCTCCCTAGGCAGCGTATGCCCGTGGTGGTCTTTAGGTCCAGAGCCCACGGTCTTCAGGCTCATGATCTCCCCATCAGTAGAGCCCGGGCCTGCTGGCAGCTCGAGGGAGGACATGGTAGAGGAGTTGTACACCTTTATCTTCAGGCTAGGAAGTGGGTCCAACAGGGGAGACGTAGTCATGGGGATCTTATGCTGAGAGTCCAGGGTGGCCTGCTGCAGTGAGAAAAGCGGCCCGCGGAAGGTTCCGGCACTGGCTGTGAGGTCAGGAGGGGCTGTCGGATGCAGTAGGTGTGGATTATCTAACAAAGTAGAGAAGCGAAAAGAGAGAAAGAAATGTTTCCGGCTAGCTGCAAAGTTACGAGAGGATTTGCCTAAGAAATGAGAGTATTAAAGTGGAGAGGATTTAAAAAGGAAGCCATATAAACAAGTTATAGCAGATTAAATAGTTTCGAGAGCAGGTGACAGCAAGAGAAAGGATTAAAATTTAACACACATGGAGTTTATATTAGGTTTGAAGGTGTGAGAGAAGGAGTGAGAATGAAAAAAGGAAAAGAAAAAAAAGGTGAGAAAACACAGATGTCTCTCACCTTGTCGTGGAGGTTTGTAGTTGCCGGGGTGGAAGGCAGCGGTAAGGGCCGAGGACGAATCTGTGATTTCACCGTGAAGATGACGGCAGCTCCGGCGATAGACCAGGATGCCCACACACAGCACGAGGATCACACACAGCAGCAATGCCCCCACCAGTCCTGCGTACACTGCTAAACCAGCGCCGGAGCCCAGAGCTGAGAAACATACAGGTACAGATTTATTCATATATGCAAACCTGTCACAGATGTATATGAATACATTATGCAACACAAAAGTGTGATCAAAGGAAATGTATAGGTTGGAAGAAGAAGAAAGGTTAGTACCCAGACTTTTAACTTTAAACTATCAACATAAAGCCAAGTAAGGACTGCAGCTTGTTCTGGCAAAGAGTCTCCCACTTAGACAGCAAAATGGCAGTTTGAATGACACATAAAGTGACCACTTGCAGTTTATTTTGTTTCTATGTGTCATTTATGGGGGTTTATATGCTTTACTTCAACTAGGATTTCTAGGAAGTTATGTGGCACTGGCCAATCCAATTGTAATCAGTGACTGCAGACCGCGTTGACTATTAATGATTAATTAATTAATAAAAAAAATATTTCAATAATAATAATACATTTACAAGAATAACAATTAATCAAAAATAATTAGAAAACAATTATAAAAAAAAATAAATAAAATTGTCATAAAAAAGAAATTCCCAAAGCTGCAAAAAATGTCATGACTGTAGATAATTTCAAAATGGGCTGTTTAATAAATAAATAAATAAAGTATTTAAGTAACCAATAATCATAAATAAATAAACAGACAAATAAATAAAATCTCATGCCTGTAGATAATTTAAAAATGGACTGATGTATAAATAAATAAAGTAACCAATAATTATAAATAAATAAATAAATAAAAAAGTCTCTCATGCCTGTGGATAATTTAAAAACGGACTGTTTATTAAATAAATAAATAACTATATAAATATGTAAATAACCAATAATCATAATAAATAAATTCTCATGTCTGTAGATAATTTTAAAAATGGACAGTTAAATAAACAAACAAATAAATAAATAAATCAAATATGTAAGTAACCAATAATCATAATGAATGTAGGTAATCATGCCTGTAGGTAATTTAAAAACTGTTTATTAAATAAATAAATAAGTAAATAATAGTAAGCAATAAATTAATAGATAAATAAATTCAAAGCTGTACAAAACTTGCTCATGTTCTTTTTTACTTTTTTATTGAAGTTTCATAGCGCTGGCCAATCAGATCGTAACTAGTGATTGCAAACACTGGTTGCTATTTTTGTGGTCAGTAAACAGATTGTGGTGGTCTGTGGATAATAATATGGGTCTAAAAGTCCAAAATATGAACCAAAGTATGAACAGTTGGGGGTGCTGTGGATCCAACAGTGCACTGTGGGACTCTCATTGCGACTCTTGATCCCTGGCTCTCTTTTATTCAGCCATCGCTGAATTAAGTACTATATTTACATACCATAGTATGCTATAAAAAGGCTTCAGGAGAAGAGGAGAGACAGAGGTGATCACATAGGTACTGTACTCAAGAGACACAGAGGAGAAAAACGAGGAAGAGAGCAGATGCGTGTGAACAGTAAGAGTGGGCAAAAGGGCTCACGTGGCAGGACGGAAGTGAATCCGACAGCCGTCTTAACTTATTATAGCAAAAGGAACCAAGCCGAATTAGGTGTGTTACTTTTTGGTCTCTCAAGTGCTGAATGTCACATTGATCTCAGAATATTAGCATCACTTGAACTGTAAGCTACACTATTGATCGCTCTGGGCCAGTAAGATGCACAGTCATTAACTTCAATGTCTTCAAAAAGCACTCTATTTCTGAACCAAAGATTGCATATGTATTATACATTATCTTCCAGGAATGCATATACACATTTTCCTGTGTGTGTTTGTGTGTGTGTGTGTGTGTGTGTGTGTATAAATTGCATATGCTATTCAGAGCAAATCAGTGTAAAGTCATTATTTTTGTTTTCTCTGTGCACAAAAAGTATTCTTGTAGATTCATAAAATTAGGGTTGAACCACTGATGTCACATGGACTATTTTAACCATGTCCTTACTACTTTTCTAGACCTTAAACGTGGTAGTTGCATTGCTGTCTATGCAGGGTAAGAAAGCTCTTGGATTTGTGCTGCATATCCAGAGATGAACAGGACAAAAGTGACAGACTGAAACAGTAAACACAAACACGCATGATCATACTTATAAACATCTATATAGATTAATATTTCCAGTCACTTTTCCTTGGGTTTCCCAGACACAATCACATAAGTAGCCAGGCGTACAAAGAGAGAGGGTGAAAAGTGAATGCAACAGAGTGTCAAATAAAAAACACTGTTATTAAAAGGAAAACTTACGATGGTTTGCTTGTTCAATAGAAACCTTTTTATCTGTTAGAAAAAAGGGCAAAAACAAAGAAAAAACAAGAAAGAATGAACATGAGGATGGATGAGCAAAGTTATGAGCGTAGATCAGAGATGACTGCAAATGAAAGTGGAACAAATAATCAATAAATGTAAATACAAGACTCAGCAAATGAAACATCAAAGCGTAAACTCAGAAATCATAGGTTTACGGCAGGCTGAGCAAAAGTAAATATCTTAGAGCTCTCTAGGGATGTAGGCACTAGAGGAATCATTTGTGAGGATATATATATATATATATGTGTGTGTGTGTGTGTGTGTGTGTCAATGCTGCATTATTGATGCTTGAATCTGGGTTGTGCTCCAAGTTTAAGCCCAGACAGACCGCACTAAAACTTGCAGTCTGCACTGTGTTCTGGCTGAATAGTGTGTGCATATGTGAGTGTGAGTGTGTGTGAGCAAGCTATTGATGTTCTCCTGAGATAATTCAATGCTGTCAGCTGTGCTCTTCCAAAACCAGCCCTGGGATGAGCACCCAGTGTCAAGATGAATCTGGCTCACCATCACATGGCTGATGTGTTTCTTCACTTGCTAGTATTAAAGTACATTTTGTCTGGCTGCTCAAAACTCACCGTTTACCCTATTGTCCATCTGTCCTCACAGCCATGTGCTAACTCATTTTCTAAGGGTGTGAGGACTAGTGTTATTTTTTTTTTTACTAAATTAAATTTAGAAACACTGCCTTGCCAACTAGCTGAAACTTTGGTGAGGACTGGGTTTATATATCTGTTCTCCATTTTAATATACTTTTACATGTAAATTATTTCTGTGATGGCAAAGCTGAATTTTAGTAATTTTGTTGTGTTATTGTCAGTTGCCGATCAGTACAATCAGACTTTTCTGCTCATCAAGGCTGTGTTTATTTGATTAAAATAATGAAAAAAACTGCAATATTGTGAAATATTATTGGAATTTAACATAGCGGTTTCCTATTTTAATTTACTTTAAAATAAAATTTATTCCTATGATGCAAAGCTGAATTTTCAGAATCACTACTCCAGCCATCAGTGTCACATGATCCTTCGGAAATCATTATAATTTATTATCAATGTTGGATAACCTGTCATTCTTTTTTCAGGATACTTTGATGAATAAAACATTTTAAAAAACAGCATTTATTTAAAATAGAAATCTTTTGTAACAAACTACATTACTGTTCAAAGTTTGGGGTTAGGGTTAGAAATAATTCTTTTCTTTCTTTCTTTCTTTGAAAGAAATTCATACTTTTATTCAGTAAGGATGTGTTAAATTAATAAAAAGTAATAGCAAAGACTTATATTGTTTGAAAAAAAATCTATTTTGAATAAACACTTTTGAACTTTCTACTCAAAGAATCCTAAAAAAGTATTATAGGTTCCAAAAATATATTAAGCAGCACAACTGTTTTCAACAATAAAATTGCATTTTAAATTGCAATAATTGCAATAATAATTTTTTTTCTGTATTTTTAATATAAGATTTTTATTATCAGGTTAAACTAACTGAAAATAAGAATAAGCTAATTAAAATATAATTAATGAAATGTTTTTTTTTTTTTTTTTTTATTTCAGTTTTTTTTTTTTTTAATTTCAAGAATTGTTTTATGGTTTTAGTTAACTATAATAATCCTGATGAGGACACTTTTTATATGACTGGCTGAATCATGTTTCTAAATTTTCATTCAGGTTTAGATTATCAAGTTAACCCTTCAACTGTCCCTCCCATTTTTGAACACAGACATAAAAATGCACTATCCAGACTTTTTTATAATTCATGAATGAAAACATTTTGTAATATGATTTTGATGTACATTTTGCAATGTCTGATTTTAAAAATGTCTTTTAAAGGATGAATTTTGAGATTTTAAGTTTTGAACTAATATATAATTTCTTATGATTTCTAAATTGTAACAGGGAAAAAAGCAACGAAGAAAGTGTTTTGTGACAAAGGTCAGACCTCACAATATAATGTAGATTTTTTAAGTTGCACTCTATTAATCTATTACTTTTCCTACGTGATTTGTAACACAAAAATATAGGATTTATTTGTAATATGGTGAAGTAAACTTAGGCATCCCACAGAGGGGATGGTGACAGTTAAAGGGTTAAACTAAATGAAAATGAAAATAAGTTAATTAAAATATAATTAATAAAATATATTTAGTTTCTTTGTTTTTTATTTCAGTTAAAGGTTTTTTTTTAATTTCAAGAATCAAATTAAATGGTTTTAGTTTTAGTTAACTATAATAATCCTGATGAGGACACTTATTATTTGGCTGGCTGAGTCACGTTTCATTAAAGCTGACATTTTGTCACTGATGATCCTGGGTCACGTGACTTACTGCGGGCACAAAGTCCCTCGGTGCAGTTCTTGCTCTCCATCATGCTGCCGCTGCAGTGACGTCCTCCGTTACGTGGCGGTGGCGCCTGACATTCACGGCTTCGCCAGTGTGTGCACTCTGTCCCACACGCTGACCACTTGGCCCACTCCGTCCAGCCTCCATCCACTAGGAAAACACGTAACAAGCAATTACGCAGTGGATCATGAATCTATTACTGGACCATGTGAATTTGTTAGTGCCTATATAGTGTGTCATGTAAGGTTGCGACAGATGTCAGCCTTCACCTGGACAGAGGGTGGTGCAGGTGACTCTCTGGAATGGCGGGCCATCACAGAAGGCTCCTCCATTGAGCGGTGCTGGATTAGTGCAACTGCGTGTCCGTCGCTGCCAACCCCGCCCACACTGAGCATTGCACTCTGACCACTCTGTCCAGGATGACCAGCCCCCACTCACTAAGGAGAGCCAGATACACATGAGACACTTATATAATGACGTGTTTGCTCTGAGAAAAAAAGCAGGCTGTTAGTCATTTCACAGTGAACATTATAGACTGACCAATAAGAAGTGAGTAATAGCAATTCAGAGAGGTGTGTATTAAATATTCATAAACACTAGGGGTGATACTACTTTTCTTTTGTCTAGGGAACTTTCCCTTGACAGTTTCATTCAACGATTCAGATCGCTGCGGGGATTCTGATTGGTCAGTTGGTTACCGTAGACGATGAGTGTGGCAGTGCTGCTACGTCGCTTAGCGACAACATTGCGAGCCACGCAGGTGTAGTTAGCCGTGTCAGAAAGTCGAGCCTGCTTGATGATTAGGTCATGGTCGATGGTAATTAGAAAGTTAGAATCCAGTGCCGGGTCAATGAGCTCTTCGTTCTTCAGCCAGTCCACCTGTAGCATTATAAAAAAAAACAGTCCATTCATTTTGAAGAAGAACGATGTGTATCTGGACCAAAATTGCACTTAAATTTGAATAGAAAATTAAAAAGCACCAGCCATGTTTTGAATGCAAAAAAGGTGTAACGGTGGTTGCAATATTAAAATACCATTGCTTACGGATTTTACTGAAACTTCAAGGAATCAAACATTGTTTGTTTCTTCAACCCAGTTGGAGGTTGAGACAATAACAGAAAGGATAGGAAGACGATATGGCACCTCAGCAGGCGGGATGCCCTCTGGTGGACGACACTGCAACAAGACTTCCTGCTCCAGACGCACTTCCCTGCCAAGTGGCTCCTGTTCAAAGTTCTTCCTTAGGTCTGGTAAACACAGAAAAATGTATTCTTTTTTTAAACCATAACAAACAAAAAAGTGTAAGTGTTTCATTTTTTAATTCTAAGCAAAAAAATGCTCGTGCTATGGCCTAAAAATAGCACAAGCAAAAATAGAGAGTGTTCTGTAGTCAGAATACTAGGTTTCTCTTCAGGTTCTGTCTTTTAAATGCAGAGCGGCTGCCTAAGAAGGCATGTCATACCGACAGATCACATAAGCTGCTGAACACAAACTCACAGGCGATGCGGACGTAAGCCCGCCGGCTCTTTGTGGTGCCTGCCGAGCTCCAGGCAACACACTGGCACCAATAATCCTCCAGTCCAAACAACTCCTCTACCTGCGTCCGGGAGACAGAGATATCTACTTCTCGCACTACTAGACCTAAGACAGGGAGGAAAATAAAAGAGAGGAAAACATGAAAATATCAGTCAAGTTTTAAATGTATGCATTCGGCAAGCCCCAGACTGTGCTTTATTTATAGTAATACACTGCCATTTGAAACTTTGCGAAACTTTGCGATCAGCGGGATTTTTAATGTATTTAGTTTAGTTTCTTTTGCTCACCCAGGCTGCATTTATTTGATCAAAAATACAGAAATATTATTACAATGTAAAATAATGTTTTTCCATTTTAATATACATTAAAATATAATTTACTCCTGTGATGCAAAGCTGAATTTTCAGCATCATTACTCTAGTCTTCAGTGCCACATGAAATTCAGAAATAATTCTAATAGACTGATTCGTTATCAGTGTTGTTGATAAGTTGTGTTGCTTGATATTTTTTGGAACCTGTGATCCTTTTTTCAGGGTTTCAAAAAGGGTTTTCAAAAGTTTTCAAAAGTCTAGGGTCAGTACATTTTTATTCTTTCTTTTTTTTAAATAAATTAGTACTTTAATTCAGCAAGGATGTGTTAAATTCATATAAAGTGTTAGCAAAGACTTATATTTTTAGAAAAGATTTATATTTTGAATAAATGCTGTTGATTTTTTTTGAATCCTGAAAAAAGTATCACAGTTTTCAAAAAATAAAAAATAAATAAAAATATTTGGCAGCACAAATGTTGCCAACATATAGAAGTCTAATAATAAATCAGCATATTAGAATGATTTCTGAAGGATCATGTGACACTTAAGACTGGAGTAATGGCTGATGAAAATTCAGCATTGCGTCACGGGAATAAATTATACTTAAAGTATATTTAAATACCATTATTTTATATTGTAATAACATTTTACAATATTACAGTTTTTTTTTTTTTTTTGGTATTTTTGATCAAATAAATGCAGCCTTGATAAGCATAAGAGACTACTTTAAAAAACATTACAAGTCTTACTGATCCCAAACTTCTGAATCAATTACATTGATGTATTTAGCAAATATAACAAAAATATTTAATAATAAAATATATATATATAATAATGAACATACAACATAATACAAATATAAATGACAAAAAACAACATAATAAATATATTAATAATGTAATATAAAATCTGAAAAAATGAATAGACATTAAACAACAAAAATTCTTGTTTTTTTTTTAAATGTTTAAAAAATACAAATTATAGTTATATGAAATAATAAAAGTTTTGAATTAAAGGAGAAGTCCACTTCCAGAACAACAATTTACAAATAACGTACTCACCCACTTGTCATCCAAGATGTTCATGTCTTTCTTTCTTCAGTCGTAAAGAAATTTTTTTTTTGAAGAAAACATTTCAGCATTTTTCTTCATATAATGGACTTCTATGGAGCCCCAATTTTGAACTTCCAAAAAGCAGTTTAAATGCGGCTTCAAATTATCCTAAATGTAGTTGTAAACGATCCCAGCCAAGGAAGAAAGGTCTTATCTAGTGAAACGGTCGGTTATTTTCAATTAAAAAAAAAAAAAAATGTATATACTTTTTAATGTCAAACGTTCATCTTGTCTTACTCTGTTTGGACTGTTTTTGTTCCGGTTCGTGACAGTTAGGGTATGTCGAAAAACTCCCATCTCATGTTCTCCCTCAACTTCGAAATTGTCCTATATCACTGTTTTACTTTTTTTGTTAAGGGCGTATGATCTTCTTTGCATGTTCACGTTGCAAAGACCGGGTCAGTGCTTCTGCAGCGATGTAGGATGATTTTGAAATTATTTGAGGCAGAAAATACGATTGGAGTTTTTCGACATACCCTAACTGTCTTGAGTCAGAATACACAGAGTTCATGGAGAGAAAGGCAAGACAAGCGTTTGAGATTAAAAAGTATTTAAATTACATTTTTTAAAATGAAAATTATCGGGATCGTTTACAACCGCATTTGGGATCATTTGAAGCCGCATTTAAACTGCTTTTTGGAAGTACAAAATCGGGGCACCATATCAGTCCATTATACGGAGAAAAATCCTGAAATGTTTTCCTCAAAAAACATCATTTCTTTACAACTGAAGAAAGAAAGACATGAACATCTTGGATGAGAAGGGGGTGAGTACATTATATGTGAATCTTTGTTCTTCTTTAAAATAAGCTGGACAATTTTGATTATACCAACAGTGTGACTGTCAGTCAAAATAATTTAATGTACATTTATCGGAGCAAACAGTTTCGCTCATTTTATGATTCAGTTAGGTTCCCTCAAAGATCTTTCAGACAAAGGTGTGTTCAATGCTACAAACGCATACTATAAAGTACACTAAATAATGGCTTTGACTATTTCAGTCATTCGCACTGCATGGGAGTGAGTGGGCACTAAAGTGTTCTCTTAGCATGATTTGATTGATTTCTTTGTGATTTTTTGCTATTCCTTTGTATTTTCATGTTTTAGCTTTCTGTTTAACACAATTTTAAAAATAAGTGGATATAATGTAGGCTGATGGCTTCTGCAAAAGCATATACCATTGATTACGAAGTACACAGTAGGTCTGTCTTTAAAGGTTTATGCGTTTGTTCAAAATCAATTCCCCAATGGAGAAAATGAATGGTATTTTTTTTACCTCCAGAGCCTGACTGTTTGACTCAACTCAGGAATCAATCTCTGAAGTGGCCTATTTTACAGCACTTTACCAAGCCAAGGCCTGGTACCCCACTAGACACATTTGAGATGAATTACAACATCTAACTTACTGTTAATGTCTATGTTTTAGACATTAATGTAATGTTCAACAAGCACCATGTCCATATGGCAGACCTTACCTGTGATAGGGTCCAGACTCTCCTTGGTCACATGGTCATTCTGGTTCACCCATTCTCCGTTGCATTTGAAGTATATCTGCGTGGCCGGAGCAGCCTTGCAGGAAAGTTTGACAGGTCTGTTTTTCACTATGAAGGCGTCCTCTGGCTCACTCTGGAATTCCGGCAACGGTTCGGCCGGGGCAGACGGAAATGAGTCCGGGAGAACTTCGCTGTAATCGCTGCCATCTACATAAAACAAAGAGAGAGAGAGAAAGAGGTAAGAACATGTACGTTTATACGAGTAAGCATGTATCTGTCACAGCAAATGAGTTCGGCCTCAGGGGTAATGGAGAGACAGTCGGTGTGTGTTGAGAAAGACTCGGTCCCTGACATTTCAAGTATACTCTAGTAATACAGCATTTGCTTGTCTCCGGCTCAGTAAAGCATCCCTGGCGAGTCCACACAGAGCCAAGATGAAGGTGGGGGAGCTTGACCTTCCATTGAAACGCCCAGTGATCACACATTATCCCCTGACATTTTCCCAGTGACAGATCCCTCCCAGCGCGGAGCTCATCCAGGGGCCTGCGTGTTTCACGGCTCCGCACCCAGGCCCTGTCACCTCCAACACGACAATGCTGTTAACCTTTCAAGCATTAAAAGCTACACAGGCTATTGACTACAGAGTGAAAATGAGGTCTGTAGACACCGGCGCCGTGGGGCGAAACGGGAAAGTTGTTGGTTTGCACTTTCTGTGATTTGTAGCACACGCTTCTCAGAGCTGACAATAATTTTTTAGGTTTGTCAACTGTGAAATGCTATTTTTTTGACTAACCTTAATTATACTGGGGTGATAATGTGCTAAAACTTGAAAGCATGTGTTCAGAAAAGCACATGTCCTTGGGTTTTTACATCTAATTCAATGCAAGTTTAATGCACTATGATTTCTGTTCTTCGTTAGTCTGCAATATTAAAATAATAGTCCATGTCAGGCATAAAAATTCATCTCAGAGTAGCTCTTTCATTGACAGGCGTAATCACAAATGACAACAAAGGCAATTACAAACAAAAATAAGACTCCGATGGAGATGACACCTCCTTTTGGCCGTGACAGGGGAGAGTTCACCCATTAAACTGCAAAGGCTCTCATGGTTGAAGGCACTGCTTGAGTTTAATTATCACGCACGTACAACTGTCATCAACAGGCATTGTAATGATGTGACTAAAATATTTCTGACGGCATAGCTTATCTTGCTGCAGTGCAGGAACATAATTTAGTTCTCATTCATATCCTGAAGCAGGTTGGACTCCAAATCAGCAGCTGGGCCATCACAGGAATAAATTAAATTTAAAATATTTTAAAATAGAAATGCTTTTTTTAAAAAATGGTAATAATATTTCATAAAAGTACAGTTTTTACTGTAGTTTGAGCAAATGCATTCTGTTTAAATATATACACGTGTGTGTGTGTGTGCGTCAACATACAGTTAAATGTTATATGATAAATTAAATATTTAGTAATTTTTTCTTATCTCTTAACTTTGTATGTCAGTAAACTATAAAACCAATTTACCAAAAATAAATAATTAAATAAATAAATAAATAAATAAAAAACAAGATAATTTTTTGAAATAGTAATGAGCATTCTGATCATATTTTAAATATACCATCAATTTACCAAAAATAAATAAATAAAAACAATAAAAAGTGTTTTTAAGTCATAATATTTCACAATATTAGTTTTTACTGTATTTTGACCAAGTAAATGCATATTGAGAATATAGACGTGTATGACCGCATGTGTGTGTAAAAATACAGTTAAATATGTTAAATTACATTACTAATTTCTTAGCCAAAAATAAATAATTATACCAAAAATACAAAAAAATCATTCTGTATATATATATATATATATATATATGTATATGTATATGTATGTATATAATTTGACAAAATAATTCTATTCGGATTGTGTGTGTGTGTGTGTTTGAGAGAGAGAGAGAGAGAGAAAGAGCTTGTGTGCAATCATACAGTTAAATAAAAATAAGATTTTATATGTTAGTCATTTCACTTGTCTGATCATTTTCCATGTCAGTGAAATTACTAAATAAAATTTAAATGACCACCAGTTTCCAAAACATGTAATAAATAAAAATATTTAAAAGCATTTTTTTTTAAACAGTAATCATCTTTCACAATATTACAGTTTTTACTGTATTTTGAGCCAATACATGCATTCTGATCATGATTCTGGCTTAAGCCAGCAATATTCTTCTCACGCACATCAGCTCATGTTCAGGTTGTGGGTTAAGCGCCCCCTAAAACTCGCCCCTGGCCAGAATTCAATAAATGGTGAAATGCAGATGCAAAGAGAAAGAGTGAAGGACAGAAATGGAAAGAGCGTGAGAGACTGGGTGGGGAGAAGACATCATAAGTGCTCTGAAGGCTGACATGCGGGTCAAGCGTCTTTGTGCGCCTCTGTGTTTGATGGAACAAGCGTGTGTGAGAGGTACAGGGGTCTGGACTTGTCCGCGGACTGCAGAGGTGACAGAGGTGAGGGAAGAGCAAGCTGAAAATTGGATTTGGGAGGGTGTTTTCACATACAAAGGAGGAGGAACACTATACAGGTCAGGTCAAAATAGAAGGGCAGAACAGAGGAAGAAAAAGAGTGAGAGAGAAAGACAGCAAACAAACTAAGCTTGACCAAAGAGCAGAATACACTAATGCATTATCACAAACATTTCCAAATCTTCACATCTTTAGTGCTGCTTCACTTGATATAGTCAAACGAAAATATCTCAAAATTAATCTTGAGATTTTACTTGACAATAGCACGCTGAAACAGCCGAAGCCCTGTGTAGTGTTATTGTGTGTGTGTGTGTGTCACACAATAAAATCTAATTTACCCACACACAACAGATAGGTCACTGGCTGGAAGGCCACTAGACGGTCCTATAGCGGAAAGTGTCAGTCCAACTTTGTGTCATTTTGTGACAGCTACGTCCTTTCTGCAAACTCACACGGAGAAAACATTAAGACACACACACTCATATATCTATCCAATATTGCTGAAGCATATACTTGCAGCACCAAAAACTTATATAAAAATATATAAATTCTATACAAAATAAAACAAATCTGAAATATTAAAAATAAAAAACAAAACAATTAAAATAAAAAATAAAATTAAACAGTGTTCTATCTATTACTCATAGTCACAAAATATACAAAGCATCCTCTTGACATTTCAAGCAATATCTGGAGATGGTGATCATGTAAAATTGTCACCATTAGAAACTCTTCACGTCATTAAAAGCATAAAAATAATAATGCTTTGTTAACAGACAGATTCAATCGTTTCAGCACTTTCACAAATATCACTCTCCCTTTCAAGGCATGAAAGTGTATTGTGGCAATGACTAACTCTGCATCTCTGTTTTCTCTCTCTCTTTCTCTCTTCCCTTTTCTCCTTTCCTCCCTTTGTGTCGCTCTCTCCTCCGACAGCTGTCAGCTTGTCTTTTTCAGACTTTGACTTCTCTGTCGATAAGCAATTGTGTTTCTCTTTTTCCACAGTACCTCCATATGGCATCGATTGCTACAGAAAATCACCAGTCAAAAACATAGCCTGTCATTCCCTGTCACATACACTGAGAAGAGAAAAAAGCAAGACATTTTGCTGAAACAAGGAGAGAAGCCGAGCGAGAATGTGTACTAGAGTTTTTCACATGCGTGTGTATGTGTGCACATATTTGTGTATGTGTGAGTGGAGGATCTTTTGGGTGACAAAGCGTGCGTGAAAGTCAGTGTGAAAAAAACTGAATCAGTGAGACAGAGATACAGACTGAACATATGGAAATTAAATTATGGTTTTTAGATTCTCACAGACTGTCTAAAAACAAATTTGCTGGTAACCTATCTATCTATCTATCTATCTATCTATCTATCTATCTATCTATCTATCTATCTATCTATCTATCATCTCTTAATCTATCTATTTATTTATCGATAATAGATCCATCCATCCATCCATCCATCCATCATCCTTCCTTCATTCCATCCATCTTCATTCTATCCATCCATCCATCATCCATCTCTCTCTATCTATTGATAATAGATCCATCCATCCAACATCCTTCTATTCATCCACCCATCCATCTATCCAACCATCCATCCATCTATCATCATCCTTCCATCCATCCATCTTCATTCTATCTATCTATCTATTTATCTATCTATCTATCATCTCTTAATCTATATATTTATCTATCGATAATAGATCCATCCATCCATCCATCCATCATCCTTCCTTCCATCCATCTTCATTCTATCCATCTATCTATCTATCTATCTATCTATCTATCTATCTATCTATCTATCTACCTATCGATAATAGATTGATCCATCCATCCATCATCCATCATTCCATCCATCCATCCATCCAACATCCTTCTATTCATCCATCCACACATCCATCTATCCAACCATCCATCCATCTATCATCATCCTTCCATCCATCTATCTTCATTCTATCAATCTATCTATCTATCGATAATAGATTCATCCATCCATACAACAACCTTCTATCCATCCACCCATCCATCCATCCATCATCCTTCCATCATCCATCCATCCATCTTCATTCTATCCATCCATCCATCCATCCATCTCTATCCATCTATCCATCCATCTCAGATCTAACTATCCATCCATCCATTCATCCATCCATCTCAGATCAATCTATCATCCATCCATACCATTTTCCATCCCTAACAGATTTATCTATCCATCTATCCATCCATCATTCATCCCTAACAGATCTATATATCCATGTATCTATCCCACCATCCATTACAGATCTATCTATCAATCCATCTGCATGCATGTATCATCCATCTATATCCATCCATCCATCCATTACACATTTATTTATCATCCATCCATCCATCCATCCATCACAGATCTATCTATCTTTCATCCATCTATATCTATTCATCTGTGACTAAATGGTTTTTAAAAAAATGAAAATAAATAAAGAATGATTAAAATGGATTTTTAATTTTTTTTTTTTTTTGGATGAGCACAGCCTGAAACAGGTTGTTGAAAGGTTGCCTGAAATACATAATGGCTGCCCCTTCACTGGGCTGGACACTAACTTTACAAAGAATGCTCTCACACATAGTTTGAAGAGCAGACACGAATACCCATCAGGGCTTTTGGCAGCCCACAATTTAGCTGGAATGGTCCTGGCACTCCTAAAAAGAGGGAAGCTCTTAAGAGGCCCCCGACTGCAGGTCTTTTATCACAGTAATGATAGACAAGACACAGCCGGGACCAAAGCCTCCCAGATCTCAGTCTCTGGGAAGGGTGTAAACATCCACACGTATGTGCAAACAACCACACACACTTATGAACACAAAAAACAAGACAGCATCCAAAGCAGAGGCAGCTGCACTTTGGGATGTGTGTGAAGCGATTCTGGAGTTAAGATTGCGATGGAGGAGAAACAGAAATGCTCAAAGGGCCAATACACACACACAAACAAACACACAGCTAACAATGTGGCCCAAAATCAAAAATGCTCCTGGACCTGTCTTGTCTCTCTCACACACAAAGCAACAATGCAAGTCACAAATTATACACAAAAGAATGGCGACGCTCACTCAAGAAGCCATGGAGGGTGTCAGACAGTGTAATTTTGCTAGCTCCAGAAAGTCTGCAGTCACGGGCGTCACACTTTGTCATTAGCTTACAAAGGCTGTCATTACCGTCCACATAATATATATATTGACTACAGCTTTACCCTCAACTTTGCAGCTCTTTTAATGATGCTTTTGAAACCTAGAGGATCTGGACTTCATCAATGCTGAGAATCAACATTTCTCAACAGTCAGACCTCAAGCGGTGAAAATGGGTGGTAAAAACCTGCCCACAGAGACCATAAGTACTAGAGTGCTCAAATTTTCTGCCCTAAAGTGGTTGCCACTACTCACCTATTAGCATTTTTTATTGGCAGAAATACAATGAGGATATGAAACGGCTCTGACAGATCATTTAAAAGATTAGTCCCCCCCCCCAAAAAAAAATCCCAAACATGTATGCACTTCTTTCGTTTGTGGAACACAAAATATAATATAAGATGAATGTTGACTATCAAACAAGTTGATTTTGTTTACTTCCATCACATGGATAAAACTGAGACTGAAAAATATATTTTTTAGGTTCCACAGCAGAAAAACAAAGCAAGCCAGACAGGTTTGAAACAACACAAGTGTGAACGTCCCCTTTAAGATGTTCTGTTCAAACCCAGGTTATTCTACAAATTCAAAAATAATTACCACTTATCAAATAGCTAGTGTTATACTGATTCATCTGCAAGTGTTTGATATAACGTGAGCTACTCCAACCTGTTATGATTCATCTTAACTGGCAACAATATCCTGTTCTTGTGATTGCATCTGATTGGATGAGGCAGAAAACTGCTGATTTACAGACACACTCACACGTTCTTTCAATAATACATTAATGGTTGCCTGGCAACCTTAATCAACCTATGGTTAATTTAATACACAATATTGTTTATCAGAAGAACTGTGTTTGTGATTGTTACTAATAAATGTAATTATATACTGAACACTGATGTATATTCATGTGCTGTTTTTAAAAGGACACTTTTAAAACACTACCGTTCAAAATTTTGGAAATGTAGTATTTTTATAATGTTTTTGAAAGAAGTCTTTTATGCGCACAGTATTGTGATCAAAAATACAGTAAAGACTGTAATTGTGAAATATTATTACAATTTAAAATAACTTAAATATTAAATTTATTCCTGTGATGCAAAGATGAATTTTCAGCATCATTACTCCGTCTTCAGTGTCACATGATCCTGATTTGGTGCTCAGGTAACATTTCTTATTAATATTTTTGACATAACTGTGATTTTTTCAAGATTCTTTGATTAATTGAAACATTCTAAATGTGCAACATTCTAAATGTGTTTAGTGTCACTGATTTATTTAATGCATTCTTGCTGGACAAAAAAAAAAAATCTTATTGAGTGTATGCACCATTCCAAGTTATGCATTACGGTGATTTACCACATTTACATTATTTATTGTGGTAAAATTACTGTAATGCACATCTCAGGTGACTTATTTCTGTATATTGTGCATACAGTATTTTTTTTGTGTTGTTCTTTGTTCCCACATGTGCAGGCTGAGGGAAGTTCTGTCTGCCTCTAGTGAGCGTAACATGATTGTTTGAGTTATTTCTCAGTAATAGGCCGGCTATATCCTGCTGATGATGAGGGTGCTGTCTCTGAGGAAGTGACACACAGCTGAACTGACAGGAATATTCTCTCAGCATCTCTGCTAACTACAGTACAGTAGTCATAGCAAAATGATCTTATAATGGCTGCATCATCACTCACACACAATAACCTCTTTCAGACATTCCCAGGGTACAAAATTAATACTTTCAAAGCATCCAGCTGCTGTAAATACTGGCTTTAGTAAGTAAATTTAACATTTATTAATGTAAGTGACACAATCTATTCAAATCAAAGAAACCATCTGTCGCACCATTTGCATCTTCTAATGACTTAACACAATGGAAAATTTACCATCAGAGGTTTATTTAGAAAGGTTTATTTCCGCATACGCTACTGTTTAAATCTTTCAAACGTTTTTTGAAAGAAATTAACACTTTTGAAATAGAGTACTACGACACGTACGTGTCAGAAAGCTCTCGGATTTCATCAGAAATAGACTATATTGTCAAAAGTATTCGCCTTCACTCGCATATGAACTTAAGTGACATCCCATTCCTAATCCATAGGGTTCAATATGATGTCGGTCCACCCTTTGCAGCTATAACAGCTTCAACTCTTCTGGGAAGGCTATCCACGAGGTTTAGGAGTGTGTTTATGGGAATTTTTGACCATTCTTCCAGAAGCGCATTTGTGAGGTCACACACTGATGTTGGATGAGAAGGCCTGGCTCTCAGTCTCCGCTCTAATTCATCCCAAAGGTGTTCTATCGGGTTGAGGTCAGGACTCCGTCATCCATGTCTTTATGGACCTTGCTTTGTGCGCTGGTGCACAGTCAAGTTGGAAGAGGAAGGGGCCAGCTCCAAACTGTTCCCACAAAGTTGGGAGCATAGAATTGTCCAAAATGTCTTGGTATGCTGAAGCATTCAGAGTTCCTTTCACTGGAACTAAGGGGCCAAGTCCAGCTCCTGAAAAACAACCCCACAACATAATCCCCCCTCCACCAAACTTTACACTTGGCACAATGCAGTCAGACAAGTACCGTTCTCTTGGCAACTGCCAAACCTAGACTCGTCCATCAGATTGACAGATGGAGAAGCGCGATTCGTCACTCCAGAGAGCGTGTCTCCACTGCTCTAGAGTCCAGTGGTGGCGTGCTTTACAGCACTGCATCCGACGCTTTGCATTGCACTTGGTGATGTATGGCTTGGATGCAGCTGCTCGGCCATGGAAACCCATTCCATGAAGCTCTCTGCGCACTGTTCTTGAGCTAATCTGAAGGCCACATGAAGTTTGGAGGTCTGTAGCGATTGATTCTGCAGAAAGTTGGCATCCGCTCAGCATCCGCTGACCCCGCTCCGTCAGTTTACGTGGCCTACCACTTTGTGGCCGAGTTGCTGTCGTTCCCAAACGGTCCCACATTCTTATAATACAGCTGACAGTTGACTGTGGAATATTTAAGAGCGAGGAAATTTCAGGAAAAGTATTGAGTGAATACTTTTGGCAATATAGTGTATCTCAATTTGTGTTCTGAAAATGAACAAAGGTCTTATGAGTTTGGAACCCATTTTTGGGTGAACTATCCCTTTAATTTGATCAAAAGTGTCAGTGAAGAAACTGTTTCAGAGGATTTATTTTTTAAATAAATGCTGTTCTTTCGAAATTTCTACACAGATTAAATAATCCTGAAAATATATCACGGTTTTCACAGAACTATTAAGCAACACAACCATTTTAAACACTGGTAATAATAAACACTTGAGCACCAAAGTTGCATTAGAAGAATGATTTCTGAAGGATCATGTGACACTGAAGACTGGAATAATGGCTGTTGAAAATTCAGCTTTGACATACATAAAATAAATACATTTTATGTAATAAAACATATTTCACAACATTACTATTTCTGCTGTACTTTTTATAAATAAATGCAGCCTTTGTGAGCAGAGAGAGACTTCTTTCAAAAACATTTATCCACTGGCAGGTGTCAAAAAGTTCATTTTGGACCAGCACACACCTTACAGTTTATGTGGCCTGAACTACTTTCTTTACCATTTTTACAGGCACTAGACAACCGTGTGTGTGTGTGTGTGTGTGTGTGTGTGCGTGTGCTCTAACCACCACCATCATCATCATCATCATCAAGTTCTCCACAGGAACACTGTAGTAATGGGTACACAGGTTGGACTAAAGAGAGACAATGATAGATTGATAATAAAACATCCCCTGGTGCTTCTTATAGGACAATTATGAGTGATTGATATTCTGGGTGAATTTACACACACATAATATATAAAAAGGAGCAAAAACATAAGCTGGACTGATCTGTTCTACACATTGTTCACCCCTTCCATGTTAGTTTATTTAATATTTTGCCTTACTGATTATATGCTTCCAGCTACCAATAAATGTCCTGTAATGCTTGTTCTATCATGACAACTCTGAAAATTTTAGCATGGTAATAAATATGACAATGTTAATGTATTTCATCTTGGCGTTTCAGATCTGCTACGCTGCTGATGGTTATTGATGTTGTTGTAGACTAGCCTACTGCTGCTGCTGCTGCTGCAAAGCAAGTAAAGGGAACCTGCTCTAGCCAATACATACACTGATATGCTGCTGTGAGTATTTAAAACATACTGCTGCTACACAAATAGCATATATAATAACCTGCAGCAGATCTAAGCAGGTGGAGGGTTATCTAAACAGGTGGGGAAGTGGAGGGTTTCAGAGGAACTACAAAAACGTGATGCGAACTGCTCTAGTGATTAGTGATGGGAAAAATGCTGTTATAAATAAACGCTGTTACTAACGGCATTATTTTTTTCAGTAACGAGTAATCAAACAAATTACTGTTTCCCCTGTTACAATGCCGTTATTGTTACTGACAGTAAAATGTGGTGTTACTATAATTTATTATAATATTATTATAATTTTATTTTTCATCTTAATGGATGCGCAGCGTACCTGTATTTGACAAACCGTAAACTCTAGTGTGAAGGCACACCATTAGCTGTCGCTTTGTCTCACACACACGCAAAGAAAGATACAGAGCGAAAGAGTCTTATATACCATGCAGAATTGATGCGCTACATATAAACAATATTCTTTGCTGTATTTTCCTGTCAAAATAACAGAATACCTTTGTAATTCTCTAGCTATTAAGAACTGCGGGTTTCTCCGTTAGTAGGCGGAACTAATGCACAAACGGCAATCTCATTGGCTGGCACTCACCTATTATCGTTTCTGTTTTGATTTAAACAAATCAGTTCGAGCAAATGCAGACAATGTGATTAATATTCATGAATCCAGCAGCTCATTAATCCTTGGTGCATTTTATATTGTTATTAGTAGTAGAATTTGTAGTAGTTTTGTTATCTCATCAGTATTATTTTTAGTTTTTTCCCTTTTTTTATAGAAAAACTAAATTACAAACAATATGTTAAGCATCACCACCAGTCCTAAGTTCAGTCAACATGACAAATATGCATTCATATATAGTTATTCTAATTAGTAAAATTTAATGCTAAATGATCATAATGTCATATTATAATGCTTGACTGACTGATGCTAAGTAAACAAAAAAATTAATGTATTTAAATTTCATTCATTTAACATATTTAATATTGGGGCATCCAAGCTATTTGACATATTTGAACTTTTTTTTTTTAAGTAACACAATAGTTACTTTCCCTGGTAATTAGTTGCTTTATAATGATGTAACTCAGTTACTAACTCAGTTACTATTTGTGAGGAGTAACTAGTAGCTATAATTACTTTTTAAAAGTAACACTGACCAGCCATTTAAATGTAGAGCAGCAAGCTTATTGGCTGTGTATGCAACATGAACCAATCAACTTGTGCCAAGTAGTTAAACACTGTGAATAACATCAGTTTGCATTAAGGACCCATCTAGAGTTTCATGACAGAATGTGGTATTATTACACATTAGGCCACATTTCAATCCATTCAACAAAATTCTGTGAATTTTCTTCTAAAACGCAACACAGAAAATGTGAGGAAAAACATTCGGTAGGCCTACACCAAGAGGAGGAATCAAAGGTAAAGTGAAAAGGAGATGGGGAACAGAAGTGTCATGGAAGAACATGAAACAAATCAAGGAAATAGTGTAAAGAGGACAGGAGGAAAAGAACAAGATTGAGTGAGAACATATAAAAACTCGACTGATTGACACAACCTGTTAGAAAGTGTTTATATACAAACACCGGGTGAGTAAGGTGTATATTGACAGGTTTTGGCGGTCCATTAACACATCTAAAGTAAAGAAAGCGGTAACATCGCAAATCTGCAAGGTCACGCCGAGTTCACCGCACACACAAGTAAACTGTACATCTTTACTCGTTAAATTGCCATGCACACTGCGTAAAGGAGGCAAACGTGTTTAGAAAAACTGAGTGATGGTAGAGGACAAGAGCTACAAAACATAAAAGAACAAAAGCAATCAGTAAACATGAAAGACATATTTCAACCTGGATGGATTTCCCAGAATGCCCTTCACTTTATCAGTCTCTTTTTCCACTCTAATCTGAATCAGAATCAACACTAGGACAGTCGAGCTTGTTATCACTTGGCTCTCTCTCTCCGATACACACAACCACACACGCAGCAAACATGTAAACACTAGCATGTACAAACACACATGCGTCTACTCAAATGAGGTGTGAGATGAAGATCTAAGAATAATGGCTCGGGGAATCATCATGGCAACAGAAATGTCACGCCTTTGATTGAATCGAGCATGTTAACAAGCTCTAGTGTGACAGGGCTATTTCTGTCCTCCGTGTATGTGGGTATGTGTGCGGAGTCTCCAGGGTGGCTGACAGATTGGCATAGGTGAGGGTTTGTGGGAAACAGATATTTGAACTGACAAGAATGCTGCTCTCCCGCGTTCAGCACATTGTAAGAGCCGCCGGACAAATAGGCACACGTACGTGCACTTTCGCAGACGCCGAAGACCTCAGGGAGATGTATGTTGGTGTGTAGACAGACAAAGAACTGTTAACTGTTAACTAATATGGTATTTTCTCTCTGTAGAGTATATGCCATAAAAAGGGTTTGGAACATATACATTTTTACTTTTGGGTGAACAATCCCCTTAAATCAAGGAAGTACCTGAGTTTCAAGAGTGTCTACGGGTGTGTGATTCACATTCCATGGGAATGCCATGAAGATGGAGAGCCTATCAGCGCTCTTCTTCCTGTGCTGCTGATTCTGTATTGGGGCGTAGCTAGAGGGCGCCACCCCCCACTGAGCCCATTTATCAGCCACCATCAATAACTGCCCCATTCCGCAGCACCCCCAACACCACCTACTGCATGGGAACAGACAGAGAACCCCCAAACCATCAATCACCCCCAGACAAACATCAGGGGAGAAAGAAAGAGTGGGATCAAGTGAGGGATTTTTACTCATGTGAATGCAGCCACTGAAACAAACAGGTCTTAATGTCAGTCAGATGACAGCACTACATGGGTGTGTATGTTGTGCGTAGCTGTGAGAATGCAAGGTGGCACCGGTGCCAATCTCTGCATGTGTGTGGCTTGTTGCCATGACGTTCAGTCACATGGACTAGATCTCCCCGAGGACCTTTAGTTGATACACAGATCTCCATGGAACAGCACAGCACTGAATTCAACATCATCCCCAGCTCTCTCTCTCTCTTTTTCTCTTCAGAAGTTAATTTTCAAGAGATTTTTTTTTTCCAAAGGACAGAAGCAGTGTCATATTTAGATGGAAGAAGCTTTTCATCTTGGAGTCAAGCGGAGCTCCTGTGCCACTTTTAGTTTTCTATGTTTGGATATTTTGGTATCATGCAAATTTCAAAATTCAGAAAAAATTGTTCTTTTCATCTGAAATACCAGTAATTCTTCAAGTTAAAAGGATAGTTCACCCAAAAATGAAAATTCTGTCATTAATTAGGCTACTCACCATCATGTTGTTCCAAACCCGTAAACCTGTTCATATTCGGAACACAAGCTAAGATATTTTTGATGAAGTCCGACAGCTTTCTGACTCTCCATATACAGCAACAGTAGTACCACATTCAAGGCCCAGAAAGGTAGTAAGGACCAGAGGTTGCGCTAACCGAAGATAGTCCGTCATTAACAGATTTTTTTTTATCAGTGATGGAAATATCTGAAGGCCGTCTATCACTTTGACAGATTACACTGAGAGTGATCTGTTGTAACTTGTAACTGTAATTCCCACCCCTGTCCAGCTGGTGCCGAGTGCGCTCCAGTGTAGTAGCAGAGCACGGGATCCAGAACAAAAACGAAACTGTCACGAATCTTTTGCTATGTGTTTGATTATGGACAGGCGAGTACACAGAAGCTACAATGATCTATCACGGCACATTAAAGAGCACCAAAACGGTATTTATTGCTTGAATTTCCTAATGAAAGGACAGAATTTGAAATCAGAGACTCTGTTTCATATTAAAAGTAACACAAAGCTTAGCCTATTGTGATTTATTGGAAGGAAGGTGCACTTTGTATTGTTCATTTTCTCAACTGAAAACAGCACAGACCAAAAGATCAATTGGGATCGATATTGGTTCATAAAAATGAAAATATATATTAAAATCGCTGTCACTGCGGGTTGTGAAGTTAAGCAGTGTCATCTGTTCTCTTCAAAATAAATGCATAAGCCTATAGGTCCTGTAGGTACATAATTAAAAATGAAAATGTGAACAAAAATAAAAGCAATTAAATGTGTTATTATTTTTAAAATATGAAAATTGAAATGACAAGTAATAATAGATTATGACGGAATTTTTACAACCCTGTCCATCAAAATGACGGACAATGTTAAAGTCTAACGCAACCTCTGGTAAGGACATTGATAAAATAGTCTGTGTGACATCAGTGGCTCAACCATAATGTTATTAGTGTTGGGGAAAGTTACTTTTAAATGTAATGCATTACAATATTGCATTACTCCATAAAAAAAAGTAACTAAGTGCGTTACTTACAACACAGGACAGGAGAGGTGATAGAGAAATGGGAAAACAAAGTAACTTGCGTTACTTACTTGAAAAAGTAACTCAGATATTTTCTTACAAATTGAAAAGTAATGTGTTACTTTACTAGTTACTTGAAAAAAGTAATCTGATTACATAACTCACGTTACTTGTAATGTGTTACCCCCAACACTGAAGCTATGAGAAAACTTTTAGTGTGCAAAGAAAAAAAATTACGACTTTATTTAATAATTTCTTCTTTTCCCTGTCAGTCTTCAATGCGCATTTTTCGAGAGAATACTCCTGTTGACGCAGGAGACGGAGTTCTGACATAGAACATCCAACTCTCTTAGTCCATTGTCTGCTTGCATTGCTGTCTATGCAGGGTCAGAAAGCTCTTGGATTTCATCAAAAATATCTTAATTTGTGTTCCGAATATGAACAAAGGTCTTACGGGTTTGGTACGACATGAAGGTGAGTAATTAATGACAGAATTTTCATTTTTGGATAAACTATTCCTTTAAGGTGTCTATGATGATGTGAACTTATATCCACGAAGGTGTAAAGGTAATGAAAAAAATTGTTTATATAATAGCGCATATAATTGTACCCCTTCATTTTTGATTATCTATGTGTAAACTCAAACTAAGTAGGGGCCTGTTTTACTTGTACAGTGAGTACGCAGCGAGTGCTCGTTCTGTGCACCTTTACCCCCAGCACATACCCCACCCCCTGTTCTCGGGGCTGAGCTGTGGAGCCAGGCTGCTTTAAATGGGTGTAATTAGATGAGAAGATGAGCAGCATTCCTTCCTAAGGGCAGGGTGATTACAGGCCCTCTCTAGACTCCCTACAATTACCCACTCTATTCCAAACACACACACACAGGAATGTTCTCTCCCCTCAACAAACTACTCCACCTGATTACCACTCAGTAGAAGGACATTTAGAGGACGACACACACACAGAGTCAAGCACTCCAAACCTAAAATCCTAATTTTGGTGAGGTGAGCTGAATGGTCTGCCCTCTGACCCCTGATGTCAGCAGACACAAGCCTCAGGCAGTGATGGGGTAATGCCCAACATTACCTGCATCTTAAACCATGGACACAGAGTCTTTCTTTGTCTTTCTTTCATTGTATCATATCACAGAGACTGTGGTAATTATAGAAAATGGTATGTTGAGAGACGCTCACTCGCTGTGGATTATTACGAAGACCAACCTGTGAGTCAGTCCTATTTTGCGCTCGAAAGAGTCAAAGACTAAACACATTTCCTTTCAAACCTCCCATTTCTGAAACATTCATAAACGCACTCTCACATTTATCAGTTAGATCCAATAATTCACAGACCTTTACACAGAATGAACAAGCAAACAGAATTGTGTGAATGTGTATTTACCAGGAAAAATACTAATAATAACTAATAAAAAGACTAACATGATGCATTCCGTTAGGCTGCATTAAACACATGAAACAGGCTGAAACCAGTCTCATTTTCTGATTCAGAGCCAGTGATGTGTGGTGGACTGCGGTTTGTCTATAATCACATTCTTTTAGAGCAGAGTCAGCGAAAAAATTTGGTAAATACAAATATCACATTCACAGAGGTGCAAAGTTGCTCACTCATAGATTTTTAGTTTATTTTTTGATTTAGCGGTCAAGTGCCGAATTGTGGACCAGGAGAGCCCTAACCTCTGAAACAGTATAACGCATTGGGAATAATTACAATTTGAGTATAAACTAATCTCACACCTCACAACCAAAATGATTTACAGACTGATTAAAATAAGCTGTCATCATTCACAAAAAAATTGTGAATTATTCTAATCATACATGTCACGTGGGGGAAATAAAAAAAAACTGTTCTCACCTTAAAAAGCATGTTAAATGATATAGCACTGTATGGATTTAATGAGCATTTGCCTAGTTGGGTGTGAGAGTGAATGTGTGTGTGAACTGCTGCATCATCAGAATACCAGTGGTGCCTTTGAGATTTTGTGGTTCGCACATGTGACGAGGGAAAGGAGGAGCACTGCAAGTTGAAACTATGATAAAGAAAGAAAGAAAGAAAGAAAGAACGAACGATATGAGCAAAACAAAACAACAAACTGCAAACAAACACAGCAAAAAATCCAACAAAACAAGCAAATAAAAAACAAACAAAATAAAAGCAACATAAAAAGCAAAATAATTAAATAAATAAACACAAAAACACAAAATACAAACAAAACACAAAAACAGAACAAAAAATACAAACGAAACACCAATACAAAAAACAACACCACAAAAATACAAATAAAACACACAAAAAAACAGAACAAAAACACAAAATAAAATAAAAGCAACATGATAAAGCAAATAAATAAATAAAAACAAATAAAAAAGAACAAAAACACAAAATCCAAAATCCAAACAAACAAAAAATGCAAAGAAAACACACACAAAACAGAACAAAAACACAAATTACAAACAAACAAAAATACAAACAAAACACACACACAAAAACAGAAGAAAAACACAAAATACAAACAAAACATGCACACAAAAACACAAAATAAAATAAAAGCATCAAGAAAAAGCAAAATACATAAATACAAATACAAAAAAAGAACAAAAACAAAATGCAAGCAAACAAAAAATGCAAACAAAACACACACACAAACAAAAATAGAACAAAAACTCAAAATACTAACAAATGAAACAAATATAAAAAAACAGAACAAAAATACAAAATACAAACAAAACAAATACAAAAAACAAACAAAAAAACAAACAAAAAACACACAAAAAACAGAACTAAAACACAAAATAAAATAAAAGCAACAACAAAAGGCAAAATAAATAAATAAATGCAAACAAATACAAGAAAGGACAAAAACAAAATCCAAACAACAAAAATGACAAACAAAACACAAAAACAGAACAAAAACACAAAATACACACAAACAAAAATGCAAACAAAACACACACAAAATACAAACACAAATACAAAAAAAAACAAACAAAAACAAAATACAAACAAAAAACAGACACGCACACACACAAAAACAGAACAAAAACAAAATAAAATAAAAGCAACAAGAAAAAGCTCAATAAATAAATACAAATACAAAAAAGAACAAAAACAAAATACAAACAAACAAAAAATACAAACGAAAAAAAAAGAATTAAAAAAGCAAACATCAGAGTGCTAGTGAGGCATCGGCACTGTGTCTGCGGCTGGGTTCTCTAGAGAGGGATACGACTAGAGGAACCTTCCAGCAAAATTACATCAGGACTCAAGAGAAGATGCTAAAAAGATACAGAGAAAAGACTGATGGAAAGAACATGATATGGACAGAAGGGGAATTCACCCAGCAACCCTAGAAATCACTGGAGAACATAAGGATGTGCTGCAGCTAATCCTAAGAATCTACCTTCCACAAAAAAGAAAAGAAACTCAGAGTCTGTAATGAAACAACATCATTTGGAGACCAAACTAAGAAAGAGGTTGATTGTCCAAGTGGCCTAGGAGAAAGGAGAACAGAGGAGACAGAATAAGGCAATCTGCTAAAGAGTAGGAAGAGGACAGAACTAGGAAGAGGGAGGAAACGAAAACATGTGTGCCGTGTCTAAGTAACCATGGGAAAGACTAGAGCATGGAAAGAGAAAGCAAGTGGCGAGACAAGGAAAATAAAGAGACTTAACACAATTCCCTGAATGAGTTTAACATGGCCAGGGGTGTGTTGGGCCGTTGTTGTCTCCGGCGCTGAGCTATCCTTAAGAAATCTGTTGTGACAGCCCGGCATCTTTTGACAAAATGCTTTAGCAATGCTGCACCCCGTCATGTTAATGAAGACGTGCAGAGACGTGCAACCAGTTGACACATTGCGATGGATGGACTTGCACGCTTACATATCAGAGTATGCACAGATGTACAGCGGTAAGAACAGACAGCCGAATGAAGCTCGCTGACGAGCCGACACAATGCTGTATCGCTCCCGTATCCCACGTACATAACAGATGCTGAAAGACTGGCATGATCACTCATGCCCGTGAATGGATGGGATGTGATATATTGGCTGTAAACAGCCAGACACACACAGGCGTTCACACATACAC
Source organism: Labeo rohita (assembly GCF_022985175.1). Lineage (NCBI taxonomy): Eukaryota > Metazoa > Chordata > Actinopteri > Cypriniformes > Cyprinidae > Labeo > Labeo rohita. Next base: position 20,575,100 of record NC_066881.1, on the reverse strand, counting down.
ACCCGGACGAGCGTGCAAGCAGGGGGATTGGCGTCACTCTGCTCTGTCATTGCGTCCCCTTGCATCAGAGTGTTCCCCTGGTGCTCGCTCAGGCAAGAACAGGTACAAAGAGCACCAATGGCGCTCCTCGCTATAACACTAGACACGCACACACAGTCAAAATGGAAACATGTTTCGAGTTGGAGCTGGAGCCTGAAATTAGCAGACAAACCCAAAGTTTACTTAAGATAGATAAACAGATAGAGAGTGAGCAAGAAAGAAGGTAATACTAAGGCGCTCTCCATCGATCTCCTGACCCTACATCGGCTTTGGCTAAGTGAATGTGTCCTGTGTTCAGATTAGTGAAGCTTAATGCTGTTTACATCCTTTATCTACCTTGCTTTTTGCTCTTTCCCACTGATTTATTTTACCTCTGCCGTGCCACTATCCATCTTGTAGATTTAACTTATTTAACCTCTTACCTTCAACCCCCTCATAACCTTTCATTTTCCCCTGCACTCACCTTGTAGGTAGACAACACAGCGTTCCTGTCCTCCATCTCCATTAAAACAACAGTAAAAAAGCTCTTACAGGCTATAATGCCTCTCGCTTACATTACTGGTTGTTTTCCCAGTCTAGTGACTCAGCACTCTCATTTAAATTATTTAAAAACAGTGACTGACATGCTGATGGTATTTTCGTTATAAGCAGACATGAGCGAGCGAGAGTGTGTGAACACGTTTTGGCATCGTCAGATTGTAACAAGCGAGTTGAGATGCGAGATTCAAATTGAAAAAGTACACAGTGAATAGAAAATAATTAGCTGCATTATTTACTAGTCAGGTCACATGGGTTGTCTTCGGTTTTATTTCGAATAATCACGTCAACTTTAAGAGTTAGTTCACACAAAAATGAAAATTCTGTCATTAATTACTCACCCTCATGTCATTCCAAATTTTCGGAATACAAATTAAGATATTTTTGATGAAATCCAAGAGTTTTCTGACCCTGCATAGACACGCTCAAGGCCCAGAAAGGTAGTAAGGACATCATTAAAATACCCCATGTGACATCAGTGGTTCAACCCTAATTTTATGAAGCCACAAGAATAATTTTTGTGCGTGAAGAAAACAAACATAACAACTTTATTCAACAATTTTTTCTCTTCAGTGTCAGTCTTCGACGCAAAAACTGGCCTTCTTAGGAAGAACCCGGATACGCTGCGTCTTGTTTACAAGCAGAGGAAGTTGCACGCTGTACATAAAACAGTCTCTGTAAACAAGATTTCGACAAAGAGGATGACTTGGAAAGCACCACACGCATGCGTCATGGTACTCTCGTGAACACTCGGTGGAGACTGACATATTGTCGAATAAAGTCGTTCAATTTGTTTTCTTTGCACACAAAATAGTTTTGCAGGTTCACAAAATTTAGGTTGGACCACTGATGTCACATAGACTATTTTTAGGGATGCACAATATTGGATTTTTGGCGATATCCGATATACCAATATATTTCAGCTTAATTTGGTTGACAGATGATGCCGATACCGATATATTTCCTTTTATTTGGGAACAACACCAAATCACCTCCTGTGCAGAAATTTTAAGCAAATTATTTTTCATTTTGGTTTAAGCGACCCCAATAACATCACATTTCGCCCTTGAAATATTAATTTAGCAGGGGAACCCCGACGTGACGTGATCTAATCACTAACACACCCTGAGCGCATGCGAGTTATTATCGGCAAGACATATCGGCATAATTTTTCATATCGGACCAATGCCGATATTTACATTTAAAGCCATTATCAACCGATTCCGATATTGGTCCGATAGTATCGTGCATCCCTAACTATTTTAACTATTTCCTTACTACTTTTCGGGATTTGAACGTGGTAGTTGCGTTGCTTTCTATGCATTTAATTTGTGCTCCGAAGATGACCATGGCTTTATGGGTTTGTAATGATATAAGTATGAGCAATTAATTACAGAATTTGTATCATTTTTTTTGTGAACTATCCTTTTAAGACAAACCGTGGTTTGGTTGCTGTAAATCTTAAGTTAGACTCTTCCTGTCTAAATGGGTGTTTCTTGGCCAGAACAATCTGCATGTGGACCAGATTTTATGCCTAAAGTCAAAGTCTGACTAAATCTGTACATGAGGCAAAATCTGGGAACCTCTGATGAATGAAGAATATGCTGAAACAGTAATCAGCTTCCAAATCTTCACAGAACGCCAGTCATTTGATGTGTCACGACTGATCTAATTCCTCTGACTAACTATATTTTGGCAGCATGGTTTGATCAATTTTGTTTGAAACCGTTATATTGCATTATTAATTGAAAGCACTTATCAGGGGTCCTGTCAAATGAAAGCCTTCCGCTTGACGCACAGCAAAATGCAGGTTGTGTGAAATCACAGCTGCACTGCAGTGATGGACAAATAGTGACAGTGTGTTACTGGGAGCTGTGGTAAAGAAAGACTGGTCCTGTCACATGTCCAGAGCCCTGGGCTTGGATGTTTTCTTCTCTGATGCAGAGACACGGCGACTGGCATGACGAGCCCCCGTGCCTGCTATGACGATAACAAGCAATGACGTCCCCTGTCTCCCTCTCGTCTCCTTCAGCTGCTCTTCCCTCCTTCACGGTGTCTTTTCCCACTCATTTCCACTCAGCCAGGACACTGGACGAGGACTCCAGTCTCTGTAACAGTGGCAGTGCTCTGGAGTGCAGAGAAGATGCCAACTGTATGCCTCTACCAGTTCAAGCAATCCTGCTGTGCATGTTATCACAACCCTGTATGACTGATTCATTAGCAGTCTGATAAATTTTACAACAGTTTTGCAGTGTTTACATTAGGGGTGTCGCAATATACCGGTGTTGACTTTAATTGTGATATATAAATGAGGAAATATCATCATCATGTTAATTAGGGGTGTCGCAATATAGGAGTACAGGCGATATTTGAAATGAATAGTACACATATAATAATATGACACATCACTGTGTCATATGCCATTATGAAGCGTTAAACTCTCATGTCTGATTTGCTTCATTTATACTCGACACCGGAGCGCAGAAAGTCAACAAGGGAGACTCACAGGAGTAATACAACCAATGGTGTTCCAGGAAATCCCTTATATGGACAAAAGCATCTGTCACTGTAGCTGAACAAAACGCAGAAAGAAATGTCTTGTATGATGAAACATGATGAAAATCAGCACATGGTTATAACAGTATATGATTTGTCTGTGTTCTTCAAGCCATCTCAGGTATGTTCATATGGATAATGAATATTTATATTGCAATGCTAATCAACATAGACTTTATCACTGTATAGAATGCTATAAAATAAGACTCTGTTTACAGAAGAAAGTTATTTCAAACACTCGATCAATGCTATAACACAAGTTTGGAGTAAAAACATGTAGTTATTCTCATAAATTGTCTTTGACACTGTGCTAAACAGGGTTGCCAGGTTTTCACAACAAAACCTGCCCAATTGCTACTCAAAACTAGCCCAATCGCATTTTGGAGGGGTTCCCATGGTAAAAATTGCATTTCAAGTGGTAAAATCCATGTTTTTTGGTGGGGTTCCCCTAGCAAAATTCGCATTTCAGGAACTAAACATCACATTACCGCAGTTGCTTCAACCTCCGGACATGAAAAACAATCTGCGGCAACAGTGTTAAAGTAGCCCAATTCCACGGGAAAAGCGTGGACCGTTTTGTGTAATTGTTTGTTTTGTATGCAGTGGTGTGGTTCATTGGTCAAAGAAATAAATAAATAAAAATCACTTGATTGCATGATTTCTTCATTATTATTTTTTTATTTCTATAGATATCACAATATATCACTACTGTGAATTTTTAACTATAAAACAGATAGTTCCGGTCCTTGATTCTGATTTGTTGAGCGTGTTTGAAGCTGTTGTAAATTACAAATATCATTACACTTAACTTCCGCTGTTTTATTTTGTGAAACCTTACTACATATATGGAATAACTGTTTTATAAAAGCAATAAGCTCCGTGAAGCCATGGTTTACAGTGAATTTATAACAGCTAAGGAATTTTAGGCACTGCACTTCGCATCGTGCCTAACAACGCCCCTTAGCTGTTATAAATTCACTGTAAACCATGACTTCTTGGGGCTTATTGCTTTATCGTGACAGCCCTAGTTTACATACATGGCTAATAACAGCTAAATAGGAATTAAATGTATCATCTAAATGTAGTAATAATAACTGTAATAAACTGAATTATAATACATATATACTATCATTCAATGTTTTTAACATTGATAATAATAAGCAATGTTAATTGTGCACCATATTAGCAGATTAGAATGATTTCCTAAAGATTGTGTGACACTGAAGACAGCAGTAATTGCAACTGAAAATTCAGCTTTACCATCACAGAAATAAATTGCATTACATAAATTACTAAAATGTATTCTGTCAGCTCATTTTGAAAGCCAATGAAGAAAAATGCTTCTTACAGCAAAATGGTGTAGTTACGAACTCTCCTACCAGAGGCTAATGAGGTCACGCCGGTACAGGCTGAGCTTCAGATCCTAGAAATGTGTTTCTATATTTGTTGCTTGCAAAGTTTTCTACACATCTACATAATTTTACCATTCCACTCACTGTGCATCAGTATTAGCGGCTTTGACATGCCGCATGGATCACAAGCTGTCTCTGGGTCAGCTGTTTGTATGCAGCAGCGCTCTCTAGACACCACGGCTGCATATGGACACCGTCTCCAGAGCAGAGTGGGGCGGCGTGGGTCTGACTATTGCGGAGCTTTCCGTGGTCCCTCACCGCATGCAGGCAAGCCCAGAGCTATGTGGCTCCCATTAGGATGATAAAGAGACCTCTCATCAGCTCAGTCCCTCTGGCCAAGAGCTGACATAAGATTTACCTTCAAAAGAGCTTCGTATAAGCCAAACAGCCTGCCAAGAGACTGAACAGACGGAGATAGAGTGGGGAAAGAAAGACAGAAAGGAGGAGGACTGTACCTCGTGGCCATATTTATTATATTTCTAAGCTTGTAGTCTAGATTTTCTTAGGCTGGAGTGTAATAGAGGAGCCTTCATAGTACAACAGCACTACGGCCAGGGTTTTAAATGTAGAGGGTAAATCAATAGAAAGACAGGAAGACAGATGGATGGGGAGATGCAGTGTGGACAGATAGAGAGAAATAATGAGGAAAAGGTAAGAGAAAAATGATGTAGGTTGAGTCTGACCTGCATAACAGAGAATGCTATTGATTATTACTAAATTAGAGCTGGGCAGACCAACAGCGCAAAGTTTAAAAGAGTGAAAAGACGAGACTGAACAGGGGTAATTCACCAAGAAATGAAAATTATGTACTCACACTCATCTCATTTCAAAATCAAATTTACAGAGACAAAAACATCAGTATATTACAAAATCCACTACATACAACACACTATATTAAAGGCACAGATGTTTTTTCTTTAACTGCTAATGCAACCTTTTTACATAACAAACTGAACAAAATTAAGCATTGCTTGGTAATTGGTCAACAAAGTATTGCTAGTTGTGTAAATAATGTCATACTAACAGTTTTCAGAATTTTTGTAACCTTTCTATCAAAGTTATCCGACATTATCAAGATGAATTTGTTCTGACAGTTCTGAGTTCTTCATTTTCTAAACTATAGCGAATAAATGTTGAAGGTCTGAACAAATGTTGGTTTGACTGTACATGTAAAGACTGTTTTAATTCACTTTAATTAAAAATTCTACATTTTGTAGTGTTCTTTAACAGTTTAGACATTTAAAACAATAAGACAAAATCAAATTTACACACTTTATCCCCAAAAATTATTATTTTTTTAAATCCCATTTTAATGATGACATTAAACAGTTATTTAAAACAGATTCTTTTCGTTGTTTCTACACTAATTCAGGGATCCAATTTAAAAATAGATTTATGATTACAAATTTCAATGTTAGGTGTGATTAATCATGATTAAGTACAAAAAAAGTGATTAATCCGTGACTTTTTTTATCGATTGAAAGAATTCTAAAATCTTTATCCTTTTTAATTAATTTCCATGCAATTATTATAAATGAGGAAAGAAGTGTGCTAAAAGAAGTCTTATTCATGAACAAATCATTCTTTTGAGTCATTTTCAATGAATCGGTTGATCCAGTTCACCAAAATAGTTATGAATGATTTGTTCATGAACTTAATTGATTCTTTTGATTCTCTGACTCAATTATCCAGAAGCAGCGGTTCAACATATCATCAATGATGATTATTACTAAATAATTACTTAAATTTAGCTCTGCTTCACTATAAAGTTATCATTTGGCTTCAGAAGATTTAGAATATGGCACACAAATCATATGGACTTTAATTTAAGCCCTTTTTGGAGCTTTAAAGCTCCAGTCCCAGTTCATGAAGAAGGAAAGTGGGAGTAAATAAAATTTTTAGGTGAACTATCCCTTTAAACACAAAGCCAAACACAATTAGAGTGAGCCAGCCAGCTTAGACGAGAGGACAGAGACAAATGACATGAGGTGCTTTAGAAAAAAAAAATCACTTTATCTACGAGTGTGCCGTTAGAGACAAATCCGTGCGGATTCCACGGCAACACGGTGACCGTTGCTAAAGCCAAAATCTGAGAGAGTGGGTAAATCCACTTATGAATGTCATTAACATGAGCAAAGGCAACATATGGGGGGCTCTAACGGATGATGTCATGGTCCGGGTGGTCGACAGGAGTGGAGGAATAAACAATACCGCCCATACTGGCCCCCCTCGGACCTTCACCCTCTTGAAAGCCCAGATTATTGCAGTCAATCATAATAGATTATCTTTCCACGAGAGCCTATAATCGCTTTGTGAAATCATAGCTAAATCACATGCAAGCCGAAAACATTTTTCCCGGTAAATGCTTTAGGAAAACATACTGTAGGTGAAATAAAAGTCACTACTGTACATCGACACTCTTACAAACATGTGAACGCGGTGTAATAAATCTCCGAATTCACACGCACCAGAGAATAGAAAAGCAATATGAGTCCACAATAATTTCAATGCGCACCCGCAACCGGTGCACACACATACACATCCTCGCACACACCCACGCACTCAAACCAATATAATATCCAAGTGTCCCTGTGGGATGCTCTCAAACCTTTTAGGGCCAATGAACCTGCTATTTCAGTGGATTGGGCGTGTATTTTTTGAAAGCGCTTGTCTGCTATTAAGAGAAAAGCCTGTCATATGAATGTTACATATCTCAGGGGTCTTGTATTAACTGACTCTTCACACTTAGCCGTCTGAAACAATACCCAGGACAACTACTGTCAACAAGCATGAGTGGGCCTTTGGCCGTGGGACAACTCGGATAAGACGTGAAATGTTATTGAGGTAAGAATGGCCAATCAGAGCTTTACAATGGCACAAATGAAAGGATGGAAAGGATAATTTACTAAGACTGCACTAACAGGATCATTTGCCAAAACTGCCACAATCCCTCATCATAGTACTTAAAGTAGTGCTGGGCAATATACCAGTTCAAACAGTAAACGGAATTCATTTTTAAAACAAAACAACATATGGTACAATTGCCTAAGCAATGTAGACAGCGTCATGAATTGAGAGGAGATCCCTGTTAACTAGGGATGAAACAATATCAAAATCTCACAATACGATAACTGCGCAATATGAAGTCCAAGATATGATATTTATTGCGATATTTTAAAAAAAGGAAGACAAATGAAGACTTGGGAAATTTTTTTTAACATTTTAAAGTTAAATTCTTCTATCTAATGCACTTTGAGAGTTCAAAATTAAGAGCTCCAACTCATGTTCCTAAGTCAGAAAAAAAGTCAGTGAATTGACTTGTACCTGAACTTTAAAGGGGACTCAACCCTCTTTTCATTTGTGATACACTGTCTCAGTCTAAATTACATTCACACTAGTGTTTTAGAAGCCAAACTAATTAGAATATAATAACAATTTTATATTATTGTTATTCCTATGACAGTAATATCGTGAAAACAATTATAGTATAAAATAATATTATTTTTGCTTTACACTACAGCAGGGAAATTACAATACTTCTATCCTAATTTTTATACTTGAAAGAGATGTTTTTAATTTGGACTGCAGTAACGTTACTCATTTAAACCACTAGCCGTCAGCAATTCAAACTGCACTTTTAACCTTTTATTTTGACAAAAAACTCCAGCTTCAGTGAAAACAGGCTTAAAAAACGCATCTCACTACAAATCTAATGAAATTCTGTAATGATCTGCCATGAAAATAAAGCCTAACTGTTGGCCGTTGCGCTCCCAAATGTGCGCAGAACTCACAGTACATGCAATTAATGTGTTCACTGCATTCACTGTGAAAGGAGGCTTGAAAAATATTTGATTACGAGCTGACTGCCAGAACGAAGTGCACGCTTTGCTTTGAAACAGCAAAAACAGGCTTCATGATGGGATTAAGCCATATTGTGGTTTTGGTTTTAGTTAATTTGACAGATACTGTGTCAAAGCATAATGGCACAAAAACACAAGACTTTTTATGTTAGAATATTTGAAAAATCTACACGGGAAGATCCTATATCGTCATGTGGCCACGATAATATCAAGACTACACGATACCACAATATTCACAATAATATCGTTACATCCCTACTGTTAACTGCATACACTTTTGACTAATGGTTGGAAAACTTAAAACTATTAATAACCAGTGTTGCGGGTAACACATTACAAGTAACGCAAGTTACATAATCAGATTACTTTTTTTTCATAACAGTGTTGCGGGTAACACATTACATTTTAATTTACAAGAAAATATCTGAGTTACTTTTTCAAATAAGTAACACCAGTTACTTTGTTTTCCCACTTATTGACCGTTTCACTTTAGTGTAAGAGGGATTTTACATTTTCTAAAAATAAATTTTATATTAAAAACAAACAAGCAAACCCTGACCAGATTTTAAAAGTAACACAAAAGTAATGTAATGCATTACTTTCCATTAAAAGTAACTAAGTAACATAATTAGTTATTTTTTTAGGAAGTACCGCAATATTGGAATGCATTACTTTTAAAAGTAACTTTCCCCAACACTGTTAATAACACACAATTAATTATTTAACTGGGCAAATAAACCAACTGTAAACAGCTGTTAATAGAAGCCAGATAAGCTGAAGACGAAGGCAAAGAGGAGAAAATACTATAGCAGGCAGATCGAGCTCACCGATCACGATGCACAAAATATTAATATGAATGTATCTTTGAGGGGAACTGTCTTCAGAAAACTTTAAATGACATTTTCTTGTTGTCTTATCTCTGTATAATGCATATTAACATAGTATTTAAAAGCAGTGCTGCTTTGCGAACAGCAGGAAACGCTGTATTGCTGCTATTCCATAAGCGCCACCTGCTGTCAGAAAGTGAATTTGCACTCTCATTCAGCCCTCTGTCTCATTCTACTGTTTCGTTTAGATGTTTTATGTAGCATAACATCACAAAGGTCAGACCATTCTGTTTTTGCTTTAAATTTTGAAATTCTACAGTCTAATTTAGATCAAAGACTGCTCATGCTATATTTATCATGTTTGTTAAAATCGCCAGAATCCTAAAAACAACACCCCCCCCCACAAAAAAAACGTGTGAAACAGGTTTTTTGTCAAACCGCCCAGCACTACATTACAGGAACAAAAAATATATATAATAGTGAGCATTTTAAGGTTCAATAATGTCTCCTTGAGATATTAATAGCCAGCCCATGAAAATGAATTGCTTAAATGAATGAAAAAGAACCTGAACAAAGTGCTATATTTCCAACAGAATGGTAGGTCTTTTGACTTTATACTTCAGGGCATTTAACTTTAGCTGAATAGTTACTCTTCAGACGTGACAGTTTCCCTGGAGCAACCTGAGGTTAAGTGTCCTGCTCAAAGGGCAAAATGGTAATAGTGTTCTCTTAATAATTGCCAGTTCACAGGTCACCTCGTCTTGGGATCAAACCTGTAAAAGAACCTCACCATTTAGTTGCCGTGCACACGATTATAGTACATTGTTTTTTTGGATGAATCACTGTGAATAACATTCACACGTTCACAAAGAAAACACATTTTACTAGTCTATGAATGGAGAATTTTAATGAGGTATTTTAAAAGCAAATTTAGCAGCAATAGTTTAAGCTTAAAAAATTGAGATAAAGATTATTAACAAACAGCAAGTATGATATCTTGAGGGAAATAAATGATCTAAACCAAATTAACAATAAAAATGTCTAGGGGCTATTACAAAAATCACAGTACAGCACATTTCTGGTGAATTAAAAGTATAAATACTATTAAAATCTTTTCATTTTTATCACCGCACATAAACACGCTCGACCACTTAATGTACTGTGGAGCACACCAGTCAGCTTTTAATGTAATGAAGTTCTTTAAGAGTCTATGAAGTATTCAAATAATATCACACCTGTGTATTTGCACATAGTTTAAGTGGTGATATTTTAGCCTAGAAACTTTATTACCGCTACAAGGCGGCCATGAGTTACTTACAGACGTGGAGTAATTTATCACCTCACATAAGTGCTATATATCTAATAATGCCGTACAGTAAAAACAAATAATATTTCTCCCTAGTGTGCAATCGAAACCGTGTTTCATCTTCTGTGCAACATCCGACATACACTTCGTGTTGTATATTAATGTTCTTAGTTAACTTCTATGAAGTAAAATATTTAACAACTAGTTCAAGAGAGTCCGCATCCACCGTGACTCATGCATACTTAAAATCCATCCCAGAAGTTTGAAATGAGCGAGGCCGTTTCGAGTCATGCTCTAATCTCACTGTACCATGAAATGCAATTCGAAAACATCACGTGAAAAAAAAGAGAGAGCGTGAGAGGGCAAGGGAATGATAAACAGACAGACAGAGATTGCTATCAGCAAACTGAACTACAGGAGAGACAAATATGATGAAAACAGAGAAGAAGTGCATGCAAATTGGATGACACCACATCGATAGGCTCAAGTTGGGAAGGTAATATTAAAAGAAGTGGTGACCAATTACCTGCCAGCGCCCTAAAATCTTCCAGCTCATAATCTAATTGTGCTCTGTTTAGCCTAGCCCACCAGATCCTCTCAGGCGTTCCCTGGAGGAGGGAAGAATAATGAAATGTACACTGCAGCCCGAGCCGGGCCCCGGCTGAGAGGAAGCTAGTGTAAACACACAGCAACCCCCTCAATCTCCCTCATATGAGCAATAAAACCAATTCTAATATGCAGTTTGGTGCATGCTTTCATTTGTTTAGCTTAGGTGCATATTATGTGGTCCAGTGGGAATAGATGCATTAGTAAGCTAAAGGAGAAGACAAAGTCTCCTTCTTGCTGTGTATCTCTCTCTGCCCGGGGCTGAACACCTCAACGCTCACTCGCTGCAGCTCTCTGCTTCCTCTTCTTGTTTCATAATTCATCTTAAACAAGAGGGGGAAAAAACAAACACGCAGTGAAGCAACAAGAGGATGCTAAGAGCAAAGCCCATATTTCAGGGGACAGTATGTTAGGGGAAGTAGAAGAGGACAGACGAGTGTGTATGTGTCTATGTCTGTATTAAAGATGAGCCTCTGCAATTGCATAACAGCCCAGGTGTCCAGGTACAGCTGAATGACACAATACCAAACATTCACTGAATAAGTGATGTAATTCTTAATCTTAGACAGACAGATTGTTTTGGCTTGAAGCAAGTCTGGTACTCATCGCTGCTTCAAGCACACCTTTTGACCAATAAATGTCCTGAATAAAATATTGTGCTTACTGAAAATCATTTCTTGCACATAAGTTAACTTTCTGAGTTATAGAGTTTAGGGTCAGTTTGGGGTAACATAAAACATTAATTTCATTTTTAAATTACATTAATACTTCCATTTGTCGTGGATGCATTTAAACTCATCAACTCAACTTTTTTTTGATATTAGAATTATTTCTGAAGGATCATGTGGTACAGCTGTTTTCTGCATTTATTTATTTATATATTTATTTATTGTTTTATTAATTAATTTTAATTTAACAGAACTGTTTTCAACATTTATTTTATTTATTTATTTTTGATATTAGAATGATTTCTGAAGGATCATCTGGCACAACTGGTTTCAGTATTTACTTATTTATTTGATATTAGTATTATTTCTGAAGGATCATGTGGTACAACTGTTTTCTGCATTTATTTATTTATATATTTATTTATTTTTATTGTTTCATTAACTGTTTTCAACATTTATTTATTTTTTATGTTTTATTTTTTTTATTTTTGATATTAGAACAATTTCTGAAAGATCATGTGGCACAACAGTTTTCAGTATTTATTTATTCATTCCTTTTTTAATTTATCATATTTTATTCATTCATTTGATATCAAAATGATTTCTAAATGATCATGTGGTACAACTGTTTTCAGCATTTATTTATTGCTTTATTTATTGTTTTATTAATTAATTATTTTTAATTAAACAACTGTTTTCAACATTTATTCATTTTTGTAAGTTTTATTTTTTGATATTAGAATGATTTCTGAAGGATCATGTTGCACAACTGTTTTGAGTATTTATTTATCTATATTTTATTTATTTGATATCAGAATGATTTCTGAAGGATCATTTGGTAAAGCTGTTTTCAGCATTTATTTATTGTTTTATTAATTAATTAATTTGAATTAAACAACTGTTTTCAATAATTTTTTAATTATTTATTTTTTGATATTAGAATGATTTCTGAAGGATCATGTAGCACAACTGTTTTCAGTATTTATTTATATCTTATTTATTATATTTTATTTATTTGTTTGATATTAGAATGATTTCTGAAGGATCATGTAGCACAACTGTTTGCAGAATTTATTTATATCTTATTTATTATATTTTATTTATTTGTTCGATATTAGAATGATTTCTGAAGGATCATGTGGCACAAATGTTTTCAGTATTTATTTATATCTTATTTATTATTTTTTATTTATTTTTTTTATATTAGAATGATTCTGAAGGATCATGTGGCACAACTGTTTTCGCCATTTATTTATTTATTTGATATTATAATGATTTCTGACGGATTATGTGGCACTAAAGACTAGAGTAATGGCTGCTGAAAAGTCAGCTTTGCCATGACAGAAATAACTTACAATTTCAAATATATTTAATTATAAAATAATTATTTTAAATTATAATAACATTTTACAATATTACTGTATTTTTGATCAAATAAATGCAGTTTGAGCATGTTTTTAAAAAACCTTACCAAACAATTTTTGAAGGGATTGATGTCTTTGATTTAATGTCCTTTTATATAGACTACTTTTGAAAGATTATTATAGTAAATCCATTTTAAAATATATTTAAACTCATTTAGACAGAAACAACATCACCTGACTAATATCTGAAGCTTTTATAGCATGGATGAACAGAAAACACACCATAAAAAAGGAAAATGTGTATAGACTTAGTGAACAGAATTTTCCAAAAGTCCAAAAAAAAAAGACATACAGTTTCACAGAATATGCAGTTTTGTTCATGAATATGTAGTTAACTTGCTGCTACCTCTACTGACTAAATTAGCAATTGGTTCTTCCTCAAATGTGCTTATTGTATGAACTTAGTATCTTAACTCGACATAAACCAGTCAGAGTGATTTAAAAAAATATATTTTGAACTTGACTTGAACTCTGTCACCGATTTTGTGCACAATATGCATCAAGTGCTCAGTAAACAGCATGCTGTCAGACGCTATGTAATCCCTAGTGTGTTGTGTGGCCGGAATCAACACATACACACAAAAAGGGCAGTTTGGGCCATGTATGCAGTAATAATCAACAGAGAAAATATGCTGAAGGGGGAATATGTATGACACAATGACAGAGCTCATCATCAAGTAATCTTCTCAACGCTGACTTGTTCCCGCTCAATCTCAGTCTCTTCGCTCTCCCCGCGGGCATGCTTGAATATTCACACGAACAAAAGCGCAAACATGCCAACGAAGAAATCAATTGCGGTGTGTCATCGACAGTGAAGGGATGAATACATGCACTGTACACTGATGTAGTCGGTCTGTTTATATCATCACTCTGATGTCATGTTCTTGAAATCTAGGACAGTGGTCAAGCGTTTTAATCAATTTTCTATTAGAGTGACATGGTCGGTAAGAGCGTGAGTTGGGTACAGGCCCGGCCCTAAAAATAATACAGAATCTAATCTGAATTATGGTTCAAAGAGATTAGGGGTCCATAATCCCTTGAATAAACAGGGGAAAAAAAAGTGAGCATGAAAAAAAAAAAAGCTTAGGTGGGGGGGTTGAATTCCCTCCTGCGGACACCATTTGATAATAAGTCTGTGTGCAGGTCTTCTGAGATGGACAACACCATTTCATCAAAACCACGCTAATCCCTAAGCCATCCCTGTCTCTCTCTCTTCTGTGAGCCTCCGAGATCCCACTCTCCTCTCCCTTTGACCATCCATCTCTCAAAAGCCTCAAAGCAAATCTGAAAGCCAGGACTGAAAATCCAGGGCTGCAATCCAACCAAGCAGTCACAGAAAACCAGAAGCTTCAGGAGGGACCTGATTACTGGAGGAGTAAGTGAGATATTTAAAGTATTAAAGGGATAGTTCATCCAAAAATTCAGTCATTTACTCACCCTCACTGGGCCCTGTGAAATCCATTTTATTCAGTTTTATTTTTTCCAAATTGGTCCATTTTTATTTTTCTGGATTCCCTTACGTCCCATTAAAATTTTCTAGACTCTGTTTTAATGGTTAAAATCAAATGATTAATTGCGATTAATCGCATTCAAAATAAAAGTTTTTGTTTACATAATATATGTGTGTACTGTGTATATTTATTATGTATAAACACACACCAACGCATGTATATATTTAAGAAAAATATGTTGTTTATATATTAAATATGTTTATATATAATATAAATTATATGAATATAAATATATACATGTAAATATTTGTAAAATACATACTGTATGTGTGTGTATTTATATATATATATATATATATATATACATAATAAATATACACAGTACACACATATATAGTATGTAAACAAAAACTTTTACTCGCGATTAATCGTTTGACAGCACTAAAAATGTAATCAAAAGCATGTCTAATAAATTGAAATCTGTGTTTTCCTGTAATTTTCTGAATTCAATTTTATGGTTTTATTCAGTTTTAATAATCAAAAGCATTTCTAATTAATTGATTTTATGAAAAAAATAATAATAATTTTGTTTTTTATATATGTTTTTTTTTTTCAGAAATACTGTGTTGCGCATTTATATTTTTCTGGTAAATATTCATCATAAAAATAAATATTAATCATTCATTCATCATAAAAAAAAATATTTTTATTAGTAGTAGTAGTACTATCATTACATTAAGCAATATATTTCTGATACAGTTTCTTCAAGTTAAATTGAACAGGATGCTGTGAAGGCCTTTAAGTTTCTGTTTGCATATGATATGATGATAGTTTTTTTTCTTAAAAGAAACAGTAAAATGCTCATGAAGTTCTAGAGATGTTTATGTGTCCAAGTACTCGTATATTAAAGCAACAGAGGCTGAAAACACTGCAAGCGACACACGTGCACTTCAGTGTTTGTGTAGTAAATTAAACCGCATATCTGCGCCATTCATTCACACAGAGACTCGCAGAATATGCAAGTAATATTTAAATACTGTTTTTGTGGCTTAATATTCACAGACACTAGTCCTTATCGCATTTTGATTTAAGTGTACTGACCTACTTTTGATTTATTCATCCAAAATTTGGCAAATTCCGTGTCATTCCATGTTATACAGTAAATTCCAAAAATGATAGGATTCTGAGATTATATCTGAGTTTTCCACATAGGTCCAAACCTGTATGACTTTCTTGTGGAACATAAATGAAAACATTTTGAACAATGTCTCACAGTCCATACAATGAAAGTCAGCAGGGTTCAAAATAACACTGAACCCCACTGACTTACATTGCAAGGACAAAAACAGTTAAAAGAGTCTTCAAAATATAATCTTTTGTGTTCCACAGGTTTGGAAAAACATCATGGCAAATAAAAGACAATTACAGGTAAAGTCTCTTTAAGCTATGGGTGTTTAAAAAATACTATTACCAAAAAAGAGGGTGGAATAGACAGAAATGACTAAAAGTAAGGGCGTGAATGGCATTTAATTGTCGGCAAAAAGAGGCCAGCCCAGTCTCAGCATGGGAACACAGAACATGATATAGATTTTGTGCTTCTAATGTTGAGGAAGACGCATATCAAAAATGGTTAGAACATTAATAAATTATAATATAAAATCTAAAAAAAAAACGTTGTTCAGCAATGGTAAAGTTTTGTGCACATACACATTTTCCATGGCGTTTTTATGTCTACGACAATGTTTTATCTGCTATAGCTGCAACATTAATCAACAATGTCCTCTGTTTCATATATTAATCTGTCTTTTGTTCAAAATCTGTCTTTGCTGAAGCTTTTGTTTTCTGACCTTTGGATGAGTTGTGGTGAAATGCCATTCGAGCATGCATGACATCAATGACTCTTAAATCTTACAGCAGACTGCAGTCTGACGTTATTATGCTCAATGAAATCACCCAATTTATAGGCTAGTTAGTCTGGAGAATATTTTCAACATAACATTATTTCTTTTCAAACCAAACTGCGGATTTCAAAGAAATTCCTTTATACTTCCTCCCTGGGAGGAACAGCCGATCTGAACACCTCAACTCATTTTATAATAGACCAGCATATTTAGTTTCACAGTTCCTGTGGTGGTAATTTTATTGCAAAACGTAACTTTTCTTAAGATGTTAGTTTCATCTCTCAAGTTGATAATTACTGAACACTGTAGGAAACACATTTAGGAAGAAAATGTTCAGGAATAACAGTATCTGCCATACGTTTTACAATATCACTGTTGACTGGGTGGGCCAAGTTTCTCAATACTCAAAAGGCGTGATTAACATTTAAATAAGGTCAAGTTTTAGTTTCAGGCTGTGATGTCAGAAATGAAAGGAGTTCAAGCCGTTTGCAGTTAAGTTTTAAGTAGATTGTTTTCTTAGGGAGGACATTTTGAGCAATGAAAGTTGAAGTATCAATTAGTTACATATGAAACCGGTACTCAAAACAACACACACACACAAAATAGATTAATACTAAGCTTGAATATTTGGCTCTTTGAGTATCTTTGTGCAGTCCTTTTTCATTTTTGACAAGTCTATTTCACACATCAAACATTCTGTAAACAAAACAAAACCACATAACGGATTAACAATTAGTGCTAATGTTTCCGACAAACCACCAAAACTAGACTGAAAATAGTATCATGCACACATACTCCTCTAGAAACCGAAGAAGCCTCAAGGTTTGAATTGATCAAACGAGTCAGACGACTCTTTTTATGTCCTCTGAGGTATTTAAGGCTGTATCTCTGTCACGGGGTGCGACAGACACCCTTATCCAGGACGTCTCTTTGTAATTACATACGAGAGGACCGTCATTTCAACACTGCTCCCCTCACTAGATGAAAGACAGGTAAGACATAGTCATGTAATTGGCCCTCTCGTTGAGGGAAGAGGAAAATAGAGCGGGCGGGTTTGTTTCGATATGTCCTGTTTATCCTTGTTCCCACCGTTTCTCTCTCCTACTGTCTCCAGTCGATTGCGGGTCATTATTTCCAATGTGTCTGTGCCTTCAGGACAGATCTGTAAATTGTGGCACTAAAGCATCCAGGCCTCATTTAGGACAGATTTACGCACTCCACGCCACTGTATAACTGTCACTCAATGTAAACATGCTCACAAACAAATACGTGCTTAAACGCAGCCGTAAGCAAGCGTATGAGACGTGGGTGGACACATCCACTAACAAAGACTCGCTTTTTCCTGTCAGTCACACGTGGTAATTTAAATCAATGAAACAAAAGCTTTCTTGCACTTAATAACGAGAGCGTGTACACAGCGACATAATCGTTATTTGCTGCTGACAGCCTGCATGAAAATGCAAGCAGCAAATGACTGCGAGACTTCGCGTGCCGTCTTTTCTCCACTATTTCACCTTCAGTTTATTCTGGAAATAATACAAAGGGACAAACAGGGTATTTGGAAGGTTATAAGGGACTAGAAGAGGGTATTACAGAGATGGCATCTCAAAAAAATTAAATAAAATCTGTTAATAAGTTTACAAAGTTTAGAATCTGTGCATGGGAATACGTTTACCCTTACAGATCCCTGTGGAGCCTTTGTTGTGCCTAAATCCCTGTTATGGACAGATGGCAACATAAAGACCTCCACCAAAAGTATTCTCTGACCCCGGAACAGAAGTTAGCCTTTCATGCCAGTTTGTTTCTTCCACCACCTGTCTAGCCCTGAGTGACATACTGTAGGGTACAGCTCTTACATCTCTCCTGACAAACCGGAGTATACACACAAAGACTCCCTGTGAGTCTGTCCTTCCAAAAGCATCTTCTGTCAAACCTTTCTGTCCCACTGGGTGCTGGTTGTCTGCCTGCCCCGGCTTAAGTCAGCTATTAAGATTCAAGGTTCGGTCGGTTAATGTGAAAAGGCTACACTTCAGACATAAGTAAAAGGTTGGAGGTTTAGGTTAACCTTGTGCGCTGGCACAAAAGGTTAGGCTTTGGAGCTTAACTGCACTGTACTTGGCTTACAGTATAGAGACGGTTCAGATGGACGGGTTGAGACTGACTGATTTTGCTGCTATAGAAAGAATGAGAATCTTATGGAGTTCAACTGATTTCAGCTGTCTTTCATTCTGTGATAAAAGACAAACTTTTTAGGTCCTCTGCAGTGCAAGAAATTAAATTCATTTTCAAAACAGCCAGTTATTTTTTAATTTATTGTTATCAGTTGCTAGCTCGATATTTAATTATCCATGCTCATTTCCCATTTTTACACTTGCCATCATCTAACTCTACTTAAAGTTCATCTTTAAAAAACTGATAATGTAATAGTCACCAAATCTCATTAAAAAATGTCATAATGTTGTAGTTGTAGCATCTTTAGTTATTTGTCTGTTTGTTTAGCTAGCCATTAGAGATGCAACATACCTTGGTTTTTTACCACGTTTTTTGGATCGGTTCAGTTCTGATAGCTTGCCACATCAGTCATAATTTTTTTTTTTTGCATCTAATTAACAACAAAATACTTCTGTAAACCTTTGTACAGTGGAAAAAATGTGGATTATTATATGTCTGCTTAAATTGAGAGAGGTAGATTTTTACGAAAATGGGGGTTTCATTCATACTGGACGCCATCTCTAATCTCTAATATGGATAAAGGCATCGTTATCGCTGTAACTGAATAAAAACAAGATATCCACAAGTTTCCGGGGGGCGCTACTGTAAAAAAGAACGTGGGTACAACTTCCAGTGAGGCGGCGGACGTAGTATACCAATGGTATTTGTGTGCTAATTAGCAAAGAGGCTAAGTGTTTTTTAGACCATTGTTTACTTTGTAAAGATAAACATCTTTATGAGAGATGCCATTACGTTCTTATATGCACAACATATGCTTTTCGAATTTGTGTTCCCACATCATTTGCAAGTTTGGATTGCTAAATTTTGAATGACTGTCAACTAGTGAAATGATATTTGAACCAAGACATCAGAGCTTGTGTTAAAGGGCATGCCAGATGAAGCCTCGATTCGAGCCTTGTTAACGTAGAAATCCCTTTCGTAAAAGCCTCACTTTCTGTCCAGTCATGTGCGCGATTCACTTTGCGTGTCCTAATGTTCGACCCCCAGATCTTACTTTTCATTGGGACCTATTTAATAATTACATTTTTTAATACCCAGTCATACAAGTAATATGAAGAATACAAATTATTACAGGAAAATTAAATATATGCCATATATATGCAATTAATATATTTATACATTATTCTTCTATTACATCATACTGATATTCGTACTTACATTTAATGGCACAATTCAATGGGTAAATTAATTTATCAGTCAGAAATTCAACGAACAAATACACACACGGTTAGGCTTTTATTTGTGCGTATAGCTTATCTATGGAAAATTGTGGTGAATGCTTATTCTGACGGAGCTTTAGTCTTTTGGCTGCTTTATTTTTTACTAACCACCAGATTGCGCTGTTTTCGACACTCTCGAAGCTCTCGAATCTTTTCCCGAAACAGTCAGAAGAAAGTCTCGGTGCTTCACAAGGCTTCATTTGCATTACTCCTGTCAACTGTTGAATTAATGAGTGTCACGTCCTGCTTGTTTACTTTGAACCGGAAGATGCTCCCACTTTTGACGCAAGGCCTCATGGGGCGTAGGAAACTTGTGGATAACTAACGTTTTGTATGATGAAATGTAAGGACAATAAAGACTTGGCTGCAATAATATATGGTTTATCTGTGTTCTTCAAGCCATCTTGGGTATTTTCATAATGATTAAGTATATTTGTAAGCCATTGCTAATCGACATACAGTATAGAATATATTGTCTGCCTCATTCTATGATAAAAGCCACATCAGATCACAAAAGGAAGTTATTTCAAACACTCGACTGATGCTGTGAAGTAAAAATAAGTTATAATGTTCTATAGGTTGTGTACACACACTGCCAACACACATTTATGTTCAAACAACATGTAAAAGTGAGTTTTGCATCCGATGGCCCCTTTAAGACTTGTGTAACTAAATTAATGTTTTAAAAGGTCAACTTTAAGGCAAGGCTGTTCAAATGTAAAAACAGGAGAAATGAGCATAAACAATTAAATATGTAATATTAACTAATATCACTCTATTACCAGTGTTGTTCTGATATATCATGAATTCACTATGAAAATCAGAATGAAACACAATGGGTCTTGACAACTGTCTGGTCAAATAATAAAAAGTCCTAGTGTACATTTTAAATAATGTTTGTTATTGTTATTAAGCTTTATCTTAGTCATGTCACATACAGGCATACAAACCTCAACACTAAAGAACTAGTCTCACATACAGAAGTCTATTGGGAGGGAAAAAAAACACTCTCCCACCACTGGTCTGACAACATGATGTCAGAAATCATTCTTTAAAGAAAGTCCCACTGCTTCACTTCAACATTAATCAATCAAAGAGAAACACCCTGCCCACATCTCAGCTTTCAGATCAATAAACATCTTCACAGCCTTCGTGAGTGTGATCCTGCTCCCCCTCCCCATAGACCTCAGGTCTGGCTGGGCTCTGTACAGAGCGCTCCGGAGCGAGGCGTGCAGGGGCGGCAGAGTTTAGAACGGTCGCGCGGAGAGTTAATGAAGCCACACCAGTCAGCATGGTCGTCCATCTGTTTCCATAATCCTCGTAAACATGAGCCACACTGTGATAGGGCGCTAGCCAACCCCATTGCTGTGATTTACAGACATAAGGACAGTGCTCGCTGTGAATGGCTGGATGAGCAGGAGGGGTTTGGGAAAGCGCTGACCGTGACTGCTTTTAGGAGATGTCCCCGTAAAGCTTCGAAGTCTGCGAGTAGTGGCAATCGTGCTCAGCTCACCTGCTAATCGGGGGAGAGAGGTGGAGCGGAGCTGAGTGAGCAAAAAGGTGAGAGTGAGGTCGGCCGTGCCGTCCATCTGTCCATCAGCGGGTAAGAGGCTTGGGGAACCGAAGAGGGGGCACAAGTAAAAATACAAGTGAACACAGAAAATCCAAACATTTGATGCCAATCTAGATTAAGGTAAAGTGTCAAAGGACAGAGCGAAGCTTGCTGAGTTTGCACAAGTGAGGTGCGTGAAAACACACTTGATTGACAGGCCTTGTGAACATGGCCTTGCTGTGAACCCCAGTTAGTAGTTTAAGATCCCCTCTGCTTCACTTCACTCTCCAATTTGGGCTTTCTCACTCATCCCATCACCCACAACCTGTCAGGTTCTGCTACCTTTTGCACTTTTAAACCATTTTTGTGTCTGAACTTGCTATTCTACTCCATAACCTGCTTACTAAAAAACAAAGCACATTGTCAAGTTTTACGAGATTTGAGAATATTTTTGAACACCTAAAGTAATTTGGAGATTCATTTGGATACATTTCAGTTACATACTTTGCTTCTTGTATTTTGCCAAACTGCAAAACGGCTTCAACTCCTTTGATTTCTGACGTCATGCCCTGACACATAAAAATGTGACCTTATTTAAATGTCAGGAATGCCTTTTGAGTATTCAGAAACTTGGTCCACCCCGTCACAGTGAGGTTGAAGAAAGTATGGTTCGATACTGTTATTCTTGAATATTTTCTTCCTAAATGCGTTTTGGTAATTTCATAATTTATACAGAGTTTTAGACTCATTCAAACCAGTAATTTGTCTACTATAATTTTAACTAAACCATTCTTGTGTCTGACCTTGCTATGCTACTCCTTAACTTGCTTACTAATCAACAAAGCACACTGTCCAGTTTTACGAGATTTGAGAACATATTTGAACATCTAAAGTAATTTGGAGATCATTTGGCCATAGTTACTCATTTTACTTATTTTGTTTTGCTAACCTGCAAAACTTATACTGAACTCCTCTGATTTCTGACATCACAGCCTGACACATAAAAATATGACCTTATTTGAATGTCAGGGATGCCTTTTTGAGTATTCAGAAACTTGGCCCACCCAGTCACAGTGAGGCAGTAGAAAGTATGGCTGATGCTGTTATTCCTGAACATTTTCTTCCTAAATGTGTTTTGCTAATTTCATAATTTATGCAGTGTTTCAGACTCATTTAAACCAATAATTTGTCTCTAACTATTCATTAAAATAAACGCATTGTAAGAGTCATTTGCTTCAGGAGAAGGCTGGTTGTGATGTACATTTTTGATTCACTAAAAAGAACTGGTTTGTACAAGTCATTTTCAGTTTTGTTTGTTTTTGCCTGCAGCCCATGAGAACAACTTAAAAAAGATGTACATTGTATTTTTATTGCATCACATTTAATACAGACCTCAAAATCAGTACAGCGAGTTTTCAAATGAAGACTGTGATTATCTATCTATATTTTTGCCCAGCCCTACAAAGTCTTTAGTTCAGTGTCCTTATGCAATCAGAAGCTGATTTTATTGAAACAAGAAGCATCTGAAACCTTTGTGCAACATGACATTTACGAGACGACTGTAAAATCAAATTGCGTTGCATCTCTGCATCAGGCGTTTTTACTTTTGCAAGTCCAACTTTACTTTCTGTACAACTAAAAGTACCCCACCCCTAAAAGCATGTTTGAAAGGGAATGACAGTGAATTACAAAACCAATTTTTCTGCATTTTGAACACATTAAGCGGCTCTAGATTGGATGGCGGCTCCAGAACCAGAACCTTGTTGGTGGGAAAGCAGCACCAGACTCTGGGAGTCGTGCCAGAGGGTGTGGAAGCGGCAACAACACATACTCCACAGGGATTAAGCATCACTATTTTGCTTTTCCCAGAACAAGCCCAGCAGTCAGGGTGCAGCCAAAATCCACGACACTCATCCCAAGGGCGTTGACTGTGGAACCAGGCCTCTTGGACTAGACATGACCTGCTTTAGATGAGTAAAGAGTGCCTTTCATTGGAATCACATGTGTAAAGGTCAAACACTACGCAACAGCTCCAGCGCATAAAACATTTACTGCATTGCTTTCACTGTGAACCTGTATTTGAAACCTCTAAAGTGAATATGTTTATTAACATTTATACACTTCTTGAGTGTTAAACACTCTCATTTCCCGGTCAGGCAGAGTCAGGGCTGCTCCATTACAAAAGCACATTGTGTGTGGCCTTCTACATCTGGCACAAAGAAAACTAAAGCGACGCCACAAGAGGACATTACTCTTTGGTCACACACCATCAGACTGCCTTTACCGGCACGCCACACACACAGGGGACGTTTCGTTCCAGCACTTCGACATTGAAAACCAGCCGCTGAGCAAGCATGTGTGTGTTCCCGGGTAAGACATGCCACATCCCTCCCAAGAGGCCCCCTGTAGCATGCAACCCATGGCAGGACCCTAATAAAACCCCCCAGAGATCCTCAGCTCCATAATATTCCTCAACCCCTGGGGCAGATGGGAGTCTTAATAGGCGTTAAACTCAGAGAGATAGGATTCTCCACACAGCCTTTCGAAAAGGGAACTCCACAAACCCCCAACACAATAAAGGAGCCAGAAAGAATGAGAGCACATAAGGGAGTGCGCAAACACGAGTGGATAGGAGATGAATGAACTGCTAAAAAGAACAAGAGAAAGCTGTTCGACAACAAAAACAATGAAATATTGGAAAGAGATGCTAGAAAACCATACCGACACACTTCGGCATAAACCGCAGATTGGCTGAAGTCTAATCTTCAAGCATGGACTGAGCTGAACTTCCTTTGAAGGCTAAGAAGATGAGGGAAATCTCCATGGCCTCAGAAAGTCTCCCTTTCAAGACAGGAAGCACAAAGGCAGGTGGACCGCAGGAGACCTATTCACGTGGCCCTGGCACCACCGCTTCCAGACCCCTGCCGAAAGGAATCTGACATGCTACCCAAACCCCCACCGGCACCATCAGGGGGTCTGAACTGAAGGCTCTTCACTCCTGATTTTCATAACTCTTTTAACTTTCACATATTACTTTCAAGATCCTGATGCAAGGCCAGTCAGACTCAGAAGAGAAGCTTAGAGAGCAAAAAAGACCAACTTTACAAGTCACATCCATCTATCAATCAAAATGAGAAGTATCATTTCTCTAGCCAGCACAACTCAAAGCAGAGCTTTTGACAGACTGAGAGTGAGCGACTGATGCTCCTGGATGTCTGTCATGCAGTTGGTTTGGAATGGATGCTACTGTATGTAGCAATCGCTGGACCCTGCCAGACACAGCAGCCTGGGGAAAGGCTGTCCGCCAAAGACACTGTTGGCTTGGCATGAGCCTTGGCTGCAGGTCTGGCTCATTGTGAAATATTCAGGCATTTCCTAGAAGGGAAGTGTGAAGCTCTGAGTCTGAGGCTGGCGTTAACAAGAAGAAAAGATGAAAGACTTGGTCATACGTACAGTAAAGCCCTACGAATTGCAACTCAAACATGCCATTGTTCGTGAGGACTGAATAAGAAGTGTGACTGTGAATGGAAAGCCGAGACAGGAAACACAAACATACACCGTCAGTCACTCTCTCGCTGCCTAAAGGAGTTGCAAGTTACGCTGACCCCTCCTCCTCCTCGCCCTTCACCCCACAAACACCCCACACACGGTGGCAAAAAAGAGCCCCATTCAGTTCTCTATTCAACCCCTGCACAAAGCCACCCCACCGAGTCATTCTTCTACGGACCCTGTCGCTCTCCGCCCCTCCGACCCACCACCACCACCCAGCTGCCGTAAACCTGGGTGGGGTGAAGAGTCTCCCTCTCTTGTATTCTCATTCAACTATCCACTCCTCGCTTTGACTTCATTAAAGTCTCTTTCTTTGCTTTCCCATCATCCACCCATCACTATATACACAGTGTTCCCCCTCAACAGATTCTCTGTTCTTCTTGCTCATGTATCCTTGAAGTCAGTTTTTCTGCAACTACTGCAAGTCTAACAAGTGCTTTGAAATATCAGCTGCTTGTTACTGCAAAATACACCCAGACAGGATGATTGGGACTCTGACTTTAAGTTAAAGAGGTATATTTCATGCAAAAATTATGCATGACATCCCTTCTGAAAATGAACCATGCTTTTATTACATATACAAACATGGTTACTGTAGTTAAACCATGGTAACCACAAACTAACCATGGTTTTGCCACACTCTTAAAAAATGCTGGGTTCAGCCCGTTGGGTCATTTTATTGGGTTGTTTTTAATATTTTTACCCAGGTGCTGGGTTATTTTAACTTGTTGGGTCATTTTATTGGGTTATTTTTTATATTTTTTTTCTGTAATTAAGTTGCTGGGTCATTTTTAACGCTGGGTTATTTTTTTCTACCCAACCGCTGGGTTAAGCCTGTCTCTGACGAAACAACCCAGCTGCTGAGTTACAGTAAGAGTGCAGGATTTTTGAGTCTTCTACAGGAGAGAGCAGTTCTCAGCGCCGCCGATTTCGTGGCGAAAGGTTTGTATACATTTTATTTCATTTGTAAAGTCTTTACTGTGCTGTAGATTATGTTATTTTATGTAACGCAACATACAAGGATAAGATGTCAGTCAGCTGCGTCAGCAGCGGTCACTTCGTATGATGGAAACGCCTTTTGCCTTGTATTAAATAAATGGATTTTATTTGTTAAAGATCTCAGTTTCATTTAATTTGATGTTTAAATATGTTCTCTAATGTCAGTACTATTTGTTTATGGGCAGGTTTTAAAGTAAGTCACGGCATCTTTCAGCTACAAGTAAAAAGCGAGTCTGTGGTCTGAAGTTCGCAGTTAACTCGGAGAACAGCAGCCGTTCACCAGCTCCGGTGAACACACCAGCATGGGAATTAGTGCTATTTTGGTAAAAAGTGATTGGAGGGAATGGTTAAATACACTAAAATTGCAATGCTACTTTTAAATGTTACATTTTTTATTTCTAAAATGCTTGTTAAATAAGTTTAAATGTAAAAATAGTTGACTTGAATAAAATAACCCAGCAATATCTGTCCAATATTTACCTAACGTTAGGTTGCCAAATAACCCAAGTTGTGTTGTTTTTAACCCAGCATCTTTTAGAGTGTACACTAATCATGGTATTTGTAGTAGAACTGTGGCAATCAATACACTTTCACTATAATAAAACCATGGTTAATTTTCGTAAGGGAGTGCAATGCTTAATTGCGAGACGACTTACCAAATAAATGAATAAACAAATACGTACAATATTAAGTATTGATTTGAGCTGAAATTAATTATTAACTTAAGAATAAAGCATAGTCCATTATGAAGTAGAAAACAATCAGCCTAGCAGCAAGATGAACACTACAAGAAAATTCAATTGCATATTTATTATTAATCTGCAATCAATTTTTATATGGACTAGTTAGCCAAAATAGCTTCTTTCTCCATTTCAAATTCTCTCTTATTCAGCTATTTGTGTCTCTCACCAATTAACTGTTTTTTATAAGCAATATTTTCTACTTCTTTCCATTTTCTACCAGAGAATTTATGCTCACCATATATATGCTAAAAGTTTGCCAAAGTTATTTTTACTATAGTCAGCTATTCTGGCATTAAAAGACAACAACAATGGCAGACATGAAAGTAGGATGCTATGTTCTATGAACAACAGTGAAATGAATAATTGAATCATCATTATACATAACTACAAAACTGCTGAATGCAACAACTGACCAATCAGAATCAAGTATAACAGAGAGCCGTGCAATAAATCTTTTTAACCTAGTGTCCTCTTCCTTCCTCTCACACACACTCTCTTTCCTGTTTGTTCCAGATTTATGATGGTGTACATGCTCAGTATTGGCAAAGCATTAAAAATGTCCACCATTAATACAGAGAGCTCCAGGCATCGATAAGAACCTTAATAAAAACATCTCCACTCAACGATCTGCTCATCACTCGCTCGTCTCTGTCGCTGTCCCTCACTCTCCCTCCTTCTCTCGCTCCGTCGCTGTCTTCTTCTCTCAGACTGTGCCAGGGACTTAATGATGCTTGAATGCCAATGCTTCTGACTCCTGACTTTTCACTCTCACTCTCTTTTTTTAATAAAGTCTATTTAAAAGGCAATCCCTGGGCTCCATCTATCTCAATACATCTCTCGAAGATATAATTCTCAGGCTTATCTCTACTATTTACTTTTAAGTACTAGATGAACACAACTGCACTTCATTCTTCATACACATATCCACATATACTCAAGGGTCATTCTGTGTACTAGAAACACAAATTTAATACAAAACTTGCATATTTTGGGAGTGGGAATGGTTTAATTTTTTAATAGTTGATCTATGTCTATTTGCATCAAATGGATTGTTATAGATCGTTTTTTTTTTCAAGTTAAAAAATACAAATATAGAAATTCTGATCAACACATAAGCCAATAATTAGACTCACTTTTCTGTATAAACCTAGGATTACAATTAAGATTTCATTGTCTGTCTTTTTTAAAGATTAACCTTAAGTAAGAATGGCAAAGTTTATCAAAATTTTAAAAATAGGTAGAAATGAAAATGCACAATTAAATATTAGCCAATATACACTACTGTCACATATATTTAAGTTTGCGGTTGGTTGATTTTTTTTTTTTTTTTTGAAAGAAGCCTCTTTTTCACACCACGGCTACGTAATAATAAACATATTATTGTGAAATATTAATACCATGTAAAATAACTGTTTTCTATTTTTCAAACATATAAATTTAAAAATGCAATTTATTCCTATGATGACAATGCTGAATGTTACACATGATCCTTCATAAATGACTCTAATATGCTGATTTGGCACTCTTATTATAAGCAATGTTGAAAGCAGCTTGTTTTGTAACATTGTAAATGCCTTTAAAAGTTTACTAAAAATATTAAAAGTATGAATAGTAGTGTACGTCAAATGATAACTGATATATAAAAAAAATTAATAAATAATCTGACAATTCAGCATGTAATTTAGCCAGGCACTAATGAAGTGCTACTAACAGCCCTCAACAAGTATCTGCACTGCCACTCTCACACCTGCCTGCTCAGACGACACATGTCCAGCACCACTTCAGAAATCCATTGCATCATAAACAGATCACACACACCACCATAAACTGCTTTAAAATATTAAAGAGGGCCACTTTACAGTGATGAATAATACAGTATGGGGGTGAGTGGAAAACCAGCGATCTCCTCCAGTGCTCTCTCCTCACCCCTCTCTCTGCCTCCCACAGCGGCCATAAAGCTAATGCACACCACAAGACTGGCGGTTCAGATCTCTGCCAGACCTCTCACCGATCCATGCATTCCTTCCTTCGCATTTCCCTTCCTCTAGACCTAATTACAAGTCTTACAGATTCTCTTCCTACCTCAGTTTTCTTCTCTTTGCCTTTTGTAGATTTTGCATTCATAACTACATTTCACAACGTGAATCTTACAATTCACAGCAAGCAAACTCAACCACAGTTGACCTATTCTCAGAGATAACCAATTATCCCCCCACGCCCTGAACTACCGGCGGAGAATTCCGGCAGCCTTGACTGGGAGGATCCGACATGCTATGCTCTCTGAACATGATGGGCAATCAAGAGGACACCTCCCTACTCCATCTTGACCTTAGGCCCTTCAGCTTAACCTACACCCGCCCACATTTCCACCAGCGGAGCTGGTCACTAGGCCTGAACTTAATCCTCTTGAAACTGTCTAAACAATACGTCTCAAAAGTTCTCGAGTGTGTCTTCTCCAACTCCTAAAACACGCACCCATGCGTGCGAATCCAGACAGTGCGACTCCATTACGTACACAACAGCACACGGCTGCCGCCTCGATCCAGCTCAAGCGTGTATACAGGGATGTTCTGCCAAACAAACACTCATGCATACACACACACATGCAGACAAACAGGGAGGAGAAAAGCTGATGGGGCAAAGGAGCCAGAAGTGGGTTCCTGGCAGTCTGGGTAATTAATGTGTATGTCAACACTGAGAGAGCTGTACCATACAGGAAATCTGAGCTCAGCACATCTACAATACAGACAGACAGGAGGGGGAGAGGAAGAATACAGGAATGGACAGAATGAGAGAGAAGATAAACGTTATCCATCTTGACTCTGATGTTTTATGGATGATATGAAATATGTGCTGGCATCTCTGTCTCAACAAGAGACAGGCTTGGAGTACTACTGTCTGTAAAATCTAGATGGTTCATGTATACCCGAGGAGTTTCTCACATACTGTATAGAGGAGACCGGGGCAAGTTGTCACTTTTTTTTTTTTTTTAACTACAGTGAATTATTTTTAGAGTGGGTTCATCTAGATACTTTTTGTATAATTCCTGACTACAAAAAAAGTGACTGAATCTTTCTGTTATTGCCCAGGGAAAAAAACAAGACACAGTTTGCTAAGCACACATCCAATAACAGGGCATGTTATCTCACTACAGTATGTTGGGGTAAGTTTTCACAACGGTCTAATACAAACTGTTCAGCAAATTTTTAACAGGAAATCAACTATAAACTGCAAAAAATGACAAGCTATTGCACAAAAATATTAAGCCAGTTTGACCAATTTATAACATTTGAAACATGTGACAACCCAAAAAAATCCTCAAAACATAGTTCTCACCTATTCAGTTAAAAGCTACATTTGTAGTTGTTTTATTTAGACAACTTCCCTGTGTGACAACCAGCCCCGATCTTGTCTATATCAAAACCCTGAGGTCGAAATAGGCATGTTTTCTACAATGGTCTCCGCTGCAGGTAGATCATTAAGGACAAGGACACTTAAACTGCAGTTCACATCCGTCTCCAAATCTGAAGTTAAATCAACCTCTCCTTTCTCCGTCCAATTTCTCTTTCCCATTGGAAAACCAATCAGCTAAACTCTTTGAATGTGCACTTCTACGTCAATCTGATTATATATGTGGCCAGAGCACGGACAGGGAGAGAGATTTCTTTGACGCTTCATTGCTTCCCGTCACTTCTAAGGTCAGACAGAAGGTAGGCTAGCCTTCATGCAGAAACAATAACACCTCACAACATGATCTACTCATGAATATTTCTCCTTTGTATGGTAAATAATATCCAGAACTTGTCAAATATGTCAGCGAATGGTTTGGTTATTTTTATTAGATCATTTTCAGAGGAATTTCAAACTTGCTGCATAATCATTGCTGCCAATTCACAATTCTCCAAATTCTTCTATACAAAGTCCATAAACAGCATGAATTTGTAAAATACATCACTGCTTACAAACAAAATTAAGCTGCTCTCAGCAAAATTCATTACCCCACACAATTAAGCTTTAAAAACATCTTCAGAGGAACTTCTACCACCACTTAATCAAGAGCATGTGCTAAACGTAACCCTAAACTACATCAATCGGAAAAGTAAAACAACAGAGAGGAAGAGATTTTAAAGCAGCACGCTTTAATTCAGAATTCACTATCTCTGCTTTCCCTCAGATGTTGTTTCCTTTTTTACGTGGTTTATTTTTTTCTGTCTTTCAGGAGCCAGGAAGGCATTGAGCTAAACCTTAATTACTCCAAGAACACCAGGGGTTCTGCTTTTTATCCGCTGCTTGGAAGCTCAGCATGGCAAGCAGAAAGAGAGGAGATCAACAGAATATTCCTCTCTGAAGGCAGAGAGAGAGAGATGAGCGCACATGCAGCAGTCACATCCCTTCATCTGGTTCTCCGTTACCTATTACACTGCTTTACTAGATAGATAGATAGATAGATAGATAGATAGATAGAGCACAGGGTTTAATATTTAAAATGAACAGTGCCACCTGTTATATTTCAGACATAATGCATGGAGACATTTAGTAAAGTGGATCAACAAAAACATTATTCAATACATTTTCCCCATAATCCCTCTATTAATGCTTCAGTCTCTTACAAAAGATTGTAGGAGCTTCTATGCAATTAAAAGAATAGGCCAGAAAACAGCAAAGCAGATTTCTTGATAAAGGTCTCATGAGTCATCTTCTTATTTCTATAAAAAAAAAAAGGCTTGATATTCTTGATAGTCGACAAATGTTGAGAAACACAAATCCTGCTTGACGACCTCATTATCACTAAACTTATCTGTGTTTTGGGTGTGTATATGTGAGTGTGAGTGCTTAGAAAACCCACTCCTGCTCTCCCGTGTTACAGAAGGAAAGTATAAGGAACTGTTTTATTATTAATATGTACATTATTCATATTAATATAATAATAGCTCGTACCTGCATGGATCACAAAGGTTGCGCAGAGTAGAACTAAACCGAGCAGGGAGGCGGGAGACTGGTCGCGGTGTATCCACGCTGAGAGCATCTTCACCCGGTCACGCTACTGCCAAATGCCCCCCAGGTGCTCTCGCTCCAGTCGGCTGAAGTCTCGCTGAATCCTCTGCGAAGGATACTTCAAATAGTGTGAAACGTGGAGGCGGGTTCCTCCTTAAACTTCACAAACTTACAAAAAGGTTTGCAACAAAACCTATTTCCCCAAATCAGGACGCGACAATTTTTTTTAATTACAGTTACAAAAACGTTCAGTCAGGCACACTGCAGTCCTCGTCCGTAGTGAAACACAAAATAGCCAACAACCTGCGTAAAGTTCATCTCATTCACAACTCCACTGAACGAGCGAACGCCTTTTCTCTGGTACTCTTTGACAACAACTGAATTTTCCGCGAACGAATCGAAAACAAAAGTACTTGACAGCTTTATTCCTCTTGGGGCGAGTAGAAAAAGTTGTCCTTAAGCGTTAAATATAATGCCATAGTTGTGAGGTCTCCGCTGTTATCTGTGGAGCGCCATAGTCCTGACACTGCCGCTCGTCTGTGTCTCGAGTACTGAGTGTAAACACACGAACACGGGTATGAAGCGCAAGCCTCCAGACTCTCATCTCCCATCAGCCAATCATCAACACTCACACTCACAGACCCACACTGAGCACTGGCGAGCAGAGACGCGAATAGAGATGTGAATGGAAACGCGGAAAGCCCGGACACGGATTCTGGAATTCACGGGGAGGACACATATTAATTTTGTATATATTTTTTAATTACCGTTAAATAAAAATGACTTTGTAATTTTACAAGGAATCGTATAATAATAATTATTATTATTGTTCTTTAAATTGCCTGTATTTTAACCATATAATTAAAATCTTTTTTTAGTTATTTATTTATCCATTTTTCTGATGAATGATAGGTGCGTTCTTTTAGGCTTCGCCATGTAATTAACCATCTTTATATTTTATCTTTTACAATTATGATTAATTAAGGGTGGTTTGGATGAAGGCTGTTTAATGTTAGTTTTAGTATCAGTGTTAGTAACACAATCACAATTTACAGTCTGCCTCCCAAAAAGAACGGGAACACCGCAAGAGGGCGACAGTTTCTACATGTGCTTTTGAGTCATTCCAGATGCTGAATACGGTCTGATTGTCCAGTGTCCAGTTGGTTTCATTGTTACCCTTCAGAGAGCTGCAGTCAGAGCTCTCAGGTTTTGGTTGTGTAAGCAGGAACTAAAATCTAAACGGGTTATTCAAATTGCAGTCTACTTACCCCAGGAAGCTGAATCTTTTGTAATGCAGATGGAGGAGGACCATCTATTGGAGACTGGAAAGGGCAGCAGTTCCTGATCTGTAGGTATTGCTAAAGCAGAGAGGGAATACGCTCTGTAAACAACAATTTAATTGCTATTTAATGAGAGTTTAGACTGATGTTAAAAAGTGTAAATGTAAAAAAAAAAATCTGACATGGTTCACAGGTGCAGCATTACAGCTCATACTTTTTCTCCCCAAATATCAGGTGCAATTCTTAAATGTATTAATATGCTCTATTTACACCTGCTAAAGCAGCTAATAGAAAAGAAGAAAAGTAGAAAAAATACATCCTGTGAAGACATGCTAAAAATGGTGGTTATAAAAAAAACTGTCAGACAATATTCATGCTAAAATGACTGTGTTTGCCAGTCTTTAACACAAATCTGACATTGAAAGCTCATAATCCCTGTAGACTACAGTGATGATTCCCCTCATCTTGCCCTCCTCTGTTTTCTGGAACATGTGTTTCAGAATTCAGTTTTGCCTGGTTATAAAATACAATAAATTAGATTTGACAAGCACTAAAAGAGTAAATGATAACAAGAATAGTTAACGCAGAAATGAAGATTTGCTAAACGTGTATTGACCCCAAAGCCATTCAGGTTGAAGATGAACAATCATGGGAATAACGGCGTTATAAATAAACAGCGTTACTAACGGCATTACTTTCTTCAGTAACTAGTAATCAAACGACTTACTGTTTCCCCTGTTTCAATGCCGTTACCATTACCAACAAAAATGTGGCCTTACTATAATTTTTGAGGTAAATTCGGGCTTATTCCTTTAAACATCTATCACGTGGATGTTTAAAATTTTAAAAGCGGAGCCGCTCATGGGCGTGATTACAGATGAGTTTATCAGAGAGTATTTTGTTTTTGACGTGACTTACGTCATTGAAAAGTAGACATTTTCAAGCTTTCTATACATATATCTCATATATGTCTGTGAGAAGATTCAGGTTGATTTATTTTATATTTTTTATTTATTTTTTGCAGTAATCATACAATGTGTTTACCATATGCAATATTGGAGGCATCCAAGTTATATGACATATTTTAACTTTTTTTTTTAAAGTAACAAAATGACTTTCCCTGGTTATTAATTATTTTAGTTAGTAACTTAGTTACTAACTCAGTTACTATTTGTGAGAAGTAACTACACTGTAAAAAATAAAAAACACAATTTGTTGAGTCAGCTTAAAATAATTTGTTACCCTGCTGTCTTAAAATTTTAAGTTTAGTTAACTAAAATAAGTTTAGTCAACTTGAAATGTTAAGTTGTACTAAGTAGCAACTTAGATATTTGTGTTTGCTAAACTTAACAGATGGGTAAGTAACCCAACTGCCTTAATATTTTAAGTTGATTCAACTCAAATATCTAAGTTGTCACTTAGTATAATTTAACATTTCAAGTTGAATAAGCTTTTTTTTTTTTTGAGTTGACTAAACTTAAAATGTTAAGGCAGCCAGGTTACAAATTATTCTGAGTTGACTCAACAAATTGTTTTTTACAGTGTAGTAATTAAAAATAATAACTTTTTTAACGTTTAAATTTGCAGGAATTTAGCATTACATCACTTGCTCACCACTGGTTCATCTGCAGTGAATGGGTGCCGTCATGAGAGTCCAAACAGACGATAAAAACATCACAATAATCCACAAGTAATCCACATAACTCCAGACCACCAATTAATATCTTGTGAAGTAAAAAGCTGTGGCGTTAAGACGTTTGACTAAAATGCGAGTCATCTATCAATGAAAATGCTTTTTCTCACGAATAAGTCATCTCGTCTGAATCATAAAAACACTCAGACAGTGGATGGATTTTTTTCACTTCTGGAGGAAGTGTTATTATGGATTATGGAATCATACTTTGTTCAGTAGCAATGGTTACAGTTAAAAGTTAAATTGTCTTGTTTCTCACAAGCACGCAGCTTTCCACTTTCCACAAGACGTTAATTGATGGACTGGAGTCATGTGGATTACTTATGAATTGTGATATTTTTATGTTTGAAGTTTCTCCAAATCTATTCTAATGAAGAAACAAACTATCTATTTAATATTCCTGTTCAAGAATCAGTTAATAATGATAACAGATTTGTAAGCATGGACATACAGAATGATTCTGCTCCATCTTTAATTCAATCCATATAAGATGTTGCCACTAGCTGAGTAAACTGTCATAACGATTTGATCCTCTGCCAGTGTCATCATCTCCGATAAGTTTGCAGCGTACTAATGGAACAGGCTTTCATTACTTCTCATGCATATCTCACACACATCTTCAGCTACTGGGCAGATGGCAATTGCGATAAGATTTGCAGTGCTTCAGACTGAATAATGTTGAGATTAATTGGAAATGTAACTCACGATGAGCCATGTAACAGCGAGGTGAGAGAAAGTAAGGAGTGAGAGCGTTATAAGTGAGAGTGATGGAAGTGTGGGGGTAAAGAGGATGAATAATGGAAGATGATGCTGCTCATTTAAGAGAGACAATGAGAACATGCACATGCTATTATAGTCATTATAAGAAAGATGCTTAAATAAATGTCTAGCACTGCTCACATTAAAAATCAATTTTTGATACAACTTGTCCCTTAAATTCATGAAGGAAAACCCTAAAAATAGTCTGTAAGTAATAGAGCGGGATAACAGAAAATTATTTTCAGGAATTATCGAGCTGACCCAAACCACAGACTAATTATCCCTGCTGCGCCAGAAAGGAAGTCATGCCATAGATTTCAAGTAAGATATGTTTTCTTCTTCTGATCAAACTATTAAGCTTGAATAGGATGGTAGCATCCATGTTCTCATGTAACACCATCATGCTCCCATGACAGTATTACATTACAGCCGTGGGCTCCATGTATGAATGTATAATGTAAATGTATTAAATGTATATAATAAATGTATATAATCTTTCGACCATTAAATAGTGTTTTTTTAAAAAACATTTTTGTTTGGGAAAAAGTATAATGTTAGGGAATTTGTTTGTTTTCACCTCATTTGTGTGTGTGGTTCAGGTTTTGCTTTGTGGGAAACGTCGCCATAAAGAAAGTAAAACCTTCCCACATAAAGGGAATAATGTTTTAATTAAAATATAAAAATGCAAAAATGGGTTACTTTTTAACGTAGGTGTAGGGTTAGTGTATAGACAATAAATAGATAATAATTAGCTCAATATTAAACATTTCATTCCCACGAGGATTGTAAAACTTGACCCGACTTGGACTCTGGAAACCTTCCAGTGGTCCCCACGAGGAAAATGACTAAGTAACATTTTAATTAAAATCTAAAAATGCACAAACGTCTCTGTAGGTTAGATTTAAAGGTAGGCAGGTGTTATAACATATAAAAACATATAGAGCTCAGTGTGATAACAAGGAAAAGGTCCTATAATAATGTGTGCATGGTTATCAGTATGAGTTGTGAGCGATTCCATGCTGAGTTCACCTGTCCCGCCTTGTTTTAATCCCCAGGTACACCTGGGCTCGTGGGCCGCAGGGGCTTTTAGCAGATTGCATGGGCAAGACTATTACTCTGATTGTTGCCCTAGAAACTCAGCTCTCCTGCGGGGGTATGGGGAAAAGCTAATGAAATTAAAGGTGCCACAACAATTGGGAAAAATGAGAAATTTCTGTTCACATGCTCCTTTGAACCCTTCCATCAGCCGCATGCTGAAATGTAGGAGTTGGCCTTAAGCTAGCAAAGTAAAAAAGCGTGGCAGAGAGGTCAGAAAGAGGTTTCCATGAGACTTTACCTTCTGACTTTACAATTTCAGAAGCCCTTGCTTGTAATATGTGGAACCGTGAACTGCTAGCATCATTAATGAGGGAAACAGATCAAAGTTTTGCAAAACTTGCTCAAAAAGGAATTATTTATTAGTGAACAATACACTAGCAAGTCCACAACGGGTTTGGAAAAATTCATTTTTTATGTATGTGTTTGAAAGAAGTCTTTTATGCTCACTAAGATTGCATTTGTGGTTTTAAAATACAGTAATAAAACAACTTTCTATTTGAATATATTGTGACGACAAAGCAGAATTTACAGACGATAAATTACTCCAAATTTCAGTGTCACATGATCCTTCAGAAATCATTTACTCCATCATTCTATGCTGATTTGGTGCTTAATTATTATATATTATTATTATTACTCAATTTATTAATAATGGTTCTTGTTCATGTTTTTTTTTTTTTTTTGCTGAATACAAAGTTCAGTGAATAGCAGTTATTTGAAATATAAATATTTTGTGATCGTAAATGTTTATCTTTCTATCTATCTATCTATCTTTAATTCTTACTTACCACAAACGTCTGAATGTACAATATCATGGTTTCCACAAAAATATTACAAATCAACATGTTAAAATTCAGTTTTGCTATCATATGAATAAATTACATTTTAAAATGCACTCAAATAGAAAACAGTTCTTCTAAATTGTAATATTTCATAATATTACTGCTTTTATAGCATTTTTTAAATAAAGGCTGCATTTATTATTATTTTTTTTTCAAAATACAGTAATACAGTAGTAATACAGTAACAGTAACATTCTAAAATATTCTTTTAATGCTTTCTGTTTTAATATATTGTTCTTTTAATTGTTATAAATTATTTGTTTTTTATTTATTTATAAATTATTATTGGTACTCAATTTATTAATAATGGTTCTTGTTCATGGCTTTTGATTATTTATTTATTTATTTGATGAATAGAAAGTTCAGTGAACACCATTTATTTGAAATAGAAATCTTTTCTGATTATAAAATGTCTTTATTGTCACTTTTGATCAATTTAATGCTTCCTTTCTGACAAAAAAGTATTAATTATTATTTGTTTGTTATATATGTGCATGTGTTATATATGTATATAAATTACATTTTTGAATAAATTACATTTTAAAATGCGCTTAAAAAGAAAACAGTTCTTCTAAATTGTAATAATACTTAATCATATTACTGGCTTTAAAGCACTGATTAAATATAGCCTTGGTAGCATGAAGAGACTTTCAAAAACATTAAAATCTTAAATTGTTTCAAATATTTAACAGTAGTGTAGATGTTCTACAAGCTAAAAAAAAAAAAAAAAAACTCAAATTTTCATACCATAATTTTATAGCAGTAAAACAAAGAGACAAGACAAATTAATTCAACATTTCCTGCTCTCAAATAGCTTCCAAAACCCTGGCATATATCATATTCCTGTCGACGAGCGATGCGGGTAAACAGAATTTAATCGGAAATGCATGTTTTTGTTTGTAATTACATGCTGACAGAGAGAAGCACAATACCTTTCAGAGCTGTCAGTTGCACTGAAGACCTACAGTATTCCACACAAAATGCAGGTTTGCCACTAAATAGCAGGTTATTTTTTTATGTGAGGAGATTCATCTTAAATTGTTTTCCAAGGTAAACAGATCCATTCAGTACAGGAATGAGTCAGCGCTCTGTGAAATAGCTGGGTCCTGGTTGATGCTTACACATTGTGGCATTTAGAGCACATAAAAGCAGCGCAGATCTGAGTAATCCAGTGCTCACATCTCACTGTCACCTGGGTAAATACCTGAGCACCAAATATGAGATCTGAGAAGACAGAACAGTCTGCTGAGAAGAAGGCCTCGGCATCTGGCAGCAGAGTTAAATGTGAAGAGGACTCGCTTACAATATTTATTTCTTCCAAATAAACAAATATTCAAGAGAGAAACACGGAGGGATACGTCGTTTGAATTATATATTTGCTTATTCATAATTGAGTTGTAAAAGTAGTGGTGTTAGTTATCTGTTGTGCCTCTGATTGCCATAGAAACAGATTAGTTCAATTAAATATTCTTGTTTCTTCAAGTATCCACACAATTGATCGCCATGGAAACATATTTGTTCCATTAAACAATCTAAATTGAAGTATCCACACAATTACTCCATGTTTGCAGCACACAGACAACAAAACTGATTTGGAGTAAGTGGCAGTACAAGATTAGGCTCTATTGAGCCTGTGTTTCTTTTCCCAGCGTACCAAGTTCACATCTGTGCGTCTTCTCCTCTCTTTCTCTGCTCATTTATTTAGTTTGTCCTCCTCACACATTGAGCTCACGCATAATGCGCTGAGAACGAGTGAAGCAAATGAGTCTCTTTGGGGAGATGTAATTTGATTTATCCAAATCAAGAAT
Organism: Labeo rohita; assembly: GCF_022985175.1. Classification (NCBI taxonomy): domain Eukaryota; kingdom Metazoa; phylum Chordata; class Actinopteri; order Cypriniformes; family Cyprinidae; genus Labeo; species Labeo rohita. The sequence continues at coordinate 20,535,743 of NC_066881.1, read as the reverse complement.
AAATTTGCACTGTTTTTATGTGTGTACATGCATGTGTGTGTTTCCTTTTGATGAAGGCTAAATGCTTAATTAAATAGCATTTGCCTTCATAAAGGCCTTTGGGAACATGGCAATATATATATATATATATATATATATATATATATATATATATATATGTATGTATATGTTGCATCTTGTACCATATTGTATAGCTCTATATTGTTTTTGCACTGTATTTCATAGCATGGATTGTTCTGTATTTTCTACTTTATTCTATTCTATTCTATTCTATTCTATTCTATTCTATTCTATTCTATATTCACTAATAATTGTTTAGTTTTTTAACTGCAGGTTGCTAACCAATGTTTCTTAGTGGCACATTAATATAGAATAAACAACTAATTTAATTATCAATAATTATATAAATAATTATTACAATCAATCAGAATTTGTTTGTTTCTTTCTTCTTGTACCATATTGTATGTCTGTACATTTTTTGTACTGTATTTTACAGTGTAGATTGTTCTGTATTGCTTTCCTACTGTTTTGAGACTCTGTTCTATTCTATTCTATTCTATTCTATTCTATTCTAGTCTATATTTTATTCTATATTCACCAATATAGTTTAGTAATCTAACTACAGGTTGCTAACCAATGTTTCTTATTGGCACATATTATAGAATAAACAGTTAAATTAATTATTAGTAAATATATAAAACATTATTATAATGGGGGGGGGGCAGTTAGGGAATGTCGAAAAACTCCCATCTCATGTTCTCCCTCAACTTCGAAATCATCCTATTTCGCTGTTTTGCCTTTTTTGTTAAGGGTGTTTGATCTTCTTTGCATGTTCACTTTTCGACATACCCTAACTGTCTTGAGCCAGAATACACAGAGTTCAGGGAGAGAAAGTTTGAGATTTAAAAGTATTTAAATTGTATTTTTTTAATGAAAATAACCTATCGTTTTGCTAGATAGGACCCTTCCTCCTCAGCTGGGATCATTTACAACCGCATTTGGGATCTTTTGAAGCTGCATTTAAACTGCCTTTTGGAAGTTCAAAAACGGGGCACCATATTAGAAAAATTAAGAAAAATATCCATATTTAAAATGTAAGAATCACTTTATTCTAGCTTGTGCTAACAGTTGCACACGAAACTTGCAAGGGGTGTGGCAGTACTGAAACACCGTTGTTCGCTTCACCAATCGCAACGCAGTGGGACAGCTAACCAATCACAACACATTTAATTTTTCGGAAGGCAGGCCTTCATTAAAGCCGGAACTAATCAAGCCATTTGTGCCAGGCTGGAGGAAATGTATTGTAATAATGTAAATTATGTTAAAAATAATCTACATACATACATACATACATACATACATATACATATATATATATATATATATATATATATATATATATATATAGTAGTCAACATTCGAAGTGGATCGAAACCTTTCATCAAAGTTATCCAAAATAATACCAATTCCTGTCTTAGGACGATTTTGAGGAACTTTTTTGATCCACTTCCAGTGTTGACTACTGTATATATTCACCAATAGGATAGTTCAGTATTCTAACTGCAGTTTGCCAACCTGTGTTTTTGATTGTCACATTAATATAGAATAGACAGTTGAATTAATTATTATTAATATAAATATTTATAATTACGATAATTGTAATTTGTGTATGTTTTCATGTGTTTTTTCCTCTTGTACCATATTGTATGACTGTACATTGGTACTGTATTTAATGGTGTAGATTGTTCTGTATTGTCTTCCTATTGTAGAGCCTATATTCTATTCAATTCCATTCAATTCCATTCAATTCAATTCAATTCAATTCATTCTATTCTATTCTATTCTATTCTATTCTATTCTATTTCTATTCTCACCAATAGTGTAGTTGAGTATTCTAACTACTATGATTCATGGTGTGGGTTGTTCAGTATTGCTCTTGCAGAGCCTTTATTCTATTCTATTCTATTCTATTCTATTCTATTTTATATTCACTAATAGTATTGCTAATATTGTATTGTATATAGTATTCTAATTGCAGGTTGCCAACCAATGTTTCTTATTGGCACATTATTGTAGAATAAACAGTTAAATAAATTATTAATAATTATATAAAACATTATTACATCGAATTATAATTTGTGTTTTTTCCCTCTCGTACCATTCTATATGACAGTATATTAATTTGAGTCTATATTCTATTCTATTCTATATTCACCAATAATAGTTAAGTATTCTAACTGCAGGTTGCCAATCAATGAGTCTACTTGGCGCATTAATATCGAACGTGCGTTCACAGGTTGTGATAAACAGATTTAAATGAGTCTAAAATATCCACTTAATCAAACGTCAGCTTAGCAGAAATAACTAATGAATTTACATTTTAGAATTAAGTGGAACATTCACTATGGGAACAGTGGATAAGCAGCCATAGCAACCATAGGGGGAAAATACATATTGTATGGTTTTGAAAGCGTCAGGAGTTTACTGAGAATGTATTCTTATATGTAAGTATGTGTATGTGTGCACTGGAATTAATGAGCATGGGCCAAGGAAATGCCACCTACTGGCATTTTACACAAACAATCTTTGGTTTGGTGAGGAATCGGGGAAACGCCCGAGGGCAGAAACATGTCTTTTGCTGTTCTCTCTTATTCCCTCCATCATCCTTCACTCCATCTCTCCTGGACCACCTCACTAATGATCGCTCAGAGTCTGGGACCCAGCTATGCATCATTTACTAGGAGCTCTGGAGACACAGAAGGAAAGAGGGAGAGGGGAAGAGATAGGAAGAATTAAAGAAAGGGCGAGAGACTAAAGAGAGAGGAAGACCTAAAGGGATTGGAGATAATGTAATTTGGAAAAAGGGAGCATGACATGTAGAAAGACGGAAAGAAAAACAAGAGGAAGGAATTGAATTGAAGTCACAGAGATAGAGAGAGAAGGACTGATGGGTGATGCTGGAAATGAGAGTGATGGAAACACAGTGTGCTTGTGTTAATTTCATTGGCAGAGAGATCAGAAACAGCTGATGAAATCTGTAATGTCTTTGACCTTCCAAAGTCATGGCTCCATTACTAAAGAAACAATAAAACCCAAGGGTATAAACTTTGCTTCCAATTCAAATTACCAAAAGCACAGACTAAAGCTGATCAACAGGAGGGTTAATGGAAATGTTTCACACTATAAAAAGTTTTTCAAACATTTTAGCGTAAAAACACACTATTGCTAGATGTTTGGTCTATTTTGATCCACCTACTGTATGAAAATAGTTCAAAATGAAACCTAAACAGGTAATGCAAATAGTGGTGTGAATGAATCAATCACTCATTCATAAAAACAATTGTCTGTTTTGTTCCTGAATCCATGTTTTTGAACGAATGGTAGCACTTTACAATACAGTGTCATTTGTTAACATTAGTTAAAGTATTAAATAATAGTACTAACATAAACGAACAATGAACAATACATTTATTACACTATTTATTAATCTGTGTTAATGTTAGGTAATAAAAATACAGTTGTTTATTGTTCATGTTAGTTCACAGTGCATTAACTGATGTTAACAAACACAATTTGTAATTTTAATAATGTATTAGTAAATGCTGAAATTAAGATGCTGTAGAAGTACTGTTCATTCTTAGTTCATGTTAACTAATGTAGTTAACTAATGTTAACTAAAGAACCTTATTGTTACCGAACTAATCAATTTAGTGAATGAATTAATGATTCATTTATAAAGACAATTGCCCATTTCATTCCCAAATGAATCACTATTTTGAGCAAATCAATTAACCCTTTAAGACCCAAGGGTAAAATAGGTCATTTTCACATATTTTGTTTATTTGACTGTAAAATTCTAACAGAATGTGCTATTTTCAAATGCAAGATGTCATTTTTTTTTCCATAAAACAAATGGCTTTCAAAAAAGTACAGTTATTAACCATTAGTGTTGTGTGGTGAGTTTGTAAACACACCACATGTGAAAAAGTCTCACTCGGCCTGCTCCCAAATCTCATCAAAAATCATCCCAATCACCTTTTGTGCTGTTTACTCTTCCTTCACCATGTTTTTGCTTGTTTTGTTTATTTTTTTACGCAATCCTAAGCAATCAAAACTCTACCATACATTGCAGAAAAGCGCATATTGTCTACTATCAGACGCAATTCAAATTATTTTGATAGTGCAAATGGTTGAAGAGTTATGGTAAGATGAAAACAGCTTGGTTTGATGTGTCGGCACCGAAACAGCCAGTTTAAAAGGGTTAAGTGAATAATTCAGTGACTCACTCATACAGACAACTGCCTATTTCGTTCCTAAATGAATCTATGTTTTTGAACAAATCACTGAGTGAATGAATCAATGACTCACTCATAAAGACAGTCGCTCGTTTCATTGCTGAATGAATCATTATTTTGAACAAATCAATTAAGTAAATAAGTCAATAACTCACTCATTAAGGCAGCTTCCTGTTTTGTTGTTTAATATATCAGTTTTTTGAATGGTTTGATTGAGTGAATGAATCAATGACTTACTCATAAAAGAAAATGCCTGTTTTATTCCTAAATAAATGTGCGTTTTTTAATGAATGAATAATGTACTAATAAAGACAGCCTGTTTTTGATTTTTGAAAGAATTAGTATTTTGTATGAATCAGTTAAGAAGATTAGTCAATGACTCACTCATACAGAAAACTGTCTGCTTTGTTCCTATATGAATCTGTGTTTTTGAACGAATCACTGAGTGGGTGAGTGAGTGAGTGAGTGAATGAATCAATGACTCACTCATAAAGACAGTCACCTGTTTTGTTCTTGGATAAATCAGCATTTTTAATGAACTGGTTAAATGAATGATGAAATGACTCACTTATTAAGAAACTCACTTGTCACCATGCCAACAATGGAAACTGTAGAAAAAGTCAGTGAAAACCCTCATACACAGACTAAAATGCTCACAGACAAGCAGAATGTTAGAAACAATAAAACGTCCCTGCACTGTTCTTGAAACACAGCTCAGCCAATCATATTCGCGGACTGGAACTAAATGTTGTATAATGCTCAACTATAATCTCTTCTCACCTTTTCCATGTTGTGGAACGGCGCAGGAAACATTCATTTCTATGTTTGGCCGTGTAAATAATATCTGGAGTCAAAGGTTTACACCGAGATTAAACCTGCGGCTAAACACATCCATCCAATAAAGCATTTAAAGGGTTGTCGATCCCATAAATGTCTTGGTTTTATGAGCAGTTGGATGTATCGACTGTTTTGCAGTATCACAGTAAAATGAAAGTATATCGAACGATCATCAAGGATAGCAGAAAGCATCTGCCTGCCACGTGAGCGGAGCTTCCCAGTGTTAGTGGACGGGAGAGAGAAGGAGCGCTGTGCACAGAGTATAAATGGAGAAGGTGAGAAAGCGCTGGAGGCTATAGGAAAGAAAAGGCCCATTCTATTAATCATGGCTTTGATGGAGGGCGCCATGGAGTGACAATAAGTTCTGGTGCTCCTGCAGCAAGCCACGGGTCTCAGCTGCTGCTGGCCTTCACTGCAGCTACCTAGAGAGACCCCCATGGGCCCACTGCTCAACCCCACTCTATAAAAGAGACAAGTGGAGACTAGCTTTAGGTAGCAAGGGATAAAGTAGAACAGAGTTATGGAACAGCGGTTCTTTGGAAAAGCTATAAAAAAGCAGCCAAATACACACAATGTGTGCCTTTTCTTTGAAGTCAGGCAGAGGGATGATAGGAAAATGCTTGTAAATTATATATCACAATGGATTTTAGAAATCTAATAACCACCTAAAGCCACCGCTTGTCACCTTTGGTTGTAAGCAGACTGTCTGATAAATGAGTCTTATGACCTCAGGAATAATAACGTGTGAATGTTCTGTTCTGGACTACAGCTGCTCGCTGTCTTGGTCAACTTATTAGAGGCCTATATAAAGGTCCAGGTGTGTGTATGCTCTGTTTGCCTGCACAGGCTCCTGAATCACACCAATCTCACCTCCTCCTCAGGCGTGAGAGATAGAGAGGGCAGGAAGAGAATGAGATGGAAGAACGAGAACATAAAAGATTTCTTTAATGCCGTGTTACTTTATGTGGTCATTTGTGAAGTGTGAGATGTGACATTACTGCCGCACTCAAGCAATAAGGCATGAAGTGTCTGAAGTATATTAGGAATTTTCTCTTTTTTTCTGGCCATTTCACCTGTTTTCAATATGACACTTAGTTTCTCTTTATGTTTTTAAACAGATTACTTGGATTTATGTGAGTTTTATGCTGATTTCTTCTGACCAATTAAAACCCTTTTTGTTGTTGTTGTTGTTGTTGTTGTTGCACAAATCCAGGACAATTAATTCAGATACAGCTGTTTTTGATATTATTTTAATCACAATCATTTCAATCAAACAGTACTAAAAAAAATATAGTAACTTAGAAAAAGTCAAGGATTTGGTTGGTTATGTGACCAAGTTAGTCCAAGTTGGTAGTTGTCGTATACCATCTGGACCATTAAAAGCATCTTTCTTCATTCACAGTTATTCAAAATTTGCTATATACTGTAAAGTAAAGTAAAATTAAAATAATATAAAACAAAATAAAAACAGTTTTTCCATAAATTGATAATATTAACACTGTTAACTACAGTGTACAGCTATTTAGAAGCCATTTTGAACCATCTGTGACCCTAGACCACAAAACCAGTCTTAAGTCGCTGGGGTTTATTTGTAGCAATAGCCATAAATACATTGTATGGGTCAAAATGATTGATTTTTCTTTTATGCAAAAAATAATTAGGATATTAAGTAAAGATCATGTTCCATGAATATATTTTGTAAAATTCCTGCTGTAAATATATCAAAACTTAATTTTTGATTAGTAATATGCATTGCGAAGAACTTCATTTGAACAACTTTAAAGGTGATTTTCTCAGTATTTAGATTTTTTTGCACCCTCAGATTTTCAAATAGCTGTATCTCTGCCAAATATTGTTCTATACTAACAAACCATACATCAATGGAAAGCTTATTCAGCTTTCAGATTATTTATAAATCTCAAGTTTGAAAAATTGACACTTATGACTGGTTTTGTGGTCCAGGGTCACATTTAAGATGTAGCATCATATCATGTCCCAAAGACCAACTGGCGAACCCCCAAAGTGCTGTCTACAATTCCATTTAATTGTTATCTTTGTATCTTTTTATGTTTTGTTTTGAGATATTACATAATATATTCAAAATGGTGGCAGAAAAAGGGGATGTGCCTCAGGAATAAGTGTTAAATTCTTTTATTCTCAGAAAACCAGACAAGTACAAAAAATATTTTTCAGCTAAATAGGATGTCAGAAATACTTTCATCCAGATTTTAACAATATTTTTCTTGTCCATTTTTTTCTGTGACAGAGAATATATTTGTCCACTACAGTGGACGTCAAAATTATAAACGCAAGACTTCTGTTTTTGCCCCCATTTTTCAGGAGCTGAACTCAAAGATCTAAGACTTTTTCTATGTGCACAAAAGGCCTGTTTCTATCAAATATTGTTCATAAATCTGTCTATATCTGTGTTAGTGTGCACTTCTTCTTTGCCGAGATAATCCATCCACCTCACAGGTGTGGCATATCATGATGCTAATTAGACAGCATGATTCTTGTACAGGTGTGCCTTAGGCTGGCTACAATAAAAGGCCACTCTAAAATGTGCAGTTTTATCACACAGCACAATGCCACAGAAGTTTTGAGGGAGTGTGCAATTGGTATGCTGACTGCAGGAATGTCCACCAGAGCTGTTGCCCGTGAACTGAATGTTCATTTCTCTACCATAAGCCGTCTCCAAAGGCGTTTCAGAGAATTTGGCAGTACATCCAACCGGCCTTACAACTGCATACCATGTGTAATCACACCAGCCCAGGACCTCCATCTCCAGCATCTTCACCACCCAGACAGCTGCTGCAACAATCGGTTTGCATAACCAAAGAATTTCTGCACAAACTGTCAGAAACTGTCTCAGGGAAACTCATCTGCATGCTCGTCGTCCTCAATGGGGTCCCGACCTGACTGCAGTTTGAGTGGGCAAATGCTCACATTCAATGGAGAGGTGTTCTCTTCACGGATGAATCCCGGTTTTCACTGTACAGGGCAGATGGCAGACAGCGTGTATGGCGTTGTGTGGGTGAGCGGTTTGCTGATGTCAACGATGTGGATCGAGTGGCCCATGGTGGCGATGGGGTTATGGTATGGGCAGGTGTATGTTATGGACAACGAACACAGGTGCATTTTACTCACTGGACATGTCACCCCCATTGAGCATGTTTGGGATGCTCTGGATCAGCATATATGACAGCGTGTTCCAGATCCTGCCAATATCCAGCAACTTCGCACAGCCATTGGACCAAAATTCCACAGGCCACAATCAACAACCTGATCAACTCTATGCGAAGGAGATGTGTTGCTCTGCTTGAGGCAAATGGTGGTCACACCAGATACTGACTGGTTTTCGGATGCCCCAATACGGTAAAACTGCACATTTTAGAGTGGCCTTTTATTGTGGCCAGCCTAAGGCACACCTGTGCAATAATCATGCTGTCCAATCAGTATCTTGATATGACACCTGTGAGGTGGAAGGATTATCTCGACAACGGAGAAGTGCTCACTAACACAGATTTAGACAGATTTGTGAACAATATTTGAGAGAAATAGGCACTAGCTTATAGATAACCTCTAGGCTAACAGATTTATACTAAAAAAGGCCCAAAAAAAACTTTTGATTTCATGTGGACTTTAAAAACAAATGATGTTTCACTTGTGTCCAGTTGTCTGAGGGCTTTTAAAAGCTCTCGTCTCCTGATGTTTGCTTTTTATGACATAATCACTTTGCAGGACTCTAAACTTACACTACATATATATTTTTTATCAGACATTTGGCAGTTCTCACTGGCTAAATATCCTCCCCAAGAGGCACATCAGCAGCAGCATGTAAGCCCAAGTTGCAGGTTCGATTCCACCTCCTGCTGATCCTGTGATCCAATCCGCCAACCACCCGATGATACTCCTAACTTAAACCGCATGAATCACAGACCAGTCTGATCTATCTTACACTCTTCTGTTTGAACAAACAGTGATAACAGAAGCAGAAATGCATTAAGTTATGTATTGAACTAGCAGGAAAATGTAATAAAGTTTCAGCGCAGGTCAATTTAAAAGACTCAATCAATATTTTCCTGTGTATGCTCTTACTCACTCTTATTACAGATACCATTCTGTGGTATTAGCTGACATTTGGTGCTAGTGATTGGGGGCAAAACGAGCAGGAGATGAACGTGGGACACTTCTAAATGTGTCTTTGAAATGGCATTAGTCCCATAAAACAGCCGTGATCTAACGCATGGACGGGGGAAATGAAAGATTGAGAGGAGAATAAGGGTAATAGACAAAGATAGGGAGAGGGGGAGAGAGTGAGTGAGAGAGAGTGAGAGATGATAGAATAAAGGGTTTTTAGCCTGCGGTGTTGTAGCTTTTCTTGGTGAGGTGTGAGGAGAGCACATATTTCCCTGAGTCTAAACGAGAGCAGGGCAGCTCAAAGAGGTGCTAATTTAAACGCAGAGAGACACCTGGACACCTGATTCCAGCTATCCACGGTCCTCACACAATGAGCACACAAGCCCAGCTAAATATATCTCTGCCACACGCTTGTTCTTGCTCACATACACACATGTCATACCCTTACCGCTAGCATATGTGTGTCAACCTCAGTCACATAAGGTGCATCTGTCACACCAGGCAGGTGAAAAATAGATTTATTAACATTTAAGATTGAATGGCACAACCATTTGGTGAGGGACGTCCGTGCCCTAATTACGGTTTCCCTACTGATTTTAAACTTCAAACACTTTTTTTGAAGAAGAAATCATTGTCTATAGCTGCAAATCTTCTTTGCAAAAACTCACTCCGATATGTTATACAGTCAAAAGTTAGGACTCCCTATTGAATTTCATGCTTTCTGTTTTAGGACATAATAAAAAATTATCTGGTTCTCAGATAATAAAACCTCAGATGAACAACATCACGTGACATATCACACCTTGTCATTATTCATTTAACAATAATAAAGCCAAGATGGAAAAGTCATGTGAGACAAAGTTAAGACACCTTATGATTCAGTTGCCTGCAAATCCACTTTTAGCAGAAATTAAGTAATCATTTTCTGTATGACTTTATCAGTCTCTCATATCATTCTGCAGGAGTTCTGGTCCACTATTCTTTACAATGTTGCTCTAGTTTATTGAGGTTTGTGGGCATTTGTTTATGCACAGATCTTACCACAGCATTTGAGACATAATGAGGTCTAGACTTTGACTGATTCTTGATTCTTATCTTTTTCAGCCATTCTGTTGTAGATTTGCTGGTGTGGTTGGGATCATTGTCCTGTCCCCTGACCCAGTGTCGGCCAAGCTAGCTGTCGGATGGACATCCTCACATTTGACTTGAATATTTATATATATATTTAACAGTATTTATTCAATTTATTCAATATTTATTCAATATACCTTATATTTTAAATCTGTATTTAACCTCAGAGATCTCAAAGTAAAAAAAAAGGTGCTAAAGTCTGTTTTAGTGGTGGCTGTGCTTTAAAATTAAATTATTATAATGTTAATTAAAGCGACAAAGGATTTTGTCTGACAGTAATCAGTGTTAAGTGCTACTGCAAGGTTAACACTGCTTGGTTTAAATGTTTGAAAATGTTTAACAGTTTAAAAAAAATAGAAAAGTAATTTAATGTAACTATTCTATTCTATTCTATTCTATATGCTATTCTAATATCATATACATATATCTGAAATGATTTGTAGTATTTTTGTTTTCAGCATTTATTTTAAATTGATTTTATTTTTATTTTACCATCACTTCTGATGCATTTAATGCACGCTTGCTGAATATGGCATAAAAGTATTTTTTAAAAAAACTTTTCAAAGGTAGAGTACTGTTAAAAGGTTGCTACTTAGTTAGCAGGCAGTTCACTCAATTTTAAAAGACAACTTATGCAGAAATATCGTGCACTCTGCACATCGAAAATTATGGTGTATTTTGGAATAAAACTGAATGTCTTCAAAGCTCAAGCCTGAAGCATAATTCAATCGTAAAGACTGTGTCTTTCTGAGAGATGAAAAAATCAACAATTTAGAAGAAACTTGCTGTGTGCTTTTAACTCAGGAACGGGCTCTACGCTACGTGAACCCTTCGCACAGAAATCAGAGTCCGAGTTCAGTCAGGCCCCTGCAGAGGGCTCTTTTCAGACAGCAGGGGTCCAGGGAACATAGAAGACAAAGAACTGCTCTCAAACCCAACACAGAAGGAGAGAATGGCTGCTTGCTCTCGGGAGAGGAGAAACGCTTTTCTTTATTCTCCTTCTCTCCGTCTTATGTCTCTGTATTAAGTCCATTCTCCAGGGCAGCCATTGCACTGGGGAGCTCTTTAAGCCGAGGATGTGCATCGTACACAGATGTAACAGAACATGGGCTCTTTAAAGCTGCAGCGAGTCGGTGGCTTTTTCAGACGGATTTTGAACTGTTGTTTATACTGTAAAAGCTGAATTACAACATCTCTCATGTACTTCATTGCTATTTTGTGCATGCATTACACTGAAAATCCCAAACGGCTACCAACAAACTGAAAAAGAAAGAAAATAAAAAACATTGTTCAAAAAAGAGGGGGACAGGAGGACAGAGACAAACTGTTGTTGGAGTCAGCCATCAGAATCAGATTGTGAGGTTGGCCGAGCAAGAACACACTGGACAAGATAAATGATTCAGATACAAATTACCAGCCGCACAGAGAGATATTCTGGCGCCATGCAATCCATTCAGCATCATACTGAACGCCCAATACACAGATGTTCAAAATCAATACGAAAGGAGTGAAGAAAAAAAAATCAAGTAAGAGAAGAACACCTGAATCGATGAAGTAGGGTGGAACTGCATCGTATGCAGATATCCATGTATACCTTCATATCAGGGGTGTGTGGTGGACTTCTGAAACAAGGAGGCAGCATCCAATACAAATTCATGCTCCATTTGTTGTTTACTTTTCTTTAGGGTGTATGAAGTACCATTTACAAGCAATTTATATTACCATAATTTTTCATTTCAAATGAGGCATAATGTTTTAAGAATACTATTATATAGCAAAAACAAGTGCATAATCATCCTCGTTTTCCTGGCTGGGTTTTGGCGTTGTTCCCATTGACATTCTTTCCATAGTCTTCATATATTGTACAGTTAAGTTCAAAAGTTTACATACACCTTGCAGAATCTGCAAAATGTCAATTATTTTACCAAAATAAGAGATATTATACAAAATGCATGTTTTTTTTATTTTTTATTTGGTGGTATATGGTATATATAATATGGTATTTAGGCAAAGTAAGGGAAATGTACACATCTTCATTTTGTTCAAAAGTTTTTACCCCTGGCTCTTAATGCATCATTTTTCCTTCTGAACAGGGTCATTTTTATAAATTCAATTACTATTTTCTCTTGTGGACTATATGTAAACGTCTTTTACGTGAAATATCGTATTCAGGTTAGTACTTAATAAAAAATAACATGCATTTTGTATGATCCCTCTTGTTTTGGTAAAATAATTAACGTTTTGCAGATTCTGCAAGGTGTATGTAAACTTTTGACCTCAACTGTATGTACATGTATTTGCATTGCTTTGACTGTTCTTTGTACATCCCACGTTCTTGCACACCACAAATAGTGAATTATTTACAATGCCTGCAAACTACCTCCAACTTCCAGTTAGGAAATCTAGGATGATGAAATAGAGGATGTCACCCTAGTAAACAAGTAATATAAAACATCATATGTACAATTACATTTGAAAGAAAACAAGCTCTGTGACCAACAAAAGTTTAAGATTCCTACATGTTTTGTTCATCATTATAATTTGAACAGAAGATTTATGAATTTTAAAAGGACATTTTAAAGCATGTCATGATACACTAATGAACGCAGGTTGAAGAAGAAATTGTTGAATAAAGTCATTATTTTTGTTTTTACGTTTCACACAAAAAAGTATTCTCATAGCTTTATAAAATTACTGTTGAACCACTGATGTCACATGGATAATTTTAATAATGTTCTTACTACTTTCTGGGCATTGAACATGGTAGTTGTGTTGCTGTCTACGCAGGGTCAGAAAGCTCTCGGACTTGATCAAAAATATCTTAATTTGTGTTCTGAAGATTAACGAAGGTGTTACTGATTTGGAATGACATGAGGGTGAGTAATTATGTAATTAATTAATGACAGAATTTCCATTTTTGGGTGAACTATACTTTTAATAGCAAGGATCTGTGAGGTTCTAATTTTGTAATTTACTTTCTTCGCTATAGTGTGTGTGTTTTAGCCTCTGGCCCAGTTCAGAAAAGGGCAGGAGGAAGACCTCCAAAGAGCACCAAAACAAACAAACACTAGTACACAAACACCCTTTCAGGCATCAGTGCATCCTGTGGCCGCAGATGTCTTGCTCATTATTGACTTGTGAATGTGAGGCTTTTTCCTGAATCATGAACTGAGAGAACAGAAAGACATCCCACCACTCAGACATTCTTTTATCAATAAAACAGTTGAAAGGAAAAGTGTGGGAGGAAAACACAGAGAAGAGGAAGCAGATAGGGACCCCAAAGCGCACAGCAAGCTGTCAGTGCCAAAATCAACAGATATCTTCAGCTGCTGGAGTGTAATGCTGTATAACATGTTTGATTTGCTCTGGCGTTGTTATTGCCCTCTTGCAGACTGAGTCCCATTACAGGCATTTTACAGGGATTATTTACAGTAACGACTATGGCAGCGAAAGGCTGTTCATCAGAATAATCATCATCAATATACTGAAAAGTGATAATTGTTTCCTGTGTGTCGCAGAAATAATTGAATTCAATTAAATTAACTAACTAAAAATGGCATCCAGGCATATTCAGGAAATAAGGTTTTTGATTAAGATTTGATCTAAGATGCTAAAGGCTTGAACAATATATTAGGCAAATTCACATCTCTGCATGTAAACAAGATCTGGGATCTGTCTTTCAAATGCTTGTTTTTATTGCATTATTTCCATAATGCAATAATCTGGTCTATTGATCATCGGTGTGTGCTCTCGGATTAGCGTAATCTCACACTTGAGCAAATACCATTATGTGAACTGGACAAAGAGAGTTAATCTGGACTCCGTCTTTATCAACATGACGAATAATCCAAACTGATGAATTAATTTCAGTCTAATCAGCATAATGGAAAATTGCAATGTTCTTTGTTTCCAATTACAAATTTGTTTTGTTAAATGTCAAATAAGGTCAGAGGTATGTAAATTAGTCAATATGAATATTTGTTGAATGATTTTAGAATAGCTGCCCTGGTGAAAAAACCAGCATATGCTGGTAGGTATGTTTTGATGCTGGGATGCTGGTTAGGCATGTTTTGATGCTGGTTTAAGATGGTCCTTAGCTGGTTTATGCTGGTCCTTTGCTGGTTTTTGCTGGTCCTTTGCTGGTTTATGCTGGTCCTTTGCTGGTTTTTGCTGGTCATGTTGCTGGTCAAGAACCAGCATGAACCAGCAAAGGACCAGCATAAACCAGCACCAAAACATACCTAACCAGCATCCCAGCATCAAAACACACCTACCAGCATATGCTGTTTTTTTCACCAGGGTGTAGAATAGCATAACTCTATTTATATTTGGTGTAGAGATGTAGAGAAGGCCAGGAGTAACTGAGGAGGCAAGAGAGGCAGTGTCTCCCCAAAATATTGAGTTTTTAGTGAGTAATCAGCTTAGTGAAATTTAAAGTCTAAATCTTTGTGTCTGTGACCAATATTGAGCTTTGATGACTGATGATCCAAAACATTTAAAAATAGTTAACTATTTAAAAGAATAGCTGAACATAAATTCACAAATAAAATATGTTGTTTCAGTTGTTACTGCTTAAAGTTATCTTGAATTAAATGTAAAATGTTAAAAAAAACACTAATATGATTCATACTTGGCTTTAATAAATGGAATATTGATTACAGTGTTAATGTAAAAATATAAAACAGATTATTTTACTTTTACTTTTTCTGATAGTGTAAGCAATATTTATTTTACCAAGAAAATGTTACTGGGACATGAATTTATATTTGATTACAAAAAAAAAACGTTGAGGACTTTGCCTCCTCAATTCAGAACACCACTACACACCACTAAGATATTTATTTATTTATTTATTTATTTTTGAGTAAAAAACCTTTGACTAGTCCCAGCCTCCCCTACACTAATAAAAATCGATCCCATATTGGTATTCAAGTCTTTTATATAATCGACAATCTTTATGATGATGAGCATGTGTCCACAGTGCAAAAGGCTTCAGTATTTGAATATGTTCGAATTTTAAATACATAATTGAAAACCTGAAAATGTCTTTGTGTGTATTTGTGCTTGGGGGCTGTTGGATGTTAGACACTCAGCTAAAGGCATCAGACATATGGCTGAAATTAGATTACACAATCACAAATGTCCCAATCAAGACCTCATGCATAATTCATAGCTGCGCCTCACGGCATGATAATTACTTAATTAATATCCTGCCAACCTGAGGCTCCGCTGAGACTGGACCGCCTGTAATCCCATGCCATCCCAAAGCAAGCAGAATGCCCTTGAGATGGGTGAACCTCCTCCGTGGGAGCTCCTGATGAGCATTCAGCATCGCAGTCTCCCACCATGTCACTGACAGTCACCATAGAGCTAAATCCGTCTTGCTTGGACCTTCTTTTTTCCTTTGCTTACTTCCCCATAATCTGGCCGATCCAATAATGTTCTCAGCTGGGCCTCGAACAGAGAGATTTCTCCCCCGTGCCGTTCCCCGAGCCACATTCCCAGGAGCTGCAGGGTGACGGTGGATTTGCGCTGCTGTTCTCCCTGAAGATGGATTAGACATGATTGATATGAGAGGACGGGTGGTTTTCAATAAAGGTCTCAATCATACAAGAATGCATTTTTATATCCAAGAAAAAGCGATTTCTTATGGTTCGTTTTAGTCTGTCACGTTAAACGCTACAGTAATCCCAAAACTAAAAGCTTAAGCTGAATTTGATGAAAACATTCTTGTTCTATAGATTTGGCCAAGCTGATTATTGTCAAATAATTGAAATACTTCATCCATTGCTGTTAGTACTCACATAGCAAATCTGTCTGTACCCCAGACTGACCTTGTTAACAGTTAATTCATTTCCAAACTGACAAGTCTGAATAAATTCTTTGAATTACAATGTGAGCTCATTAGTAATCATAGATACGTCTACATATCGTGTGATTCTGGCACCCATACACTTTTAAATGGTTGCTTATTGGTAATTATAGAAATATCTACATAAAGTGTGATTTTGGCACCCATACAATTTCATATGCTTGCATAGACACTGAAATGTACCTATATACTATAAATACATATTGATAGCATTTAAGATAGCATTTAGTTAATGAACTTTATAGATGTACATATGATTGCAAATCCTTTTAGGTTAAAAAAAAATGTAAGTAATAGGTTGATTTTGTTGTATTTATTAAATGTTTATGATTATGTTCAACAGCATCAAATGTACCTAATTTGACACGCTAACTGTTTCATTCTGCTGTTTTGTTTTCAAGGATTGCACTCTATCTTAGCCTAAACTTTATGCAAAAATGAATGTAGGATAAAAGATTCGTTTCATTATTATTTTATGGGATAGTTCACCCCAAAATTAAAATTCTGTCATTAATACTCACCCTCATGTTGTTTCAAACCCGTGAGACCTTCATTCATCTTTGGAACACAAATTAAGATATTTTGATTCAATCAGAGAGCTTTCTGACCCTGCATAGACAGCAACGCAACTGACACATACAAGGCATAGAAAGGTAAGGACAACATTAAAATAGTCCATGTGACATAGTGGTTCAACTGTAATGTTACAAATACGAGAATACATTTTGTGCACAAATAAAACAAAAATAACAAATGTATTTAACAATTTCTTCTCTTTCGTGTGAGTTTTTGACAGTCAGTTGATTAGGGCTGCAACAATTCCTCGATTTTATTCGAGTATTCAATTAAAAACAAACAAACAAATAAACAAACAAACAAAAAATCCTCAACTGCATTTTGCCCGTGTAGAGTAATAGGCAAAATAATGTAAGTGGCGCATTCCACATATTAAACCCATTTAAAAATCATAATAAAGCATAATGCTATTAAGAATTCACAAACGCTATGACTGAATTAAATAAATATATGCGATGCAGGTTTAATATACAGTACATGTGCTTTAATTACTTACATGCCTGTACTGTAGGTGACGTAAGTTACGTGCATCTCAGAGCAGCTCGGTGCACAGTAAATATTACTACACAAACTGTTAGAATTTACATGTGTGGAGCGTCTCAAACTCTATCTCTGCATGTTGTTGTGAGTTTGGGTTTATTTTAAGGTTCATCTGGGAATGCAATGTGCGCTATTTCAAGGTATATCATTTATAAACCGACGTAAACACAGGAGAATACATCATATTTCTCAATATGCTAACTTCATCGCAATTTCAAAATAAAAGCTCAAACCCTCGCTTTGAGTTTGCACGTTTTGATGTCCACATATTCAAGAAATTACAGTGTGGCTTTTCTATCATAAAGAAATGGCCAAATATTAAAGATTAAGTGGATATCCCTGGTGAAAAAAACAGCATATGCTGGTAGGCATGTTTTGATGCTGGGATGCTGGTTAGGCATGTTTTGATGCTGGTTTAAGCTGGTCCTTAGCTGGTTTATGCTGGTCCTTTGCTGGTTTTTGCTGGTCATGTTGCTGGTCAAGGACCAGCATCAACCAGCAAAGGACCAGCATAAACCAGCAAAGGACCATCTTAAACCAGCACCAAAACATACCTAACCAGCACCAAAACATACCTAACCAGCATCCCAGCATCAAAACATGCCTACCAGCATATGCTCTTTTTTTTCACCAGGGATTTGAATTAAATGTTGTTTAGTCTATATTAATCATGGATTAGATGGCCCAGCAAAGTGTAAAAACAATTGTCAGGCTGCCGGCGCCCTCTGCAGTCATTTGTTAAAATGCTAATGTACATTAGCTCTATTGTTTTTAATACATTATGTATTTTAACAGTTTTGTTCAATAAAACCATATGATTACTTGCTTTTGATACTTTATTTAAACTATTATTGCCTCATTGACATTATATATGTATTTTAAGTAATTTAAAGGCTATTGTTAACTTAGGTCTATTTTTATTACTACAATAATAATAATAATAATAATAATAATAATAATAATAATAATAATATCAGATTACTTGAATGATCATCAGAATAATAATCAGAAGACTCGAATAACAAAATAATCATTAGTAACAGGCCTACTATCGATGTCCTTACTACCTTTCTGAGCCTTGAACATGTTGTGTTGCTGTCTATGCAGGGTCAGAAAGATGGCGGATTTCATCAAAAATATCTTAATTTGTGTTCCGAAGATGAACAAAGGACTTATGAGTTTGGTACAACATGAGGGTGAGTAATTAATGACACAGTTTTTATTTTGGGGTGGACCGTCCCATTATTATTATTTTTTTTTTAGTTCTGCTTGTTCTGGACACGTGCAGCTAAAATATTAAAGTAAATAAAAAGGATTGCATGAGAAATACTTTCACATTTGATGCTGTCAGTATATCAATATTGTAAGTTTCGGCATTTATTCACACGTACAAAAATGTACTACTAATGAGTTCAAGCTGTGATTTACACTCAATGTAGTGTGAATTCATAAATGTTACAAATAACTTAAGGCAAAAACAAGTAATATTTATCACTCATGTAAACACCAACGTCTCTTTGAAATAGTTACTTAACCTTTCCCTCTTCCTCTCTCTGGCCACTGAGCAATGTGCTGACAAATATGAAACAGTAATTACCATCATTCTTTGATTATAATTAATTCATGTAAGGCCTCATGGAATTAATTAGAACCTTCTAAGCACGTTTTAAGCACAAAGGTGTCAAAATTGTATTAAACCAGGCAAGAAAGTGTTAATGTAAGTACACGTGTGTGTGTACACCTCTATTCTCTGGGCTCCCAGTGCCCAGGCATCCAGAGACATGGCAGAGAAACATCCTACCGCCACCTAATCAATCAATTCTCACTCTGTGGGCCAAATCCATGTTACTAATTACCCAATCAGAGTGGGCAAACTCCCTCAGCCTGTCACACCAAACCCCACGGGGGTCCCTGGAGACCTGCTCCGTCTCTTCCCCTCATTAACTTCTCCTGTCCGCTCCCCTTGTCCAGACACTCTCGAGAGCAGCCAGGAGTTGTGGGTAATTCAGTGGGCAGTCTCTGAGGTGACCATGCGCCTCGGGGCTGGAACAGTAGAGGACACATTGCTCCCTCTCTGTCTCTTCTCACTTTCTCTGTCTCTCTTAAAGTCCCTCTGTCTCCTCTCGTTCTCATTCACTCATGAGAATCTCGCTGTCCCATCCACGTTTCGGTTTAACCTAACTCACTCTTTTATCCTGCCTGTCCTGTTCCCTCTTTATCAGAGATTGCACCTCTCTGCTCTGTCTGGAGGGAGAGAGAGTGAACGCATGCTTTTCC
This sequence comes from Labeo rohita, assembly GCF_022985175.1. NCBI lineage: Eukaryota > Metazoa > Chordata > Actinopteri > Cypriniformes > Cyprinidae > Labeo > Labeo rohita. Next base: position 20,516,075 of record NC_066881.1, on the reverse strand, counting down.
CCAGCTATGCTGGTTACTAACGGCTGTGTATTCTTGCAATTTGTCTACTCCTAAGGCATTTTCGCTTCTGTGCCGCTCAAATTAAAATCACTGCAGTGAAGGAGAAGGTCTGTTGAGCAGCAATGTTATTATGCTAATTAAACAACAGATAAATAGGAATGTCTGGCTGTATCTCAGCGGCTCACTGTACTGCAAACGGATGTTACGAACAAAATGTACAGGGCACAAAATGTTTTTTTCTCTCCCATCGACTTACTCTGGAAATTCAGCGTAGTTAAAGAGAAAAATCTGTCACTATTTGTTCACCCTCATCTTGTTTCATTTTTTTTTTTTTTACAGCTTCATACTTGTACTACAGTACACAAATTTTGAAGCTCTAAAGCTAAAAATAAATTAATCTGAAATAAAATAAAATAGAAATATAAGATGAAAAACTTAAATTTGAAAAAAAAAAAAGAGAAAAGTGTTAAAAAGGACAATTCTTTGCAACTTTCTTTGCGTTTCTGGGCCTGGGAACATTTCAGTTGCATTGCTGTCTATGCAGGGTTAGAAAGCTTTTGGATTTCATCAAAAATATCTTAATTTGTGTTCCGAAGATTAACAAAATTTCTTATGGGTTTGGAACAACATGAGGGTGAGTAATTAATAACAGAATTTCCATTTTTGTGTGAACTATCCCTTTAAATATTAAATATTAATAAAATATTAAATTATTTGCTACTCTTGTAGCAAATCAATGCATTTTTGTGAGAAAAATATCCATATTTAAAATGTAAGAAACACTTCAATCTAGCTTGCGCAAACAGTCGTACACGGAAGCAGCTCTGGGCGGATGAAGTTATACGTCGGCATTGGACATGCACCAGTGAGTCTGCCACAAATCAACATTTGTTTACAGGAGCAAAGGAAGCAGTTTTCTTACCTTAGCAATGAAAAACCAGTCTCCTCTTTGTTTGTATCAAAAACCTCCAACATTTTTATTTACAAATCCACATTTTGAATTTCTAATTCATGACCGTTGTTTTAGTTTCTCCACGGCGCGTTCGTTTTTATCACATCTGAGCAGCGCATACGTACATTTTACTTCATCCGCCTGGAGTTGCTTCCAAGTACGACTAGTCAGCACAAGCTAGATTAAAGTGATTCTTACGTCTTAAATATGCATATTTTACTTACAAAAATGTATGGATTTGCTACAGAAGGCCTTTATTCACCCCCCGGAGCCATGTGAGGCACTTTTTATTATGGATGGATACATTTTATTGGACTTGTTTTGGACTGATGAAGAGAAACACCCACCTATGCCGTTCTAAAGCTTGGATGTGCCAGGATAATTTTTAATATATCTCCAATTGGATTAGTTTGAAAGAAGGAAGTCATATACACCTAGGATGTCTGGAGGGTAAGTAAATAATGGGCTAATTTTCATTTTTGGGTGAACTAACCCTTTAAGGATAATTAGAAACCCCAAAACTAATACAAACAATGAAATCATAATAAAACCAAAACATTACATACCATTAAATACTATTAAAGAAACTTATAACCTATTATTTTATTTTTGGTGAACAATCTATTTAAAGAAAAAATACCCCATGATTTACTCACCCTCAAGCCATCCAAGTTGTGTATGACTTTCTTTTTTCAGACAAATACAATCAGAGTTATCTTGTCTGAGTCTGTCTTGTCAGAGTTAAAATGTCCTTGCTCTTCCAAGCTTTATAATGGCAGTGTCTAATAACGTGTGTCCATCCATCATAAATAGTACTCCACGTGGTTCTGGGGGGTTAATAAAGGCCTTCTTAAGTTAATCGCTGTGTTTGTGTAAGCAAAATATCCATATTTAAAACTTTATAAACCATAATCTACACACATTCACGAGAGAGTGACTCTAATGACAAGTGACGAAAGTGGTAGCTCAGAGGAGAGAGCAAAACAGAACACCGGTCACGAATCATAAGTACAAAATGAGGATTTGTAAAGAAAAATGTTGGAGGATTTCAATATAATTTCCTTTGCTGTAAACAAAACTTGGTTCTCACAAGACTAGCATGTTCTCACCCTAGCTTACACTACACGCTTTATGTCATCCGCTGGAACGCCACTCTCTCGTGAACATGCATTAGACAGTTAGCAGAAACTAGAGATTATGGTTTATAAAATGTTAAATATGGATATTTTTCACACACAAATGCATCAATTCACTTTAGAAGGCCTTTATGGAGCCCTCAGAGCCATGTGGAGCACTTTTCATGATGGATGGATGCACTTTTTTGGGCTTTAGAATCTCAACCACAACTGCCATTATAAAGCTTGGAGGAGCCAGGACATTTTTTAAAATAACTCAGAGTGTAATTTTCTGAAAAAAGAAATTTATATACACCTGGTTTGAGGGTGAATAAATCATAGGGTAATTTTAATTTTGGGTTGAACTAGTATCTCTGCATGTACATGCTTTATTTCTACATAAACACTGTCCTACTCACTAGAGATGATGTCACTGCAGCAGTTTTCCCCACTGATGCTTCTCTATTAGGCCACATAAGAGTGTGATTATGACCTGTGATAAATAGGGAAGCTTAGCTGAAGCAGTAAAACATAGTATTAGTGTTTAATGGGCTACAAACTGCCATCTGGTTTTGTGAAAAGGCCACTTTCATTGGCCAGATACTTCTTTCCTCTCTTTCTGTATTTTCCTCATGCCTCTCATTCTCAATTTTCACTTGATTCCTCTCCAGTTTGCTCGCACTAGGAGGTAAGAATATATTCTTCTGACAAGTTGATGCAATGCTTGTACCATTTTTGGAGCTTGCGCACAGACACGTATTCGGAGGAGGAAGTTTCAAATACAGTAACAACAGCCATGGTGTGAGCTATCACACCTACAGAACTGTGCCAAAGCAAACAGGAAATCTATGAAGAAGATTTAAACATGAATTAAAGGTTTTATCCAAAGCAACTCAATGACATCAGGCTTTTCACTTCACAAAACAAAGGACAATTTCATGCTTTTGGTTTTAACTGTATAGGGAAAACAATTAATATACCACACACACACACACACACACACACACACAAAGCTGTTTTAATTTTTAAGATATTTTAAAATGCAATAATTATTATTGTGATGCCAAAACTGAATTATCAGCCATGTTATTCAGTCACATGATATTTCAGAAATCACTCTAACATGCTGATTTGGTGCATCTGGATGATCTATTGACTTTTTTGTGATGGTTGTTCATGAGTCCCTTGTTTGTTCTGAACAGTTAAACTGAGCACTGTTCTTCAGAAAAATCCTCCAGGTCCTGCAGATTCTTCAGTTTTCCAGCATCTTTTGCATATTTGAACCCTTTCCAGCAGTGACTGCATGATTTTGAGATCCATATTTTCACACTGAGGACAACTGAGGGACTCAAACACAACTATTAAAAATGGTTCAAACATTCACTGATGCTCCAGAAGGAAATACAATGCATTAAGAGCCGGGGGGTGAAAACTTTTGAACAGAATGAAGATGTCCACATTTTTCTTATGTTGTTGAAGTATCTTTTTTTCCCATTTAGTACTGCCCTCTAGAAGCAACAGAAGATACTTGCATGTTTCCTGGATGACAAATTAAGTACAATTTACCTTGATCTTCAAATTCCAAATGTTTTCACACCCCAAATGATTCACATCGTCATAGATTCTGCAAGGGGTTCCCAAACTTTCGCATGCCACTGTATAATGCATTTAAAACCATCAGCTATATATTTACATATAATTACAAATTAGAGTTTTTATATATATATCAAGCATTTTTACTATATGACACTGATTTCTATTTCTTCCTGTAACTTGAAAACTGAATACGTAAATACTCAAAAGAAACATGGTGAATAAATTTTATAAATCTTTCATAAACCTTCACAAATCCAGCTCCACAATAACACACATGTTCAGACACCAATAGACACGATAGGCCCTTATGACAGGTGTGGCACGCCTCAACGGGCTCAATAGGTGACTAACACAGTGTGACAACTGAATAAAACCAAAGCGGTCATTTTTAATCCAATCAGCATCCACCACACCCGCTCCTGCCCCACCCGTCCCACTCTCCTTCACCTGTCACCCGCTGCCACTAATGCTTATCTGTCCAGTTACAATGTCCCAGCGGAGATGGGTTCGGCCGACTCTGCAGTATAAGATCAAGGTGGACGAGCCACGCTTGTCTTGAACACATCATTGACTACCGCCCAAAACCTCTATCCCTGCACCCCCTTGGGGCATTGATAATGAATCCTCTCCCTTCTCTGCATTCGGTGGGTTTCCGTCCGAAACGGTCTGGGGGGATTATCATATCTGAGCTGAGATTATGTTTGACTCCGGTGCCATGTTTGAATAGAGTTGAACAGAGGTGGGAGGTAATGAGAAAAAAAAGACCCTCTCCGTTCACTAGCATCGGGGGGAACGGTAAATGATTTGATGAAAAGCAAGCAGGCATCCACGGCTGCTCTTTATTTTAGGTCTGAGTGGTGGCAGAGGGGCATGAATGGATTCTAAATTACTTTTTGTGGGTGGATGAAGTATGAGTTCAGAGATTTACAGTCTCATGAAGGAGAGACCCATAGCGGAAAGATTAACTGGGACGCACGCCACGCAACTAAACAGACCCCTTGGGGATACTGTGTATATGCTCAGTTTGGAAAGGACTGATCAGATTGAAACAAAGGTGAAAAACAGGCAATGGTATGTAATGCACTTTGTAAGCATGAAATGCATACACTGTAATATGATGATGAAGTTGTTTTTTTCCATCTTTTTAAAATGTTTATCCCTTATTTTCACCCATGAAATCAGGATTCACATTTGCTAGTGCATAAACTTTATTTTAAAACATTCATATTATGAATGTGTTATTACAAATTTGGCAGACGTGTTTGTCACCTAGAAGCAACATTGTACAGCAGTGAAATGAATATGAATGCAGTGTGAAATATGATTCAGCCAAAAAAAAGTTGGATTAATACATTTTAAGTTGCCAAAGCAGTTGCCAAAACTGCTACATGAAACTTCTGAAGAACCTCTAGGCACCTTCTGAAGGTTTCTCAAATACTATATCTTTTTGTGCACTTAAGGTGTGTGCAGTCCCGTTTGGACTTTTTCCAGTTTAATTTACATTTTTGTTGACTTTAGTTTTATGTTCAATAACTTTTTTTCCTCTGCTCAGTTTGTTCTATGTGCCATTTTATCTACGTCTTTTTTTTGAAATTGTGTGATGTTGTATGATGAAGCTTGTTCACCCAAAAATAAAAATACATTACCTGCTCTCATCTTGTCCCATATGACTTTCTTTTTAAAGAGATAGTTCATCCAAAAATTAAAATTACCTCCAGATTTAATCACTGTCAAGCTACCCTAGGTGTATATGACTTTCTTCTTTCAGACAAATACAATTAGAGTTGTATTAAAAATGTCCTGTTTCTTCCAAGTTTTATAATGGCAGTGAATGGTGGTCAAGATTTTGAAATAAAGTGCATCCATCCATCATAAAAAAAGTACTCCACACAGCTCCAGGGGTTAATAAAGGCCTTCTGAAGCCAATCAATGCATCTGTGTAAGAAAAATATCCATGTTTAAAATTTCAGGCATGTGTTCAAGAGAGAGTGGCATTCCAGTGGATGACGTAGGTTTACCTTAAGCTCTGATGAGAATATGCTACTTTTTCAAAAACCAAGTTTTGTTTGCAGAAAAGGAAAGTTTCCTCTTGGTGTATATCAAAATCCTCCATGTTTCTTTACAAATCCTTTTTTGTACTTGTAATTTGTGACCAGTGTTTTGTTTTGCACTCTCCTCTGCACTGTAAAAAATGTCCCTGTAAAAAAAACGGTAATCTACTGGCAGCTGTGGTTTCCAGCATCATACTGTAAAAATACAGTGTGGTACTGTTTTTGAATTTAACAGCAAAATGCTGTTTTGTCATCTACAGTATGCAACTGTAATTTAGCAGCATATGGGGCCGTTCACATATTGCGTCTTTTGTGCGCTCAAGTTCGTTATTTGAAACGTAGACGCGCAGCCGCACTCATAACGGAAGCAACGTGCTCGTTTTTTTCAGGCGCCTTCGCGCCGCATCCGCGGGTCATGTGACAAGAACCAACCAATTAGCTTCATCCTTTCCCATAACACCATTAAAAGCTCAGCCAAGATGGATAAACAGCTGATCATAGCTGTACAGGGATAGCCATTTTTAAATAAATTTAGTAGCAGAGCTACAGCAAGCGATTTTTAGTGATAGAAATCCGTTTGTCCTTTAATGAAACTTCCGTCTTCACTGAGAGTGCGGGTCATTGTTGCTTAGCTACAGAGCGCTTTGGAAAGGAGGAGAAATCGCCCCGCCTAGCGTTTTCCACGCGTTTTAAGGTGCGATATGTGAATATCTGTTAAATTACATACTACTCATAACTCTATGATCTCAAATTTCAATGCATATTACACCCTGTATTTTCTATTTGACTGTATTACAAAAGAGAACAAAGTCAAGTTATGTTTTGTTATTTTATTCTGATACAACACTAGATAAACTTTTACAATATTCCATAAAAACAGGCATGCATACAAACATACAAACAAGCATAAAGTCTTTATTTGTTCATAAAATACAATGTACTCTCAAACCAGGCTTCAGTGAAAACCAGCTAATTTTTAAACAAACAGTTTATAAAAGATATCAGATGAAATGACTGGTGTCTTTAATTAATCATACTTTTATGTTCCTTTTGGAGCTAAAAGGTGTGGTTCCCGTTTGTCTTCCATTGTATGGGCAAACATTTCTCATATCTTAATTTGTCCTCTAAGAGAAAGTCCTACTGGTTTGAGACAGCATAAGGTTGAGTTAAGGATGAGATATTTCTGGACTGATGTTCTTCTTCATCATCTTGGGTCTTCTTCTGCAGTTTTTCCAGTTATGTTAGACATTTCTTTTCTCCATGCAGCTTTGATCCTCTTTTCTGGATTTATTCCAATAAAGTATCTGAAAAATAAGAGGAGAAAAGCTTCAGAATATATTTTTGTGTATAATTTGATTTGATCAAATCAAACTTTCAAACTAAAAACTAGTCAACTAGTCAATTAACTGAAGTGATTCAATTTGTTTGGGGTTAAAACAATTTTGCATTTTGCAATTCCAGTTTCTAATTTGTGGTTCTTTGGTCTGATATTTTGATATCAGACAAAATTACTGGTAATTAATCATACCTTTATGTTCCTTTTGGAGCTCGAAGATTTGGTTCCCACTGGTCTTCCACTGTATGGGCAAAACAGACATCAGTTCTTCAATACAGTATCTTCTTTTGTCCTCCAAGACGTGTACTCGATAAAACCAAAAGTGTGGTTGCAAATAACAGCAGCAGATAATAGATAATAGATTTGAACCTCATGCTAAAATTGTAACCACAAAAGAAAAAAAAAAAAAAACATTCCACAGTCATTTTTAGAGGAAAAAAAAAGTTTCTTACCAGTTGTGTGTTATATGATGCCAGTCTGTACAAAGGGCTGACACTCCTGTGGTAACTTGCTGATTAAAACACGGTCATGAATTCAATTTAAATCCCAAAAGCTTAATTGGATGTTTATATCATTTGTGATTTTGTTTTATTGTATTTGTCCTTTGGTTTGTTACTTGCATCTATGTTGCACCAAAAATGACTATATATCATGATATAAATTGTTATTTATAAAATTACTATATTGGCTTTATCCTTTTAGTTAACTTTGCAAAGTTGCAAAGATTTCGGCATACCTGTAGGCTCAGTAATTGCTCACCATGTTCCTGTGTAGTGGCACTGGCATGTGATTTTTATTATTTTATTATTAGGGGGATGAAATGTTTTTTTCTTTTCATATATATAGATAAAATAACTATAACCTCTATTTGGATCATCTATTATTCATTTACGTTTCCTGTTGTTCTGTTATAGTATCAGTTCAGCAGTAGTACCGAAATATTTTGGTGAGGTATCGTATCAAAGTCAAAATTTTGTATCATGACAACACTAAAACCTACCCACTTCTGCACAATATAAAACACGTAACAGGCCAATAAAAGTACAGTCACAGGTATTTATTGCAAAAACTGACCATAAAACAGCAGTATAAAAGTATTACAAACAAGTCACATGATATCTTATCGCCTTGGAAAACGTATATATTTTTTAAAATAAATTATGACTGTAGTTATATCTGCCTGTTATATCCTGTGTTTTATATTGAGAAATTGTTAGGTTTAGGGGCAGGGGTTGGGTTACGTGCTCGTAAAGGTGTAAATAGTGTAATGTAAATAAAATTATTTTGTTTACATATACAATACACCCCAACATACAGTATATGCAATAATGGCTAAAATAATACCCAATATGTAATTTAATCATGACGATAAAATTCCCAGTGCCTTTCGGGTCAGCATATTGACATCAAATAATTCTTATTTAAAGCAATGCAGGACCCTGCAAGTCGAAAAACAATGCTAAAGTGGTACACTGTGCGTCAAAAAGTGACGCCAAGGAGTCCTGACCAAGCGTCAATATGTGACAAGCTGGGAGTGAGAATGTGTTGACAGAACACTATTTTTTTTTTTTAAATAATGGCAGATTTTACACTGTACCAACCTGTTATTTAAAAAGTATTTAACATATTTAGAAGATGACGACATGGAAACTGGTATATTTTTCTACAAATACCACTCTTACACTGCTGGGTCCCTTGTGTATTGTAAAATTAAATTTATGCACTTGACTCTATGTGACACACATGTGAATGGATGTGAATGTGTGTCTCAGGCTGACGAATGAAACATTTCCAATGGCCTGACACTAACCATGTTGTCCAGCTGGCTAAACGCCTAGCTTCTGAGTGACCTCATGGCTTGGTACAAAGTGTTGACCCTCCTGGCCATGTTCTGCTTTAATGGATACTGTGTATCTGCTGCCAGCTCTGCCATGCCCTGGCAAACACATGGACACCCAGCTGACCTCTTCTGCCCCCTTCTCTCAGTCAAGCCAGGAGCAGCTAACCCCAATGGATTTCTCATTTGTGGCTTGTGCACAATCAATGCACCTTCTCCTCCTTCCCAGACGGGGACCATGGATCAGCACTTTCCTGTGTGTGTGTGTGTGTTCGTTCACTTCCTTTGTTTTCACTAACCTTTCCCCATTGCCTGCCCTTGCGAAACCGCAGTGTCCACTGGCATGTCTTCATCATTCTCTCTCTTTCAGCCTTCCTTGCCTGGTGTGTAACTCTCCAGTCTCTCCGTTTCTCTACCCTCTCCTTGTTCTTTCCGTCTGCGGCATAGGAGACAGCTGGAGTAAACAGAGATGAACGAGGCGTACAGATTCCTCCCTGATCCTCTGCATCTCCTTTGCCCACTGGTGTCTCCTCTTCTCTTCTTTAATGTTTCCTTAGCTTGGATTGGCCCATTTCAGGGCCATGGCATGTCTGGATATGCTGCAGAGGGAATTGCGAGCGATTTGGAGCCTGTGGGAGAAACTGGGGCAAAAGCCAAATCCATCTATGACAAAAGGATAAAGCCTCATCTATTTTCAAAACCTAACATGTACAGCAAACAGACTAACCTGCCCACAGTGGTGCTCATTTACAAACAGTGTTAATGAATCTGCGCATAAAACCAGTATGCTAATGTAATTTTTCATTAAAGGAGAAGTCCACTCCCGGAACAAAAACTGACAGATAATGTACTCACCCTCTCGTCATCCAAGATGTTCATATCTTTCTTTTTTCAGTCGTAAAGAAATTATGTTTTTTGAAGAAAACATTTCAGGATTTTTTTTCCATATAATGGACTGATATGGTGCCCCGAGTTTGAACTTCCAAAATGCAGTTTAAATGCAGCTTCAAACGATCCCAAATGCGGTTGTAAACGATCTCAGCCAAGGACGAAGGGTCTTATCTAGCGAAACGATCGGTTATTTTCATAAAAATAAAACAATTTATATACTTTTTAATGTGAAACGCTCGTCTTGTCTTGCTCGACCTGAACTGTTTTTTTTCTGGTTCATGACAGTTAGGGTACACTGTAAAAAAATTTGTTGAGTCAGCTTAAAATAATTTGCCTTAAAATTTTAAGTTCAGTCAACTCAAAAAAAAATGATTCAACTTGAAATGTTAAATTATACTAAGTGACAACTTAGATATTTGAGCTGAATCAATTTAAAATTTTAAGGCAGCTGGGTTACTTACCCATCTGTTAAGTTTAGCAAACACAAATATCTAAGTTGTTACTTAGTACAACTTAACATTTCAAGTTGACTAAACTTATTTTAGTTGACTGAACTAAAAATTTTAAGGCAGCAGGGTAACAAATTATTTTAAGCTGACTCAGCAAATTGTTTTTTATTTTTTTATACTGTATGTCGTAAAATACCCATCTCATGTTCTCCTTCAAATTCAAAATCACCCTATATCGCTGTTTTACCTTTTTTGTTAAGGGTGTTTGATCTTCTTTGCATGTTCACTTTGCAAAGACTGGGTCGGTGCTTCTGCAGTGATGTAGGATGATTTTGAAATGATTTTTAAAGTTGAGGGACAAAATACGATTGGAGTTTTTCGACATACCCTAACTGTCTTGAACCAAAATACATGTATTGTTTTAATGAAAATAATCGATCATTTCACTAGATAAGACCCTTCTTCCTCGGTTGGGATCGTTTACAACCGCATTTGGGATCGTTTGAAGCTGCATTTAAACTGTACTTTGGAAGTTCAAAATCGGGGCACCATACCAGTCCATTATATGGAGAAAAATCCTGAAATGTTTTCCTCAAAAAAACATTTTCTTTATGGCTGAAGAAAGAAAGACATGAACATCTTGGATGACAAGGGGTTGAGTACATTATCTGGAAATTTTTGTTCTGAAAAGTGGACTTCTTTAAATTATTCACAAGCATTTAAATATGTACTTACATTTTTGTAGTATAACATTTAATAGGTGCATATTTTATAGCAAAAACAACACAAAAAACAACAACATTGTGCATTATTCTAAAAGAGGCAACTGTAGGTTTTTTTTTTGACAATCTGTTCGGTTGCAGTCAGACTCTGTTGTGTCTCTATTGCATATCTAAGTGTGTGCATGTAAAGGAAACCGAGAGAGAGAGTGCTTGAGGTGACAGCCATGTCCTTATGTTATGGGTTACACCTCAGGCATCTCTATATCAAGTATCTTTCAGCTCTTAGAGAGACAACTGGATTATCACATAAAACTCTATTTAGTGGTATTATAGGCATTTTTGCCCTTGTATAATTCAGCACTCAAGGCAAGTAATTCTGGATGCCTTGTTAAGCATCCCTGAGGCAGTAGAACAACTGTGAGGCAATTAACAGTCTTTTTTGATTAGTCTTAAAACCTTTTCTCCCTTTCTGTTGAGGAACACAGATAAATTTAGGTTGTCTGCTGTCTTGTATACAGAGAATGAAAATAATAGCGATCCGCCTTGGTCTGCCTTGTGCAAGATTACGTTGAAAAAGGCAATTTTACCATGTCTCTGGATTATACATGAAATCTGAAGGCAATTTCTGTATTGTAAACAAACTATTCCCCTTCTTCAGTTGCAACACACTTAAAAGAAGAAGGCAGACATCTAGGAATACGTTCATGATGAAGGCATCTAGATCCAGTGGGAGTGCGCTCTCACACACACCCACACACACCTGCGCATACATGCACGGCTCACGCAGATCTGACAGCTCCCTGCGGCCCTGCAGGTAGCGGTTTATGAGGCTGTAGCTTCTCATTATCAGAGCTCAGGAAAAGACCATCGCCATAAAACATTCTCTTCCCTACTGTGTTAAATTGAGACCAACGTTTTGTGTCACTTGCTTTTGATGCCAACATCAAATCTCAAATGGCTTTCAAAACTTTCAAGATGCTGCTTACCAAGGAGCTCTACAATACCTGGAGAAAGCGACTGGAGCTGTTAGCATTACCATTCATCTCAATAGCAGTTGCTTGACTGGTGAAGAATACCCTGGTGGTATGCAGTTTGAAGTCTGACAGCTTTGCTCATGGGCGCTCAATAGCTATGTTTTTTTTTTTTTTTTAGATAATCACCTGAGCCACAATGCTGCTATATGACCACATACTCTGAAAATGAAAAGATGAAATGATGACAACACCCAAACTGTTTACTACTGACTATGCAGCACAGAAATAAGTCAAGCCTGCCAAAACACAATTGATCGTTTGGCAAAACATCTACTGCAGTATAATAAAATACTTAAATATTTAGATATACTTTTAGAACTATTAATAACACAAAATTAATTCTTTACCAGAACAAATAAAGCAACTCTAAACAGCCATTAACAGAAGCCAGAAATGCTGAAGACGAACTCAAAGAGGGGAAAATACTGTGACAGGCAGATCAAGCTCAAGCTCAAGCTGTTCATGATGTGCAAAATATAGGTATTAGAAAAGTCTAAATACTGAACTGGGGGTGAGAGGTTTATATGAATGTATATCTGATGGGAACTGACTGTCTTCAGAAAAGTTCAGATGGTATTTTCTTTTCATCTAACCTCCGTATAATGCATATTAATAGTATTTAAAAGTGCTGCGCTGTTTGGTTTACAGCGGTAACCAAGTAAACGCTGTATTGCTGCTGTTCCATAAGTGCCACCTGCTGTCAGGGAGTGGATTTGCGTGGTCATTCAACCCATCTGCTGTTATTGTTTCATTCATTTCATTTCATTTTTTTTTTTTTAAAGTTTTTGAACAGTAAGATTTTTCTTTTAAAAAGTTGCTTCTGCTCACCAAGCCTGCATTTATTTGATCCAAAGTTGAGCAAAAATTATTTTGAAAAAACTTTGAAATATTTTTACCATTTAAAATAACTGTTTTCTTTTTGAATATATTTTAAAATGTAATTTATTCCTTTGATTTCAAAGCTGAATTTTTAGCATTACTACTCCAGTCACATGATCCTTCAGAAATCTTTCTAATATTCTGATTTGCAGCTTAAAACATTTATTATTATTATTATTATTATTATTAAATTAAAAACAGACGAGTAGAATTTTTTTCAGGTTTCTTTGATGAATAGAAAGTTCAGAAGAATAGCATTTATCAGAAATAGAAATCTTTTGTAACTTGATAAATGTCTTTATTATAATTTTTTATCAATTTAAATGCTGATCTTTGGATCTTTCTATTCATCATAGAATCCTGAAAAAAAAATTACTAATCTGTTTTAAATATTGATGATAATAATAATAATAATAAAAACTTTTCTTGAACAGCAAACAGCGTATTAGAATGATTTCTAATATGCCATTTTTTTATATTTACTTTTATTCTATTATTCAGCAAGGATGCATTACATTGATCAAAAGTGACAGTAGACATTTATAATGACATTTATAATGATACAAAAGATTTCACCATATTAGAATGATTTCTGAAGGATCATGTGACGCTGAAGACTCGAGTAATGATGCTGAAAATGTAGCTTTGATCAGAGGAATAAATTACATTTTAAACTATATTAAAAAAGAAAGCAGTTATTTTAAATAGTAAAAATATTTCATAATATTACTGCTTGAGAAGAAGATAATGAGCAGAAGATAATTCTTTTAAAAGAACACTAAAAATCTTTTGACTAGAAGTGTACAGTCCATTACTGATTACAAATTACACAACGAAAACTGTGGTTAGTAATGTAAACTCTTATATTACTTATTATTCTTATGTCAGTCGAAGACAGTTTATGTTTTTTTTGCAATCTGGAAACTGATACATTTTTTTCAGGATTCTTTGATGAATAGAAATCTACCAGGTATCTACCAGCACGGGCAATCTGAACCTGAATATATGCTAATCAGCAAACATTCACCAGTGTTCATTTGAACACATAGTGCTAATCACAAAATTTGGACTAATTTGTTGCCTAATTCAATATAATGATTATAATGACGTCTAAAAAACATGGAAGTTTGAGAGATGCAGGTGGTGTATTACACATGCAGGCAGTGGCAGGGAATGGATGAGAATCTGCTACGGCAGATGGGACACAGGTGTGGGGTTGATGGTGGGCCAGGGGTGGATGTGGGCATGAATATACTGTAGCTTGTAAACCTCAGGATGGGCGTCCCATGGTGTAGTTGAAGAAAAGGAATGGAAAAGGATGTAAGTGGCAAAAAAGTTCCAAACACTGGTAGAAAAAGGCTATTTCTACTATTTTTGACAATCAAAAAAGTGAGAGTTTTGGGCCCCTAATGGGCATGAGGTGACAGGGAATCTGTGAGGGGATAGACAGGTAAATGCTACACGGGTAGGAATGGATATAAAACATTTGACATTGTGCCAGAGACAGGCTAACTTCTGCTCAACACCACAACTCAGAGTCTCAAAGGTGTATTTATGTAACTTCCACAAACCCGAGCCTCAAGAAGCATTGCCTCCCCTCCCGACCCGTGGACAGTAATGACAGGAAATGATATGGTGTCAGAATAGCAGCACTTCTACAGGGAGAAGCAGAGCCATACTTACTCTCAGCCCTGCAATGAACCAGTTGAAAATTAAAATCCTCCCTTTCTCCTCTCTGTAATTACCCACCTATGGGGAGGATGGATGAAGGCAGGTAGACGGATTGAGATGGGGAGGGGAGCGAGGGAAAGCGAGGGATGCCAGGAAAGAACGAGTGGAAATAAATGGAGGCTCGCAAGAAGACAAGGCAGAGAGAATGTCTTTTTATTAAGCTTCCTCCCCCCAGATGTGTTCCTAATGTGCACTCAGCACAATCCTTCCCCTCCATTCTTCTCTCCTGCATCCAGCCTCATGCTGCTGGAGGGAGAGATCACGGCATTACTGATGTGGAAACACAACGTGAGAGAGACACACATTACCTGGTGACTCAGTAATTCTATTGCAATGAAATTTAGTGCCGTTTTCTTAACCCTCACGTTCTGATGGGGGTCTAAGAGACCCTAAGGCTCTTGAATGTGCCAACAAAACATTTTTAATATTAATGCATAAGGCTGATACCTCTTGAGTTTTCCAGTGAGGACCAATTATAAACAACAAAAGGTTGCTTTCTCTGTGAAAAAAGTTCAAATGAAAAATATTTAAAATGCATTTTATACTAAATATAGTTAGAGTCTATATATTTGGAGTACCACTTGTGCACAATGCACATTTCCTAATATTAAGCCTAAAATATGCTTTAATGTCACTATTAATGAGGTCTGTATGATCTTAGAATAATATCAGTCTTTAAATGCAAAATACTTAAAGTGTACCTAAAGTATACTTTACATACATGATATATTTGTAGCATGAAATAAATGTATTTTAAATACAATTTAGTATATTTATTTTTTCACTAGGGCAAAACGAGTAAATGAAACAAATATTCATACAGTATGATGATATTCAAAGTCAAAGTTAGTTTATTTGCATTATATCGCCATTTGATTTAGATTAACATGTAAACATGCATTGCATTATTTATTCGACTCGATAGGTCTGTTAGTTTGCAAAATAAAAAAAAGTCTGGTACAATTTCAGTTGGACTAAAGGATTTACATGACATTTTACAAGACAAACTAGATATATGCAGTTGTCAGAGTAAAACATAAAATTTTAAAAATATAATTAATTATTTAAAGGAATAGTTCACTTCCAGAACAAAAATGTACAAATAATGTACTCACCCCCTTGTCATCCAAAATGTTCATGTCTTTTTTTTCTTCCGTCATAAAGAAATTATGTTTTTTGAGGAAAACAGTTTAGGATTCCTCTCCATATAATGGATATCTATGATGAACATCCAAAATGCAGTTTAAATGCAGCTTCAAAGGGCTCTAAATGATCCCAGCCGAGGAAGAAGGGTCTTATCTAGCAAAACGATCTGTTATTTTCTTAAAAAGTTACAGTTTATATACTTTTGAACTGTGTGTATTCCTGTTTATGGCAGTTAGGGTATGTCGAAAAACTCCCATCTCATCCCATCTCTTTGAGGTTAAAAAGTGTATAAATGTTATTTTTTTTTTAAAATAACCGATCGTTTCGCTAGATAAGACCTTTCTTAATTGGCTGGGATTGTTTAGAACCCTTTGAAGCTGCATTAAAACTGCATTTCCCAAGCTCAAATTTGGGGGTACCATCGAAGTCCACTACATGGAGAAAAATCCTGAAAAGTTTTCCTTAAAAAACATAATTTCTTTACGACTGAAGAAAGAAAGACATGAACATCTTGGATGACAAGGGGGTGAGTACATTATCCGTACATTTTTGTTCTGAAAGTGAACTAATCCTTTAAGACTTGTTCTCAGAGAATATTGTATATCTTGATCTATGTTTATATTTCTTACCCCACTTGTACTGTAAACTCTTGTTATCCTTAAGGAAAAAAAAACAGCCAATAAAACAGAAAAAAGCCAAACAAGTTTGCAGTTATGCAGCTTTACTTGTATATTTATCTTGTTTTAAGTTTTACTGGAAAACAAGACTAATAATGAGAAACTGGACCTTATTTACTTCTGTATCTAGCACTGCTCAGTTCAGATCACACAAGGAGTGCAATTTACCTTTCATTTCTTCATATCTGAAAGCTCTTCTAGCACACTCTCCCCACATTTCTAAGACATGTTGTTTGCTTATTTTTAGAAATGCATAATTTCCACTGCTGTGAGCACGTCAGTACTCTTATAATGACCTATTTCATTCAGTATTGCTCTGTATGTGGTCTAAGAATCGGCAACCGTCTAAGCAGAAATATCACTGGTGTAACTGTGATCAAGAAGACGATTGTCTTGCTGCAAATCGTTTAAAAGAAAGGTTTGCGACCTATTTTATGAATTCATGTCACCCTGATACAAGATGATTATATTAACTTCTTCTCAAGTGTGATGAATATGAAACAGCCTAGAAAAAACCATTTACTCCTCATCTCTAGTGAATTGTGGGTTGTCTGTGGGCAGACATCAGACGTGAGGTGGACTAAATTGTCAAAGAGACCTGCTTAATTTCTTAAATTTGTATATTAACAAATAAACTACAGTTTAAATGTTTGGGCAGAAAGATTTTTATATTTACTTTTATTCTATTATTCAGCAAGGATGCATTACATTGATCAAAAGTGACAGTAGACATTTATAATGATACAGAAAATTTCACCATATTAGAATGATTTCTGAAGTATCATGTGACACCGAAGACTGAAAATTAAGCTTTACCATCACAGGAATAAATTATGTTATAAAATGTATTAAAATATAAAACTTTTAATTGTAATATCTCCTTGCTGAGCTTGTTGAGCATTAGATACTTCACAACACTGCTCTGCAGTTGGTTGCATTTAGTGATTTCTGACGGAAAATCAATTTTTGTTCGCTGGCAAAAAGTTCTCTAAACAGAAAACAATCACATTACGTCAGGGCAATCATTTGACAGAATTAAGCCCAGCTAAAAAGCCGTCCTCCCAATGTGATCACCACATAAGACGCAGCTCATACAGTTTAACCTCCTGCCTCTCTGCACACAGCCCTTGAAGCCCCTTGATATTGCTGCCCATTTACAAAAACTTGCCTCACAAAACCAGAAAGGCCATAAAAATCTCCGAGCACAGAAGGGAGAGGAGGAATCATTACGCGCAATTTATAAACCATTAAGAGCCCTATAAAAGAAGAGAGGCAGCAATCTGATGGAGGGAGGAGTGTGATGGAGCTTTGAGACTGAGGGGGAGAAGCTTTTCATTTGGGAAATGTGCTCTGGCTGCTGACGGCGGGTTTGGGTAATAGGGCTGGGGGGTCACCTCTATCCCACTGATTCACACCGACCATCCGAGAGAGAAAGAGAGAGTAGATTTCGACGAAGAGAGAACTGCAGCGGTTCTCTGTCTGCCGCAGAAGCCTGCAGGATACAGTTGGACCATGTCTCACGTAACTGTAGATTAAAAGAATGATAAACGAAAGATAAATGTATGAATAAAGGAACTGATAAGAAGTCATGTGGGTTCTACAGGGTCAGATAAAGAACAAGGCTGGCATTGGTGCTACAAATTCCATATAGCATATTTGGGGTCATTACGATTTTTGTTTGGAATGAAATGAATACAAAATTACAAAAGATTTCTATTTTAAATCAATGCTGTTCTTTTGAATTTATCTATATATCAAACAATCCCGAAAAAAATATATAAATATCTCAGTTTTCACTAAAATATTAAAGGAACACTTCACCCAAAATCTGCTTAAAAATGACTCACCCTTTGGCTATCCAAAACGTAAATGAGTTTGTTCATTTGAACACATTTGGAGAAATTTAACATTACATCATTTGCTCATCAATGGGTGCCGTCAGAATGAGAGTCCAAACAGTTGATAAAAACATCAACAGTGTTAGGGGACGTTATGTTTAAAAATAATGCATTACAATATTATGTTACTCCCTAAAAAAGTAACTAATTATGTTACTTTTTAACGAAAGTAGACTCTTAAAAATAAAGGTGCTTCACGATGCTACAGAAGAACCTTTTTTGCTTAAATGGTTCCATAAAGAACCTTTAACTTTTAACTGTTCCACAAAAGGTTCTTTGTGGCAAAAGAAGGTTCGTCAGATTATAAAAAGGTAAGAAAGAGATGGTTCTTTAAAGAACCTTTGACTGAATGGTTCTTTATGGAACCAAAAATTATTCTTCTATGGCATCGCTGTGAAGAACCTTTTAAAGCCCCTTTATTTTTAAGAGTGTAATCCATTAGATAACTGTTGTGTTACTTTTTGAATCTGGGCAGGGCTTGCTTGTTTGTTTTTAATACAAAAAGTCGTATTTTTGGCAAACATAAAAGCCCTTTCACACCAAAAGTGAAATGAATAAGCCTCAGGCTGAAGGAAAAGTAAATTCACATCTATACAGTGCGACATGCACAGGAGAAGAAAGCTTCCTCTTTGTTCCGCAATGTATTTTTCACTGCCTGAGAACATGATGTGTAGTGTGAGAGCAGCATTGTTTGTCAGACATAGCAATAGTAACTATGGAGGGTGGGTTTTTGCAAACGAACAATTAAGGTCTTGTGAAGTGAAAAGTTGTTTTTAACATCTTGAATCATGCTACACTGAAGACTGGAATAATGATTGCTGAAAACCATCAGAGGAACAAATTACATTTTAAAACATTAAAATAGAAAAAGAATTTCACAATATTGCTGTTTTACTCCATGTTTCATAAAATACACACAGCCTGAGATGTAAAATGGTTAGCATTAAGAATGTTTTTTAAAAACCTTTGTGTGTATGTACATGCAGCAATTTGCAAACAGCGTGCACAAATAAACAACATTATCAGCGGGTGAAATGCATTCCTAAATTTTTCAATGTTCATGGAAAACTACAGCAAGATGAGATAAAGAGTGCTCTCTGAGATTAAAAATGAGGCATTTGGGAGGGGCGGCGCTGCTACACACTTCTTGCACTTGCACTTTCTGAGCACTTTCATAAAAGGAAATCAGTAAAGAGAAGATTATATGCATAAGGCAGCATGTATGAAATAGAGCTGTCGGAAGGTCAGTGGGGTCAATAATTGCGGCCCAGTACGCGTCTGAGTGGAGCCTGAGGGCAAGTCTCACCGTATCATAACACTACCACAGTCAATACGCTCCAAAGTGAGCCCTCATCCTGCAAGCAAGAAACGGGAACAGAAATCAATAATCTCAAAAAGATTATACAATAAAACTATTAAATATATTATTGACCCAATCCAATATCTGTTGCACGGCATGTCTATTTGGAGACGTTCCACCATCTGAAAAGTGCATGGAGAAGACGAGACTATATAAAAAGAACATTTAATGGATATGTTGTACTATGAGGCGTTAGGATAAAAGGACTCAGCTCGATTGTTTGGTCCGTGACGTCAAAAACGCAACCACTTACACTCCATTTTCCTCAAGGTCTTACAGTCAAGGTTATTTTTGGACGTTTCTAGGAAAAAAAAGAACATGGAATATTTCTCCCTTAAACCAATTCATCTTATTTCTGGTGGCTGTCACCAGTACATGCTGGGAAGGAAGTTGCACAGCCTGGAGACCAGGATATTGGCACGAGGTGAGATGACGTCTTCACCGTATCAAGGAATTTGATTCCATGCGGTTCAAACCACATCACCTCATAACATAAATCAGTGTCTGTCAATCAGCTATCAGCAGAGACACAATGCTTATGTAACATGCCCAGAAAAGACCATATCTCACAGGTAATGGAGCACTGAGAGAAAGACCAAAACAAAACATCTGATTGGGCCGGGAAAGAGGGAAGAGCGCTGTGATTGACAAAATAGATTATAGGTTCTAGGTACATACGAGATTATGAAGCTCCCAAGCAGAGGGGGGGAAAAAAAAAAAAAAGAGAGGAGAAAGAGTAAGGTGTTAGAAGGCGGGGTGTGAGAAGGGAATGTGAGATAGTGAAGGTGAGAGAGAAAGAATGCCAAAAACAGTGAGATGAATGATAGAAAAGGAGCAAACATGTCTTTTCATAAGGAAAGCATGTGTGCAAACACTGTTTTTGCAATGTGCAGAAAAAAATGAGAGGGAAAGACGGAGCGTGTGAGAGAATTTTTATCTGGTACTTACGGTACACAATGAGAAATTTAAGTACTATTTTCTTTCAGCAAATGGTCAGTGAAATGAGGTGCTAAACTAACCTTTAGAAGAAGCTGACCAACAACCTTTGGAGGTCAAACTAAATTAACTGTTCATTTTTATACAGTAAGGTTTGTCATTTTTTGCAACTCTGTCCCCAGTTTAAAACCTTGATTTGTGCAGTGTTGCAGTTTAAATCTCACACATTCTGGCAGATTAAATTAACATTTAAATTAATACAGATCTACATTGCAAAATTAAAAACTACAGAAGTCAGAAATCACTACAAAAATTCTATTCTTAATGACTATTTGACCTATTTTCCAGAGAAAATATCTAAAAGCTCTTTTAAACAAGTTCAGTTTTCTTGAGAAGCAGCTGTGCATAAGATATTAAGATTTATTTTCATAGACTGATTCTGTAATGAAGTGCATCTTGTTTTCACTAACAGATTTGGTTACATTTTAAGTACAAACAAATTGAACACAAGTAAACAATATAATATAATTTAACAGAAGCCAGAGATGCTGAAGACAAGCACAAAGAGGAAAAAAATATAGTAGCAAGAAGATCAAGATGACTGTTCATGATCCACGAAATATAGATAGAATATTCTAAATACTGAACAGGGGGGTGAGGGGTTTACATGAATGTATCTCTGAAGAGAACTGGCTGTCTTCAGAAAAGTTTAGATGGTATTTTCTTTTCATCTCTCCTCTGTATAATGCATAATAATGTAGTATTTAAAAGCACAGCGCTGCTGTCGGCGCCAATAGCCTTGCGGTTAGTGCGCTGACATACAGTGCAATTGCGCTCACGGTGACCCGAGTTCGAAGCCCGGCTCGTGGTCCTTTGCCGATCCCACTCCCCTCTCTCTTCACCCAATGCTTTCCTCTTATCTACACTGTCCTGTACAAATAAAGGCATAAAAAAGCCAAAAATAAATCTTTAAAAAAAGCACAGTGCTGCTTTGTTTACAGCGGTAACCAAGGAAATGCTGTATCGCTGCTGTTCCATAAGCGCCATCTGCTGTCAGAGAGTGAATTTGCATTCTCATTCTGTCTGTATTTTTGCTTCTTTCAGATATGTTTTATATAGCATAAAATCACAAAGCTAAGGTCAGACCACTCTGTTTTTGCTTTAAATTTTAAAATTATACAATCTAATTTACATCAAAAGCTGTTTGTTTTGATTGTAATTAATATGCAGTGGTTCTGCAACCATTTCATGCATTTTGAATAATATAAAGGCACAGTCAGGGAAAAAACCATGATATACCGCCAAAGTAACAGAATTCTAACAGATTTTTGTTCAAACAGCCAGCGCTAGAAACAGGGTTGCAAAACATGCAATAACATTTTTGAGTACACAATCAACAATGTACTGTATTTGTAGAAAACATCATTTGTATGTAAAAACGGTGCAATTTTGAAGAGTGTGGGACTGAGAGAGACAAAGAGAGAAAGGAACACTAATGCAGTAACACATTAGTCTTCAGTGACCGACCATAATAATGCAAACGGCGGGAGGATGACAGAGCTAGAGTAAAAGTCAAGAGCAACAAAAATGTGCTGGCAGTTATGAATGCGTGATCAATACAAGACAGAAAGTAAAAGAGATCGAATAAGAAGGGAGAGAGTGCTAAAGCGAAAAAGCCCATGTGTGTCATGGAGAGGGGGAATGAAAAATGATAGCAGTTACCAACGTCTGGTGAAAGATCGGTTATTACACAAGCTGAGAGACAAACAGCTTCTTTTACGGAGAAATAAAGACACTCATCCATTTAAATCATCAAGGGCTCTGGGGTTGGCCGCGCTTGTTCGCGGCACAGGTAAGGAGGATGCCGGGTGGTCTTCCGTGGCATCCTCCACCGCTATTCATCATGTCAGGGGTACGTCCTCTCTTCTCCCGGGGCACGCTGGGTAATTTCGTTGACCAGAATGTGGCGCTGTCGACGGAATGCTTTGTTATTTACTACACACTTAGTTCCTTTCCTCACCCTGACACACACACAATTTATGAGGACAATTGCAAGGCCCGCCGCGCTCCAGCGGAGCCCTCCCTGATGGATAGAAAGGCAGAGATGGGGTAAAGATGTAAGAAATGGGAAAGAGAGAAGCACGCAGGGCGGAGTGGGAAAGAGACGGTTTCGGCAAAACTTGATGAAAAGTTTATGTTTCTTTGCCTCACTGGATTTCAATCTTTCAAGAGTGAAGAACATGAGTTTATGATCAGGGTCACTGTGACAAGAGGGGATACATAGTGTTCTCCTTTCCACTGCGAGCGGAAAAGAAACATGAGAACTCTGAAGATTTTGACAGCTTGTGTGAGAGAGAATGACAGAGTAATGCCTGAATGTGTGTGTATGCACGGGCGCTGGAGGTTAGAGCATGCGCCTCAGGACAAAAAAGGCCTGAGTAACGCTGTTTTGTGGAACACCTGGTCTTAAACTCAGCTGAAGTGAAGCTTGCTCTCATCTATCTTGTAAAATGCCAGTAAGCCACCAAATGTCATCCGAATGTCACTTCCTCCATTGTCTATACTTTAGTCTTTCACTGGAGAGAGCGACTCCGTGGTCCGACACTTGGAATGTGCGCAAAGTCAAATACATTATTCAGAAAGGCACCAATAATGACTTTAAATACGAATAAATATTATATAAAAAATAAATACAATTAAATAAATATAACAGAAAAATATTTTAATGAGCATACTGTTACAGCACAAAGAGAGTCTGTGAAGCTAACTAGTGTGAACTATTGTGTTTCTTAAGTTTAAATTGGATGGCGCTTTGCAGTCTCATTTATTTGTGAAAGTCTCCAAAATTTGAACTTGTCAAGAGTAACAGTAAATTAACTTACTATCCACCTTTTTCCTTAATGCATAAGTAAGCCTATGGGTGAGACTTCCCATTCATTAGCCAGTATATGGAAATAACGAGAAGAATAACAACGTGTAGTAAACCAGTGTGCTCATAATTACGATAATACATTAAATAACAACAATTTGTGAAATAAACACTCTTTCTTCACAAATCTACGTGTACATTTATACACGTTGTGTGGAACAATCATACAGTAATGACATTAAAATATTATGGTTTCAGTTGTGAACGACTGTGTTGTTTAACAAATCACGTAAATGATTTAACGACTCAATTGCGCAAAAATGACCCTTTGCAAACAGTTTGATTGACAGGCGATCTGACCAATCATAACGCCAGATCTGCGTTTTGTCCAACAAACAAATCAGACAGGAGAGTAGATTAACTTAAACTTAAAAAAAATGTGTGTATTGACGTCCTTCCATGGTTTAAATAAAATGTTTTTTATTATGCTTTAAGTAAAGAACAAAAGATGATCGGTTTACGTGTCATTGATCTAATAAGGCAATACAGTCATCTGTCACAACACACTAAAGAGCCACAAAACGGTATTTATTGTATGAATTTCTTTAAAAATTACAACATTAAAGCTGAGACCATGTTTCATACCAGAAGTAACCTGCTCTGTCTTGTCTGTCGGCGTTTCCTCTTTGTATTTTTCACTGTGTGAGAACATGCTGTGTAGGATGAGAGCAGTATTGTTTGTCGGATATAGCGACAATAACTAAGAAGGTAGTTTTTGCAAAGGGTCAGTTGTGTCGCAAGAAAAAACACAACACATTATTTGTCACCACCTACAGGTGTAACAATGGAACATGCAGAAAGCATTAGTCTACATTGTGCCGCAACAGCTAAACCCCTTATTTACACTGTACATGTTTGCGGTGCGTTACAGCTCTGACACAGCCACCGGAGCTGATCGTGGCCTCTCTAGCCAACGCTTGTGTTTACACCGTGCTGCCGGCACATTTCAGAAGAATCCCAGAAGCAGCTCTAAGATAGTTCGCTAAAGATAGGCGCCCAGTCTATTTTTTGACGAATTCTGCGTCCAAGTCACATAGCAAATACAAAATAAAAGTAAAAAAATCATGTCAATTTCAAAATAAACACCCTGTGCAGACTCCCGATCGTATTTCACATCACTATATTCTTGCTAGGAGGCCAGAAATAAATGACGAGAGGTTCATCCTCGAAGCTGAAATACGCACATTGTTATATGACACCACAAATCCTCCCTGATAGCACACATACATCACGGAGACGTCTATTTGACATCTGCATTTACATCTGGAAGATGTATTTTTTTTTAGAGTGTTCTCATCCATTACATCCATAGGACATTTCCATCAGATGTCAGATGCCAAATTAAAGACTATTAGATATCTTTAAGATGTTCATGATTTGGAATGTATGAATGTATGAAAGTCTGTCTACACTGGACGTGACAAAGCGGCTGTTGCAAATCATTAGAACTTTGTGTCAGTACATCATAAATCAAACAAAGCATCAGTTTACTGTCAGGGATATGTCGTGTCGCATCACATCCAGTGTTCGATTGTCTTGTCGCTCACGTCTGGTGTAGAAACGTTGTCAGTGAACAAATATTTTTGGTGAATGGATTCAAAAGAATTAATTGAAATGGTAGACAGTACACAGTATTGTAAACTAATACATTGCCGCACTTATGCTTCAAAAGGCTGTATTTATTTTATATAAATACAAAAAAAATGTAATATTGTAATACTGTTACAATTTAAAATAACAATTTTAATGGACTTTAATGGACAGGACAGTAGAGAGATGACAGGAAAGTACTGGTCACAGAGAGGGGAGTGCGATCGGCAAAGGACCTTGAGATGGGAATCGAACTTGGGTTGCCACGAGCACAGCTGCGTTACATGTTGGTGCGCCAACCACAAGGCTATCGGCGCCAACTAAAATAACAATTTTAATATATTTAACATAACATGTTATAATTATTGTGATAGTAAAGCTGGATTTGTTGCAGTCATTATTCCTGTATTCCAATCTGCCTTTGTTTTAACTGAATGGTAGTGTACTTTTACATACTTTTACATAACATCTAATTAATTGTACAAGGCATAAAAGCCATAATGAAACTATAAATCAAGGAGCTACATCTAAAAAATGGTTTTTCATTTAGTTTGGGTTTAAGCTCCGCCCACAGCTGATTCAATCCCAATACAGATACAAAAACAGATACTCTTGTCAATGCAACAAATACAGATACACAAATAACAGCTGCACACTTCCATTCATGTCACCACTGTTCTTCATGTCTCTCTCAGAAGAACCTTCACATGCTCCCTAAACACTTACAGCCATCAGATCATAACAATCCATTAAAGTAATCACTCCGGATAAGTCAATTTTCATAAAGGGTGTTAGATTAAACTTTAATGAGATTAGCCCAATTTATGTACCATTTTATTCTAGGTTATAAATCGATAATCCGCTGATTATATTATTCACTCAAGCAAAGCGCTTAAAGACTCTGTGCTGCTGATTTGGGCTTTATTTGATCAGTGTACACATCCTGTTTCACAGTAGGAAGTCCTATTGGGACCGTTCACTAGCAAACACATATATTTTTAGTCTCTTCAACACTGCCTGGTGTAAAAAGACAACAAACAGGGTGGAGAAAAGAAACTATCAAGAGAGAAGAGGGGTGAACAAAGGAGGGGGAAGAAAATCAAGGCTATAAAAATAAAGCTGGGGCTGATGGGGAATAGAGACCTTTGTTATTTTATATTTGAAGTTATTTTCATTTGGCCTTTTTAGTCTTGCATTCTACTAATATGAATACAAAGGAGCAACTCCAGCTCTCAAATCTCACTGCTTTTTTCCAGACCTCTATCACACCGGAGGAGCCATCGGGTGATTGAACAGAAGAACGGAGAGATATGCCCCTAATAGAGCATTGTCCAGTGGTGGGTAGCTCTGATGGGGCTCCCGGCGGAGGGGCTTGTGAAGCAAGCGAGGTTAATTCGAAATGTGTCGTGAGCAACGGTGCACAAAAAAAGCTTTTCCTAACTCCAGCTGGCCGCTCTAGTCCCTCACCCTCCCCTTAAAATCGCTCTAAGGTAGCACGAATCCACAGGGACAATGGGAGTGGACCGTCAAAGTCTGGCAGTTTGCTTGCTGCTTTATTGATGTGTGCCTAGGAACAAATACAGTACTTCTGCTCACTTTCCTACGTCTACAAACTTTTCAATTGCTATTCACAAGTTTATAAAAATACCAGAAGCATTGTGTTATTATAAAGGAATTTTCTCATTGATTTTTACAGGTGTTTTACAGAACATTTTCCCTTTTCACTGCACTACATTTCCATTTTTTTTTCTACGTAACACATACTAGACGGAGGTACTTGACCATTGCACTTACGTCTTTTGCAGTGTTTTGCATAGGGCTGCCCCCTAATAGCCAACTAACTGTTAGTCTACCAGAAGAGGCTTGGTCGACCAAAATTTTATTAGTCACTTAGTCGCAAAAAAAAAAAAATTCAACGCATTTCTGAGGTCACGCAGTCCGTGCTTGGGTAGGACATCCAAACGCTCGACTATCATTCATCGACCTCAAATATGGCTTATCATCTTAAATATGTATTAGCAACTTTATACTGTATGGCCGCTCAATCTAATGGTATCCTAAAAAAATGTGCGCTAATGAAGTGTTTGTGCGGAGTGTGGAAGCTGAACAGTAGTGCTCACTGTATCAGATGGAGGCGCCAATGCAGTCACTTATTCTTAAAATACTTCGCTTTTTGGTCATACAGATTAGAGTAATACATCTTTTGAATCTGTAAAGACTCTACGTTTATTTGTGTGCACTTACAATAACAACAAAACATTGCGCTTTTGTAAAATAATGTGCTTTCTGCAGGATGCGCTTTCTGCCGTCTCGGTCTCTGTGAACTTGACCGCAAAACTCAGAAACGCTGTGTATATTTTTCTTACAGATATGAAAACATATATCTCTACAAAGAGCAAAATGTCTACTTCCAAATGAACCAATTCAAATAGAAAATAAATATTCGCGGATTATGTAAGGCTATGTATTAGGCTATGTAGGCAATTAAAGGCTCATTAGAATTATTTAAATGGTTTATTAATAAATGAGCGATTAGTCGACTAATGCTTAAAATGAATGACTACTATTTGACCAGAAAAATCTTTAGTCGAGGACAGCCCTAGTTTTGCATAACATGCGTTCCAAACAGAACTAAAGTTCAAAAAAGTTAAACCTTTAAAAATCGTGTTTTGAGGCCTTGCAGGGCCTTGTTTTTCTATAGATTTGTTTTCTTTCAGTGCAGGTTAAGAGTAATGCTCTGGGTTCACTATAAATCAATAAATTAACAGCATTTGTGGCATTGTGCCATCTTCCACATTACCAAAATAATGTCTGGCGCTTAGTTTATTTTTAAAAAGTAAAGCATTTACAATTAAAGTCGATAGGAATGTGCACCGCATTCAAATTTAAAACACTCACTTGACTCAGAAGTACAATTCTGAACTTCATTTTTCTGCTTGTCTGCACACATACATTCATAATGTCTGATGTTGAAAACCTGTGCAAAAAATATAAATATTATGGCTGATAAATGGAAAATGGACAATTTCATGAATAAATATGAATTCGTTAAAAATAAAAGAAGAAAATTAGAAAATCAGCTTATTCGAATGATTTCTGAAGGATCATGTGACACTGAACACTGGAGTAATGGCTGCTGAAAATTCAGTTTTGCCATCACATTAATAAATTATATTTTAAAATATATTCAAATGAAAAACAGTTATTTTAAATTATAATAATATTTCACAATATTAGTGTTTTTACTTTCACATTACCAAAATGATGTATGTCCCTTAGTTTATTTTTTAAAAAGTAAGGCATTTACAATTAAAGTCGATAGGTACATTTCTAAATTTTAATTGTTCTGTTTGTCTGAAAACATACATTCATAATGTCTGATGATAAAAACCAGTGAGAAATAATATCAATATTATTACAGATAACTAAGAAATGGACAATTTCATGAATAAATATTACATTGTTAAAAATATATATTTTTTACTTAAAACAGTACAATAAATGGTTTGTAAGCTATAAGTGAATGTAGATAACATGATAATCTATAGTTTGAAAAATAAATATTAATTTGAAAATTTGTTAATGAAAACAGGTGAGGAAAACGTATTTAGTCTTTGCTTTTTAAACAAATGTATGTTTATTTTATTTGAACTGCAAAATGATTTATGCCTTTTTTCTAATTTATGCATTTTCTGTGGTAATCATTATTATGCAACAAATGCTGTCGACTAAACCCAGAACATTTGTTTTCCCACCACATAACTGCTTTCACATCTGAGGATTCTATTTAAAACACCCACTACACATTGTCACAGACATATGGTGTGATCAGATACGGACACCCATTTGTATAACTGCATAATAAAAACCAACGTCCCCAATGAACTTTCCTCACTTGAAATCCTCTCAGTGGATCCCATCCAGCTATAGCAGAGCACATATGGCCAAAGAATGGCTCCTGTCCTCTGCTTCCGATGTAGGTTAATGAATTCATTGTCAGTCAGCTGGTGTGGTCATCATATTTTCTGTCTTCCTACAGAAACACCCACACCTGACTGCCTCTGTGTCAGAATGTTGCACGTTGCAGGTTTATGTGCTCCGTGTGGCACTATGTGCTGGGCACGGGACCAGCGTGGGAGTGACGGGGACGGGCGATGCAGAACAAGCGGGATGTGCCCATTCATCAGCGAGCGTGTCGGGAGCTAATAACAAACACAAATGTGTGATTCAGACACATTTTGGAAGTTGCATTAATCACTGCTCCGTAGGAGGTGCAGTATGGTTTTTGTTTGAACATGTGGGTGTATTATAATTATTTTCAAGAGTGAAAACATGCCTTGTCTAAGCAAAAAAAATACTGGTTTTCACACTACTGACATCAGCGGGTGTGGATGATGGTTTTCCCAACAGTCTTCCTACATTTAATGGATTTGAATCAGACATCTCAGACTCGAACAGACTTTAATAGATTTGTCCTAAAAAAACAGAGACACACTGATAGAAAAAACAGCCCAGGGAAAAGCGGACAGCCCAGATAAGTACTCCTGGCTTGGAAAAATGCAACTCAGATGGCATTCTTTGTTCACTTTTAATTGAATCTATTTTGCTGTTATATCTTTCGAGAGGACAATTACTCCCTGCAATGTTGCCAAGGGTTTGAAAGCTCAAGCAATAATAGAAAACAACACAATATCAATGACGCAGGAATTATTCCTTTAGGACTCAGCTGAAATGTTGCACTTGTAAATGCAACTCCATTTCCATGTTAATCATCTTTTAAAGGAAAAACTGAAACTAGAGAGTTATCCACAGAAGGGGTTTTATAGATGAGTTTTACTGCTTTACAAATGAACGTGGGCTGAAAGTGATTATTTACATCTGTTTAATTAAATTATTTTAATGGGAGGATTTGCATTTACAGTTTCGCATTCGGCAGAGGCTTTTATCCAAAGCGACTAACTTTGCATTCAAGGTACACATTTTATCAGTTTTTGCTTTCCCTGGGAATCGTACCCATAACCTAGGTGTTGCGTGCCACGCTTTTCTATTTGAGAAACTGTGAATCTTGTTTGCAGGATTGTGACAAAGTGCAAATGGTGTAATGTCAGCTCACTACCACAATGAAAGCGTTCAAATTCTAGCATTATAGTAAAAAGTGGTTTATTTTTTATTTATATTATTTAAAAAGAATGCAATTAATTGATCAAAAGTACATTTAGTTTTAAATAAATGCTGTTCTTTTGAATTTTCCATTCTTCAAAGGATCTTAATAAAGCTATATCACTATTTTCACACACACACACACAAAAAAAAACAGTGAAGACTGAAGTAATGGCTGCTGAAAATTGAGCTTTGCCATCATATTAATAAATTATATTTTTAAATATATTCAAATAGAAAACAGTTATTTTAAATCGTAATAATATTTCACAGTATTACTGTTTTACTCTTCTTTTTATTAAACTAATACAGCCATGGTGAACATAAGTGATGGAAAAAAAAAAAATAGCCAAAACTTTTAAGCTGTAGTGTATAAAAAAACTTGAAAAGAGCTGCTTGCTTCAAAGTTCTTTTTTTAATTTCAATTTCAGCTTTCTTAAATCTGATGGCTCTTTAGCTTGGCAAAATGTGCACAGATGCCTGCTATCATGAATAATGAATACTTGGACATCCCTACTTTTTCACATACTTTCTTGCATACTGCGTAAGATGGAAATATGCATATTTGGACAGAGAAAAAGATGAAAAGAGTCCAAATTGCTTGTTGAACACTGAATGCACGCACAACAAATCCTTATCAGCCAACATTTGTGAACATGCACGAACCCAACCCTTTGCCCAGTGTAAACACCGTTGTCAAAACAGGTCGAGCGACCGGACATGCTGAGCAGGCAGAAGGTTCAATCCCTCGCTACTTCTAAACACTCCTCCCTTCTCTTTTCTGTAACTGCAAATGAGACAGAGACCAAGAGGTCTGCTCTACAAGCAGCAGCTTAAAGGATTACCATTAATTAGATGTCAGGGACAGAAAAGGGCTTTGCCTGTCTTGGCCATGATACAATATCTCCTAATCTTGCTGTGCTCCTGGATAAAAAGAAATCAGTCCATTGACAGAGAAAAGAGCAAATGAAAAAAGAAAGTACGAGAGGGGAGGGGCAGGCGAGAGATAATGTTGGGGAAGGTGGAAGGATAGAGAAAAGAGAGCCAGGGCTGAGATACTGATGGAGAGAGGGATGAAAAAAAGCAGAGGAAAATAATAGTGCAGAAGATCTTTAGGACTTTCTGTGTCTTGCTCTCAAAAGGACAATGAACCATCTCTATGGAAACAGAAAAGAAGAGAGCAAAGAATATTGATAGGGATAAAAGGATGTGGCCAAAAGACAGGAAGTGACAGAGTTAATAAAAAGGGGATATGGGGAGAAAGAGTGAGGGCATGTCAAAGAAAAGAATAAGGACTGGGAAATGACAGGGCCATGAATGAGACGTAACTCACATCAGCCAAAGCACACAGGCAGGTGGATGAACAAGAGGTCAAAATCACACCACCTGCACACCGAGGCTGCGTCCAAAACCACACAGCTGCCCAATCACTCAGTAACTTCATAGGCACTATTTTGTGCATGAAGACACCTTGTCCAAAGAACCCAAAGAATGGAAATCATGAAATATTGGAACTATAATTTTTACTAATATTATTATTATTATTATATTTTTAAATACTTTTAAAGATGTACATTTATTTGCAGTTTGATGAAGGATTTAAAAGCACTTTTTTCAAAGAGTTTTCCTATAACCCTTAATTATAGCGAGTTGGTCATCTCACCTAGAGCTGCACGATTATGACAAAAATCATAATTGTTGATTATTCCCTTGAAACTGTAATTGCGATTATTAATTATGATTATCACAATTTACACTGAATGTTCTGAATAGCTTTATACCATTGTTTACAGCAACTGCATGCCACATTTTTATATAGTTTCTACTTTAAATATAAAAAAAAGTAAAAATTGAAAATTTTGGCTTGCCTTTCTCTCCATAAACTCTGTGTATTCTGACTCAAGACAGTTAGGGTATGTTGAAAAACTCCAATCACATTTTCTCCCTCAACTTCAAAAATCATTTCAAAATCATCCTACATCGCTGCAGAAGTACTGACCCAGTCTTTGCAAAAAATAACAAACACCCTTAACAAAGGTAAAAGAGTGATATAGGACGATTTCGAAGTTGAGGGAGAACATGAGATGGGAGTTTTTCGACATACCCTAACTGTCACAAACCAGACCAAAAACAGTCCAAGCTGAGTAAGACAAGACAAGTGTTTAGCATTAAAAAGTATATAAATTGTATTTTTTTATGAAAATAACCGATCTTTATGCTAGACAAGACCTTTCTTTCTTGGCTGGGATCATTTACAACCGATCGTTTACAAAGAGGGTGAGTACATTATATGTGAATTGTTGTTCTGGAAGTGGACTTCTCCTTTAAGATAACCTGCAGGAAAAATACACACACTCTCTCTCTCTCTCTCTCACACACACACACACACACACACACATCGTAAGAAAGCAGAATAATGTGGATTTTTTTGTGCCTTTAAACAATTACATAATTGTGGCATCTGTAATTGTAATCACGATTCGAAATTTGATTAATTGTGCAGCCCTATTCAACAACATCTCAAAATGAGCGGTTATCTATATTTTATATTGGATATTAGCCTACAATGTTGTCATGTCTGCATTAACCACAAAATAAGCATATAAGCACCTACTTTACATTAGGTGGCCTTAACTACATGTACTTACATTTAAATTAATCATTTGATACAGTGTACATACATCTTTCTACATTGCATTTATATTTTAAAAATACCTGCATGTAATTACATCTCTAATTAATTTCTGTAATTGCATTTATAATTACACTGTTGACCCATGCCTTAAGCCTTAACCCACCCTTAAACTTACCCATACCACCAAATCTGTCCCTAACCATACCCGTATCCCACATCAATAGCAGCAAAAGTGTTTTGCAATAAAATATCAACACAAAAAGTGCACTGTACTTGGCTACCTAATATAATCATTTTATACAAAATGGCATAAATTTTGACCATCTGGTTATTTGCTAATCATAATGTTTTTGATTACAAGCATATGCAGCGGTCAGCATTAGAGAAATATTGACATATTTTATGAGCTAAGTAGGTCCATTGTACATTGTCAGTAGTGTAGCAGTGCATGAAGCTTCAAAAGTCACTTGCAAACCAAGGAGCTTTATATTTGTTAATGTGGTGAATGTGTGTGTTACGACTACACCTTTATGATCTAGAACAAATTCAAGTAGCTTTAGAGAAAAATCACATTAAATATTAAATGACTACAATGATTAATTCACAATAGAAATTAAATTAGAAAAGTTGAAATCTGCCAATTACAGAATTATGGGATATCATCAGGTTACATCTATGTTGAAAAACGATGCCAATAGGAGGGAGGGAAGAAGAACTTCACTTCCAGAACAGAAATTTACAGATATTTTACTCACCAAGATGTTCATGTCTTTCTTTCTTCAGTCGTAAAGAAATTATGCTTTTGAGGAAAAGAAATCAGGAATGTTCTCCATAAAATGGACTTTAATGGTGCCCATGAGTTTAAACATCCAAAATGCAGTTTCAATGCAGCTTCAAACGGACAATTTATGTACTTTCCAACCTCAATTGCTCATCTTGTCTAGCTTTGCGTGAACTCTGTGTATTCCCGGTTAATGACAGTTAGGGTATGTCAAAAAACTCCCATCTCATTTTGTCCTCCAACTTCAAAATCGTCTTACATCGCTGTTTTACCTTTTTTCTGTAAAGGGTGTCTGACCCTGCTTACGCGTTCACTTTGTAAACACTGGGTCGGTACTTCTGCAGCGATATAGGGCAATTTTGAAGTTGGAGGAAAAAATGAGATGGGAGTTTTTTGACATACACAGAGTTTACGCAGAGCTAGACAAGACGAGCATTTGAGGTTAAAAAGTATATAAATTGCACATTTTTTTTTAGAAAATAGTCCACTATATGGAAAAAAATCCTGAAATGTTTGCCTCAAAAAACAATTTCTTTACATCTGAAGAAAGAAAGACACAAACATCTTGCATGACAAGGGAGTGAGTAAATTATCTGTAAATTTTTGTTCTGGAAGTGGACTTCTCCTTTAAATAAATAAAACATGCAAATCAACAGGAAGCCACACAAATATTGAATCTGGAAATGCTTTGTTGCTTTCCTACTGTTTCCATGTATAAAAAGAAGAAATAAACCAACCCACTGCATAAAGCTTTTCCCTCAGAGCTGCAGGCCACATTACCTCATGACAGTATGCAGATTGTAGACAACCAGGTTCACCAGACAGCCACAAAAACATCAGATATGTCGCTGATGGGCATTTGACAGCTTGGTTTTTGATAAGATTTATGCCTCTAATGGGTAATGGGTGCTCTGACCTGGCCTGCAGCCATGTTTCAACCAGACCTGCATGGAAATGAGGGGACACGTCCTCCTTATCTAAGACAGACACCGCACTCCCCCTGAGGCATGTAAACTCCCTCAATCCCACCTTGCTAACCTGTATATTTTGGGCAGGGAGGACAGTAAAACGATTTTTCTTATAAATAAGAGCTTTCAATTGTCTGCAGAAACATTTATCGGACACATATCACCAAGTGAGATGTTGTTTTAACTGGTAGAAAATGGTAGAAAACTGGCCCCTGCGGCAGGGGAAATGCATACCTGGTCTCATGACGAAAACGTACCTGTGGGAACTTTTCGCAAGACGCGCAACATGTACCAATAAGTACATATTACTGCAGTTTCCAGCAGAAATGTACACTGGAGGTGGTAAAACAACGAGCACTTGTAATTGTTTTTGTACACAGGTATGATTACAGTTCAATATGTTTGGCATTACGGACGTAACAAGCTTCCTCGGCAGCTCAGCCGGCATGGAACTGAACTTAGGATGTGGAATCCTTGGGTACGAATCCTGTGAAAAACATGACTTACGATGAAAGATAAGAGATCGAAAAACAAGCTAAAACGGCATGTTTGCGATTGCATTTTTACGACACATTCACTATTGGGTAATACTAATGGGTACTCATACTATTGGGTAAGTTTAGGTGTAGTACAGATGGTACGTTATTTTAAAACGTCACGGAGAATTAGAGTTATAGCGCCACTCAACAAACATTTCACGTCAGAACTGTGGTGAAACGTACAAAACCAACGACACATAAATCGTACCGTATGTACATTTATCTGTTCCGGGGGGAAAAATGAACACTCCTTTAGCGCCACCCAGTGGACATTTCACATCGAATATGTCACAAAACGTACATGACTGTACATATTTCGCATCTTGCGAAAAAGTTTTTTTAGTTTTTTCTAAGTATTTGCAGTTGTTTTGCAGTGTAAACAACAAACTTAAAGTTTTAGCATCTTAGCATCAAACTTTGTATTATTGCTGAGGAGGGGGAAAACGTTTGAGAAATGGAATAACGGAACGGTGTGTGTGTGTTCTTGAAGGAGGATGTATGTAGAGGCAAGGGGTTCAGAGGGGCTTCCGCCCCGAGCCCCCATCTCGCCTGAGACGCTAATTACTTTGGGGACCTTGAGATTTCATGGGATTTAAAGCAAAGGGGGGAAAGATTTTCCAATTTACTCCAATACTTGATGTTTGCTTCCATCAGAGTTGCGATTTGACGTCTAAAAGCAAACACACGGGGTGCACATTGGTGTACCCTGATAAAGTAAAATGCTATTAAGACACCGTCTGCCTGCAGGCTTTATCCCTCAGGACTGCGTAATAATCTCCAGGACAAATAAATCGTCCCTCCCGAAAGACACATATATAGGACACACTCGCATACTCGCATCCAACATCTGACAAAGAAATTTCCGCATTTCCAAAGACATTTTAAAGAAATGAAAAACAAAAAACCCTGTGAGCATTTAAAGACGCGATGAGAGGCTTCATTTGTTGATGAAGTCATAATTCAGACATTTTAATAGGGCAGGACATGGACATTTACTGAGAGCAGTGAAAGGACAATGATGAGTTTGTAGATGAAGACTTGTCCTACAGTGTCTTTGTCCTCTAGTTTTTCTTTTATAATATGCGACAAATTCCCTGGAATTGAAAGAAATTTGGAGGCCTTTGGTTGAATATGCGCTTCATAATATTAGCATGTGATTACGTATATTGCTAGCATCAGTTTTGGCCCGTGTTACTCTGGAGGACAGTGCATAATATCTCACGCTGAGATAAAGGGTGTTATTCACTTCTGACAGCTGTTTACTAAATGCGGCACTGCTCTTGCGTAAATGAGAGTAAATAAGAAACAGTTTGCATAAGATATGCAACCTTTTCCTTCATTCATTCAGGTCTTCGTGACATACGGTAAAAGACTTCTATAATCTTTTAGCGCCATATTGATTAATGCGCTTCATATGAATGAAACGCACAAACAAAAGTGTCACCTATACTAAATGATGATGCCCTGGCGTGACAAATGTTAATTACTTTTCAGACAGTTGAAAACAGATAAGGCGTAATGCTAGGTAAATGAGCGAGGTTGAAACAAAGCCACAGCGTGCCTGAATATTTCACAGCGTAATACAACAGAGTCGCACTTTATCAACAAAGAGGTAGCATCGTCCTGACACGCAGATGCTCTCCTGACGGAGTCAGTTATAAGCTATTTTGTGTTTAGTGTGTTTACAAGTTTATTTGCACGTTTTTCCCAGGCCTACGTGTACGTGCTCCCAGCAGGACCCGTTTGAGAACACAAAGTGGAGCTGTCATGCCTTTTATTGATGCAAGTAAATGCGAAAGTTATGCAAATGAAGGTAGAGATTTGCATATCAGTAAGAATAAGGATAAGTATTACTGCTTTAACTTTATGCAAATGCCTTAAGAATTAAAGACCATATGGAGCTCATATATCTACATTAATGGGTTATGCAGTCCTCCTCTTTTGAAAACAGGAGATTATACAGAATAAGACTTGCATTTCTCCACACTTCAGAATTAGCAACGGTATTGTGAGAAGCTTTGGTTATCATCTGCGGCTCGACTTGAGAGACCCCCCCTAAGCACCTGCCCACCCACATGCATAGCACAGTGACCAATAAAATGAAGACTGAGAGAACAGTAAACCGTCATTCCGCTCACGTCGTTATTGTCAGTTTTGTGTTTTTAATAAGGTGGATGCTTTCATTTCGCTTAAGTGAGAGGCCTTCATAAATGTGTAGCATTTTATGACAGTTAAGATAGTTATTGAGATTAGTCATCTGAAGGAGTACTTGACGCAGAAAAGGAAAAAAAAATCTGTCATTATTTATAATCATAATGCCATTTTCAAGCTCTAAAAATGCATCATAAAAATAGTCAATTTGATTTATGTGCTATATACCAAGTCTTCTGAGGTCTTAGCAGAAGCTTTGATAACTTATAAAAATTGAAAGAATCATTAGGCTATAGACTTTTGGGAAAAATAATCTGATAATTCTGATAAAAACTGATCACAAAAACTGATTTTTATATAAAAAAAAACATATGTAGGACTGTGTAGGACAAAAACTTTGGGATTATATAGCAATATGACTATAAAATAGTAATTTTTATTTTTTATAAAATAGTAGTATTTTACATTGTTATTATTAATACATAAACTATTAAAAGAAATATTACTATTGTTATATTTTCAAATAAATAAATAAATAAACAAACAAACAAATGAATAAATACAATTTTCTGATAAAAAATTGTGATTAATATATATATATATATATATATATATATATATATATATATATATATAGTATACTACAAAATAGTAATGATTAGTAAAAACATCATGATTATTATTAAGTAACAATATTAAAATAAATATTTCTATTGTAATATTTTCAAGCAAACAAACTAACTAAATAAATAAATGTAGATTTTCCTGATAAAAACTGTGATTTAAAATTTGAATTAATTAAAAACTTTGTATTTTACATTTTATTATGATTGTTATTATTAATAAATATAAATATTAAAATAAATGTTACCACTGTAATATTAATAAATAAATAAATAAATAAATAAATAAATAAATAAATAATTAATTAATACATTTTTTTAAAATGTAGATCTTTCTAATAAAAATTGTGATTACTAAAATGGATGTTTAAAGAAAATCATTTGTAGGGCTGCATCCTTTGGCCAAAAATGTTTGGGATTAACTATCAATACGACTATAAAACAGTTATATATATTCTAATATTTTAGTAATAAAATAAATATTACTACTGTAATATTTTCCATTAAATAAATGAATAAGTCAATTTAAAAGTACAACTGTGAAATTAAAATACTAAAATGTATGCCTGCCTTAGCTTCTGTATTTTCAAGCATTAAACCATCAAGCTTTTAGTTAGGTAGAAAACCACAGGGAGCTCTTAAATCTTCTCTTTTATTGACAACAGCTGGTTCTCATTACAAGTTTGAGAAGATGGTTTTGTGCATGATTTGTTCCCAAATGCACATTATGAGAATATATGAATTTGTTCCAAACTCCCAGCACATGCAGAAACAAATTAGTGTGAAACAGCATTAACTGTAAACCGAGCCACTCTAAGCCATGTAAAATGCTGAATCATGAGCTACATGTATAAGTGAACACAGTGCCACACTTCACATATAATTAAATCAAATTGCAACCTTTTCAGTCTGATAATCCCACTAAGCTATATTCACAATTTCAGCTTTATTTTGATTAACCATGCAATTCTAATGAATTAATCAGTTCAATCTTTGAACCAAAGCAACAGGTTTGTTAAAAAGAACCAGTTTAAATAAATTCGTTCACTGACCCAGTTCAAATGCTTCAGTTTTCAGCTGCTTTACTGAAGGAAAAGGTTATCACTGAATAATGACTTTCAATCCAGTCTTCAAACAAAGTTATACTGCATCAGAAGACCTGAAAAATAGTTAACGAAACAGTGACCTTTTGTTTTCCATTGTAGAAAGCAAGCCATGTGAGTTTTAAACATTGTGAAAGTGACTAAATGATGAATTGTCAGGTTTGGGTGAAATACAATTAGTCAGAGAAAAAAGAGAGGGGAGTGAGCAGAGGAAAGTGAGGGGAGGAACTGCGAACATATAGACAAATTTAGAAATGTGATTGTTTGTGTATAGGCATTTGTGTACATACACCTGTGTGTGTAGGGGGTAGCATCATTAAATGACAGAGGTCTACGTTTATGGATAAAGGCATAAATGCCATGGATTTCTTCTTTAATTGACCGCTCAGTGGGCGAAATGTCAGCCTCGGCAGCTCTGTTGGGTCGTAGATGGGGCTTAAGTGTGCGTACAGTGTGAGTGTGGGTGGGTGACAGACAGAATAAAACCTCTGAGAATGGGGAGATGGAAGAGACAATCAGTCGTGGTGAGAAAGGTGTGTGAGAGAGCTATAGTGTAATTAGAGAGCAGGACAGCGGCTCTCGGCACAAACATAGAGCCGAGTCTGGGGAACAGGGACAGGTACAAACAGGCTGAGCGAGCATGTGTGTGTATGTGTGTGTGTGTAAGAATCTGGGTGAATGCACTAAACAGTTAGGCTATTTTTAGAGGTATTTCATGGCAAACACCAACGTCACACACTTCTTTTGACATGTACATCAAACTAACTCCTCTCTCAGCTCCTTTCAGTGACCTAAGAGGCTCATCCTGTCTGTTTGAGAGGACCATGCCCTCTGCACATGACCTTATGTCTTCTATAATGTGTCATGTGGATTTTCCTTCAAATACTACTATCCCTCTGCTTGGGTTAAGTACCCTTTGCTGGAAGATGCATATTGATATATTGAGTCGTTAAGCCCCACCATCATTGTGGGGCTCAAGGGCTACAAGACCATAGAATGAGATTGATTTACAACCCTGTGATTTCCTTGAATGTTAACTTCAAATTCGTGGCACTGGCACACTAACCCAGGGGGAAAAAGCAAATAGAGCCATTTGTACATGAAATAATATAAATATAAAGTACAAAAAATGTTTCCCATACATTGATATACTTGTGGGAACAATAACAATGCAACAATATCAACAATTTGTGACAATAACAACATACATTTTCCAACATATGACTTCCCTGAATAAACATGAGCACTGCATGTTTCAAAGCTTAGCATTTAGCAAAAGTTAGCTTTTTTTGTAGCATAGCGTAGGAAATCAACAGTGTGATTGACACAACCAATAAAATCTTTAGAATCAGTTGTGGGATGGAGTTTGCACTGAAGTGGATTGGGGGAAAAATTGTGCATTGTGTCATGTGCCTTTTTGTCCAGCCCGATCTCATGGGAATTTGTACTACCTCACTTGTACGAATTTGTACCACCTCGTAAAATGCGTACAAATTGCCGTGAGATAGCGTTGGTTTGTCAATTCGAGGAAGTCACGCCCTATTTTGGAGCTTCCACCCCTATCTGGGGATCTCCAGGCTGCAGTACCCTTCTCACTATTTCTGCCGTTCCAAAAGTGCCTCCTGCTGGCAGAGACTGAACTAGCATTTCCATCAGCCTGCAGTTTTGTTTCAACCAATGCAAAAATCCACCCATGTTTGTATGCAGCAAACAGGGGAAAGCCTCTGTGGGAAACACTGGAATGTAAATAGAAGTCATAAGCGCTATCCACCTTATTCAGCAGCACGGAAGAATAACAATGTGCAATAAACGGTAAAACTGTTTGCACTACAAACCAGAGTGTTCATAATTAAGATAACAACACAGATGAGACTGGAAGCCAGACCCATAATATTTATAAATATTATAGACATTGCTGAACTACTATAGGGGGGATGTGTATGCACAAAAATTAAAACTGTCACAGTAAGTATACTCACATAATTTGATATAGTAAATTCTGATGGCATCGGAAAGTTTTAGCGTGTTATAGTTAAAAAATAAAATAAAACAAAAAAACTTCCACAAAACTGTCATATCCAAAACATATTGGGGTTAAAAGTAAGTGCCAAAATAGCTGTTGATGATGGTCAGGATTAGCAATTGTCATTGCACCACAACCCAGTAAATTATTTTAAATTTTATGTTACAAACAACTATAATATAACCACGTACTACAATAATTAACTACATATATAACTATAAACTATAATAAAAAGATCATTGTTAACCCCCAATAATTAAATACTGAATTAAAAAGAATAAACAAAATTAAATACTGACAAAGAATGAAAGAGGTGAACAGAAGGACCCATACAAAATCTGTCTTTTCTTAGAAAATATTGTTAAAATCTAAATAAATATTGTAAAATAAAATAAAATAAAAACACACACATTACAGTGAAACCATGTTTCATCAATAACAGCTAATTTACATATGTGCAAATTAGCTAAAAATTCAAAGAAAAACAAGCATTTTAAAATAAAAAAACTTTCATTTAAAGGGATAGTTCACCCAAAAAAAGCTAATTCTCTCATTGATTACTCACCCTCATGTTGTTTCAAACCCATACTGTCATAAACACACGTCACAGACTGACAAGTGATGCATAAATTGTTGAATTCGGTCAGATTTTTTTTTTTTTTTTACTTCGCACACAAGTAGTATCACATGGATGTCACATGGACTATTTTATCAATGTCCTTACTACGTTTCTGAGCCTTGGACGTGTCAGTTGCATTGCTGTCTATGCAGAGTCAGAAAGCTCTTGGGTTCTGAAGATGAACGAAGGTATTACGGGTTTGACATGAGGGAGAGTAATTAATGAGAGAATTTGCATTTTTGGGTGAACTAACCTATTAAAGGGGTCATCAAATGCAAAATTCACTTGTACATGTTTGAACACAAATGTGTGTTGGCAGTGCGTGTAAACACAACCCTTTTAAAAGTAACTTTCCAAACTTTCCAAAGCTACTTATCACTATTATTATAGAAATACCTCAGCAATACAATCATGCAGAAAGCTGTACTGTTGTCATGCAGTTGTGAGTATTTTCTCCAAGCACATATGGAGGGGCAGAACAAGTGGCACCTTGGATTAAAATACAAGCAATAATAGTGTGCATATTTTTAATTTCATAATGCAACCTGATCTCTATTGGCAGCTTGTAGGCTGAGCCTGCTTGCGTCGGGCAGTCAGGATCCCCATTTATCTAACGTGGGCTGCCAGTAAACCCAGCCAAATGCAGCTATCGCTCATTACCAAGCCATATCCAGGAATGGATCCTGCAAACTCCTACTCCATTCTAGAACAGTGACAGCCCTGAACAACACCAGTGACAGGCCTGTGCTGTGACAATTCAGCAGAAAGGTCACGTTCAACCCAGAGACAGCAGAACAGACGCCATCCATGGGATGTTTAGCTAGTTTAGAGAGAAAACTTGAGCCAGCAGAGCTCATTCAGGTTTTTTTTGTTATTTCTACCAAAACCAGGTAAACAGCATAAGGAAGAAGCTACACTATGCAGGCACAGAGCAACAAAGATAACAAAGTATGCTAAGGTACATGCAAAAACAGCGAGTTTCACTACAAACTCTGACCCACCACAGAATCCTAAACATTGTAAAGAACGGTGTCAACTGTCAACAGGCTGAACTCTGTACTGAGGTGCTCACCTCTTCACACTTCACAAACAAAAACAATCTAGCCATTACACAACTTAGATTTTCCACTCAGGACTGACTGTACACAACTGCCATTGGTATTTTCCTCATACATCTCAAGCCCCGCCCATGACAGATGATGGACTGTCCCATATTAGCATATTTCCACCATCAGCCAGTTGTATGCTGTCTGCCTTTTTCTCCATGCTTGAGCAGCTGTAGTGACAATGACATAAGCGATGCAGGTTTCATTTTCTCCCAACATCAGAGCCACTGAGCACACAGTGGATTGGTTATGTTTTTGATTGTAACACG
This sequence comes from Labeo rohita, assembly GCF_022985175.1. Taxonomy (NCBI): domain Eukaryota; kingdom Metazoa; phylum Chordata; class Actinopteri; order Cypriniformes; family Cyprinidae; genus Labeo; species Labeo rohita. Next base: position 20,472,969 of record NC_066881.1, on the reverse strand, counting down.
CCACCAAATACACAAAAAATGGAAGAGAGGGGTGGGGTAAGCAGCGCTCATTATCATTTAAAGAGACATGCCCTGAAACTGGTCACTGTGAACAGAGCTGTTTTTAACAAGGTAAAAAGGGTGTTTTAAAGGATCGTTAAAGGATTACTCCACTTCCAGAATAAAAACTTCCTGATAATGTACTTACCTCATGTCATTCAAGATATTCATGTCTTTCTTTCAGAAAATAATTTTTTTTTTTTTTTGAGGAAAACATTCCAGGATTTTTCAATGGTGCCCAATGGATTGAAGGTTAAAAATGCAGTTTCAATGCAGCTTCAAAGGGCTCTAAACCATCCCAGCTGAGAAAGAATGGTCTTATCTAGCGAAACGATCTGTCATTTTCCTAAATAAATTAATATTTATACACTTTTTAACCACAAATGCTTGTCTTGTCTAGCTCTGCAATGTGCATGCATACTCTGTGCACTCCGGTTCAAGACAGGGTATTTCGAAAAACTCCCCGTCTCATTTTCTCCTTCAACTTCAAAATTGTCCTACATTGCTGTTTTACCATTTCTTTGTAAAGGGCTTGATCTTCTTTACACTGGGTCGGTACATCTGCAGCGATGTAGGATGGTTTTGAAGTTGGAGGAGAATATGAGATGTTTTTTTGACATACCCTAACTGTATTGAACCAAAATGCACAGAGTATGCATGCACATTGCAGAGCTAGACAAGACGAGCATTTGAGGATAAAAAGTTTATAAACTGTACATTTTTTCTAGAAAACAACAGATCGCTTTGCTAGATAAGACCCTTATTCTTCAGCTGGGATTGTGTACAGTCCTTTGAAACTGCAGTGAAACTGCATTTTTAACTTTCAATCTGTTGAGCACCACTGAAGTCCACTATATGGAGAAAAATCCTGGAATGTTTTCCTCAAAAAACATAATTTCTTTGCAACTGAAGACAGACAGTGACATGGGGTGTGTAAATTATTAGGATTTATTTATTTATTTATTTATCTTTTTTAAGGAATTTTAACCAAAATTATGTTGCAGACATTTCATGAAGACCCTTAAAGAATCATACCAACTTGATTGACATTAGTAGTGGTAGTTTAATTTACATTAATCCCATCTCGCTAATTTTGTCTATCGGCACAAGCAAAACTACAGAACTAAAGTAATTAATTGAAACATTCAATACATTTTCACCTTGCCTCCAGGCAAAAGCCTCAAGAAGAAGGTGCATGGTAATGCAAGTTGAAAACTTCCATTTCTTTTCTTCCCTCTTACTGGCAATGAACTGTACAAATGGAGAAATTCAAGCAGTTCTGCATGTAAAATATGCCGCCGACAACAACATCTTCTCCATTACAAACTGTTATGCTTTCTCTCTCGTACACACACAGGATTTGTTCCCCCGCATTCTTTGAAGCCGTGTGTCTCAGGAGCTCAGGGGGACGCTTCAGGTTTGGTGTGGACCTATCAGTGCCAGACAAGGCGTTAGGATTACACACACACAAGATTAAACCAGTGCCTCCGCCTGCTGGGATTCCAACCAATTATCAGCTGCCGTCTCACGGGATCTCGTGTGAGACCAGAGACCAGGCCGAGGATGAAGTCAAACCCTGCTGCTTCCCATGTCCATCTCATGTCCATTGTCCTGTCACATGGAGATAAACATGGCACGCCTGGAAGCTTGGCGTATCACACAAAATCTAATCTCGCAATTTAGCTGCATGAAGCCTACTGCTTGAGTGCTCGTTGTGCTCGAGTGTGTGCACCGCTTGTGTCTTTTGTTTCAATGGTGAGCGACATAAAATGGGATTTAGAGGCTAACAGACCGCTTTTAGGTGTCCGCACAAAAGAAGGGCTCTTTGTTGCCGAGTACAACTGTGGTAAATTGAAGGACCCCTGTGAACGCCAGAGAAAGTGAGAGGAACGGAGTGTAATGAGAGCACTCAAACACCATATGCTGCTCTCCTGCTCCCAAGGTTGCCTTTTATTTTGTTCCTGCTTTTGAACGTGTGCGAGTCTTTGAAAAAGGCAAGCCAAAGTGACCCTGGGAAGTGCACCGTCCCCTCGCTCCACTGTCCCGTAGCAGTTCTGGCCACTGAAAGACCTCTAGCACGCCCCAGAAAACCCTGAAGACAAAATGCCACACAAAACGCCAGCAAAGCCCACCAGCTCGATGCCTAAGGTCTCAATTGTACCTCAAGGTCTGTTATCTCAACCCACTGGGGCTTTTGTGAAGCAGTGAGGGGGGAGAGGGGACTGTGTGTAGGTCAACACAGGTAACTGACCACAATACAATTTTCACACCATCAACACCTTTCTTACAATGTAGAAGTAGAACACCGAGGTGTGAAATTGTCGTCAAGGGATGTTGAGGCCAATGCCGGTAGGTGTCCAAACACCTCATGGTGGTCAGAGCCTGATGGCGTGTTGCGATGGACATACATGAACCTGTCAACCTGATCTCGTGAGAAAACGTAGCTATTTTACAAAGTGGCAATTTCGTACAAATACAATGTGATGTGTACGGAAACATACGATTTTTATACACTTACATCTAACCATCAGTAGGGTGTAAGCAGTTTGTGCAAAAACGTATTAATAAGATTGTATGAATTAATTTAAATTAGCTACCAATTTGCAAAAATGCATAAGGGTCAAAGGGGTTTGTAGCATCAAAACAATAAAAGTTCAACACAGATTTTATTTTTTTCATACTTCAGACTGTGTCCTTCTTTTCTGAGCAAAAAATAACTATCATACACTTTTACCATATTTTCTAGAAGACACCCACTAAAATGTCATTCTTGTCAAGCATATTTAGCACAAGAATCATTAGATTACAAGACACTATTTAAGGAATCTCATTGCAGCCCCCCAAAACTAATTTGTTTTCATTTTTTTAATCTTCTCCACTACCCTTCAAACCACTAGATCTTACCCATTTGTCAACAAAGTTTTTCATAATTTAAAAAATGCACTAAAATGTGTTGTTAGAGCAACATAAAATACTTCAACTTGTGAAAATAATACATTACTTTTTCTCAGCTGAAAAAAAAGAAGTTTGACCAAATCAAATTTCTATAGTCAACTGAAACTAAAAATTCACTTTCAACCAAATATTTTTTTTTACAAAATTATACCACAAATTATTATTAAACATATCTGGATTAACTTAAAACTTTTACATATTTTTAAATCAAATATCCAGATACATACAAATCTAAACTGTACATGTTATGCACGCTGAAAAAAGTGACCCAATTAGGTAGCCTCAAAATGACTGTGTGTGGTTCTCCGACAGGATTAATTAATTGTCATACATTTAACATTTGTCATATAACTGAATTAGAGAATTATACTAAGTAGTTAACAATACTAAGCAAATGATCAGCTCTTCTCCACAATGGTAATCCAGTGTAATTTCTAATAATTCCAACATAATTGAACATTCAAGAAGTCCACTTCCAGAACAACAAAATAAACAGATAATGTACTCACCCCCTTGTCATCCAAGATGTTCATGTCTTTCTTCAGTCGTAAAGAAATTATGCTTTTTGAGGAAAACATTTCAGGAATTTTCTCCATATAATGGACTGCTCCGAGTTTGAACTTCCAAAATGCAGTTTAAATGCGGCTTCAAACGATCCCAAATGCGGTTGTGAACGATCCCAGCCGAGGAAGAAGGGTCTTATCTAGCAATTATGCTTTATATACTTTTTAATGTCAAATGCTCGTCTTGTCTTGCTCTCCCCGACCTCTGTTTTCTTCCGGTTCATGACAGTTAGGGTATGTCGAAAAACTCCCATCTCATGTTCTCCCTCAACTTCAAAATCACCCTATATTGCTTTTTTACCTTGTTTGTTATGAGTGATGATCTTCTTTGCATTTTCACTTTGCAAAATCTGGGTCGGAACTGCAGCGATGTAGGATGATTTTGAAATGATTTTTGAAGTTGAGGGAGAAAATACGTTTTTTTTTCGACATACTCTAACTGTCTTGAGCCAGAATACACAGAGTTCAGGAAGAGCAAGACACGATGAGCGTTTGACATTAAAAAGTATATAAATTGTATTATTTTTATGAAAATAACCGATCGTTTTGCAAAAAGACATGAACATCGTGGATGCCAAGGGGGGTGAGTAAGTTATCTGTAAATTGTTGTTCTGGAAGTCCCAAGCAAAGCATACTGGGAACAATTCTCAAACTAAACTTTGATGACATCAGTGGTCCTGTGGTTTTCACAGCACACAAAATTGTCATTTGATTGAAACTATTTAAATAGTTAAATTACACCAACAAAACGAAATATTTGACTTTATCTCAATGACAAGACAGAAAAGTATATTTAGAGTAAGGACAAGGCATGCACTTTTTTCAGTGTAATAAAAATTGAATGATCAGCTTTTCTTTTATAGTACAGATCAGAGCAAGTATGCTGTTTCATCTTTACATAAATATACCCGTTACGCTGAATGACAATGGAACATCATTTCACGCTTCTTTTGATTTTACTTTCACAGTAGCTATTTGAAGCTTTAAAGTAGACAGTTAAGATGCTTTCTATGTACTTTTGTAAATTTAATTTGATGCAGACACCAGAATGGGACATTTCATCTTTGACACGAAAACAATTGATAGTCAAAAACACTGATTGTGGTCGCCTGTTCATTAAAATGTGTGTGTGTGTGGAGCGCATTACCAGTCTATATAGTCACTTCCAATGTGAGGACGATCGACAGATGCAGAGTAGCGTCACTAAAACTGGTATGTTGTAGGTGAGCGGTACTGAGAGTTAATCTTTAGAGGTCCATCTCTCTTCATGCTTCAAAGCACCTCTTCAGATAGGTTGCGGTGTTTGAAAGCTATTAAAGCCGCTGTTCAATCAATGAAGCTACAAAGTGCTGAATTAGAGGGTGTAAAAGAAAAGCGAGAGAGGACGTGTGTCTATTTATGTGTGCGTGTATGTACTTGGATTGCCTGGTTAGCCCTGTGTGCTCCTGCTGGTACACTCCAAAAAATGCTGGGTTATTTTTTAAGCTAAATGCTGGGTTCAAGTTGCTGGGTCATTTTATTGTGTTATTTTTAATATTTTTTACCCAATGCTGGGTTCAAATTGTTGGGTCGTTTTATAGGGTTATTTTTAATATTTTTTAGCCAGGTGCTGGGTAGTTTTTCTGCAACTAAGCTGCTGGGTCATTTTTAATGCTGGGTTATTTTTTTTTTTACCCAAAGGCTCTGACGAAACAACCCAGCTGCTGAGTTACAGTCAGTCAGAGTGCAGGCTTTTTGAGTCCTCTACAGGAGAAAGCCGTTACCAATTTGCACTTCTTCAGCAAAATGAATGTGTGTATACATTTTATTTCATTTATAAAGTCTTTACTGTACAGTAAACTGTATTATTTTACGCAACGCAACATATGGACGAGGTGTCACAGGATGAAAACGCCTTTTGCCTTGCATAAAATAAATAGATTTTATTATTTATTGTACTGTGATTAATCTTAAAACATATGTTCACTAATATCAGTACTGCATGTTTATGGGCAGTTTTTGGAGTCAGTCATGCCATCTGAAATGCGAGGCCACGGTCTAAAGTTTGCAGTTAATCCGGCGAACAGCAGCCCTTCACCGGCTCAGATTTCTGTGACACACCGACATAAGAATTAGTGCTATTTCAGTAAAAACGATTGAATACACTAAAATTCTACTTTTAAATGTCATTTTTATGTCTAAAATGCTTGTTAAATGAGTTTCATCATCATCATCAAAATTAAAAACAACACAAATGACCAAAAATGCTTGTTTTAAGTAACTACCTCTTTGAAGTGCTGCATCTAGTTAAGCCACTCACATGGGATTGTGGGATATCACTGGCAGCAACACTGGACGTTGAACAGAGTTAAAGTGTACATTGTAAAAAACAATTTGTTGAGTCAACTTAAAATAATTTGTAACCTGGCTGCCTTAAAATTTTAAGTTCAGTCAACTCAAAAAGGTTTATTCAACTTGAAATGAGTTGAATCAAGTTAAAATTTTAAGGCAGCTGGGTTACTTAACCATCTGTTAAGTTTAGCAAACACAAATATCTAAGTTGTTACTTAGTACAAATTAACATTTCAAGTTGACTAAACTTATTTGAGTTGACTGAACTTAAAATTTAAAGGCAGCAGGGTAACAAATTATTTTAAGCTGACTCAACAAATTGTGTTTTTTATTTTTTACAGTGATATGCACTTGAAAAATTTGTCATGTAAAAGTGTGTTTTAAATTTCTAATTAAGTAAAAGTACTAAAGAACTTGCTTTTAAATGTACGTACACTACCTTTTTGGTAAGTTAGGATCAGTTAGAGATTGATTGTTTGACTGACTGATTACTTTTTTCCACCAAGGATGCATTAAATCAACCAAATGTTATAAAATAAATGCTGTTCTTTTGTATTATTCAGAGAATCCTGAAAAAAGAAAGCATCAAATATCCACAAAATATTAAGCAGCAAAACCGGTTTCAACATGGATAAGAAATGTTTCTTAGGCAGCAATTTAGTATGTTAGAACGATTTCTGAAGGATCATGTAACACTGAAGACTGGAGTAATGGCATCTTAAAATTTTTGCCATAACAGGGATAAATTACATCAGAAAATGTACCAACCCCAACTATTTGACAAAGTATCAAAATAAAAAGCACAATTCTGTAAAGACTAGCATTTATTATATTTTTGCTACTTGATATACTCCATCCTCTTTCTCAAAATACTATTTAAAGAGAGAGGGGTCTAATGTCCCATTCAAACAAATTGGATAAAGCTTAAATAAGTTAGACCTCAGTCTGACATTATTATAAATTAATAGGAGTCAAGCTCTGAGAATCATATTTGCTATTTTATTTGACAAGAGCAATTCAATTTTACGTTTATATGCACACAGAAAGCCAGCTGTTATGAGAGCACTGCTTAAGATGTGATTGAGTTCCTAACTGCTGCAATCAGATCAGTAGAATTCACAAATGAGCCATTCAATTCAAACTGTAAATTGGATTAAATGGTTTATCGAAAAGAATGAATTGACAATCCTATTATACTTCAGAACAATAATACAAAAAACATACTAAAATGACACTGCTTCCTACATTTGTATGCTTGTATGTGCAGATTTTTGAGATTTCGGACACAGTCATTGTTTAGTCACATCAAACCTGAACAAGCCTACAGTATGTCACTCAATGCTTATCTTTACCGCTGCTAGCCGTGATATGATACTTAATCACATGAGCTGCCAAACGCTTCCAGATGGCATTTGTTAAGATAACAGCCTTATTCAGGCTCCATACCAATGTGGCACAGCAAGATGGTTATAAACATCTGGACACCGCGACTCAACCGCACAAAATGTGATCATTTAAGACCTTCAAAACAGTTGAGGACATTTACCTGCGAGGCTAATGAGATTAATTCACTCTAAAACACAATAATAACTTGAGAGCCAGAATAAATGATGTATGAAAGTGATGACCAGGGTGGTGTGCATCATTTCCCAGAATGCACTACAGCTGCTGGACTGTGAAATTAGTTCCTATTAGACTGTATTTGTGTTTCCTTGATTATAAGAAAGTCTACATATGAGTTTTCTGTTTTACCAGATGTACTGTATGGTCTGGTTCCTATCAGTCTTAAAGCTTATGATATATAACTATGCAAATTAGAGGGAAAAACCTATTTAGTGCTGTGAATTTTAGACGTTATGGACTAATGTGTGTGCATATGCTTGTAACAGCTGTGATTTGACAGAATAGATGGATATTTTCTGTTTCTGCGCAACAGATAATAATCAGTTGTATGATATAATGGTACCATGGTCCTAAACCCAATGAAATCAGAAACCAGCACTTCAAGTGTAATGGATGTAGGAGATTATTTGAATCACTCAGGTCATTTGCATGGCAGCAGTATAGGCAAATCCATATGATCGTTTGGAACATGATCCCATGGTCCCATGGGCTCCTACTGAAGGTAGGTCAAAACCCAGAACAGGTTGTGTTGGTCACCACTTTCTACGAGAACGAAAAAAACAAAACAAAAACAAAACATGGACACAGTTTAGAAGAACCATTAAGATTATGTTTCACATGCAAATCTCCAGGCTTGTCTGTGAGTGACGCATGTGACTCTGTAAAAACAAATTCATTCTAGTATGACACCGATTTGTTGGTTTGGCTTCAATAATGTAGGTAAATGTATTCTTGTTACCCAACCCCTATGTGGTAAAATCTTCTAACCGCTTCGGCTTTTGTTTATACAATCACGTCAGTGGAAATTTCACCATAATCTTGCTCAAATTTGCATTCATTATTCACAATATTCTCTCATTTTCCTACCCATGATCACTCTAATGAATAACAAAGTTTAGAGTGCAAGTGGGAAATCTGGTAATCATGTGAGTCTTGTTTAGACAATGACTGGGATTTTTCTGTCTGTGAAGTGTCCTTGGAAATTCAACTTTTATATTCGCAATTAAAATAACCCCATAGGCCCTCTTACAAATGTCCAATATAATTGCAATCACTCTCTAGTTAAAAAAAGAAAATGGTCAGATGTGTCCCTTAAAGGGACAGTTGATTAAAAAATGAAAATTGTCATAACTGTTGTTCCAAACCTGTATCACTTTCACTGTGCTGTAAACACAAATGTTTTTGTCCATATATAAGACTTTGAAATCCGTTTTAATTTTCCAAATTTCATTTTTTTCCATTTAAATTTTTTTGAGACCCTTTTTAATTGTTAAATTAAATTTTATTAATAAAAAGCATGTCTAATGTTAAAATTATGAAACACAACTTTACGCAATTTATTAAAACTTTACGAAACATGTATCATTTTTTCTCAAGTGTAGATTTATTTATTTTTTTATCAAATTCCATGTTTTCAATTGATTTTATGGATTTCATTTTAATGGTTTAATTAAATTTTAATAAGTCAAAAGCATCTCTAAACAATAGATTTTATAAAAAACTAATTTATCATTATTTTCTTTCTTTCACATTTCTCTCAGTTTCTTTAAGTTAAACCAAACTTTTAATTTGACAGGCTGCAAGTTAATGTACTCATATATTTACATACATACTTGTATGTGTGTAGTAAACAAAACCACGCACATGTGCCATTCATTCACACAGAGACATGCAGAACATATTTAAATAGTATTTTGCCATTTAATATTCACAGACACTAGTCCATATCATGCAGTGATTTAAATATACTGACCTACCTTTGATTTATTCATCCAAAATTTGTCAATTTCCATAACATTCCGTGTTATACAGTAAAGTCCATTCTTATGACTGGATTCTGCGATTCGGTCTGTGTTTTCTGCATCAGGGACATCATAGGACCCTACATATAAAGAAATTCAAAATCTGAGTTTCAAAATATCCACAGAAAAAGTGTTCCAGAGAAAAAAAGTCAAACAGGTTTATAGTGACATGAGCCTGTCAGGCATGCTTTGGCTTAACGTGACTGACTGCGGAACCAACAACCAACTGGGGCTTCAGAAATCACAGATATCATATCCCCTGCCAGACTTCAGTGCTTGATCTCAGGAACAAGGCTGGTAAACCTTTATAGTCTTAATACAGAAGGACGGGATAAGCATCAAACAAACTTGATGTTTTAGATCATTTTTTCTCTTTTAAAGTGCATTTACACATATTTATCACCATTAAAACACTTCCAAACTATTTATATAAGAGGAAGTTGAAGACTTGATGCTGACAAACTAATTAACCAGGGGCTCTGGAAATGATAAACAATAAATTAGGATATTGTGTAATTATCATTTTCCTGCTGTCTGTCAGGATGAGAAGTCATTTGCAGCTTGAAAAAAGCTGAGAAGAAGCAGTTTACTTATGTTTTCTTCCAAATTTGTTAATATCTTCCACTGAATATAGAGTACTCGGTTTTAACACATCAAGGAAAAATTAGGTTAAAAAAAAACAAAACAATATGCCTATGCAACCTTCAACAGGAGCAAATTAACAGAGTTCACTTCCAGAATAAAAATTTCCTGATAATTTACTCACTCCATGTGATCCAAGATGTTCATGTATCTCGGTCTTCAGTCCCAAAAAGGTTTTTGAGGGAAACATTCCAGTATTTTTCTCCATATAGGGCAGTGTGGGGTACAAACTAACGCGGGCTTAGCTGTAAAACACGTGGTTTAAATATTTCCACACATGCTACCATAACCAAATTTACGATATTTACTAGTTGCCATAGCAACATTATACAGAGAAATAAGTGCGCCAAAATTCAAAAGCATTTTTAAGATATTGCTAAATATTTATTTTACCATAGTAAAAGTAAATTTCTGGTTTAAGTAAATTTTTCATCTCAGTTTTTAGTATTCATTTAAAATGAGATGAATCTGCTATTATTTTAATCTCCAATCTGTTATTTATCAGTTTTGATAGTTTATAAATGCTTGGCAAACCAGCAGAAGACACTAACCAGTTTTATGGATTTTAATAAGAGACCACAAGAAACAGGTGAATAAAGACTGATAATCAATGTTTAATATTCAGAAATTATTATTTCAAGAAATGTACATCGTACAAACATTTTGGCTCATTTATGTGTCTCGTATTCTATGAGAGCTGTGTTTGGAGGGAGGGAAGTGTTTTGTTTTTTTTTTTGTATGTGTTTCATCTATTTGCACACTTTGTTTTGAACTATACTGTATAGCTGTGTTTTGCGATCAGGGCCGTCCCACCCATGGTTGCGATGTGTTCATTGTGAAACACAAAAAATATATATTTTTAATTCTTAAAAAAAATGCCATTATTTTATTTGAAAAAGTTAATCATCTTATTTTATTGACAAAATATTTTTGTTTGTCATGTATATTTTTTTCATTCAATCAGATAACATTTTAAGCTGTCATATGGTCTTGTTACAATTTACCCCACCTACGGGGCATGTTGTCACATTTCACTTCCTTTCTTTTGAGGTAAATAACGAAAAACATATACATTGTAATTATGAAACAAAGCAAAATATTTGTACAAAAAAAAAAGGTGTGAAATTAACGTGGATTAAAAAAATGATACTTTGAACCCCACGTGGATTCACACAAACTGAGAAATTCAAAAAGTGTTAGGTTGTGTCCCGTGCTCCCCTAATGGACTTTAATGGTGGCCAACAGGTTGAAGGTCCAAACTGTAGTTTCAATGCAGCTTCAAAGGGCTCTACACAATCCCAGCTGAGGAATAAGGGTCTTATCTAGCAAAACGATCAGCCATTTTCTAAAAATCAAAATGTATATACTTTTTACCACAAATGCTCATCTTGCACTAGCTCGACTTCACACGTTACGTAATCACATTGGAAAGGTCACGCACGGTTAGTTCTTCGTCTGTGTACTTTGGTTCAAAAAGGCAGGGTAGGATAAAAAAAACCCATCTCTAAGGCTATAACGGTCGCAATGACAACTGCGCCACCACGGTCGTCGGTTGCCACCGGCGGTACTGCACGTGACATCACACAATCTATAACAAGCATAAAAGTGTTTCTGCCGTGCCCATGTTTAGTGTGCGGAAGAGATCCGTGTTCACGCACACAATAGACTAAAGCTTGCAAAGCTCCGGGAAAAGTAATTACCATGAATGTGTCGGAGGGAAATAAGGACATACTTGAATGAATTATTAATAAACTAGTGTTTTCTGAACCAGTGTCGCAAAGATGACGATCCTGACTCGCCATCTGTTCATTGGCCACGCCTTTAGAAAGAAATGCATCTCTATGGATTTTATGATCAAAGAGTTTCTGTTTTTGATTTGAATTTTTTAGTTTTAAAACAGTAAAGTAATAATTTGAAGCTTTCGATAGATATACTTATCCTGACCGTAAGGCAAGTATTCACTGAGTTTCGTTTCATTTTTGTGCAGTGCTCCTGTTCAACACCGAGACATCAAAAAGCGCATCCTGTTTGTTATCTTTATTTTGACAAAAGCACAACATTTTGTTGATATTGTGAGTGCATGAAAATAAAATTAGACCCTTTACAGTTCCTGATGATATATTATGCTTAACTTTATGAGTAAAGAATACGTGACGTATTTACATTTTTTTTAAGTGATTAATATTTACCATTGTTATTTTGGCTACTTTCTTATTTAACTGTATAATTTCCTTACTTTAGTGTTTTGTATAGGCTGAAATAAACACGCACGTTTGTTATGTTTCAAAATTTTATATATAAAAATCTCTTATATATAACACTCTTATTCCTCAGCTGTGATCGTGTAGATCCCTTTGGCCACTGCTGAAGTCCATTAGATGAAGAAAAATTCTTGAATGTTTTCCTCAAGAACCTTAATTTCTTTGCAACTGAAGACAGAAAGACATGAACATTGTGGATCACACGGGGATGAGTAAATTATCAGGAACTTCTTCTTTAATTATGCAAAATATTATTTGTATACAGTGTTTATTCATTTGTTTTTATTTATATATTTAAATGACATACATATAAATACACAATATCTCTACACACTTACAACCTGCAAACAAACTATAAATACTAACAACATAAATACTAAATTTAGCATCACAAACTGAAAATATCTCACACTTTGGGACAGTTAAACAACCATATTTTAATATTCAAAGACCGTGCATCCCAGCTCTGCAAGATGTCTGTTTACATTTTGGAAGCAAAGTCATCAATTATGGCTCTGTAACATTTCTCTGCCAATTCTGTGATTCACGCTTATTATTGCCAAAAAAAAACTTGCCGCAGGGTCCCCTAGTGGCTCGGGAGCCCCAAGCAGCCCACAAATACAGTACCAAGAAACAGCCTTGCGACTTCAACTGTCAGCAACAGTGAAGGACTTTCTGGAGAGATCCTTGAATATCAAGCACAACTTAATTGGTAACAGACCCTCTCTAACCTATAGACATCAGCAGTTACTTCACTCTGAAGGTGAGTGATACACTTTGACTTGTGATGCGAGTTTAAAGTAAGACCAATCTGATGAGTAAATGCATAGCAGGATAAACATCCTGCTAATCGAACTACAGTTGCTCCGAGCTGCTAGCAGTTCAATAATTTCAATTAGTGTGTGTTCGCACCTTTGTATTTTGATTAGAACATGTTTTAATTACTTGAATTCTTTCACATGTGGCCATGTCTGTTTACTTCAGCGCAATAGATGTTGGTAGCCAATCACATTTGAGTTAATGGGCTGAGGAACATAATTAAAATGCCATCAGTGTGACTGGACTTTGGATACCGCTTTTCCCTGGAGCACTAGAGCACGCTCAGCATAGACAGCAGGAGAAAGAGAGAGAGACTGAAGAAACAAAGATAGAGTGTGAACGAGCACAAGAAATATGAATGTCGGAAACCTGGCCATAAAACCAGAAGGCACGTCAGTGCTGATGTAACTGTATGTAATGGGAAAAATGTCCATGATTTGAGCGAAAAAGTGATTAATATATTCCAGATTGCTAGATTTCATTATAGCTCATGTATGACTTGTTTTGAGCTATTACTTTCATTCCCAATGGAAAGAATGGCACAGATTCATCTTAGCACACAGCCCTGTCAGGATTCTTGGTAATGTAGCATAGAAGAGCTGGTGGCAACGATAAATTGCATCTGTAGCCGCATTAATCATATGCATTTGTTGGCTAAAAACGCTGCTTCTTGAGGACTGCTGCTGCCATGCTGCCAGAAACTAACAAAGAAACACTACAGCGACATCCATCACCGCAATATAAAGGACATGTGGAGACAGGGTGGTAAAGGCACTCGTTATTGACACAATTACTTCAGATCGATCATGGGGTCACTCTGTGAGTAAGTGTTTGTGTGTGGCTGTTAGCAGGCTGCGAATTACAGAGGGGTTGGGTGGTGGGGGGCACCTAAATAAAGCTTAAATCCACCTAATTAAAGCTTAAATCCTCCCAAAACAACATCAAAACATTGGGGGTTTGGGGCCTCGAAAGGTCACATACTGGGAAGCTTACATTTTTCTTATTAAGATAAAGTAAAATGTCGAGCAAGCTAAAATAGGTCATATTATTGACATTGCCTGAGCAAAGGAAAACAAATCGTACATTTAAAAGCAGAACATAATGTAAGTCACTAAAACTGAGTGTTGTTTTTTTAAAGGTCATTCCAGGATATCCATATCCAACTGTTCAATGGAATGTAATGTTAAACCCACTGTAGGAAAATAAAAAATTAAAATGAATCCTTTTTTTAAATCTTCTGATGTCGACATGAAACACCTCAATACTCATAAATGCGCTTTGTTTGGTCTAAAAGAAAGTGGAGTTCTGTTGGGTAATGAATAATAGTAATATGAAGTTCTTGTTGCTCTCAGGTCTCATTAATTTCATTGAAGACAACATGAGCAAGAAGAAAAAGAGCAGATACAAGCAATAATGTGAGTAGTTTTACAACTCAGAGAAGAAAAGTTAATACTACCAGTGAAAGGTTTGGAAACACCTAGTCATTACTTTTTATTACTACTTTAGACATTTATGAAGACAAATAATTTCAAAAAGTCACCTAAACTATAAAAGCTATGACTCTTTGCAGTCACAACACTTCACCATTACTGTTTTGTCCTTACTAGCTGGTCGAAAATCAGCTATTATTTTTCTACTCATTTTAAAGACCAGTTGTGTCCAAACTTTTGACTGGTGGAGTATTATTGGTATAAAATAACTTATGCAAGTAACAGCGGTGTTCAGTCACAGATGTTCGGCATGTTAATATTAGATTTACAACAGTAAACAACAACTGTAGTAAAAGTGAAGCATGTTCTTAGAGAGTGAGAGACTTTGGCCTGTTGTAATACCTCTGAGAAAAGCTATATATGGTTGTCTGACTCCTAGACAAGTCTAAACGGGAGTGCATGGAGATAATTATTCAGTCTGGGGTATCCCTTTATCATTTTTACCCTCTTTCCTCATCTGATATATTCATTATTCATTCCTTCATCACAGCACTGGCCCCTCAGGATGGATGGGTAAAGATCACTCCACATAACTGCTTCCTTATTTCTCCCTTGGTGCTTCCTCGCTGTCCAAGAAGAAAGAGAGAACAGAGGCAGACAGAACAGAGCACAGATAAAGGTAAGGAATAGATGGGAAGGAAATGACAAGAAAAGAAATATTAAGAGAGTGGTCCACCTAAAAATTTACATTTTGTTATTAACTGCCATGCCGTTCCATTGCTATATTATTTTTCTTCCACATTGTAACTGTAATTTTAATGATAAAAGACTGTAAAATATGCTACTTGTTAACTGGTTAATGGTAAGTGTTTACTGCATTATTATTTTTTTGTTTTGTTTTGTTTTGTTGGAAAGGGCAAGGTCAAGCTAGTGCAAGACAAGCATTTGTGGTTAAAAAGTATATACATTTAAATTTTTTTGGAAAATGACTGATTGTTTTGCTAGATAAGACATTTATTCCTCGGCTGGGATCTTGTAGAGCCCTTTGAAGCTGCATTGAAACTATCTGGACCTTCAACCTGCTGATCCCCACTGACGTCCACTATTCGGAGAAAAATCCAGCAATGTTTTCCTAAAAACCCTTAATTTCTTTTTGACTGAAAAAAGAAAGACATGAACATTTTGGTTGACATGGGGTTGAGTAATCTGTCAGGAAATTTAGTTTCTAGAAGTGAACTAATCCTTTAATAGATTTGGGGTTTTTCATGGATCTGTGCATGAAACATAAAAATAACTGTTTGGCAGACTGTTTGAGGTCTTGGATCATTATATACACACACTGCCAAGCAGAGTAAATAACAATATCACAAAAGTGTTCTTCAAACTTCTTCACAACTGGTTCCATGACCCATGAGAACCAATTTGCTGTAAGGGACATCAAACCTGCTGCAGTGTTCCTAAAAGTACCATTTCTGAATTAAATAAGCTCCATCACCGACGTCAAAAAATACTGTTTTTTGTGTTTTGTAAGACATGCCATGTTTGAGAGACCATCCACTTTTACAATATGGAAATCAAAAGCTCAGACATCTAATTTTGTGTTTCCTGGAAGAAAGAATATAATAATGGGTCAGAACGTCATGACACAAATGAAAACATTTTCATTTTTTGGTTAACTCTTCTTTTAACCAATGCCAGTGCGTCATTCTCTCTCTCTCATACACACACACAAAAAGAGACCTCGAACTTGTCTGTCCCCTTACTCAGCCCCACGTTGCTTCAAAGAGGCTGAAGCCCTTTCCTTCATCAGATCTGCTCATTAAAAGCAACCCAGTCTCTCTTCTTTCATTCCGTCCTCCTCTTTTGCTCGCTCACTCACTTACATTTCACTCTGTGATGTGACATGATGAATTTATGATTTCAATCACAGACACTTGGGGTAGGGTGGAGGTCTTGCCAAAAAAAAAAAAAAAAAAAAAGTGCTCAGATATACGCCACATTAATGTTGAAAGAGAACTGAGGAGACTATCTTCTCCAAAGGGCTGCTACTGTAAGTGCAAATGAGGACAGGAAATATTAATCATGCTGAAATAATAATGTGCAAAGAGAACAAAAATAAGATTGTGATGTCTGGTGTAAAAGTTTAGTGTAAAGGAAATTACTCTTAAGCACAGCCAAAATCAAATTAAATATGAGCTGAGAATGAGTATGAATGTCTTTAACTGACAGGGAGCAAGTTATATTTGTGCGTATACTTAATGTACTTGGAATGACTGCGAAATGCAATATCGGGAATATCATGATGAGTTTAATGAACTCTGTGGAAGTTAAAAATGGCTTTAGAGTTGGCAAACTGTTGAGTGGGTAATTCAATTAAGTAAAGTGATTCAATGACTCATTTATACCATCAATCAACAATGTTCACAGAGGATTCCACAAAGCATTTTTCATATGTTGAAAATTAAGTTTTGGTAAAAATATATGTTTTCAAAATATTGCATTTCACTGCTGTGCGTTGTTATATTGTTGTACACTACCAGTCAAAAGTTTTTGAACAGTAAGATTTTAAATGTTTTTATAAAGAGGTCTCTTCTGCTCACCAATCTTGCATTTATTTTATCCAAAGTACTGCAAAAACAGTAAAATTTTAGAATATTTTACTATTTAAAATATTTTACTATTTAAAATAACCGTTTTAAATTAGAAAATATTTTAAAACAAAATGTATTCCTGTGACTTCAAAGCTGAATTTTTAGCATCATTACTCCAGTCACAGGATTCCTTAGAAATCATTCTAATATTCTGTTTTGTTGCTCTAAAAACATGAAATAGAAATTTTTTGAAACAGATAAATGCTGATATTTAGATCTTTCTATTCATCAAAGAATCCTGAAAAATGTACTCAACTGTTTTAAATATTAATAATAATAATAATAATAATAATAATAATAAATGTTTCTTGAATGGCAAATCAGCATATGAGAATGATTTCTGAAGGATCATGTGACTGGAGTAATGATGCTAAAAAAATTAGCTGTAATCACTGGAAATAATTACATTTTAAATATATTAAACTAGAAAACAGTTATTTTAAATAGTAAAAATATTTCAAAATTTTACAGTTTTTGCTGTATTTTGGATCACAAAATGCAGGCTTGGTGAGCAGAAAAGAATTCTTAAAAAAAACATTACTAGTCAAAAGTTTATGAACAGTAAGATTTTTTAGTGTATATAAATGAAAATTAATATATCGTCCTTGTTTATATGGTAAAAAAAATAAATAAATAAAAAATATTCAGCAAAGATGTATTAAAAGTGGCAATAAAGTCATGCATAATGTTACAAAAGATTTCTTTTACAAATCTGAATTAAAATATTAAATTCTTAATTAAACAATCCTGATAGGGGAAAAGGTTTTCACAAAAATATTAGGCAGCTCAACCATTTTCAACATTGATAATAACAAAAAATGTTTCTCGAACACCAAATCAGCGTATTTTAGAATGATTTCTGTAAGGGTCTTCATTTAAGATTGAAATTATGGTGCTGCTTTAAATTCAGCTTTGTCATTACAGGGACAAATAACATTTTAATATATCTAATTTTTTTTTAATCACATTATTACTCTTTTTACCACATTTCTTTATAAATGTAAAAACTTACTGTCACGAGTGGGGCGGGGCGAGAACTGTGGGAACGGAACGAGGCCGGTGGAGTATAATGATAATGAGCGACACCTGCGCCACTCACCGGTCTCGAGTCCCACGGAGGAGCTCCGGAAGGATAAAAGGAGGAGCGACGACAGTGGAAGACGAGAGAGGACCAGGCCTGGACTTTATTTTGCGTTTTGTGTGCGCCAGTCATCCGAGGGGCTGCCGCTTTACTTTTGTGTTTGTTTATTTTATTATTAAAGGGTTTAAATGTTCGCTGGTTCCCGCCTCCTTCTTCCCGTTCTACGAACTGCGTTACATTGGCGCAGGTGTCGCTCATTATCATTATACTCCATCGGCCTTGTTCCGTTCCCACGACTCTCGGCCACCGCCCCACTCGTCACACTTACACTAACCCCAAACTTCAAAAAAGTACTGTATTTTAACTAAACAATTCAGTTGTCTCTAATATTGTATGCTGACATAATCAATAATAAATAGCTTTCCATACAAAATCAAAACTGTTGTTCAGGGCCCTCTCCAAAGACCTATTTCATCTAGGAATAGGGTTAGCAATAACTACTGTATGCTAAGGCCATCTTCAGTACACCGGAAGCAAATATCACTTGCGTCACCTGACAACAGTTTGAACAACTCATCTGTCAAAAATTAACATCACAATCCATAAATACAACACTCTTATGTATGTTTTTGTTGTTTTACAGACAGGTAAATGCACATTGTAGGGGCCAATCATAATCAGACTCCTAAAATCCAAATCGAATATTGTATTTTATTGAGCATGAGCATCATGTATCATACTGTAACAACCAGTCGTATTGTGGAAGAGCTACAGAAACACAGTCCAGCTTTAAGCAGTCGAATGTGGCATGCTGGGGACAGGACACCGTAACGCCTTGTCTCTGCGCTCTGCCCCCCCTGGGGCTGGAGGGGGGTTGAGGAATGTTCATTAGGGCAGACAGCACGACACAGGGAAGAGGCCAGAGCAGATAGTGGCAATCGATGGGGTAGGGTAATTAAAGAGCTGTGTGTTGGAGGAAAGGCGGGTCAGTACCGGTAAATAAAGTAGACTCACAGCCACACAGACTACAGCAGTGACACATCGAGATCCTCCGCGATCACTAGCACACACACATATAGATACACTATTTATAGAAGCATGGTTATGAAGTTTCCTTTTTGTCCCTTTCCTGCCACTGCAAAATGTTTTGTGCTATTTGTACAACTGGCTTAAAGGGATAGCACGCTCGAAAATGAAAAACTGTCATTTACTCATTCTCATGTCATTGCAGACCCTTAAGTTCATGTTCAAAACACATTTTTAGTCATTTATAATGAAACTGGAGAGGTTTCTGTGCGTTTCCATCCCACCATAATGATGATGGTTCATAAAGATAGTGAAAGAAATCTAAATGAGTCACATTTACATTTATTCATTTAGCATATGCTTTTTATCCAAAGCAACATACAACTGAGGAAAACAAGCGATTCATAATAAAGAGGCAAAGAAACACCGAAAGTACAGCTAAAGTTCTGTTAACCTATTTGATGTGTTCTGTGTATGTTCATTAATCAATGAACAGATTCAATGAATGAACAGATCAATTGACAGATTATCAGTGCCGATATTAAGCATTTTTATGGTTATCGGTATTGGTCATTTTCAAAACCGATTTGCTGATAACATTTTTGTTAAAAAGTTTTTGTCAGAGCCCTTGTTATTCCTAATTTTGACCTTAATTTTGGTCTACTTGATCTATAAAAATCGTTATCTGCATCGGCCCAGAAAAAACACGTATCGTTTTCTACTATACACAAAGTATATATTTATATTACCACATTTAATTTAATGTTAAATGGATAGTTTACCCATACACTGTAAAAAATAAAAAACATAATTAGTTGAGTCAGCTTAAAATAATTTGTTACCCTGCTGCCTTAAAATTTTAAGTTCAGTCAACTAAAATAAGTTTAGTCAACTTGAAATGTTAAGTTGTACTAAGTAACAACTCAGATATTTGTGTTTGCTAAACTTAATAGATGGGTAAGTAACCCAGCTGCCTTAAAATTTTAAGTTGATTCAACTCAAATATCTAAGTTGTCACTTAGTATAATTTATCATTTCAAGTTGAATAAACTTTTTTTGAGTTGACTGAACTTAAAATTTTAAGGCAGGTTACAAATTATTTTAAGTTGACTCAACAAATTGTTTTTTACAGTGTAGGTGAAAATTAGGGCTGCACGATAAATTGCATGTGATTGCATGCGTTCAGCTGGAGCGGCAATTCATACACAGAACCATAGATCCCTGAAAAGCTACGCAATAATGCGTTCATAATCACAGATGAAATGCATTCGACTATCAGTGAGATTTTGTGTAGCTTGTCAGTCAGTGATTTACGGCTCTTTGTATTAATGGAGATTTACTACTATCACAGATACGGCTTTACTGACTAGATGCGCATGGCAAATCGCATGCGATTTATCGTGCAGCCCTAGTGAAAATTCTGTCATTCACCCTCATGTCATTCCATATGACTTTCATTTTATTGACAAAAACAGTTATTTAGCGTGTGGAACCACTGTGCACAATGTAATCAAGTTCAGCTGAACAACTCAATTGAATTATTAAAAGCCAATAATTTTTTTTTATAATCAATGAGTAAAATGACATACAGAAACTTTATAATCTGTTTAAAAGTTGTCTAAGTATTTGTGCATATACAGCACAAGGCACGCTTTTGATGTGATATTCCTAGCTATATATGAGATTAGAAGAGATGCATTAAATGAAACCACCACCAGCAGAATGATAACTCGACATGTTTCACAGAGATTTCACAACATGCTTCTTGGTTGAAACCCTTTCTACATGGCCTGCTACTGCACATTCTGTAATCCTCTCTTGAGCCCGAGCCTCGCTCAACCATACTTTGATCATCTGAAATGCAAAAAAGACCCCACTCAAAGCCTGTCATTATTGTTTCCTCTCAAGAACGGGTGCTTTATTAACTTCTAACCCTGTTGATGTTATATTTCAGCTCTTTTAAGCCAAACAGAGAGATGAAAAGTTTAGATGAGGACAGTAAAATGATAAGACCAAATCCTTCACAGCGCGCCTGTTATACAACCATATGGACTGTTGTTTTTTGTTTCTATCCCATTAAAAATGTGACAGTTGATTGAATCTAGCATTTTTTTTTTTTTTAAATCTTCTCTCCTGATTATCCATAATCCAGGTGTTATGCAACAAGGACAAAAAAAGCATGCTTGTTTCTCTTTAATTTGTGGTTAAATAGCTTTTTAATTGAAACTATTGATGAATAATTAACACAAGACTGATTCTGTTTACCATAGTGAGGTGTCAATCACAATGAAGGTTAATGGCTGTTGTAGAATGAATTTTCTAATGTCATCTAATTACTTTGACATATTGTGCGCGTGTAGGTGTGACCTTTAATAAAAATAGACTTTTTTTCCTGAGAAAATTCTGGAAAGTGTAAAGATGGAGCATTAGACTGTAAAGAGATGCAAAACAACTTGTTTCAATCGTGACAAATCAATGTAATGACGTGACATTCTAGTTTCGAGCAAAAACAACTGAGAAATATGAAAACCATCCACGTTTCTCTTTGAAGACTACCACCACTCAAGTCGAAAGAGGTAACGGCGTAACTCTACTCAAAAAAGTGAGACTTATGCCTTTGATGGTTTGAAAAAGAGGACATAATTGAGTCCTGAAGTGCACAGATTTCCCTGTAATTGCAAATTAATTCAGTCTACTTAAATTCTTTTCCCTGAGGACTGAGAACATACACACACACGCAAAAAATCAATTAATTTAATTTAATGAGATAAGGTACAGATTGTTTATCAGACTGTTTTCACTTTGCAAATTCAGAGTTCAATGAAATTGTCCTGCATGTGTGTGATGTATATTTTAAAGCTGGGCACTAAAAGGAAATGTGTTATGGTTATGCCACCTCTGCCTATTCTAGGTAAGATATCACACACGCAGGGTCTCTTAATTCCAACGCAGCTAAAATACACTTGCTAATGAGCCAAATTGCTCAAATCTCACGTGGGATGCAGGTTGGAGGCTGGATGCCTATAGTTAACATCCAAAAGCAGCTGGGAAAGATGTACTTCCAATTTAAAGGTCTCCCATACAAGCAAATGGGTTTTGCATGCACCAGGGAACGTAGAAAGCAAGCCCAGGGATTTAGACATAAAATTGTTAAGGGATTTTCTTCATACTGTTTCTTGAACAGAGCTTCATATGTGCACTCTTCACACACAGTTTGTCACGTATGCAAAGCAAGACTTGGGCTTCAGAGACTGCCTTTACATACCACCCTTTAGAATATTGACCTCTTTGAATGACTAATTGATTTACTCTGCTAACACCAAGGGAGAAAGTTAGAAGAGAGGATGGATATTAGGATTAAGAAGCTGAAAACAGGTAAAGAAAAAGAACATGATCAATCACAAGTAAAATGCAATCACTCAAAACATAGCGACACTGATGAGATGTCCCTACTTAAAGCGATAATTCATCCAAAAATGAAAATTCTGTCATCATTTTAATCACCCTCGTGTCATTTTAAACTTGTATGACTTTTGTTTATCTGTGGAACATAGTAGAAGTAGTTTTGAAGAATGTTCAAGCTGTTCTCCTGCATACAATTAAAAGTGAATGGAAACCAGGGACAGTCCTAAAAACTTCAGAAAGATAGTCCATATGACGCCTACACCATATCTTCTGAAGCCATACAATAGGTTTGTGCAAGGAAAAGACAGAAATTTAAACACTAAAAATCTGAACCAGATCTCATGACGAAAACATACCTGTGCGAACTTTTTCGCGAGACGCAAAATACGTACCACCATGTATGTTTCGAGACACATTCAATGTGAAATGTCCACTGAGTGGTGCTAAACGAGTGTCCTTTTTTTCCCCTGGAACAGATGAATGTACATATGGTACGTTTTATGTGAAGTTGGTTTTGTATGTGTCACTGCAGTTCTGTCTTGATATGTCCCTTGAGTGTCGCTATAACTCTAAGGCTCTGTGAAGTTTTAAAATAACATACCATCTGCACTACACCTAAACCTTCCTGACAGTATGAACAAAAGTGAATGTGATGTAAAAATGCAATCACAAGCATGCCGTTTTAGCTTGTTTTTCAATCCTGAATATTTCAGCTCTTTCATTGTGTGTCATGTTTTTCACGGGATTCGTACCAAAGGATTCCACATCCTAAGTCCAATACCATGCCAGCTGAGCTACCGAGCAAGCTTGTTATGCCCGGAAAGTGAAACATATGGAGCTGTTGGAGACTGCAGTGATATGTACTTATTGGTACGTATTTCACGTCTTGCGAAAAAGTTCCCACAGGTGCGTTTTAATCATGAGTTCAGGTAGAAAAATCTTGTTTGGCCAACATGGTTACCAATCACTTTCACTGTATAAAAAAGAGCAGCTTGGGGTTAGCTTCTGCAGAAGAGTCTTTAACAATATAAAATCAGCTTTAAATACTAGGGCTGGGTATAGAATATCATCATTTTTTACAAAACATTAACGATTCTTAAATCCCCAGAAACTATTAGTCTAGCCTGTTTTCAGTTAATGAATGTAACAATGTTGCAATACTTTTTATATGAAACAAAGACTCCAATTCCATTTTATGTCCATTTTATTACAATATTCAAACCATTAATATCATTTCGGCGCTGTTTAATGTGGAGTGACCGAGCGGCGCAACACGTCAGTTCAAGAGAAGCTTTAAGCATTAAATAAACAAGAATGAACATCCAAATGCATGTTAAAAGAAAGAGTACAACTTACCGAAATCCGTATCTTGTCTCATGTATATCACTCAATCAGTGTTTCAACCATGGAAAGATGTCAGTATAACAGCTTGTAAACAATATCATAACGTCACATTTACCTGCAGGGAAAAAAAAAAACCATATGGTTACTGTACGCTCCTTATTCAGGTAGAAAAATGAACACTAAAGAGGAGAGTTGGCTAAATATATGCATCACATAGCATATTCATTATCATTTTTACTGTATTTCAATATTTATTATATGTTTGAATAAATCTGTGAACTCCTATGACAGCCACCATTGAAAGTTTTACATTTAAAAAAAAAATTGGAGTAGAAATATAATATTATGTAATTATAAAGTTAGTATTTGTATACAAATCAGTTAATTTTTCACCCACAAAATTATAATTTTTCTTTGAGAAAATTTGCCATGTACTGTACCTAATATATATTCAAAAGAATCAATATTGAATCGAATCTAAATCAGAATTAAATCGCAAGCTAGTGAATAAAAATAGAATCGTGATATTTGTGTAAATACTCATCCCTACTTAATACCAATAAGTTATAAAGTGCTTGTCGTAAAATGTTTATTCAAAGTCGACATGAAATCAGAACTCACCATATCAGTTTTCTAAATGCATGTTATTGGTCTTATTGTGAACGATTCATCGGTATATGTTTTTAAGCTTGTACTTTTTAAATAAAAAATGTCCTAACTTTCAGTAACAGACTTCTCCAATCATTTTATCCTTATAAAACCCTTTCTTACAGTCCTCTGCAAGGTCACATTCAGATTTTCCTCCATCCAATCAACAACCAATAAACAGAATCAAGTCCCGTCCTAAATTTTTTTCTTTTTCGATAATCCATTTCACTCGGCTGTACATCACAATACAGAAGAAAACATCCGTCACTACTCCCATTTAATGCTGACTTTAAATGACATTTTATTTTGCTATTTTTAAAGACATATCCAGACAAAATATATTATTAAATGAATAGCGACCATTTCCACAGACTTCTGCCTCTCATTCATCAATCCAATTAAAGAATGACCCAGATAACTCCCACAGAAAAAAATGAAAGTCAAACGGATTTCAAAAACCATGAGGGTGACTAAATGATGACAGACATTTTTGGGCGAAGTATCCCTTTAAAAGCAAGCATTGACAAAAATACAAGACAGAAATAGCAGAGCCGCTTCAGAATAGATTTTGGGGGAGAAAAAAGGCTAGAAGCATGTTTAACTTTACACATTCCCGATCGACAGCCTTATCCGAAGCGAGAACGAAGAACAGCAGGCCCATTTGATATGTCTGTAAAGAGACAGAATGCAATAGTGAGCAAACTCCATAAATTATGGGGAGGGAAAAAAACAAAAAACACAGCCAGGGTAAACAAGACGTCCTCACATATTTCTGGCGACACCGCAGAGAAGCTAATCTCTATTGAGGCCCGTTGTCACGCTGACAGGGAGAAAAGCAGAGGCGATTGATCTGATCCGCTCTCATTAAAAGCCGAGCGGCAGATTTCCTCTGAGCTTTGGTCCCTACAGTGCAGCATGGGTCAGCCATTAGAGCCGGAGCTGCAAACAGAGGGAGAAATATTAAAAGCTTACAGGCAGCTTTAACACAGTGGGAACCGGCCGCGTTGAGGTACTAAGGGGGCTGACAAGGAGAGAAAAGGGGCATTAAGCCTCATTTTGGGGCTTGTGTTTGCAGAGGCGCATCAGCATGAAACGGTGTGAGAAATGCAAAGTGGCACAAACTGCAAAATCCACTCATCATGACATGAATAAATAAAAACAGTGTTTTCACAAGTAAGACGATGGCTGGCTCACAGGGCATGCTTTGCAGAAGAACACTTTGAAAGAAGAGAATAGAAAAAACTTGAAAGGAGCTCTCGCTCATTTTCATTTTCTGTG
Organism: Labeo rohita; assembly: GCF_022985175.1. Lineage (NCBI taxonomy): Eukaryota > Metazoa > Chordata > Actinopteri > Cypriniformes > Cyprinidae > Labeo > Labeo rohita. The sequence continues at coordinate 20,447,071 of NC_066881.1, read as the reverse complement.
GAAAATGTCAAAATATATTGCCTCGGGGATTTCACCAAAATACATAAACACTCTTCCTGTAAACAATCTGCAGCTGATGGCTCCTAAGTACACACACATTAGCTGGATTCTCTGCTATGACAGTTTCCTGACAGCAAATTGTCCTCATCACAAGCTTGTTTTGATATCAAAACCCTTGTTTGCATGAGGACTTAATGAGAACTGGAATGCATAATGTTGCGCTAATATTTGAGTGTGACTTTCGAGCAGCGAGAACTCAATAATGATGTAACCAGCTGACGAAAAAAAAAAAAGTGAGATGCACAATCTCTCACCCACTTCCTTGACGGAAGACAGCTGCAGCCGATGCTTTGATTTAGTTCACATTAATGTCACAGCCTTTCGATACCCGATCATTTGTCCTGAATCAGTGGAGCTAATCAAAGCTAATAAGGCCCACAGGATGGACAGTGGGCTGAGAAAACCACATGTATGTGCTGGAAGCAAGCGTGGGTGTTTGTTTGCAATATATAATAATATGCTGCTTCACCGTTTCTGATATATAGTGTGGAACACACACTGTGAATGTCATCTTTTGAGTTCTTTTTCATTTGTTTCCCGACCCCTATTGCTTTTTAAAATGTGTAAAAGTTGTGAGGCGGCATGCGAAATAAATGTTTCATATCCTCAATAACCAACCCATTATATCCTCAATATCTACAAAATTGTATTCCTGTCCATGGACGTAATTATACTACGACAATTAGCTACAGCGCACTGAACTATGGGATTAATGGCTCTCTCTCTCTCACCTATTAGATCAGTTTCGGTGTGACCGCTCACATTGTGCGTCAGTCACCTTGAACAGACTAAAACACACGTGCACCAAATAACGCACTCAAAAAGCATTCAAAGCGACACCTGGTGTGCCGGTGCTTTTGCTGAACTGTCTTTTACACATTCTGTTTCTGTCAGAGCACAAGAAACGCTGTATTCTTTGGTTTGGTTTTTATTTTATTTATTTATTTAATGATTGAGTAATGAAGGACTCATGAATAATGTTCTCCCGTGAACATTCACATCATTTGAAATGTATGGACGGCCGTTGCAGCAATCTGACACGCAGCCAGTCTGGAAGGCAGACAGGAAAGGTGATTGAAATTCATTGCTTTTGTATGTGTGTAATTTGTTACCAGATCAGATCTCGCATGCCAATTCTAACACGGACTGGGCCCCAATTAAATAAAGGCGCAGTAAGTAGTTTGGGAGGCTGGAGTGGAAGTGGGTGTGTCTGCAGTCAAAGGGGGTGAAAAGAAAGTGTTGTTTTATGGCAGATGACAGGTTAAAAGTGTAACAAAGAAAAGAAAAATTACAAATTGTTATTCTACCTTGTGCTGAGCAATTTCAATCCCTCTCTGGCAAAAGCTACACTGTTAAATAAGTTCTAACAGCCTCTGTGTGGCCATTTGTAGCTTGCATACGTAGAAAATGATGTGCTATAAGCTCATTCCCAGCTGTTATACATTATGTCTGTGCACAGATTTAGAAAATACATTTCTGATACAGACTTATATATTGCTTGTGAGGGACACATACAGAGACTATCCAAAATGACTATAAATAAGGCCTCCACGCTGCGACTAAAATGCTACAAAAATAAAAATGTGTGACAATTATTTAAATCTTAGTCTGGACAGTTTTGTGTGCATCAGTATGCAGTTTTGTAGGATATAATTTCCTGCACACAGCAATGAACAGCACGAGCCAGAATGTCTGATTTGCAAAAAAATGACTCCTACAAACTGTTCTTTTTAATAAGCCAAAAAGATTTTTAAACAATATTTTGTCTGCATCCGAAATCACATACTTCTCTACTGCATAGTAGGTGAAAAACAGTATGTAAACAGAGTAGTATTTCTGAATTTATAGTATTCATAAAACAGTGGGCAAAAAGTACCCAGATGACTGACTGCTTTTAGCAAGATTGTGAAGTTCGTATACAATACTTTACTATCACGTGAGGCCTTAGAAGAGGATTTGTGCATAGCAGTGAAGCAACGCTATGGTGGTTTTCACTGCTTTACAGGGGTACAAAACATGTCAGTACTTCAATACGTTGGTACATCAACATTATATCAGTTAATGAAATTACAGTATTTAAATGTAAATTTAAGTTAGAACCATAAAACTTAAAATGTTGCTACCATACTTGTTACAGTAGCAAGTTAATTTCTTATGGTATGAATGTTGTAATTCTGATGTACTACACTGTAAAAAACCCCCATAAAATTTACAGGAAAAAACGGCAGCTGTGGTTGTTTTTTTTGTTTGTTTGTTTGTTTGTTTTTTTACAATGTAGTATATCTGAAACTTTTCAATAAAAGGGCAATAGTTGTCCTGATTTCCAGGGACATTTTTTACATTTATAAGGGCAATTTTTATAAATCACCTTAGTATTTTAAAAACCATACTATGTTGTCTTTAATGTCAAATACGTTAAATTTACCCAATGAAGCCATTTTAATTCATTTTCACAATTAATTTTAACTGCCATAGCTGTAATATATTGTTTAATTGTGCAGGGACATTTTTTGCCCCTTTTTCCTGAATTTATAGGGCATATTTGTTCATTTTATTCGCATTTTTGCCACAAGCCCTTGTTAATTGTTAATCCAACCCTGAATTCATACTATTTAAAACATACTTATTAATTAATTACTTATTCAAAAGCAATACCTAGTCAGAGAGAATGCAATTTCGGACACAGCCTTTAAAACGTATTTATGAATTTGCAGTTTGAATCAAAATCATAATAACAGTATTTTAAAAAAACATTCCACACTCAGTCCAAACATATGCCAATCTACAGTGACCGCATGAAATTGTCAAGAAACCACTAATATATCACTTAATTTGTGTAAAGTGTAATAACTTAAATTATAGCACTGATAAATATCTAAAGGAAACACTTTATTTTAAAGCATTATTTTATATTTTGAACACAAACAGGAACCTAATTAGGCTTTATATGTGCTTAAACCAGGTAAGCGGCACAATAAGACAGAGTTTTGTGTTGAGTCAAGCAGTGGGGTCTAAGCCCCAGCGGCCCTCTCTATGATTACAGCAGTAATTGTAGACGTCCCACTGTAAGGTGGTAATTAAAGCAGATGAGGAGATTTTCACATTAAGGCAATCTGAAATTGCTGACGGGTCACTGGGCTGACACAGCACGAGGGGCAATCCTTTATCCTTTATCTCAGAGCTGCACACAGCGAAAACGCGAGGTAGGGTTCAGTTAAAATAAACCAGCCTGTAATTATGTCCATCTGGGGAGGGTGTGATTGGGATATTAAAAGTAACTGAAGTGTGATTTTAAGGCTATATCAAAGAGTAGGTCCCCCCACAGCTCTCCCTAATGTTATGAACACCTGAGCAGTTCGAGATTTTCTTTATGGATTTGGTCGGGCTGCTCGAAACTGCACCTGCTCTGCAAAAGCCTTGTGAGACAGTCAAATCTCAAGAGCTATTTGCTTTTTCCTCTGTAATGCTAATAATACATGTTTCATCAGACAAATTTATATACAAAAGCACAACTGAAATGGCTAGGTTTAAAAAATATTCTGGTTACCTAATATAATGAATTATGATTCATTTTAAAATAAAGTAAAATAATTTATACAAACATTTAAAATTATATATATACATACACACACACATATACATATACATATACATATACATATATACATATATATATATATATATATATATATACATTACATGTTTAGCTTTGCATCAGATAATGGGTTATGTAGTACAAATAAAATGAGAAAATAATAAATACAACAAATATATTTTAAATTTACATTTTGTAGAATAAAAAAAACTCAATTTAAAAAATCAGTTTTAGCTTTTAATTGGATAATGGGATATATGGAATACAATACATTTTATATTAAATCATATAATGGTTTGTATGGGATGAATAAAATAAGAAAATAATAAATATGTTTTTAAATGTTTGATTTTCATCAGATTATGGGTTTTGTAGAATAAAAAAAGATTTTTTTTTTAAATAAAATATATTAAATTGGATAATGGGTTGTGTGGGATAAACAATAAATAAATAATAATAAATAAAACAAATAAATTCTTAAACGTTTCATTTTCATCAGATAATTTATACAAATACTGAAATAAAAATATCAAATGGTATTTATTTTTTCTATACTTCCATACTCAATGAAGGGGCAATGTTTCTGCCTAAATAAATAAATTCTGACAATTTGTTGATAAAACCAACAATAAAATCTCAACCCAGGCTAACTGTCTCATGCATGTCACGTCCGAGACCAGAGACAAAGATATTGTCACTGATCTGAGAGCAAAAATTGAAGGCTGCAATCAATCAAACAAGAGTTAATGTCCTTCCCGTGTCTTTTAAAACAAAAACGGAATGTTGTTTCAGCCTGAAAAATCACCATTCGAAGTACTACATGCTGCTTAATTAAGTAATAGAAAATGAGGTGCAAAGAAACCCATAATACTGTAGTCGCGCTTCCAAGCACAAGCAATATCGCAGTCAGTCCAATATTGAGTGCTTCAGCAGTTTAAAGAGCCAGGCACTGAGTGAAGATCACCTTTTCTGTATTTACTTTTCACAAATCTGCCCTCTTGATATACAAAAGTGATTTCAGGATCACATTTGGCTGACGTTTGAACTTTTTGTCATTTAGGATGCATTGAAAAGGTACAAAGAATATCTTAACAACTGATTGCATTGCATTGAACATTGTACTGCCTGATTCTTAATCATAATAATTACATGCCAGCAATGGAAGCACCTTTTAGCCAATTACATTAAGCTCTGATGACAAATGCTGTTTAATTCTAGTAGGACTTAAAAACCAGTTGCATAAAATAACTGGCAATTATCTATTTAGTAGCTCAGACAGCAGTGGCACCACTGGAATTCTCTATGAATCCATTTACCTTACATGCACAATAAATCCCCACACATGGTTCACACACTCAGCGTATGATTCATTATAATGTTCATTCCCATTCGACACCCTGCCTTGAAGTTCTTCCATCCATTGCGGAGGATTATATCTGGATCATATTCTGCATTAGGGATATTTGCTATCTGTGCAAAGGCCGAAACACACAATATGCCAAGGAAGATGGAATATTTAAAGACATACTGCACCCAAAATGCAAACATAATTATTTACAGCATGGTATTTATTTGAATTCTTCTTTCTTAAATTCAGTTTTAAATTTTAAATTCTGCCACTGACACTGCAATTCAAATTCTGTTCAAATTTAGAAGCTGAATTGGAATTTGAAAGTATTTTAAGTTCAATTCCAAATGGCGCACAACCCTATCATTTATATTTTTAGTCCTCATGTCCTTCTAAAAACAGATTATTGAAATGCATGTACAGACATTCAAAGGAAATGTTTACACTCACACCCGCAGTCGCATATGAATGTTGCTCATGACCCAGAGTTTAGTCTCTTATTATAATATATCCCTGCTGGCACAGTTTCCTGTGACTCTTATTCTGATTGCTTCCTCCCTCTCAGCCTCTAGCTCTCGCTTTCGCTCTTTCTCCATTCTCTGTATCCTCATGTCCTTTCTAGGATAACAAGAGTGCATAGGGCCTACGGCTACATGCTTTTTAATAAGAAGAACATAAACATTGATGTGCATGTTTAACTTGTGTGTCACCATCTCTTATTCTGTGGCTCTGCAATTTATTACAAACACAATGTCATCCACAAGCACAAGTTCTTTGGAATTGTTATATCTATGGCTTTTTATTAGTCCAATACTGTTGTTAAAGGGGTCATCGGATGCCCATTTTCCACAAATTGATATGATTCTTTAGGGTCTTAATGAAAAGTCTATAATATACTTTGATTAAAAATTCTCAGTGGTAGTCTAAAACAACACCCTTTTTACCTTGTTAAAATCAGCTCTGCAAAGATCAGTCCATTCTGGTCGAGGCTGCTTTAAATGCAAATGAGCTCTGCTCGCCCCGCCCCTCTCTTCTCTCTGTGGAGAGACGAGCCTGTTTACTTTAGCCGCATTTAGACGCATTTAGCCACTAAACTTGCTAACTAGCACATTATTAGGAAAGGCGATCGCAAAAAGATTCATAAAAAAAAAAACCCTTATACTCACTTCTGCTGTAAGTGAAGCTGGATCATGAATGATTCGCGCGAACACAGACAGATATATGTAGTTCGGGAGGCGCATTCCCTTAACAAACAAACATAATTCACTGCATCTTCAGCAGCTCAGATGTCGGGAATAAATGACAACCACTATGTTCATTATTACATCCAGCAACACAACACCTCAATCGCTCAATTCTTGTCTAACTTACATCCCTGCTTCGGCATCAAAAGATGAAGGTTGGACTGTTACAACTGATCTGAGGTAAGACGCTCATGTCAATCAACTATTGTGGGAGTGGCCTTTGTCAATGTGACGCCACAACGACAGGCTTTTGAGAATGGCTCGATTTGAAAAAGGGGATATTATTTTTACAGATTAATTAAAAACCACTGCATGGATTTTTATCATTATAGGGTAGATTTGTACATACACTGCCAACACACATTAATGTTCAAACAACATGTAAAAGTGCACTTAGCATCCGATGACTCCTTTAAAGTATATCAAAGCTGCCTGCAATAGCTCATGAAAAGTTATTATCTGTGTTAAAAACGTGTCAACACACGAAATTGTATGAAACTTTCAAAACATCAAAAAATTGTCCAATATAACTTTGCACGGCAAACTTAAAATGTTGGAGTTTTTATGTTGTTGATAAACTGCTTGACACTCACTACTGTATTTAAAAAAAAAAAAGGTATCTGTTTTGGGGGTTTAGAATTAAACAGTATTCTCTATAGAGCTTGTGTGGGAGATTCATAAACAAAATTACTAATGAAAACCTTAAAATATTAAAAATATACAAAACTGAGTGGTGAAAAAATAAATAATAGCATTTGTAATAAAAGCAAACTTGTAAAGAGCTTCAAACTCTCATTTAAATGAGCTCACATGAACACAAATATAAAAGCTATTATTTCATCCTACCAATTTTGTGGGCTTAGAATTATATAGTACATCTCTCTAGAGCTTGAGTGGGAGATTCACAAATTAACTTAAAAGATTCAATGACTATTTATAAATTACTCTAACTTAAAGTGGGTTTAAAATGGGTTTTTAATATAGTGAATTGTAAATGTATCATTGAGACTGACTCTTTACTTTTACCTCATTAGCATCTTACTATTAGCCTTGCTGTCTCTCTTCAGTTCTCAAAATAAATTTGCTACTGAATTAGAACAGGAGTTCACATTACTGCAGCTTAAAAAAAGTGTAATGAACCATTTATTTATGACTCAAAAATGGCATCAGCTTAGTGATTTTTTATTTGTAGCATTTGTAGTTACACCTAGCCAGTCTCACACAACGCAAGCACAAATGGTGGGAATTCTGTTGCTGACATTAAAGCGTGTTGTGCAATATTAAAGTCCCTAATGATGTCAACAAGCTTTACACTTTCAAGTGCTCAACATATTTTCACAAGATTAATAGTTTTTGTTCATATGAATGTTCCAAATGTACGGTTTGTTTTTGCACTCTGCACAAATTGCTGTCATTATTGGAGCATCACAAATCTGATATTTAGAAATTATAAAAAGAGTAAGCTACATAATGAGCAATGTTAAAGTTACTATGTGCCCTACTACTCAAACTTAAACCGTTCACACTTTCATACCCGGTGTGTTCACGTTGAATGCAAAAAGCAGTGAAGTTATGCACAGATAATTCCTCTGTTCCTTCTTTGGCTTTATTTGGAATAGTTGCATAGGCTAATTTTATGGCACCTTCCCACAACCCAGATTGCTCTCTTACACTGGCAATTTATTTAGTTCATTTAGAATTCCTTGGACAAAAATGACACATTTACAGAGGTTGAAATGAGGCTGAACCTAGACAGAAAGAGGTTTCAGCTGTGTTAAGGACATTTTGACATCAACCAAACCACGAAGTTATTGCTTAGAAAGAGCATCTACAATACCCACAATCTTTTGCTAAACAAAATGCTAAATAAAACAGGTTTAGGATTTTCCTCCACAAATGTCATCCTGACCTAACTAAACTAGTGAGGTAAAAGTAAAAAGTAAAAATTATTTTACTTTATTTTGAACTATCCCTCTAAACCAGGGGTGGCGAACTCCAGTCCTGGAGAGCCGCAACCCTGTAGAGTTCAGCTCCAACCCTAATTAAAACTCACCTGCCTTTTGCTTTCTAGTAACCCTTCAGACCTTGATTAGCTTGTTCAGGTGCGTTTGATTAGGGTTGAGGCAAAACTATGCTGCGGCTCTCCAGGACCGACGTTCACCACCCCTGCTCTAAACAGTCAATGTTCACATACAGACCTCATTTCCAAATGACCATAAACCTATGGAAGGCCATTTCTGCCACTAAATAAAAAATAACAAAGGTAATTGCAACTTTTTTATCTCGCAATTCTGAAATTTTTCTCAGCATTGCATGATACAAAATTGTAATTCTGAATTTTTTTCCCCTCAGACTTATGAGAAAATCGCAAGTGATAAAGTCAGAATTGTGAGATATAAACTCGCAATTATAAGAAGTAAAGTTACAGTTCACAGAAATAAAGTCAGAACTGCGAGACATAAACTCACAGTTGACTTTTTTCCTCAGAATTGTGTTTTTATCTCACAATTCTTACTTTATAATATGCAACTGCAAGTTAAGTCAGAATTGTGAGATATGAGATAAAAAATAAATTTTCTTTTTTACCTTCAAAATCAGACTTTTGCAATTGCAAGTTAGTCTAACTTCTATAAAAAAAAACAAAAAAAAAAACAATTGCAAGTTCTCAATTTTATTTCTAACAACTGTGAGTTTATAAAACAATTCTGACTTTATATTCTGACCTAGCCAGTCTCACACACCACAAACACAAATGGTGGGAATTATGTTGCTGACATGAAAGTACACTTCATTTCACTGCGTTGTGGAATGTTAAAATGCCTAATGATGTCAACAAGCTACACTTTCAAGTGCTCAACATATTTTCACAAGATCAGTAGTTTTTGTTCATATGAATGTTCCAAATGTATGGTTTGGTTTTGCACTCCACACAAATTGCTGTCATTATTGGAGCATCACAAATCTGCTATTTAGAAATTATAAAAAGACTAAGCTACATAATGAGAAATGTTAAAGTTGCTATGTGCTCTACTACTCAAACTTAATACGTTCACACTTTCCTACCCGGTGTGTTCACATTGAATGTGAAAAGCAGTGAAGTTATGCACAGATAATGTTCCTTCCTCTGTTCCTTCTATAATGGCTTTAGAAGATTGGGAATAGTTGCATGGGCTAATTTTATGGCACCTTCCCACAACCTAGATTACTCTCTTTTACTGCATGGCAAAAGGCATCTATTTAGTTCATTTTGAGTTCCTTGGACAAAAATGACACATTTACAGAGGTTGAAATGAAGCTGAACCTAGACAGAAAGAGGTTTCAGCTCTTTTTAACATCATTTTGCTTATTTTGACATCAACCAAACCACCAAGTTATTCTTAAGAAAGAGCATCTACAATATCCACAATCTTTTGATAAATAAAATTCAAACAATAGATTGGAGTTTGATGATTTTCCTCCACAAATGTCATCCTGACCTAACTTTTATTTTTCAGTATTTTTAGTTTTTTAAACTATTCTTTAAAAAGATATAAACTCACAACTGCAAGTTATAAAGTCAGAATACGAGTTTGTATGATGCAATTCTGAGGGAAAAAAAAGTCAGAATTGTGAGATAAAAAGTCACAATAACCTTTTTTAATAATATTTTTGTTATTCAGTGGCGAAAGCGGCTTCCATTATAAACCTGGCCTCTTTGTCTAGTTTAATAAACAATATGCCAAAAGTTTTTATGACATGACAAGTCACACATTAACATACTAAAACAATCACTCAAAGACTTTTAATACAGAACTCTTCAGGTACTTTATGTCTTAAGGTTTATTAATTTACACCTGGTTGGGATGTGTCAGCGACTTGACACTCAGATCAGCTCTCAGATCAAGGTCATGGTTTGACTCGCTGTTATGCAAACGAACTGCTATATGCTGTCAGGCAAGTGTAGGTGGAAATGTTATTTTAATAAGTTTTCATAACTGTTAATTAGCAGCTTGAAGATAACGGAAAATATAAGGTTGTCTGGCTGATTAGCGGTTTAATTATACTGGTTTCACAGAGATATGATCCACACCCACAAAACTTTGTACTGATTGAGTGTACGAATTGTATGGGATCAATAGACAAACAATTGGAGGGTGTTTTATGTACTTTTGTAAATTATAAGTATAGTATTCAGGGTAGCAGACAAGTGAAAGTTATAATATGGATTCATAATGCGAATATTAATCAATGTCTTCCTCCAGAAAAAACATGCAAAAATGTATCTAATCAGATACATTTTACTCAAGGAAGGTAAGGCTATATATTCACACTGATAATGCTTAGAAAATGGTTTTGCTTCTAGGACAAATCTAAATTATCTTGACAAAAAACCCAAATGTACCTAATTCAAGCTTTTAACTCAAACCCTGTGATCCTCCAAAATCTAAAAGAGAAATGCCAGCAAACACTCTCCTGACTAAAATAGCCCGACTTTCCTATATGAATTATTCTTTAATAATTTGTGATCATTCATATAGACTAAAAGCCGTGATGAAGAATTCCCCCTCATTTGGTCTCCTGAAGATGGCCTCAAAGATTTATTAAATCATGCTATAAAAAGAGTCCGAGTAAAAATAACTGACACTGATATCATTTCTCACCTAGCCTGGCTGCAGACCACCTCAGGGATCAACGAGTGTTGAGAGAGAGAGAGAGAGAGGGAAAGTATGTAAGTGTTTGGTGGTCTTCATGTGGTAAAGAGGGTAGGCATTATCGGGATGGCATTTTGGGTTAAACTGAATTCCCTGACTGGACAGACACTGAATTCAATTATTCAGTTATTCTGTTCAAATGATTAATTGTGATTAATCGCATCCAAAATAAAAGTTTCTGCTATACAACATATGTATGTGTACGGTGTATATTTATGTATATATAAAGATATACATACAGTATATATTTTTAAAATATTTACATGTATACATTTATATTCATATAATTTATATTATATATAAATTAGGGCTGTCAGTTTAATGCGTTTTGTCCCGATCTAATCACAAGCTTAAATGTGATTTTATACAACAGTTCAGTAAATAAAAAGTTGATATTGTATTATATTTTAAATACTATATTATGTGTTTTTCCTCAATTTTACAGAGAACATATTACGTTGCGTATCTCGGACCAACACAGCAGTGTTTCGTTTCTCAGTGAATCCGCGTTTTAAACGAATCGTGTGAATCAATGATTCAAAGGCCCATTTATATAGACAGCCATTTACTTCATTCCTGAACGAATTGAATCAAAAGAGTGAATGACGCAAAGATAGGGCTGGGTATGGTTCAAAAATTTTCGATAACAATGTCGATACTGATACTTTGACTTCGATACCGGTTCCTGAACGATACTTTTTTCGATACCAATTTTATGAAATCACTTTTAACAAGATTACATTATCTCAAAATAATGTTTTTTTCAGCTTATTAGATTCAAAGACTCCTGAGCCACTGCACAAATTAACAAAATATATCCAACACAATAAATCAGTGAAAATAATTTTAATAAAGCTCAAAAGGTTTTCAGTTTACACATCTGACTACATTTATACTACTGCATGTTCGTTTTAGAATGCATACCTCAGACAGAATCATAATTTCTATTAATTTTCCACTAATTTACTGACAAGCACTAGCACCTTCCAGCGCTGACTGCCAGTATGTATAACGTTATATGCCTTCTCTCTTCTGCAATCGCTGTTCTGACTCAGAGGACATAACATATTTCAACAACATTTACATGGCCAAAACACACATTCAACAGCAAACGGAAGTTATTACAAACACTCGTTGGTGGTTTAAAATGAGTTTTGAATAAAAACAGAATATAAATGCTACAGTGTTCATGAATGATCATGTAACGCATACTTTCGGTCGTGTAGTGTGAACAGTTATCTTTGGATGAGGATTGTTTTAATTTTTAAAAAAAACACACCAGTGTAAATGTAGCCTTATATCTAAGGGGTTGTACGTTAAAATAAATAAATAATATTAATAATAATTATAATAATAAAAAGGAATAGTTTACCCAAAATAATTTTACTTTTGTCATCATTTACTCACCCTCATGACTTTCAAACCTTTCTTTTGTGGAACATAAAAGTATTTTGAAGACAGTTGGTAACAAAGCTGTTTTGCTTACCATGACTTTCATTTTATGAACAAAAAATACTGAGATGATTCTCAAATTATCTTCTTTTATGTTTCGTAGTTTACATTAGGCAGTTGCACCCTAAACGTTTATGTGTTATAAATTTTAAATTGAATTGAATAAAATATTTCTTTCTAATGTCTACTTGATAGCTTTAAATAATCTTTTGTGGGTATTTTCACAGTCAAATTTATTTTGTGATTAATTTGATTAATTAATCAACACATCATGTAATTAATTAGATTAAAATTTGATCGACTGACAGCCTTAATATAAATATATTTAATATATAAACATAACATTTTTCTTAAATGTATACATGCATGTGTGTTTTTATATATACATAATAAGTATACAAAGTACACACACATATATTATGTACACGAAACTTTGATTTTGGATGCAATTAATCATCATTAATCATTAATCGTTGTCAGCACTAATTGCGTTTATTACAATGACATTTACACATATATTAAAATATACATTAACACTCACTGATATGCATGTATTGCCTACTTATTCATCTGTAGGTATATTAGTTTAAAACCATGCAGATGATTATATAAACTGACTGTGATGAGTAAAACTTTGACATTTAGAGCTAATTTGCAAAAATACCAAACACAAACTAATAATTCCTTTTAATTCTGAAAAATAAACAACGGTTAATAAATGATTGTGGCAGGAGAGGGGCCAGATTGTTGTGGATTAGTGAACCAAATGAAGTGGCATTATGGGAAATATTAAAACAACACAAAGGACCGGTATAGGCAGAACTCCCTTATGCTCTGCTAATATCCTTATTACCATAGCAACACCATGGAGTCTGGGCTTTAAGTTATTTGCCCTTTTGTAATATTTTGTTTTTGTTCTATTTCTTTTTTTATTTAAATAAAGTTGCTGACCCTGACTCTTTTCACACAGCTCCAATAATTCTTAGCACAAGAATCTAGACAGTTCAAGAAAGTTTATCATAAACAAATTCCACTCATTCTCTTTATAAAGCATCTCAATAGAACATTTTACAATACATTATTTTACAAGGAAAACAAAAGCAAATATATCACCAATGTGAACTTCTGGTCACGATTCTTTCAGAAAAATCAGTTCATATCATGCAGGAGTTTGAGAGCTTGACAAGCAAATAAATAATGCTGTAAAATTAGTGTTATATATATGCGCTTATTATAACAATTAGTGAGTACAGAAAGATAATTGCTTTTTTGGGGGATGTGATGACTAGTCAAACTTATTTCTCTCAAAATTAAGCATTTACCATTAAAGGGATAGTTCGCCTAAAAATGAAAATTCTACCATTAATTCACCCTCATGTCATTCCAAACCTGTAAGACTTTCGTTCATCTTAATTCTGATGAAATCTGACAGCTTTTTGACCCTGCATAGACAAAAACACAACTGAAACGTTCAAAACGCCCAGAAAGATAGTAAGGACATTGTTAAAATAGTCCATGTGACATCAGTGGTTCAAATGTAATGTTATGAATCTACAAGAATACTTTTGTGTGCAAAGAAAACAAAAACAGTGGCTTTATTCAACAATTCCTCTCTTGGTCTTCAACGCACATTTATGACATTACCATGACATGCTGTCTATGCAGGGTCAGAAAGCTCTTGGATTTCATCAGAAATATCTTAATTTGTGTTCTGAAGATGAACGAAGGTCTTACGGGTTTGTAACAATGTGAGGGTGAGTAATTAATGACAGAATTTTCATTTTGGCATTATGTTTACACATACTTTTCTGTCACCAGCGCAGTATATTTTCTGCCTATTTGCCAAAAAAGCCATAAAAAGCCAAAGGCGGCTTAGGACATAAACTGACTGCTAAGACAAAGCCACAGGCAATGACCTTAACACATCATCTGTTCAGCAGAAAAAAATGCAGCCTGCACTGCATCTACTATATGAGTCAAGGTCCAGAGAGTTGGCAGGGCAGATCATTAGTTTCCCCCCCACACCGCAGTTATCACCTCATTGAAGGGCTGAAGAAGAGAATCACAAGCATAAAAACAGAAACCTCCAGGGAACAAGACCACGGTCTTCTCATTAACAACTGAACATCATACTTGCTAAATGGTCAGTATTGCACTTAAAATCTCTATAGATGATACCCAGCACCTTAAAGGAGAAGTTAACTTCCAGAACAAAAATTTACAGATAATGCACTCACCCCCTTGTCATCCCAGATGTTTCCGTCTTTCTTTCTTTAGCCGTAAAGAATTTTTTTTTTTTTTTTGAGGAAAACATTTCAGGATTTTTCTCCATATAGTGGACTTCAATGGTGTCCCGATTTTGAACGTCCAAAATGCAGTTTAAATACAGCTTCAAAGGGCTCTAAACGATCCCAGCCAAGGAAGAAGGGTCTTATCTTTTTTAATTACAATTTATATACTTTTTAATCTCAAACGCTCATCTTGTCTTGTCTGCCTGAACTCTGTCTTTTGTGGTTCATGACAGTTAGGTCGAAAAACTCCTATCTCATGTTCAACTTTAAAATCCTACATCGCTGCAGAAGTACCGACTCAGTGTTACAAACTGAACATGCAAAGAAGATCAAACACCCTTAACAAAAAAGGTAAAACAATGACGCAGGACAATTTTGAAGTTGGAGGAGAAAATGAGATGAGGGTTTTTCAACATACCCTAACTGTCATGAACAAGAAAAGGACTTCAGGCAGACGAGACAAGACAAGCGTTTGAGATTAATAGTATATAAATTGTAATTTTGTTTAGAAAAAATAACTGATCGTTTCACTAGATAAGACCTTCTTCCCAATTGGGGGGCACCACTGAAGTCCACTATATGGAGAAAAATCCTAAAATGTTTTCCTCAAAAAACATCATTTCTTTACGACTGAAGAAAGACTGACATGAAAATCTTGGATGACAAGGGGGTGAGTATATTATCTGTACGTTTTTGTTCTGGAAGTGAATTACTCATTTAATACCACAGCCAAATAAGTAGCATGAAATTAACATAAGTTGTGCATCAAAAGTAAGTTTCAATAATTCAAGCTGTGAAAAATAAAACTCAAAGTGTGGAATAATTGCATAGACTGGCTTCCTGGGAAAAAATATTATTAAAAACAAAAATATATATTTTTTAAAGTGCTGTACTAAAATAATATTACTGCATTTTTATTTGATTGAGTTACAATTAGTACAAATTAGTCTTAAATATAAATGTTTCAAACACTGCATTTTATATTTACTTCTTTTGTATGAAATGCACAACTTGGACAGCAGGAAAATTTAAATGTTTACAAAAATATCCAAGGCATAGAGAGCCTCAAAGCCTTATCTCGGAGTTGGTTCACCCTATGTCTATAACAAAAGCAGAGTTTATGCTAGTTGTACTCATTTAAAAGAGAATGATAGAAAATGTGAAAAATGGCACTACAAATGTTACCTACAGGGAGCATGTCCAAATCAACAAAGGAAACATCTCTGTGAATCACAGCCCAGCAGCCATTACCTGACACCTGTGTCTCTATGGAGCACATTCACTCTGTTCTCTGCTATATTTGTCATGGCAACAGTAGCCTCCACTGCCAGCAAATCATACTTAAATTTGACTTAATAGAGAGAATTTGCTTATTTTTCATAGTATAAAGTTTTCCCCCCTCAAAGCCATCAGTACGAGTATTGTTTCACAAAAAGAAAATAAAAAACCTGACACTTTTAAGACCATTATATGACAAACCTAAGCCCCTAAACTCAGTTGTAGTGCATTTTAAAACTGCATGTCATTTATAGAGAAAACAGTCAAGATGAAAAAATGTCTGAATCAATCAAACAGTGAAGCAGATATACAAAGCTTTCAGCCAGAAGCCAAAAGTCAATGTGAGAGCTGTTTAGCTCACAAATAGTGATTAGTTAAGCCCATCGTTAAGATTTTATGGCAATGCTAAAAATACAGCAAATGTGCGTTAGCTCCCGAAGCAAAAACCAATGATGGTAAGACTTGTCATAATGGTAATATGTGCTGAAGAGGGGAGACACCTCCAACTAATTTGCTTTGAACCATGGGGATTTCAAGCTCGCTTTGCAAGCTAATGATTTTAAAAAAGGCTCAATTAGTGAAACCTGACAGCCAGGGCAGGTATCATTTGTCACAATGGTAGAAGGAGACTTTTTGAGGTTAGACAATTCAATAGTTATTTTGAAAACGTCACTTTCTTGTCCAGACAAGGGTGTAATTTTTAACTCCCATACTAATCAATCTTTTTTTACTAGACTTATAGCCTGGACATTTGCATTTTCATATAAATTATTGTGTTGGATATTATAGGGAACATCAATTGTCAAAGTAACCATAAATTAGACCAACCTGAACATGAGTGTATGAATGTCAACAGAATATGACAGTTTAGTTGACAATATGCACAGGCCTTTATCAGAAACTTTCAATTAGTGTCACACGGTCACAATCCATGAATGAATTGAAAAACTGAGCCTGTTTCTGAGGAAAACATCCCAGGATTTTTCTCCATATAATGAACTTCATTGGTTGACGGTCGAAATTGTAGTTTCAACGCAGCTTCAAAGGGGTCTCCATGATCCCAGCTGAGAAATAAGGGTCTTAATCTAGCAAAACAATCAGTCATTCTCTTTTGTTTATTAGGGCTGTCAAATGATTAATCGCAATTAATCGCGAACAAAATAAAAGTTTGAGTTTGCATCATATGTGTGTGTACTCTGCGTAATTATGTATATATAAATACACACATATTAATTTATATATTAAAAAGAAATGTTATGTACAAAATTTTTGTATTTATATATAATATAAATTATATAAAAATTATAATAAATGCAGATGCTTGTAAACATTTCTTAAATATATACATGAATGTGTTTGTATTTATATATACACATGATAATTACACACAGTACACACACATATATTTGACTTTTATTTTGTATGCGATTATGCGCGATTAATCGCTTGACAGCCCGAATTTCTATACTTTGTATCCACAAATGCTCATCTTTCACTAGCTCGACCTTGCGCATTTCTTAATCAGAACTACCGACCCAGTGTTTACAAAGTGAACATGCAAAACAAGTCAAACGCCCTTTACAAAAAAAAAAAAGGTAAAACAACGTCACATGATTTTGAAGTTGAAGGAGAAATGAGATGGAGTTTTACATCCTGCCCTAGAACTAACCACATGTGACTTTTCCAACGTGATTACGTAATACGTCAAGACGCATATACACATTGCAAAGCTAGTGCAAGATGAGCATTTGTGGTTAAAAAGTATATCAATTTTTATTTTTTTTTTAAGAAAATGAACAATCGTTTCACTAAGTAAGACCCTTATTCCTCAGCTGGGATCGTGTAGAGCCCATTAAAACTGCATTGCAACTGCAATTTGGACCTTCAACTCATTGGCCACCATTGAAGTCCATTATATGGGGAAAATTCCTTGAATGTTTTTCTCAAAAAATTTAATTTCTTTGCAACTGAAGAAAGAAATGAACATCTTGGATGACATGGGGGTGAGTAAATTATCAGGAAATTTTAATTCTGGAAGTGAACTTGTCCTTTAAATGACTAGTAAGCAATGAGAAATATCCTTTGTGCTGGTTCTCTCACTTCTTTTAGTTTTCGGTTGAGCAGGGACTGCACAAACATCTGCTGCAGCCAGGCAGGTCACAGAACCCAAGGCATGTTGCTTTGTTCTCTGTGGCGGTGTTAAAAACAGCATTTGTGACAGCTCAGATTAAGTTGGAGCCAAGGATGTTCAAACAGAGACTGATAATGAAAGTAACCTCCAGACCGCTGACTCTGTGAACCCCCTGCTGTAACATGGCCACTATCTCCACTTGCCAAGCAGGCTTCCATGCTCGGCGGCGCTTCAGGGGAGGCCCGCTCCTCTGACACAGCAAAGTGAACCGGATACTAGTCTGAGAAAATCGGATGACTCTGTCGTACCCAAAATAGAACGAATGTCAGATGGAGTCAGAGTATTTTGGAAAAAAACTTAATTTGCATGTCAGTTTATCAGCTATATGAACTGCTGACTATAGCTGACACAACTAGGAGCCAGGTTTGCACAGCCAAACGAAACATGGCATAGATGCAGCAGACCTGGAAGCAACGTGAATCCACAGAGACAAAGGAGGAGAGCACCATCCAGTCATTTTTCAGTGGACTCGTTATGATGGCAGCCAACGTTGGGGAGAGAGCAGGGTCAGAGCATTGTGGAGTGAGAGCCAGACCCTTTCCAAGGTCAGTCTTGTTCAATACATCACACCACCTCACCCTGTGGCCTCCGCAAGCCGACACACCATGGCCACATACACGCATCATAGAAACATTTCTTGCCAAAACAAATCACCCGGAGGGCACCCCAACCAGATCATTCCTCTCAGCTCAGGGACTTTTTGCGATCTTTCAGTTATGCAAATAGGAAAGAAAGGCAAACAAAATACTGTAAATAATCATGTGTGTTCTCAAGTTGCCATTTTAACTTATTCAGAAAATGTGCAAATACAATTTGCAAATAAAGCACCATCCCATGTGTTCAGAAGAACAAATTTGTCACTTCCGAAGAAACTGCACAATTGACACTGTGGTTCATTTATTAAACGCAATGAATTACAGTTCTGGTTTAGTGCAAGCAGAAAAAAACTCAATGAAATTGACAAATGGACAATGTTTGCTAGTGATCGGCAACAAATGTGTGGAAGCGACAGAATGTCAGACATTTCTAGGAGGTCATAACAGCCAATCATTTTGATGACAGGCTTTAGCTCTGGCATTTCAGAATGGCCAGATCAATGTTTTTTGTTGTTTTTTTTTTTTTTTTTTGTATGAATGACATGCCGAGACAAACTCACACGATTTGCTACTACAGTCTAAAAAATGCTGGGTTAAAAACAATTATTTCTGGGTTATTTGACAACTAAACACTGGGTAAATATTGGACATGGGTTATTTTAACCCAGCTTTGGGTTTTATACATTAACCCATTTGCTGGGTTGTTTTTTAACATAGTGCTGGGTCAGTCAACCTATTGAAGGTTTTTCATTTTAACCAATAAAAAAATGCACATAAAATACGCTACTCAAAAACTTTCAGTAAATGTTTTAGGATATGACAGGAATCTGTGGGAAGAAAACTTCTATCAGCAGGCTGTTCCAGTTCATTAAATGACTTATATTTATGACTTATCTTACATTCATCTTTGAAAAGCTACATCAAAAACAGCTTTACCTCAAGCCATCTTGTCTTTCAGACATTCAGTTTTCAACCCGTGAAATGCATAGCGCGACTACTGCGTCGATAGTCTGCACTGCGTGTAGTCAGTGAAGTGTACAGAAACTTTGCTACACGACAGACAGCGAAGTCGCGTTGTGTTTCAGCCCTGGTCGCACATTCGTTTGGTGGGAGGTTAAACTTCCATGGTGCAGCTGGCGTGTTGTTCGAATGCTACATTTGTAGAAGGCTAGCGTTTGAAGCAGATGTTAGCTGTGATGTACATTTAAACAAATGAAAAAGGTGAGACTACAGATGTTTTCCTATTTGTACAGTAATAATTTGATAAACTAAAAAAATACTAGGTTAGAAACAACCCAACTTGGGTTATTTGGCAACCCAACACTGGGTAAATATTGACAGAACACATGCTGGATTATTTTGACCCAGCTGGTTGGGTTAAATGTGTTTACCCAACACATTTGGGTTGTTTTAATTAAGTCAACTATTGTTTAAAAACGGTTATATTGCTGGCTTAAAATGGGCTGGAAATTAAAAATAACAGAATTATAGAGGCAACAGCAATAATCAAAAGATGAACATTTATTATTAAGCAAGAACATCCATGGACAGAAATATAAGACAAACTGAATTTATTTGGGTGAATACAGCATAGTTTAGCTCATTTAACAAACATTTCTTAAATAAAATAAAAAATTCTAATGGTGATGGGCTGCTGTTCGCCGGAGAAACTATGAACCTCAGACTGCCACCTCACGCTTCACTTCTAGCTGAAAGATGCCATGACTGACTCCATAACCTCCCCATATTTTAACATCAAATTAAATTAAATTCAGTATTATAACAAATAAAAACATTTTATGTCAAAAGGTGTTTCCATCAAGTGAAACGACAGCTGCTGACGCAACTAACTGACATCTCATCCTTCTATATAGTGTTGCGTAGATAATATGTGTAAATAACAATTTACAGCACAGTAAAGACTTAATAAAATAAAATGTGTACAAACCTTTATTTAGCTGAAGAACTGCACCAAATCTGTGGTGCTGTGAACCGCTCTCTCCTGCAGAGGAATCAAAAAGCCCGTGCTCTGACTGCAACTCAGTAGCTAAGTTGTTTTGTTGGAGACAGGTTCAACCCAACGGTTGGGTAGAAAAAAAAAGAACCCAATATTTAATAACCCATTAAATGGACCAGCAGCTTAGTTACAGAAAAAACTAGAGTAAAAAAATACCCTTTTTTTTTTTTTTTTTTTTTTTTTTTTTTTAAGTGTAGGAATACAATGTAACATAAACCTTAATTTCATTCAGGAAGTTTTCATCAGTCAAGTTTCTTTCAGTACAGAACACAGAATGACCATTGATAAACGTAACCAATTTTAACCTGTTTGGCACAGACTACCCAACAAAGGGTTACACTGACCCAGCGCTGGGTAGGAATGTGTACTGACAGTGAAAATGACACAGCAGCCCATAATAAATCATAAAAATACATATATTATACATCATAATAAATCATGGAAAATACCAAAAAATAACTCAGAAAAACTACCCAACACCTGGGTAAAAATATATAAAAAAAAAAAAAAAAAAACATAACCCAACCCAACAGACTGAATCCAGCATTTAGGTAACAAAAAAGAAAGAAAGAAAGAAAATAATAATTTTTTAATAAAAAAACAAAAACAAAAGCATTTTTTTTAGTGTGTGGACTTTTTTCCATCATAGTTATATATATATATATATTTATTTATTTATTTTTTTTAACAAGCATAAAATCAAAGTATAAATACTAGAAGTATAAAAAGGTATACAAAAAGATAATCTAGGTAATTACTATTAATCTAGGTAAGTGTAAATTACACTATTGGTCATGTTCAGGCTTGCTCAACTTAATTTGAAGTGTCAAAAATGCATTAGTATAGGTATAAATTAATATTAACCTAGATTAATAAATGCTATAAAAATACTGTGTTTCACAAAACTTAATTCTTTAACCTATGTTAACAATTTTGAGCTTACATTAAAGTGTGTTTATTCATATTTTGGAAATTAAAATTCCTTCCAGCAATTTTTAATAAACAATATCACAAAACTTTGCATACAAATATGTGAATGGAAAGCTGGCTATTAAGTGTTGAACACAGAGCCAATCTAAAAAAAGAAAACAAGGGAAGAGCTGAAAATGACCAATGCACATCTCTGAGGGATACTGCATTCTCTTCCAGACCGATCCGTTGTTTTTTTTCCTGAAGGAAACTTTTGCACTATAAATTTATCTGCTGATCCGAGTCGACCTACTTTTTTTCCAGATTACATTCTAAAAGAAGATTTTCCTTTTATATAACCCTACAACGCATACAAGTACTTAATATTTTCCTTTCCCCATCTCCATGTGTGTGTATATCTAATTTAAGGCCTCTGTGTTTCTCTTTAATCACGATGATAATAATAATACAGTATAACAACGCGCCAACAACGGTGCCAACCAGGTGTTCAGCAAAAGTGATTAATGTTTTCTATAAGGTCACAACCAAAGCTAGTTTCAGCAGTGGCACCTTTTTCCAGGAAAATGTCTTACTGAAGCAGCCCCAGCTTCCCGGCATCCACCTCAGCAGTTCACGAGCCTCCACTCTTCAGATTTCCAGCTGAAACCCAATGTGGAGTCAGCTTCCTCAGAGACCTCTAACAGCTTTTTGCATTAGGACAGAGGGGTAACCACAAATGCCACAAACTGTCACTGACACCATTATGAAACTCAGCCCCTTACACATGAAGTAATACACACATTCAGCTAGCGCACACACGCACATCCGACACACACCCTCCCCAAACCCGGGCCATTTATTATTAATACAAGAAATCATTAAAGAATCCTAATTGGTGATGTGCTCGCGGAGTCTCCGAGGTGTGCGGGCTTCTGTCACAACTGATCTCCAGCCTTCCAGTCTTTTGATAAGATGGCAGGACACCCTGCTTTCATGTGCTCCTCCTGTTGACTGCAAAAGGTGTAATTTAAATCTTCCTTTCCTTCTCCTCCCCATCCCAGGCTGATTAGCGCAAACCCGCTCCCAGACTGGCAGATGCTAATTCAGGAGCCCTTGTCTGGGGAACGTTGCCATTAGCGGCAGGTAGCACGCCGACGCGAGATACGAAAACCTCCAGACGACTCGACACGGCTGTCAATCACAGAACTGAAGTCAGTAGTTCAGCATGGCTAATGATACCTCACCAAAGCGTTCAAGAAAAGAAGACGGGAGTCGTGAGGTAAAACTACAGGAAAGAAGAAGAACGATGAGAAAACGCAATCAGACGAGCGCTAATAACAGGGCGACCGGCGGTACAACTGGCTCTCTGGACTCCTAATGACAGTCGGTGCCCGGAGCAAGAGACCAGGATGCTGTAAGACAACCTCCGTTGTCTAATCTCTCTCTCATTATGTCAAAAACTTCCTGTCTGCTTCAAAAACTCACAGTAATGGTTTAAAATAACATCTGTGACGTCTGTCCCAACAGCCCCCACCTGCAAAATATAGGCTAGCAAATGCGTTTGACTGTACAAAATCAGCAGTGACCATCCCGTCGCCCTGTCAGGCAACACAGGCATGCTGAGATTTCAAAGAGCTTATCATTATCCTGGAATCTTAGCAATGTCTAGTTTGACAAAAGCAATCATGGTGACAGCCCATAGCGGTGTCTGACAGCGCTCTGCGCCAACCCAAAGTGTGACTGAACCGGTCGGACACTGATTATGCAGGCGTAGCACTGCTGCCAGCACCTGTCAAACCAGCTGTCTGCTGTCCAGAGGTAAATAAGAGCCTCTAGTCATTTAAACCACTATTAAAAAGATTACATTAAGCTCCACTTCCAGCCAAGGGCATCATGAACCTATTTTTTTTTATTAGTATTTTTTTTTTTTTTCCGAGGTGTCCCTCAGTTTGAATCAGCTTGACTCTTTTGCTTTCAGCCATTCACGCATTTGAATGCTAGTTGACCTGCTTGCAACTGCGCTAATTCAAAGCCAGTTCATTACATCCGAGTCTCATCATCGTCTTCTGCCGCTGGTCTCCCTCTGGTAAAAGCTATTTAAATGAGTCCCATTGGTCACTTGTTAAAAATGAGGTTCCCGAAGCCCAGTTGTACATGATTGATGGCAGACAAAAGTAGCATATCGTAGCTGGTGTACGCAGCGGACGTAGTGGTGCGGAAACTACCTTGAAACTGGAAAGCTATAATGTGAAGGAGTTAATCTACAGTCAAGCTACTGTACACGTTTAAAAACGCAATTAGCTACTCTATAGCAATACTAATAAAAAAATAGCTAACTACCTTAAAACTACATAAAGGCTTAGTTCACCCAAAAATGAAAATTCTGTCATTCATTACTCGCCCTCATGTCGTTTCAAACCCGTAAGACCTTTGTTTTATCCGAACACAAATTAAGATATTGTTAAAATAGCCCATGTGACATCAATGGTTCAACCTTAATTTTAGAAAGCTACAAAAATACACATGCATCATAGTCCTCTCATGAACACACAGCAGAGACTGACATGGAACAGAAGAAATTGTTAAATGAAGTCATTATTTTTGTTTTCTTGGATGTCACATGGACTATTTTAATGATGTCTTTACTACCTTTTTGTGCCTTGAACATGGTAGTCGTGCTGCTATATATACAGGGTCAGAACGCTCTCGGATTTCAAAAAAAATATCCTAATTTGTGTTCCAAAGGTGAACAAAGATCTTACGGTTATGGAACAAAATGAGGGTGAGTAATTAATGACAGAATTTTCAGTTTTGGGTGAACTATCCCTTTAAGAGGCAATATATTTTTACATCTTATTATTCAGTTATATAATTTGTAGTGTATTTCAGTGTTGTAGCTCTCTGGTACAAATACAAGTGTTTTTGAATGAATAAACAATCCAAATTAGGGTGATAACATCAAATTTGAACTGATAATTTTACATTGAAACCACAAATCACTTAAAATAAATAAATAAATAGGGCTGCATGATTTGGGGGGAAACTAAGTGCAATTTTCTCTGTGACTGATTTAAAATTTCATTATATATATATATATATATATATATATATATATATATATATATATATATATATATATATATATATATATATATATATATATATATATATATATATATATATATATATATATTTTTTTTTTTTTTTTTTTTTTTTTTCAAATCAAATTAAATTAAATAAAATTAAAAAAAATAAATGAATCCAGGGGCATCATTTATCAACAGTGCGTAGAAAATGTTCTATATTTTGTCCTTACATTTACACATATTCCTATGTATAAGTACAAGTTGGTAAATCTCACACTTTGCGTGAAACTGTTAAGCACTTAGGCACACATCTGTGCGTACACACTGTTGTCACCTATGTGTGCTACAAGAGGATAAAGTGTCTCCTTCACTCGTTCCGTCATGCTGTTCATGCGTGTTGGACTTTTTACATCAGATTTACATCAGAGTGTGCAAAAAATAGTGTATTATATAATTTTAGATTTTCACACAGACAATAGCCATTTCTCAATATGCATTCTTGTCTGTTCTTGTAGGCTTGTGAAACGTCATCAGTCATTACACAAAAACCCGCATAATTTACCAAATATTACTGTTATTGTGTCATGAAATGTAGTTTTAAGTTTTAGAGTTTTTCGGGCAAGTATGTAGTTGTTTAAAATTTAAATATGTGGTTTATTTATAAAGACAGCACCTATATGAAAATTTGCTGTGCCAATTTCGGAGATGTGAGCTCCAGGCGATCACCAGGCACTCAGTGCTCAAGTATCCCGCTTAGAGCATCCTTAGCTCGGCTAGTCCTTCTGACATATGCCACTGGCTCTGATGTCTCTGTAGTGATTAAACATGAGATACAATTTGTTTTGGGTATATCTAATAGACAATCGTTGGTCTCATGAATTTATTATTTGTTCCTGGTCATATCGTTTTGGCTGAGCACCAAGTTATGTTGAACTTAATATATTTATTTTGAACTTTACAGAAGTACATCGCTGACTTTGTAGCATACATTTTTTTTTTTTTTAAATAACTGAATTGTTTGCTTTCGTCTATATTTCCACTTATACTTTTTATTTATACTTTTATAATAGCTAATATTGTTTATATCTGACATTTAACAAAAAGAGGCACAGTTGTGCTCAATCGCTACTTTCCGGCATAGACTACGCATATCAAGTAAGGGGCCATTCACACGTGTTTCTCCATTCCAATGCGCTACTTTTCCATTGTTTTTATTTAAATGCGCTTGATGGATGTGCATGACTGTTACAGTGTATTTCTACGGCGTCAAATCCGCGCCCATTGCCACTAGCAACGCTACAACGCCACTGCTTTGGGGCGTGTGAAATTTAGGGCAGAGCACGCCTCTGAAAACAATGTTTACACCCTGTTTGCATTACATCTTCTTCTTTTAACGGCGGTTCGCAAACTAAACACTTTATTGGTGCCATCTAGGGCGCCATAGCATGTAATGAAAGCATACAAAGTGCATTATTTTTGCATGACTTTTTCAATGACACGAATTCTACTCAGTAATCCACCAGTTCCACAAACACTCGGAAACATCAAAATCATCAAAATCTTGCCTTGGCTACTTTTCACAGCGATTGGTTGTTGCCTGGCATTTGGAAGTTAAGGAATGGAAAGTTGAGGAATGCCCAACCTTTTTGAAGCTCTCAGCCACTCTCAGCGCTTTTTCCACACCGCTTTCAATCCCATAATGCACCGCAAGAGCATTTAAGCTCAACCTCCATAGAAATTGAATTGAAAACGCTCGCTTTGCCGTGCTCGCTACGTGCCAATGGAAACACACCATTACTCTCGCGTCTTGCGTCTTTGGCAGTGCCTCTCACATGAGCGCCACATTTTTAAGACAACGTGTTAAGTTAAAAGAATTTAAAATTTTACACACCGCGCCACTCATCAATGTCAGTTCCAAAGCAGTGGACCAATCAGAAGAACTCAGAGGCGGGGCAAGCATTGCAAGCTTTTGTTTACAGAAGCAAGTTGGCATGACAACTGTTTTATTTGACGGCAACATGGCGGAGAAGGGGTTCTTAGTGGCTGTGTTCGGATACCCTTAATTATATAACCTTTCTTCAAACAATTATCACAATTTGTTCCTTAAAAAAATCCCCAGAAATATCTCCGTTACTAAATATTGTCGTTATTGCATCACATCTCAAAAGCGCGTCTCGAGACCCTCACGTTCTACGCTGAGCTTTTTTAAAACCATTCCTGAGCGCTGCGTCTCGCGTCTTTGCAGGGGCCATTCACACAGAACGTGTCTTTGCTCGCAACGCTTGCCCCGCCTCAGAGTTCATCTGATTGGTCCACCGCTTTGGAACTGACATTGATGAGCGGCAATGCGTGTAAAAGTTCAAATTCTTTTAACTTGACATGTCTCAAAAACGCAGCGCTTATGTGCGCTTACATAGAAAAACAATGGAAAAGTAGCACATTAGAATGGAAAAACGTGTTCTGAAAACGTGAAATGCAGCGCTCAGGAAGGGTTTTAAATAAGCTCAGCGCAGAACGCGAGGGTCTCGAGACGTGCTTTTGAGACGTGATGCAATAACGACAATATTCAGATATTTTTATAAGGAACAAGTTGTGATAATTGCTTGAAGAAATGATCATTCAGGGTATTTGAACGCAGCCACTATGAGCGCATTCCTCCGCCATGTTGCTGTCAAATAAAATAGTTGTCATGCAAACTTGCTACTGTAAACAGAAACTCGCAGTGCTTGCCCAGCCTCAGAGTTTGAAACTTGAAACTTTTAAATCTGTACATTTAAAACAACCATCTGAATAAATGTAGAAACACTACAAAGACGAACCATTTAGGACAAAGTGAATAACTAAAACATCAAATTTTCAAGCTGTACATATTACAGAGAAGACCCTTTAGGACAAACCAATTCACTAAAATGAACCGATCGTTCCAGTTCTACTTATAAGAGCGAGAGAGACGAAAGCGTGTTTGATTACCTCAGCTTATACCTAATATGACATTATATAAAAGCTAATCAAATGCTGGAAAAAACTATAGTGAACAGCAGTCATGCTGCTAAACAATTTAGTTCAGTTAGTTACTCCCAAACACGATTTGCGTATCAGTGCATAATAGGACTCAGTCGTGGGGCGGAAGGGTCACGGAAGCTGCTGCGATACACATCGACTTATTTTCCCTTGAAACGCAGCAATCACACATATCACAATAATACACACTTTATGTGTACAGCCTCCCAAAAGACGCCGCTGAGTTTCATCCTATTTGCACCCAGAGTGTCAGCATAGCACCCAGGCTGACAGTTCCATTTCTCCATCTCCCTGCGGTCGGACTCACGGTGCAGCAGGCCACGGAGGCTTCCGAGGTGGGCGCGAGCCTCCAGATCGCCTTGAGTAAGGTTTGTAATTAGCCAGTCGCTCCGTAGGGCTGATAGAGGAGAGACGGGAGGGTGTGCTTGCATGAGTGTATATGTGTTACAGCATGTGTTTAATGCTAGGCATGTGTGACCGGGGGTGACAGCCTGGTTTTGGGAGGCAAGAGGAGAGATTGAGTGCGCTGCGATGGTGCCTGGTGTGTCACAGTTCTGTTGGTGAGAACAGCACCTCAGGCTCTGCTGGTGATTGCTTTGATGTGAAATGATTTCTCTCTACCCGCCGGTGGAGTCCACGGACCGTAGGCGCATTTCGATGCCACCAGGCCCTCGCTTAAATGGGCTTGCTAATGTTAACTCGCACACTCGACACGCACACCTCTACAACACAAACTGAGCTGAGTGAGAACACAGCTGCTGTTCTGATCATCAGGTAACGTCCCTGTAGGACAGACCCGGCCCATCAGCTTGAGAGGCGCAAATGAAACACACAAAGGGTGACTGCCATGAAGGGTGGGAAACACACGCACAGGCTATGAGCTCAATGTCTTCTAAAAGACATGAACTGAGATGTAGTCCCTCTAGCTAAGGGATCTTTTAACTTTACTAAATGTCCACTTACACTCTCAGTCCCCAAATTAAAAAGAAAAAACCTAGATTTAGTCTTTCTTATAACTATAACACATCAAAGAAGTCCAACTTAGAAGAATAAAAAAAAGACATTTAAAAATAATAAGGATCTCATTAAATGCACTTGAAACTGCACTTAAGGTTCAATATGTTAAATATTAGTGCATGTAATAACATTACATAACATTGGTTATTGTTCATTTATAAATAAACTACTGTACATTGTTAAGCTATGTTTGGTAATATTAACTTGAAATGTGTTTATGTAATTTATATTAGGGAACAAATGAATATTAATGAAGATTAACAAATGCTTTATTTGATCAAAAGTGAGACATTTATATTGATTTATATTGATTTATATTGAAAAGATTTCGGTTTCAGATAAATCTTTTTTTTTCTTCAGTTTGGTCCTCAAAGAATCTTCGGGAAAAAAAAAAAAAAAAAAAAAAGATTAATGGTTACCACAAAAATATAAAGCATATAAAGCAGCACTTTATATTTTGAGAAATGATAATTTATAATGATAATTATTATTATAATTTTAACATTATGTTTTTTAATATTATATTAACTTGAAATGTGTTTACGCAAATTTTAGTACAAATGAACATTAAGATTAATAAATGCTCTAAAAAAAAAAAAAAAAAAAAAAAAAAAAAAAATCAATAAGTATCTAAACTAAAGTACCACTATTGCATTAACTTACCGTATAGAACAAAGTAAATTTGAAGCAGGAGTTTTCAAAGTGGGGTCTGTGAACATTCATGGGGCCACAAGGAAACAATTCAGAAAAAATAAAATAATACAAAATAAAATAAAATAAAATAACATAAAATAACATTTTATAAAATAAAAAAAAATATATTGCTACAAAAGATTCAAATTTCAAATTATTATTATTATTATTATTATTATTATTATTATTATTATTATTATGTATTTAACTTATTTATTTATTTTTACTTCGTATTCAAAGAATCCTGAGAAAAGCATTATGGTTTCCACAAAAATATAAAAGCAGCGCAATGGTTTTTAATTAATTAATTAATTTATTTATTTATTTTTAACATTGGTAAGGTATGTTTGTTAATATTTTATTAACTTGAATGTAAATGTAAATTTTAATACAAATGAACATTAATCAAAATTAATAAATGCTCTAAAATAATAATAATGTTAAATAACTAAACTAAAGTTAAAAACTATTGCATTAACTAATGTTAACGTATAGGTAATGTATAAGAGCAGAACTGTACAGTTTTTGCTCTATTCAAAGAATCCTGAAAAAAAAAGAATTATGGTTTTCACAAAAATATAAAGAAAACTATTTTAAAACTATTTTTAATTGATTGATTATTTTTTTCCCATTGTGTTTATGTAAATTTTAGTAGAAATGAACATTAAGATGAATAAATGCTCTAAAATAATTCAATGTAACTAAACTAAAACTATTGCAAGACAAACGATCATTCTGTTTTAAATAAATGTTTTTTTTTTAACTTTCTATTCATCAAAGAATCCTGAAAAAAAGCATATAGTTTCCACAAAAATATTAAGCAGTTTATTTATTCATTTATTTACGCATTCAATATTTAGCTCTTAATCTAGCTGTGTGTCTGTCTATCATATTTATATTCCTCATATTTAGTTTGCTCACTGGGGGTTCCAGGGCTGAATTCCTGGAGAAAAAAAACCTTTAATGACACAAAGTGATCACAAGCTACAGTACATAATTCACGGTTGCATTTCAATACTGATGAAGCCGGTAGCTAATTTTCTATCTAATTATATGGTCAAGTCACCCAGGTGTGTGAGCATATGTGCAGTGTGCATATGTTCTGGTGTGTGTTTGTGGATGTGCTGTGCTGCTGGAGCACCTTGACTAGGGTGGAGGTCTCTAACAGACCGCCAGCATCTGCTGCAGTTCAACACAGCCCTGCCCAGACACCGTGAGTGAAGGTGCAGGTATAGCCATCAATTAGATTTTAACAAATGACTTTCTAAGTGCATTACCTAGCAGCTGTTAAATCGGTCAACCCCTCCCTTTCCCCAT
Organism: Labeo rohita; assembly: GCF_022985175.1. Classification (NCBI taxonomy): domain Eukaryota; kingdom Metazoa; phylum Chordata; class Actinopteri; order Cypriniformes; family Cyprinidae; genus Labeo; species Labeo rohita. Next base: position 20,416,265 of record NC_066881.1, on the reverse strand, counting down.
CTCGGAGGGGACAGCAGAGTAAAAAGCGGGAGATAAGAGCAGAACTTTTTTTCCCCCCTTCTTTTCCACAGTGTTTTGTTCCACATCACGGCCAGCTGCTTGTAAAGTCAGCTATGGCCAGGGGCGCCGAGCGGTGGATCGAGAGAGGGGGACCTAACCGCATCTCTGGGGGACGAAATGGGAGGTAGGGACACGGAGACACGTACTACAGACCATGTCCACCTCAGGCTAAGGCCGTAAAGGCCACTCGCTTTCTCTGTTCCTCCTTCCCAAGCTTCGTTTAAAGGGATAGTTCACCAAAGAATTAAAATTCCATTCCATTCAAATGAATGGCTTTCTTCAGAATCATGAGTATCATAAAAATATAACAAGCACTGCAAATAATTTAACCAAAATTAATGATAAAAAGGTTTTTATGATTTTATCAACAATAATGAAGAAGAGATGAAAAATACACACTATAATATTAACAGAGTGTCTATTTACATTAAGTGCAAACAGCTTGCTTTGTTGGAGAGGCTATTTACACTAACTGTGTCCACGAATGGGTGGTTGGGCTAGACAACATTAAAAAAAAAGGCACATCCTAAACAATGACTCTAGTGGCGTATGTAGCGGTGACTTTTTGACGCAATTGACCCGAGTTCAAATCCACCTAGTGCCGAACATCCTTTTTTTGTTTTCACATCACATACCAGACTGGAAAAGCATTTATTTTCAATAAAATTATGGAAATAATTAAAAAGTGTCAAATAAAGTGGCTCACGGGTGTTTATCGGTTAGGGTTAGTGGTAGGTGTAGGGAGGGCTTTATTGCCTCAAGAAGGCATCCATTTAATAATTTTAATAAAAATGGTCATTTAAACTCAATTATTATTGCATTCTGTTTCTATCATGTACTACAATACTAAGGTGCAAATATCTGCCACTTGCAGTAAGTAGTATAATAAGCATCTAACTAATTTAATGCAAAGAACATACTGCTATTTTTACATAGTGTAAACTGAATATATCACTATTTGCACTTAATTTGCACCGTTGCCTAATATTAATCATTCAATTTCAATTAAACATACTCTTGAGTATAATTTGCTCAATAACACCTCAAAAATATATATTTCTGAAGAGGAAAAAGCAGCAAAGATTACACAGCTATATACCAACTCAAAAGGTTTGGATCAGTAAGATTTTTAATGTTTTTTAAAGCATTTAATGTTTTATTAAAAATACAGAAAAAAAACTGTAATATTGTGAAATATTATTGCAATTTAAAATAGTGATTATCTATTTTAATATACTTTAAAATAGAATTTATTCCTGTGATGCAAAGCTGATTTTAGCATCATTACTCCAGTCTTCAGTGTCAAACGATCCTTCAGAAATCATTCTAATAAGCTGATTTATTATCAGTGATGGAAACAGTTTTTGCTGCTTTATTTTTTTGGAACCTGTGATACTTTTTCAGGATTCTTTGATAAATAAAAAATTAAAAAGAACTGCATTTATTCAAAATAAAAATATTTCGTAACAATATATACTACAGTTCAAAGTTTGTGGTCAGTAATTTTTTTTCTTTATTTGTTTGAAAGAAATGAATACTTTTAAAAAAGTGATAGTAGAGACTTATATTGTTAGTTTAGAAATAGATTTCTATTTTAAATAAATGCTATTGTTTTTAACTTTTTATTCAAAGAATCCTGAAAAAAAGTAATCTTAGGTTCCAAAAAATATTAAGCAGCACAACAGTTTCCAACATTGATAATAAACCAGCATATTAGAATGATTTCTGAAGGATCATGTGACACTGAAGACTGGAGTAATGGCTGATGAAAATTCAGTTTCGCATCACAGAAATAAATTTTATTTTATAGTATATTAAAATAGAAAACTGTTATATTAAATTGCGATATTATTTTATATAACTTCTTTGTTCTGTATTTTTGATCAAATAAATAGAACTTTGACAAGCATAAGAGACTACTTTAAAAAAACATTAAAAAAAAAATGTACTGATCCTAAACCTTTGAACAGCAGTGTATATATATGACATTATTCACATATAGGCTATATGTACCACATAAATTTAACATTACAACTTACATCTGCATAAAAATCACACCAATGTGTCACTGAACTCAACATGCTAGTTAAAATGTGTCACGTTGTGAACGCTCTCTTTCCATAGCAATGTGCTAAAGCACATCTAAATCAATAAGTAATAAAACATGAGTGGGATTTATCCACCTTTTTCTTTACATAAGAGCAGGCATGGCCATTTGTAAATTTTATGGGTCTTGCTTCCGGTCTCATCCACATCCAGCTATTTTAGCTGTACAAAACAGCTTGTGTGCTGCTTGATATTGTAAATTATTGTGTGTTACCATATTATTTTAATGTATTATTTTATACTGACCAAAATTATGAACGCAACACTTTTGTTTTTGCCCCCATCTTTCATGAGCTGAAGACTTTTTCTATGTACACAAAAGGCCTATTTCTCTCAAGTATTGTTCACAAATCTGTCTAAATCTGTGTTAGTGAGCACTTCTTCTTTGCTGAGATAATCCATCCACCTCAGAGGTGTGGCATATCAAGATGCTGATTAGACAGCATGATTATTGCACAGGTGTGCCTTAGGCTGGCCACAATAAAAGGCCACTCTAAAATATGCAGTTTTATCACACAGCACAATGCCACAGATGTCACAAGTTTCGAGGGAGTGTGCAATTGGCATGCTGACTGCAGGAATGTCCACCAGAGCTGTTGCCCGTGAATTGAATGTTCATTTCTCTACCATAAGCCATCTCCAAAGGCATTTTAGAAAATTTGGCAGTACAACCAAATGGCCTCATAACTGCAGACCACGTGTAACCACACCAGCCCAGGACCTCCACATCCAGCATCTTCACCTCCAAGATCGTCTGAGACCAGCCACCCGGACAGCTGCTGCAACAATTGGTTTGCATAACCAAAAAATTTCTGCACAAACTGTCAGAAACTGTCTCAGGGAAGCTCATCTGTATGCTCGTCATCCTCATCGGGGTCTCGACCTGACTTGAGTGGGCAAATGCTTACATTCGATGGTATCTGGCACTTTGGAGAGGTGTTCTCTTCACGGATGAATCCCGGTTTTCACTGTACAGGGCAGATGGCAGAGAGTGTGTATGGCGTCATGTGGGTGAGCGGTTTGCTGATGTCAACGTTGTGGATTGAGTGGCCCATGGTGGCAGTGGAGTTATGGTATGGGCAGGCATATGTTATGGACAACGAACACAGGTGCATTTTATTGATGGCATTTTGAATGCACAGAGATACCGTGATGAGATCCTAAAGCCCATTGTTGTGCTTTTCATCCACGACCATCACCTCATGTTGCAGCATGATAATGCACGGCCCCATGTTGCAAGGATCTGTACACAATTCTTGGAAGCTGAAAACATCCAAGTTCTTGCATGGCCAGCATACTCACCGGACATGACACCCGTTGAGCATGTTTGGGATGCTCTGGCTTGGCGTATACGACAGCGCATTCCAGTTCCTGCCAATATCCAGCAACTTCGCACAGCCATTGAAGAGGAGTGGACCAAAATTCCACAGGCCACAATCAACAACCTGATCAACTCTATTCGAAGGAGATGGGTTGCACTGCGTGAGGCAAATGGTGGTCACACCAGATACTGACTGGTTTTCGGACCCCCCCAATACAGTAAAACTGCACATTTTAGAGTGGCCTTTCATTGTGGCCAGCCTAAGGCACACATGTGCAATAATCATGCTGTCTAATCAGCATCTTGATATGCCGCACCTGTGAGGTGGATGGATTATCTCGACAAAGGAGAAGTGCTCACTAACACAGACTAAGACAGATTTGAGAATAATATTTGAGAGAAACAGGCCTTTTGTGAACACAGAAAAAGTCTTAGATCTTTGAGTTCAACTCATGAAAAATGGGGCCAAAAACAAGAGTGTTGCGTTTATAATTTTGGTCAGTATAATAATGAACACATTGGTTTGTAGCGCAAACAGTTTTACTGTTTACTGCCCATTGTTATTTCTTCGTTATTTCCCTAAAGCTAATGAACTGAAAGTCTCACCCATAGGCTTACTTTGGGGATGAAGAAAAGATGGATAACATTAAAAAAAAAAAAAAAAAATAAAAAAATAAAGTGTACTAATTTGAAAAGACCAAAATTTAAGTAATTAAAAATTGATGCTCATATTCCAGTTCAACTCAATGACCCAATTATTTGGTCACATTGGTTAACAGTTCATCGGAAGAGAAGGTTAAAAACAACTTTAAATTAAATTGGATCTGTTCCTCACACAAAGCATACAAAGACTTGAGTTACCACAGCCTCACTTTCTCTTTCAGAAAAACGCAAAGCACACAATTTCTCTCTCTCTATCAATCCATTTAAAGCAAATTCACACAAACGCTGCCCTTCAGAGCCATATATATCTTGTAAACTTTTCTCATCTTTCACTGTAGTGCATTTGTGGTGCCTCTCCATTTCTCTAAAAGGCATAACAGTGTGACACCGACAAAAGTTCAACGGCTTTCACTTTATCACAAGTTTCTGACTCACACACTGCTTTCAGTCACGGCAATATAGCAGTAGTGATTTAGCGGAAATGACACGTTGCCATAAGCTTCCATAGACACACAAAGCCCAGTGGTGATAACTGCTGCCGTTAAGGCCATATTTCAGTCTTGTTATCCTCTTTGAATGATTTCACCAAAATGTTTTTGTGCCACTAATGGCACTGTAGGAAGCACTTAAAAGCTTGCCAGTGTGAAATCTGTGACATTCAGAACTGAACTCCAACCACTGAAAGCTTCCCTTTTTACTCTTTAGAAAGACATTCTGTGAGTGCGACTGAGACTTTGCTGAGTTTGTTTGCGCAATGAACAGCAAGAATGCATGAGATGTTTCTGCAAAAACACGACAGACTTGCCACTAAGACCTGGGTTGTCATGGTTTTGTGCCAGCAAAGAGCTTCCTGCACGGTGCTTTAGTCCTTATCTCTCACAGAAACAAATTAAAACACAACATTCAGCTACAGCCTAAAAGGATGAAACTGAGCTGAATGAAATAGTCTCACTCACAATCTGATTGACTGCACGGCATTTGCTTCACACGTGGCATAAATAATGACAAATACAGGTTTTCCTCAATGGCTGTACTATCTACAAATCCTAAACCATAACATCTTATTTCAAAACAAAGACTACAAAATCTAAAAAAAAAAATTGTGCATTTCATGAAAGACATAAGTCAAAGTATTTTTTTTTTTCAACTTTAAACTGAAACATTAGCAGAGTGATTTTATTGCAACCTAAACATGATAAACACATTAGAACACATGTAAGAAAAATGATATATCCTTAATATAAAACATCACAGAAGGGTTAATTAATCTAAATACTGCAGAAAATGCTTAAGGTAAAAATTGTGGTAACAGGAGGTGGGGGAAAAAAAGCAGAAAAATAGCAGAGAGAAATATGTCTAAACAGGTAAAAGAACAGGACATACTACTATTCTCATTGTTAAAAAATTCATCGCAAAATAAGTCATTGTCTTTTTTTGGTGTTAATTAATTTCAGTATATAAAGACTATTTGTTTGTATTTTAAGACCTTGTGACCCATTTGTAGACAATGTATGAATTAGATGAACAGTCTAAGTTTGTCATAAAGGCTGAGGTTTGTAACACTGAGTCTGTAAACCTTGTGATTGTAAGTTTTAGCAACAAAAAAATTATAAAGGAACAAAGAAAAGAGAATGAAAGAAAAAAAAGTGGGCACTGCATACCAGAATGCAAGAAGACTGAATCATGTTTGCTAAAACAATGACTATATAAACATTTGTCTATGTGAGAAACGGAATGTTGATTACAAAATAATTTTTCCTTTATTTACCTAATTTTTTAAATTCTTTATCTATTAATGAATGAAGGAATGACTTACACTGACAAAACCTTTACAGTGATACCAGGAATGTGCATTGAGAAAGTAAATAGGGTCAATTATGTTTTTATTTTGACATTAAATACTTTAAAAGTATATAATTTAATATCTGCAATTTTTAAGCATTATCTACTGCATCCATCTATCTATCCATCCATCCATCCAGGCAATGGAATATGAAGTTTACCTACCTTTTTTAACAGGGACATTGGATGGAAAATTCACTTTTACATGTTTGCAAATAAATGTGTCTTAACAGTGTGAGGACACAGCCACTCTACAATAATAAACATCCATTCACTTCTTTTTTATCCCAAAAAAAACCTAAACAGGCTCAATCAAGCGTTTTGATTTTCTGAGCAGTATGATGTCATATTGCTCAGGCCCCACCCACGGTCACTAACGGACTGTCCCCATAAGAGCATATTTCAGCCCTCAGCCAGTTGTACAGCTGCTCGAGCAGCTGTAGTGACAACAGTGTCTCATAAGCAATGCAGGTGTTTTGTATTTGGATGTAAAAGTGAACATAAGAGTCTTCATTTTCTACCAACATCAGAGACACTGAGGACGCAAGTGAATTAGTTTAGTTTTTGATGGTAATGCGCCACTAAACGTGAAAAAAAAAAATGGAAGAGAAGGGTGGGGTAAGCAGTAGCTCATTATCATTTAAATAGACGTGCTCTGAAAAGGGTCTGTAAACAAAGCCATTTTTAACAAGGTAAAAAGGTGTTGTTTTACATGACCAATAAGGAATTTTTAACCAAAGTATTTTGCAGACATTTCATGAAGACTCTAAAGAATCAAACCAACTCATCCGACATCCCCTTTAACCATGCATGTATTTGGACTTTGACCTCTGACTGAATACAAGGCCAGTCATATGATTACAGTCCTCATGTTGACGTGTTATTCAGGAATTATATGTGCCGTCCCACAGGCATCTTCCACTGACAAGCTATCTTTACTTCTCGTCTCCGCATAAATAATAAAAAGATATAAATAAAATACCAGTCACAAACAAATCACAGACTCGCAAAATAATAAACATCTCATATCTGGGATAGAAGGCTGGTTTAAAGATGGCATTCTGTGGAGAGCCACTTATTCTGTGAGCAGAGCGAGTTCACAGATCCTTCATGTGTATGCTAGACTTACACACCCCAGCTTTTGTTTATTGATAGAATTAGTGTGGAAATTAATTTCCACTGCACAGACAGTGTGGCCTCACCTTTGAGTCTGTCTCGCTGTTTTGAATGTGATAAAGCAGAATGTAATTAAATCATTTATAATGAATTTTTACAATTATAAGCCATATTTTTGTTTCTTTAACTGACAAACTTTTTCATTATAATTTTTAATACATACGCCTCAGGCGTCAAACGCATCAAGATTGGTGGTTAAATAATTAGATGGTGGCCCACATTACGTACATTACATTTTTAGGACATGCTTCATGCTGTCCAATTAGCCAAAAATATGGCACCCAACAGCACTCTGCTCCTCCACTCTCACCTGTCTTCAGGGTGATGAATCATCCCTCCCATCATGACTTTAAATATATATATATATATATATTGAGAATAATTTTCTATTTAGCACTGGATGGGAAATCATGAGTCTTAAACTGTCTGCTTAAACTGCTAGAAAACAGCAAACACACTTTTGAACACAAATGCTTACTGTTTATACTCACATATGAGGAGCGTTGAATTAAAATGAAGGTTTTGACAGGCTATTCCCAGCGAGGTGTTGTTATTTCTGTTGCCGTCTGGCTTCTCAGGTCATTTGGGGTGGGCTTTTAATGCCTTTGCAGAGTTCATTAGGAAAAACACTAATGGAGCAGCCATTATTGAAGAGCACAGTTTTAAAGAGACCTCAGAGACTGGCTTAAAGGTTTCAGACAACTTACTTTAGCTGTACATACAAGACAAAGAAAACAAACTAAATATCCTAACTATGAAACAAAAAAAAAAAAAAAAAAGTTATTTGTGCATACAACAGTTAATTCATATGCATCATATTTTATACAATGGTTAGAGTCGGAGCTCAAATAATTTGCCTTACTTATTAATTTCTAAGTTAGTTCTAAGTTGTAAGAGTACTGAGAAACTGTGCATGAGGATATTTTTTAGTACATTGTTACGCCAGTGAATGCTGACAAATGACTTGTCTTTTTTAGGGAGTCACTGATTAAGTCACTGAATCATTTGTGACCCTGGACCACAAAACCAGTCATAAGTAGCACTGGTATATTTGTAGCAACATCTAACTTTGTATTGTATGGGTCAAAATTTTATATTTTTTTAATGCCAAAAATCATTAGGATATTAAAGGAGAAGTTCACTTCCAGAACAAAAATTTACAGATAAAGTACTCATCCCCTTGTCATCAAAGATGTTCATGTCTGTCTTCAGTCGAGAAAAAATTATGTTTCTCTGTATAGTGGACTTCAATGGTGCCCCCAAGTTTGAACTTCCAAAATGCAGTTTCAATGCAGCTTCAAATGGCTCCAAATGACCCCAGCCAAGGAAGAAGTGTCTTATCTAGTGAAGCGATCGGTCATTTTCAAAACAAACTGACAATTTATATAGTTTTTAACCTCAAATGGTCATCTTGTCTTGTCTCTGCGATGTGCATGCGTAGTCTGTGTAATCCGGGTCAATACAGTTAGGGTAGGTCGAAAAACTCCCGTCTCGTTTTCTTCTTCAACATCAAAATCATCCTACATCACTGTTTTACCTTTTTTTTGTAAAGGGCGTTTGATCTTCTTTGCATGTTCATTTTGTAAACACTGGGTGACTACTTCTGCAGTGATGTAGCCAAGTTGTAGAAGAAAACGAGATGGGATTTTTTTTGACATACCCTAACTGTATTGACCATATTGAACCGGGGAAAAAAAAAAAAAAACAACAACAACAACAACAACAACAACAACAACAACAAAAAAAAGTGTTCACGCAGACTTAGACAAGATGAGCATCTGAGGTTAAAAGGTGTATAAATTGTCAATTTATTTCAAAAACAAAATATAATTTTGCTAGATTAATACCTTCTAGTAGCTGCATTTAAACTGCATTTTGGACGTTGAAACTTGGGGGCACCATTGAAGTCCATTATATGGAGATAATTCCTGATTTTTTTCCCCCCTCAAGAAACATAATTTCTTATCAACTGAAGAAAGAAAGACACAAACATCTTGGATGACAAGGGGGTGAGTTAATTATTTGTAAATTTTTGTTCTGAAAATGAACTTCTCCTTTAAGTTAAGATCATTTGGTTGGCAGGACTAACATCTGCCAAAAAGATAATTGCTCAGAGATGGCTTCCTCCACACACTTTATCTGTGCGACACTGGTTACTTCAGTTTCATGATATAGTCACGTTAGAACTTTCAACAGCCAGAATAAATAAAGCTAGAGCCTCAACCATTGAGGCATGGTAAGCGGTTGCAGATGGCTTAACAGAAAAACTTCAAAATGGTAGAATTCAATTTGGGGTATAATCTGAAGTTGCAAACCTCTGATGATTTATGTGTTACTCTACTTATCCTAAATCTGTTATATTGCACATATCTGTATCTGTATTTTGTATTCTTTTATTTCTTTTTATTTTATAATATTTATTATTATTTTTATTATTCTATTTTACTTTGTTTGATTGCAATTTTATTATAAGGTGGCTTGAACTTGGGGGACTGCTGGGGGGTGGGGGCGGGTGGATGTTTGAAGGGGTTCAGTGGGTCAGATTGAGCTGTTTTTTTTTTTTTGTGTGTGTGTGTGTGTAAAGAAGCAATTGTATACAATTGTATATGACCCTTTCTATGCAAAACAATAAAAAAAATTGATTCCAAAAAAAAAAAAAAAAAAAAAAAAAAAAAAAAGTTAAGATCATGTTCCACTAGGATATTTCGTAAATTTCCTACTGTAAATATCAAAACTGAATTTTTTTATTAGTAATATGCATTGCTAAGAACTTCATTTGAACAACTTTAAAGGCGATTTTCTCAGTATTTTTATTTTTATTTTTATTGCGCACCCTCGGATTCCAGATTTTAAAATAGTTGTATCTCGGCCAAATACTGTCATATAACAAAACATATAACAGATGATATATAAATCTCAATTAAAAAACAGAATGACACTTATGACTGCTTTTGTGGACCTGGGTCACATTTACTAATTCACTCAACTGATTAATTCTAGAAATGCACAATAATCTGCTGGGACTTTTTCACTGGCAAAGCAAAAATACACAAAGCAGCTGGCAATAAAATGCCTAAAATTTAAGTTACTCAGTATTAACTGTTAAAGGGCATATCATCACATTTGTAAACATGCTGTTGCTCTAAATATTAAAAAAAATATTTTTTAAAACAGATAGTTCCGGTCCTTGATTCTGGTTAGTTGAGCAGCGTTCTAAGCAGTTGTAAATTACTCTGCAAACATTCACATTTGTTTACGTCTGCGTGTTGCTCGGCAAGCGCTTTGTTGCAACTACAACCTTTTGTGAGGAACTACATTGTTTGGCGGAAGAATAATGTTTGTATTAATATCATTACAATTTATTTGCTCTGTTTTATTTTGAGAAACCTTACTATGTATATGAAATAACCATTTTATAAAAGCAATAAGCCCCATGAAGCCGTGGTTTACAGTGAATTTATCTTAGGGGAAGGGCTTCAAGTCATGCCTAACAACACCTCTTAGCTGTTATAAATTCACTGTAAACCACAGTTTCTTGGAGCTTGTTGCTTTAATTTTGATATTTGGAACAACAGCACTTCTTACTTACGTGATATTGCCTACAAAAAGATTACATGACAGATTATGGAATATTCAAACATTTTGAATTACTAAAACCAAGTGATCTAAAATGACCATTCTATCAATTAAATCAAACTTAAGTTAACAAGATTTAACCACTCAGTTATTTTAAAACAACTGTATTGGAAGCCAATCCACAACTGATTTTTTATTATTATGTCAAAAATATGTTAACTAACCTTATAATAACAATACATTTTTTTTTAAATATATAAAAACAAAGTCATTTAATGACTCTGAAAACAACTGCGTGTAAAATCCCTATACCTTTTACCAACCACCTTTTTTAAAATAAACACGGATTTACCACATTTTTTCTAAATGTGCTTATGCACATCTCATCATTATTTAGCTTAATGTCTCAAATGATTTCTTCTCAAAAGATGAGTATATAACATGTGAGTATTTCTATGTGTGAAACAGCTGTTGTGTGAAACATGGGACGCACAAACGCACTAAAGTGTCTGTGAATTTACAGAGCTGTCGTCAACACAGACTGTTTTAAAAACACAAGCGCATCGAATGCAGCCGTCACCTTGGATACACACATCAGCTCTGTCCACTGACTAGAGGTGAGTGAGACGATTAAAATTGAGCATATTAAAAGCAGTCTTGAGAAAATGACACCACATCCTGAGATGACAGAAAGGATCACACAGACTTTTCACAAGTTGATGTGGCAAAAAAGAAAAAGAAAAAAAAAAACACTGAACCAAGAGTGTTAATTGAATTAAAATTACAAATGTGCAATTTGAATGAGTCATGCAGTTCATGATGCAAAAGAGGTATAGAAACACAAAGGCAGATGGTCAACAAATGGGACGACTGGAGCTGTCACTCCAAATGTGTGTGTCTGCTACCCCTAGTGGCACTGGAGCACTAAAACACACAAAGCTAGAGAGAATAATCCCTGAATGCTTCCCCTGACTCCTGTGACCCCCTTCAACCAGGCTACATGCCTTTCTCCCCTCTCTTCTCGCACGGCTCTCGCAACCCCTCTTGCCTCCCCCACAGAGAGTAGTTTAGGTCATTACAGTGTGCTGTCAAAACCTGTGACTGCTCTGCGTCAGAGGATTAGGAGTAAGAGAAGAAGCACAATCTTATTTTTTTCCACCTCCTCTTTCCCCCCTCCTAAAGTTGAACTCTCACTGTGTTTTGTAGCTACGTTCACAGTGGGTTCCATTAAGGCACAGAGGATAGGGGTACACGGAACACACGGATATGGACGACAGGTCAGGATTGGAATTTATACAACAAGCTTGTGACGATTTCCAAAACATCCCAGCTTAAAATGATTTCAAATAGCTAAAATGCATTTTATTTTATAAAAACAACAAGCTATGGCCTAGTGATTAGTAATAGTTCCAACATAACTAAAATCTGACCTGTACCACTACACTAATTCAATTACCCCTTTCAAGATATCAGCAGGACAGTTTCTAACCATTCTGAGCCAGAAAATGAAGTAAACATTTTAATGACATCCTCATTATGTTATAAACCTTTTAGAGTTTAATGCAGTTTCATACAACTGAGATGGTGCCTTTGATTAGAATAATGATATGATTATTAAAATATTTCATATCAAGATTTTTTTTTTTTAATTAAATACCACAACAGCTTTGGAGGTCACATTATTTTGCAGGTGCTGTCATTCATTAAAAAAAAACAGGCTATATAATTTCAACATACAGTAAATATTTGTATGTCTGATCATCAGTTGGTGGCATTCTGGGCCTCGTTCATCATATAAATGCGTAGCACATGAGTTATAATCGGCTAATATTATTAATTTATTAAATAATTTAACATTATTATGGAAGCCCATTTTCGCCACCGAATAAATTTTTTAAAGTAATTATGACTTTTTATTTCACTATTCTGACTTTTTTCTCTTGCAATTGAGAGTTTACATCTCACAATTCTGACTTTCTTTCTCAAAATTTTTAAATTCTGACTTTTTGAAAGATACGTTCTTAATCTAGTAAGTTGTATAAGTACTGATAAAGTGTGCATTTGTGATGACGAATTATTTTTTGCCGTCAATTTACTTGTCTTTATAAGGGAGTCATTGAATAAGTCACTGAATCATTTACTGATTCACTCAACTGAATAATTCCAGAAATGCACAATATTATGCTGGGACTTTTTCACTGACAAAGCAAAAATAGACAAAGCAGCTGGCAATAAAATGCCTAAAATGCAAGTTACTTAGTATTAACTGTTAAAGAGTCCTAATGTATCCTAATATTGTGTTTGACCTCCGTACAACAGGTTTAAATGCATTTAAGGTCAGAAAACATTGTTTTCATTTTTGTAATTATAATTTCTGCAGTTCTGAGAAATTAAGTCATAAACGCATGATAAAACTCACGATTGCGAGTTATGAAGTCAGAAGTGTGAGACCTAAACTGAGAAATAACTCGCAATTCTAATATTCTAATATATAAAGTCGCTTTTCTGAGAAATAAAGTCACTTTTGGTCACTTTCAGTGACTTTTTTCCTCAGAATTGCAAGTTTATAGAGTTTATATAGTTTTGCAATTCTGACTTTATAACACAATTGCAAGTTTATATCACATAATTCTGAGGAAAAAGTCAACTGTGACAAAGTCGTAATAACCTTTTTTATTTTTTATTCAGTAATGGAACGGGCTTCCACAGATTGTTAATCTGTCAACTTCATCTGATATTAAATATTTAATTGTGCATGCTAATTTCCATTACCTTTGCTGTCAACTAATGATCACTTAAACTTAACATTTCACAGCTATTAAATTATAGTGTTTTTAAAGATTAAGTGTAATTTAAGCAAAACGGCTATCATTACTGGACAAAATGCATCAGTGCATCCCTACATTTATTTACATTACATTAATTTAAAGGGACAGTTCAGCCAAAAATAAAAAATTTGGTCATTAATTACTCACCCTCATGTCGTTCCAATCCTGTAAGACTTTTTCGTTCATCTTCAGAAGACAGATTAAGATGTATTTGATGAAATCCAAGAGTTTCAAGGCCCTGAAAGGTAGTAAGGACATTTTTAAAACAGTCCATGTGACATCAGTGGTTCAACCTTAATTTTATAAATAAGGGAACAATGACAAAAATGATGTTAAATCACAAACAACTTGAGTTTTGGTGAAACGGCTGAATTGTGGCCTAGTTTCCAAAAAGATACAATGTTTGAATGTTCGAGTTCTTCTTGTAACAGAAGACATGACCTATCCGAACTGCCTTCTGAGCAACAGCTGCACCTTATCAAGGTTACGTGAGGAGAGTCCTTATAAATTGGCAGTTTCTCATTAAGTGTAATGTCAGCCCACTCAACAGGCGTGCAAACATAAGATGAGTCCAACAGAATGGCAGGCTTTCCTGTGCAAGAATAAGAGCCAAGAGTAGGAGCGTATCATAGACGGATACATACTAATGACAGGAGTCTGAATATATCATCTCGTAACTGTCTGCCAAGGTCTGTCATTGTCTACCAGCCCTGCAGGATCCACCAGCCCACTGCAGTCACTGGATGAACTGAGTGGGAAGGAGACGGAGTGTAAACATGCCGGAGCGGAACCCGGGGTGAAACCGCATCTGTCAGGAAAACTTTTAATGAGGGTGTAAATGCAACGGCACTCGAGTCCTTAAACAGGGCATGGGGACCTGGAGAGACCGAATTTAAGGGATACATCACACTAAAATTATTATTTAGTCACCCTCATGTTATTTCAAATGTGTTCTTCTGCGGAACCCAAAGAGTCAAATGATTCCAGTGTTGTTTGGAGTGCGACATTCTTCGAAATCTCTTTTGAGTTCCACAGAAAAAGTCTGTTGAAAATGACAGCCAGTCAAGTGCGCAAACAAGTTCTCATTTATCCAATATGAAACGTCTCGCATAAGATAGCATCACGACTTAACGCCTGCACTTCATATTTGTTTAATACGCCCGAAAGCTTACTTGAAGTAAGTGTGAATCAGCTTGCTAACAAAGGCCTCGGATGTGAGTGTTTTCATGCAAAATACTTTTCTGAAAGCCCTATAAATAGTTCCGAGAGGCTTAAGCTCCACTCTCTGTAGTTTTCAGCCAATGGAGGCTGATTCAGGCAGAGCTCCTTCAGTACTGTAAATGCCAGTAGTCTAATGCTCCCTTATGTCCTGCAGTTTTCATGCCCTCTGCCTAATCTGAGGTTGGACTGGAAATCCACTTCTGCCTGTTCCAGAAAAGCTGCAATTGCAGAAGATAAGAAAACGAAAAGTGATATGACCTGCCGAGCGCATCGTGCGACAGGTAACAGCATGCTATCAAGCCTTGTCCTTGTATGCAATGCAGCAAATCAAGTTCATTTCTAGTCCAACTGATGAGTCATGTGGAAGTTGGCTAGTCAGTTGGACGGTTAAGAACGTGGCCAGCTGTGCCTCCTCCATTATGGCACCTGGCAGCCGCTGCGCCATGCCTCCGTCTGCTGGTAGCACCAGGCTCCCTCTTCTCGCCCAGTGCCACGGGGTACAGACTGCACAGGCCTGAGAATCCTGGCCCGAGGCCCGTCTCTCTCCCCCCTCCCTGCCGGTTCCCTTTATTATCTCATGGTATTCCTGTATTTGCCCTCTTCTCTTTAAAGGACTGCATTACTTCCACCTCCACAAACTTGTCAAAACCAATTTGCTCCCCTATTATCCCCTGAACTGATTTCGCAGTGACCTCCTCTCTCTCTCTCTCTCCCCCACTCGCTCACCCCTTTCTCCTCAACCCATTGCATCTCTCAACTGAAACCCCAACACGACCTGTGCTCCGTCTAAACCGAACACCTCCCCCTTCAATTCACCCTTCCTGAGCTGGGCTTTACCTGCACAGCACCCCATCTTCCTCCCTCCCTATTCTTTATCTCTGGCTTTACTCCAAATCTGGTCCAAATCTGGAATATAAAACAAAGGCAGATGCAAACAACAAACGCTGAGTCTTATGAATCACACTGCATCTTCATAAAGGCGAAAAGAGCATCATATACTTGACAGCCTATGATGGAAGTGCAGCTCTGTCACCCCTTCATGGCCTCCCCTTCCGCCTCCCTTCAATTAGCGTCTCACCAGTGACAACATGGAGGATCTTCATTAGGGGAGAATGCTCAATTATATCAGTTGATATTCGTTTCCAAAACTAATTATCCCAGTTGCATGGCATGGCTGACTGAGCCTGCCCCTGCCCCAGGGCGCAGCGGTTACTGATGTGACTTGGCTTTGGTTGGGAGTTTGGCTTCACTCCATCCGTGCCTTTTCTATTTGCTCTGAACTGGCTAAATACATCCTCTACATGCAATTCTCAATTTTCAGCAGGTTTAGGCTGGCAAAAACACATAGCAGACTTGATTAGGAGGTAATTGCTTGGTGTTTATACAGTCATTTTCATTTTTTTGAACACCAGCGTTACTATGATTATCGACATACTAACATAAGTGCAAATATACAAAAAATACAAGATAACATAACTGGGGGAAAACTAAAGTAAAATTAAAACTTAATTATACCTGTCTCCTAAACTAACTGAAATAGAACACAAATTAATTTTAGTTTAGCTTTTGATGCAATTCAAAGCATTAACTTGGGAGCCCTAAAACCCTGAAACTAAAATAAAAACCTATTTAAAAAAAAGAAAAAGAAACTGAACGAAAAATGTAGTTGCTGAAACCAACAAAAACCAAACTGTAAAAAAAATAATAATAAAAAAAAAAAAAAATAATAATAATAATAATAATAATAATAAATATATACATTGTTTTACTTGTATTACTTTAGTACAGTATAACGTAGGTGTCTATATATTCCTATTTCTGGCAAATTTAAATAAAACAATTAAATGCTAAAAAAAAAAAATATTACAACAAGATTAACCACCTAATAGTAGAAAAAAAAAATCTACATTTATTACTACTTTTTTTTTTTACATTCAACAGAATATTAATGCAATTTTTCTTCCATGTATTAATTGTAGCAGAAAAACCTCTGTTTGTTTGCCAACAAATAAAAGGGTTTAATTTTCATTTCATTAAAAATAAGTAAATGTTTAATGCCTTCATTTAATTATCAGAAAAATTAAAACATACAAAAATTTCTGAAAAAAAGAGAAGAAAACGATTGTAGGGCCCTAACATGTGTAGGACCCAACATTGTTCAAAATGTTGAAATTTAGATTTTTTTTTTTTTTTCACTGAAATAAGATTAGATTAGATTAGATTAGAAAAAATAAAGATTAGATTTTTTTTCACTGAAATAAATGTACAGCCAAAAATATATCATTTAATGTCAGGGCATCAACTATTGGAGCAAATAAATAAATAAATCGCAAATTAATTTTAGTTTAAAACACATAGTTTCCAAAAAATCTATAATTTAAAGTCAGTGCATTAACTATTGGAGCAAATAAATACATTCATATATACATAAGTAAATCCCAAATTTTTTAATTTTAGTTTAAAATACATTATTTAAAATAAATAAATAAATAAATAAAAGTCAGCGAGTCAACTATTGGAGCAAATTAATTAATTAAAACAAAACCCAAATTAATTTTAGTTTAAAACACATTGTTTCCAAAAACATTTAAAATGTCATTGTCATTGCATCAACTATTGCAGCAAATAAAAAATAAATAAATGATAGATAGATAGATAGATAATGTAACTAAAACTAAACTAACAGTGGGAGTGTTATAATATTTAATTGCTATTAATTTACAGGAATTCTCGGCAGTACAACAGACTAAATGACATATAATCAGATGGAAGTGCTAAAGCAGACTCACATTTTGGAATATTCATGGCACATTTACCATCAACATTCAATGTGGCCCAGAGGGGAATAAGTAAAAAGAACCTCCCATTTACGCTGATGCTTGTATTCACAAAGCAAACAAGTATTTTTTCTTTACTTGTTTATTTATGATTTTCTAAGGGTTTTCTGAATATACAAATCTGATTATACGAATACACGTGCAGGAATAAATGATGCCTCTTAAATATAGTTGCAGAGAAAATGAAAGTTTAATCAGCTCTCTTATTAAATCTCTGAAACTCAGCAGAGACTGTGTCATCTCATATGCGCCAGATGCACCAGCCTGCATTGAACACTAATCTCAAATAATTATCACGTGAGTAAAACCATATAATTAAGTCTTTCAGAGGCACTGGTCCAAATCTCCAGTCAAAATGTTCTAGACTGAAAAAACCTGCTCTGACAGGGAAGAAAGCAGTTAATTGTGGAAACCGAGTAGTCGCCTGCGGTGACAAATGATTAATCATAGTCTAAAGTGTGAAACAACATGTGAGGGAAAAACTCATTTAATTAGACTTCCATTTCACCACAGTATGAATCTATAGATTTCATGATAGATACCAAAAAATAAATAAATCAGCCCAGGGGCCTTAAACACATTGTAACACAGAACTAGATGTAAAAAAGTGTGAAATTCAGTGAAATCACATTCCTAAAAACAGTTTTTTTTTTTTTTTTTGCAGATGGCTTATTTGCCAGGTTTAATTTTTTTCTTAAATCAATTACAAATGACATATGCTTCAGTCACAAGTTTCAAGTTTATAACTTTGTCTCTTTTGCGTGCTTGCTCACTTGCTAGCCGTATTAGCTCCACAGAACAAACTATTTAGGTTCATTTCAAAGTAGCTGAGGCCAGAGTGATTATGCATAACTCTCCAATTGCTCATCTCCCTCCCTTTCCCAAACCCTGTTTCTGAACTCACCCCCTCTGCCCCTTTTCTATCAAGCCTCTGTGCCCTCCTCCTTCCCTGGTTCCAAAGCCCTGGGTCCACAGTCCGGAGGTAGATCACTTTAATTCTGCTTCATGGATCTTTTTCAAAAAGGACCTGAGACCCGGAGACCCCAGAACCAGTGACCGCGGGCTGAACCCAGACCAGCCAGCCGGGCTCCGTGCACTCGTAAACACAGCCATCATCTCACATACTTCCTTTTCCACCCCACACTTTTGTTCCCCTCCCAATCAGGCACAGAGAGTATTTGATTTGGCCTACTAAAGTAGGTGCCCCCACTCAGTTTGTGGGATATATATGACACACATGACCCATGCTGTTGTTCAGTGCTTATATGGTAAATGCATGAAGAAAAAAGGAAAATCTGTCAAATAGCGTCCCAAATCCTCTTTGTTCCGATGGCACACCTGGCTTTCACTAGACTAGATCAATGGGCTATTTTTTCGAAACACTGAGCTACCCTGCATATGGGTCAATGATGTATTGTAGAAGAGTGTAAACAACAAGGAAAAGGAAAAATCTAGTTTTAAACAGATGTGGCAAGTT
The DNA here is from genome assembly GCF_022985175.1 of Labeo rohita. Taxonomy (NCBI): domain Eukaryota; kingdom Metazoa; phylum Chordata; class Actinopteri; order Cypriniformes; family Cyprinidae; genus Labeo; species Labeo rohita. The sequence goes on along the minus strand of NC_066881.1, from coordinate 20,397,158 downwards.
CCTAGAAATGTACTATTGTGTTACAATGGTTTCATATGGTTTTTAAAACATTTACTGTCACATAAAATATCAAAAACAAGTTCATTGCAAGTATAAATTGCATTTTTAAATATTCACTGCCATTCAAAAGTTTGGGATCAGTACGATATTTCATGTTTCTGTTTTTTTTTTTAAAAAAAGAAGTTTCTTATGCTCATTATGGTTGCAGTTATTTGATCAAAAATCGAGAAAAAAAACAGTAACCTTGTGAAATATTATTTCACTGATTCTTAAATTAAAAAAAAGAAGAAGAACAACAGCATTTATTTAAAATATAATTTTTTTTTAACTACCCAGGGTTGGTACAGATACTGTTAAATGAAATACCAGGACTTTTTAAAGACTTCAAGCACTACTTTTTTGATTTTCAAGGATTTCAATCAGAGATCTCACAATGTAGAGATACTACACTTTTACTATAGTAAAACTACTGTTAATTTTCTTAAGGGATTTATATGCATGCATACTTTTTTATAACTGTACTGCATTAATGGTTTCATGTATCCTACTATTTAAGAAGAAAAAAAAACTGAAAAAAAAAAAGACTTGCGAAATCGCTCCGAAATCCTGTTCAAAAACAAATAATTTGTGAATCCGCACCAAAGTCACGATCTGAATCAAATGATTCACGATCCACGCTCCGATCTAGAGCAAAAGATTTGCAAATCTGCACCTGAAGTTCAGAACTAAATCAAATAATTTGCAATCTACGATCTGATTAAAATCATGTAATTTGAATCATTCAATTCGCTAAATAATTCACAAACCCGTTCCAATCTAAATCAAATGATTCACAATACGCGATCTGAAGCAAATGATTCACGATACGTCATCCGACTGGAGCGCTTTGAAATAGTGAATCGTTTTGCGATGCAATGGTTTAACTAAATGGCACTGAAAAGCTTCGTTTCACCCATCACTACGCGCCTTTTAAAATATTACAAGCAAATTCGAAAATGAATGGCTCTTTTAATTTGATCTGGTTTTTGCTAGTGAATCGCTTGAAATGAATGACCGAATCCATGATTTTGAATCAATTGAAGTTGTTCCTGCGTAAATAACTCAATTGATTTGATTCCTCTGTTCCTTTTTCGCATCTTCAGTCATGTTTACACGACACTAGCTTAGCGCGATTGTTTTCTGACATTAATGAAAATAAGCAAAAAATTTAGACGTTTTTTGAATTGCCTGAAAAGATATATGCTTATTGACCAAATTAAACACTTATTTCATAGATACATTGTCTTTCAATAATTCAAACACTTTTCAAGTACCTCTTCAGGAATATTGCTATTTTCAAGGTCTTAAATTTCAAAAAGTCAAATTCAAATACATTCTTTTTTTTAAAGAAATTAATACTTTTATTCAGCAAGGATGTGTTACATTGATAAAAAGTGATAATAAAAATTTCTAAAAAAATTCTATTTTGAATAAATCCTGAAAAAAGAACCACAGGTTCCTAAAAATATTAAGCACCACAACTGAAGACTGGAGTCACGGCTGATGAAAATTCAGCTTTACATCACAGGAATAAATTATATTTTAAAAAGCATTCAAATAGAAAACTATTATTTTAAACTGTAATAATATTTCACAATTTTATCATATTTTCTGTATTTTTAATCAAGTAAATGCAGCCTTAATAAGCATAAGAGACTTCTTTGCCATTGACCTACATACATGTTACACCTTGGACTAAAAGTTTGTACTCCTCAATGAAGGAAAACAAATTGAAACCCAAATCCACATGAGATGGACGGATGAGGTTATTCATCATCTTTTTAAAATTCTAGTAGTCTGCAAAAAGCAATCATGAGAACCTAACATCACATAGTTCATGAGTGGACCAAAATATAACATGCAACGTGTACTGGCAAGACTTTCGAGGAGATCAAAACGACCATCGTCTGGTTTCCAGCATCCCAATAAATGACACGTGGCTTAAGGCTTTCCATAGTGAAAATAGGATTTACAGTAATAGTGTCCCTAGGTGGAAACGGATTAGACTTGAGCAGCTACCTAGGGATGATCAAATGAGCAATTTCTTCCTAGATGGTCACCATAGCAATGACCTTTACATACGCCACAGATGGCAAAGCAGTAGCATATTTTAATAAAAATGATAAGACATTTTTTTGGGATATCATTTTCCTTATAAGCTCAAAGGTACCTCTCTGGTTTACTATGATAAACATTTCAGTGCAAGCTCGGAAAATGTTAGTCAATAGAACATCTGAGGAACTTTTCATGAAGGAAAACTCCCATACTGGCATTTTAGAAGCCTTACAAAATTAGATATAGATACAGAATAACTGGAAGATGCACACCCAAACCTCTCCAGCCTTGTGATCTGCAGCTTTACCCGCAGCACTATTAAGGTCTTGCTGAAAGTGAGAATGAAATCTCCAAATAAAGCTGATGAGGGCTGATGAGGACTGACACAAGCAAAGCAAAGCACCCAGTGGAACGGCCCTTGAGCATCACAGTTTGGGGTCATTCTTTATCCCCCTCTGGGGCAGCTCGTTCACACTATCACACCTGTCTGTCAAAAGAAAGACTCGGTGGAGGGAATGAAAGAAGAGAGAAGGTTCAGTCAATGCAGAAGTGAAGAGAAATAAAAGAAAAGCACTGTCGTAACAAAAATCACAGCAGACAGAAAGGGCAAGGTTTAAATTACAGCTTAAATAACCTCATGTCCTGCTTTGAATTAATGACCAACAAAATTTTAAAGCTCTGAAATAAATCTCCAAAGACAAAATAGCCAAGATGAGTGTACTGACAATAAAAAAGGGGTAACTAGTTGATAGATACCATAACATAAAATTGTAATAAAAAAACATAGTTGCAATCAAAATTACTAGTACTTTAAAATACAAGCTTTTCTGAAGATCCAGGACTTTATAAAATTGCATCTACAACAGTTTACAGTGTCAATATATATGATAACGTTTTTGCAATAAAGTATTTTTTTTTAAATAACACAGCTATGTCATAATTATTCAACCTCTATTCAACACTTATTTTTATGGCAGGTAACAAAATTGTCTTAAAACACAATTAAGCCTTAGAAACTCTATTAAAATACAAAAAGCCATAAAAAAGAAATAGTTTTATTAAATTAGAAAGTCATTAAAAGTTCCTAGAGACACAGCTGGCAGCCGTATTCCTTAGTTTAAAAATGTGTCGTACCAGAAAGCCTTTGAGGGTGTTGATCCAAAAAAAAAAAAAAAAAAAAACGCAATACCATAAAATGTTTGATCAGAGCAACTGAGAAAAATCTGCAATGTACAGCCAAAGACTTGACCAGATGAAAGGAGTAAAAACATTTCAATGCAGTGTATAAGAAAAAACACTAGACAAGTAGGCCTTCGTGTTGGGGCATCTTGCCGAATCCCACTCTTGATTAAGAAGAACAAAAAGGCTGACTTGAACATGTTAAAATGAATTTGGATAGACATGTGGAGTTCTGGAAGAATGTTTTATGGAGTGACGTGACCAAATTGGAACTTTTAGGACCTATGGATCAGCGGTATGTCTGGTGCAAAAAAAAGTCAAAGCTTATAAGCAGAAGAACACAATCTACATGGTCAAACATGGAGTGGGCCAGTCCTGTTATGAAGTTGTTTTACTGTAGCAAGAAGTGGAAATCATAACTGTATGAAGGATATCATGGATTCTTTGAAGTATCAGGCCATTTTGGCAAGAACTATGATGCTTTTAGTGCAATGACTAAAGCTACACTCTTAAAAATAAATGTGACCCTGGACCACAAAACCAGTCTTAAGTCGCTGGGGTTTATTTGTAGCAATAGCCAAAAATACAATGTATGGGTCAAAATTATTGATTTTTGTTTTATGTCAAAAATCATTAGGAAATTAAGTGAAGATCATGTTCCATTAAGATATTTTGTAAAATTCCTACTATAAATATATAAAAACGTAATTTTTGATTAATAATATGCATTGTTAAGAACTGTATTTGGACAACTTTAAAGTTGATTTTCTCAGTATTTTGACTTATTGGCACCCTCAAATTCTAGATATTCAAATAGTTGTATCTCGACCACATATTGTCCTATCCTAACAAACCATACATCAGTGGAAAGATTATTTATGCAGCTTTCAGGTGATGTATAAATCTCAATTTGGAAAAATTGACCCTTATGACTGGTTTTGTGGTCCAGGGTCACAAATGCGCTTCATAATGCCATAGAAGAACCTTTTTTGTCTAAATGGTTCCATAAAGAACCTTTCTGTTTCACAAAAGTTTCTTTGAGGCAAAAGAAGGTTCTTCAGATTATAAAAAGTTAAGAAAGAGATGGTTCTTTAAAAAAAACTTTTCACTGAATAGTTCTTTGTGGAACCAAAAATGTATCTTCTATGGCTGTGAATTCATCAACATTCTCACAATTACTTAAACCTGTATTAATAAGCTTTCTCCAATAGTGTACTGATGCTTTTGTTGACTTGTTTTCATAAAATTTTGTTCTCTGCAGCAAAACATCTTGCAGGTTTAATAATTGAATAATTTTGCTTCCTAAATAAATAAATCAACAAATTAATTAAAACTACAACATGATTCTGAAAGCTGCTTACACTTTTTGAACGACAGCCCTTATTTATTAAATACACAGAAATTATGTTACAATAATAGTTTAGGCAGAAACCATGGCTACTCAGACTACGATAAATATTTGACAAGCAAGTTTTCTAAATGCATTTTGCCTGCTTAAAATGAATTTCAGGCCACTGTTGTTTGATGGATCAACAAGAAATAAGCAAGGATTAGCATTAATCATAAATAAACACAACAAAAACTCTCAAATTCATAGCAGACTGAGGAATAAGCACAGCACATGCCATGTGGACAACGCCACAACTGTGACGATTAATTGCCTAGAATTGGTAAACTTCAGCAAGTTTGTAGGTTACGCAAAAACCTTGCGAAATACAATGTGAGTACAAACAATCCGTCTACTAGACGTACCTACCTTGGCCAGCTCAGGTGTTTAGTGTGGCCTAAAACTAGCCTGCGTTCCAACAGCATCACCTTCGTTTAATGGCTTGATTACGGTTGATTTGTTAATTTATAGCGGCACCTTGTGTTAAGTAGAGGTAAAGCACTTGAAGACATCGTGGGAAGCTCTTCATCCATCCATCCATTCTTGATTTCAAATAGAGCACATTTCGCTTACTAGGCCTATAATGATTAGATTAGATCTGCAGCCTGATCTGGAGAGGTGCAATCATTTTTATCATGCCAGATAACATTTGTACTTTTCTCAGCAATTATGCTTATAATTACGCTCATCGTTTCCTGCCCTGGTGAAAAAACCAGCATATGCTGGTAGGTATGTTTTGATGTTGGTTTAAGCTGGTCCTTTGCTGGTTCATGCTGGTCCTTGACCAGCAACATGACCAGCAAAAACCAGCAAAGGACCAGCTTAAACCAGCATCAAAACCTACCTAACCAGCATTCCAGCATCAAAACATACCTACCAGCATATGCTGTTTTTTCACCAGGGTGAACAAATCCTATTTAAACAAACAAATAAATACACAAATTGAACCATAAGGAAAAATTGGTGTTTATTTACAGTCAAGCACAAAAGCCAAACAAGCCAGAGAGTTCTCTTCATGTCATTTCCATGTGAAGAGAGACATGAAAATTAAACTACACATTCATTTACAACATATTTGAGGCTTGTCTTAAAACATCTCTTCGTTCATTACAACAGAATGGCTTTTAAATAGAGAAAATCCACCAAAAATGAAAATCCTGTCATCGTTTAGTGATTTTCACAATTGGAATTATCTAGTAAAATGTTCTTTAGCTTACAGTACAATGAAAATAGATGTTGACCGAGAAAAACCATGGTCTGATTTTATGCTAAATAACTTATTTTGTGTTTTGGAATGACATGAGGATGAGTAAATGATGACAGGGTTTCATTTTTGAGTGAACTATTCCTTTAATAGAGTTCATTTAGGTTCATTTGGCCTATGGAATAAAAGGCTTTTGGCTTTTTGAATTCCTAGAAAGTCTGAATGATAATAAATACATTTGCTTTATGCAGAGTAGAAATGTGACAAAATCTGTGTATGTGGAGCGTGTGTGTGTGCTTTATTAACCTAATATGCATTGCATGCACAATCCCATGGCGGTACGCTTGCTGACATTTGCAGTGTGGCTTTTTTACCGGTATGTATGTTAACAATCAACAATCAGTACACAGAGTTCCGTTGAGTTTCGAAATGGTAATGGTCTAGGGTAGCATTAGTTTGACAGCAGATGCCAGACGAATAACAGAAGGCCCAGGAGGAAGCTGAAGCCTGTGTTGATTCTGGTGGCGTGTCCTGCCACATTGCAGTCGTCGGAGTAGCAGCAGTGAACTTTGACCCCTGGAGCTCTGTAGCCCTGGCTATTAGCCTGGCTGCAGAAGGATTTGTACGAGCACGACTTCATTACGCCACCTAAGAAGACAAGAGCGGTATGAGAGCGTGATTACATATTAATGTGCCTTGATCCTCATAAGGAAGCTGTAGACCTCCTGCTATTTCTAAGCTGGAGCCAGACAGTGCAGTCTGTCTTCTTTAAACACCAACCTGATCCAGTGCCTCCCCTTAAAACACACACACACACTCACACAGTCGTTAATGATTTTTCGAAAGATTTATCCCTTTGTGATTTATCACCCACATCCAAGGAAATAAAAAAATGTTCTCGCCCAGTTTCCTCTCATCTATCTGTGCAGGAAGATTAACTATTAACTATGTACCCATTAAACTTACTGCCATGTCCACGGACAACAGCACATGCGTCTGAGTAGCTCGGACATGTTTTGGAGCCCTGCCGATTGCAGTCTTCATCTGTAGAGCCCATGCAAGTGTAACACTTCAGTGCCTCACCTAAATAGAGACAAAGAAAGGTCAAAAGTACTTCAACATTAAAACTCCTCAAAAAAGGCTTAAAGTGTAAGTACTGACTCATCAATATTTATTTCTTTTTTTATGTTTGTCGGTAACACTGTACAATAAGGTGCATTAGTTAACTACTTCAGTTAAGTAAGAATGAACAATATTTTTACAGCATTTATTAATCTTAGTTAATGTTATTCTCAGCATTTACAGTACTAATGGATTATTAACATCAAAAGTTGTGCTTGTTAAAATTATTTAATGCACTGTGAATTAACATGAATCAACAATGAATGTATTTTCATTAACAAAGATTAATAAATACTGTAATAAATGTATTGTTCATTGTTTGCTCATGTTAGTGAATACATTAAATCATTAACTAATGGAACCTTATTGTAATGTTTTACCAGTTTGTCTTGTTTTCCAGTGAAAATGAAACATAGTATTGTTACTAGAATAAAATCATTTTTTTTATTATTATTAATAATAAAATTAATAATTTATTTTAGTTTATTTTAATTGAGGAATTGGAAAAATGTGCTTTCTTGTATTAAACATCATTATTAAAAATAAAAAAAAGTCAATAAGAGTATAATAAATTAAAGAACAATAAAAATTAAACATAAAAAACAGATACATTTTCAGAAAAATAAATGATAATTTTTTTTGCATAGATTTTTTTAAGTATTTTTTAAGAAATATGATTTATTTTAGTTTATACTGTTTTATCTTGTTTATTATTTTGCCTTTTTTAGCTTTTTTGTTACAAATTGTAAAGAGGATGTATAAATGATTAAATGATATAATGAATTAAAAATAAAAATTTTGTCACATAGATTTCTTTTATTTTAATGTTTTTAACAAATATGATAAAAAACAATTATTAAAAAGATACTTATTTTGTCTATTTTTTGACCTTTTTGTTACAAACAGTAAAGAGGATGCATAATATTTAAAGTATAAAATAAATGAATTATTAATAAAAATAAACAAAAATAGATAAATTTTCTCAAAAAAAAGTGATTATATTTTATGCTAATTTTGTCACATAGATTTCTTTTATTTTGTTTAATGTTTTTTTTAACAAATATGATGAAAAACAAGTATTTATAAAAAGATACCTGCACACAGTTTATATTATTTATATCTCTTTTATTTTTATTTACGTACTTATTTATTTATTTATTTATTTATTTTTACTTATTTTGCCATTTAATGAGAACAATGGCTCAATGCAATAGCTCCATGGCATAATAACTGCAAACATCCAATGCATTGACTAAACAAAGCTCAATGTTTTTTATGCAATTTAATTTCTAGTGTGGAAACATGAAAATGTCACTATTCTTAATAATGACATACATACAGTGATGCACTTGTAATACTGATAATATTCACTCTGTTTCCATTTCCATAATGAAGCAGCTTTAAACAGTAACAAATATGCTATCAACATAAGCTAATTTAAAAATAAAAATCTTAGAAATTCACTGGTCTGTGAAGTCTAAACAGAACACTGACGTTTAATCCCAAAACAGATCTTTTCTCGCTTTCGTTTAACAGACCCCAGGGAAGCCAACAGAAGTCACAACAGAGAAACATGTCAGTTTTTTTTAACTGTCTTGTAAATGCCCAGCAGTACATGTTGTGGTAAAGCTTTTTTTTTCATGTGCCTCTTTGCTATCACCTCCCAAAAAAATGTTTTTTTTTCAACAAACATCCTTTGAAGTTCAATCCAACAAGATCAGACACATAAACCCGATGACTGTAACACCTTCAGAAACAGACATTCCTTTTAAAAGTATCTGCTATGTGTGTCTTAGCACTGTTAGTTCACCCTAAAGACATCCTTCTGCTGCATCTGAGTCACTCACTCTCTTTGATAGCTAAACCTTCAGTTCACAGATGATTTTACAGGCAGCCTGTTCAGGCTGTTTGAAATGAGGTAAACTTTTAAAGTATGGCACAAGCATTAAGGTCACACTCTTTCAAAGCATCCATCATAAACGTCATCCCTTCACTCCCAAAATGTACATTCAACTGTTACTTCCTGTCTATTGAGTTGGTCTCAGAATTCCAACACTGATAACAATAAATGTTTTTTAGCAGCAAATTATGATTTTTGGATGACCATGAGACACTAAAGACTGTAAATATTAGTCTAGCTTTTTATAGGTGGCTTTAACTACTGTGTACTTACATCAAAAAATAAATACAGTGTATTTTTTGTGTTCATATTGTATTGCAAAACACTTTTGCTGCTATTGAGGTGGGATACGAGTAAAGTTAGGGACAGGTTTGGTGGTATGGGTAGGTTTAAGGGTTGGCCAACAATGTAACTATGAATAAATCACAGATGTAATTACATGCAGGTATTTTTTGAAAACTTAAGTACATAAAAAACCCATATATGCATGTGCATTGTACAAAATGATTAACTGAAATGCAATTACACTGTAAAAAAAAAACAAAAAACACAATTTGTTGAGTCAGCTTAAAATAATTTGTTTGTTAAACTTAAAAGCTTAAAATTTTAAGGTAACCCAGCTGCCTTCAAAATTTAAGTTGAATCAACTCAAATATCTAAGTTGTCACTTAGTATAATTTAACGTTTCAAGTTAAATAAACTTTTTTGGAGTTGACTAAACTTAAAATTTTAAGGCAGCCAGGTAACAATTATATAAATTAAGTTGACTCAACAAATTGTTTTTTATAGTGTACATAGTTGTTAAGGCCACCTAATATATTTAATTTTTTATTTGACAGTAACATTTATATAAGAAATATATAGAACACGCTGTTGAATCCTATACTCAACCATAATGTCATTAAAGGTGTTATTCATTGTCCTTTAAAAACTTAACACACACATATACTCAAATATATAAATATTTAAAACAAATCACTGATTTGGATTTAATGCTGCTGTTTCTTTTATTCCCTACACCAAAAATCTCCCAACAGAGGTTAAAAATAAAATTATTACACATCATTTGTAACTGACATAATTTATGCCAGACCTCAGCTGCCATTTACGAATTATATCCAGTCAGTTTTGAACTTTAGTACAATCATACTTGCTGTTTATTGGAAATATTTCAGCTGCTAAATATATTTGAAGAATTTTGGACTACAAATTAGTTTGTTGGGACAGAATTTTATAAAAGGAAGATTAAAAAAAAGTCCAGTTGTACCTGACCTTAGCTGTACCTGAATTACACACACATTTAGTATTAGCTTCAATGTGGAATTTTAGTTTTCTTATTCAAAAAAATAAATAAATAAAATTAATCTTTTTCTAAACTTAATTAGTATTTGGCTCTCGAATTTCACAGCGGGTGCTTGTTTTACACCATTATTTTTAATGCACTGCTGTTTCTGAATGTACTTCAGGTAGAGAGATCTTTTTAGGTTTAGCAATCTAATAAAAATAAAGACTTTAGATCTGCAAACTCTTTTAGCCCTCAATCTGTTTAAGGGATTGAATTGCACCAATTATTTTCTGTTAGTCCTTTAACACCTTCCTCAAGGCCAGTGAGATATTCTCAGTCATAAGGAGGGCGCGTCAAAAGGAGGAAAGTAAATGACGTAAAAATGATGAAAATGACAAAGAAAAGCCAAAATACCAGACTGAGAAGTCTTGATTGAAAAGCAAATCAAGACTTGAGTGAGCATGGTTCACGTGCAGTAACTGAGAAGACAGGGTTGAAAACTTTTAAAAAGTAGGAAATGAAAGAAGTACTCACTGTGAGCAGCGAGGACGATGAGGCCCAGGCCTAGCAGCGTGAAGAAATGGAGCGCTCTCATGTCGCCGGTGGTCTGTGGCTGTCAGGTTAGCACAGTGAAAAGCAAATTGTTTGCTCTTAAAACCCCTGAGCTTAAGTCCTGCTTTTGGGAAGAGCTAATACCTAATGGCAGTAAGGACACACAGATTACCAGCCTGTCCACTGAGGCCTATGCGTCGGTCTTAAGATCTGAATGGATCCTCACCATCTCGACTAATCAGAGATGAGGGATCGGTTACTGTGCTCCACCCATACAGTGCTGCAAGCTAGCCAGGGGTCTGATACTCCCTACAGATTATGTAGGGATCAACTAATGCCATATACAGTAGTTCAGCAGTGAGCAAACAGTGAACACAACCAATCAAACAACTGATGGAAATGCTGTTCGAATATGTGCATACGGTAAGGGTAACCAAAACCAAACCTTTACTTAGACCAGCTTATATTAGCTTATAATAGATAGATAATAGCTTATAACAGCTTCCATTTACCTTTTTTTTTTCTTAGTTATTCTTCCTACAATAACTACATACTTTTTATTTATTATATTCCTAAATGTAATCTAATTTTCAGTGATAAATTACTAAAAGGGAAGCTGTTTTAGTATTTAATGAAAAGATAAAATTATAATTAAATAATCTTATTCTAATAATTACTCTTTCAATAACTACTTCATATTTGTATTTATATATACAGTATTTAATAAAATGATATAATAACATATAATTTACATAATTTTACTCTAATTACTTTTTCAACACTTCCTATTTTTATTTGTACATACAGAATTTAATAAAATTATAGAATTGATATAATCTTACTCTAATAATTTCTCTTCCAACACTGCCTCCATTTTTTTTATTTTTATATAAAATGATATAATAAAATATATAATTACACAGTCCTATACTCTTCCAACACTGCCTTTTATTTTTATTTATATATACAGTATTTAATAAAAATATATCATTTATATAATCTTACTGTAATAAGTACTCTTTCAACACTATTCACTTCCTATATATATATGCAGAATTTAATAAAATTATATAATAAAATATATAATGTATACAAAAATATATAATTTATTTTACTCTATTACTCTTCCAACACTAACTGCCTATTTTTAGTTATATATACAGTACTCAATAAAATGATATCATTTATATAATCTTTGTCTAATAATTACTCTTCCATCATGACCTCCTATTTTTAAAAAAAAAATATATAAAAGTATTTAATAACTATTTATATATTATATATTACAGTATATAAAATATAATAAAATATATATCCTTTCTCTAATAATTACTCTTACAACACTATTTCCTATTTTATATTTCTTATTTACAGTATTTATTCAAATGATATAAAAATATAGAATTTATATAATCTTACTATAATAATTACTATTAAAACACTACCTCATATTTTTTTAATTTATATATACAGTATTTAATAAAATATATAACCTTACTCTAATTACTCTTTCAACACAACTTCCTGTTTTATATTTAGATATACAGTATTTACTAAAATTATCCTAAAATGAATACTTTTCCAACACTAACTACGTCCTGTTTTTTATATACAGTATTTATTAAACTTATATGAAATATATAGAATTAATATAATCTTACTCTAATAATTACTCTTTCAACACTAATTACTTCTTATTTTTATGTATATATACAGTATTTAATAAAATTATATCATAAAATATCATTTATAAAATTTTACTCTAATTACTTTTCAACACTAACTACCCCAGTATTTAATAAAATGGTATGCAATATATAATTTGATTTATAATGCAATATATATATGTATATTTCTAATGTATACATATATTTATGTATTATGTATGTATACAATCATGTTAGTATGTTTGCAACATCACCTATAAAAATAATCATCTGTTTCTTTCCATTTCTATTTCTTTTTTCATTCCAACATTTTTTTAAATTATTCTCTATTCATCTTCTTGTTTTTGTTTCTCCATCTCATTTTTTTCTTCACTCGCTCAGACAGTTTGGTTCTGTGCCAGCATGTAATTGGCATTAATATAGTCTGTCTGTCGTGATTTTAAGACCCATCTGCCAGCTAACTAATGCATCTTTTTATGCACATATGTAGGATCGTGTCAGCAAGATTCATTGTTTGTTCATTAACAACATTACTGATTTCTTCAAATGTCCTAGTGGGAGGCTAAAAGCATCTGCTAAATGAATAAATGTAAATGTGATTATTATTACATCAAACATCAAGCATTTACAGTTTGCACATTGACTGTCTGTGTGATATGGGTCAGATAAACAGGAGCTGTATTGCCATCTTTTATTGCACTTTGTAAGCATGTTCTGTACAGCTGACAGAGCTTCTTTCTGTCTGAACCATCAGCTATAACAGGACTGAGACAAAACCATTCAGATTAAATTAGCTCAGAACCACTGACAGTGACAAGTGGGTTCATTTATATATCAAAATAAAATCCAAAAATAAAATCACACATCAGTGTTGCTAGAAGACAACGAAACAAATGAACAACAAGTATCTACAAAGATACACAAGGAAGCAGATCAAACTAACAGTATCAAAATCTGCCGTTACGTTCCTTTACTGTTTTCAAGTCATTTTCATATTTACAAAACCGTCAAGGCCTACAACATGCATTGTTTTCATGATCATGAATACCACTTTGTGACAACTGAATGATTAACTCATCTGTTTTATATTATATATATATTCTCTCTGCTCATTTCTCTTTTCAAGTTAAGAAGAGGGTACCACAGGAATCAGTTTAACAGTCGGCTCCATCAGTGGTTGTCATGGCAACAGCACTCATAACTTCAGACTCACTATAAACACATACTCTCAGCGTGTTTGTGTTTGTGTGTGTGTGAGCTATACAGACTCTCAAAAAAAGTCTCTACTGATGGGGAGTACGTTCACAAGACCCTCAACATAGGTAAGGTGGTGTACATTAACACGTTAAAATGTAGAGAAAATAATTACAGCCAGAAACTAGTGTGACCTCCCAGTTTTAGGGACTCCAGTTTATGTGAAGACGTCAGTAGTGTGAATTCCTTTCGTTTGGTTAGTTCATTGTTTTGTCCATTAGAAAGAGGAAAAAACAATACCGAACACTTGCTCCTCCATCTTTACACTCTTGTCCAGTTATTGTTCTTGTGTCCCTTTGTGGTATGGACAGGACTCTGTCGAATGGATGGCTAGCTCTTTCCCATCTTGGCAATCAATTCATCACAAATTTTGGTCAGTTCCTCAATCTCTTTGTTCTGTAAACAGAATTTTAAACAATCATGTTAACCTCTGATTGTTTTGAATGTTGGTATTTTGCTTTTTGTTTTATTATTATTTTTAAATGTTTGTCAAAAATACAGTAACAATGTGAAATACTGTCTTTAAAAAAGGTTTTTTGTACTAATATATTTTAAAATGTTATTTATTTATATGATGCAAAGCATTAGATCCTTTAGAAATCATTCTAATATGATGATGATTATATGGCTTGTACTGACTAATATTTTTGTGAAAACCGTGATATGCTTTTCAGGATTAATTATTTATTTACTGATTGATTAATAGAAAGAAAATTAAATTAACAATTTTTTTTTTTTTTTCACAAAAACAGTCTTGTCACATTGTAAAAGACTTTACTGACACATTTAGTAATGATGATTATATTTAAAATAACATCATTTATGTAATAAAAATTCAGATTTGCATTTATATTTGCAATTATATTTTAAATTAATTTTAAAATACATTAAAATAGAAAACCATTATAAAGTTATAGTATTGCTGTTTTTAATGTACGTCTGTTTAAATAACTGCAGCCTTGTTGAGCATAAACACGGTAATTATTCCAAACTTTCACAAACTTTCTTTGCATTCCAAAATAAAAGCTTCTATTTGCATAATATATGCATGGGTACTGTGTGTATTTATATGTATATACACTATCAAAAGTTTTTTTGAACATTTTTAATGTTTTTTAAAGAAGTCTCTTCTGCTCACCACAATTCACAATTAATCGCAATTAATCTAAAACCTTGTTTAAATGATATAAAAAGATTTCTGTAATATTGAAATACATATGTGTATTAATGCACTACAAGTCACAAGTTTTTGAATAGTAAGATTTTAAATTTTTTTTAAAGAAGCTCACCAAGTCTGCATTTACTTGATCCACAGTACAGTAAAAACTGAACTAAAATTTTGAAATATTTGTACTATTTAAAAATAACTGTTTTCTATTTGAATATATTTTAAATGTAATTTATTTCTGTGATTTGAAATCTAAATTTTCAGCATCATCGCTCCAGTCTTCAATATCATATGATCCTTTAGAAATCGTTCTAATATACTGATTTGATGTTCAAGAAACATTTACTATTATTATTATTATTATTAATAATAATAATAATTGATTAATTAATAATTAATTAATAATAGCTGAGTACATTTTCAGGATTCTTTGATTAATAGAAAGATCCAAAGATCAGCATTTATATGAAATGAAAAGCTTTTGTAACATATATATATATATATATATATATATAAATTAATACTTTTATTTTGCAAGGAAGCTTTAAATTGATCAAAAGTAATGATAAAGACATTAATATTGTTGCAAAGGATTTCTATTTCAGATAAATGCTGTTCTTCTGAACTTTGTGTTCATCAAAGAAACCTGAAAAAATTCTACTTAGCTGTTTTCAACATAATAATAACAGCAATAATAATAATGATAATAATAATAAATGTTTTTTGAGCAGCAAATCAGAATACTAGAATGATTTCTGAAGGATCATGTGACTGGAGTAATGATGCTAAAATGTCATTGTTGAAATCACAGAAATAAATTACATTTTAAAATATACTCAAATACAAAACCGCTATCTTAAATAGTAAAAATAATTCAAAATTTCAGTTTTTGCTGTACTTTTGATCAAGTAAATGCAGGCTTGGTGAGCAGAAGAGACTTCTTTTAAAAACATTAAAAATGTTCAAAAAAACTTTTGATAGCGTATATACATATAAATACACACAGTACACATACATATTCATGCAAACAGCAGCTTTTATTTTGGATGCGATTAATTGCGATTAATCAGTTTGACAGCACTCATTTAAATAAATTAAGTAATTGTTTCCTTTACTTAAAAATGAACTAAATGTTTTAATAACAACAACAAAATGTATGGGTAACCTTTAGGCTTGCAAGGTCAGACTTCAACAGATGAGCATGCGGATTTGCAAGTGTGAGCAAACCTTTTGTTCCAGTGTGCGCTCCAGTGAGTCCACCTTCATCTGTTCTTTCCTCAGACTGGCCTGGTACGCTGCCTGCTCCTGCTTGGCTTTGGCTCTCACCTGAGCGATTTCAGCATTCGCCCTGCGGGAGCCACACGGTCAAACTCATGCCACAGATTTCATATTTCTAAAGCTCTCATACAGTGTAAGTCTAACCCTTAATTAGCCTAACAGTTGTTTTTTCCAGGCAACAGAAATCCCATACAAAACATATTAAAAAATATGCATGTGAAAGATCTGCACTCACTTGTCCAGTTTCTCCTCAGCATGGATCTTCAAGGCCTGGTAGCGCTGCTCCTCCTTACGAACACGAGACAAGTACTCCTGTGCACATTTTTTCAGCACATCCTCATTCTGAAAAAAAAAAAAACAGGAATAAATGACTGCCAATAATGACCCTTTCTGCTTAAGCACAAGCTGCTAGATAATGTATTTGGCTCCATTTTTGTATGTAACGCCCACAGTCAATAACAATCAAGTCCCGATCTACGCTGAATGTTCTGTTTACCTCAGAATTACATCAAATTACAGAGTTTCAAATGGAAATCCACAATGATTTTAACCTGTCAATCAATCTCAGTGTGAAGTGACTTACCTTCCGGAAGCCTTCCAAAACATCTTTCATCTTTTCATAGCGACGGAACAAGTCAGCGAGGGATTTCTCCACAGAGTTGAGATCAGCCAAAGCCTGGTCCTTCTCCAGGATCAGCTGCTGGATAGTGTGATGAGACAGAGTCTTCTCCCTCTGTTCACCCTCTGAGACATGCACACAAAAACATAAACACATTAAGTTCATATTACACTAGATATACAATAAACTGCACACAATATAATCAAATGGAGGTGCAAATCTGCTTTTGGATGTGGCAGAGGTTGATTTTATGCTCCTCTGGGTACTTCAGATATGAAATTACACTCTACACCACTATGTCTACGTCACTGATAATGAGATATGAAAATGCAGATTTCAACGATGCATCTCTGTGATGCATGCAGACAACACACACACACACATACACACACACGCACTCAAATATGGGCAAACCACAGAGACATGGTGAGAGATGAGAAGAACTTTGAAAGAATCTGCAGCTCTTAATTCATTCAATGTTATAAAAAAGATTTACATTTACAAATTTCATTGAATTGTAGCAAGTTGGTTGAATGAATCATTTTAATGAACTAAAAAACACTGATTCACTGATTCATCACTCAGTTGTGTGGAAAGAAATTTTACTGTTGTAGCTACTTTTTTGTACTTAATTGTATTTAGGTGATTTTACATTATTATGAGCTTGTTTTGGAAAGCTACCACATCCAAATAGTTTTCTGAACATTGATGATGGAAGATGTTTGAGAACAGGCCTTCAAAAAGACCAGCAGAGCAAAACCAGATGATACTAAAATGAGAGATCAGTTTATAGTAAGAGAAAACTCTCCATCTGTCACTATCAGATGTGGTGGATGCAACACAAAGAAAGAAAATAAAGAGTTGCTGTTACTTACCAGGCATGCCTGAGTGATTTATCAAATATTTATGAGGGACGGAGGGAGCAAAACAGAAAAAAGGGACGGCATTAAGTCAAGCCAGCAGGGCGGGACATGTGAGAGAGAAAAGCGTGTCAGAAACATACATACGAATTTCGAAATTAATGAAAGTGTCACAGAATAAAATGAAGTAGGTGGTGAGAGCCAGAAAAGTGGCCAAGAAAATGAACCATGGAAAGAGGAATGATAAGCAAAGGTACAAAATAAAGTGAAAATAAAATGACCAACAGCTGGGAAGCGAAATATCAAGAATGGTATTTTATCATGAAGAACATAAAAAGGGAATGAAAAAGGTTTTTCTTTATACAAAGAGAGAAAAGCATGTCAAGGTTAAACCAGACACTCAATATCATCTGAAAATGTAAGAACGCACACGGCCTACAGTATTTACATGAGCGTAAATACTGAACAGGCAAAGAAAGTAGATTAATCTGTCAGTGGGTGAGGCCTGGTAAAAGGGACATGTTTTGAGCAGAAACATGTTTATGTTTTTTGAGGTCAAGTCAAGCGGAATATTCAGGGAGAAATGAAGGCTTGCGAAGTGCTTGCGACTGACCGGTGTTTGGGTCCAGAGGCACGAAAGATTTGTCTGCAAATTAAATGAGAAAGTAACAAAAACTTATTGTATGTGTGTGCTGGTGTGGCGTGACTGGGTTAGGGTTGTGCCTGTTCATTTATTGCAGTGTAGCAGAAGAAAAGCACAGATAAACAGAACCAAAAGTGCCTGACGGTGTCACTTTGAAAATCCCCAGGAGAAGATGAAATAGTATTTAGCAATCAAGACTCACCAATCATCTCTGCAATAGTCTTCTCATACTCCATAACTATCCTCCTGAAAAGAATAAGCAAAAATCAAGTTAATATTCAAAAAAGCAAATATACTGCAATAACTGGTCAGATCAGATGTTATTACTGATCAAAAGTGACAGTAAAGACAGTATAAATGTTTTTTTTGTAAAAGATCTTTTTTGAAGAAATGCATATTTTTATGTAATGTGAAGTCTAATCTTTGAGAAAACATAAAGGGTCACTAACTTCGTCAATTGTTTCATTGCTTTTTTTTTTTTTTAAATTAAGGGAAAAAAAATCGTAATAATATACAAATAGCATGAGAG
The DNA here is from genome assembly GCF_022985175.1 of Labeo rohita. Lineage (NCBI taxonomy): Eukaryota > Metazoa > Chordata > Actinopteri > Cypriniformes > Cyprinidae > Labeo > Labeo rohita. The sequence continues at coordinate 20,378,417 of NC_066881.1, read as the reverse complement.
AGATTTATCTTCATTGTTAGACACTTATTTTCATATAGTGACATCTTTGTCCTGTGGTCTGACAGACGGTGGACATTTTGTGTCACACCATAGGACGTTTCAGCCTTTTTCTGTCAATTAATGACCTTGCTATTCCGAGCTAACCTGTCATTAGCAGTAAGCAAGACACATTTGCATAATTTTCCATGATTATGTAGTTTAACATACAGTTTTTAATAAAAAAATATATATATATATATAATTTAGGGGTGTTTCACCAGAGGACAATAAAATGGAACACTTTTGTAGTGGTTCCAAAAAGGTTAAATAAGTGAACAATTCTGAGACAAAAAAAATTACAATGTGCACGTCATGGGCTTGACAGGGGGCTTCACTAACATGACAATTTATGGGGTCCTTCAACAAATTAAAGTTTTCTCTGGATGGTGTCACACCGGAGGACATGGTTTTCAGAGACAAAATGTATCAAGTTCCTACAATTTCAGAAATATATGGATGAAAAAAATTATTGCCATTCACTAAAATAGACACTTGTACAATTATGCCGTAGGTGTTTATTAACATTTTTATGCTTTTCTTTTTAATTTATAAAAGTTATAATTTATTGAACCATGCTTGAGACAGTCACACCATAGGACAATTTTGAAATTTAAAAAAATAAATAAATAAAACAATTCGAGTAACACTGCAGCATTTATAAAAACAGGTCCATGTAGGACAAAGAAATGGTTAACCATTTACTGCATTTTAAATATTGACAATATTAATTATATTCATGTATATTAAAATGCCATGTCACATCGGCGCCAATAGCCTTGTGGTTAGTGTGCCGAAAAATAGCACAGCTGTGCTCGCGGCGACCCGAGTTCAAATCCCGTCTTGAGGTCCTTTGCCGATCACGTTCCCCTCTCTCTGCCTATTACTTTTCTGTCATCTCTCTACTGTCCTGTCTGTTAAAGGCACAAAAATGCCCAAAAAATATAACTTAAAAAAAAAAAAGCAAACGCCATGTCACGTCAACAACCCTTTTACATTGTTAAAAAAAAGTCTTCAAATGAATGCAGTTCTGTTGAACTTTCTATTCGTCAAAGAATCCTGGAAAAAACTTTAATGCTAAAAAAAAAATTAAATTGAGTTAAAGGCACAATATGTACGTTTATTCAAAAATATTACGCATATTCAAAACAAACAAAGAAACAAAGGCGTAGTTTGATGATGCCATGATTAAGCACCAAATCAGCATATTAGAATGATTTCTGAAGGATCATGTGACATTAAAGACTAGAGTAATGATGCTGAAAATTCAGCTTTGCCATCACAGGAATAAATTACATTTTAAAATACATTAAAATAGAAAAAGAGTTTAAATTGTAATATTTGACAATATACTGTTTTATTGTATTTTGATCAAATAAATGAAGCCTGTTAAGCATTAACAACATTTTAAAACCCACATCCTAGAGTCCATTTACACCTGAATAGGTTTCAGATGATCTGATCACAAGAGGTAAGCATTTAATATAAAAAGAAGGGTTCAAAATGTTTTGTGATCTAACTAATTAAACTACATACTGTGGTAGGCATTAAAAATAAATAAGAATGGGCTACCTACATGTACATCTCTAAAATAAATATTCAGATAATTTTTCAGATCATTCCTTTGCTTTTTCGTTTTACCAACATGCAGTAACACACTGACGTAGCAAGTGATGCATGTAGTCATGAGTCAGAGACCCTTCCCTTGAAATCCAATCACAAGTGATCACAGCAGGCGCATTTGAGACACGTTACTGCCAGCTACAGTATGTATCTTGGCTGACCATTTGTTATCGGATCACCCCAGACGAATCTTAATACCAGGTGTAAACAGGATTTAGACTCGCATTTGAAAGTGTCCCAAATTGGAAGGCAAACAATCCAAGTTTTTTTATCCACTTGCACGCATACAGCATGATTCGCTCTGTGCCACATGAAAAAAATGGACTGGCTGATAACGTACAGTATATTCAAACTAACTAGCACAAAGCATGCTGAGGTGACAATGACAATAAAATTCTGAATAAGGTTGATTACATGAGAGGTCAGGAAACTGCCATTTGTTCTGTCATGTGTTCGACTACTGGCAGAAAGACTTGCTTGGAGAAAAGCAGGTTGCCGGCACAGTAAGCGGATGGATTAGCTATGTCTTCCTTAGCCTCTTAGGCTTTCCTTATCCTGAGCCCAATCAGGCTAATGAACTAAGCCCCATTCTTATCCACACTAACAAGGCCTAGTCCAGCTGGCTGTAATCCTCAACCCTTCCCGATTACCTTGTTCACTTCGCCCCTTGAAAAAGGGCAGCTTTAAAACATGTCCCAGTTCAATCAACTGTCTTCTGAATTAAACAACACTGCATGTTTTATTAAAAGTGCTGTGAGGTGACAAAACCTTCAAACATGCTAAACATGAGCCATCTAATAAAACTATCATCTAATTTGAAGCCTTAGGTATGTTTTTTTTTTTTTTTTTCTTTTACCTTAAAATGGCATTTAATTGTGTGGTATGACAGTTCCATGTGTGTTTCCAGATGGGTGAAAACAAAGCTGTATTATCTTTTGTTTATTCCCTCCCTTCTCCTGCCCGCAGCTCCGGCACATCTGACATATTAAGGCCCTCTTTAATTGGCTTTCTGCTTACGCTTGACTTCAAAAAAACGCAGGAATGAGATAAAGAGATTGAGAGGTGGACTGAGGTTGATGCATGGAGCTGTAAGCAGAGCCTGGCATGGTTTAATGCACAGGGATTTGTCAGGTGAGTCATACAAACTAAGAAACATATGTAGCGAATTAACGTTTCTGACAGTTTTATTGATTTGAAGCTTATAGAGAGGACATGAAGTGAGAGAAGTGGGAGGAAATGGGATCAGCAAATGACGCAAGTTTCACTCGTCATATCTCTTCTTTGTCCTTTGAGAACACCCACCTCATCTCCTCGACCTCCCGTCTACTCTCTTCGTATTTTCTCTTCCACTCCATGGCTTCTTTCTCTTTCACGACAATCTGAAATAAGAAGAGCATAACATTAGATTCACACTGTAAAAATTCTTAGTTAGGAGTTCAAGCGCGTAGCTTGAATTGTAATTGTTAGAGTGGTCACAGATCAGCAATCTCCACAAAACTGATCGTGTAGACCAAATCGTAGGTTGTAGAGACTTGAAACTTGGAGGGAAGGTAGTACTTCAAGGCTCGCCCCAGTTGGCCTGAAGAGGGCACTCCAGCGATCAAAAGTACAAAATCACTCATGACTCCTAAACTGGCAGTTGCAGGCTCAGGTGTCTTGTATTGTTGGAATCCTTGGCTCATGCCGAACAAAATTCGTTCTCAGATTCGATCGTGAGCCTGGCAAAAATTTCGTGTATTTTACATTTTTTGAAAATCCTATTTTTGTAGTCCTAGGTTTTTCGCTCGATCGGAACTAAACCAGTGCAGATTCTCTGGAGAGTGAATATCAATAATTATGAAAAAAAAAAAGTTGAACTTTCATCTTACCATCACAAAGGGACGCCAAAACGTTTGAAAGGGGCAGGGACACTTTTAGTAAAATGCCTCTAGAACCACTGCTATCAATCAAATCATTGGTTAAATGATTGAGAGGATTAAAAAAAATACTTTTGCGAACTAGTCCTAGGTTTTTTGCTCAATCTGGAAAAACATACTTCAGTACAATTCTCTGGACTCTCTAGACCAATAATTATCAAAAAATGTTGAAATTTACCCTTTGGGAAGCCATAACGGGTTTGTTTTGAAAAGGGGCCTGTCCGAATTTACCCAAAATCCTATAAAGCCTAAAGGAAAACTCAAAACTTCTCAAAACTTGCTGAGCACATGCGACAGGTGATTCTAAACAAGCATGAAAAGTTTTAAGGGGGTCAGAGCACAGTTGGCGCTATAACAGTCATAGATTTTGGATAACGTTACCTGGATTTGCCAAAAATGTTTTTTTTTTTTTTTTTAAATCATAGATTTAGGTGGTTACATGCTTGCTAAATAATGTCTTTTTTCATATGTGCTTAAATGCCTTAAAGCTCTTGAACTCCGATAATTGCTGCTTGCACCTATATGTAATATTCTTATTTGCATAATTATGAGGTTAATAAACACCGATCTGAGAAGTTACTTTCTTATCACTCCAGTTAATTAATATTTTGAACTTCCCTTTAGACGCTGAAACTAAACACAGCAGGGTAACGTTAAAGTTTCAATGACTGTACAGAGTTCAAGCAAATTTCACAAGGCATTGAACAGTTTATGAAATGCGATTTTCTCAGCTTTTTGCTCAAAATATTGCTTTTTTTAATTAAACTTGCCTACATTCAAGTGTTGATAAAAAAAGAATGCTTGAAGCTAAAATAAAATGGATTTTTTGTTGTTGCTTAAAAGTAAAGGCTCTGTTCTTTATTTTGGTGTATTGCATATTCAGATATTCATACAACAAAATATTCTAAATGAATTTTCCCATGAATTTTTTGTGAAAATTATTAAAAACTTTTTTCAAAAATGCTGGCGGGGGAAAAAAGTACATTTCATTGAATGTGAAATGACAAGTCTAAGATACAGTCTTTTTATTGTGATGTGGCATCATGCAATGCATTGATATACCTCTTCTCGGGCGATGCCAAGAGAGTGGTCCATGTCACGTGGCAGATGAGGGCTTTCCCCTTCAATGTATCCTGTTCGTGAATAGAGGGAGCTCTTCGAAACCCCGCTGTCCCCCGGTGAGGCCATTTCTCTCTGCTGCAGAGGAGAGAGTTGTGAAGAATCCATTAAAAACCTGAGTTTATTTTTGTAAAACAATATGTACACCACACATCTTGGAGGAAGGCAGCATCTACAGGTTCTACTCAGCAAAGCCAGAATGCCATGGAGAGCAGTTTGGGTAGTTTGGGTTTCAAAAGCCTCCAGCAGTTTGCGATTGGCCCGCTGCATACAGCTGGAATGTTATGACTGACAATCCTCAATATGAGATGGGTGTGAAAAGCTGTTTGTCATGAAAGGTTTGCAGCTGTGACCGGATCAGAGAGGGAATGCTGTGTCAGATGAGGACTGCAGGAGTACAGGTTGATCCTTATGTTAGCTTTCGGAGATTAAATAATGTGCAAAGATGGTGATCTTATATTTTCATTTAAAAAGTCAATTATCTATTTTGCATGGAAAAAAGACAATATCCTAAAATATTCTTTAAAAAAAAGGAGAAGTCCAATTCCGGAACAAAACTTTACAGATAATGTAGTCACCCCCTTGTCATCCAAGATGTTCATGTCTTTCTTTTTTCAGTCGTAAAGAAATTATGTTTCTTTTTAGGAAAACATTTCAGGGTTTTTCTCCATATATTGGACTGCTATGGTGCCCGAGTTTGAACTTCGAAAATGCAGTTTAAACGCGGCTTCAAATGATCCCAAATGTGGTTGTAAATGATCCCAGCTGAGGAAGAAGGATCTTATCTAGCAAAACGATCGGTTATTTTCATAAAAAAAAAAAAAAACAATTGAAATTTTTTAATCCTAAATGCCCATCTTGATTTGCTCTGCCTGAACTCTGTGTATTCTGGTTGAAGACAGTTAGGTTATGTCGAAAAACTCCAATCGTATTTTCTCCCTCAACTTCAAAAATCATTTCAAAATCATCCTACATCACTGCAGAAGTACCGACCCGGTCTATGCAAAGTAAACATGAAAAGAAGATCAAACACCCTTAACAAAAAATGTAAAAAAGCGATATAGGATGATTCTGAAGTTGAGGGAGAACATGAGATGGGAGTTTTTTAAAATACCCTAACTGTCATGAACTGGAGTTCAGGCAGAGCAAGACAAGATGAGCGTTCGGCATTAAAAGTATATAAATCGTATTATTTTTATAAAAATAACCAATCGTTTCGCTAGATAAGACCCTTCTTCCTCGGCTGGGATCATTTACAACCGCATTTGGGATCGTTTGAAGCTGCATTTAAACTGCATTTTGGAAGTTCAAACTTCTGCACCATAGCAGTCCATTATATGGAGAAAAATACTGAAATGTTTTCCTCAAAAAACATAATTTCTTTACGAAAGAAAGAAAGACATGAACATCTTGGATGACAAGGGGGTGAGTACATTATCTGTAAATTTCTGTTCTGAAAGTGGACTGGTATATTTGTAGCAATAGCCAAAAGTACATTGTATAGGTCAAATTTATACATTTTTCTCTATGCCAAAAAATCATTAGGATTTTAAGTAAAGATCATGTTCCATGAAGATATTTTGTAAATTTTCTACTGTAAATATACACATTTATTTTTCACCCTCAGATTCCAGATTTTCAAATAGTTGTATCTCGGCCAAATATTGTCTTATTCTAACAAACATACATCAATGGAAAGTTTATTTTTTCAGCTTTCAGATGATGTATAAATCTCAATTTCAAAAATTGACCCTTATGGCTGGTTTTGTGGTCCAGGGTCACATATGAGAATTTAATGCAACCAACTACAACTGTAAAAGACAACTAAAGACACACTATTTGCATATGTCCTACAGGAAAAGGCAGGAATGTTTTATAAATATCCGCTTCAAAGGCACAAACAAAAGCATAAATGTACTGTCAGCAAATGTACTTCTGAATATTCAATTGCACCATTTTCATAAAGTAACTGTTTCCAGAAGGCCTCTTTATATTCAGTGATGGGGTGTAGTTACTGAATAATCGTCATGTTTAGCCCTTAAACCCACTTGCTGATTAAAGCTGATTAATTCTTTCTAACAGAGCTGGATTAGGAGATTAATTGAGTTTGACTCTTATACAAGGTAGGGGGCGATGTGTTAGGGTACAAATACAAAATGCTTACCACATGTTTGGTCTGCAAGGAGAATTTATACCTAATACCATTTACTGCATTACTGGGCTGTACTCAGATCATGGAGGGGGTCATACAGGAGGTACAAAATTAGATTATAACCTAATACAAAATGTTGAATTGATGCTCTAACAAATTAAGAGTTGGAGTGTTGATCTCAGATCTCCTGTGACTACATACTGTACATTAAACATAGATCTTGGCTTAGTCTCAATAGTATTTCCAACCAAACTGAAGTCACATTTGTGAACACTTTGTGAGTTTGCTATTTGTCTTCGCAGTACTGAGAATGAATAAATTGTATAGGGTCTTGTACAGGTCACTGCACAACCTATCTAGAACCTAATCTAGAGACTCCCTAAATGCGTGATCCAGCCTAAAAGAATAGCATATTTGTCATGACCAATCATAAACACAGTCAGCAGATGGGGGAAAGGATGCAGAGGATTAACTCTAAATGCAAATGAGAAACAAAATCTTTAAAATGAAAATTGACAAGACGGAGTTCAGTACAGCAGTGTGGTGATGTATTCCTGTTATCTTCAGAGCAGCTGTGCATGTTTCCATGAATGATAAATTATTGCTAATGGAAAGGTCAAATAAAGAACACGTCATGGAGAATGTGCTGAGGCAGCATGTGAAATGTGTCTGCGAGACTATTTCAGGAAGAGCGTTACCTAATAATGTATGTTAAAATATTGAATATTTTAAGAAGACCATCAATTCAGGGTAGCCATCATTGAACCTCATTACTCCAGCTATATAATACACTGTCACTCTTTTTATATATGAAAGCACTCCATAATCCTAAAATGTATCAGTACTATTCCAGAAATACTTTTGATACATTAAACATCAACTCTATTTTGGAATTCGAAAGGTTATTCAGGGGTAGAAACAATACCTGTGGAATACGGGATGTCCTGCGACAGAGTTTGCTATCTGTCTGTGTGGATTTTCCTGCAGTTTTCTACAAAAATAACCACACTCATTTTGACAGAGTTGTTGTTATGTAAAATGTAAAATGTTATACGATCTAGTGGATAAACATATTAAAAGTGTCTTGATAATGGGTTACAGTGGATGTGTTTTTAATATGTATGTTAATTTAAATGACTGTTTTCTATTTTAATATATTTTAAAATGTAATTTAATGTAATATATTTTAATATGTTTTAAAATTTAATGTTTAATTTTTTTTTTTTTTTTTTCAAAAAGTCATATGCTCAAACAGGCTGAATTTATAAAAAAAAAAAAAAAAAAAAAAAAAAAAAACTGTAAAACATTATTACTGTGAAATATTATTACAATTTCAAATTACTGTTTTCTATTTTAATATATTTTAAAATGTAATTTAATGTATTATGTTTTAATATATTTTAAAATGTAATGTAATTTACTGCATTTTAATGTTTTTTTTTTTTTTTTAAAGTCTTGTGCTCAAGCAGGCTGAATTTATTTGATTCAAAAACAGTAAAACATTATTACTGTGAAATATTATTACAATTTCAAATTACTGTTTTCTATTTTAATATATTTTAAAATGTAATTTAATGCAATATATTTTAATATATTTTAAAATATAATGTAATTTACTGCATTTAATGTTTTTTCAAAAAGTCTTATGCTCAGGCTGAATTTATTTGATAAAAAAAGACTGTATTACTGTGAAATATTATTAAGAATATTTTAATATATTTTAAAATGTAATTGTAATTTATTCCTTTGAAAAGTGAATTTTCAGTCTTTAGTTATCATCATTTTCATATACTGATTTTATGCACAAGCAACATTTCTTAATATTATTAATGTTAAAAACTGTTGTGTTGCTTAAAAACCATGATACGTTATTTTTTCATGATTCTTTAATGAGTAGAACTAAAAAAACATGATTTTCTGTAACAATGTAAATTTTTTACTGTCACTTTTAATCAATTTAATGCATTCTTGCTGAAAAAAAGTATTTTAATTTTACTGAACCCAAGGTAGTGTACATAGAAGAACTGCAAATAAATAAATAAATAAATAATCTAAACATCTAAACATACCTAAAACAGGATAAATACAATTGGACCTAATCATATAATAATATATATTATTTTATTATATGAGTAGTGATTAGTTCAAATTTCCAAGCTATCTTGTTTTAAGAATGTTTATATATATTTATAGAAAAAATGACAATTACTGATTACTTTTTTTTTTTTTTTGCAGTGAACAGAAAGGACAAGAGAAGGATGAGATGTTTTTTTGTCTGTAGACCTAGTTTTCTAACAAATGTGGTTTAGTCTAAAGGTGGTACAGGGACAGTGGGATTAGAATATATAGACTAGACCTAGTTAGACTTTAGAGGGGATGTTTTCTGTCCTTCTTACTTTAGCCATGCGAGAACCGTTGAGATTCCAGCGGCGTGGGCTGGGCTTCTTGAGGCGAGACTGTGAAGCGTGCAAGACAACATCATGAGAATGGGGCGGCAAAAATATGAGGCATGTTAGAGGGGTTGTAGTCTGTGTGCACGTTTGTGTAAACGAGATTAGTCTGTTCATTCCATTTCCTGTACAAAAGCTGAGACAGAGGTGAAGGTCACTCATCCAACATGACTGAAAGCAGATCTGAGCTAAGCTTCATGTGAAGCCACGTCAGCGGCCTCAAACCAGGCATACAGATGGGTCCGTATGCTCACGTGTTTTCCAATGAGTTAGTGTAAATTAGTAACAAATCAAAACCAGGAACTAGCATGAATGTGACGAGGAATTCCGCTTTTTAAACAATTATGAAATCTACAAAGCATTCATATTTGATTAAATAATATAGATTCAATAATACAGAGTAAGTTTCCAAGTCACATTGACTTTTGTTTCTATGGATCTCCTGTCCAAGCGAACATGCAGGATTGTCACAAAGCCCTGGGAGAAACACACCTCTTTTGCTCAAGAGGGTGTTGGATTGGGAAAAAGGAGCACCAATCGGGAGACAGGAGCCGGGTTAGAGAACCAGGGGTGAGATGTCACGTCCACAGTATGGTGAGGTAGTTTATGGGTAGGTATTCACACTCATACCCAAGGGTGCAGTCAGGGGGCTCGGTTCAGAAGGGGATATCACACACACACACACACACTCGTGCTTGCACACACACACGCTCACACACACGGGTGCGGGCTGGCTCAGCGCAGTACCTGAGGGGACACAGTGGACAAAGTGGGGCTCTGAGAGATGTTTTTGGCTACCTGTAGAGCCTCTATCCTCAGGGCTGCGAGCACCAGCTCCTCCTGGGCCACGAGGGAGGGTTGAGGGGAGGAAAGGGGGAGTGACCCATGAAGTGGGGATGGGGTAAGGAGGAAAAGAGGGGTTAGAGTTGTACTGGCCTCACGCAAATACTAAACCTGAGGGGAAAAAACTTACATATACTGTACAAACACAAACAGACACTCATACACATTTTACTGTGAATGTGTATGTGATGAGATCTGTCGATCCTTTCTAGGAGGTTTATTATTAGTACAGTTGAGCTCAAAAGTTTATATCTCCCTTTCAGAAACCTGCTAAATGTTAATTATTTTTTTCAAAATAAAAAGGGATCATACAAAATGCATGTTTTTGTTTTAGTACTAACCTGTAAAAATATTTCACATAAAAGATGTTTACATATAGTCCACAAGAGAAAATAATAGTTGAATTTATAAAAAAGACCCCGTTCAAAAGTTTACATCCTCTTGATTCTTAATACTGTGTTGTTACCTGAATGATCCACAGCTGTGTTTTTTGTTTGGTGATAGTTGTTCATGAGTCCATTGTTTGTCCTGAACAGTTAAACTGCCCACTGTTCTTCCCACAAAAAAAAAAAAAAATCCCACACATTCTTTGGTTTTCAGCATTTTTGTGTATTTGACCTCTTTTCAACAATGACTGTATGATTTTGAGATCCATCTTTTCACAATGAGAACAACTGAGGGACTCATATGCAACTATTACAGAAGGTTCAAATGCTCACTGATGCTTCAGAACGAAAAAAAACAATGCATTAAGAGCCGGGGGGTGAAAACTTTTAGAATTTGAAGATCAGGGTAAATGTAACTTATTTTGTCCTCTGGAAAACATGTAACTATTATCTGTAGCCTCTGAAGGGCAATACTAAATGAAAAATATGATATTTAGGCAAAATAAGAAAAATCTCCATTCTGTTCAAAAGTTTTCACATCATGTAGCATCAGTGAGCATTTGAACCTTCTGTAATAGATTGAAAAGATGGATCTCAAAATATACAGTCATTGTTGGAAAGGGTTTAAATACACAAAAATGCTGGAAAACCAAAGAATTTGTGGGACCTGAATGACTTTACTGAAGAACAGCAGACAGTTTAACTGGCCAAGACAAACAATGGACTCATGAACAACTATCACTAAACAAAAAAACACAGTTGTGGATCATTAGGGTAACAACACAGTATTAAGAATCAGGGGGATGTAAACTTTTGAACGGGGTCATTTTTAGAAATTCAACTAATATTTTCTCTTGAGGACTCTATGTAAATATCTTTTATGTGAAGTATCTTATTCAGGTCAGTACTAAATAAACAATAACATGCATTTTGTATGATCCCTCTTATTTTGGTAAAATAATGAACATTTTGCACATTTTGAAAGGGGGATGTAAACTTTTGACCTCAATTGTATTTATTTTTAAAGAAATAAATCAGCCAAAATGAAACTTCTGTCTTTCAGTGGAACACAAATTGTGACATTTAGCAGAATATCTGAGAAGACGCCTTATAATAACAGTAAATGGGGACCAGAGCGGTCAAGCTCCAAAATAGCACCATAACAGCAACATAAAAGTAGTCCATGCGAGAAAGAAGAAAGAAAATATATTCAATTTTTTTTATATCAACATCACAAACTACATTAAATTACATTACATGGGTTTAATGTAAGAACTGCAGTGGGTTTGTGAGTTGATTAAAAACTAACAACTAATTGAGTTTTTTTTTTTTTTTTTGGCAAAACACAGAAGTATGGTTCACAAATGTACTTATATGACATCTACAAAGCAATTCTGTACAAAGGTAAACAGTATGACACACAGCATAATGTTTAGAAAGGAAAATTCAAAAGAGAAAAAATATAAAATATATAAAGATAAATTAGGGAGAATCAAAACATCACAAATGATTTACTGCAATTGTGTGAATAAAATGTAATCATGTAAACCATACAAAAAAACTGTAATCTGATTTTTAAAACATGTAATATACACTAACTTTTTTGGATTCTTTGATTAATAGAAAGTTCAAAAGAACATCATTTATTAAAAATAAAATTTGTAATAATGTAAAGTCAATCACTTTTGATCAATTTAATGCATCATTGATGAATAAAAAATATTAATTTCTTTTTTTAAAAATCATACTGATCCCAAACTTGTGAATGGTAGTGTAGCTTTATAGTGCTTTTACTCATTTTAGAGTTTGCCAGCCCCAGTTCCTATATTCACATCTAGGAACTGGGGCTTCTAGAAACTTGAGGATGAATAAATATGACAGAATTTTCACTTTTGGTTTAACTATTCCTTTAACATCTCCTGACCCCAGCACTAGGGGCCAAACTTAAAATGAGAGACAAAAACAAAGCAGACAAGGTACATGAAAGACTGGAGGGACAAACAAACACATAGTGAAACACAGCTGAGTGAATACACACACACTCTGTCTCTCTCTCACACACACACAGCAGAGAAGGTCCCAGAGAGGAAGAGATTGTTGGTTGGTAGGCTTCACTCTACACACCTGCAGTTTTTGAGCGAAGGCAGTGGGGTTGGTCTCTGCTAGATCAGGCTCCAGGTAGCTGAGAGGGGCAGGTGAATCAGACAGTCTGTCTAAGAGGGGCAGATCTGAGGGGTCCATGGGGCCCTGGATGGGGGACTGCGTTGGGACCGAAAGCAGAAGAGGGACAACAGGAGGAGGAGGTGTCTGGGTGTCAGTGAGGCAGGGAAAGCTGTATTTAGCCCAGTGCATCATAACACTTCTATGATGGGTTTACGAAGCTTATAAACAATCTGCGATACTGATTCTAGTGGGGAGACCCTGAGTAAGCTGCATGCCTAGCAAAATAGTTGTCTTAAAGGGAGAGTTCACTCAAAATTCTGTCATTGTTTACTATCATTATAATTGGAAAATGGACAATTATATAGAAAAGACTCCTTTTGAGCATATGTTCTGGAAATAACATGGGGGTAGAAAATGACAGAATTATTTTTTTTTAAGATGCACTGTCGCTTTAAGACTGAAAACAAAAATGTAGCATTGTAAATGCTTAAGATAAGCTGTGCAATAATTAGTAACAAAATAAAAACAACCCCATCTTCAGACATTGTGTGATGTTTTCTTGACTGTATGAGCTCCACATTATCTAAGCTAATAACGTCAACACACTTAAAGGTGCTGATTCTTTCAGCGTTTTGCACTTACCGCTCCATCTCTCTCATTGCTCTGCGTTCGACTCTGAGACTGACTGTCCCTCTTTCTGCTTTTCTCTGAGGCCATGGAGCCACGATCACCACGTGGTGGCAGCACTGGTGATTTCCCCTGCGAGATCTGAGCCTCCATCTCCTCAAAGCTCCTGTAAAGCATCACACCATAAACACACGGCCAAAAGTAAGGTAAATAATCTTTAAAGACCTCATGTGAATCAAGTTTAATGGATTTCAGTCTAAGTGAGGCAATCTATATGATACACTTTAAGAAAAAAGGTACAAAGCTGTCACTGGGATGGTACCCTAAAGCTAAAAGGCACATCTTTGTACCTTATTTACCTCTATATTATTCATTTTAGTACCTTAAGGCACATAATGATACTTTGAATGTACATATTAGTAGCTTTTGAAAGGGTGCCGCCCCAGTGATAGATTTGTTATTTCAAAAATTTGACAAAATCTACCTTTAGCAAATGTATTTCTTTAAAATAATCTTTATGGTTTTATAGCAGCTCAGTAGTCAACTAAACAGATTTTTGTCAAAATAAAGGTGCAGTTATGTTATCTTGCAGCAGGTGCTAACTGACAGAAGAAAATATTTCCACACAGACTACTACTACTGTTATTAAGTCATTTCAATGCAATTTTAAGGAATATATAATATATGTTATATATAATAATACATTATATACATTACCAGTCAAAAATGTTTGAACAGTTAGATTTTTAATGTTTTTTTTAAAGAAGTCTCATCTGCTCACCAAGCCTGCATTTATTTTATCCGAAGTACAGCAAAAACAGTAAAATGTTGAAATATTTTTCTATTTAAAATAACTGTTTTCTATTTGAATATATTTTAAAACGTAATTTATTTCTGTGATTTCAAAGCTGAACTTTTAGCATCACTACATTACATGATCCTTCAGAAATCATTCTAATATTCTGATTTGCTGCTCAAAAAAAAACATTTTTTTTTTTTTATTATTATGTTGAAAACAGCTGAGCAGATTTTTATAAAGTTCAGAAGAACTGCAAAATAAATATAAAATTTAGAAGAACTGCATTTATCTGAAATGGAAATCTTTTGTAACATTATAAATATTTTATAACCTCTCTTCTTTTTTTGGGGGGGGGGGCGTTTTTCCATTTTTCTTTGACAGGATAGCGGAGATACGACAGGAAGTGAGTGGGAGAGAGAGGGGGGAGTGGGATCGAGAAAGGTCCAAGAGGCGGGATTCGATCTCAGGACACCCGAGGTGCAATTGCACCATATGTCAGCGCACTGCCCACACGGCTATCGTGCCGACTTTACCATCAGTTTTGATCAATTTAAAGCATCCTTGATAAATAAAAGTATAAATTTCCATCATTTCTTTCCCCCAACAAAATAAAAATTGTACTGACTGAAGCTTTTGAATGGTACAGTGTATAATGTTACAAAAGCTTTTTATTTTTATTTTATATGCTGATCTTTGGATCTTTCTATTCATCAAAGAATTCTGAAAAAATGTACTCAACTGTTTTAAATAATGATAATAACAATAATAAATGTTTGTTGAACAGCAAATCAGCATATTAGAATGATTTCTGAAGGATCATGTGACACTGAAGACTGGAGTAATGATGCTGAAAATTTAGCTTTGATCACAGGAATAAATTAAATATAGGAATACATTTAAAAATATATTATAATAGAAAACAGTTATTTTATATAATAAATGCAGGCTTGGTGAGCAGAAAAGACTTCTTTAAAAAAAAACATTAAAAACTGTTCAAAAACTTTTGACTTGTAGTGTATATGTGTGCGTGTGTGTGTGTGTCTGAGTGTTTGGTTTACCCAGTGCAGGGAGAGTTGGGTTCTGAATCTTGCATGCTGGAAGTCTTCGTTGGACTTTCTGTCACAGAGTCCAGCTTCAGATAAAGTGATGGTTTCTTCACCGACAGAGGCTGTAAAAAATATAAGTATTCAATATAATGTATTCACATTAAATACAAAGGTGTGTAATTTAACAATAGTTTAATGTTTGTCACACACACTTGTTTTTTTTTTAGAAAAGTTCCCAAAGTTTAGTGCGTCTTTAATTCAGAAAGATACTCACAGGTGCGGAGGAGCCGATCTTTTCCATGTATTCAATCTCATAGTCTGTAACTATAGAAAAGACACCAAATGAGAGAAGATATAACAGTTCTAACTGTTCTAAAGGCTTTCAAAGAATATTCTTTCTATGCCGGTCATCAGTTCAGACTGACAGAACCAATATGAGAGTGCCACTATAATTCATCTGCTTCTGTACTACTGACCCAGTTAGTTTCAGGCAGAAACTGCCCTAGGGTGTAAATGGTTCCCTCTAGGTCAAAAGGCTAATAAAACGGGTCAGCGTTGGTCATTTGGGGTTGTAGGCAAATTTGGATCATGTGCGATTTTTAAACAATTTTTAGGACCATTACTATTATTTCGCAATTTGACATAGTCCTCTTCTTATTCTTCCAAGCAATCTATGTAAAACAATGCAGGACAGCAGACAGAAAATCCATGACTCATGATTAGAGATAATGTAGTAACATAATAAGAGACTCCTCCACTCTCTCACCATCATTCTGTGCAGGTAAACTGTTCTCGCTGACAAAAGCTGTAAAGTCAGTCGGCTGCGGGAAGTCTTGGGGGTCAGAGTTCAGCTCCACCTCTACGTCATGTCTAGTCCATTTCTGATTGGTAGAGGAAGCCAGTTTCTCCTCATCTGTGGCGTGATCTTGTGAAGGCTCGGGATTGGCATCGGGCGAGTGCTCCTGCAGGTGATTATGTGTGTGTGAAGTGGAGGGCGAGAGTGGAGAACACACAGGACAACACTGTTATGATATGGGGTGGCAGCGAAGGGGAGAAACAGATGATCTTCAGAATGAACATCTGCAGTGACTGTGTGAGTGTACTGTAAGTAAATGTACACTCATGTCTTGACTTACTTGAGCAGATGGCTCAGTAATCTGTGTCCTCTTTGGTGATTTCTTCACTCTAAATGTGTTGCTGTTTAAGAAAAAAAGACATAAGTTTGTGGTTACTTGTTAAAGTATCAATCTAGAACAAAAGATACAGTTGAGGTCAAAAGTTTACATACACCTTGCAGAATCTGCAAAATGTTAATTATTTTACCAAAATAATAGGATTATACAAAATGCACATTATTTTTTATTTAGTACTGACCTGAATAAGATATTCCACAAATAAGTCTTTTACATCTTTTCACACTGAGGACAACTGAGGGACTCATATGCAACTATTACAAAAGTTTTAAACGCTCACTGATGCTCCAGAAGGAAAAATGATGCATTAAGAGCCAGGGGTGTAAACTTTTGAACAGAAGGAAGTTGTGTACATTTGTATTACTTTGCCTACATCATATTTTTTTTTTAGTACTGCCCTTCAGAAGCTACAGAAGATACTTACATGGTTCCCAGAAGACAAAATAAGTTAAATTTACCCTGATCTTCAAATTCCAAACATTTTCACCCTCTGGCTCTTTATGCATCGTTTTTCTTTCTGGAGCATCAGTGAGCATTTGAACCTTCTGTCTTAGCTGCATATGGGTCCCTCAGTTGTCCTTAGTTTGAAAAAAATGGATCTCAAAATTATACAGTCATTGTTAGAAAGGGTTCAAATACACAAAAATGCTGAAAAACCAACAAATTTGAAAGACCTGAAGGATTTTTCTGGAGAATAGTGGGCAGTTTAACTGTTCAGGACAAACAAGGCATCAGTGAACAACTATCACTTTAAAAAAAAAAAAAAAAAAAAAACGCTGTGGATCATTCAGGTAAGAACACAGTATTTAGAATCAAGTGTATGTAAATTTTTTAATTGGGGTCATTTTTATAAATTCAACTATTATTTTCTCTTGTGGACTATATGTAAACATCTTTTATGTGAAATATCTCATTCAGGTCAGTACTAAATAAAAATTATTTTGGTTAAAATAATTAACATTTTGTAGATTTTGCAAGGTGTATGTAAACTTTTGACCTCAACTGTAGCATCCAAGCCATTTTTTTTGTTTTGTCCAACCAATTTTTTTTTTTTTGTCCAACCAATTTTTTTTGTCCAACCAACCAAACCGATACAAATAATTAATACCCAACCATATTTATTATACACAGCAGTTTTTTGACAGATACTTACAGATAATGTTCTACTGAATAAAAGTTTTTGTTAAATAATACATACCTGTTGTGTTGGCCTGACAAAGGTTTTAAAAAACTTTTTGACAATAATAAACAGTGTCATTTACTGTAAGAATTACAATATATTTAAATTAAGGATTAAATCTTATGAGTTAAGCTCTTACTAGCCCGCAATATAATGGATTATTCAGGCTTTACATAATGACTGATGCCTTTATTAGTGGGCTAAATCAATGTTATGTGTTTCAGTTTGTAATTTTCTTGTGCAAATATGTTTTTTACAGTAAACATACTTTTTTGCTAATGCAGTCTTTACGAATGGACCCATGGCAGGAAATTCACTAAAGATGAATTGGAAATATGTCTTGCAAAAGTATAGCGATTATGCAGTAAAGATTTGTGGTTTAGAATTAGAAAATAAAAACAAAAATACCCTTAATACTCCACAGTCTGCCCTGACCTAGTTAGTATTAATCCCTGTAGCCCCTGTTAAATTGCTCAGTGACCCAAGAAAGTGACAGATGCCTCACATAACAAACATTTCAAATCCTATTCTGTTGCTGTTTTTGGCACATTTCATAATGTAAGTGTGATGTAAATATTTCAGGAGTATTGCTTCACTCCTCATATCAAATCTGAAAAGACATCTGTGTTGAAATAAATGAATTGTATAAGAACTGTAGAGGAAAGTCTGCAGCTGAGCAAAATATATTAGATGGATTAATCTAAAACAGGAGCAAATGATCCAACAAACTCCCAGTTTGAAAGTAATATTAATTAAAACTGCTCCCAAACAGCTGTATTAATGAATCAGGGTGTACAGGCCGTCTTAGATGAGGAAACTAACATCTTGCTCAAAGGCACAATAAAGATTCCCTTGTCAGCATTCCAGGTCACAGTTTCTGCTTTCCTGTAATAAAACCTGCAACGTTTATTATCCACTAGGCTACCCTAAGGAGGTAAGATCTTTGAAATGAGTCTCATAAAAATGTCTGGACTAGGAATTCATTCAGAGATTTTAAAGATGAAATGTCAATCTCACTTCTGCTTCATTGGAAAAAGCGTAGTCAACTTGGATCACATGCACTTTGTAAACTAATCATAAAACTTTTACTAGCCTAAAGTTTGTACCCTGTGCACATTTGCATGCATGAGTTCGCCCTCTGTTCCTGGAATCGACTGCACTTGTTTGAGGGTCCACTAGAGGGCAACACATTCTCATTTGAGAATATCAAACATGGAGCCGAGGAAGATGGAGGTGACGTGGAATGATGTGATGTGGAAGCAGCCATATGTATTAAATTGAATGATGAAACAATTGACGTGAGCTCATGAGTTAAAACATGTTATAGTGGCATTTTATGTTAAGCTATATTATTGCTGATGCTGATTTTTCCACCATCTCTCTACTTACAAGAAACAACACAGAGAAGAGACATTGCTGGACTTCCTGTGATACATGAGACACAGAGGCTGACAAACAAGTACTAACACCCATTTAGAAATATAGAATTAAACACAGTGCACTACAATGGATGACCAGGGACAATGATGTAGTTTGAAATGAAATAGCTTCAGACTTACGATTTGAGAGGCTTCTTCTTGTTTTTGGCAGGTTTGTTCTGGTTGTGATCCTGCAACTCAACAATGTTATCATTGTCATTCTCATTGTCATTGCTAGACTTGTCAAAAGAGGCAGCTTTCGGAGGCGAGTTTCCCATCTTGTTGGATGATTTGAAGGGATCGATTGAGTCATCGAAGGAGTCAGGATCAAAGCTGTAAGATCCTCCAGAAAGGCGAGGAGAGTTGGGGACACCAGTGCTTGAAGAAAATGGATTAAAGTTCGGGTCATCCCACTTGCTGGGATCAAAGTTGTATGACCCCTTGGGGATCGGGATATCATCAATGTCATTTGAAAGTGCTGGGACAGGTGCATTGTCTAGCTGCTCTGTCTGGGGTGGAGGGGCTTTCTTAATCCCCAGTTTGGGCTTTCGAATGGGCATCTTGGCCCCTGGTTTCTTGCCTAGGTTTTTAGGAGGAGGAGTACTGCGTGGCGCCTCTCCACTGTCCTCCGAATAGTCAAACTCCAGTCTGACTGGTTGGCGCTTGTTTATTGGCTGTTCCTCAATGTTGATGGTTTGCTCTTTAGCAGGGGAAGTGGCACGAGGCTCCTCAACAGCAACAGGGGTGTCCGAAACTGATGTGAAGTCGGTTTTCCTGCCCAAGACTGGCGAGTTGGCGACTTTACTGCCTCCTGTATTGAACGGGTCAATATTCTCAAAGTTGTCCGGATCCCATTTGTAGGAGGCACTGGGAGGGATAGGAGACTCCTCGTCGGGGACAGTTGGAGCTTCGAATACCGGATCAGGAAGATTCGGCTGGAGCTGAGTTGATGTTGAGCTGGTAGTGATCTCCTCAGCCAAAGGTGGAGGGCTCTCAACCCGAGACTTGATCCTGCTCCTCCGCAGGGTACTAGCAGGACTAGGAGTAGGGCTGGGAGAGCAACTATTCCTCTCTTGGGTCTGCAAGGAACTTTCGGGAGGAGGTTTCCCTCTCTTTTTCTCTTCTGGCGTGCTGCTAGAGGACACCGTTTTGGAAGAGGAATGCTCTGGGTTTGAGTTCTGCCTGGAAAGAGGTTTCTTCTTCAAGGAACCTGGACGGGGCTTCTTCACTTTACGAAGGGTTCCCGGAGCGCTTTCTGTTCCTACGCTGAAGGACTCTGCTCGTGGGTGTATGGGTTTGTCGCAGGTTCCTCCTGAGGATTTGTCTCCTGGGCTCTCTAACTCACCAGACTGTAGGCTTAGAGAGCGGGTGAGAGGCGCTCGGCTTGATGGTTCAGACCCAAAATTTGATTCTGAGAAGGGGTCATTAGCAATTAAGTAATCTAGGTTGTAAGTGCCACTAGCAGCTATTGGTTTGTCCTCATCAAAGGCTGTAGATTGAGAGCGACTGGGAGGTTGAAGCTGTTGTGAGTCTTGGTCTTCGCTGACAGAGATGTCAGCAGTTGTAGCTGTAAAGATAGGGAGTGACATGTTACTATACATTTTGAAAATAGATCATGCTTTCAAGTGAAAGTGAGGTGACTTACAGCCAAGTATGCTGTCCCATACTTGGAATTTGTGGTCTACAATTACCCATCCAAGTGCACACACACAGCAGTGAGTAGCGAACAGTTATTTTTGCAGCGCCGCCCCGGGAACAGTTGGGGGTTCTGTGGCTTGCTCAAGGGTCTCACCTCAGTCATGGTATTGAGGATGGAAGAGAGGGCTGTACATTTACTCCCTCTCACCTACAATACCTGCTGGTACCGAGACTCCAATCCGCGACCCTCTAACGAAGTCCGTCTTTCTAACCATTAGGCCACAACCCCCAATCACAAAATAGTACTCACAAATGTACTGATATTATTTAATGACAAACAACTAAAGAATTGAAGAAGCATAGAGCACAGAAATTATTGTTTGTAAGTATTGTTTGTTAGTTTTTATTCATTTATAGATCTTTCATGAAAAAAACATGTAGAAATACACTGTACATCCACTAGAGGGAGAACAAGTGCAGTGTTTGATAACAAAGACTACTGGACTTCTGCCAGAGAACAATGGAAGTAAAAAGGCATCCTTTTCTTAATTTTCTTTAATAAACAAGAATACTGCTAAAAATCACGAAGAGAAGCGTATTGAATAAAGAATTTAATTAGACCACTGTTTCCAACAAAGCATAAATTGACATCTAAAATTTTCATATAACATATTTTAGGTTCAGTTCATATTTCTAGCTATAGATACTTAGATACTAGATAACTAGATATAGTTATTTCATAACATTTCCTGGGTTTTACAGTTAAGAATAGTTAATTGAAAAAATAATAGTAATGGTCCTAAATTTGTTAATAATAGGCTACTTGGTAAAAAGATGCAGTTAAACATGTATCTAAAATATACCAGTGTTATGTTTCAACATTAATTTGGAGATTCAATGTGAAATTATGACAATATGAATATATTAAAATACAAATACAATCATGATTAATTACAGAAAATGTGATTATTTGTAAATCGATTGACAGAATACAGATGTTAACCTTTTATACATGTGACTGTTGGCAATATTAATTCATTTTACTGTTAAATATGCATTTAAATGTAATTTCTAATTTTACAGATGCCCCAGAAAGAGATTGGGATGGCTCCCAACCTCCTAGCCTTGCTCAATGCTGTCCGCTATAGCAGACATTTAGTATTTATTGTAATTTAATTTAATACTGTCCATTTTTACTTTCTATTAAATATTACAAAATTCATTCAAAATAAGACGCAGTGTCACTATTTGTCAATATCCGGTCATCTTAAGCATTTCCTTAAGCATTTGAAAGTCTAGTAAACTGTCCTGAAGCTAAATAATGAAGTTAAATAATAAGTAAAACTATTTGAATCCACATAGTCTGTGGTGTGAATTGCAATGGAATGGAGATCTACACGTACCTGTGTGTTCTGGGGACAATGCCTCTGAGTTGGTGCAGGGGGGCTCTGTTGGGGGCACTGGTGGGGAAGCAGACTTCACAGGGGTGGTGGACTCAGGGGTTTCGAACGCTCCGTCTGAGTCTGAACTCCTACAGAAGAAACAGTGAGACAGTGACATTAACTTAAGAGTTGATTAATAACCTCACTGAAGTGTAAACATCAAGTTTGTTTTGTTTACATACAACGATGCTGCATATCAAATCCAGCGCTGATACAGCAAACAAGCAAAATCTATTTATGAGACAACACATCGAAGCTCATATTTACACTACAGGATCAAATAAACTGAGAGACACCTAAAGTATATTAAACAATCATTTCTTGTGTGCCAGATCTTATAAACAAATGCATGCATCAGCAAATCTCTAAAAGGCCCTGGTGGATTATCACAGATGGAAATTAAAGTGCTGAACCTGCAGCTAGAAGACCAATAACTGCAGCTCAAACAGAGTCCATTTTCTCTCATTCACTATATTCACTCATTATTTGATTTTAAACCACTGAGTATCACAGTGAAGGTGCTATTTTCACACATTAACACATTTATGCCATTTCAGTCAAGACTGATAATGCCCTTGTTGCTTTTTACGCCAATACAACAAAACATCGGTTTGTGAATGTTTTTTTTGGTCTTGGCATCAGCATATGCAAATCTGACACAATATGTGATATGTGTGATAGCAAAATATAGCAGCAGTCCAAATACAGCAACAAAAGCGCAGCCTCAGACAGATGTGCAGACCCCCACCCAGTCTCACCGCATTAGTCCCTGTCCTTTCTCTCCTGTTACCTCACGCTCACCTCTGCCTGCCTTGGATCATGTATTCATGCCTGGAGGTCCAGCTGAGGCGTCGGAGGAGCCCTAGGGCTGGGTCTGCCCCATCGTCTCCAGATGTCCCTCCCAACAGCGTGTCCCAGCCCCAGCGAGCCCACTGCAGCGGAGACAGAGCCTGCCACGCGCTCACTGCCATATCTGCCACCGATCACAGTCTCACGGTCACTCATACACCTTCTCTATTCCCAATGGTGATTCCTGAAATCTAGAGTGTCAAATCGATCCCTTTGTGTGCTACGTCCCCTTCTCTCTTTTCTCCATCCCTCCCTCTTTTTTATATCGCACACTCTCTCTCTCTTCGATCTATTGCTGAAGGTGGGCTTTATCCAAATGAAACCCGTTGCAGATACTCGCCACTTGCAGACTCACTGCTCGGCTCTCTCTCTCCCCTTAACACATCTTCAGACACGTTTCCCTCCCCCACGGTGAGGAGTGAAGCAGGCTTCCCACTCTGGCTGCTGTAATGTAAAGAAAACCTGTTTTTCTATATATATCAATGTTTTTTGTTTTTTTGTCATTTTACCTCCATCTTATCTATCATCTCTTTCTCTCTATCCGAGCTGAAATACCCAGCTGCATTGCAAGTATAGAACAAAACAGGATTTTTCTGTAAATTCCATCATGGTTTTTTTAATTTGAACTCATTTTTTCACTATTAGCATTTACAGCACGGACTTGGCTGGAGTCATACGCTCAGTTTTGCTGCATCAAACTCTGATGAATGTACTGATGCTTTCAGTGCAGTGAACACACCCATTCCCTGCTGGAAAAACTGCACATTTTGGATGCTAGTCCTCTGCATGGGATGCTAAACTGGGATCTTAACCAACAAGACAATCTAGACTGGGAGCTAATCAGCATAAACCAGCCTTCTGGTGTTTTCTGTAGTTGATTCTGCATCTGACCAGTGTACACTTACAAATATGAGTTGCATTTGTAAGAATGTAAAAGTGCATGTAAAAATGGTAGTGGTCTTTCATGGTGCCAAGTCTTTTTTTTACAGTTAATTTAAATACTGTACCTACAGTGGGGTCAGAAATTAACTTTTCCATTAAGGGGCAATATTTCCCCCTGGAATTGTGGAATACATTTCTGAGGGCAATTTTTATAATCCCCTTATTACTATAAAAACCATATTTTCTCTTTAATGTCAAATACTTACATTTTCCCAATTACTTTAACCAATATTTTAAACTGTCAATAAAAGACTGTTTAAAATTGTATCTAAATTGTATCTAAATCATCGCTGACTAATCTAAGCGCCTGACTGGCCAATATATTCCTAAATTCAACAGAACGTGTTTGATTGGCTACAAGGCTCAACGCTGCACAAAACAGCACGTAAAAGCAATAGCAATCTGATAATGTGAGCCAATCTAAATGTGATTTTTATTTATTTTCACATTTAATTTAATTGCGACAGCCGTAATACGTTGTTTAATTGTGCAGGGGCATTTTTTGCCCCTTTGTCTTGAGTTTCTGGGGCATTTTTGTTACTTTTGGTGGCATTTTTGCCACAAGCCCTCATTAATTTCCAACCCTGACCTACAGTGTATTCAAATGAAATGACATATGCCTGCTAACGTGACAACTGATGTGAAATACCCAGCAAAATAAAGAGATTTACTCTTCATCTCACTGAATGAATGGGAGGAATTGCTTATCTTTTCTGGCTTGATCAGCAAACACAAAGGAACAAAGCATGTACATGCTTGCCAATCATACAATTTCATGCAAAATACTCAAATGCATGCTAAATGGCAAAAGCTCCTCTGCATTGCATTAACTACTCAATGAGGAATTATTAATAATGGCTTTTCATTAAAGGTGTAAATGGATTTACTGTAACAAAGGGAACGAGTGAATGGGAGGTTACAATAATATCCAATAATATTCATCTCTTAAGTACAGGTCAAACCCAAAATCATTGTAATGTAATGGTCTAATGTGATACAGGTATCTCTATTAGAGTAATACAAACAGTATGCATCTTACAAGTGTTTCAATTTATAGTTTATATTACAATATCGATTTGCATTCAAAGATGATATTAATATTATATGCAATAAAATTTAAAGACAGATGGGAAGGGGTGCATTTCTAAAGTCTTTCAGTCTAATTGTACAGCTTTCAGTGTGTTAATGACACTGGGTGAGATAATTATCAGCTGATGAGCATTTCAGCCTGTGCAGGGATGTTTTCACGTATCTGGCAAGCACACTGTTGCCATGGTGACAGTGCTCTCTAGACATATGCTCCCATGTGCTAGACAACGCACACACTGGCAACTTGCACAAAATCCTGGCCGAAGCCTCAAATTTCCATCTCTTTCACATAGATGCACATATGCACAGGAAGTCTATTAGCACGTATAAAAAACATTTATTTTGTGGTATGGGAAAATAAAACGCTGATTTATTTCTGAAAAGTCTGCAGAGGAAATTAGGTGGAACGCTGCATCAAGCTTATGTTCCTCTTGGGGGTTTTAAAAACTAAGAATGAGTTTTCCACATCCTTTTATATTTGAAACTCTCCTCTAGATGGTGGATAAAAAATATATAACACATCTCTTTTAATTAGTAAATCTTATTGAACATATTTATTAACACAACCGAGACAGGAGTAATCACGAATTTCAGCTGTAAATTAAAAATGCAGTAAATAAAAAGAATCTGCAGATGCTGCAGGACAAAATATCTTGTAAACAAGTAAACATCTGCAATAAATAAGTTCTAACATAATGCAAAAGGCTAAAGGAAGGATAAGACATGAGGGATTTTTAGGTGAATTTGTCTGCTTGGAGACAGCCAGGCTTGTCTGGCACAGAACAACACTGCTGGGTTGCAGCCACAGACATTGCTGTGAGCGTGACAACCCACAATGCTGTTCAAACAAAGCTAACCTGAACCGAAAGGACAGCTATTAGTCTGTCAGAGAGGAGAGTGATTAAGAAACTGCTCTGTAAACACATCTGTTAGTATTAACATTTCACAAACACAATACTCCATTAGATCATACTATGTGCATGTTCTCATTTTAAGGATAAACTTGAACATAAGAAAAAAAATATTTGGTTTAAAAAAAAAAAGTCAATTTTTATGCCAGAGGGTACAATGTGTACTAGAGATTGAGGTAATGACAAAGGTTGACCAGTAGAGGGAGACAAAGGCTGTGTGTGGTATACATACTGCCTACTGGTGTGTATATGCTATACTGCAGCAATTTCAAAAAGTGTTCCTAAAGTAATCCCAAATCAGAAGAGTATATACACATATCTCAAAATGACTAATACCAATGGCTATCAAAGTGTTTTATGGGGTAATCACTCCTTCTGACAGTTTTATGCCTAGAATTTATTCAACACTTTATTCATCTCTGTATAAACTGATTAAACCATTAAATCACATAGATGTAATACAGGCATTAGAGGCATAACCCTGGCAGCTCAAGCTGAAGTTACTCTCAGTGTGGAATAATTTTCCTAGTTTTAATAATCACTGATTCAGTTTCACATAAGATGTGATGCTAACATCATGCTAACAAATAAAACTATATTATATGTTAATTATTAATAATATTTCAAGTCAGAAATCCTTCTGCACCACAGAACACTGCATGGAAATGACCAAGGTTCCTCAGCAAAGAACTGCTTCCTCTCTGGAGAAATGCAGCAATTCACCACCAGAACTATCAAATAATTCAAGCTTACTCTTAATATTTTATGTGTGCTAGATCTCCAGCAGGACTGAGTTTATTCCAGAGGCTTTATAGGAGTGATGAGAGACCAGGAGTAGCGTCATATGCATAACTGAATGGGGCATCTCAAAGCTGATTCACCACATGTTGATTATTTTGACACAAGGTTTCAAACAGTGAGACATACTGTTGAAACAAAAAGGCACACGTGCTTGCTGGATGCCCCTATGGCAGCCCTATTATAACATGCCATGGTACTGCATGAATAAGAAAATGGTCGTTACAACACAACAGCAAACTCCAGATAACTTGTAAGTCACAGAAGTGGTGGTTGGCCAATAGTGAATGGCCAAATAGGTATGAGCTAGTCAAACAGTTGAAAGAAAGTTCAGGTCACATGGTTACAGTCTTCACAGAGTTGAATGCTAAGCAGTGCATGAAATCTCCCGCAGTGTACATTTTTCCCAGTAGATCTGAATGTCAGTGCTCATGATACAGCATCAGTATTCTGAAGTGGGTAAGTGCTAGTGACATCGAAGTCAGAACTGGAATGTTAATATAGAGCTTTTTGTTAAATGACTGAGAAACATCACATTGAAATGATGATCTTGTTTATATTGGGACATTTTAATTTAGATATTTTGCCACTAAACTGATAGGAGAATCGGAAAGGAAACATGGAATTATGGGGAAAAAGCGAAAATAACAAAGTAGTCCAAAACAAAACAGTCCAGTTCAGGCTAAATTAATACTTTTATTCAGCAAAGACACATTAAATTGATCAAAAGTGACAGTAAGGACATTTCTAATGTAAAGATTACCGTTTAAAATTAATTAGGTTATTTATTTAGACATTTATATTAATCAAAGAATCCTGAAAAAAATGTATATTAAGCAGCACAACTGTTTTTATCCATGATAAATAATAAGAAATGTTATTTGAGCACCAAATGAACATATTAGAATGATTTCTGAAGGATCATGTGACACTGAACACTGCATTAATGGCTGCTAAAAATTCAGCTTTGCCAACACAGGAATACATTTTTGAAATGTATATATTTTTTAAAAAACTGTAATTATATTCTACAATATCATATGCAACACTAGTCAAAAATTAAGTTTTGATATATTTAAGGTAGGAAATGTATAAAATATCTTCATGGAACATGACCTTTACTTAATATCCTAATGATTTTTGACATAAAAGAAAAATTGATCATTTTGCTACTATTGCTACAAATATACCCATGCCACTTAAGGCTGGTTTTGTAGTCCAGGGTCACATATTTCTGATCAAATTAATGCAATCTTGGTGAATACAAAAGAATTCTTTAGAAACACATACAAACCCCAAATCTTGTATAATGATTATTATTAAATATTATCATTTATTGTTTATATCCAGTTTTATAGTTGTTAATATATAAAACATATTTAAATAATTAAAAATATTTTATATATATATATATATATAATGATGATGGGATAAGAAGTGCAGCAAGTGCATTACAGTGCTTATGCAGAGCTAAAGCCAAAAAATAATGTAAAAATAAAGGCTTGAATAGGAAATTAAAATATTGCATTATGAACGCAATGGTTAATAAAAGGCACTTAAAGGTTCTTCCATCAGATTTCATTCTGTCATGGTGAGCTTCTGGTACAGTAGGTGAGATAAATGACAAATCCAATAATATAAAGCTTTTAGAGTTGCGGTTCAAACTCCCACGTTAACTATGCAGGTACTGTTATGTAAGAATTCTCAAAAGGGGGGGTTGCATAAGCCAACTTTAGATGCTAAAAGCTATGTTAGTTATGGCTGAATGAGCCGCACTGTATGGTGCTACAACACTTGTGCTTAAAGCACAGACTTCAGAGCAGGTTCAAACCTTCCCATCATCCCCAGCTGTGTTGCCTAGAGCAAAAAATTCCAGGTTTTTTGCACAAAAGTCAGTTACAACAATAAAATAACCATTGTGGCTAATAAGATGAGGATTAAACGCAGTAGAATATCTTATATGTTAAAATGTGCTTTATAAACATGGACACAATTGGTTTATAGACTATTTTAAAGAAACAGTTACAGAAAAATAGGGCTATGTGACAATAAAAAGATGCATTGAGATTAATGGATCAATTCCGAATGCATCGCGAATCTCTCTGGAATCGATTCTGAGCTCAGTTTTTAACAGCAGATGGTGCTCTAATGTAATGTTGCACGTCGGCTTCAAATGCTTTTATGACACAACATTACAGCCCACTGTGGACACCCTTTCAATTTCCTTCAACTTTTTCAAACTTTCTGAATGATTAGTTCAGGTTCAAGTGTGTGTAAAGAATAAAGTGTTTTCACAACGCATCATCAGTCGGCCATATTGCCGGCACTGAACATAAACAATGCCACTGAACCAAACAAAACGGCATATTTTGCTGATTATTGCTGCTGAAAATAGTTAATTATTGTCATGTTTTGGGCAGTACTAATCATTCGGACCAGGAAAACCATTTGGAGTACTACAGACTGCCAAAAGTTATAACAAATCAAGGAGAGGAGTGTCTGAGGAACAAAAGGCATTTGTTGTTGGCCAAACTGAACCAGGATTTCCAGGTCAAGAATCTTAAAGACATTTGTGTTTGTTCTTATAATTTCTGGTCAGGTAGGTGAAATATTAGGCAAACATTTAAATAAATACTGCTTGTGTGTATCTTTACCACCTATTAACTTTAGTTTGTCAAAATATTGCGCCCTTTTCTGCTTACTAAGTCTTTCTCTATTTGATTTAGCAGCTTCCACATGTTTTTTCCATGGTTTAGACAGCATAAATTAGCAGAACAACGTATTCCGTAGTACATTAACCGTGCAATCCATGCTGTTGTTTACATCCGAGTATCTCCAACACAGCCGCACATCTGGGTAACTGACCAAATCGTGATGTAAGTGGAAGCAAGCAGAGTACGGCTGTTTCTAAAGCATGCAGTGCCATTTGCTGTTAAAAACTAAGCTCAGAATCGATTCAAGAGAGAATTATGATGCATTCGGAAAAACTCAGAATCGATGCAGAATCATTTCTAGATTCGCAATGCACTGATTTGTCATTATTTACTTCCTCTTATGTTGTTTTAAACCTGTATGCGCTCATTTCTTCAGTGGAACACAAAACGAGCAGAAGGTCTGAACTGCTTTTTTATACAAAATAAAAATGTCTGACAAGCTCCATAAAAGACTAAAAAGAAACATAAAAGCATAATAAAACTAGCCTTTATGACTTGTGCAAGCAATATAAAGCCGAATAAAATTTAAGTCATTATTTACAAAATTTTGGCCTTGAAATCTGTGGTTACCATTTACTTTCATTGTAGAGAAAGGTGCAGCTTTGACTACTAAATTTCTCATTTTGTTTTCCACAGAAGACAAAAATAATGCAGGTTTTGTACTACAAATGATGACAGAATGTTAATTTGGATTTAAAGCAGGCTTATACCACAAACCAAAAGAAATATAGAAACACCAGTCCACCTACACAAAATGTTTTTTCATGATCAATGCCATTCTGCTTTTCTGAATGTCTACAACATAAATAGCCTCACTCTCTCTCTTTTTCCCCTCCCCCTTTTCTCCAACACATCTCAGTGTTCTATTTCTCTCTCATTCCCTCAATGCTGCAGCATTAGCCTCCATCCCCCACAAAAACACACATCTCTCTCCTATTAAATACAGCCATTACTCCCCCATCCAGACGTCTGCAAGCCCGCCAGACTGGAACACACACGTCAATATGCTTAAACACATATAGAGTCTTATTGCCGCCAGTAAACAGCGGATGTAAATAAACATCATGTCTGATTGTGACATCACAAAGACACAATAACAATCCCCTCCTCCTTTGTAATTGCCGTCTCTCTGACTATACTCAATACTTATTTTTCTCACAGCACAGGTATTGCTAAAGGAATACTCACATGCAGACTCAAACCAGGTGAGCAAACCAGCTGAAAACAACAACAACACTACCAGCGATGACAATGAGGTCGTCAAGAACCCTCCTCTCAGGTTCTTACTCACATGCTCTCGGGACGCTCCTGAGAGGGACAGGGAGGCTGTCCGTTCTCAGCGGACTCCACTGCTCCCATCCTCTGCTATATGATCTCCACTAGCACCCGTCTCCCTCCTCCTCCCCCCGGCCTGCGCCTCCTGTTCCTCCACGTCTCTCGTCCTGAGGGCCCTTGGGCTGGCGTCAGACAAACGCTGCTTGGCTGCAGTAGATCCGGAGCAGATGGCATCAGGGGCATACAGGCGCCCCGCACTCAGCCCTCAGCATCCCTTCATTTCGCTCTCTCTGACTCCTCCGTCTCGGACTATATTGCATCAGGCTGTATCTCTCTCTGTATCCTTGACAACAATAGAACAGGACTGCTAAGCCTTGTGGGTAGAGATGTGGAAAGATGCGAAGAGCAAGAGAAGAGGGAGGGAATAAGCGATGCTCCTGCTCTCTAGTCTTCAACACACTCTTCTCATTGGCTTGTTGTGGCGCTCGGTGAAGCGGCTGCTGGTTTTCTCCATAACCCCTCCCTCTCTAACTCTCTCTCTCTTTCTCTGTCTCTCTTTTTGTACCTCCCCAGGGACCAGAGTGCTTTAAAAGATGAGCAGCTTTTCCCTGTCGATCTGAGCTCTCTTGTGCCGATCAGCACAGCGAAAGCAAACAATAGCCGACACCACGACAAGCTGAAAGACACAGGTCTCTTTTTCGCAAACTGAGAGCATGCGGTCACTCCTGTCTTTTGTTATGTAACACCTTTTATAGTTTCTCTGTTTTTCTATTTTTTTTTATTGCCCTAAATTACACCACCATCTCTCCCCTGTTGAAGCAGAGTGACATTGTGAGATTCTCACATTACAGGAACTTAACTAGATAAGAAACTTAACCCTCATGGTCTGTTTGGGGTCTGAGAGACCCCTAGGGCATTTAGTAGAATCTTGAAAAATGTACTTTAAAAATTAAGAAAAAATGACTCATATACTTTATTGTCGTTCAAACACAAAAGAACATATTCTGAAGAACGTTGGATCCAAACTGACTTTCACGGTATTGATCATAAAATACTGAGATTTCCAAGATACATTCTTGTTCCATGGAAGAAAGAAATTTATACTAGTTTAGAACAACATGATGATGAGTAAATGATGAATGAATGTTCATTTTTGGGTGAACGGTCCCTTTAATAAAGTGTTTGTTTCATTCTTCATTTTTCATCAGATAATACCTTGTAAACTACATTTCAGCCTGATAACATGCATCAAACATTAAAATGTTATATAACTTCTGTACAGAAATAAAAATGCTCTGAATTTTATATGCTAAGATTCTTTAAATCTAGAAAGTGCATTTTGTGAGGGTTAAAGAATTAGTTCCCTTCCAGAATGAACATTTCCTGATAATTTACTCACCTCCAAAAAGTTTTTTATGGAAAACATTCCAGGATTTTTCTTTATATAGTGGACTTCAACCGGAGCACATGGGTTGAAGGTCCAAATTGTGGTTTCAGTGCAGCTTCAAAGGACTCGATCCCAGTCAAAGAATAAGGGTCTTACCTAGAGAAACGATCGGTCATTTTCTTAAAAAAAAAAAAATAATAAAAATGTATATACTTTTTAACCACAAATGCTCATCTTTCACTAGCTCGACTTTACATAGTAAAGCTACACATTACGTAGTCACATTGGAAAGGTCACGTGTGACGTAGGCAGAAGTACTGACCCAGTGTTTACAAAGCAAACGTGCAAAGACCAAGTCAAACGCCCCTTACCAAAAAAGGTAAAACAACCTTGGACGATTTTGAAATTGAGTTTTTCATCCTACCCTACATTTTTAACCAAAGTTACAAAGAACTAACCACTCATGAACTTTCCAATGTGATTACATAATGCGTGAAGTCGCGGACATGCATTGCAGAGCTAGTGCAAGATGAGCATTTGTGGTTAAAAACTATATACATTTTTTAAAAATGACAGATCGTTTCACTAGATATGACCCTAATTCCTCTCCTGGGATCGTGAAGAGTCCTTTGAAGCTGCATTAAAACTGCAGTTTGGACCTTCAACCCGCTGGCTCTCATTAAAGTCCACTATATGAAGAAAAATCCTGGAATGTTTTTCTTCAAAAACCTTAATTTCTTTTCGACTGAAGAGAGAAAGACATGAACATCTTGGATGACATGGGGGTGAATAAATTATCAGGAATTTTTTATTCTGTAAGTGAACTAATCCTTTAAAGCTTTAAAAAATGTCAAAATGGGTTTTGATGGGATCAGAGGAACATACAGTATTTAAATAAATGCCAATAATGAAGTCAACAGAGTTTACGGGAAATTTTTAAGCGGTGCAGCCACTGACAGATATTGCAAAGTCAGTTTTTTTTTAAGATTCATAACATGGGCTTTTAGTATCTAGGCTGAACTGAGTCAAACATACAGAGTATGAAGTGAACTAAATGAACTAATCCTTTAAAGCTTTAAAAAAAATGTCAAAATGGGTTTTGATGGGATCAGAGGAACATACAGTATTTAAATAAATGCCAGTAATGAAGTCAGCAGAGCTTACAGGAAATAGCAACATCCAAACAAATCAACTAATAATGCATAAATTAACTGCATGTACATCAGTCTTGAGGACTCTCTGATTTATTACTGCTGTTCTCTTTTGCACAGGTCAAAGTCATGATATATCAACCCCCCCTGAGAACAGAAAGAGGTAATGGCAGAAAGCAGCCATCAGTCCTGATGTTCTCAAATGACAGATACATTTAAAATCTCAATGCATATGTTATGAAAGGGTCTGTAGGTGTGATCTGGAAAAGCAAAAACGAGAATGAAAATGAGAGACAACTCAAAAGAAAGAGAGTTTATCAGCCTGAAGGGGAGTAGTAGCGATTCACACAGGTCCAGCTAATCCATATTGATTTACAGAATGAGACAGCAGCGGTTGTGGGAAATTGGGACATTGGTGGGGGCATCTGAAACATGAGGATTATAAATCTATTGTTCACTCATGAGAAAGCAGAACAAAGAGCTTTTCGCACAGATCTGCCTATTAACTTACAGTATAGAGCCTGAGGACTGGAGTAGGGAAAGTCTTCATACCCCAAAGTTAACTAAAGCTTTGTTGTGTGTCTGTGTTTGTATATGACATGGATATGAACCTCTAAAGAAAAAGAGATTAGCAAAATTAACATAAACCTGAAACCCTGAGCCAGGGGCCGTTTCTCAGAAAAGGAAAGGTGGGCTGTGACTCTTCAAGAAAAAAAACTGAAGAAATTATCGACCACACAAAAATAAAACAAATGTTATAAAATACAAGATAAAATATTGCACAAAGCGTTAATTTTTCTACAGCAATACTGTAGAGCAAGCAAAAGCAATGGACAAGGTTTCAGAGGGAGGGAACGTGGTTTCTTAATGCTCATTGAATTTTCGTTGAGCTTTAAGAGTGCTGTGAATGTAGGGGTGAAAACAAATTGTAGTAACAAATAAAATTAATACATAGAAAAATTTTAAATGTACAATTTATTATATGATTTCCACATTATTTTTATGTCAAAAAATTGATGATTTCAATATGCTGTATGTTAATATAAACATAAGATATCATGGTACAAGTAAGGAAAATAATGATCTATATGCATTTAGCCCAGAGAGAAATGCATTACAGTCCACAGCCTGCCACTAAAACTTTTTGAAAATATAAAATGATCACCGAAAGCAAAAACATGCACTATTGCACAAAGGGTGATAATAATGTAGCTTCAGGGCGTTCACACAATGAACGAGATAGTCAAAGTCACTGGTCCTGTAGTCAACCATCCTAATGCTGGAGACCGCTAGTCTGTTCAAACCTCGTATCCTATTATGACTTCCCTTCTCTCAGCTCAGTGTATTTAATGACATACGCTTTATTGCTTCTGGAAAATTCTGTAACCAGCAAGGAACACAGTGTTCTCAGCATCTATATGCAGCTTATGTTTTCAATTCAGCAGAAGCCAGTAGCTACTTTTCCCTCACTCTGATTTTTATGAGCAACAGTGATGAAAAACAGCCATCTATGGTAAATTACAGCAACAGCGAATGGGGTTTTTAAAGACCTGTCACCAATTTAATGGCTGTCTGTGTCAGACAGCTGGAAGACATGTGACAGTGACATTAAATAACTCATTATTTTACAATAAAAGACACTTACAACAATGCTGTCACACGCAGAGGGAGAGTGTATAGTGTGTACTGACAACTTCATCCTATGCTCAGACACAGGAAATTGAAAATTAAATTTTTAAGCCGTGCAGCCACTGAAAGATATTGCAAAGGCAGTTTTTTTTAAAGATTCATAACATGGGCTTTTAGTATCTAGGCTGAACTGAGTCAAACATACAGAGTAGAAAGAGCATATTCGCTCATTCTGTATATATAACATATATATAATATTTACCACGAATTATGAATCAGTAAGCTGTTTTTTGCTTTGTTAAGTTAAAACATTATCAAACCCTTACATTATATAGCTAGTGGTATGATGACTACTAGTGTATTAGGCTACATTTTGCCATGTCAAAAGTGTAAATGTTTACATTAACTTGTTCTATATACCTGTTTTTCAGATAGTGGTAACTCATATATATGGTAGGGAATACAAAATCACAAAAACTACAAATGACCTTAAAAAAAAAAAAGAAAAACACGAGAGAGTGAGAAAAATTATAAAGAAGGAACGCCCTTGGTAGTAGTTTGCAGAAGGGACAGGCTGAATTTCCTAATGGATGTTTTATGTTGAGATGCATTAAGCTGGTGCCCCAGGACATCAGTTTATATTTGGCTAGATGGTGGTGCACTTCTGAAATAATCTCATTATGCAAATGCTGCTTTTAAGATTAAGTTCTCACATCTGCATTCTGCATCCTTTGATGGGTAGATAAGATACTCTCTTAAAAATAAAGGTGCTTCACGATGCAAGGTTCATAGAAGAACCTTTTTTGTCTAAATGGTTCCATAAAGAACCTTTAACATCTGAAAAATCTTTCTGTTTCACAGAAAAAGAAGGTTCTTCAGATTTAAAAAAGGTAAGAAAGAAACGGTTCTTTAAAGAACCTTTGACTGAATGGTTCTTTGTCTAACCAAAAATGGTTCTTCTATGGAATCGCTGTGAAGAACCTTTTAAAGTTTTTGCACATTGTTTTCTGAGAGAGTAAGGCTGTTTTTATCTACATTGAAGGCTGTATTTTTTGTTCTGATTTGTGTTTACAAGCTGTGTGCTGCAGTGGGCAGCAGAGCTCAGTTCCAATGCTGAAAGACACACATAAACACGTGCTCGCCCTCTGCTGTCTGATAGAAGAAATGCAAGCTGAGCTCATCGCTTGTCAACGTGGCTGAGTCATCCTGCTCTCTTTACAAACATGGCACAGCCTCTGATAGATGTATAAAGTTTTACAACAATGTGCACAAATGGAAATGAGTCATCTACAGTAGCAGCAACACAATCTATGGCAATACAATATCTTAAAGCAACAGAGAGATTGTTTTTGCTTTTATGTCAGAATTAAAGGGATAGATCAAGGCCCAGGACGGTAGTAAGGATATTGTTAAAATAGTCCATGTGACATCAATGGTTCAACTTCATTCAATTTCTTCTCTTCCATTTTAGTCTTCAACCACTGATGTCACATGGACTTTTTTAACAATGTCCTTACTACCTTTCTGGGCCTTTAATGTGTCAGTTGTGTTGCTGTCTATGCAGGGTCAGAAAGCTCTCGGATTTCATCAAAATTATCTTAATTTGTGTTCCGGAGATGAACACAGGTCTTACTGGTTTGGAACATGAAGGTGAGTAATTAATGACAGAGGTTTCATTTTGGGATAAGCTAACCTATTAAATTCTAGCACAAATACTACTCTAAACAAAAAACGGTACTATAATAACAGAGATACTGTTTAAAATTAAGACAAAAAAATGTTAGTAGAATATCCATGGTTCACGTGTTGAACTATACCTGTGGCTATTCTGCTAGGATGTTTGTGTGAACTTGAGGGGAAGTGACTTTGGCCACTAAAAATCACCTTGAAAACAGGTTAAAATAAAAATGTCTACAAAAGAAAATTTAGCCCTGAGAAAAGTTCCTGAAAAAAAAATTAGGGGCACTGTGTTCTGCATATATATTGCGGTAAAGATGCATACAAAGCCTGGTGCCAATAGTCTTTATGGTAAATTAATTTCTGGGAGCCTCAGTCATAAAATGAGTACAGACATAGGGGAAATATACAATGTGTTGAGGTACTCCGTGTACAGTACTGTACTTCCAGTTTATGGCACAACTCCCTCTGCATCATCACTGCTATTATTATCAGCACAGTCAACAAAAACCTCCAAATGCATTGAAATTATGTCTTACAGTCAGATCGATTTAAATATTTCATAAATTCTCACAAGTGTGAAAATTAAAAAACAGACTAGATGGATCAAGAGCATCTGAAAGCAGCCTTGTATGAATTATAACACCCACACAGGGAGGCATATGAGTGGTAAAAGTGTTATGCTCTGCGACTCATCCAAGGTTCTTAAAATAACCACAAACCAAAAATAATACTAATTCGAGTGTACAGTATCTCTACACTTGTGGCATCCTCACAATGTTCTAAAAAAGAAAAAACTGTATACTGTTAAGCACACAGTAAATGATCATGTCCTACCTTGTTGAAGGCTCAGAGTGCTGGAGCTGTTGGATTTGAGGAGGCACAGGGGCAGCAGGGGGAGCCTCGGGTAGATCAGAAGGAGCAGGAGAAAGAGGAAGGATCTGTGGCTCAGGGGGAACCCTGTCCGGAGGGGTAGGGGGCGGTGTGGGGAACTCGACTATGTCCTGGAGCAGGTGGGCAGGGAGGGCAGGAACAGTGTCGTGCTGTGGTAGGGGTGGTAAGGGAGAGGGAAAAGGCTCACTCCTTTCAGCAGCTTCTACCAGAGGAGACCTGAACAAAACCACAAATACACAGGCAAACACACAGGGCAGGGTGAGGAGTGACGCACTGTTACCTATTAAATTGTTCACGTAAGAACCATTGTCATAGTACACAAACAAAAATATGGTGATGATCTCAGATCTGAAACATCAGCAAAGCAAGATTTTTTTATTCTTGTTATATATATATATATACATACAGATAGATGATTGATAGACAGATAGATAGATAGATAGATAGATAGATAGATAGATATAGATACAGATATAACTATAGATATATATAGATATATATAGGCTATCGTTCAAAAGTTTGGAGTCAGTATGATTTTTATTAAAAGAAATTAATAATTTTATTCAAAGAAACTGTTAAATGACAGTAACACTAAAGACATTAAAGCAATTTATACAAAACATTTATACAGAAGATTTACATTTCAAATAAATGCTCTGAACTTTCTATTTACCAGAGAATCCTGTCAAAATGTATCATGATGTCTGCAAAAATATTAAACTCTTTTCTACATTAATAATAATAAACCTTCAGCACCAAATCAGCATATTACAATGATTTACGAAGAATCATGTGAAACTGAAGACTGGAGTAAGTAAAATAGAAACAGTTATTTAAAATTGTAATAATATTTCATGCTAATACTTTTTTACTGTATTTAATTTTTTATATGCAGCATTATTTATTTATTATTATTACTATTTAATATTTATTATTATTATTATTTATTTTATAAATGCAGCATTAATGATCACAAGAGATTAAAAAAAAAAATCCCAAACTTAAGAAGTGTATTCATATTTGCTATGAATTATAAATCAACGAC
This sequence comes from Labeo rohita, assembly GCF_022985175.1. Classification (NCBI taxonomy): domain Eukaryota; kingdom Metazoa; phylum Chordata; class Actinopteri; order Cypriniformes; family Cyprinidae; genus Labeo; species Labeo rohita. The sequence continues at coordinate 20,340,025 of NC_066881.1, read as the reverse complement.
TTGTTTTCTGATTTGTTTGCTGATGAACCACAAAAAGATACATGCTGTATACACAAATGATAACTTTATCTGATTTTTCAGTAACACTTTCCAATAAGTAGTTAACTACTTTAGTTAACATGATCTAAGAATGAATACTTATACATCATTTTGAATCTTAATCTTAATTTCAACATTTACTAATGCTTTATTAAAATCAAAAGATGTGCTTGTTAACAGTAGTTAATGCACTGTGGATTAATATGACTGTATTTTTATTAAGTAACAATAACAAAAATGAATAAATACTGTAATGTATTACTCATTGTTCATTCAGGTTAATTAATACATTGACTAACATTAACTAATGGAACCTAATGTGAAGTGTTACCACTTTTGCATACAATATTAAATGACATAATGTTAAACATCATTCCTACCATCCCTCCTGCACACTCGGCAGGGAAAAAATGCAATAGCTAAGCAACATCACAGACAAAACCTAACCCAACAGGCAGAGCAGCAGACAGCCCTTCAGCTGCTCCTGTCAAGGGGTGTGCCTCATGTCACATACTAAAAATACAGCTCACTCCACCACACAGCCTAAACAACTGTACATAGCACTGCTCCATCTCATCAGAAACAGTTGTAGACAGTTTGCAAAATTGCTCTCTAATCATGCCTACGCACGCATCCAAGTATTACGATCCTCTCCTTCCTTCGCTTTAGCCAGATAGTGGGAGATTGCATGTTGTACATAACCACAAACCACCACTTTAATGAACACAACAAGGTTCCTAATGCACCAGAGTTAATGGGAAGAGCACAAACACAAAATCTAATCTCCCAGGAGCAGCTGTGTCCATAGGAATGAGTCCAGACAGGGTTTTTAATAGCAAACAGACTCCACTAAATAAAGGCAGCAGGGGGGAGCTGGAGTGTTAGCAGCCATAAAAATAACAACGTCACTACTGTTAGCACAGCCGACATACAGCTTTTTCACAGTCCTATATACGCACACTCCACTGACTGACGGCAGTACTTAAGGCATAATTAGATAAGTACAATGTTGTTAGCTTTGAGCTAAGAGGGGCTGCGTCATACTGTTCTCTTAATAATTGCAATTATTAAGGTCTATTGTATTATTTTATAATGTAAAATTGCTGAACATTTTGACTAAGAGTTCCTTTTTAAAGCTTCACTAACATAATTGTGTTCCATTAACTCCAAATAATTGCAATGGCTAATGTGTGTTGCTATGGTAACTGTTGCTTAGCTCTTATCACGCATCACAAGGTTTTCTAAGCAACCCTCTCTCTCTCTCACTCTCTCTTTCAGGAGCCATTGCATCCACACAGTCTAATTCGTTCATACAACTGCAAGTAGATTTAAGACAGTCTGAAATGAAAAACAAATGTGGAACAAGCTAGCTAAATGACATGGAATAGTTTAAAAATGACATATTCATCTGCCGTACATAAAATGAGTGAAAGCAGGGAATACAGAAGCTTGTTATGGTTTGCACTATAAAAAATGAGCATGAGCTCTTAAATTTAGCATTGTTGTGTTTTCATTCAGCTGTTGTGGCTGAGGCGCTAAAACCAAGACGATATACATAAAATAAACATGTTCTCTTAGGGTAACCTAACAGCTTCAATAAAACGGTTGCTGTGCAGGCCTTTAATAAAACCTGCATAGTTGCACTGCCCTCCAAAAGTTTGGAAACACCCCTGGCAAAGTGTGGTTTTGGATGATATCAGCGTAAATCCTTATCATTTTTTGGTGCAAATACATTAAAGTAACTTGGCATTATCATTGAAGATCAGCAATAATAATTTTCGCTTTGATTACATAATAATGGCAATATATACATGTCAAAGTCAGACATGCCCCTTTGCCAGCTGTGATGCCTGGTTACTGGTTTAAACTTGGCCCAGGTTTTTAAAAGATTTTTTCCAAACTTTTGGAGGGCAGTGTATCTAAACAAGATAATATGTGACCCTGGACCACAAAACCAGTCATAAGGGTCAGTTTTTGGAAACTGAGATTTATACATAATCTGAAAGCTGGATAAACAAGCTTTCCATTGATGTATGATAGTTAGAATAGGGCAATATTTGACTGAGATACAACTTTTTGAAAATCTGTAATCTGAGGGTGCAAAAAATCAAAATATTGAAAATATTGCCTTTAAAGTTGTCCAAATTAAGTTCTTAGCAATGCATATTACTAATCAAAAATTAAGTTTTGATAATATTTAAGGTAGTAAATTTACAGAATATCTTCATCTTTACTAAATATCCTAATGATTTTTTCATACAAAAGAAAAATCGATAATTTTGACCCATACAATGTATTCATGGCTATAGCTACAAATATACCTGTGCAACTCATGACTGGTTTTGTGGTCCAGAGTCACATATTAGCTTGTAAATGTGGAAAGTTGATAGCTAGCCTAAAACATCTAACTAAAACCACAAGGCTATAGTTTCGCGCTGTACTTCATTTATATATGAACACTCAAAAGCCACATAGTTCAAAATACCATCTCAGGACAATCCAAAATAAAATAAAATAAATTCAAATGCCACAAACAATATGTATCAAAGCGTTTTATGGGTTTGCGCCTAAAAGCATTTCGAAAAGTGTTTACAGAGGTGTTTACTGCACATTACCAAGAGTAAAGGTATCCACACCCATAAAGTGCAGTGCAATCCACATTCATTACAATAACGGAAGTTAACCTTCTGTCAACACAGAGCAAATCATTATCATCAGTTGTCTGACACTATCAAAACAAACAGAGTGAGCATGCTAGCAAATTTGACAGACTTCACAACACTCTTCCTTATTCCCTCCCTGTCTTCCTACTGTCCCTCCCCCATTAGTCCAGAAAGATCATCCCAAACCATCTGTAATTGACATCTCTCCAAATATCCACAAGTCTGTATTTTTAGCAGTTCACAATATTAGTCAATTCAAATGAGAAAAATGTCATTTTAAACAGAAAAAGAGGTATAGAACTCACCCGAGATCAGTACCCAGAGTAAAGTGTGCGACTATTCTTTTAGACAAGCCACTCAAAATTCCTCAGCAGCCACTTCACACCCCCTCTCTTTTATTTCTCACTATATCTCTCTCTTTCTCTGGGTCTCTTGAGGGTCTATCTATCTATCAATCTATGTATCTATCTATCTTCTCACACAGAGTAATATTCTCAACTGGAGCGGCCCTGAACTATGGCTTTTGTTCCACACTGACAGACCTCTTGGTATGACCTCATGTGAGGGCGTTGGTGCAAATAGCAAACACATATGCATGCTTAAGCAAGACACGTGCACGCACGCACACACACATACTGACAGATACATGCAAAATTCCTTTAGTCCACATCTGTGGCAGGCAACAAAGAGTGGGCCGTTTAGGGATCCTGGGACAAATGCACACAGTCAAAGTTTCTCTCTCTTCTTTCCCCTCATTCTCACTCCCTATCACTTTGTCCACCACTCTCTCTTTCCTTTTATCTTTCTTTCTCTCTGGCTCCGGCATGTCTTTCTAAATGAGGTGCTAGGCTAAAACCTCTGACTGACAAGCACCAAGTGCTCTACTTTCATCTGTTGTGGCTGCTGTGATAGACTAAAGAGAGGGAGTGGGGAGTAATGACAAAACGAGAGTGTACATTGCAATCCTCCATACAAAACATGTGCTTTAAAACAATTTAGACATATAGGTCTTTGAACGCCCAGGTAGCATTTTGGTTCATTTAAGCAATGCAATATCTGATTTAACCCAACCAGACAAATATTGTTTCCTGGACCTATTCTGGCATCCTGTACATAATCATCATTTAAGAGAGATTTTTTTTGTGGCAAGTAGCAACTAACTCAATAGCAAACCTAAGAAGTGGTAAATACACTAACAGTCAAGAGTTTTTGAACGGTAAGATTTTTAATGTTTTTTAAGAAGTCTCTTCTGCTCACCAAGCCTGCATTTATTTGATTCAAAATACAGCAAAAACTTTTGAAATACTTTACTATTTAAAATAACCCTTTTCTATTTAAATATATCTTAAAATGTATTTTTTTGCAAAGCTGAATTTTTAGCATCATTCTTCCAGTCACATGACCCTTCAGAAATCATTCTAATATTCTGATTTGCTGCTCAGAAAACATTTTTTATTATTATTATTTTGAAAACAGCTGAGTAGAATTTTTTCAGGTTTCTTTGATGAGTAGAAAGTTCAGAAGAACAGCATTTATCTGAAATATAAATCTTTTGTAACATTATAAATGTCTTTATCATCACTTTTGATCAATTTAAAGCATCCCTGCTAAATAAAAGTAACTTTATTTTAATTTTTATGTTCTATAATTTTTTCTCCCCCAAAAAGTGTGTATAATGTGTAAAAAAAAATGTGTAGTGTATAATGTTACAACATTTTTTTGTTTCAGATAAATGCTGATCTTTGTATCTTCCATTCATCAAAGAACCCTGAAAAAAATGTACTCAACTGTTTTAAATATTGAGAATAATAATAATAATACCAATAAATGTTTCTTGAACAGAAAATAAGAATATTACAATGACTTTTAAAGGATCATGTGATACTGAAGAGTGGTGTAATGATGCTGAAAATGTAGGTTTGATCACAGGAGTAAATTACATTTTAAAATATATTCAAATAGAAAACAGTTATTTTAAATAGTAAAAAATATTTCATAACATTACTGTGGCTTTTGCTGCATTTTGGATCAAATAAATGCAGGCTTGGTAAGCAGAAGAGGATTCTATAAAAAACATGGGAAAACTTTTGACTGGTAGTGGAATTTTATGAAAGTGCATAAGAAACATTTAGGAGGTCTTACCTGTAGTCTTGTGATTCTTCTGGCTGCTTAGTAACAGGGGCAAAACTCTCCTCAGGTGCAGGGGGAAAACTCTTCTCAGGCGCAGTAGGAAAATTCTCCTCAGGTATAGGGGAAAAACTCTCCTTAGGTGCAGGGGGAAAACTCTCCTCAGGTGCAGGAGGAAAACTCTCCTCAGGTATAGGAGGAAAACTCTCCTCAGGTGCAGGAGAAAAACTCTCTTCAGGTATAGGAGGAAAACTCTCCTCAGGTGCAGGAGGAAAACTCTCCTCAGGTATAGGAGGAAAACTCTCCTCAGGCGCAGGAGGAAAACCCTCCTCAGGTATAGGGGAAAAACTCTCCTTAGGCGCAGGAGGAAAACTCTCCTCAGGTATAGGTGAAAAACCCTCTTCAGGTGCTGGGGGAAAACTCTCCTCAGGCGCAGGGGGAAAGCCCTCTTCAGGAGCAGGGGGAAAATATTCTTCAGTTGGGGTTTGGAATAGTTCAGCCTGAGGCGATCCGAGGGTCTCAAATGGTCTGGAGAGAAAATAAACAGAAAGAACAAATGTTGCTTACAGTTTGTCTCAATGCAAACGCCTCATAGCCTGCATGCATGTAAGTGTATGCGTCCGCTCAAATATGAGAAGCCCAGTGTGTGTTTGTGCGTGGGTATGAAAGGATTCTTTCTTGCACTAAAGGGCATGAGTTGATGTCACTGTTGAGGTCACTCTCAGGAGATAATGGGCTGTAGTGCCTGTATTCGGCTCCATTTTTACTCAAAACGCCACAAGAGGATACTGTTTATATATATGTGTCAATGAAAACGACTACACCTTCTTTTGACATTATCTGTGAGTGCAACCTCAGCGCCCTCTCATTTTAAAAACAAACACATCAATTTAAAAAGTACCTGTTTTCTGTCAATCCACAAGTAGTCTCGTCTCTGTTCTCTGGAATGATTTGAGACGTGGAGGCAGCCTCCTTCAGATCTCTGAGCCAATCAGAGGAGTTGGCTGTATCTGACTTCTCAGGTACAAAGACTGCATTTAAGACTCGGCTATCTGAACTGTCAATAACCTGTGATACCTGCACTGTTCCTGTGACTGATCCCAACAACACATCTGCAGCTTTTGAGACCTTGCTGACTTCATCTTCTATAGCTTTGCTGTCATCTTTCTGTATTGCTACTAGTGGAGAGTTATCTGCTATATCAGGACTTTGCTCACTGCTACTTTGAACTGCATTTGTGGCATTTTCACGTAAAGTTTGGATAAACGACTGCTGATTGGCTGTTGGAGGGGACTGGAGGGAATCCTGGGGCTCAGTCACTAAGCAGACAGAGGTCTCAGGGTATAACAATGACACATCCTGTTTCATTTCGGTCAGTGTCCCATTAGAAACTTCTTCCGTTTGTGGGTATACATTACCAGCTATTGTTTCATCAAGGGAACGTAAAGGCTGCTCCTCCATCTTGCTTTGGTTTTCTTTGTGAATGGTTTCTTTCACTAGAGACTCTGAAGATTTAAGTTTAGCCCCTTTGGACATTTCTGTGTGATTCTTTTCAATGGCTTTATTCTCTTTCTCATCCTCTATCTGAATTCCTTCTGTCTCTAGTATGTCATTTAAAATGGTGTCTTCTGCTTTCATAGTGCTGTTTTCAGTGTCCAAACAAGTTCCTACATGTTGTAACTGCACGAGCTGCTGTTCAGAACACTGCGTATCCTGCTCCTCTGTGTTGTGGGTACCGTCTGGGAATTGCTCTGACAAATGCTTATTAAGCTGCTCCATCCTCCAGGCGGCTGTCTCAGATTGGGGAGTGAAATTAGGAGTGTTAGGTTCTAGTGCATCTTTAATGGCCTGATCCACACTTATCTCTTTTTCCTCTTTAATACTTTCCTGGAGCTCAGAAGCAGAAAAAGAGGATGCAGTGGTGGAGAGCTGGCAATCAGTGCGCTGAACTAACTCTTTCTCTTGCTGAATTTGGGACGTTCTTGCAGTAGACATCTGTGCAACATCACTCATTGAATCAGAACTGATCTCAGTGTTTCCAGTGTCTCTAGGGGTAACAGAGTCGAAACATTTCTCCTCTGTTTCTATTCCTGCTTCATGGTGTGAGAGGGTGGGAGTCACAGAGAACCCACTTGAGTGATTTACAGGAAATTCTGAGCCTTTCTTGGTGTCAAGAATTTCGTTCCTCACACTCCCGTGCTCATCCGCATTGACTTCGGTGGAATCTGCATGTTTACTCACACTCTCCTGTGATGTTAAGATGGAAGACTCTTTTGCCCCTGTATCCCCTAGAACTTGTGAAGTTTCAGAAACTGACGATGCTGTTACAGACAAGTTGGGATCTGACTGTGTTTGGATTTCACTTTTACCACAAACAGGAAATTCCCCACCATTAAGATCTATTGCTTGTTTTGTCGTCTTTTCATTCTCTGGACATACATCGTACACAGCAACATCTTTGTCATAGCCCACCACCAGTGTGGCACTCTCTGGTGTGCTGTTTAGGGATCTTTGAGCCTCTGCACTACAATACATCATCACCTTCTCTTGCTTTTCACTTGCCTCAGCAACTGTATGATTATTGCTCTCAGCATTTTCTAAAATGTTGCTTTTACTCACACTTAACACTGCTTCTGGGGCGCTCATAACCTTCTGTTGCTGCTGGAGCTCTTGGGACTGTGAAAATGCCAAATCTGACTGGCTCATACTTCTTGGATCTTGTGTGTGGTCAATGACTGGAGGGATTTTTTCAGTTAGTGCCCCTCTAAAACCCAGAGCCTCTTCTATAATCCCTTCAGAGGTTAAACCAGGATCAGGCATATGGCTAGATTGTAATTTTCCTCTTGGAATAGTTTCATCTAATAGTTTTTCTTCTCCTGATAGATTGAATAGATTTATTAATGTCTGGTTTTCTTCTTGTGTTTGATCAGCTTTTTCATCTGCAGCACTCTTATCCTGTTCCTGAGAGGTATTTGTTCTTTCTTTGCTGTCCTTTTCTGCAATGGATGGTACATTTTGTACCTCATTTCCTTGCACCCACTCTTCTACCATCACCTGTCTGAATCCTTTAGTTACATCTTTATTCATTTTTACATTGTCTGCAGATGAATGTTGAACAGGCAGCTCAGTCATCAAGTGCGAATCACATTTGATTTCATCTTTAGGACTTTGTTGCATGGTCAAAGCAGTATTTGTCTCTTCTCTACTATTCTTCTGCTCCTTGTTAGGCATTTCTTCTTGTTCCTCACTTTCACCCTGCTGTTCAATCCTTTCTTCCTGAAAGGAAATAGTTTCATTTTTTGCACTGGATTTTTCTTCGGTTTCCTTTACACACTCCTTGTTCTCCTCTCCTCCCTTCACATGCTTGAATACCTCAGATGTGTCTTTATTAGTTACCTCATTTTCTGTCATAACATTTGTAGGTGCAATGTCTAAATCATTTTCATGCTTAGAATTTAAATGTTGTTCACTCTTTTCTTTTCTACCGACCTCCAATTCTCCAACACTCTCAGATGCTTTGTATGATTTCATCTTTGCATTTTCAACAATATCTGGGGTCTTTAACACTAGCTGTGAATCACCTGACTGTTCAGGTCTGTCAGTTGTAAGCAGAAGGGTCCCAGATGATGCTGCAATTTCCTGTGTGGAGACACCAACAGCGTAGGGCAGATCATGTGCATTTTGAGATCTTAACATCTCTTCATTCGCATCTGTAATATTCTTTACAATCTCTGTGCTAGAATCACACACAGAGTTCACACTGCAATCCTCCCCGGGTCCCGCTACAGCAATATCACAGTCATTAACGGACTCACAGTGACTCAGCATTGGGCCTGGAGACTTTAGTACAATGACAGACACATCCCTGGCATCACTGTTAGTGCTTTGTGTGGTGGTTGAGGAAAGATCCCTTTGTGCTGGTACTGTAGTCTCTGCTGCAGGAAGAGAAGGGACAGTTGTGTCCCCAGCATCCGCTGCATCATTTTTAATTCCTTTACTGAACTGTGATTCAGTCTCATAGGGCAGAATGTCAGCACACTCATCTGCTTTTGACAGAAATGGCATCTCTGACACTGTAGTAGACTGCTCAGTGTTGGATTTCTTGTCTGGTTGAGTGCAAAGGTTGCTGTCTGTGTCTGGGACAGCCGCTGGAGACATGGAGCTGGTTTTTACCTGTGACTCAACTTCACATGTGTATTTTTCTGGCTTTGGTTCATGCTCTCGACCGTCATTCACAAGATTCTCTGAATTACCTGGACACTGTAGTTTTATATCACCTGCTTCAGGTAACCCCCATCCCTTTGATTTATCTGTCTCTTCATCCAGCATTTCCTCTGTGTTAAGTAGAACCTCTGTATGTTCAACTCCTTCAGACTCAGGGCTGCTGTTACGACCCTCTTGTGGAGATACATCCGGTAGTAAAACACTGTTCTTCTCAGTAGATGCTGACTCATCTGTATTTATTGGAGTGATCTGAGTAGCACTCAAAGACTCTTTATTTTCTTTACTTACTTCAGTTTCTTCCAGAGTTTCATTGTCCACGTCCTTAGCTTCAGTAACACCGGTAATCTCACCTGCAGCTGACAGTGATGAAAATGCAACAGGATTTCCCTGGCTGACATCAGGAGTTTCATCTGACACTTTTCCATCATCTTCACAGCTACTCATATTTACACGAACATCTTCTCCAAGTTTTACAGTAGTCTCACCCTGCGTTTGAGATGTACTGGTTGTTCCTCTGCAATCCTTTGACTCTTTAAATGTCATTTCCACTTGTTCGACTTTTTCTGTCACCTTTCCATTTTTTCCTTCTTGATCTCCTTCTTTACAGACAGGAGGTTCATTTTTTGTTCCGTGCAGGTCAGTATTGCTCTGGCCATTGCTTGGTTCTGTCTGTAGAGGAAGTGCTGGTTTGCTGAGAAAACCTTTAAAGTTAAAGCTGGCCTCTTTTACTGGATGATGCAGACTTTCGAATACCATCAGTGGGGGTAGAGAGGCACATTCAGTCACTTGGCACCTCAATGTTGCATCCTTTTGGTTCTCAGAAGAGCTCTGCATACCTTTTGGAGTCATTGCCGGGATATCCCTCATGTTCACTTGTAGCTTAGTTGATTGAGATGCGTCTTCACTTGCAGGAGTTGTTTCTTGTTTTTGTTGCTGTGTCTCTTTCTCTGTCGCGGTTCTAGTCTGTGAAGAGCTCTGTACCTGTTGATCCTTGGCTTGCACAGCAAGACGTTCGTTTTCTAAAGAACCTGCTGGTGGAAGTGATCTATCACTGCCTGGCAGCTCTGCTCCTGATGCACTTGGGCTCGAATTCAGATTAGCCTCTTCCTCTCTCTGCGCTTCTGTCTTTGTAGACTTTATGTAGGAAAGAGGAGGGGGTGGGCTGATGGAGTCGCAGTCGTTTATTCTGTTGATGGCCAGAGGAAACTGGGCTGTGCCTGCTGTGACAGGATGGATGAGGTCACTCTGGTCTTGCGTTGCCGCTGGTGATGCTGAGATGCGGCGGGATGGACACGTCTCGGTTGCTGCCTCAGTCTGTGACGCCCTGCCGGCATGTGCTGTGTTCTGTGCTCCGCCTTCCTCTTCGCTCTCTCCTTTTTTCTCCTTTGATCGACAAGTCTCCACCTTCCAGTCACATGTTCCAAGGACGCCTGAAGAGGAATAGGTGACCAGAGCTTTGTCCTCTGCGCAGACCGTGCCTGTATTCTTTTCTCCGGTTGGTGAGAGTGTGATCGGCAGACCCCCTCCCTTCTCCTCGCTCTCCGTCGAGTTGTGTGGCATTTTGTCTCCACAGCGCTCCTCAGTCGCCTCCTCTTTCTGAACAGGTGAGCACTTAATCTTCAGAGAAATTACTGAGGTGCATTTTTCTCCCTGTTCAGCAATACATTCACTCAATGTTCCCTCTGAGCTCTGAGACTCATCTGCTTCCAGCACTGCTGATTCTCTCTCTGCTGCTTGTAATATTATTGCGGCACTTTGGAACGCATCACCTCTCGTCTTCTCTCCCTCGCTTTCTATCATTTCTGGCATTGTGGGTGTTGTTTGTAGCAATGTGGAGGCAGTGGACTCTGCCGAAGCCCGTTCAAGGGCACTCTCTTCCTCCTCCTTCTCTTCTGCACCAGTTCGGCTTAGAGAATCTGAATTCCCCCACAGTGGTGTGTGTTCGTCAGCTCCAGCATCTAAAGGAGATCCATTCTCTTGCTCCAGTGGACAAGTCGCTAAGCCACATCTCCCTACAGGCTCATGTTCAGGGTCTGTTGTAGCTTGGCCGAAATCAATCACAACAGCAGATGCATCAGACACATTTTTCTCATGTTTGACTTCCCCTGTTGTACAGTGGTGTATGGTTTCACCTTCTGATATTGATTTGCAGAGTCCATCTGTCTGATCCTGGTCATCGTTTTGCTCAGCCCCCCATGGAGAATCCAGTAACTGGGCAGGTTGAGCCTCAGCCGGGGAAAGCTGAGCTTGGGGTTCTGGAGGTGGGGAGCAGATCAATTGCTTACCCTCAGGACTCAGCTGTTCTGGGAGTCCTAATTCCTGTTTTTGATGGTCAAGTCTTGATCCTACCGTTGTGTTTGTTTCTATCTGTCCATGATGTGTCCCTGACTCCACCTGTTTCTGTATGTTTGGTTGTGCGCTTATTTTAGCTTCCAAGTGCAATGCGTGACCAGAATGTTTATCCATATGTGTGGACGGGCACGCTACTAAATCAGTAATTAACTGACTATGTGTCTCTATTTTTATTTTATCTGAGTTCTGAATTATAGCTTTTGCAGAACTTATGACATCTTCATTCAAGGGATTTGTCTCTTTAATTCCTCCCGTTTCTCTCTGGGTTGTCTGTGCTGTAATATTTATTCTGTCTTCATCTTGTGTTCTATCCTCCAGGGTGTATTTTAAAGAGCAGATGTCTTGTATTGATTGATCCTGGGTAAGTGTTTCCTTTTCCGCATCGATCTCTGATGTGGTTTGTGTACCTGTCCATATACTACGTGTCTTTTGTTGAGCAGATGTGTCTATTTTTGTCTCTATCTCTGACTTTGTTCGCTGTTCTGCCTCTGACAGCTGGTGTGCTTCTGTTATATCCTCAATATTTTTGACATCCTCAGTTTCAGCTGCACATGTATTACTTTGCTGTCTTCCTAGAACATAATCTCTGAAGCTAAACACCCCCTCTTCACTTGCTGTTGAGTCATTTCTGTGCACGCCATCATTTCCATGGCAACCTTCATGAAATTCGGCAGGTTCATGTGAAGACGAACCAAAATCCTTTTTGACTTCAGCTTTCTCAGTTTGATTTTTCTCATCACTTTCAGGCACGGTTATAGAGAAACACCTGTCCAGATCACCTGTGGTCCATGTGTCTGCATCGGAGGACATGCCAAGAGCAGCCATTTCGTCCTCACATTCCCTTAAAGCTTCCTGGAGTTCATAATCCATCTGGGCAGCCAAAGGATTGAGGGATGGAATATTTTGCGGAGATTTGCTAGACAAGTGGGCTTGGGCCAGTGATGCTGTCTCAGTAGAAACTTGGTCACCATCACAGCTATCAGTGTTTATCAAAAAAGATACATTAGAATGAAACTTCTCTGAGAAACAATCAGTTGTTCAATCCACACCAAGCCAAAGCACTCCACTCCACCTCATGCCAGAGACAGGATGAAAGTCATGCATAGGCACAACTAAGCACTTTAAAAGCGTAAGAAACCCACACTGCAAAAAATAATAACCATTTTTCTTAATCAATATTTTGTCATCTTAAAACAAGGTTAAATTTACATGAGGACAAAACTGTTAATAAGACTTTTTTCGAGAATATATCTTGAATTAAGATTATATTTTTTTTTTCTTAAGATTATAAGATTTCCATTCTATGAAAATGGGTATTTTTACTATATGCAATTTTGCTTCTCAAGTAAATTTACCTTTTTCAAGGATGTTTAGATATATTTTTTAAATAAACATTTTTTAACCGAATAATATTTTTCTTCAGTGTAAACAGCAAAAAAAAAATCTAGGTTTTACTTAACTCTGTGCTATGATTTTTATTTATTTATTTTTTAAAAAAGGGAAACCACTCCATTTCCTCATTTAAAATTTATGAATAGTATGAATCATGTTACATTTTCATTGAGATTATACTCAAGACGCTGAAATCTTTTTGTAAATTTGAAAAGGTGAAGAAATGAGAGTGTTTTCCAAGTAAAAGCCTTCATAAAGATATAACCTAAAGCCTTATGGACTTGGCAGATAATCACACGCTGTTTCAGAGCAAGGTTAATGCTTCAATGCTTTTAGCATCCATTAAGAACCCGGGTGTAACTGACTACCTATGCGTATGACAGAAAAGCACCAGCCAAAAAACCTGCTAAATGCTTCTAACAATCTTATTACCACAGACATTATAGAGTCTGGTGAATCACTGTGACTCTGCATATCACGTCTCCAGCTGAAACCCAGTCAGTGACTAACATCCCAATAAAGTAGCTACAGCTGATCTAATATGACAACCATGCTTCCCTCGCACTGCCTGTCTCACCTTTTTTCTGTGCCTCAAGGGGTATTAACACAACAGAGACAGCTTAGCTAACACATTTTTGCCTGTCATTTTAGACTAAAAATCTATCAATCATCTTTAACTCGAATGGAAATAAATCAGAAAGCAGATCCTTGTGGGTTTCTCTCTGATTGGTCCACAGCACTCATGTGATCTGCCAACTTGCTGATATAGATGACAACAGGCTCAGCCACACAGGCTTCCTTTTCTTTTTTCAGTAAATGATTATGACTGGAAGCTGCCACTCCCATTCAGATGAGGCAAGAAAAAATGTTTATAACCCTTCTCTGGCATAACTGGAAAGGCAGACAGCTGTACTGCAGTTTAAGTTACAGTAATTATGCTTGTATGTGCTAAAACGTGAGGCCTTTTGGCATACTGTATGTCTGCATGAATTACAGAACTGCTGCCACTCCCTACTGCACTGTCAGGCAGCATTTCAATACCCACAATCCTCTGCACTTGCCTAAGCATTACTATAGCCCTTCTAAAAACACAATCTAAAAAGAATACATTAATAAAAATATAAATAGTATAAAAACATGAACAGTTGACCATAACATGATTTAGTCAAATTTAGCTGAGAGAAACTAACATGAAGCACACCCTTAAAACATGTCAAGTATGTCAAGTATGAATGTAGATCTCATCTCTCTGTCCTACGCAATTGCAACCAGATGTAATAATGTGTTGATTACTCTCTCAACAGGAAAAAAACTGAACACACACACAAAACAACCGCAAATATATATACATCACACTCAAACATGGCTTCCTGTTAGGGAGGAGACCTCTCACGCCATACATCGATCTAGTGTGGTAAACCATACACTTTCACCTCATGCGTGTTAAAGAGTCATATCAGCCGCCCAATTAAAGCCAAACTAAGAACAACGCTAGTTTAGTTCACAGCAAACCAGCTTTAAAGCCAAACATGTTCAACAGACCACTAACCCAGCTAGCACAACATTTGTGTAAATGTGTTTCCAGTTGTGAAAAGGTTGTGAAAACATTTTGATCCTAAATGCTTAAATGGATAGTTCACCCAAAAATGAAAATTCTGTCATTGATTACTCACCCTCATTTCGTTCCAAACCCTTAAGACCTTCGTTCATCTTCGGAACACAAATTAAGATATTTTTGATCGAATTCGAGAGCTCTCTGACCCTGCTTAGACAGCAAAGTAACTGGCATGTTCAAGGCCCAGAAAGCCCATGTGACATCAGTGGTTCACTCGCGTGAACGAGCATCGAAGACTGACACTATTTTTGTTTTCTTTTTGCACAAACAGTATTCTCGTAGCTCTAACATTATGATTAAACCACTGATGTCACATGGACTATATTAACAATGTTCTTACTACCTTTCTGGGCCTTGAAAGTAGCTGTGTTGCTGTGAACGCAGGGTCAGAAAGACTTTGGCTTTCATCAAAAATATCTTAATTTGTGTTCTGAAGATGAAGGGTGAGAGTAAGTAACAGAATTTTCATTTTTGGTTCATCTATCCCTTTAAAATGACAGATGATATATTTACGTATGTAAATAAAATGTCCATATATTAAAAAAAAAAAAGACAGTGTTTCAGAAACAGTTTATACTTGTCATTACCATGTCCAACATGTTTTTATGTGTTTACCATTAAAAAGCAAGCTGTTTTTGGTTGTATTTTGTTCGTATAAACCTCAATAAAACAGTTTAGTACAGTTTTGTTCAAAGTTAGTAAAACGTGCATGCGAGACAGATTTAGGCTACTTAAGATAGATATTTTTATGTTTTTAAACAAAATGTATTTATGACTTTTTTTACAACAAAGTTGCTGTTTGATACTGATCATATTTTTAAATCCAAATACATAAAATACATGTTTTTGTTCTTTTCACAGTTTTTCTTCTTTACATTTTTACATCTTTATGTGTTGTTTGTTAAACTTGTTTGACGACTAAAAAATTAACATTTTGAAATGCAAAACCATTTTGTGCGTACTGGGAACTCCATTTACACAGCACACATCAATTGTCACACCCAAAACACAAAATGGAGCAAAAGAGAGCACACCAAAATCTATTACATATGAAAACATGAGTACACTTTGGCCAAATTAAAAATGTCTGTCTATTAAGCCATAACAGACTGGTATCTCTCTGTCTCCATTTTAATAATTCCTCTGTTACCTCTTCACGAGGCCCACTACTGGTGGACTGGCCTCCATGTAGTGCTCTAGGCCTGACAGCAGAGGGTTGGCAGTGCCACCCAGTGCCACAGCCTCATTCTTCATTTCACCCAAGCTCCCCTGCTCACCACTATACACACATATACACAAATAAACACCCATGAATATGAGCCTCATAATGTCAGAACTCATTATTAGGAAAATGAAATTACTAATCAAGCTGTAAAAAAAAAAAAAAATCTAGGACGACAGGTTTTATCAAAATAATTTTGGAACAAACATTTTGTCTACTATCAAGCTATGGTGATGCATTGTAAGACTTATTTATGAGAAATTCACAACATTCAGAGATTTTGTCATTTTATTCCCAGAACGTGTCATAGGTCTACAGATGGAAACTTATTAGCTAGAACCCTAATAGCAGAAATTACCTGAAGAAACTCTTACTGTTACCATTACATAGTCAGAGCTGGGTAGTAACTGATTACATGTAATCTGGATTAAGTAATCAAATTCCAAAAATTAAGTACATTGTAGTTAGATTAAATATCTGATTATATTACCTAGTCTAATTGTATTACCTAAAATGTGTAATGTAATGGATTACGTTACTAGCAACAATTTTTGTCATATAAAACAGACTATAATTTTCAAGAAATCTACCCACCTCTGTAAAAGGTATATATAATAGATAATGTATGCATAAACTTACAGTGTAAAATATTAACGTCTACAAACAAGCCTTTCATTTTAATTAGCGTTACCTCCATAAAGTCACTGGAGTGTGTCTGGGTTCTACCACCTTAACAGCTGGCAAGGTTTGTGGCTCTTTTGTAGCCCTGCCAATTGTCCATTCAGTCAAGTTTTCCATAGAAATGAGTCAGAGATTAATGGAAATTCACTCTGTGTTTATCCAGCCAAGCAAGTACAAGGAAGGATCTTCGTATAATAAGTCCTGTGTTTTCCTTTGATTGTGAAACATAGTAAGGCGAGACATAAACGAGTGAGCGAGTATCAGAGTCCAATCTAAACTGTGGCTTCCAGTTTCAAGACTGATAAGAACTTGCGCCATTCTTGACTGTCCTCGACTCCCAGGTGAATTCAGTTTTATGGCACCTTTCACTGAACTTTCTCAAAGTTGAACTTATTTCACCTACAGATTAAAATTCTGTCATCGATTACTCACCCTTGTGTTGTTTCAAACCTGCATGAGACATTTTTCTAATATCTGCTCTTGAATAAAATATCTGCTCTTGAAAGTCATATAGCATTGGATGATATGAGGGTGAGTAAATGATGACAGAAATTTCATTTCTGGATGAACCATACTTTTAATTAGCCTACACCAGGCATGTTAACCATTATCACCTTTTTAAATCTCTCTATTTTTGTTTCCAAAATGCAAATCTTGCAAAATAGTTTTGTTGTTTACCAGTATGCAAAAACATAACCGAAAGGTGGAGAAATTTGCATCAGATGTGAACAACTTTTCAAAAGAATTAGCCATCCTGTTAAAACTTGCCCCTTGCTGTCAGATGACAGGTCGTCAGCGCAGTTCTCTGAGATAATTAATGTGCTCGTGTGAGAGAGAAAAACTGTTGAGGCCTACCCAAGCGAGGTTCCCCAGGTGAGACTGAGCTCAGTGCTGAGGTCGAGGTCTATGCTGGGCAGCAGATCATGAGGAAACTCTAGTTCTTCTTTATCCTCCTCTTCCTGTCTTTGCAGCTTTTCTTCCTCGTCAGCAGACACCTGTGGCTCTGCTTTGACTGGATCAGTGTGGACAGATCCGTTCTCTGCAGTGGCAGACTTGTTGTTCACTGGGCTCGCCTTGTCAGTGTGTACTGCAGCCTGAGAAACACAACAAAAGTCGTTAGACCACAAACCATTGCAATCTGTTTTTAATCAGAGGTCTGTAAATCACTCACACGAGCTGCACACACCTAAAATGGCTTACTTGTCACTTGGAGAACAAGTTATCTGTTCAAACCGAGATTATGTTCCTTTAAGCGTACAGGGTACATTTAACATCAAAGAAAACACACCCACCACAACAATAAAATTAAAATGCCAAGGTGATTCTAGACTAGGCTACACACCCTGATCATTTATTATTGTGTCATCAGTACTTTTAAATTAATCTTTAAAAAATAAACATGTTTTCAATGAATCCTCCACACCAGGTGGGTCTGAAAGATCAGTTGAGGCATGCCCTTCTGCACACTTACAAATAAACATGTGGTTGTGAACCAAAAACTTAATTCTAGATTCATAGTGAATTTCCACAGAATTCATTTACTTGTTTCACTGAAAATGAGGCTAAATGAAGTGATTGTTCTGACTTTACTGGTTTTACCACTATACTTTCCAAATGAAATAAGATAGCCTCATTCAACTGAACTACATTACCATACAGCACTTTAAACACAGATAAAATGCATTCTGAAGCATTTTGTAAAAGGCCAAGCCAAACAAACAAATAAATAAATGTAAATTTACTACATGTCACGTTAATGAGGCCACGTTCACACAGCAGCAGAGTACGATTGTCGATACCGTATCTGAGCCTTTAATACGGTTGCGTTCACACTGTCAGTTTTTGGGATTGACAACCACATTTACTTACAGGTGTGAGTCTCGAAATGTCCCGTTCACACAGCAGTCGGAGAAGACGACTGAGAATGGCAGCTACTTTTTGCTTAAATAAATAAAAGCGCTTATGCAAGTAATATTGCAGAACAGGTCATTGTTATTAGTGGCTGTTTCGTTATTATTGGTAGTATATTGTAAATATTATTCTTATTCACTGCTCATTTGAACCCTTTTAACATTTTATTAAATACTATTATTACAAACAATATTATTTATTATGCTTTTTACACTATCACGATTCATAAAGAATATCATGGTCAAGATCTCATCTATTATATAAAGTAACAAGTCTAATTTCACCAGAATATCTTTATTTATATAGCCTATATGACACACACGCACAGGATTGCGGGAAATCGAAGGCAGCGAAGGATACATCTATGCTGCCTTCAAAATTCCATCAGAAGAAGGAACCTCCGGAGACAGGAAGTGAAGCAGAATTAGAATTCGGACGTGCCTTGATGCCTTCCTGCCTTGGAATGCTGCCTCCGAAGGCAGCATTTTAGAGCTTTCGGACGCAGCCTTAAAGTATTACCGCTTTCTGACGACAAGAGTCGCGAGTTCATCCATCAAATCATCATTAACTGACAGCAGCTTTTAAATTTAAGTGGAGAGTGGCATTTGGCACGCAGCTCATTTCTCCGTCACTGTAAGTTACCGAAACTATGGAAGTTTTTTCCTAACAAAATTAAAATGAAAATTCAAATGCCTAAAATGATAAAATCATAAATCAAACTCTCAAAACAACTGCGCAAATGATAAATCAAATGCTCAAATTATCAAATAATAAATCAAACTCTCAAAATGGCTTCTCAAATGAGAAATCAAATGCTCAAACGTGATTTAATTTCCTCATTCTGGGAAGCATTAACTGTATCAAAAATCAAATTAAAAATCATTTGTATTTGATTTTCAATTTTCACGATCAACCCAGTATAAACCTGTCATAATTAAATCTATAATTCAGTGCTCTAATGATAAATCAAATGCTCAAACCAACATCGCAAACGTCAAATCAAATGCTCAATAGTGATGGGTCGTTCTTGAACGGTTTGTTCATTTTGAACGAATCTTTAATGTGACTCGGGACGAACGAGTCGTCTCGGGAAGTGATTCATGGTTCAGTCGCGCATTAGGTTCTGTACTGGAATTAGTTCACCTGTTTCGAGTCCTCTGGTTTTTGGAGTCGTTAGTTCATCTTATGGG